>NW_028289037.1:4168014-5490771 GCF_059628265.1 Tinamus guttatus
CCCAGTAGTAAAGTCTGAGTCGAATAGCTCCCTGAGGACAAAGAGGTGGAAGGGGCAACAGCCCAGCACATTTCTAAAGTGTTAGGGAAACAGGGGAGTGTTGCTCATGTTGGGAACTGCTCTCAGGAGAAGATTACACAAGTATAAAAAATGAGATGGAGGGCTCTCCGAGACCAAATAATTAGAAACTGCAAATCATAACCGGCTCTTAAGAGTGTATTTGTAGTACAGATGATAGAAATATTTTTTATAATGAAAGCATTATGTGAAATTCAGAAGGCTCTCTCTATGTTTTCTGCTCGTATAAGGTCTGATCCAGGACTCAGTGAAGCGAATATACAGGCTATCATTGGATTCAAAGGGTTTCTGATTAATATCTCATTGCAGGAAGGATGCATGGAGGAAAGCCTGTTAAAGCAGTGTACTTCAGCACAGATGTACTCTGCAGAGAAAAAGTGCTCAGATAATGTTGAACTCTATTTCTGGTAAATATTAGCAAGCTTTTCCTGCTGTCTTCCATTTCCACAATAACTTTCTACTTTGTACAGCCTGCAGATTTGTTAGTTAGATGCTGTATGTTTTAACTCTTTTTGTAATTATATTTTAAGCCAGATAAAATTCATCTAGAATTTTCAGTAAAGCTCAGACAGTATTTACAATACCTGACATTTTTGATTCAACAGAAAAATATAAATCAGTTGTTTTTTTTCCAGTTATGTTATCAACTGCTAGGATCCAGAGGGACATTTCATTTTCTGTTTAATAATCTGCTGAAGAGCCTGAGAGAGGAGCTGCTTTTTTCCACCTACCTTCTACTCATCATGGATGAATGAAAAAAAAAAAAAATTTTCCCTCATCTGTTGTATAAGAACTCCTTATCAGACACAGGAGCCAAAGCAGCAAGAATGCGGAAAGAAAAGGCCAAAGAAGGCATGTGAAAATGAGTAAACTGTGTCACATCTGTGGTCAATTTATGGCAGGCAGAATAACTCCCAAAAACCTGCACCCGGTGTTGTGCCAGCAAAACCCAGCTCTGAACTGGGTCATATATAGCATATGTGAGGACTTCTTCTCTGTATTCCTGCAGAGAAATTCCCCCACCCTTTTCCCCAAACCTGTAAGGGTCCTTCCCGGAGGAACAATAAGGATGAGCCCAAGTCATTGCCTGGTGATCCCAACACGCCTGGAGAGACCTAGGAAGATCAGTATGATTCATTTCTTCCAAGATAGCTTTAAATGATGTCTTCAACAGATTGTCAGCACAGGGTCAAGGTCCTGGAAGTAAGTAGTTTGTTACGTTTTCACTAAGCAATAAATAAGTAAAGCAGCGCAGAAAGATCTGGTTTAAAGCTGAAGTCAGACAAATGTAGAAAAGGATTCATATTTTTAAAAGTTTAGGTAATTAATCAGTAGGATAACTTAGGTGCGGGTGAATTTTCCATTACCATGGAGTTTATATCAAAGATACAGCCAGCTTCTAACTTCACTAGGTCTATATGCTTATCCTATTTGATACTCAGACATGAGAGTTGTACTTTTACTTTCTGGTATCAAATACATGAAATAATAAATTAAAAACATTATGCTTGTTTTACTGCAGTTATATAAGTAAAATCTTGGCCATCAGTTCAGCCCAGCTCAGGCATGGACATTTGTGGCACACTCTTTAAAAAGAGTTTTCTGCTGATTTACAGCAGATTTTCAACTAAGTAAGTGAAGTGAATTTATGTCAAGTTCATTAAAGATGCTTTCAATTGTCATTAATGAAATGAATTAAATTCAGAAACAGCATGCCCTGAAACGGAATTTACCCTTTCATCTGTAGTATTTCTCTAAGGTTCTATATATGTTTTATTTGCTTTAAACTACAAACAGATTTTCTGGCAGTGTTTTATGACAAAATTTCCAGGAGTTCACCTCTCAGAAGTTGATGGAAAACAAATCTTCTTACATGTATTTCTGTATAAAATGCATCATTTCCTTTCCCATTTGCCTGTTAACCTGGAGGAGAACCGTAGGAGATGATTATTGTGATATATTGTAGTGTTCAGAGGACATTCATCCAGATTTCTGGCAAGGACTTCAAAATGATAATAAAGAATTCATATAAGAGATCCCATCAGAACCATCATGGAAATAAAAGAAAGAAAGAGTCATACAATCCTTTTTTTTTTTTTTTTAATTTGGTATTGGAAACACTCAGGCAGTTTCCTAGGGAGCCTATCTGTTGAGCTGATTTGTTATTGCCTGCTATTTTGTCGTTATTCATGCCAGTGCAAAGTGAGTTAAAACACTGTGATAGCATGAATGCAATCTAAATACGAGCCTTGCGTAACTGCAAAGCAGCAAAGAATCCAGCTTTGGGAATAAAGTTGTTATGTTGATGTTTGTAGGAAAGGAAGGACATAGGAAATAAAGTTCAATTTAAACTTTTTGCTTTTGAGACTGGTACTGAAACCTCCCAAGGACTTAGTCTGAGAATGGCAACCTTTTAGGCTGCCTGCCACTTAGTGTGAACTCTCAGTTGTAAGTTAGTCTTCAAGTTCATATTCATGAAGCGCTTGGGAAAATGCAGATAATAGCAGGTATCAGGTCAGATACTAGTAAGGTAAATGAAGACTTACTTAATCTGACTCTGACCCACCAAGCTCCCCAGAGTTAACATAGCTTTAAAGTAAAGGGTCTACCTAGGACATCATGCTACAGAATACTCTCAGCAGTCTTTTAAAAAGAGAAAATATCTTAATACAAAAAAAGAGAAGAAATAAAAAATATTTTAATTCAAACAAATCTATCAGTGGAGCCTTTTAAATGTGAAAACTTCAAGTGGTAAGGAGAAAGATCAGAGATGAAGGCTTTATACAATTTTTTTTCCTCATCACGGAAGGTCCTCGTTTCCAGCCAGTTCAGTTCCTTTCTAATTGGCAGCAAACCCTGCGCTGTGCTCTATAACCAAATCTTCTTTGAGGGCAGCTGTCTGCACCCTGTTGCTTTCTGCCCTCTCCTCGCCATTCCTGGCCCATCTTCCTGCCTGCATCACCTAGAGCAGACAGGGATTACAGAAGAGATCAGCTCCCTCCCCAGAGCACTCCACCTCACTCAGTGACTCACTGTGAACAGAGAACAGAGACATAATCTGGGGACAAAAAGGTAAAGCAAACAAATAAACAAAAAATCTCAAAGCAAGCAAATCCTATTACACAAATGAATGAAGTTAGGGGAAGGCTTTTTCTCTGCTCCTTGTAGTTAATTAGATGATGGCAGGAAATGTTGTGCTTCAACTGGGAGTCCATAGCTATGATTAGTCACCTAATCTTTCTCGCAAAATAAATAATAAGAAAAGCCAAATTCTGATGCCTTTCTCTCCCAAAACCCAACAGCTATGGTTCAGGCATTTACTTCAAATTTGGGAGACCCATCTCCTTCCCCTTGTTTCTAAAGAAGACCAGTGGTATAAAACCATCTTTCAGATAAGTCTGTTCTTTTATAGTAAGGTACCTTGGCGTTGGGTTATTTCTAGGTATTTTGGATTTAAGATTCCTGTCAAAACTCTTTTCAATAGTGGAGGGACATGTTTGAAGATCAGACCACAAATCTTCCTCTCTTTTACTCTGTCTGTTCGTAGGAATAAAAGAGGAAAAGTCACTGTGTTCTTCTCCATAATTTGTGGGAGATGGTTAGAAGTGATGGGAATCAGATTTGGAGTGTGAGGAAATCCGATTCTTGGTGCAGGAATGTCCAGTTTGAAAAGCTGCTGCCACTTCTTCATTGCAGGAGTCAGATGGTTTTAACAGCACCAAAGAGTTGAAATGAAGTTACCCATGGAAGCTTCATTAAAATTAGGTAGTTTATGTAGGAGTTATTAAAAAAGTTCAATTTTACATGCGCACATGTGAGTATGTGAGGCAGCTTGCTGGTAGCTGAAGGAAAGCATCCAGAGTTGAAGAAAAATAGAAAGTAAGGCTGAAGCAAAACCTCTAACTTTTGGGAAGAAATAGATCTTATTTATGTTTCAAATGTAATAAAAGCATAAAAAAACTAGTATAAACTAATTGTTCCATTGCTTTAAACAAAGGAAAGCAGGAACCTGGGTTATGTTGTCTTTAGGAGTTCTTTGCTTCTTACAGGACCAGGCAGGCCTCATCTATAATATGCAGATGCAGTGATACAATTATAGCAAATGGCGTAGAACTGCAGGGTGCATTTGCCCCTACTGGGGCAGGATGCTGTCCATCGAGTGAACTGTTATCCCATATATTATGGGCAGTGTAAAAAACAATGGGAGAAAAAAATGGAGCATTTCTCACACTTCTCTAACCTACAGTTATGGACACTAATTTTGCCGAATCAAACCTTCGCTTTGCTTTTGGTATTTTGCACTGCAAATTGAAAGATGTTTTCAAGGGGAAATACTAATTCCAACAAGCTTGGCTATAGTCCTAATGTAATGCTTTTGCTGAAGTCACTCAGCAGGAGAATCCCTTTAACAGATATTAAATGTCAGCCTAGGAGACAAGTAGCCCCTGCTGAAACCAATATCCACTACCATAGCAGCCATTTAGTGCTTATTCATTAAAACAGCAGGCCACTTCTCCTGCAGAATTAAAGACAAAATCCTTATACGAAGTTAATCATTCCTTATTTTTTGCTTTTTTTATTATAGGAAAAAATTTTATTTAGATGTTGATTAGTGTGTGTGTAAAAATGCCAACTCCTTTCAGTGAACACATAATGCCTTCTTAATCTGCAAAGGAACCAATGATAGGAGACACGCAGTAGAAATACTGTTAGAAAAGCAAGCAAAAGCAAGCAAAAAAAACCACTGATTTCTTAACTGGGATTATGAACTCAGAAGGATCCCTTTTCAGGATTATGAGTCTGACTGGACAGGAAACATTGTTTTTCCTTCCCAGAGAGTACCTTGGTTTAAGTACTTCAAATGCTGGAGAATCCGAAACCACACAATCCACACAAAATCCAACGGTTAGTGTTCCTGTGGCATATCTTTTTTCAGTGTTGACTTCTCTACTACTATTATTATTTTTTAATTAAAACATTTGAAGTAGATTTGGGAAGTTTTGAACTATTTAGTTTAGGACATTTTTCCCATTATATCCTAATTTCAAAACAAACAAACAAAACCTTTCTGTATGAAACAACAAGATAGAAATTGTTTGAGACAGTTTGCAGGCGTCAACAGTCCTGAAAATTTTTCCCTGGCTGCTAGTATGTGGTGGCTTTCTGGCTGCAATGGGAGTGGTACACAAAAGGCAGAGATATTATCTCAACTGCTTTACATGATGCCTGTAGGGAACAGCATGACTTTCTCTCTCAAGCTAAATTTCTTTGTAAATGGAATTAGTATTTCTTGGACAAAACAAAGGTAAGCCAAGATGAGGTTGGGAAAATGCCCAGTCTCCTCTCAGAGACACAGAGCCAAGTAATTAAGCAACCAGTATAGCCATTGCTCAGAAAGATCTAGGAAAAAAAATACAGTAGAGACAGAGATAATCTTCATTCTCTATGGCCTGGTTTTCAGAAATTCTAATCAAAGTAGGCAGGAATTTGAAGTGTTCTCCTTTATATCTGACTTTTGGAGGAGGCTCTGAAGGGAAGGATTATGGTGTGGGCCTTATTGCTTTTCTGCCACGCAGGTTCTTTATTTTAGATCCAACTATCTGTAACAGAATGAGGGTGATCAATTGGAGAGATGCTTTGTAGAGAAGACCTTGGTGATCCTGGTGGAGGAGCCAAGCATGGGCCATCAATGTGCCCCTATGGCAAAGAAGCCCTGTGGTATTTTGGGTTGCATTAGGAGGAGTATTGCCAACAGGTTGAGGGAGGTGCTCCTTCTCCTCTATTCAGCCCCAGTGAGCCAACATCTGGGTTACTGTGTCCAGTTCTGGGCTTCCAGGTACAAGAAAGATATGGATTTACTGGGGTAAGTCCTGCAAAGGGCTACAGAGATGATTAAAAGGCAGTGATCTCAGTGACAGAACAAGAGGCAATGGGTGCAAACAGAAACACAAGAAATTACATGTGGACTTAAAGGGACACTTTACTGTGAGGATGGTTGAACAGTTGCTCAGAGAGGTTGTGGAATCTCAGTCCTTGGAGATACTGAAACCCTACCTGGATATATGGTCTCCTACATAGCTTGCTGTAGGTGCACAGAGTGGGAATGGACCAGATATCTCCAGAGATCACTTCAGATCTCCTCTATTCTGTGATTCTGTCAATTGAAGCACTGTTAATGTTTCATAGTAATACACTCAATATCTCTGTTGTGTAGGTGTCTTATATGAGCCCTGTAGTTCACATGCTTTAATAAAAGCAGCCTGATTTTCTGATTTATATATGAATCATGGATGTTCAGCCTTATCAAAATTTAAGCAAATTTTGTGTGGACGTCTACATGTAAATATAGGTGATATTTTGTAAGTCTAGAAAAAAAATGCCAAATAGTCAAAATGCACAATTTTTTACCCTCTGGATCTAATAAATGTTACTTACTTACTACTGACTATGCATGCAGAAAGCTTCTGTGAAACAACGAGGTCAAGGAAGACTAAAAGAATGCTGGCAGAAGAATCCTATAGCAGATTACAAGTTTGTGTCAACGTCAGCTAAGAGTCTTGAGCTCAATAAACTTGGATTAGAAAATTTCTTTTGGTCCAGGCTTCTTTGCTAAGTGATTTTTTTAAACAAACTTTTTAAAAAGAAAGTGATAAGGAAGTGTAATTTCCCTCCTCTCTCTCGCCCACATCTTAGTTTAATTTTAAAGCAAAAGTGACTATGTTTATCTAATGAAAATGCAGTGAAATTATTATGACGGACTTCTTCAAATGATCCTTGGAAAAGTAATTAGAAGTCATTGAACGAATGTGTACTATTCAATAGCTGTTCTAGCTGTGCAATTTGCAGCTTGAAATTAGAAAAGGGTGCTAAAGAGTAAGATCTATCCGCCTGTCACATTTGTCTCATTAAGACAAATCAATATTGCTTTTACCAGATTCTGAGTATGAGACAGTAAAAGAGCATAGACACAGCAGTCAGCAAGTGAAATAATGCACAATTGTTAGAAGTATTTTGATGTAAAGAGACATTTAAAAACCGCTGTTCCCTTCCTGCATTTCACAAGAATTATCTCATAATTTCTTAAAAGTGATTCTAACTTATAAAATGCATATAAGAGTAATAATAATTATATAATAATAATATGTATATAATGCATAACTGGTCATCAGGGAAGAATTAGAAGAAAAAAAATGTATGAAGAAGCTGGACCCAGATTTCACCTCTTTATGGTAAAAGTAGTTTAGCTAAGAGTAGCCTATATTCTGCTGAAAAAACAATTCGGTGTCAAAAGCTATTAGAGCAGTATTAAGAACTTACAATTTTCTGGCCAGTGGAAAAGTTCCCAATAGTTGTTGTTGTAATGTCTGAGAACATTATCATAGCATGGCAAGTGTCACTGTAAAGTAAGTAAGTGTGATACTTTTATGCAGAGAGATTTCTATGGGAGATGCTATCACATCTGTTCCTGCAAGAAGAAATTCTTTATATATACATTTCTTATATATCTTTATAAGAATATATTTAATCAGGAAAGACTCCTGTTATTCCACACCTAACTCACAGATGTAAAATTTAGCTGATCTTGCAAAAGACAGATTGCTTAATGATGGGATATTTCATTCAAAAAAAAAGGCATCGAATGATAGAACATTTTGTTATGGCAAAAGGTGAAAAATTTGCCCAGTTTTAAAAAGTCCATTTGAGAGGTCACTTTTCAGAATACCAAACGTACCTGCTAGTCACACAAAATGGGGAAGATGCATAACAAAGCAGGCAAAAACACTTTCTTTCATTCATGTAGCAATAACTCAAGTGGTTTGTTTTTTTTTTCCTTCTCAAGACAGGCCACCTATATGAAAGAAATGTAAAACATTTTATCCACTGGTAAGATCTTACTTGCCTCATGCCTGCCAACCTTTACACAAAAACAAGTTACCAACAGCCACTATAGATGGAAATGGTAAGAGACAAAATGTTGTTGTTGCTTGAATTCTTTGTTGCTATTAAGGAGGAGCAAATGAGATCAAAATAAGCATTACAAAGCATGTAAAAAGAGTAAGATTAGAGGAGGAAGGACAGCAGAAATGGTATGCAGCAGAACCACACTGAATCTAAACCTAGAACTTATGCTGACAAGCACACCCCAAAAAATATGGTGGCCAGCACAACCTGTTTTCTTCTCTCTTCCACCTGTTTGTTGAAGTAAATTGTTCAAAGCAGAAGACTGAAACAAAATTGAAACAAAATTATTCATCCTGTTGGTTGAGGCAAGCACTATGAGTGTTCAGTCATTTTACATTTCAACAGTCCTGCAAGCAAAGCTTCAGTACTGGCCTGCTGTGGTACAGCTGACACACCTTGGGTGAATGGTATGAATGGAAGCCAGCCAGAATGTGGGTACACCTTAACTCTGCATAAAACTTGTGATTATCAAGAACTAAATGGCAAAGCTAATGGCAAATGCTAATGATGCAACATCATGCAAAGGTTTCCTCCTGGACCACACATAGATTGACTGCATAAGGTTTTCCAGTGAATGTGGACTGTGAGCTGGTTATGGGAGTTCTTTTAATCTAAACACATTTTTTACCTGTGTGTGTGTGTGTAAGTGTATTAGGATGTCACATGTAGAAAAACAAAACAGCTACTTCACTTCTGGGAGATGAGTATTCAAGTAAATTTCTTGTTTGTTTTCCTTCCAATTGTGTCTGTGATTCAGTGAGAGAGATTTGGACAACAAGAATTAGGAGCAATTTCAACCTTAACTGATTCACATCCCTTTTGGATTTGGTCTCTAATGCATAAAAATAGAAAATACAATCAAATTAGGCTGCAGCACTCCCTTGCTTATTAGCCATTATTTATCATTGCACTGTTTTCCTGGTTTGTTTGTTTTGCCTTTTGCTTCCTGACAAGGCCATTGAAGGCTGCCCACAGGGAAACCACTTACTCAAATTGCTCCTCATGGAAGGAAGATGCCATTCTGTAAATGAAGCCTGGGAGCAGCTTCTGCTTTCTCTTTCGTGTAGAGAACTTGAATCGACCCCACTGCCAGTTCTGAAAACAGCTGGAGTCTGTACCCTGCTCAAATTTCGCAAAGTGAACAGAGGGAAGACGATGGTTTTAACCTCAGGATTTTTAGATTATTAATGTTTATTTGGGTACAAGCTAGGCTTATCCTGGTGCAAATTATAATCCCTGCTGTGTTTTAAATAGAATATCTGAGCAGTGGAAAATGCAGGGGGGCAGCAGAGGAGGCAGCTGTGGTGGCTGAGCTGTGGTGACTGAGCTGTGGTGACCTCCTGAAAGGCCACTATGTCCCCTTGATACACTTTAAAAGCCTGAAACTTTAGATTCCTAAGGTGTCTGGAGTGCCTAAACGAGTTAGGCAAGGTTTCCTGAACTGCTCTCCTGAGCACTTAAATATCATTCTAGTTTCCCAAGTGCTTGGTTGAGTGCCCACCTTTGAGCTGTGATTAAATTAGACCAAGAGGTACAAAAAGCTTTGCTCTGCAATTGTCTGCCAGTCAGCAAGGAGCAGTCAGCAGTTCAGAGGCAAAAACTTTCCCCAATAACTGAAGAAGGGCTATGGCAAACTGCCATTGCTTTCCAAGCACTGTGAAGAGGCTGGATGTGTGGCCTTTTAATTATTATTACTATGAAACCAAGTAGAAACCAGTGGGAGTATGCTTCCTGTTTCTTAATACTGCCAAATTCAGCCCAAAAAACCCCACATGCCCATCCATCTCTTATTTCCAGAAATAGCATTATGCTATCTCTGGATCCAAATTCCTGGCATTGAAAAAAACATCTGTGGAAATATTATAGATGAAAAAAAAAATAGCTGGATCCTGAAAATATCTCCAAGCCAGGGTAATGCTAGAAAGGAAAAAATTATTTCTGTTTCTAGGCTAGAGAGCACCTCTTGTTAGGCCAATCTCTACCATTTTATAGAGCAACAGTTACAGAGCTAAGAAAAGAAATGGTACTTTATTTTTGATCACATCTTATAGGTAAAACCTTTGGCTTAGTTAAAAAATAGGAATAATTTTGCACAGTGTCTCTACCAACGTAAACTCTATATTTTTGCAGATCTATGTAAAAATCTTATTTTTATCATCCATTCCTTGCCTATATGCTCCTTGATCCTTCTAACTTTTATCAGAAGGGTTGCTTGCTCTGCATTGTTATGTTAAAGTCATAAATATCTAATTTTACATAGGATAACAGTTTGTTGCTATATAAAAATATGGTTGTACTATACAAAGATAAACAATAAAACAAATTAGCCATGGATACCTAGTCAACTAGAGAAATCATTGTCACAGCTTAACATAGTAAAACAAAGCTGGAGGCAAGTCCAGAAAAGTTCAGACCGGGCAATCCTGACAAATCTCAGTCCTTGCAAAATCTGTACAAAACTTATGGCCTGTTACCAGCAATGGCAATAGTGCACTACAGGGCTATGTGATTATGCCGTCTGCTGCCTTTTGGCTTCAATTGCCTCAGTGCATCGGGCAGGCACGGGTTCCACCACCCAGGAACCCGGGCCAAATGAGCATACACACACCACTATGGTGGATGCAGCACTTGGCACTTATTGCAAACACATCCAAACTTATATAGGGTACCTGTGACATCCAAACTTATATAGGGCACCTGTGTGTGGAGGCACGCCCCGTAGCCCATAGCGTTAACATCGCCTCCCATATTGGTTGGCCTCAGAAAAATCCTTTATGCATCAAGCAATCAGACCACTGTTTTCATCCCTGGCCACACCAACCTTTCTTCCTACAGCTGTCATATCTTAATTTTAATTATTTCTCTTTTTTTGTTGCATCTTGCCTGAAAAACTGTAAGGAAAATAGAATATTCATATGGTGATTTTATATCAGGTTATTTTGTGCAGTGAGTCCTAAGCAATTCAGATGCTGAGTAACAGCTCATGAAAAGACCACATGTTCACCATGAGCATAGTCTGCCTCTGGTTAGTGTGCACATTTTTTTTTTCTTCCTGCTATATCATTAAGGTCAGAACACCTTTCTTTTTATATAGCATGTTATTTTCCTCTTTTCTGCAAGTGCCAAAAGTCCTGTACCGATAGTGGAACATACAGTACATACATAAATACAGTAAAAATGGATGAAGCTAAAGTACATGCCAGTATCTAGGTTAACAATTGTGGGAAAAGCTGTGTTTTTCCAAGTGTTTCTGAGTGCAGTGCATACTGACATAAGCCTCCTGACAGCCTTCAGAGAGTAAACTGTGCATGAGAGCATGCTGGCATCCATGTAATATGCTTCTTCCTCTGATGAACGTGATACCTTTTGGGAGTAAATGAACCAGTCTTTCTGCTTGCAAATATTTCAAAAGCAAACTTGGTTGTAAGAGACATGAAGATAATTCAATGTCAAATGCATGTAAGTGGGTAAAAAGATAAAAAACTTCAGTGATTGTAATGAAGTCACTTTTAACAGCATCCAAATGCAACCAATTCTAGCCAAAGATGAATTAGCTGAGCTTTGGACGCAGTCCTGTGCCACGTGCTCTAGGTGACCCTGTGTGTGCAGGGGGTTGGATTAGATGACCTCTAGAGGTCCCTTCCAACCTTAAGCATTCTATGATTCTATGATTCACACCGAGATGTTGTTGTTAAGGCAGCTGCATTCGGCTCTGACGGGAGAACTGATTTTGCCATTCCTCTACTTCCACAACAGGGAGTTCATCTAGTTTGACAACTGTAATGAGCTATTTCAAACTTACTGTAATAAAGACTAACTCAAACTATTTTAAACTAGTTGTCTTGAACTGCTGTAAGAGTGTCATCACGGCTACCTGGAGCTTAGCCCTGGCTGCAAACTGTGCCTCAGCCCTTTCATTGCTATAGTCAACACAACACTGTGTTACAGGCACTGCACTGCACTATACAGGGCACTGGAAAGGGTTTTTTGAATTCTCGTCTGAATCCAAAGGCGGTTGTCTTTAACTAGGGCTCTGTAAATAAGAAGCATTTCCAAGTGAGAAAAGACATGAAAAAGTATATTCAGGACTACTGCCTGAATGAAGAAAAATCACTTTTGGATCCAGTGAATCATTTCTTACAGAACTTATGCAGACTGAAATAAGGAGACACTAAGGAGTTTGATGCATGTGGTGCATTAAGCTGCAGCTGCCTATTTTCACCACTTAAGTGAATGTTGTTTTCCTGATCAAGACCTAAACTTCAAATGGTGTCTTTGGTTTCTTTCAAATTTGGCTTAATTTCTAGGTAAGCCAAATTTTATGAAAGTAAAAATTCATGCTCCTTTTTGTGCATATGAACAGATAGAGGCATTATTGCAGACCTAGTAAATTCATGACATATATTCTCCAGGTTTTGTACTGTTTTCTGGAGTGATGTGTTTGGTTTGATATTTATGGCGGGTAGGAGATCTGAAAGCAGTATTTATTTCTTGCTCCTCTAGTGCTGTTACATAAATTTTTTGGTTGCTATACAGGGCTCAAAACTACATGTATTAACTAAGGAAATTGGCTGGGCTGTTCTGGAGGATAGCTAGATGAAGAGTGGTTTAATGAGGAGCAGTTGTACAAAATGGAAACAAGATGTTATGGCAATAAAGAATAGGATGGGGAGTAGTAAGGAATACATCATAATTCTACTATACCAATAAATCAATGGTCTGCTCTCTCAGCTACAATACTGTGATTCTTACTGGGTCTCTAAAAGGATGAAAGACTAAGGAGAGGTCAGAGAGAGGTGATAAAACACAGTAGAGCAAAAAATATTTTAACATGAGAGCAGTTTTAAAACCAGCCTTTATAATGTTAGAAAAACCACAAGGACAATGAACTTACTAGTTGAATATTTTAGTAATTTAGACTGTCTCTTCTTACCTGTCTCAATGCAGAAGTTACATAAAGTCATATAAGAAATTGTTACATACTGCGTGGTGAGTCTTTGGAACTATGAATTTAGATATTAGTTAGATGTTTGTTAGTGTCAAAGGTGGCACTGAAGTTTATTGTAATAAGCAGTACTAACAAGTTTGGAATCAGGATTTTACCCCTTCCCAGCACCTTTTTTTTTTTTTTTTTTTTTTTTTTTTTTAAGATGAAATTATACCTATCCCTGTTCTTCAGCTCTGCAGCTGACCTCTAGGCAGATCCAGGCCCCTGTGTTCTTCTGATGAGGGAGTTTAAGAAAATCATATGCTGACAGTATGCACATACTTGTAATGTCTCAAAAGAGCTCCCATTTTTGTAATACTGTGCACTTTCAGTACACATTCTAATAATGTCTTTTCTCATTCCATGATCTTTTTTTTTATCTGCTATATCTTTTTTTGAGCTAGTGTAACATATTTGAACAAAATATTCTTTTTACCTCAATTTATATCACTACAAAATTTCAAGCTGATTTTCAAGTCTGAATTTAAAACATACATTTTTTAAAAAACTTCTGCTATATTATAATTGTATGTGTTATGATGATTTGCCTACAATATGTTCATATCTTTTCCCTAAGTGTTTACAATTTTGGAACCCAACAATATGTAGGAGCAATTCAAATTATTATGCCTCATGCCTCCTTAAATCTGGGAGTTCTGTAGTACAGCTTGTTACTTAGCTGATGCTTCTGCTACTAATTAGAAACTGCAAATCAAAGCCTAATTATCCATCTCAGTGATGAAAACTGTGCAATACCAAGGAGTAGGTGGATTAAACTGTTTAATACTTGACACCGCCTGTGGAATAAAAAATAGAACAGTGAGAGCATGTTCAAGGAATTGTGAAAATAAGGTTCAGATGGTACAGGCTAGAAATTTTGTTATGCTATTTAGGCAATGTTATTTTATTTTATTTTATTTTATGCTACCTTCTCCAGAAGCTCCTTTTTAGACATAAGAGTTTTTCCAGGCTGGCTGTGTGTCCTAGAAATCTTATCAACGAAAGGTGGGTTGCTCTGCAACATATCACCTTTTTTAACCACAACTGTCAGCCTCGTCACTGCACATCACATTGAGGTTTTGCCAGCATAGTTTTATGCTGGTTAAAAATGATTTAAATTAGTCAGTCCGTCCTTAAGGTCGCAGTCAGTGCAATCTTGGTAAGTGTTGATTTAACCTAAGAGAATGACTTGAAAAATTGCCTAAGAAGCATGAATTGCATTATAGGAGACAAACTTATCATACATCTTGTTTTGTGGAGTTGCAATCACACCTTTAATTAAACTAGAGCAGGTTTGAATAAGGAAAGACCTTTAACTTCAGATATAGTATGTACCACCATACAATCTGTCACAGGGAACTAACATGTTGGACCTAGTGGCTCCAAGCAGAGGTAGCATAAATTTCACTATTAGCTTATGCAAACATGGCACATAATAAGAATTTCTTTAAGGCCATATTGTCGAACTGTATTGTCAAACATTTATATGCAACTGTTTTTCCAAATAATAGCATATTCTGATGGTACAGACTGGAAATTTTCCTATGCTTTTAAGGCAAATCTATCTTGCTTTTTTTATGATACCCACTTGAGAAATAAAAGTGGTTCCTGATGCAGAATCTTCTTTCTAAATTTCTCTTATTCTTAATTTTCCTTTCCAAAAGTTCTTGAATTTGAGGAAATTGCTCAAGTTATGTCCACATTTTATTTATCTAGTCTACAGTAGTGCATGCTATCTGCAGGATTTAGAACTGCTAACAATAGTTGAATGCCTCCCAGCCTTCTACACAAATATGCAAAGTTTTGAAGAGTTTCACTTGCTTGATGAACTTTTGTTTTTTTTTTTTTTTTTGGCTAGTGCATCCCATGAAGCAGCAAATTTTAACTACTCTAAAATGTGGAAAGCAAGTTTCAAATTTATACTCTTTGTTATTCATGCCAATAACATGATTCTGAGATTTCCAACTTTAGCACATGAATTTATCACATTATTGTTAAATGCAATACAGACAGCTCCAATTACAAATATGAAAATCTCCAACTAACTGCTCATAAAATGCCTTTCAGCCAAGAAATAACCCTATAAATACATAAACACAACTATATGGGATAACAAACACAGCAAAGAAATTGTGGTCTGTTTACGGATCAAATGGAAGACTAAAACTCAACCGGTTATTCTTTGTGATGCATTCATGGAAACCTTTTGGCTGATCTTGGGCAAAACCATGCATTCCTTTTATAGGTATATTCTCAATATTCTTCAAGGTGAGGAGGAAAATCCATCTCATCTCTCATTTCCTGGTTAGATCCTCTAGCTACTTATACATTAGAATATTGTATAATTTTATGTAGTTTCTAAGGTATACATTTTCTGACTGGAAAATTTTAAGCAACTGCATGTTGAATGTGCTGACTTTGGGCAATTCTTTGCTGTTTGGTATCCTCCTAAAAGCCTCTATACGTATCAGATAAGGAGCCAAGAATCTAATTTTGTCTTTCATGACAGGAACCAGACAGCAGTGGTACGACCCAGCTTTTATGCTACTAGAATAAATCCAAAAAGATTTGGTCTCTCTTGCTATGAAAACACAAATAAATTTAGTTGATTTGCATGATATGTCCTATGCTTTTCTACCCTCAAAGCATATACAGGAAGCAATATATGGTTTACAAAACAGCCAGGCACCTGAGTTAAATGAAATTCAAAACCAAGGTGCATATAACTAGTCTAATCAAAGACAAGAAGTCACCAAGCCTGAAGAATGATGTTGCTGCCCCTAGGAATGGAAACAATAGCTTTTATCACCCCTCTGCCTCTGTGACACGGAACACCAATGACATGTGCACTGGGAGAGACATTTATCATGCCACAGAGAAATTTCAGGATCTCTGTTCACAGATGGAGTCTATGCAATTATGGCAGGGAATGCCAGGTAACGAAAAACATTCTTGTCATACACTAAAAATTGTTGTTTTTTTCCCATGCTGTTCCTCAACGTGTCATTTTTTTTTTTCTTTCCAGAGCAGAGTTAAAAACAAATGCTATTTTCACTTAACTCTTTTATATTTCTAATAGTGTCACTTAAAGCTGTGCATGTTGAAAGGGCACATAGACTTGGTAGTCAGATGGGAGACAAAGTAAAAAGACGTAAGTAGCCACAATAAAATAGAAGGGAAGATAGTACCATCTGGTCTCTGTTCATTCTATTAAAGTAACTAGTAAAATATGTGACTATTCTTCAGACTTTCTGTAAGTAAGTTAATTAGGCAGTAAAATTATTATTTTAATGGGGAAAAATCCTTTAAGAAGCACAAATTCTCTTTTGATCCTACTGCTTTCAGGAAAGCCTTTCCAGGCCTTCACAGCTGACTTGCTCAGTCTGAACAATGTTTCTCTCCTCCCTCATTTGAATGTGATCCAAAGAAATGTCTTGCCTAGTGCTGATTAACTAACACTTCATCAATAGGGACTTTGCACTTGAACTAAATAATATTTGATGGTTTGATAGCCTAGTGCCTTCTGCTTTGCTATCATCTTGTGAATATTTTTGTTGGTATTTACTTTTATTCTTCCAATGTTGAAAGTAACAGGGAGAGCTAGCTTGATTCACCAACAGATCTTTTGGTGTCTGCCTCCCTTCCTTCTCACACTAAAAAAGTGTTCATATTTGACAGGGGAAGAGATAAAAATTGCAGCTGATAACTCTGATGAATAGGTAAAATGGCATAATCTATATGTAAACAAATTTTTCACCACTCCTAGCTTTTCCTAAGTTACTTTTTCAATACATAATCTGAATTGGTCTTTGAATGTGCTTTCTATTTTTGCTTCTCTGTTAAACAAGTAAAGTCTTTTTTAGCAGTAAATGGTGGACTTCAAGATTTATCTTCACTGAGTTTTTCCAGGCAAAGTCTTGGTCCTTTTCTTCTGAGCTTATTGATTCTAGTAGCACAGTAAGCCTGGCTATTCTTTCATTTTGTACATTTTCAAACTTCATGACTCCATCTTGACCTGTGATCGAAAATGACATCTAGATCTTTATTCATGCTGTTAATGAAAATGCATCCTTACAGGACATCAAATCACAGTATTATTAGAACTTTCAGGTAACAAGTGAGCTTGAGGGCAAATGTTGTTTGAGGTTTTCCTTCGGCTTTCTGATTTTCAGTTACTCTCACCTACATAGGCTGAACACTTCACTCATGCTTGTGCTAGGAGCACTGAACAAATGCTCCTGTTGTTCAACCTCAGCCAAATGTGTCACAGCATTTCCTCAACCAATGCAGCCCCCTCCTTTCCCCTCCCCTCCCCTTTCCAGGGCCATCTCCACAGTTCCCAGACAGAGACATTAAAACCTGAAGGTTATACTTGGCTCAGATTACTACCAGATTATATCTTAAATTTCGCTGATCCAGCTTGTAAAATATCTCTAGGAAATTACTTGTCTTTCCAGAAAGTTGGCATTTAGGAAGGCCAAATTTCCACAACATTTTACGTAGCTTTCCTGTTATCATTAACCTTTTTCTGTTTTTTTACTGTGAGGTATTAGCTTGCCTCTGTAGTGGATGTAGCCTACAGAGATCATACATCAGAGAGGCCTGTCTTATGAAAGAAATTACTGCTCTAGGTTCAAGCCATTTAGCAGGATAACATCACTAAGAGAGTCAAAAATGCACAGCGGAACATTCCTATGAAGGTTATCTTGCCTTTTGCTGGCAAGGTTTGTAGCTAATTTCATATCTTAGAATACAAGGACCAGAATCCTACTTGTATGCAAACTTTCTGCAAATAGCTTTCAAAATAATTAAAGTACATTGCTTGTTAGTTTTGGCTGATGTAGATCCAAATGAAGACTGATAAATTTCTCACTGCATCAATGAGTGAATTAACTGTTTGATCTATTAATTAAAGGACAGTGGTTCCTGAACACATTGTCTGTTAAGAATGTGTTTGATAAAATTATTTATTTGACTTGCGTCTATTCCAGGCTGTCTTTGTTTGTGGCTTAGGCTTTAGTATTACAAGTGAAACATGTCTATTACCTATCTTAACCAGGAATACATTAAATAAGCATGAAATGAACTTTTCCCCCTCCAGTTTGCTGATGTGAGAGGGTAGGGTAGGAAATTCTCACAGCTGGTAGACAAAGAATTACTGTATTTGCAGAGTGGTTGGAAACACAAATGTTGATTATTTCAATGAAAGAATTTAATTAGAGCTCCCAAAAAACAGGATATTACTGACATCACTGATTGGCAAAATGAGCAAAGTAAAACAGAATTTACTATTGCAGTGGTTCTCTCTTAATGATGCCATTCTTAGTAGTTGGCTGGCATCCTGAAATGCGCACAATAGCTTGGCAATGGAATAATGATTTGGAAATTGCAGATGTAGGGCAAAGATGTGAAAACCAAAGGTTTCCTGAAAAGAAGTCCAAATCAAGCATTTGTAGTGACTCTCAAATTCATGGATCTGTAATGGCCTGATTCTTCAAGACCACAACATATAGCAAAATTAAAAAAAAACAATCACTGGAGTTTCTTAGTCTCACTTTCCCACAGGCAAGCATTGATTCTTTCCTAGCTTTACTTCTTGTATTACAGAAGTTTTTTCTTGTGTCTATGATGAAGTTATATCATGTCCTGCACTAACACTTCTTTTAAGAAAAAGAAGGAATCAGGGCATAGGCAGTCTTCATGGGTTCCTGTTATAGGGTCTTTTATAGATATTCAGTTCTCAGTGGTGATCCATGCCTTGTCTTTTTGTACAGGAAGGGCTGATTTCTTGCTAATAAAAATTTGGAAATTGACAAAGCATCTTGATTTATTTTAACAAACAATTCACTTATATTTTAGAGAATCACAGAATCACAGAATGGTTGAGCTTGGAAGGGGCCTCTAGAGATCATCTGGTCCAACCCCCTTGCTCCAGCAGGGACACCCAGAGAACATGGCACAGGGTGGCATCCAGGTGGGTTTTGAAGATCCGCAGAGAAGGAGACTCCACAACCTCTCTGGGCAGCCTGTTCCAGGGCTCTGCCCCTCTCACAGTAAAGAAGTTGTTCCTCACATGGAGATGGAACTTCCTGTGTTAAACAGTCAAAATCAAATCAAAAATTTCAAAGCTTATGTTGGACAAAGCATTCTGCTGTTAATTGAGTTATTTGGATTTTTAAAGTCTTTATCTGAATTTCCATCAACAAATGAAACCCTAAACATTTTTATTTCTTGTTAAAATAGTCAGGGAGTGCATACAGAGGATTGAATTAAAAGGAAAAGAGATATTTAGATGAGCAACATAGAGGATCTCTAATTGTTGGAGCTTATAAATTAATAGCGTATAAATAGCTGGAGCTTATAAATTCTAGCGTATACGTTCTCTCCTCACCAGCAGAGGAGATATGGGTATTCTGGTATTTGAAACAGCTGCTTTTAACAGAAGCATTTATAGGAGAGATTGAAGTAGGATACTGCTTTAGGAAAAATATTTGACATGGAATTACATTTGATATTCATAGGAAGCTAATATTAGTCTCAGTAACTAGGAAAGGAGAAATGTTTTGAAGAACTTTTTGTGGTATGAATATCCCCAAATGCTTTGGATTGTACCCCACATTGAATAAATCCCAGTGATTCTTTATGTCTAATTGCAGTCTAATAATAAATTCCAGTAAATTTCCCTCCGCCCTTCATCACTTAACAACATAATAGTAGATAACAACAAACTTTCAGGCCTATGTGCAGCTACTTTTAACTCCAGATTCCTTCCCACAATTTCTGTTGCTGAGATTATCAAACTCTGACTATATCCTGTCATTGCTCTGCTCTGTTTGAGCCTGTAGTGGGTTTTTTTTTTTTTTTAGGAGTGGAGTAGTGCTGTTTCCTTCACTTATTTGCCTGCAGGATTTCCCTGTTTGCTGAAGTTCAGCCAGGCCAGAGTTTTATTGGCTCACCTTTGGATCTCAAGCAAATTGAAAAAAAATCTCCCTACAAGGGGATTCTGACTATCCACTTCCCAGTTCAGGTGTACCATGCTAAATCCTAGTAAATCAGAGAAACGATAGAGGCAGGCTTCTCAACTATTTATAAACCTATTTAAAACTGTTAAACTGTTTATTAAAAAAAACTTTGTATTACAAATAACTGTCTGTCAGTCAGGATTGTCACAGTACAGCAAGATTTGTGAAGTAATATGTCATTTTCCAAATTTTATGCAAATAAACTTACTTTTGCTTCACAAACAGCTATACACTTCTTGCTGAGAAGACAATACGACACACAGAAGATGGAATCTGGGCCAACATTTTTTTAAGCTCTGAACCTATCCGAATTAATTACTAGAAGTCTTCATGACTCATTTCTTCATTCTGTGTCAGAAATGGGTAGAGTGTGTACATAAACCTTAGACTGCCTTAGATTTGAAAGCATTTGAATATGTTATGTCACAGGGGCGACTTCAGAAGTCTATAGGACTCTCAGCAACCAGATTGCTTGCAGCATTTCATTGCTGCTGGCTAGGTTGGTAGCTCTTCAGGTGGGGCTTGCTTAGACTTCTGTTTAAAGAGTCTGCCAGCCAGTTGAGAAATCTAATCAAAATTAGGTACTTTTACCTATCAAGTGAGAGTAATCTTTGAAGCTATTATGAAGTGAAACAGTTTCAGAAAACTTCAAAGGCCTGTTTAGCTAATTGGTGGCATTACAGTTCTTTGCTATGAGGGATGCCAGCTAGCTTTAGGAGAATGAGCCCCAAGAGTTTTCTTAAGACATAGTGGAGTTACCGTCTGCATTATAACTGCAACATCCAGAAATAAAAAAGTAGGAATGTGCCTTAGGATCAAATAAAATAAATAGAATTTATTTCATATTTTTTCTTATGAAAACAGTAATAGAGCCTTGAATCCTAATTTGTTTTGTTGTTTTTGTTTTGTGTCCAGCAAATCTCCTTGCATGATCATTATAATTAAATACTTGTTTGTGACACAAGAATCCTTGCCTCAGAAGGGCTGAATTTTGTAATTACTTCAATTATTGCTTCTTGTACTCTAAATTGTAACTACTCTTCTAGTTTTATTTTCTAGGAAAGCCCAGGT
Source organism: Tinamus guttatus (assembly GCF_059628265.1). Taxonomy (NCBI): domain Eukaryota; kingdom Metazoa; phylum Chordata; class Aves; order Tinamiformes; family Tinamidae; genus Tinamus; species Tinamus guttatus. The sequence continues at coordinate 4,189,135 of NW_028289037.1, forward strand.
AGTATCCTTGTACTTGATAGATGTGCAGGTGTGCAGATGGGCTGCTAAAGAGACTCAGTCCCTTAGTTTTAACACTCATTTCAGACACTTCTGTTGTTTATTCAGGGCAAATTTTCTTAATCTTGTGGCCCTACTGTACCAATGGGGCAGTAACTCATCTGCCATTACGAACCTCTGCTCCTTTCGTTCTTGAATTCTGATCAGTTTTTCAGATAATTCATTCATAAATCTTCTTGCCTGGGTTCCAAGGGTTCAGATCTATTTCTAAATTGGTTCCCTGAAGAGATATTTACCACAGTTCTGATATCATTATCCATGTAAATGATAGTCATAAGGTATGGTGAGCAATTTATCCAAATGAATACAGCTGTTTGTATTGCATCAGTAACAAAGTAGTTTATGCAGAGGATGAATGACTGTTACTCACGTGTGATAAAAATTAAAATAAATAAGACATTGCTATCTTTTGCTCTGAGTCATATTTAAATGATTGAGAAGAAGAAAAGAAAGTACTGATGTGACTATCTTCTGATACATTGAAGAACTACTGGTTTAAAGCAGGATATCTTCTTTAAGAAAAAATCTTGTTATACAGCAAATTTGTGCCCTTTGATTTTAATTCACAGAGATTTTCAAACATGAATGAATGTGTATCAAATTACATAAGACCCTACTTTAAAATGGCATAATAACCTTTGAACAGCTTTTGCTTTTTTTTGAAATTGTTCTACATCCTACCTTGTTCCTGGAGACATACTTACCATTTTTAATAGCAATGATGCTACAGGTTGTTGACTTAGATTGCAGACACAGCAGACACAGCAGGACCAACAGCTGTTATCATTTACAAATGTTATTTTCTCTTTTGGATTGCAATGCTAAGAAAAAAATAGAAAAATGGAGCTATTTCTGTGGGCTGTCATTTCATACCTGAGGTTCTGTTGCCCAAAGGCTTATCACGAAGTTTCAAACCTCCCCTTGGCTGGAAATGATTTATATGGAAGGTGAATTGATCTCACCAGTGGGGAAAAGGGCAAAGGGCTTAATCATACTTTAATGTATACAGCTTTCCATTTACTCTTTCTTTGTTTCAAGTTTTCCACTACTGTCTGTCAGACAATAAGTGGTATGAAGCATACATCAGTATCTTCTTCTGGGGAACCCCTTTTACCATCAACCTGCAGAGCTCTAACTAAGGTAGTTTGTAACCTCACCTTTCATTTAAATTCATGTAGATGTTTGTCTAGAAACAAAATTATCCCATCTTCTACTATAGCACATCTTTGGATCTATAAAGCTGTAAGCATTATGGCAGCTGAATAGTATGGAAGTAAATAGGATTGACTTGAGTCACTACACTTGATCAAAAGTGAAGGCTTAGATACGTGATGGAAAATCGTGATGTGCCTCCTAAGTAAGGCAGGATGGAAGCACAGGGAAGAAAGAAATTTTAGGTCCAGCAAAGCTTTACGAGGACCCTGACTGAGTACTGTAGGGGGCGGTGGTTACCCAGGGCCAGGCTCTCTGTGAGGAGTCCCCATAGCAGCAGGACTTCACAGTCAGGGCTTACACCACCACTATCAGAAGCAGGGCGCTGAGGGAAAACAATGGTAGCCGCAGGAATCAGACACGTCCAGAGGGATGGGGCTTACTCAGATCTGTCTGAGCAACCAGCGACCAGCCTGGGGTTGGGGTCTGGATCAGGCACAGTGAGGGTAACCGAGTTCAGACCCAACCCCGTGATGGCCAGACAGGGCTGTAGGGCCTAGGCCAGGTTGAGGCTGAGCCATCAGTCTGTGGTTAGAGGTCTGGATCCACATGGAAGTGGTTTTGAAACTACTCATAATTACTGGTAAAATGCATGCATTCCAGAATTATTGACGGAATGGTAATTCACGGTTCTGTCTGCAGCTCTACAGAGATATGACATGATGGTATCACTGAAGCCTGGCTCAAAAGTACCAGTGGCACTAAATCTATTAAATGACACTTAATCAGAAAATATCAAAAACCATTAACAATGGATGAGAACATTTTTGATCATAAAGATTATACATTTGTCTGACTTTTATGACTGTACAGTGAGTTCCTCCAGATACTACTGCAGAAAGCTTGGACATTAGCTAATAGAAGGCAGACATTATGAAGACAGTAACTGATCTGAGGTATTCTTTTTTAGTTCATTAATGGTGAATAGTGTCAAAGTGTTAGTATCAATAGTGTATTTTACCTTGTTTTACCTTTATGTGCATAATACAGAATTGCCCTTTAAGCAAGACTTTAAATTTTATTTTCTCTAGTTACACTGTCTGAGAAAGCTTCCAGATGTGTAGACTTCAACTGAGGTTGCTACTCGAAATGTCTTTTAGTCTTTCAGTTTTGCTTATCATAAAACCCAATAGACATTTTATAAATTAGCTTAATAACTTTGAAACTATGCTGTACACTCTTTGACTATGCTGTACACTCTTTGCTGTGAAAATTTCTTTGTAGCTCTAGGGGAAGATTGAGCGCGTTCTGCCAGGGCCTAATGAATATTTTTATTTACATCAGCAACATTCAGCCTTCTTTTTCTGGAGGGCCCATTATGTAATTTCACAAAGGTCAAGGGTCCACGATCAATATTCAAACTGTATTTCCAGGCTCATTTAGATGGAGTAAAGTTCTGTTCCTTTTCTCCTTCCGGCTGCCTCAGTTTGGACAAGATGTACAAGATGCCTTTTGGTGTCAGGAGCACCCGGGGTTCGACCCATTGCAAAGAGGAGTGCACAGCTGCCAGCCTCGCGTCCGCTGCCTCGGTAAACTCCAGAGATGGGCGCTAGAAGTTGCAGAGAGAGGACAGGGGAGGAGATTCATGATAGGGTGTGTTTTTGGAGGACGTGGAGGTGACATGGGAGGGGCCTGGGAGGAAAGGTGTTTACTTAAGTGTCTGGTTATGTACTTTCTTCTTCCAGTAGCCCAACCAGTGATCAGAAATTGCTGTTAACAGGAAAAAAAATCAAGCAAAACGCCTGACCCGCTGGGACTGTTTTTCCCCACATCCTATGTTCAGAATAACTGCACGTACCAGCTGCACTGTAGTCTGGAAGATCTACCAAAATCAGATTCAATAATCAAATGGGACTTGTAGTTTCTTGCTGATGATAATTGTGTGCCAGGAGAAAAAAAAAAAAAAAGAGAGAGAGAAGGGATATTTTGCAGATGTGCAAATAATGTGTTTTTTTGGGGATTTCAGTTGAAGCACAATAATATGATGCTGATTTTATGGAGGAAAAATAAAGCAAATGAAAAAAAATAGAAACTGACATAGCTGCAATTTGTAACATATGCAAATCACTGTTCTCTAAAGCCATCTGGTCAGAATTAATCCACTCAACAAAACTTATAATAGGTCAATATCCAGCAAAAAGCCATGCCCATGCCAAAATGTTGAAATTAGGTGCTCTGATTTAGTTGCTCTGTAGTTGCATCAGAAATGGGTCTGAGTCACTGTAAACAAGTTAGTGTGAATGCTAGAAGCAACCAGGTGGTTCAGTCAATATGGACTAATATATTTTGATCTTTGTTTTTGGCTTGCTGAGATGTCTTCCTTCACTATGATCTGTCAGTGAGTGACTGTAGCAGTCACAGGCCTGCTCTCAGAATAGAGCTGTGTGGCTAAGTATCGCAACAAAGCTAGTTTTCCAAATCATTGCATCTCTGCTGTCCTGCTCAGCAGACAACAGATAAACGCCCAGTAATAAACTCAAGGTGTATGCAGAGGTTAAGATGTCAGCAGACTAACAAGGTCTCCTTATATCTGGGGAGAGAAAAAAAAACATTATTTTTAAAAATGTATTGATTTTCAAGAGATCAAGTATGAAGATGAGGACACCAACAAATTAAAAGCCAGGTTTAAAGATGTGGAAAGGTACTCAACTAGGTGAAGGGAAAAAAGAGTCAAAAGTAATCACTGCCACTGTGTGAATCTGCATGATTTAAAATGAAGGAGAAATCAAAGGAATTCCTTATTGCTTTCATGTGTCCACAGTATCATTGCTGATTGCTGAAGAAATGCATCTCAAAGGATTGTGATTAATTTCTACAGCGGCTTATCATTGATTTGATTTTCTGTGTATCATAGGTGTACTTTCCAGAACTGGGGAACAGTTCAGAGGGAGTTACTAAAGACTAAGCAAATTGTTATCATAATCAGTAGAAGTCCTTCTCCTTTAAACCAAGTTCTTTGTCCTGTATTCTGATGACCTTCTTGTATAAATTAAAGCTGAGTTGGGATTACTGATAGTCTGTAAAAATACAGGTGTTTCTAATGAATGGAAAAGGAAAGCTAGTTTGTAAGAGGCCATCTATAAATGTGAACAAGGGATGTTCAACAAGTGAGGTGCTGGAATTAATGCTGGGTATTAATTATTAGTACTTTGCTGGGGCAGGAACAAGTTGAAGTAACAGCTCTCCATTTATTGTACCAATCACAATAGCGACCGTAGGTACTACTGTAAGGTAAGTAGTATATAAAAATATAAGTAATTCTAGTCTTGCTAGGGCTATGGATTTGAATAAGGTTTCTTTTGTTGCAATTATTGCAAAAGAATTGGTATTGTGTGGGTTTGGATTTGTCTCTGTCACTCATAGTGCCTTAATGGGCAAATCAAACTGGGCAAATTTTTCAAGTTGAGAAGTCTAATCCAGAGAAGGCATCTTACTAAGCTGCTACTAAGAACTCTTAGGATCAGCCGATCCCTGTGTAATGCTCTAGTCCTTTAAGAACAGGAATTTTGTTCATACCCTTCCTAAAGAAACATTAGATAAGTAGGCCTAAGGAGAACTGAGAGTTTATCATGGCAGTCAAGATAGGCATCTAAAGGGAAGTTGTTACTGAAAGCAAGGAATAAGTTTCAAAGAAACAAGGAGAGATCTGCCAAAGAAGCTGTCCTACGGAAATCTCAGGAGAAAGCTGATACACAAGCCAGTGTGAGAAGTGACCTAAACTGTAACTGAGCTTTGCATGGCAGAGCATTCATAGTTGGCCTAGCATCCTGCATGATATTTAGGCAGAGGGATGATCTGGGATTCTCTATAGGGACTACCTAGAAAGCTAGAAATACTATTACAGTCCATACATAAGGTATTTTTCTTTATTTTTCTTACTGTTACATGTAGAGGGTATCTGTTTTGCATTATAGGTGTCCAGTTGAGACAGGTGAAGTTAGGTGTGTTTGTTCCATTCTAAATAAACAATCATGCATCATTTTTTGAGGAGAGAAAAGACAAACAATAAAGGGTAGTTTGTAAGCTTCCTAAGTGCTTTTTAATATATGGTTATGAGGGAACAAGCATTCTGTTTCTGAGCATTTCCTTCATCTTGTATGTGCATATGATATTTGAGATGTAATCTATTTTGGAATGTATTGCTAAACAACAGAATAAATATATGTTGTGCTTTGTGTTGACCTACCAAGCTAAAAAACTTTAAGATCCAGCCAGCCTGCAAATAAATAAATAAATACTAATGGAGATTTTCAAGTGCTTCTTATTCCACTACAGTGATTCCTTAATTGCTATAGTATTTTAGTATTTAAAAGCGTTCTTAAGTGAAGTATGCATCTGCTATTTAGTGTCAAATGGATACCTCTCCTTTTTTTTTTTTTTTTTTGACAAGGCATTTTCTTTGTGCAATTGCATAGCGTGCAAGAGAGATATGGGAAAAAAATAAAAGAGTCATTGCTGTCTTTAGAAAGCAAACTAATTGATATCTATTCAAAGAAAACAAATCCTTCTTACATTTCAAAAGCAACTGAACCTATCCAGGGCAAATATTTTTGTGGCTTGTGTATGTGTTCAGTAAAAGGTCCTGTTGGCTCACAAAAAATAACAATAACCCATTATCTATAGGTTCGTGTAGAAGCTTCTCCCTGAACCTCACTCTCCAAGCCTGTTTTGTAAAATGAGCAAGACATTTTCCAAGATTTTCATAGAACTGTTTCCTAGAGTCAACCCTTGGAAGTAACGGATTTTTTTTTCCTATATACATTTTATTTAACAGAATGATTCTGAACTCCTAGCAGTAAGATCAAAGAGATCTTTTACAGTTCAGTCTCTTGCTTAGCATGCAACAAGCTCACAACAAATTCTGAAGGTTACCTCTTAGGTCTATCAAACTGCAAGTACAAACAGGAAGAATAGAGGAATGACAGTGAGAAATTGTGTTTTTCTTTTTGTTTCCTCCACTTTGTAAAGAAGCTGCTAAAAAAGTTGGCAAAATATTCACCTTACCAGAAAGGATTGGCCTACCAGAAAGAGTTTGTAGTTTGGGAAATCTTTCTTTCTTTTGGAATCTCCTCTGGAGATCTTGAAAACCCACTTGGACGCAGTCTTGTGCCACGTGCCCTAGGTGACCCTGCATGTGCAGTGGGGTTGGTCTAGATGCTCTCTAGAGGTCCCTTCTAACCTTAATGATTCTATGATTTTATGATTCTTTTCCTCCTCACTCCCCCTTTTATTTCTTCTGGAACAAAAGAAAGTAGTTTTCTGTTTGCTAAATTCAACCCTAATGTAGTTTAAGTTCTGGTGTGTTTCCCATCAGAGCAGATAATGTTTGGCATCTTCTTCACTCATTTCATATTTGAGGATTTGCTGGTCTTTTATCTTATTCTAGTTACATTTAAGAGCTGAATATCTATTGCCTTCTGTAAGGTTCTCTGTTAAATATTCTTTCTGATCAAATATGATGTACCTCTGCTATCAGTTTTATCAAATCTTCTTATACCAAAGATTAATTATTCTCATTAAATAATTTTAGATAATTATGAAGCCTTTGATATCAAAAATCTGAGTGTTAGTGTTACAGGAAAGCATTAGCACCCTAATGTGTCATCTTCATATTAGGTTTCACTTGTCCTGACTTTATATTGTATTGCACCTTAGAAAGTATTTGCACCTGCATGAAGTGTGTCCAAATACTGTCATAGATGCAGTTGTACTTTTGGTGAGGCTGATCTGCATAAATGTGTGCTACTTAGCCTTATTTTGCACTATAGGGTATCTATACATCCACAATGTATACTACATACCCTCTGGTCTTTTAAGTTACCAACATACACAGAAGATGATAGCTGTGTTGAGCAGTGTTTGCTTCTGATAATGGTAGTAATTTGCTGTCAAGAAAATGTCCATTATTAGCTCCTATTGCAAATGACAAGTGTGAGCAGCAAATAAGAGCTAGGATAGTAGATATAAATGTTCAGGGAAGCCTAGCTTCCAAATACCTAGCTTCCAAAGAGCTACTCGCCAGATCTTTAGTTTGTATAAACTGTGTTAAGACTTGGATATTTTTTTAAATTATATATTTTTTTTCAGTTGAATTCTGATCCAGGGTGCATACACAACTGAAAAAACTACCTCAATTAGATTGAAAGATCTATCATATGAAATGGCAGGATTTACATGAAAAAATATGATAAAGAACTAAAGGTCCTGATCTGCACTGATCTCTGATCAAAAGCTCCATGGATGAATATCCTTAGTATGCAGAAAAAACATTAGGCATCTTCACAAAAGATGAAATGTTGAGTGGATGGATTTCAAAAGCCCGTTCAAATCTAACTGACTTTTGGGACTAAAATGGTTAAAGCACTGCTGTGAGAGGATTACTCTAGATGAGCAACAGGTATGGCTTTTCTACTGGAGCAACTGCGAGCCAACATCTTGAGACTCAACCATAGCTTGGTGAGCTTTTTGAAGATGCTTCAATCACTTTGCCACTGTGTTCCTTATTTATTATGTGTAAGAAATTCTTCTTTATCTATGTATTTTTATTATTATTACTGGCCAATTACTAGTTTAATTACTGTTTGCACATGCTGATGCAAAGACTTTGATAAAAGAAATTGCTGTGATGAAATTGGCCTGAAGCTCTTCTTGCTAGCCATATGCCAAATGATCTTTTAGAGACACAGGAGGTGCAGCTACCCAAGTATTAGTGTGATAATAACTACCTATAACCACTTATCCTATTACAGATGGGAAAAAAAAAAAACAAAAAACAAAAGACAAAAAACATAACTTGTTGTAATTTGAAGCAGGCCTTCAGCCAGCAAAAATCGAAGCAGAATCACTGATTTCAATTAAGCTACATTGACGTAGATCAGCTGAATGCTTGGTCAGTATTTTATAAGCTAAACCCAGATAATTCTAGAGTCCTGGTGTATACAAGTATTTGTATAAAAACTTTGCAGCTTGCTAATGAACATCTATTATATCTATAATTCTCCTTCAGAGATTCCTAAGAAAATGAAAGATAGCTGTCTAAGCAGAATTCCTTATGGTACTGTCCAGTTGTGACTGCTGAACCTCAAAGGTTTCACCGTAAAGCAAAATAAATTGATATATCCAAGTTAATGCAAGGGTGGGGGATGCTTTCTTTCAGAGTGTACAGTCTTAACAAAGAGGTATTTTAAAGGAGAAGCTTCTGCAATTAAAATCTCTGTCTTTATTCTGTAGTCGTACCCTAATGACAGGGAATCAAGTGCCCAGCTCACTGAGCGAGCATTTAGAATACTGTATTCTTCTAGCAGCAGTGCCCTTGGAGGCACGTATATTAGTGACCATGAGGGTATGCACAAAACATACCCCAAAAATACAGGTAACACTGCAGTGGAAGTGTTTGTGACTAAACATTTCACTTATGGTCTGATAACTCCACAGCCTTTGCTTTGATCTATATAGTGTGTGTGATTGTCTTCAGAGACATCTATATAGTCCTGTTAGATCAGGACTTTACTGTTCATTTTCCCTCTGTGGTAGCTGCAGTCGGAGTTGGCATTCCTAGCAGCAAAATGCAGTCACAGAACAAGCAGGGGGTGAGGGGAAAAAAGATAACTCTTTTTCAAGTTCTGTGTCTCTGGGAAATATGGATGCAACTGGCTTTGCAGACATAAATGAGAACATGATCATAGCTACTAAAGGGAGTACAGAGAAGCCATTGTGAGTCTTGTAGAATAACAGTTGTTATGTAGTCATTTTTATGTTTGACTGGAATAATAATATTTTTTCCTTTACTGAATTTTTGAACAGTACATTCCTGCCTAAAAGTTGTGATAAATATTACCTAGTTTTTTTCATATGATATTAATTTTCATGGTTAAAAATTCATAGAAATACAGATATAATTTGTAGGAGTAGGCAGCTCTTTATAGGGCTGTTTTGTCACCCATACAAGAGCTAAATAAAAATGATCTATCTTGTAATATGCACAACGTATGGAGTAAAAACAAAAAATAAAACCCAGAGAGGAAAGAAATAGCTAGATTTTTTTTCTGATATTGATTCAAGCATTCTGATGGTAATTATTTCAGCCGGTAAAATGAAGAAAAAAATCCTACCCAATGCATGCATGTTAGTTTTAAAATTTCAGAATACCATCACTGTTTCACCACTGGATTCAGCTTAAGAGAACTGGTCATATATCAAGTATGGCTATAGGGATTTTTTGTTTTTTAGAGGGACAAAAAGGAAAAATAATTTTGATTTATTCCCAATGCATAGAGCTTTTGATCTGCTCCAAGAAACTTTAGCCTCACTAAATACGTGTACCACACCCTAAAATTCCAATGAGCTTACTCCGCTTAACATAAGCAGTTATTCCTTTAAACTCATGACTTAGGACAAGATTTGAACCTACTTTAGAAGACCTTTCTTCCTGAATAGGCTAGATTGAGAAAGGGTGTGGACAGAGAAAGGTTGGCAGGTAGAATGGGAAATGAGTTCAAAATCCTGCCTGTTCTGAGGAGAGAGAGTCACTGCTGGGTGCGTAATTTATCTGCACGATGGATCTTGGAGTGATAAGGCTGTTTACCTTCCTCATTCATTCCAATGTCTTTTATGCTTCATCTTGCATCTCTACAGATCAGAGATTAGTACAGATCACAGATTAGTGCCCTAATTCACTCTAGTATAAGGAAGTAATACACTACTGTATGTCCTGACATCAAAAGTAGTTTCATAAACATACACTGAGATGAACGAGGAGTACTTGGATCCATAATGAAGACAGAAATGGTGCTTGTGAAAGGTGCTGAAATAACTCTCTTTTGAGTATTGCTCTGTGGAATAAGATAATTATGATTCCTGACTGTTCACTTGGCAGACCCACTAGTCTCCCTAAAGATTCTTTCATGTGACCATATTTAGTGACAATCTTTCTTGTTTCTTCTTTTCCTAGTATTTTGCTACTAGTTGATGATAGACCAGAGTATATTTATGCTGAGAACTTGTCCATTAAAAACTAAATCTAGCAGATTCAGCAACGGACTTGAAACCCAGCATGAGAAGTTCCGTCCTTTGACACTCCAGCACAGTTATTTCAATGGCATTGGTCTAAGAGGAATCATTAACAAAGAATTAAAAGGAATAGTGAACAGAAAAGCCATCACTGCTTTCAAAAAGTTTGACCCCAGTGATGAAGAATTTTACCTAAAATATTGCTTTGTATCTGACTTTTGTTTTTTGATCTCTGTATTAGCAGAGGATAGGTGATGTGTCAATACATTAAGTGTTAGTTTGTATTTTCAAGTTTCTGTGAAGATGTTCAAAGATTATTTAAAGTCCATTTTGAAAATGTGCCTGAGAAAATGATACAAAGGATATTATAATAATTTGTTTCATTCTTTTGAGTTTACTTTAAAGATTTCCAATTGGGAAATCACTTCACAGGGTGAGTCTGTGAAGCTAGGCTCAGTGGGAAAAACTGGCATTGCCCTTGTTAAGTACATATCATGTCCAGCCTAGTACTATAACAGAGACACTGTTTGCATCCATAGAAATGATCTGAGTCGGATGTTCTGAATTGTCTGTGTGGTACTCCACACAAAGGCAGGAAAGATTTTTGAGTTAGATAGATTCAGATGGGTATAGCTGAGTCAATAATTTATTTCAGTATATAGTTTTTTTGTTTGTTTGTTTTGTTTTAGAAAAGGTTTTGATAAGGTATTAGGAACCTTATCAAAGTTAATAATCTGGGCTTCCTCTGCAGCTGGTGGAGAAACCTGCTGTGGCAGTGTCTAAGAAGCTTGATTTTTAAACCTTTAAAGCTATGTGAGATTAATATCATTCCAAATAGTGTTTTCATAGCACCTCCTTGTTTGGATAATGGTTGGGATATCGATTAATGGAGTATATTTTACTTCTTTTTCTTCGCTGTCTGAGGAAAGCTCTCCTGAAGACCTGGAGTCCATGTTGGGAGCACTATATAAGCAAGGCTGATTCAGGACTCGTTCTAGTGAGCTCCATCTTTGGGTTTCTGCAACTGTAAAGCTTGGTCTCTGAGTCAACTATCAGCTGATTCATTTTTAAAATCATATCATCCAGTTGCTTATGAACTCTTTTTTTTTTCTTTAGGTTTTGCAATGTTATGATTTTTATCTCTTATGTATTTAGCTTGTAACTATTTAGGTGTGGGATGCTACTTCTGTGCAGGTGTGTAAGTTGATTAAGCATGTTCTAAAGAAAACATCCACTGTTTCAGCTGGCCATTTCCTTATTTAAGAACAACAGCTATCAAAATCCTCCAAAGTCATGACTTGGAAATGGAAAGACAGAAATAACAAATCACACCTTTTCCTGCCCTGATTTTTCTCTAGCTGTCAGCCCCTTTCTTTCCTGTCCCAAAGTTTAGTATAATTACTTGAGATTTAAATTTTCAGCTAGGATATACAGACAAATTCTAACTTCTGTGTTCATTTCAGGAAAATCTTTTTTTCCCCTGCATTTTTAAGAATAACTGTTCTACATTGTTTTTTTCTCCAGCAAAAAAAAAAATAATGTCTCTCTTACTAATTTCTCCCTCCGCAATTTACCACTTTTTTTTTTTTTTCTGCTGTGTGCTTACTGTTGGTATATATTCTGGCCTCAAGACTATCAGGAAAGCATGGCACAAGCTTGGTGGTTTGTACTGTCATAATGAAGGTATGTCTAAAAAATATTTTGTCTTGACCTTTTTTTTGGCAGGGGAAACTTAGCTTTTCAAAGATGATTTAGATCTCCTTTTTCTACTATAAATAGAAATCCATGAAATTTACTGTGTAAAATAAATTCAAATCTAAGACATGTAAGGTAAAACTGTAGGCCATTGTTGTGATGCTCTGAGTTTTAATCAGGGTCTCAAATGTTCACACTCTACAAATCTGTCTTGAGACAGAAAAACAAGAAATCTTCTCACACATTCACATGCTCTCTTTTTCTCCCTTCTCCTCTAATGACTTGGCTCTGGATCCTGTCTTCCTCTTTTATGCTGAACTTGCTAAGGAGTCACTGCACCCCAGTTAAGAAATGAACGCAGCACGAAGTGACAGGCGTAAAACCAATTCTGCACACACCTTGCCATCTGTCAAGAAACAGCAACATTGTGTTTTAACTAATAAGCAGCCCTAGAATTTTTGACAGGAGCTCAAGTAAGTTCGTTCTCATTATCCTGGCTTTGCTGCTCTCTTCTTGGGATCAAACTAGCATTGTCTGGGCAATTGGTCTAGGACATCCCCTAGATGTCTGTTCAGCTAACTCCCATTCACATCAGTGCTCTAAGGGATTTTTTCACCTTAAGTCTAGAAAACACTTGAATAAAATGACTTTTTATGAGTGAGGGAAAACTGTCCTGTGTGCATTAATAGTTTGTCTAACCTTGCCTTTTAAGCACAACTCAGAAATTACACCTGGCATTTACGGATATAAGAGGAGTTTCCTTATATTGCATAGCCTTCCTTTCCTGCTGTAGAGCATATAGATAAGCAAGAGTGAAGAATGGCCATGCATTTTAAGAATACAAGCTTGATTTCTTTGGAACAGAGAGCCCCTTGGATAAACAGCTTTTTCATCAGTATTTAGATACTCATAATAAGAGAGAAGGATAAGTAAAAATCATCACAATAGGATGGGTTTCATTCACCCCATTTCCCAAAACAAAGGGAAAATAATTTGGAAAATCACAACTTAAAGGGAAGATGTTCCTTGATTGCCTCTGCCAGGCAGTAAGATCAGGTATTTATTCACCTAAAACGTGAGTTAAATCTCATACAAATCTCATCTAAAAAGATAGAAAAAATGGCCCAGTAGCAATTGCTATTATTTAGTACATGGGGACATTGCAAAACACGACACCTGGAAATAGCTTTTATTCATTTCTTGATGAATTCTTCTAAAATGAACAGGATTTTAACAAAGAATCCTCTAAGCAGGTGAATTTTTATTCTAGCCAGGTATAAAGTTTTATTCAGAATGCCAAACCATCTTCCCATGTGGAGAATTTCTGTAAGAAGCATTGAAAGTATGTACAGGGGTGATATAAGTGAGGGATATGTTTATATGCGTACCATCTGCCTCTCTCCCTACTTAACTGTCTATCCACATAAACACTTGCACACATTTTTTTCAAATATACCGGTAACTAAGCAGTGAACTTCAGTGTGCAGTTGTGCGAAATAAGTTATCCTGTGAAATGACACCTGTACAAGCAATTTCTAATGAGGACAGAACTAGACCCTGATTTCTCGTGGTGTTTTTCTTGTAACAATGAACAGTTGCAAGTGGGCTCACCCCCTTATTCCCTTGCAACTGAACCAAATAAATCTGTTTTTCTATAGACCACAGATATATTGTTTTTCCTACTTCAGACTGATCAAGCAAAAAGATCATTTTGTACCTTCCCTGTATCTAAACTATTGCAGGGACTAGTGTATGGTGCAATGTATAGAATTCACAATGGAGCCATGTGACAATTACAGCAAATAGGAAACAGCATAGAATAATTACAGCATGTAAAAACAATACTATCAAAATAGTAAATGTAGTTTTGTAGTGAAACTTAATAGCTGAAAGCACAAAGTGCTCACCTGCGTGACTAGCTGTAATGATTGCCACCTATGCTGTTCAGACTCCCAAATGCCTTGACAACACACTCTCCTCCCTCCCTGTACAATAAAATATGGTCCTTCTGCATACATACCTCGTTATAGAAGTTAATTTCAGCAATTACATCTGTATGTAGGAAGCAACACTCTGATGGAGAATATACAAAGAAATTAATTTTCTTTATTTTGCTCATGATCCTGAGCTATTTCCCCGTGGCTCACTATGCTCAGTGGATCCCTACAAGGGATTCAAAGCTTCCCATTCATTCGTGCTATATACTATAGAGTTACATGATGAAGAAAAAGCAAAAACAATATGTTTTTTTTGTAAATTTCCTCTCTTTCTTTTCTCCATGCAATTTTATGCTTTTTTCTGTGTGATGATGAATTTGAGCTTTGATTCTGAATTAGAAACACAACCCTCTAATCCTAAAGCGGAGCCATATTGATGTTTGTGCAGATCTCAACAGAAATTTAGCGATTCTCTAGAGTATCAGTACTTGAATTCAAGACTGTCTGCATTCACTTTCTTGTTTGTTTATTTATTCACTTATAGCATGTTTAAGGGGGAGGGACAGGCTCCTTGTTCTCTGTTATTCCCTTAGAGTCAATTTCGCACACCCAATAGGCTAGCACGTGAGCATAATATCTGCTCTTTTTTTTTTTTTTCTCCAAGTATCTTTCTTCCTTCTGTATTTTTCTTAAGTGAGTTTGCTATTTCTTTTAAAAGTCATCTATTATCACATGCAAGAAACATGTATTGTTTACCACAGTGTATATTCAGAGAGGTAATACTTTTTGTTCTCAAATCTGGAATTAGAAGCAGTAAGTAAACACTGCTTTTTGTTCGGTCTTCTGGGATTCAGCCATAGTATTTTCTACCTCCTTTACACTGAATTTGGTGTTTCAGATACATACAATAATCATGGGATGTTAGCTTAAGGAATTTGAACAAGTCATGCACAAGGTTAAAAAGATTTGGGTGCCTTTAAAAGACTAGGGGAACAGTCTGAATCAAACAAACAATCCTGCCTTAGTGCTTTACTAGATATTCTTCAAAGATAATGCAGTCCAATAAAGAACTGCATTGTGGCACTCTTCTTTGAGAAACAATAATACCCTGAGTTAGCTGGCTAGACAGTAAAGTTATAGTAGTCAATAATACTTACTTGGCTAATATTGAACATTTTTTGATTTAGACCTGAAACTTCCAGGAAGCTGATACACTTTTAAAGCTTTGAAGTCTGCAGGCAAAGCAAAACTTTTTATTATATTTGAATTAACTTCCTCTGAAAGTTCATTTTTCTTAATTCCAGCATGCATGAAATTGGTGCAATTTATGGCATGCAATTTAGAGGCAGTGGTCCTTATAATTTCACTCAGCTGATAGGTTAGATACTTAAATTCAACACGGGATCATTAGTGGGAATGAGTTTATAAACAGCTGTCGCCAGTTATCTGTCTTCGTTTTAAAGGATCGAAGCAAAAATATATCTTTCAAATGTGTTTCTCTGTGTTGAGATTAGTCTACTTAATGGAAAAGAGAAGTATTTGTATTTTAGACATGGATAGTTTTCACAGAATCACAGAATGGTTAAGGGAGGGACCTCTAGAGATCATCTAGTCCAACCCCCCTGCTCAAGCAGGGACATCTGGAGCACGTGGCAGAGGGTGGCATCCGGGTGGGTTTGGAAGATCTCCAGAGAAAGAGACTCCACAATCTCTCTTGGCAGCCTGTTCCAGGGCTCTGTCACCTTCACAGTAAAAAAGTTCTTCCTCATATGGAGATTAAACTTCCTGTGATTCAGCTTGCACCCTTTACCCCTTGTCCTGTCACTGGCCACCACAGAGAAGAGCCTGGCCCCATCCTCCCTACATTCACCCCTCAGGTACTTGAACATGTTGACCAAATCTCCTCTCAGCCTTCTCTTCTCTAGTCTAAACAGGCCCAGCTCGCGTAGTCTTTCCTCATACAGCAGATGCTCCAGTCCTTTAATCATCTTTGTCGCTCTACGCTGCACCCTCTCTAGAAGCTCAATGTCCTTCTTGTGCTGGGGAGCCCAGAACTGCACCCAATATTCCAGGTGTGGCCGCACCAGAGCTGAGTAGAGGGGCAGGATCACCTCCCTCGACCTGTTGGCAATGTTCTTCTTAACGCACTCCAGGATCCCATTGGCTTTCTTGGCCATGAGGGCACACTGCTGACTCATGGCTAACTTGTCAACCAGGACTCCCAAATCCCTCTCTGAAGAGCTGCTTTCCAGCAGTTCAACCCCTAGTCTATACTGGTCTCCTCTCTGTCCAGCTCTCCACCCTGTTTAGGTCTCTCTGAATGGCAGGACAGCCCTTGGGAGTGTCAGCCACTCCTTCCAGTTTGGTATAACCTGCAAACTTGTTGAGGGTGCACTCTGTGCCCTCGTCCAAGTCATTGATGAACAAGTTGAACAGCACCAGGCCCAGTACTGACCCCATATTTTCCCGAAATTTTGTTTTCTTTATAAAATAAACATGCCATGTTAAAATGCCTGAATGCATATGTTGGGGTAACACATGTTTATTATGTAAAAATTATGTTGAAATGATGAGTTTGCATGAAAATTATTTGAAAAACAGGATAATAATTTTTCAAATGTGATAATCTGTAATAATGTAGCATTTTTTCATTTCACAACAGAATTGTAGAAGTTCAAAGGTCCTATCTTCACTGAAACCGCAGTACTACTGGAGGGGAAAGGGAGGTTAGCTCATTTCTTTTCAATAACATCAAACTAATTTAGAATGGGATTTCTTTTTAGTTCGGTTTTGACATGAGTAGTGTTTATACTAAAGCAAACAAATCTGAAGTATGAGTTGTGCTGATGGGAAAATCAGGGGATTTTTATATCTTTAATTAAAGGTTTTATTGTTAAATTAGGTTAGTGACTCAGTTACTGCATTTTCAAATGATATGGAGTCAAATATACCCGCTTTTTTAATTATTCCTTATTTATTTCACCTTTTCTTGCCTTCTCATGACTGGAAAGATGTTTTAAAGAATTTAAAAGAGCAGTTATGATTCTAAACACAGGAAAGAATGGAGAAGACTCCAACTCAAATTCAAAAAGGAACAGTAAAAATGTTACTGGTAATACTCTTTATTTGTAGAAGAAATAGCTGCATGAAACACAGAACTCAGTGTAGTATTCAGCCACAAGACTCTAGTAACATTTTTTCCAACAACAGAAAGGCAACACTTGTCAACGTTTTCCTATATACATGATAACATTACAAACACTAAGGCCTGTTACTGCTACAGAAATGTTGCTTCACATCTCTATATGTAGGGGAGAAAAATAATTTGCAAGGCACTTTACCATTTCCCCAAATCAGATGATTTTCTTCATGTGACTGTAGCCATTTCCTGAAGTACTTTTAATCTAAATATATACAAACTGATGTTTTGGACATAATATCCCTTACCTCTCCTCTTGTAAGGTACACATTGTGACAACAGAAAAGTCAACAAGTTAATAGTTCTATTTTCATAAGAGTAATTGATTTGTGTGCTTGGAATCGAGCTTGGAAAATAAGTGTAAACATATTACTGGATAAAGCATAGAACTGAAGACAATTCAGTGAATGAAGCAGACTCCTGAAAAAGCTTGCGACCATGTAAACTAAGCTTCTTTATTAAAATATCCACAACAATTAATTGATTTCATAGATCTACCAATGTTTCTGTGTGAGATTATCATATGTAAATTTTTATAATAAAATTTAGCTTCATATTTTTAATAAATTATATAATGTTGTATTTTTTGAGATATATGTGTATGTTTAATAATTATGAGTTATATTGTGTAATTATGAGTTATATTTTGCTATTCCTGGTGTAAATGCTGCTGCATGCATTGAGCATGCTTATTGCATTTCAGAGCCATGCATAGAGAATTTGTGTTTTACTTACCAGCTTACAACTTTTCTTTGGATTTTGTGAGTTTAAAGAGAAAAGTGGTAGTAATTGTGCTAGAATTTTTTATAATTTAGTCTGTCTGAATAGGGACAGAATGTACTGCTCTTTCAGAAAACACATGTGCTCAAGAACTGGGATTTTGAATTTTGGAAAAAGAAAAAGCTCTTGTCTTTCTGCCAGAGACTGAACTGTCTCTTTAGGAGAAACATAGTTGATAGGTCCTATCCTCAGCTCACCAAATTCTGTTGACACCTTCATAGATAGAAAAATGAACACAGCCGAAGGCCTGACCATACAAGTTCTGACAGGATGGAAGGAGCCACAGCTGGATATGCTCTTAAAGAAAAATAATCTGTATTTTCAAGTAAAGCATGATACCATGAGAGAATAATTGCTTTTGTTTCATTACAGAATATTTTAAATGCGCTAAATCTGATTTATGTGATTCTGAACCACATTCTCCAAACCGACGCAGCTGCCTAATTGTACTGCTATTATTACAAGCTGTTCTCATGAATTTTTCCCCTTTTTTTAAAAAAAACAAAAAACAAAAACAACAAAAAAAAAACAAACAAAAAAACCAAAAACCCAACAAACTTACTGCATTTTGGCTCTAGCTGCACTTTGGCCCTTTCATGAGTGTCCACATGGAGTGGATCTGTTGTCTGATGGTCTAATCTGAAGTCCACTGAAGTTGGTGGAAAGACTTCCTTAGTTTAGTAGAGCATTGGCTAAGTCAATCAAAGTACTAAGAACAGGCAAATGTGTTTTTTGTAGGCCTTTGGAAATCATGGCAGCAGAGATCTAATACCGTTTGTATCAGATGCATGTGCAACCTCATCTTTTAAGTTTAGTGACATCAGATGCAGTACTGTGCAAAGCTACTTCAAAAAGAAATTGCATTACAGTGACATACCATGGTTTTTCAAGTGACAAGTGG
Source organism: Tinamus guttatus (assembly GCF_059628265.1). Classification (NCBI taxonomy): domain Eukaryota; kingdom Metazoa; phylum Chordata; class Aves; order Tinamiformes; family Tinamidae; genus Tinamus; species Tinamus guttatus. Next base: position 4,207,925 of record NW_028289037.1, read on the forward strand.
GTTGTTTTTTAAAACATATTAGCAAATAATATGAGAGTGAATGACAGCTGACTTTATTGAACCCATCCGCTATCTACAGTCTTGCATGCATACGAAAAAACACTCCAAGGATATGGACACCTCATGTAAAAGCTGGAGTAAACTTTTTAAAAGAAACGAATTCTTTGTTCTGTGTTCTGGTATGGATCTGAGAAATGTAATGTTATATGAAACAAAGGAAGCATTTGGTTTAGGACTTATGTCCTTCACACTTTGTCATTAAGCTTCACTGTTCTAACAGGTAGATAAATTCTCGCTTTAGCTTATAACTCACTTGATAAAATTTGAGTGTATTTGTCTACCAGGTTTTGATTCTTTAATTTAACTAGCACTAATGAATCACAGTTTTATTTAAAAATCATATAAAGACATAGAACAACACCTCTTCTCTTTGGTAGCCTTGAATAAAACTAACTGCAAATAAATGTATAATGTTTTTGACACCAAATGTACCCAAAAGGCCTTGCCTGCCCCTCTGATCTTGCTCACTCTGCTGTTTCTAATGTTCCCCTGCTGTTTTTAGAAGATTCACCTTGGAGATGTGGTTTGATTCTTCCAGAAAAAAAACATGCGTGAAGTACCAGCTGCAGATTCTTAGTAGGGGTATCTATGCTAACTGTGTAGTCGCATCATTTATGCACCTCTTGCCACATGAGTAGAACTTAGTGATTGAGGAGTCAGACCAGCCTTTTTTATGTCCAAGGTAGATTTTATTTTATTTTATTTTATTTTATTTTATTTTATTTTATTTTATTTTATTTTATTTTATTTTATTTTACTTTATTTTTTTTATTTTATTTTATTTCTGTACTTGCTGTAGGAGAAATTGGAGAGATCTTGGTGCTAAGGGAGAAAAAAAGGGTAGGTTACAAAAAGTGCTAGTGGGAGTGATCTGGGAAAGGAAGAGATGCAAAGCTTCTTGTGGATCCCTTTATTTCCTGGAGGGAACATGCAAGCATGCACTGGCATATTTGCACGTTTGATTTGCTTCATTTGTTTTAAAGACAGAACTGGTTTGCAGAGCTGCAATCTGAGTCCAGCAGTCTGCCAATAATCAATAAACTGTCTGGATTTTTCAGGCAGGTGATTTTGGAGATTACAGTTAGCAAAGAAATTCTGATACAGAGGTTTGCCTGAAATGAAAGAGCCAAAGAATTTTGGCACAAAACTGCCTGTGCTCAGTAGAGAGAAGGCCTCTGAATCCTATCTAGGGAGGCATCTCACTTCTAATGTTTCCTTGTTTTTGAGCTGGAACCTGAATTTTGGTTTAGTGTCCTCTTTAATTATTATTTTTATAGAAACATAACCAAGTAAGAACATCTGAGTAACTGATACCATTTCTAGTCCTATTTCACTTCTGATGAATATCCTTCTAAAGTATCCAATCCTTCCCCACCAAAATAAAATAAAATAAAATAAAATAAAACAAAACAAAACAACAACAAACCCAAAATCCAGGACAAACAACCCCACAATCTTCCCTATTGTGTGATTAAGATCCATTCTGACTCTTGACTTTTTTTTTAGACAACTATCTATCTGAAACTTGGAGCTATTTGTTCTTAAAACAGTTAAGTAACTGTTCTTGAATTTCTTCAAGATCTGAAGGGCTATTCTTAGGAATGTGTTCAATATTTACTTCAATATAAAAGATCTTAACCTCAGTTCTTTTCAAAAAATGCTTTTTCATATCCCCATTCTTATGAAAAATACCTGCGGAAAAAAGTCACTCGCTTATCCTCGAAAGCCTTGTTATATAATCTTATTTAGCTAGGTGAGCCAAATGATCCCTTGGAGAGAAAAGAGAGTTTAAAATAAAAATGTTTTTGATCCTTGTTTTCGTAGTGAAAGGTGGGTTACAGAAGAAAGGGAGAATGTCAATTTCTGCCTCTTGGTATGGATTGTCAATTTTTAGCTTCAAATAGAAGGCAAAGCTGAAAAAGAGGCAAAGGACTCAAATTTAGAGGAAAAACATGTGTGTATTGTCTGTTCAGATATTTTAACTGGAGCTGTGACTTCCTGATGACTTGAGAGCAAAAACAGTTAAAGGGTCTAATACCATACTCAATGGTATTAGAAATGCAACCTTGTTAAAAGGAACAAATCTGTAAAGGGTAGAAGGATTTTAGAACCTTTCTTTTTACTTCAGGATTTTTAGATATTTATCTTAGTGTATTAATATATAGGAGTGTGAATGAGAGGGTCTTCTGTGTCACAGAAACATCACCAACGATTTCACTAATTTTGTGTACACATAGTGCTGCCTGTGTCCTGGAAAGAGAAATAGATGAGCTAAAGTATGGAGAAAAGTTTAATGTAACTTCTAAAAATAGCAAATAAATGTAAACTCTTTTACCTGGATCTGTCATTTCTGAACAGAAAGAAAATGAAAGAAGTGAACTTGGCATCCACTAGAATCCCAGTCCAGTAAATAAAAATAAAATCTCTGAGGTTGTATAAAATCACATGCAGTGCCAATTTTTGTGGTGTCTAAATACCTTTGTATAATATAAAAGAGTATATAGTTTGTGATATAGCACTAGCGTAACAGAAGGAGTGAGATGAGATAGTGTAAAAGGCTGATTGGGATCGTATTGTCTGAGTTATTTTCTGAACAAATCTGCTGAATGCCATTTAAAAAAGCAGAAATTGAATATGCCTGCTAATTTCCCACAGAGGTCTTGAAGCAATCACATGAGAGTGAAGACTAAGAAAGGAAAACCAAATAAGACTCCAATAATTGCATACTATTGATTCTGAGTATATGCACTCCGAGATCACCAGTGCATTAACACTCAGTAGTGACTTCTATATCCTGGGGCTGTTACAGATTTCTTAGTTGTTTCTGTCAGGTCTGCTTAGGATGCCATGTGCTAGTAAACATATGAGCATGATTAGGGCTGCAACAAATACAGCCTTACTAACAATCAGTGGCACCATGGTATATAAAGAGAGGTAAAGCATGACAGTATTACTGCTTAGCTTTTGCCTGGACTGTCTCTCCAGCCGTTTTCCAACCAATACCATGACTGGTTCAGTAGTCATGTAGCTCAGCAATGATATAGGAATATGGAAATAAGTATACTGTGAACAAAATCGTCAGATTTAATGTTTCATATTATACCACCAGCAGCCTGATATTTGTAAGGATGAATAGAACTGTTTATGCAGACTTGACATGTCTAGAGAAAAACTCAGAAATGGCAGCCTTACGCTGCCAAATGCAAATGTTTGGCAGAGTACTCATTTTAATTGAGGTGTCCTGGCATCTCGTATAGTGCACAGAGTCGTGCAGTAGGAATCATAGAGACCGTTAGGCTAAGCAGGAAAATAGTGGATATGAATGCTTCCAGGGAAGAATAAGAGCATAGATAACCACCTACCATCAGCTTGCAGAACAGAGGAAACAACAAGGTCTTCTTCTTGCCTGGGATGCCATTAGGCTGAATGAAGAACAGAGCATCAAGTAAGTTAGGAGAGGTAAGTGACTGTAGAAACTTATTGCACATCCTCTGTTCTGTGGTAACTCCCTGACCCAGCATAAAGGCAAATTGGATTTGTTTGTTTTTGTCTAGTAGTAAATCATTTTGAGTTATCTTTCAAGGAAGAACAGGGCAATATTAAAGTTACACGAGCTTTTCCATCTGGATGTGAATTCCCTTTTCTTGGCTAGCACCTGCCGAGTAGTCTCAGTCATTAAAAACCATGTCTCCTGTGAACACATGTCTAGATATTTTGTGTATTTTCAGCCCCAGTCCATAAAAATATCTTCGTGTTCCATCTGGAAAATAATTCACATTGCTTGTTCTGTGTTAAGCTGAGTCAGAAGTTCATTGGAAAGATAGAATTTGGACTCTTGAAAAAAAAAAAAAAGAAGCAGAGATGGGATGATTATTCACAAGTAATCTAGATCATTATTCTGCCAGCTGTGTACACTGGACATCATTGCCATTACAGGTTGTGCAAAAAAATTACATTTCTTTTGCCACCAGTTGTGGCTCAAACTGTCAAATCATAGTGTAATTTGCATCTGCAGTGTTTACCTTCGTGATCTTAAAAGGAAATAGCAAATTCTTTGACACTGTAAGGTCAGTGTACGTATGTACTACATTATAAATGAGCCTATTTACTTTTTTGGCTTCATGATAGAAAAAACAAATGTTTTAATCACTATGGAGAAAAGTACTGTTTATTTATAATTGCACCTGTTCTTGCAAAATAGGAAATATATTTTGAGTCATGCTTTCCTGTAATTGTTGTCTGACTGGTACAGTTATTCACTAAATCTGACACCCTTCGCAGAATGGTGTCTTTCAAGGGATGCTTTATTTCTTCTACTTTATTTATTTATTTTAATTCCCTGTCACGTTGTTCTTTACATTGATGTCTAGCTGTTTCCTGAGCTGCTTCTCTGGGTGTCTTTCAGTCCTGGACAGTAGTGTGCACTGTCTTCTCATTTGCATTCCCCGATGAAGCTGACCTAACAAATGCATCTGGTTGCAGGGCAAGCTGGAGGTAAAGGAAACAGTGTTCTGCAGATCATAGCAGTCATTTCGTAATTTGAGAGGTTTTTTCATTCTGCGAATTCCTTATAATATTTTGTTCGCATTTTAAGCTTTACAAACCAGCCCTATCATTTATACAGCCTGCAATAATTTTATTCCTGGCCAACTACACCTCTTTCCCTCACCCAGGAGGTTTCCATTTTAAAACCTTTCAGGAAATATTAAAGACCTCAGTGTATATTTCACCAATCACATGGAAAGAATATAAGCTCATAATAATTTACTTCTTTCCGAGTCCTGATCCCTTAATGCACTCAAATTTAACTTGCACTGAAAAGGGGAATTGTTCATATCCATGCAAACCCTCACTAAACTCAATTAGTAAGAACAGAGATTTAAATTTGTGAACTATTTTCTTCTGCCTCGGTGGTAGGCAAGCCTATTTTTTTTTTCTGCTTAATTAATCAACTAAACTTTTAATGGTTCTGAAATATAAAAATATAGCTTAAATTAATCTGTGGGGAGAGATGAAAGGAACTGTCTGGTAGGGGAAAATGCTAGTCAGCTCAAGAGTGAATAACTTTCATTTGTAAAAATTAAATTGTCAGCAAAGTCACTGCTAATATTGAAGAGGGTTGAATGAGAAGAATGGCTATGGGATAAATATATTGACCACAAACTAAAACAAGCACGAAGGACTACCTGTGTTAAAACAGATAAGTTTAAAGCAGAATTCTATATCCTAGTTAATGGCAGAAATTTAAAAAAATGCAAAGTCTCGCGGCTGAAAAAAAACCACATACAGAATGAAAAAAAAGATATGTAAATTAATGATTTCTGAAACATACCTTCAAATGATATTCAAAAGTACCATCTAGATTTAAATATTGCTGATAAGAAAATTTTAGCATTGTATATTTAACAGGACTCCATTTATCTAAATAAAACAATACTAGAAATCTTAGGCTGTTTGTATTGAAATCAAGAAGAGCTCTACTGTTAAATTCAAGGGAGAATTTGAGAATTTCCACCTGAAAATATGGATCAATGGTAAAAATAATATAGTTTGAAAATTAAATATTTATAAATGTAATAAAAATCAATGTGAATTAGTTTTTCTTAACTTTTTTTTCCTTCCTCAGGTGTGTTGAATAAAGATGTTCTCTTTTAAAACAAAAATGAGTGAAAATTGAGCAGTGAATAGAAAGAATTTTAAAAATAGAAAACAGTTTTCCAGCCTTGTTAAAAAAAAAAAAAACTCAAAGAACTGAGGGTGAAATTTAGCAATGTCAGATTCAATAGAATTTTAGAGATATTAGACTTTACTAAATTATTATTAAAATACTGTCTACTGCTTAATGGAATATTTTGTCATATCTGGTGATGTTAAGGGAAAGATCACTAGGAGAAAATGGCTGTGATTGCAATTCCAAAAGAAATCACTTTCCAGCCCAAGGCCTAATAATTTTTAAGGCGACATACTTAAATTATTTTTCTGAAAAAGTTTCCATTTTAAATGTCAGATGATTAAGCCATTTTTGCCATTTCTCTTCAAATTTATCAGTGAATTTTTGTACACTACATGCCTTTCTTGCATGCTGAAGTAGGGACTGGGAATTTATAATGAATGTTACCTTATTCTCAGAGCTTTACTTAAGCATTTTCTGGCATCTGGCAGATTTAAGGCAGAAAAACATGCTTAAGTTGACATTTCCTATCATTAACAGCCACAAAGCTTATTGGGAAGTATTTTATGGAAAATAAATGCCTTCATGTGACATAGCCAGTCTTCTTGTCAGCTCAAATTGATTAGAAAGTTTTTCATTAAATGGATTTCAAAGGAAGGATCTAAAAGCTTTAAGATTAGAATGGCAAATAATAATTATCTCCCAAGTAGTTTGCTTGGGAAACCTTTTAATCCTTATGGGTTTTTTTGCTCTTCTTTTTTTTGGTAAAAGTTATTAAAAATATTTTTAGGCTAGGTTGAAGCTAGATTTACACACAAACCTACATTAAATTCTGCTGGAAATGTGTCTAAAATTAAATAATTCTGGGGAAAATTTATTATGACTGTGGTTGTAAAAAAATTGTTATTTGCTAATTTAAAGGCAGGTCAGTGTTACCTAATGGTCAAGTCACTGGACTACATTCAAGGAGACCTTAACTTCACTTGTATACTGGCCTGCTGGGTGACTCAAGGCAAGTCACCTTTGAAAGATTGCTTGAGTTCTACTGCTGAAAAGGTTTATTATTATTATTGCTGTTATTACTGCCTATTCTTATTTACTGTTACATTGTTATTCCTCAGAACAAATATTTTCTTCCAAAATAAGACTGTCTGCTTTAGGAATATTCATATGGATTGGCTGAAAATCTGTCCCTCTCATTGTAGATTACTCCGATATCTAGCTTTTGGAAGTTTGGGATTTTTTTTTTGCCAAAAACAGCAGTGTGCAAGCGGGAGAATGAGAATGGCTACTAACGGATGATGCCACTGTTGTTGTTAGGATATTTAAAGGACATTCCAGGTTCATCACAGGTGAGTGGTGTGTGCAGCACTGTTAATATGACTAACAGTTTACTAAAGGGGGTTGACAAAGTGTTTTCTAAAGAAACTATTCCTGAGAGAATCTCAGCAGGCTTAGCTAATTCAGCTCCTTCTACTGCTAGATTTGAGTCTACTCAACCACATCTGTCGGCACCTACCTACCACTCCTGCTGATGTGGCATAGATACAGCATAGAAGCTTTGAGTATTTAAGACCCATCTATCTCTCAAAAACTACTTCTTGTTCACCTTGAACTCTTAATATCAGGCACTTATCTACAAATAGCTTATTGTAGTAGCTGCAGCAGCATCATGCAATCCAATGAAAAGAATAAAAGCACTAGTATTGGATACTTTCCTAAATAACATCTTTGTGTAATGCTCATCCAAAAACTGAGAAAAAGAACAAATATCTAGGGCTATTTGACTAACGTGGTCTGCCAGAGCTACATTTGACTCCTGCCAATATCATGCTATGATTCCTAGAGCCACATGGGTTTGTTTGCTTCATGGGAAGAAGCAAGAGATCTTCAAAATACTTCTACAGACAAATGAATTATCTTCCTGCTGTAGATAAATGTGTTTTACTGTAAGATAAGTTAAATGAAAAGTGTGTAAAATGTATCTAAGATACAGTAGGTGTAAAATATAGCAAAGTATGTCTGAACTGTATATTGCCTAAATCATCAGTGTTTAAACACTGCTTAGTTTTCTTTACTATTGATCATTGATTAAGAAAACCATTGGTGCTATGTGTCCAACAGAGCAGGTATTCACCAAAATGATATGGTGATTGAAGAGCATTAGCTGATTTTTGGGTCAAGGTAAAATTGAAGAATTTTATAAGTTGTTGCTATGGAAGCCTAGAGAATGTCTCTCTAGACAGAGGAAATATCTAAAGGATATATCCCCTTTAAATGCATGGGAGTTTTGCCTTGGGGAAAATGTAGCCATTTGCCTATGGCTGGAGAAGTAGTTCTTGCTGGGCTACTGAGCATGAAAGAGCAGCAGCATTAAAGGCTAGAGCTATTGTGAATTTTCATTAAGCTCAATGTACCCAGAACACATTAAGCTATAGACTGGACTCTCCTTTCTTTTGGCTTTGGTAAATAAATGGCTGTCACTTTGAAAGAGTGGCAACAATTTCTAAGCAGCCTTTTCTAAGAAAAAGGAGGACTAATTAGCCCAAGGGTTTGACCAGGGTAGCCAAGGTTCACTAATCCTCTATGATCTCAAAACTGCTACTTGCTTATGGAAAGCATATCTCTTTTCTTTTATTCTTCTTCCTCTGGGTCTGGGCCTATTTAAAACCTTGAACTAGAATTCAGGACAGTTCCCAGCAATACTGTTCTGTTCATCATTGCAGAGGCAAATGCTTTTTTTAAGGATCTAAGAATTTCCAAGCATCTAGTGTCCCTTTTGTAGCAATGAGGATATCTGGAAATCTCTGCCAAATGTCCTATATTCTCAAATTATGCTAGGGCAAAATGTGGGCTAGAAAAAGGTTAAACTCATAGAGAAATAGAAATCCAAATATTGACCCCATCCACTTTCCAGACTGAATCTGATGTCTTTTACCACAACGTAAGAGCAAACTAGGTCTTGCAAAAATGCAAAGTCTACCTTGAATTTAATTAGAGGGAAAAAGATTATGAGAATGATGGCTCAGCTATGGAGAAATCTTTGTGAATTTATCTCTTTCTAATACAAATACAAGTTGCACCTTAAAGATGTTCTCTGATGTTCTGAAAACATAAAGGAATTTGCGATTACTTTAGTCAGGGAATTTAATCTTGGTTTACATAATGTTCAGGAGTGTCCTAATGAGTAATATCCCAAATAACCATTGCAGCAAATCCTGTGTCTTTGAAATATCATGGCTTAGTTCCATGTAGGATGCAGACTGCCAAAATGCTGAGAGTAGAAACATATTTAACATCTTCACTCATTTGATTTCCACAAATTGTATCATATTTTTCTGAAGCAGATACCAAAAAAAGCACAAAGCTTTTTACATGAGCAGTTCTTGTAGAAGACTCCCTTACAGAATTGGAGCACTGTTTATTATGATCATAATATTTTATTCTTTGTGATTATGTTTTTATTTACTGTTAACAAAATCATGATTAACTTTTTCCTTCTTTAACCTTTCATTAAAGTGATATTGTAACTAGTGAAGTGTTCTCTAGATTTTACCTAGACTATCTGCTGAAAATTAAAATTACTATGAAAAACGTTCCCCAGAGATAAAGTCAAAACGCTATAGAAGTGAGGAGATACAATATCCCGAGATAAAAAAAAAACAAGAATATATATCCCTCACATTTCTTTCATTTGTGTAATATATTTCATATCCTAAACTAGATAGACCAAGTCTCTGGGTTGCATTCCTGTTGCTTTATTGCCACTCAATTCTGACAGAACCATTATATTATATTCTAGGAGAACAGAAGAATTTGAACTGTACACATAAAGAAACAGAGATCTTGTGATCCTGCTTTTAAATATTATATAAGAATGTGTCTTTAGTTCTCACATAATCTGAAATTATATAATTTTCTTCCCATCGTAATTTTTGACTTACTATTCAAAACAAATATCTCACCTGTAATATTGGAAAAAGGTAAGAAAATTTGGTGGAGCGTGGGTGATCAGTTTTGTTATGCTGATGCTATTCCCATAGACAAGAAGAACCAATGAAAGAGATAATAAAAAGAGCAAAGATAGAGCTAAAGGTATAAAATACAATGACAGTATTTTAATAGCAACGGCTTCAGGCATATAGTACCAATTCAGAATATGGACATTCAGTGAAACACTGTCTATTCAAAGAGTGTGGTACAAACTTTCAAGGCAGCAGCCTAAGTTCTTCTTTGGCTAGTTGTCCCCAAGCAGTTATGCTTTCTAACATCTAAAGATGTTTCTAACAATGAAAAAAGTACCAACTGGGTACCAAGTCTGGAAGAAACAAATATATAGACAGTTGAAATTGTTATAATTAGCAGTCAAAATATAAGCCGATAGAGACTGGGGATCCCATGCCCAGAACAGATGTGGTAGACTGACTTCTGAAAGTTCTTGAAAGAAATCGTGTGCTTTTATTTGAAGGAGGAAAGAGAACAAGAGAAGGAGAAAGGAACAAGAACCAATGGAGAAGTAAAAAAGAAGCATCAGGAAACAAGCCAGTAGGAAGGTTTTGCAAGTAGTTTTTAAAGTGTGATGAAATGCTAAAAGATTTGGGTAAAAGAGAAGGATATAATCATAGCGTAACTTACGATAGTAAGAAATGATGCCTGCATAAGAACTGTAGCAGATATACCTTAAAAACCAGTCATATTAATCTTTAGGCTTGAAAGGTTTGAAAGGTTTGATAGGTTTGAAAGAGAAAACAAATCCCAAAGTAACTTCAAATATATTTAAAGAAAAAAAAATCATTAGTTAATGGATAGACTAATTTTTTCCAGTTAGAAACACTTTGGAAATATGTTCTTTAAAACTGTATTTGACTCTTTAGCATAAATACATGTACATAATGTATTGGCTTTTCTTCTCAGGTTGGCCTAGAATTAGATCCTTTGAAAAAATCCAGTCATTTTTGGCATGTAGACTATGAAAAATATCTGTGTCTTCTCTTGCACATGTCTAACCAGCCTTGTCATTGCAGTGTAGTTGCAAAAAGCAGGTGGAAACAGACATTCTTTTGTGGAGGTCTCTGAAATGCATAACTGTCCTCAGATTCTTGATGAATTTGAAAGATTATATGGCAAGACATATTCAGAGACTTTTCTGTACAACATTAATTGAAATTCGCAGCATCAACTACTTGAGTTCAAATAAGCCATCTGACCAGTTTGTAAATTTAGAGGATACGACGCTGCAAAAATCATCAAGAATTCCTAAGATCTTCTTGACTCTGTGACAACAGTTAATAAGATATTTTTCATCCAGTCCAGTCACTCCTGTGACTCAAAAATACCAGATAAGATAGATATGCTGAGGGAAAAGGTGTAGGAAGTCATATTGTACAAAAGCCAGACATAAGAGAAAGAGTTGTTGGAGCAGGCAGAAGTACCCAGATATCTATCTGCTTGGCACAAGCAGTAGGTGGGAGAAGCGTGCAGGTACAGTGTAGAGTGTCATAGAGGTGCGAGTCAGAGGTGTGGGTAGTTAAAAAAGTGGAAGGGGAAGTAAGGCAAGGGGAGCTAATGGGATAGGAGGAGGATGAAGGGAGGATAGTCTTGAGTGTTGCAATAAGCTTTAGCTACCAGACGCAGGGTGGGGAATCTGATTGATGTCAAACATGCAAGTTATACATGAGAGAAGAATCCAGAAAAAAATGCACTTTTGATCATCCTTAAGTTGAGTGTTCTGCTCAGGGCTCGAATCAGATGTCTGGAAAAGAACACAGAGTGGGATTCTGAACTTTTCTTACTTTACAGGTGATTATAGGTATTTCAATGGGATAAGTAGACTGCAGTAATTTAATGCGTTGGTGCTGTCTTTGCACTAATGTATGGAGCACAAGGGGCAAAAGTACTGTGGTACAGACAGAAGAGATAAAGGAAAGAACTGGTAGCTTCTGTGAAGCAGGAGACATGTTATGTTCCTTGCCTCTGATCCTTATCCCTGCATCGTGTAGATTTGTCAGAAAACATTTCTGTTTCGTAATTTGAATTTCCATATCAATATGTGATTTTAGAGATTTCCAGAATGGGTATCTTGCATCAAAACTTAATTTCTGGTGAAATCCAGAGAAAGACTGGCCTAAGAATAGCCTAGCAGCAATGGGGAAAGAAAATGGAGTTACATATTGGGGGCAATTAATAAACTTCTGATTTAACTCAAGCAGTGCTGAAGAAGAAATCTGACTTTTCTTCATGTTAAATGAAGTTCTTAGTCAAGTGATACAATCACTTATCCATGGCTAGGGTTTCCCTGCTTTCTGATAGGAAACTACAGCAATCTCAGTTTTACATCAGTGCAGCATAGAAATTCTTTCTTACGCATTTGCAGCATTTATATACAATTTATGAAATTAAGCAACATCTCCAGTGAAAATGATTTAGAGAAAGGTACAAGAAGTCTGCCTCTATTTGGACGACAGGAGTACCTCTCTACAGCACCCTGTAGAGATATACATCTAATAATAGTTTAAGACATAAATGATGTAACTGTTCTCAGTCTTGATAAGCAGCAGACAGTTTCAGTTCTAGAATCAACTCAACTGCTTGGTTTTGCATGATTTCCAAGCTGTAGCCTTCTTTGTAGTTTATTCAGGTAATGACCAGATAAGAAACCACATTTCATGTGCTTATTCAAACTTATGCTGAGCTCTTGCTCAACCCTATTCCTTTATTTTTCTTGTGTATAATACATTGGAATCTATTATTAAAAGAGTTCTGAAAGTTTCCTTGCTCCTTTTTCATCAGCAAAGGTGACAGCATAGTCTTGATAAGACTTAAGAGTATTTGCACAAAACTCATTTGAATTCATCTGTGTGTTATACCATTGGGAAAAACAGAAAAGATGTGATGATCCTAAGTGAATCTGACACAAAATCTTCATGATGAAGATAGCAATTTTCATCTCTATTAGACTTTTATGTCCCATAATTTCTTCTCTCTTTCTCTCAGGAATGAGGACAACTACAACTTTCTCAGAAAACCATGAGAATAAAAGGCCAGTGTTTTGAGCAGTGATTGCTGTGGGAGCAGGCAGGTTTAGCAGGCTAGAAAGAGATGCTGGTGGTCTTTATTTTTTACAACGACTCTGTAGAACAAATAGTGGTTAAATGGCCTGGTGAGAATTAAGCTACGTGAAGAAATACTTAGTCTGGCAGAGCTTTCCCAGCCTTTACCTGTTTAGATTGTTATTAATTCTAGAAAGTCATGTCAAAGTCAGGCCCTTATTAACCCATAACCCTATTATTCTGTGTTCTGAGAGACTTTTCTGTGTAGACTAAAGTATGTTGTTGCCTAATGTATGTTGATTAAGATATTAAGTATGTTCATACTTAAGTAAAATTTAATCTACACAGAAAACTCCAACAAAACCTGTGAGGTAGAATACTAGGCATGACTTGTTAGTGCTCATGGATTTGGGCAGAGACAGGCCCTGAGAGATTTTGGAGATAGTCTGATTTGTTCTGAGGTCTTTCTGATGAAACAAAGTAAAAAGAATGATCAAAACATTGCTCAAGTCTGTGGCCTGGTGTGAAATAGTTGGGATTAATGCTGGCACTTCCAAGAATCAAACTTGCAAAGCAGGTCAGTTTAAATCACATTCTGCAGAAGTGAGGGAAAGAAAAAAAAAAGCTTAAATTTACACCACTCGTATGAAATTATGGTTTATACAGCATGTAAAGGAGAAAACAATTTGCAGTGTTAAATTTTGGCTCACCCTATCTGTTCATGTCCTGTAATTAACTGTAAAATACTTCATTCTCTCTCTACATTCTACATAGGGAGCATAGAAAGAGGAAAAATGTTTTAAAGAGTTAATAACATTGGGTATTTAACATATTTTCAAATAAAATTTTTGATGTTGTTTGTAAATAACAGTTTTAAACCTGTTTTTAATACTGAAATGCCATTTTTTAGTCATATCAAAGAAAATGTCTGATTTTATTATCTGTTCTACTTTGTGTGGCTATAACGAAGTATTCACACATTGGCCCAATGGACAGCAGTGAACACATGGCAGCATCTTCTGCATGCTCTTTGCAAGGTGCAAACCCAAGATGATTCCACGCAGTTTTTGTGCATTGTCAATTTGTGACCAAATAAGGCACATTCCTTGGGGCCTAAAAGCATATTCAAATGAGCTGCAAGATGCTGTGATTTTGCAGCTTTATTATACAGTCATCATATAATTGCTTCCTTTTGCAAGAATTTACCCTGGAACAGTGTTTGATTACTACCAGATCATTTCCCTAAAGGGAGGGCCAAGATCTTCCTGTAATTTTTAAAATGATTTTTAGGGGGAAGAAGTTGAAAGGGTTACAAATTTTGTGTTTTCTCTCTGTCACTCCTTCACAGGCCCCCATAAAACACTGATTTAGGATATAAATACTTTTTGCTGATCAAGTTGTTAGGTTGACATGATTCAGAAGAGTATTTGTAATAGTAAGCATCAAAATGAACCTTTTGATTTAGTGGAATTAGCCATGTCCTTGAAATTGAGCCAAACACTTAAGACCTAACTTGCTCAGGTTGATCCTAGGAAGAGAATGAGAGATCAGAATCAAATCTGGCTCTCTTGCATGGTGACATAAATCTGCACAAAAGATTAGGTAGCATTATTAAAAGATAGTATTAATGATAATAACATCCGCATCTTCCTGTAGTAACTTTTTTTTCATGTGCTTCTATCTGATAAGAATAGCTTGTATTGAATGATTTCACAACAAATTTGTTATGTAGCAAACCTTAAATTCTGCAGGTGGAAGAAAACAGATTCTGGAAATGCACTCATTCAAATACCTTTCTGAAAACTCTAAAAAAGAATATGAAAGGTCAGAGTCCTTCATGTCTTAAAATAACATTCCAAAGTCAGTATTAGTTTCTAACATGAACAGAACATGAATCTTGTTTTGATTGCAATTGCAATGTGTCAAAAAACCCCCAAACAACACATACACAAAAAAACCCCATACTGCTTTCACTATATGATTACTATGTATGCAAGTACACTTTTTAGAAAAATTCTGTTTTGTTTTATTTTAAGAATTATGTTATCTGGCTCCTTTTCCTCTCAGCTCTATCCAGAATACTACATCTCACATCTGAGTCGTAACAATATTTTCCTGGAAATTTAATAAAAAATCCATTTTAGTTCTTTTAGTTTTCTTTTTGGAAAGGACCTAAAGAATGAACTTTGAAACATAGACTGATTTTCATCTTTTGATCCGATTTTTAAAATTAGGTTAATTTACATAAATATATATAGTAGACAAATAAAGTTCAAATTTTCCAAAAATTTTGGATAAGCATCAAACTTTGAACATCACTGGACAGATAAATTGATGTAGTCTCTCTCTGTTACAAAAAATATGCACCAAATGGCCTCAACATACTACAGGGTGTACTGTGAATCTTTAAAATTTACAACAATAAATTTGTTTTATTACTTGTCTAATACAAGTTTTCTCCTCTTTTCATTAAATAATGTGTAATTATTATACATAGTAATGAAAATTTTTAGACTTTGCTAAATGTACTTGCTAGAACACTAATTGTGTGGGTCCCAATCCTGCATTGAAGTCATGCACAGAATTGGTTATATGGAAAGCACTGAAAGGCCAGTGGAAAAGATGGAAATGAAGCAGGTAATTCAGTATCATCTGCTGTACTAATTCTTTCATTGAAGTATCCCTTAATGCACTTTTAAATAAAACCTTTAATAGCAATACATTTATAAAAGTTTGTAAGATTGCAAACATATTTTTAACACTCTATAATGAAATGACTAATTAATTCAAAACACTCAGCAGTTATTTTTCTTCTTGGACTTTGAAAGAAGATCAGATCCTGGATGAATGAAAATTAACATTTTTTTCAGGAGGAAAGTAGGAATGCTTTTTGAGGAAAAAATGAATTATTGAAATGTGTCATTCTTCTTAGTAATATATCTCAATGTATTGACCTCTACTAGCCCATTATTTTTTTACTCTACTTTTACATCTTATATATATATCTCTTAGCAATTCATGTTGCATGCGTGAGAAGGGAAGTATCCGAATCCTGTTACTGAAGAATGGCGGACTCCCTTGATATTACATTATCCTAGGGTGTAGGGAGTGCCTCAGACCTCTCTGTTCCTTGAAAATCCACAACCTGGAAATATACATTGTAAGCTCATCTCCTTAGTTTTCCTTTTGAACCAAAGAATAAAAGACTACTTTGATTTTTTTTTTGTACAAAATGCCCTTTATTCCAAAAAAGTAAATCCAAAATGCCATTATTTGAATGTTTAGAGACAGGAATTCAATTCCTCTATGTTCTTTAAGGTATTCAAACACACTTCTGTGTCACAGGAGAGCAATCTAATAGATTTTATAAGGTAGTTTTTGATATTTTGAGGTATAGTGGGTGGGGAAGTCTTGCAGGATGACAGAATTTGAAATTTGCTTTTAGGTCTGCTTATATATTGTATCCTATGACTAAGATTTGCAGCTAGTAAAGGTTATCAGTACAGGGAGTGGAAACAAAGCAGGTTTTCCAAAAATTAAGGACAAATTAAGAAGTCAGTAGCAAGAGATTTAGTAGGAATAAATGGGAAGATAAAATATTTTGTGAGAAAAATGCAGTTTTTCCACATTCAATGTCTGGTACTGAATTAGTGTAATGCAAAAGTATGTGAGCTTGGGAATGTAAAAGTAATGATATGTGTGAAAAACAAAGCAGCCATACACATCCTGAGAAACATACACAAGCTACAGTTGTGCTGAGTTTTAAAGATTAAGATCCTTTAAGTAAATCCAAAAGCACAATTACTATACTCTTCAAAAAATGCTCCTATGTACATATTTATGCCTTTTAATCCTTTTAGGGTCTATAGAGAAATGGAGAAATAAAAGATCAGATTTTTAGAAATTAGGTGATATATTTCATCATCATCAATTTGAGGTTATAAATATTTAGATTCAGTATAGATTGTGTGTTGATCTAAGCACCTGGTGATTCACATGATTTGGTTGAGTGGTAGTTACACTGGTTCAAAGGCACATTGAGGTAGAATTATGAGAAGGCAATCCATTGAGAGTTACTGCATAGTAAAAATCTGGATGTGGTTTGGGAGAATAAGCTTCAAAGTTTGGAGGCTATTAACAGGTTTCAGGAAAGTATTGCAACATGTGCCCCTGTTTTTAATACTCTTCTTTAGCTGTCTACTTTTGCCATTGTCTTCATACCCAGAAAATGTGTATGTCAGCCAGTACCTGTTGTGGCCATTCTTATGTTTTCATGTAAGTACAGAAAAAAAAAGACAAGATGTCTGAAAGCAATATAATAAAGACAGAAAAATCTCCCTCATATTTTAATTCCTTATTTCAATCATATCTTAACTCAAAGATTGTCCTTCTTTTCTCAAATTTTATGTGTGGGGCAAAATTTTGGATGATAAATTCTGGTGCTGTATCTTTCTTAGCCTTGGCTGCAGTCTTAAACTCACCTTTCCAATGGCAATGACTCTTCCTGAAGTAAGTTTGTTTGCCTCTGCACAGCAACTTATGAGCTGTCAGAATGGTAACTGATCCATAAAAGCAACATCTTATTTAGAGTGTGATAATATTTGTAAAAGGTGGTCACGTGGTTGGCCAGTGGCCCCATTGTGTAAGTCAGTTTCAAACAGATTTCATAACACATTCCTAATGAGAAAACTCTTCATTTTGATGACTTCTTTGAAAAATTAGACAGGGAGGAAAAATATAATTTATTTCCAGTGCAGAACTTCTTCAGTTTGTGAGATCATTTTGGTATGCTTTCCATTATCTCAACACATTTTATCCATTGCTTTGGAATTGTTTCTGATATCAAAGACCTGATGTTGCTTAGAGAAAGCATGTTTCCAATTAAAGGGATCTGCAGTACTGAGGATACTATATTATGGCAGCATCTCGATTTCTCAGTACCTCTTGTAATTTCATTCTATCATGAGTGAGCAGGAAAAATATATTCTATTGTGTTGTGGCCTGCTTAGATTTATAGCCACAGTATGCATTTAGCAGAGACCTCTGTCACCTTTGTCAGATGGGCTATAACAAGTATTCTTTCAAGGGCAATGATTAGCAGAAGCCCCAAGGCTTACATCTCAGTTTGTTCTGTTTGAAATCCTTACATTTTTACTGCCAGAGGACGAACTACATAAAATGTCAATATACCTTCAACGACTGACTGTGGCTACAAAATGGTGAAGCAAATACTTGATATTTTGGGGAAAAATAATCAAGGAGGAGAAATGATGTATGGAGAGAGCTGAATTGTCCTACTTAATCAGTGTTAGACTTGAATTGTATAACCTTACCTTCCTCCAAATCCCAGAGCTGAGCTAAAAAGCAGATTCACTCAAATTATTCAGCATGCTAGAATAATTAATGTTGTAAGGCATTAAAAGCCCTTCACTTTTGCTTTTTTTTTTAATATGTATATCAATAAATGTTCCCTGCTGCCTTCGTCCTTTGATTACTGCAAGAACATTATAGAGATTCTGTAAACAAATCTTGCCGCTTCATTTCCTAAAGGGCCAAAGTCATCGGGTCTCCTAGTCTCATGCTGTAGTGTTGGTCCTGTTCATTAATTATCGAGTTAAGATTTAAAGTGGGTATTGCTCATCTGACATAATAACAATAAAGTGCAACTGTAGAAACATGAGGGGTATGTGTATTCCACAAAGTTTAAGGAGTCTTTAAAAGAGAGAAAATAATAAAAAATGAGTGGCTGTCTTGAAGGACACTGTGAAGGAGCATAGGAAGTGAGGCAAAGGCTGCAGTAACTGAAAGGAACGTAATTGTTGAGTGAAGAGCTTATAAAATCAGCAGCGCAGCATAGCAGTTTAGCACTGAATGTTGGAATGAAATGTTTCAAGACTAAATTTTCATCTAGTTACTGTCTTGATGTAGTGGTCTGTATCATGCTAGAGAATGGATTTTTTTTTATCCTACCTGTACAGCCAGAACTAGCTTCGTATTTATGTGCTTTGTAAAATAAATGTTCTCCTTGACGCCTGTGATTTCAGAATATACTCTGCAGTGTAAACAATATGTAGAATTCACAAGCTCTTTGAGTCAGTGAAATGTAGACGTCAGAATTTCATCCCAAGTTGCATTTTTCTTACAAGTCTCTCGGGGACACCTTTTCCAAAGGCAAGTAAATTCAAGTGAGAGCCAAACTGAGTGAGTCTGGCCAGCCAGTAACTCATGAGGCCGATGCATCTATGAGTTGCTCAGTTATATCTTCTGAGCTAGGTCAAATGCGTGGCAAGAAAGACATCTATATTTCTCAGAATAGGAGAGGGCAAGTGAACAGAGGTTGTTACAGAACAGCAGCAAAGCATCATCTCTGTATCAGTGCCTTCTTCAATAAAACAGTGGGACCTGGGTGAACTATTCCTGAAGTTCCCTTGAGTTGGGCTCCTCACGGTTTGTAAGTCATTTTCTGTCACTGTCGTCTTCTGAAAGTCTTTGAAACGAGGCTCCTTGAGTGAGGAAGGGTGATCACTCCTACTCTAACATATGCCACATAATCAGGAAAAGAAAAATGAATTTTCTCAATTGCTAGCAAGCAACACAATTATTCCAGTAAATCCAGAACTATGAAGCCTGAAATTTGCCAGTCCAGTAAACTGACTTTCACCCAAAGGAGGATGAACAATTCTAAATGACTTGAGCTTTAAACTGTTGTGAGTCAACAGCAATATATGTTATTGCTGGGGCAATTACCATAAGCTCTCACATCCTAGATTAATTTGATACAGTGTTCATTATGTATGCTGGTTGTAATAGAAGACTCCACAATATGCAGCTGTGTGGGAGTATCTTTTTCTTCAGATGGTTGTAGATACAGACAGAGCTGTTGCTTTGCCTAAACTTTAGTTTGCTTGTCATTTTCTGCTAAAATACACTGCTTTTTTTGCTCCCTTTGATGTTACAAAATGTCATGATGATATAAAATGTGTCCATTTGTACTAAAGTTTCCCATAAATTGCATTCCAGAACATACCTTGAAATGTTTCATTTTACATGGTTCCAAGGAGGATGCTGGGGAGGGTAAAGAAAACAGGGAAATACATTTGTTCTTTCCTTTCTACAAAAGAAAAACCCACAATATTTTCAGGTATTTCACTCATAAACTAGAAAGTATTTGTTCTCCCTGTCAGGGACTTGGTATTGACACAAGGATTTGAGAGCAAGTTAGGAGATTTTCTTTATGCATTCTTTGTCCTGAAAAATAAAGTATGGCCAGTTAAGAACTATGTGTTGCCATATCCTGTCCTCTGAAGCTGATCTCTGTCTCCAACCTATAGACAGGATATACAAAAAAGACTAAGCATACATAACGACATAAACATGAGGAGTTAAACAAAGATTTTCCATTTAAATGATATTTCTGATTTCTATGAATGGGCTGGTGGTAGGTGATTAAAAACAAACAAACAAACAAACAAACAAAAAATCCATTAACCGTAATCCCACTGTCTTCTTTTTCAAAGCGGTGGAAGAGTCTTAAAGATTTTTTTTTTTTGGTAAGTTAGTGGGTGGCTAATATCAATTTATAAGATGCCTTCAAGGCAAGATATCTCATAAGTGTGAGCAAACATAGAAATTATATCTCATTAAACATTATCATTTATGCAAGAGCCCTTTTGCCCCACTTTAGCTATGCAGATTTGAAAGAAGGCCATAATCCATAAACAGTATCAGCATAAGTGAGAAGCTACAACACTGAGGATACAGAGGAGAGCTAATATTAAACTAATGCTTTAAGATACAAGTGCTGTCTATAGACATGTGTGGTCATCAGCAATTTTTAACTACATTTGAGGGAGGTATACCACAGCAACCACTGCTCCTTTGGGCTTATCTCATAAGTGAGTTTCATTTGCGACTCTGAAAAATTGTAGCTGTAAGAAAATTAAATACTATTTTATAAAGCTGTAAAAAAATTGACTAAACAAACATATATGTGTGAAATTATATATATACAATCACAGTGCACATGTGAACAAAGAAACAGCTGTGAAATTATTTTGATCCTCTGAAAAAAGTATGAACAGTAACTGTGAAAGAAAAACAAGCAATTCAACCACAAATATTATTGAAATATATTTCCTCTGGGTCTTGTAAGAAAATCACCAATACCTTTTAAAAGGCCATTAACTTTAAATTGCTTTCTCCTTCAGGCAAAGATTTTGTCCTTTTCCTGTTCCATTATTATTAATTAAAACTACCAGAGTTCATATGGTCTTAAATAGAAAAGAAATAATAAAAAATGATCATATCATCTGACATTGGTAGCTGGATTCATCTTTCTGGGAATAGCTCGACAGTGTGTTGCTACAAAAGGTGATAGAATTACTGTGTTTTATAGCAGGAGAATCATTTGACTCACTTCTAAATATCATATGTGGTTTAAACAAACTAAATTCCTTTGTAAATTCAGTGGGGCTTATCTCCCATTGGTACAAATCATCACTTCATTAGCCTCTTGCTACCTCTAAAAGACCATAGATTTTTTTCTATTAATGCATATTTTCTTTTTATTCCTACTTTACTGTACATCTTTTTGTCCTGCATAATTACAGACCATTTTATAACTAACACTACTGGTAAGATAACATTCCAGTAACACTTTTTTGTTGTGGTGGTGTTTTTTTTTAAGTGAAATATTCCGTAGCAGTTTAAATTTCTGTCTATAGAAAACAGATAAGACCCTATAAAGAGCACAGGGTAAAATCTTCCACTGTGAAAAAATAAGATGCAAGGTTGTACTTGATATGCTAATCCTTACTTTCTATGGCATGTGAAGAATGTCTCTACGCTTTGTCAAATACATATGGAGCGCTTTGGAAATAGGCCATCTGTCCTGTAGTATGACAAAAATAAAGGCGGCTGCTCCACTCGCCAACACACATTACTTAGAAGAATTTGACCTCCTTGAGATTCACTTGAAAAATTGTTTGCAGTAAAATTGAATTGTTTTGCTGATAGTCATCACTGCTGAGAAAACACAGCAGTAAAAAGATGATCTAAACAGAGATCAAGATAAGTTAGCCATAGAATGCAAAAAAAAAGAGAAGATGTTTTTATTTAACTGGGTTATTTCTATGTGTGTGTTGTATCTTGTCAAAATTTCTGCTGTACTTGTTTATAGGGTGGTCAGACCTGTTACATGCGAAAACACTTTGTGGATGTAGGGTGCAGCACTAGGGTGTAGAATACACATCACCCTCAGAGGGTACCTCCAACTCCATTTCACTGTGACAGAATTTGTCCTTGAAGTTTATGGTTTTCATGGAGCCCTTCCTCTGTAACTTGCCCTGTGAGTCTATGCTATTTTTCTTTCTTGCTGTCTGTGGAGTGTATCAGAGAACTGTGACTCTATTCTTCCTGCACTTGGGGTTCCTGTGCCTGAAAGTGTACAAATACAGTAATCTTGCTCACACCTCTAGTGGATGGGGTGCTCTAAATGGACTAAGAAGACTGTCCTGGTAGTCAACTGTGTGTGTTGGGATTACATCTGAAGTCCGTTGTTCTTCCTGTAGCACTCCAGCTCTTCAGAGGTTGTGTCAGTTGAGAGGCACCTAGTAAAAAGTATCCTCATCTTTTTGTTTTCTTAGCGTTCATTATGCAACAGTGAGAAATGCACTCAGACCATTTGTCTGTGTCTATGCTAGTAAATTAAATGTGCAAGGCTGCACACTGTCACAGAAAACAGAGTGCAAGGCATGACTGACATACTCCAGCAAACTTGGGAGGGTATCCTTGTGTCAACAGCAGGTTAGCTAAAGAAAAGATGGAAAGAAAAGGGTCCCAAAGGTTTCTGTGTTTACCTGCCCATATGTTTGGCTGTCAAACATGGCTTTTTTTCCCCTTTTATCTGCCTGATGAATTAACTCTTTGTTATGCCTTCAGGTATGTAAGAAGAAGCCCTGTAGACTATCCCTTCAGATGGAAGTTTACTTAACACATTGTTATCATGTTTGCAGATGCTGCCAAAGCATTTCAGGATGTTCAAAGTTCTGATGCCTCATGTCCCATAGAAGACAATCTTCAATACCTTCTCAGGTACATACGTTGCTTTCAGACCGTGGCTAGAAGACTTGTCACCTGACCAAAACTCCACACCTGGCAGATCATTTGAACTATATGGATATATATGCAGTTTTGGTGGTGAAGTATATAGAGAAAGAACATCTTTTGGGGCTACAGATTTTTCAACTCAAGTCAATGGCAGGGAGCAGAGTTATTGGTCCTGAAAAAAAGATGTTCAGACCAAGAGATTTACAAGAGAGTTCACCCTGTGATATACACAAGGTGGCCAACCTTTGCATGAAGGCGTCTTTCCTTTTCCATACAACCTGTCAGCAATAATCCACCACTAAAGCTGCGCTTTTTGCTTCCAGACTTCTGAAAAGTAATTTTACAAAATATTTTCTTTCCTTTCACTGCAACTCTTTGAACAAAAGCTATCCCCGTCCATGCCTTATGTAGGTGCTGTTCTGACTCAGGCACTTAACATCTCCTATCCTATCAGCTAGAAGTCTTAGTGAATTCTTTATTACAAAGATGTAGAACAAATCTGAACTATCCACAAGCTTATTTATATTAACAATTTAAAAATGTGCAAATTAAAAAAGAATTGAGGAGAAGGACAAGGTGTGTAACCCTGTGACCATCTACCTGTACCTGGAGAGAATGGGCTAGTGATCACTCAGAAATAGATACTTGCTTCTACCAGTCTGGTATAAAGTCCTTGAGGGCTGCTGAGATGCTGATGAAGAGGGGCTTATCCCAGCACCTGTGAACCTATCTTCAGGTACAGAAGATGCTTTAAATGGACAAGGAGAGGGGAGGAAGAACAGCAGCCCCAGTGTTTCTCATTGCAGACCATGAGAGGCAAGATGGACATGCTTCAGCTATTCTGAACTAATGACATTGCCAGTCTTATGCACAGAGCAAGTCGACTTTAAATTTTTAATATTTACTTCTATGTTTGGGAGTGACTATGTGGCAGTCTCCAGCTCCAGCATAGCATATGTACTGAGGTGGATTCAGAGTCTATTCCTTCTGTTTTTTTTTGCCAACCTCCCTTTGGAAAATAGTAAGTATAAAATCCTGCAGGCCACACACTTTGGTCCTCACTGTGAGGTTTCTCTGTCTGTGTGAGACTGTCTTGAAAAATGAGAGAAATCAAAGATGGACCTTTTTTATATATATATATCACAGTGCCACTCAGTCAACATTTTTTGGGGGCTGGCATGAAAATGGGCAGGTAGGTGCAAAATGCTGGCAAAATGTTCAGACCATGCCATAAAGAGTATGTCTAAAAGTCATGGTGTCATCTCTACCAGCTGTTGGGAACATTCCTTGAACAATGCCATCTGAAAATGGTTTTGGAAAGGGTAGCTGGCATGAATCAAAAGCATGCCAAAACTGATCCAAAATTCCATCATATGAGCAATGACCATCCAGCGCCTGAGCACATGTCCTGGTGTTGTTCAGTTTACTAGCACAGATCTAGCTTCTGTTTAACAAAATTTCTGAGGTTAAATTTCAGCAATGTTATGCAAGTTATCCTGGGAGAAGGGCTGTTACTCTTTTCCTTGTTTCTGGTAATAATGGTTGGAATAAGAGAGGAAAATACTAGATGAAGGGTTGGATTGCTTAAGAGCAGGAGACTGCCCTGGGCCTCAACACAGACACTAGCAATGGGACAGGCAGAAAATGTCACTCTCCTTCTTTAGCACTTCTGGTGCTATGGAAGAAGAAACATGGGTAAGAATACAAGCATTGAAAAGCAACTGCGGTCACTATCACTGTAATTTTCCTAGAGTTAAATGGAGATTGTCAGTCAGCAACACTCTTGGTCAGACACTGTACTAGACAGACACCATATTAGGAACGGTATTGCTAATTAAGAAGGATGAAAAGAAACAGCTGAAAAAGAAACACTCTGGCCCTTTGATTGTAGATAAGTTTCTATTTTCTCTAGTCTGTCAGAGAGTGAGAACACAGTAGATGTCAAAATTGATTGCCAATAAACTGTCTAATTTATTTAATGACAGAAAATTTACAGTTGTCTTGTAATTAGAAGGTGTGATGCCGTTTCTGACTCTTCCATCTTTAGTTCTGATCGTCTGGATTGACTCTGTCTTTATTTCTTTGGGAAAATGAGTTACAGGAAACTTTATCCTCACTCTCTTCCCCAGGTCTTCCAGTTAGTCATCTTCAAGGCTGAAATGTATTTGCATGCCCATTTGTTAGATCTCAGACCAAATCAATTAAAGCATTTTCAAAACATTTTCCATTTTCATTTTCAAAAATAAGTCTTTTGCCCCTCAAGGCTTGGGAGAACAAGGCAGGCATAAGACATAGTGAAATGAAGATCAAAGCATACCAATGGGTGAGCAAGCGGAGTACCTAGCAGGCACTGTCTCAGACAAAAGAATATATTTCTGTGACCACAAGCAGCTGAATTGTCAGAAAGGATACTAAATTCTGTGGGCTATTTGGTTTCCTATAAAGTGATCTCATGATGTGTCAAAACAAGACAAATTACTTCCGATAAACCTGAAGTCATAGAGTTGTAGCTAACCTACTGATAAGGTTAATGTGGCTACAGGCACATCTCGCTGCTCCAGATAATGTGATTCAATAGGATATATATTAAATGTGTTATCTGGGCACACACTTTCGCTCTAATCACTCTCTGGAAGAATGCTTTGAGAAATTCCAGTATAGGAATTGAAAAATTCATTGATAGAGTGCTGGGAGTTTAGCTAAAAAATGGAGGCTGTGTGAAAGTAGCAGAGTTTTTTATGTAACTTTATTAATATCAGACCTTGAGTGAAAGAGGAGTGTTTATCATGTCCAAAATGCTTCCAGCCACAACATGTGGAAAGGAGAGAGGTAGGCCAGCCCTGGAAGTTAGTAGTTACCACCTGTCTGTATAGTGAGGCTGCCAGCAAAGTCACCTTGGCTGGTGAAGTGCACTGTTCAGCCAACCTTGTGATGAAGTCAGGTAATAATGCTATATATTAATAGGTTACATTTGTATTAAGTAAGGGGCTGTTTAAAACTTGCTCAGGGTCTGAATTTCTGAACTTAAAAAAAATGACAAATGGTACCAAATGTTTATTTTGCAATTAAGAAATGTGTCAAATTTAAGGAAAAAATTGTTAGCAGCTCATGAAAATTAGTTTTGTTGGAAAGGATCAGTCTAACATGTCATTCTATTTCTCTGAAGGCACTGCTTTTGTTTTCAAAACTTTGATTTTGTTTTAAGCTACGGTAAGTTTATAGTCTGTGGCACTGATGGCAAAATGTTACAAAATACAGGCTTTTAACAATGTCAGTAGCTGACTACAATTGAACAATTACCGGCATGTCTTTCTAGTAAATATATTTTAAATATTACTAAGTTCTTAGTATATTACTAAGAACTTGACTAAGTTCTTATGCAATATCTGGTTCAGATTAGATAATGAGAATTTTTTGATTTTCCTGTAATATATCCATTTATATTGTGATATCCACTACGCATTTGCATTGTGAAAACCACAGTTTCAAAATATGGCTTGTCATTATTTTGTGAATTTTGCATCAAAACAATATTAGGCGATGGAGTTATCAAAATGCTCTCTCCTATAAAGCTTTAATTGTCCTCCTTCAGAACACGCTGAACTCCCTAGTAATATCAGAGGAAATGACTATTTAGTCACAAATGAGTTTTATTGTGAGCATCTGTACAAATAAGAAGGTCACTGGTGAAACCTACTGAAAGCAACAAGTTCAGTTCTGGACTCCAAAATTGAGAAACGGAGTGCACCTGTGACAGTGTTTCCACTCGGCAAAAGTGTGAAAACTCTCAGAGATATTCCGGGTCAGTGCTGTACTTAGCTTCAGACTTTTGAAGGGAAAAGCAAAGACAGTGACCATAGAGCTCAGCATCAGGGACGTGCCCTAGTGAAAGCCAGACATTACTTATAGAAAGACAGATGCAGGAGAAACATAAGCATGAAAGAATGTAAAATCCACTCCACTCATTTATGGGAAACTGAGATCTACGTTCCTCATCTCTGTCAATGACTGGGAAATTAAACTTTGTTCTTTTGGAGTCAGTGTTTCACTTGTGTTTTGTTTTCCCCAGGAATCCCTTCTTGACAATACTGATAGAGACACTTCTGTGAAAACCAGTCGATTTTCCAAACGACTCTAGTGAAATATTCTCTCAGTGTCCATATATAGTTGGTGCTCTCTTTCACTCATAATGTGACTTCCATAGTTAAAGATAGTACTAACAATCAGAATTGATGCCAAATATGGTACCAGCAGATATTTTTGACTAGTAGCAATGACAATGAATTATAATCCTTTAAGTAATGGTAACTGGTATCAAGTATGTACATTTTATCTGACTAAAACTTTACAGGGAAGGTGTCGTGATGTGTTGCCACTACTCTCATGTTGCTGAGTGAAACTCATATGTTGTGAGATGCTTACAGACATATGCACTACTGTTTGCAGCTATCCGGTGCCCCACTCTATGTGAGGCCCTGATTATTCTGAAGCATAGCATAGTTTATTTTCTGAAGTAAAAGTTTGCTAACATCTTTTTTAATCCTTTTGCATAAGGAATATGCAGCTGTACATAGGCCTACATTTGTGGTATCCTAAAAAAGCAATGGCATTCCTGAATGACATGCTCTCCATGCTACGTTTTCTGACAATACGATTATAAAAGTTATATAGAGTTCATTTTCTTCTTCTGATAATAATATTATATCTATGTCAGCAAAAGAGTAGAGCTCAAGCAGAGGACTATTCTTTAAAAAGTGTTTAAAAGATTTTTTTCCATAACTCTTAAAATTGTTTCAAAAGTAACTCAGTAAATTCTTTTTTTCTAAACCCTTGTCTGAACTCCCATATGCATAGAAATAAGATATGGTTTTAGTTGATCTATACATATTGTGCTGTTGTACTTGATATCTGGTAAAAGAACAAATAATTACACTGGTATTTGGCAATCTACTGCTGATAAAAACAGAGCCAGAAAATATTCCCGGGCCTGAGGCTACAATACTTATCTTTTGAACCCGTGGTTCTTCCTGGGCTCGATAGCCAAGGAAAAGTCATAACTGTGGGATGCATTTAGATTTGAGAGGAATAAGCTAAAGTGCCTCTGGAAGTTACATGAAATTATGTGTGAAACTCAGAGCATGTGTTACATACTCTAGCTTAGGGTGTAGCAGATGGGCACGCAGGAATGCTTCAAAGGCTGAATCTTGCTGAAATACTGTTAGAGGATTATGAAGAGTGTAAGGAACCCAAATTTGGTCTGTCCTGCCTAACAGGAACTGTCTTTAGAATATGCAAACATAGCTGTATCTGATCAGAAGTGACCTCTTGTCCCCAAAAAAGCTTGTTGAGAGGGGCCAGTAGCATGTGGAAGAGCATCCTACTAATGCAGAACTGTGGGTTGAGGGGATCCTGATAATCTGACTTGCCTTCTGGCCTTTTGTTTCATCTAGTGGCATAGATGTACCATGAGAGAAAAGTTTTCTCCCACAATGAAAGTCTAATAATTTGTCTAGTTAAACATTTGCATTTTAGAGGTGGATCCTATACCCTACCTCCTCAGCTGGTCTGATATGGGATCACAGTACACTGCCTGGAAGTGCTCAAGGTGTCACTTTCTCAGTGTGTCATGTCAACCTGGAGAGTGTAATGCACTAAATGACCGCAGGGCTCATTTTTTGAACTGATTTATTCATGGTTATCTTTGTATAACACTGCACTGTTGTTTATGTATAAACATATCCTAATGCTACAAAAGGTAGCTCACAATAGTAATTTCTGCTATTTCCTTCACTTTATCTCTCTCTTCTTACCTTGGTTGATCCGATTTCTTCCACTGTATATTTCTTAGATTCTGCGTCCATGCTATCCTGCCAAGGGCTTAGGGCTTGTACTTACTCTAAAACCGTTCTCCACAGTTCCAACTACTGGATCTCTGATTAAAATTTGGCCTTTCATGTGACCTTGGGCCAAAGAATCTTAACTGCAAATGTAATTGTTTAGAAAACAAAGAAGCAATGGAATATGCCCAGGATTGTTATGGAAGACAGAAGATTTAAGCCCTCCTATTAATGCATCATGAAAAGGAGGTACCTAGGCAGCTTGAATAGAAATGACTAGAAGAACTAGAATATTAATCTAGTACTAATCATGCTATACTACCAAATGACTTCTGTTAGACAGAAGCCAAGTATAAAACTACAGTTCTTGTACTCTACATTTGTCATAGAAGACTTTGGGTCTGAAAAGTTTTGGGTTGTATTAAAACATAATGTTTTATGAAAACCAGCTTACAACAGTGTCCCATAGTGCTATGCTTTTCAAATACCAATGCATTATTTAACCTAGGCCACAGTGCTTACCCCTTAAAGAACATGCATTGGACTAAGTTTTCTCTGGTGCATAGAAATGAGGTGATATCTCAGCATTCTAAATTACACAGATTATATGAATCAATCTACTATCCCTTTAGTGTTGAACAAATTTCTAATACAAACAACACTGGTACTTCAGAAGCACACTTTAATTCCAAGGCTTATGCAAAAACAGAGGACCAGTTTTTCAACCCTTTGTGTACTTAGGAGTTCAGGCTATCTGTCAAGCCATAAAATTTTGCTATTTTGCTAAAGTTTAACAAACAAAGCTACTTTTAAGCAAATAAGAATTATAGAAGCATATTTTGCTGGAAAGCTAGGATTAAAAGTAGTCTTTCAATTGATAGGGTCTGGATTGTGTTATAATTGGAAATTATACATGTATGTTGTTTCAGATGAGAAAAATCCAAACTGTTCAGGAATTAAATGAATTTAGGATAAAAAGAAGCTGATCTAGCAATGGTCTCCGGTGAAGATGAAAAAAACAAAACAAAACAAAAACCCCAGCAACATCAAAAAACCCAGAATCAATACAGTTTTGTTATATTCTTTGCAGTGGTCTGCATATTGAAGTCACAGGAAGAAATGAGCATTTAACAATCCGGAAAATATCCTATGAGGTCTGCTCTGTAAGTGGAGACAAATTCAGACAAATTCACAGTGCGAGTCACAGTAAAGCCCGGATCTGTATCTTTTGTAATTGCCATGCACAGATGCTCTGTTTTGTCTTTGTGTAAGCAGTAACCGAGGTTGAATTTCAAATGTTGCAATGTTTCCAAAGGGGGGAAAGTCCTTTTATATAAATATATATATATATATGCTCTTTTTATTTTTCTTGCTCTATAGGTATAAGCAGATGCTAGGTATAGGGTTGTGTGGTTCCTGAAAATATATATATATATATTATTTAATAAGAAAAAGATATATTTCTTGATCAAAGCATTGCATTCTTTTAGATGATATTTGACCTTCCTGTGGTTGAGACCTTTCAGATTTTTGAGAAGATGTTCTTGGATGGAGCCCCGTGTAGACAAGAAAGTTAGGGTACTGAATGTGCTATTGAGTATAATAGAGTTTAATAGAAGAATAGAAGACAGACTGAAAGCCCACGGAAATGTATGTGGCTGCAGCCAGGATTCATCTCTTTAAAAAAAAAATGTTGCCAGGTAGGTGCCATGGTCAACACAGATCATTCTGTGTAATCCAGACATAATCCAATGAGAACAAAATGCTGTCTTCTGTTGAATTTCAAGATAGAAGTCACATGACTGTTTATCAGTTATAAAATTACATGTAAGACACACTTTCTAAAAGTGATTTTCTCTTTATGAGTTGCTCTAGGTAGAATATCGGAAAATTCTATTGCATTATTTTTCTTTTAATAGGACTCTTTAATCCATATTGTGGTGCCTTGTAAATCAATATTATATTAAATCTAGAGGAAATCAGATTTCTTGGGTCAGAAGTCGGAAGCCTACTTCTCAGGGTTAAAAGTTCACAAAGGTTTTAGAAAAGCAGTTTGATAGCATAAAAGAAGAACTATGAGACTACAATACATATAAAGAATTAGCATATTGATTCCTCAGGCTTTAATCCTACAAGGCCAGCAAAACAATTTTTTTTTTGTCTTTTTTTATCCAAATGAATCTTATCAATAGAATTTCACTAAGACAGAATAAATCTTCCCAGTGAGGAAAGTTAAGTAATAGGGTTAGAATTTGGGCCACATAACTTTTCTCTGGTTCTTTTTCATTAAAAGCCTATTCATGCTAACTAGTTCTAATTGAATGACTATATGGTGTCCAAAAGCTTGAATTGGGACAATATGTTTAGTGGGATATATTTCCCAAGACACAATTTAAGGATCAGCTTTGAAAGATAGGCTAACAGATAATCAATAACCACCTAGGGGTATGTGTTCAGGCTTAATGTATTAATTACAGATACTAAACCAGCTTATCCTAGTATTTATGGCTGTCCTTCACTACATCCTTAAGAAAACATGTGTTATTCAACTGAAGAAAACAAGAAACTCTTTTAGTCTTATTCACAAAGATATTCACAAAGATATTCTTGATAGCAGTTATAGCACTCTCAAGCTAGTATTTCTTTTTAACTTTTTTTCGGTAAGAAATTCTACTGTGGGATTTTAAAGCTTTGAGAGTGTAACTTGATCCTTCTGGGATTGGATTGGTATGCCTTGACATGTGGTCAGCCTGGTATACTCAGAAAAAAGTCTTGTCAGTTGTTTCTCATGATGGTGGTGACAGGCACAGCTTAATGATTAACCTTCCACACATTTAAGAAGACAGAACTGTTGTTTAAGCCCGTGGTTTAAAATGATAGCATGACCCTCCCTGCATCCTCTGTTCCTCTTCTATATTTCTAGGTCCTGAATCCATGATTACAGATCTAATGCTGGGAGAGAAAAAGAGAAAAATGACCTGACTCATATAGAGGAAGCATCTGCCTGTTGTTAGTGCATTAACATAGGTTCCGTTTCCCAGTAAATATGACAAGAATTAGCTTGTGGAATTTGCCTGTGAAAACTGCAAAAGAAGTGAACTCTTTTGTTTGTAATCCTGTGTTTGTAACAGCTGGCCTAGGTCAAAGATTTGGCCAAAGCAATCTTGAGGAATATGCTGTATTGACCAAGATAAATGTTTTGATGTTTGCTAGGAATTACATGGTTGATTTGTGATGCTGCATGGCTTACCTGCCATATCAGTGCCTAGGGGAAAGATTATACTCAAGAGCTGAGTACCATTATCACTCTTTTTTCCTAGAATATGTAAAACACAGAGTCCCCTAACAGTTTAAGCTAGGACCCTTGGTACAGGTTTGGCCTAGTCTTCTTAGTGAGGTCTGTATGCTGCTGCAGCGAAAGAGCAACTGAGCTCTCTTTGCCAAAAAACAAAAAGGAGGAGAGTCTAAGGCAGGACAGATTTGGAGGCAAGTGCTGGAAAATGGAGACCAAGCCCATGGCAGCAAGTGATCCCCTCAGTGTCATGTGCAATCTGCCAGTTTACAGGGATGAGGAGGCTCTAGGCAGATAGCCAAAGGGCCCGAAACCAGCCTGGCCTAAGTTCCTCCTCATTTTTTTCCTTCACACTCTTGTGCTGTGAGGTGTGGATAGAAATAGAAATGTTTTTTATCTTAAAAAAAAAGTCTCTGATCCCAGGATGGGATTAATCTCAGGATCTGTTTGTGAAGACAGTGAGGATTAGATGAACCTTGTCAATGGCATGGAAAGGCCTTGCCAGTAACTAGCATGCCAAGGAAGTCCTAATTCAGCATCCATTTAAGTCATAGCCAAAGCTTTCTGGGAGTATAGACATCAAATGCCTCTCAGAGATGCATATATATGGACTCAAGTAGTTAAGGACAGGAGCCTGGCTCTGTCAACAGCTACCAGAACGCAGGGATCCAGCAGAAGGAATCTAGGGCGTAAGGAGTTACTATAAGAATTAGATCACATAGTCAGAATTTACAAAGTAAAAGCACTTCAGTTAAATTTTCAAGACATATCATTTTTTACCAATTGCATTAATTTAGACTCTTATCATTTTTCCATTAAAAACAAACCACCTCAGTATTCCTCAGTAATAGTTGACAATGCTGTTGTTGCAAGATGTATTGTAAAAAAAGGAAAGAAAAAACTTTTAAAACCTCTTCCTTACATACAGTGTTCCTTCTATGATCTTTATTACTATTTATTGGGTTTTTGCTGGTAAATTGACTAGTAAGTTCTAGTACTGATTTTTTTTTCCAGGTTTAGACCAGTCTGCTTGTCAAAAGGTGCAAAAATTCAAATAATTCTTGCAGTAAAAGAATCTTCATTTTTTCTTTGTCAGTCCCAGTTTTATTGGCATTTCTGACTTAAATATCTCATCTCACTTCATCCTGCTTTGTGCAAATCCAGGGAGATCCTTAGAGGTAATATCCTGCTGCTGCTGCTTTGTTTAAACTTGTTCCATGTTCATTTCTGAATGTTACACTGTTCTGTCTTGACCTAAAACAGGATAAGGGATTATAGTGTACTGATTTCTCATGAATAGCTCCTATTCTCAGCTTCGTTGCTAAGAGTTTTTCACCTGGTCACAGCAATAGCTTTGATTAAAACTTTTCACTGAACATTTTTTATATATATTTTTACAGGAGAAAATTCAAGACAATGCAAAACAAACACAAAACAAAACCATGGAAGCACCTGCAATTGCAACTGTTATATTACTAGCAAGAAGATCCTCTGTTTTTTCCTATCCTGATACTCCTTTGGTATAAGATGAAGCTAGTGTGGCATTGAGTCACACATAGCCCTTCTCATTGAAAATGTCTGTAGTATGATGAACATATTTCTTGAAAGTCAGCTGGTCAGCAAGGACTTGCTGTTCCTCCTGCTAGGATTCTCTGCATGATCAAAGAATATGCAGAATTCTCCTCCCCGAAAGGAGGCCAAAATACCTACAGGCAGGAATAAAAAGAAAATGTAATTCTTGTGAAGTCCCCTGTTCAAGCACTATTTTAGAGGACAGATACATATTGGCACTCTATCCTGTACTTGTATGAGTTTAAAGTAGCAGTGTAGTACAGACATCTTTTATATGGATACATAACCTAGCTGCAGAGTCTTCTTCTTTAATAGCGGACACACTTTTAAACGAGAGAGATATGAATCAGTTTTCTTTGTTAGTGGTATAATAATCAGCATAAAAATTACTGTATTGAAACATGGGGTCTTATTGTTGATTTTTGCATCTCTTTTTCCTTTTCCAATGGCAAGAGAAAAATGCCCAAATGCTATTGGAAAATATCCTTTTATTCATTTTTAAAAATAAGTTTATTTTTAACAGAAAGCCTAAAATAATTTTGTTTTGTTTTATATTTGCTTTTTATACAAATTTCCATTTAAAAGATCATCTTATCAGAAAATTATAAGAACTATATTTTTTTCATAATTCATCATGAAAAATGATTTGTTCTTTTTACTGCATCTCTTCATGAACATCTGCACATTTCAGCAGCTCTTCTGTCATTGTCCAATGTCAGACCTGAATTGCTGTCTAGCCTACAGACTACAACCATTCTATGATAATTCAGGAACATCACTGCAGTGGAACAGCAGAGAAGTGACATATGAGTCACAGAACAGATTGTAATTGATAATTTTATTTCCCTTAAGTCAATATTCTTTAATATGATTCTCCATGATTAAATATGCTTTCTGTTTCAAACTGTATTCTATTTTGATAATGTTTACAATTGTTGCTCTTTCTAAAAATAACTGATAATTTTAGTTTTAGGAACTTAAACTCAAAATATGAAATTGAAAAATTAGCAAATTTCTTTATTTTAGTAAAATCTTTTAATAAAGATCTTTCTTGATACATACACAATATTCAAATGCTAAAATAGATGAGCCTCATTTCTAGATAATGGATATTACATGTAAACCTTAACTACAGTGATCTGGATTAAACTAAGTTTATGATCAAGTTAGTAAAATATCACTGAAGTATTTGAGAGGGAAAAATAACCATGCAGACCTCAAAACTATGCTTTTGCATTCCTGAATGTAAAGTCGTCATCTGGAAATACTTTACATTTTATGCTAATATCACTGAACTTCATATGTCAATTTAGACTTAAAACATGACACTGTGAACTGTCTTCTTTAGCAGATTTATCAATTTCAATTACACTTAGAAGTATTTTTCAGAGATAAATTTCAGTTTTAACAGATGCTTTGCTTATTAAGTATAGGCTGCCATTCTGGTGATGTCAATTTACAAATATGCATCCAATTAAACCTGAAAATAGCCTTGCTTGGAAGACAGTTCTGTTAGCATTAGCTAACAGTAAGACCTTCTATCTAACAGCTTAAACAGTGGAAGGCACTATTTTGAAAGTATTTAACTGGTATTTTGAGAATAGAGATAGAAGACATTTTCCTTGCTTAATGCTATAACTTTCATTCACTGTGTATGGTAGTAACACAGAGAAGCACATGGACCATGTTGTGAAGAGCATCCACAAGGTGGAACAGAAGAAGAAATGCAATACAATTACTGGTATGATAATGGAAAATACCTTAGTAAGTTCACAGCTTATTCACATATTCCTTTGTTTTTGAAGATGCTTCTTCTGGATAATTTTGCCTAATCTGAAAAACAGAAATAGAGAGTGAGTAAGGAGTGTGTAAGGAGTGCATGGTTACTAAACTGAAAAATGGTTCAGACACCAAAACCAGAGATCATCAGTGCAATACATACTGAAATATTAAAACATAAATAGATTCTGAGGAATGCAACCATATTTGAAACCTTGTGTTATAGGATTAAAAAACTATTCTTTTTTTGCTGTAATGTTTGCAACTACTGTTGTGCTTAATGAATACAAACTTTTTCCAAATGTATTTATTTTAATAAATAAACTAAGTGCATTATTAAATTCATCTTTTGAAAAATCTTCACTCAAATTGTCTTACAAATGCCAACCTACAGCATTTTATTTGATGGAAATCATAATCTAGATTTCTTATCAGCAGAATTTCTGTTTATCTTTTGAAATGATCTGTCTTTTTATATTTTAGGAAGGTCTGGGTGGTGCTGTGAAAGAAAAACTTATGTGAATGTAGACTTCTTTAAAAAATAGATAGAAAAAAATCCAGAGCATCTCTTTTACTTTGCAGACATCTGACAGTTTATTATCAGTTTATTATATAAAATATCAAATTTTCCTGTCTAATCTCTGATGAAAACTCTTGACGAAGCCCCAGAATATTGAAGCTGTTGCCAGCACAGAAATTAAGATATTCAGGTAATATTCAAACCTCTATATAAAGTTATCTCATTCAATTTTACTTCTTCAGTCATGTTTTTGAGCAGGGAAGAGCTATATATTGCCAGCAATGCATACTGTCAAATTGTATTTTTTTGAGCATACGGGTCCTGATCCAGAAATAATCTCTCTACAAGCAGATGTCTTCACAGAGCCCCAGTGACTTCTCTAAGTCTGTCTATGCAGGAACTCTTTCTGTGTGGGCTCATTGCAGGAATAGGGCCATATGTTGGCATAAAACCATTCATGGAACTTCTGTCGAGGTTCATGTCAAATTGGAGGCAATAAACCATGATCCTCAAATATAAAACTAAATGACACTAAATGAAAATAGCTTCAGTCTATTTCTTGTCATTGGCTTTTGCATTTTGTTTATTACAGGAAAGTGTAAGTGCTATCATATACTGGTACTGACAACTTGTAGTTTCTGAAACTTGTGTTACTTCTACTATTACTACAACTTTTTTTCATTTGAAATATTACATCCTGACTTCTCAGTTTCTGCCAGGAGTTTTATGTCTTGGGAAAATACTTTTTTAACATGTAAATGAGCTATCAGCTCTATTATCTTTCTCACCAGAAGTACAATGTGCACTTATGAACAAAAGATGGTGCATCAGAGATCTGGTACAAAACTGTTGTTCAGTTACTAGAATGGTTAGAAACTCATTGACATTTTTAACTGATTTTCTGCTCTTATGCACATACAGAAGCAGAATTTTTTAAAAAAAGACTTGACATTCATCAATATTTATGGTTTTAGCATTAATGCTTGCAGGGTTTGCTTTGATATTAGCCTAATACATTTTCCAGACACAGGTACAGACCGTTATGAATTTTATTAGTGCACTTTGAAAAAAGCAATTGCAAGCATAATAGCAAAAGCTTCTTCGCCATTGTCAGAAGCTTTGAAGAGTGTGCATCTCCTTTTACAACCTATCAGCATTTTTTATTAAAAAAAAAAAAAAGCACAACTCCATTTATCAGTTCTCATTTCACAAAGCTCTTTGAGCACCCATTATGAAATACATATGGAATGTAAGGAGCTCCTGATAGAATATGGATCCTCTGAAGAGGTCAATTTTCTTATCATATGCCATAGTTTCTGTTTCTCATCATGATGACTTTTGAGCCTATTGCATAAAAATACATTGCTCATTGTTGCTAAGTTCAGCTCTTCCCACTTCTTTTTTATTATCCAGTGACATAAGCCTTCTCTAAAAAATATCATAATCTCCAAGGCAAATAATCACAATATTACAAAGACCTAGTTAATATGTCATCACTCTCTGAAACTAGCCGTAGGAATAGGATTTGAAAGTCTGACAAGCAGAAGGCTTTCTTCTTTTTTTCTTGAAATAATGCTTTGGGTTAGTTTTGTGTTCACTGGAGTTTAATTATTCAAACAAGTGTTAAACTGAATCAGCCTACTAAATACTCAAGTCACCAGTAGCCAATGGGAACAAAGCATTAATTATCTGAGCCTTAATTAAAAACCTTAGGAAATACAGAATCACAACACGATCATTTTCTTTTCACACCATTTCACCAGTACAGCACATATACAATGCTTGCAATTTGCATTAAAATACATTTTCAGATTTTTATTTAGAAAGAGTGCTAATGCATAATACAA
This sequence comes from Tinamus guttatus, assembly GCF_059628265.1. Taxonomy (NCBI): domain Eukaryota; kingdom Metazoa; phylum Chordata; class Aves; order Tinamiformes; family Tinamidae; genus Tinamus; species Tinamus guttatus. The sequence continues at coordinate 4,245,659 of NW_028289037.1, forward strand.
AATGAACCAAGCAGGAATACTATATTTCAGTACAATTTTAACCAATCAAAAGCCTTGTGTTTCAGAAAGAAAGGAATAAAAAAAACAACCAAACAAAACAGAACAAAAAACAAACCCACCCCAAACCACCCTTCATAAGCTTATTGCAGTCGTATGTTGTAGTGTCAGACTGCAAAATAGACCAGTCACTTCCAATACTTAAATTTGACTGTGCCTGATAACAAAAGATCAGTGGCTGTCAACTTTTTAATTCAAAAGAAATAACTGTACATACACAGAAACGGGAAAATTTCAGTGGAATAATTTTCAAGCCATGCAAGAAAAACACAAAGGTGATTATTTGTCCTAACCCCTGGGCTGTATTTTGACTCTTAAGTAAGTAGATCATTTAGAAAAAAAGTGTGTGTTCTACCATTCCTTGTTTGTGTTCATGTCACCTTGTACCAATCCAGTTTCCAAAGGATATTAAATGATGCATTGAATTAGGTGTTAAAAACATTTCTACCAATGCTGCCATATTTATCTCCCTCTGAGTATGTATGAACTATCTAACGCTCATGGATGCTGTTTGCAGCGCGTCAAATTGCATGGGGACTGCCAGGACAGTAGGGAAGGAGATATGGAATAATCTCTGGAGAATAATGCTACTAACAGTATTTATAGACCTCTGGAGTATCTATCTGCCTGAGGCAATAGCATATTGGAGCATATGACTGGAGCACATACAGAGGAGAAGCCAAAGCGCCAGACTGTTAACTAGAGACAGCGCCTGAAATGTTCCACATCTTCAGCGTAACACCCCAGCTTCTTCTGTACTATCTGAAATACAGCATGACAGCCAGCTGCCACTCAGACTGACCATCTTGGCTACTATGTGGGATGACAGGAAAGGAGATAAGTCCAAGGGCTGGCCGGTTTTGTGGGAGAACAGGAGATGGGAATCTGTTTTGCAAGTCCCACACTCTGTGTGTGAGACTTGAGTGGGGTGGGCTACCTCAGGGCAGCATGCCCCCCTACCCAGTTTCCCTCAAGTCATAATCTAATAATTAATTAATGTTTATTAATAATGGTGACTGAGACCATAAATACTGTAAACTGTTCTGCCAAGACTCATGCAATACAAGTAAAGGAATAAATGCATTTTTGGTGCTTCCTGCACTCTGTGTGTGTGTGTGTGTGTGTGTATTTGTGTTCGGGAACCTCCACAGCCTCTCAAGCTGATGTAAACAATCTCTATCACTTCATAGAATGCTTAAGGTTAAATTGCTGAGGTTAATGCTTAAGGTTAATTGCTATCACTTGAAGGTCTTTTTAGTGCCTTCCTACAGACATGTGCTTGGTCCTAACAGAAGTTTGGAGGAAAGATTCTGGTTTAAGTCCTCCTTTCCCATAGAAAAGTCCACACATTTTGAAGCACTTTGATCAATCTACTCAGTACCCTACCAGTACCAGGGCATTTTTTGGAAGTAAAAGCTTGATTCTTAATGGCTTCAAACAAGAGAACTCAGCTGAGCACGACCAGCAGGAAGAGCCACTGAGCTCAGCATCATGAAGATCAGATCTTAGGTAATTCATTGATAGCCTGGAGGTTTGTGTCACATTTTGATATTGTTGCACCCTCCCTTTCTGACTGTCTTGGCTGCATTACTCTCTCTCTCTTTTTTTTTTTTCTCCAGAATCATCAAATGGGCAGTTTGGCTCACTTGCCTTTAAAGCATAATGGGGGTTAATAACAGAACAGTGTTTTTTTCTTCTCTTTAACAAAGAACAAGCAACTAGCAAGTAGGTAAATGCTCCTCAGGGTGTCTACAATTATACAGCTGAGAGCATTGCTGACCCTCAAGTCTCTCTGTCACTGTATGATCTCCTAATAAAAAAACAAATGAGGAATGCTGGAGCTAATGTTAAAATGACTACTGTGTCTTTAAAGCTTTTGGTCTGCTGAAAGCTGATGCTGTTGTAGTGTCAACTGTAGTGTCAGTGCTGGAACAGGCTGCCCAGAGAGGTTGTGGACTCTCCTTCTCTGGAGATCTTCAAAACCCACCTGGATGCCACCCTGTGCCCCGTGCTCTAGGTGTCCCTGCTTGTGCAGGGGGGTTGGACTAGATGATCCCTAGGGGTTCCTTCCAACCTCAACCATTCTGTGAATCTGTGTGAATCTGGCAGTGTTTGCAATTTCAAAACACCTTTGGACTGTCTAACCAGTGAAATAGATTTTTAATTCTAGATTTAGAACTCTAAGCCTGCCCAACCTATTGAATTTGTTTTACAATTTTCCTGAAATGCTTTCAATCTGTGTGACGAATGTGTGGGAGGTAGATACAGCAATGTTGGGGAATTTTCTTGTTATGGCTCAGCCTACTTTGTAGTCTCTGCTTGCAGTTTACTGCAAAACAGTAGTCCTCCAAGATCTGATAAGAAGAGTATATTTTTATGGTGTTTAATTTAGCAGTTGCCATCATCTGCACAGCATGAATGATAAACACTTTCCAGGAATATTTTGGTCTTGAGTATCCTTGACTGATCATTGTAACCACTTGGCCAGAATGGACACAGGAGAGAAAGAATTGTGGTGGAAAATGGTATCTAGCTAGACAAGACTGACAGATTTTGGAGTTTGGAGAAGTCACTATTAATATTTTCTGGTTTCAAAGAGGGGCAAATTCTAAGAAGCATTGCAGCCAGGACCCCCAAAAAGCCCACAGTTAATCTCAGGAATCACTGAATCTGGAAATCAGCAGCAGTACTTTAGTACATGCTCTTGGTTGCCATATGCTAGAACACTCTTGGTGCCGTATCTGTGTGAGGAAAATTGCTAAGTTTATTCATATTTAGAACGAGGAACTAAAAGACATTCACTTCCACTGTGTGAATCAACAGTACTTGAATATGGAAATCCAGGATCTATCTTCATATTTACTAGCTTAGGCTGCAAATGCCACAGCAAAGGGATCTATGAGGGAGAATTAGAACTGTTTGAGAAGCAGTTTAGATATTCAAGGAAACAAAATGAAGAGAAACTGGGAGTATATAAGTCGGACTGTAAAAACGAGGATAACATGTCAACCGAAGATTCAGCTTGTCTAGTGTCTATCACAGACAGTGTCCAAAAACAGATTTATATGAATAAATGTAAGTGGACAAAGCCAAAGAAGATTTTTTTTCCAAGCTGAACAGCTCTGTGTTATATATATTCTCATTCTGGTGCCATTTCATAACCTTGATGATCATCAGAGCCTTCTGTAAAACTTTCTGAGATGGAGACCAGAGCTGAAGTTTTCAGGATACTTTTTTATCATAGATTTTGTACTGTGGCCCAATATTTGGTTTTGTGTGTTTTTCTTTCCTGACAGTGCCTTACATTTTATTTGCCTGTTATTGATCATTGATTGACGCATCCCAAGTAAGGCCACAAACAGCTAGGACAGAAGCAGCTGTGTGGTTTGGATATGACTTCTACTAGCCTAGTGTATTTCTAATCTTCTATGGAATAGTTACAAATCACCATGTCAATTTCCGTTTAGACCAGAAACATCTAACTTAAACCCCCAAGCAATGCAAGCACATGCCTTTTACTTCAAAGGCTAGAATGAGCTACTGCTACATTCATATAATAAATAGGAACAAGTACCAAACCTGAGTTACTAGACTTAGTGTGAGTTTTTACAGCAACAGCTAAACTGCAGATGCTTAGGAATGAGATGTAACAGATTCCAGACTTTTGGAATGAGGCATGTCGGGAGAGGAGAATTCTCTCTACAAATGTTTTGGGGTATTATTTATATATCTTGCAAAACACTGATGTTCTTGAAGCTGCCTTGCAGGAAAATACAGCATCTTCATGGCATTAAACAAACTTTTTTTTTTTTTGAATGAAATGTTTATTTAATTTTTTTATCCTTATAAGGATGCTTCAGACTGCAATAGTCTCAGGTATAGATTTAAAGTCCTAAGTATTTTTTTTTTAATTTAGTTGGATGATGCTGTTACTGATGATAAATTGGTAGAAGATTTTAAAGTACTAGATACCCATACATTACCTAGGTTTTTATTAGATCATAGTATCAGAACATTTTATTGTTGTGCTTATACTGAGGTTTACTCTACCTCAGTTCTACCTTGTAAGAACAAGATGATTTCTAGCTCTTCACTTCTTGGAAACAGCAGCATTCTTGAAAGTAAATAGAATGCAAGTCTCACTAACACTGAATACATGACTGTATAAAAACCTTTTCCTGAATCCTTCCTAATAAAAAGCTCTCTAAATTCAGGAGAAGCAGATAGCTGCTGTGTTGTGGATGCCTTTTACACTGGCTTGCTGCAGACAGTACTTTCTCACAGCAGGTAGGTGACTTAATTTTTATTACCATTTTTCCATTTGTATTTTCTTTGCATGAGAGAAAAATGAGACTATTTTAGGTATTACAGTGTATGGTTGGCTTATTCCACAGTGGATGCCTTACTAATAGAGGTATCTAAGAAGATTGTTTCACTGACAGTGTTTGGAGCTTTGTAGGGACCCTGAAGACTGTTAGATGCTTTTTAGAAAATAGACTATTTTTTTTACTTTGGATCTCAATAGACAAGGATGAATGTCCAGGCACAAAGGTTTTGATTTGAGTAAGGTAGATCTTAAGAGATAGAATTTCAGACTCCACTATTGTTTCAATCTTAATGCTTTGATTATCAGGTTAATAGAGTTGATTAATCAAGGAAGAGGATGGATTATATGCACTGCAAGATGGCTTTATTAATGTTGGGATAGCTTGACCTATTTGTTTCATCCTTTTTACTATGGTTTAGGTTTAACTAATTAGATATCAATATTGGTCATAAGAAGCCTAGAGGAGATTTAAGATTTTTTATGGCTTCTACTTGATCTTTTATAGGAATATTTGTTTTTACCATCTGGCTCTTCAGTTTATCATTGATAGATACAGAAAGACAGTAAGATAATGCAAAGGTACATTTTTATGTAAAGAAAAACAAAATTGTGTAAGATTAAGAACTGTGAAATTAGAGATGATTTCTAATCTATGAAAAAATCTTCTAGCACCACAAACTGCACATGAAGTGTAACATATTTCTCTGTTTCCTTAATGGCAAATGCAATGCCAGTTTATTGAAGTAAGCCCTACTATTGCAAGCCTTCAGTTATTCTTTAAATAGGACAAAATGAGTCAGACTCAGACAATTATATTTGGAACAAAGAGATTTGATTACTCAATCAGAGGTCTCTAGCTTTTAGCTTAATACTATAATTCTGAATCTGAATTTGCAATGATCACTATAAATACTGCTGCACACTTTAGTCTGATACTAGTCTTGTCAAGGAAATAATTACCAAAGACCAGCTTCAGTCTTGGCATAATTAAATGAAGTAAGTGGAACTATACCAGTAATGCATTTATCTGAATATCACAATGCAATCTAGAGAAAAATACTAAAAGGTGTGCAACTATTTCTAAATCTATAACAATAGTAGAATAACATGTGGTCATTTGTAGAAGCTATTAAGGAATTGTGATTCTATTAAAAAGGCAGGAAGCATTCACTGAAAACTTGTGAATATTCCAGATGTCACTGTTTTCCTCTACAGATTTACACACTGCTAGGTACTGTGACAGGCAGGGGACATTTAAACTTCTTTCTGTGACTGGACTAGAGTTCTCCTCACCTAATGACATCTGCATGTCCCTGCACAGTCTGAAGGCTCTCTCCTACTTTCCACTCACCACACCCTACTACGCTGAACAGGAGGCTAAATATACCAGGGCATGCCAGGGTAACTGCATGGAAGATTTAAGGATACATTCACCTAGACAGCTGTCAGAGCATCCACAGTGCTTGCTATACACTCCCTTAGCCATGTGCATTAGTGTGTATCTGTTGCGGTTTGATGGGTGGAGGTGCAAATTTGGTAAGAGATGAATCCCCTTGCGTTCCAGCCGACCTTCAAAGGTTAGATGGACTGGGGGCAGTTGGACTCATCTCTTAATAGGACTCATCTCTCATCTCTCAAAATTACCAAATACTGTGGTAACTATAAGCCCGACTGGCAGTACCAGATTCACAGTCTATCAACTGTAGGTCTGATCACCTTCCAAACAGAGAATCAAGTTCACAAATAGTATGATCAGCTATAAGCCCAACTCTGGCAGTACTGGATTCATGAACAGTCTGTCAACTGTTTGGACTGATCACCTACAAAACAAGTCATCAAGTTCACAAATAGCACAATTTATTCAAATGCAACATTTAGAGAACAAGTTTCAGATGTCAGGATAGGAAATTCTCTACTACAGTGTGGGGTTCTTAACTAGTGTCTAGTGTACCAATGCGCAACCATCACTTACCCGAGAAGATGGGAGAGGGCTCTCAACCTCAAGGAGTCTCCTCAGGTGATGTCCTGACCAGAGGGGAGGAAAAGGTTTCAGACTGATCCAGAAGTTATGATGGAGTCTTCCCTTTCCCTTCTTCCTTCTTTCTTCCTTCTTTCCTCTTCCTTTTTTCTACTTTCCTTCCTTCCCAGTTCCCTCTTCCTTAGTTCACCTTTTATATATTTTCTTTTACATTTAGGTAGAGCTTGACTCTAATCATACTTGCTTTCATCAACAGTTGGTTTAAAAAGTCTTCTGAGTTAATCAAAAATCTAGAGAGTATGCTCAGTGAGGAGCGATCGTTCCTTGAAAGCGGATAACTTCTAGGATGGGGTTGTTTATTGGTATTATAATGAGATTAGAATGAGGAGAATTTTGAGCAAAGTCCATTGGAGGGGACTGATCTGCCACCATTGTTGGCCCAGCACCAGACATCTTATCATACTAAAGTGTCTTATCAGTTGTGTGGTACAACCAGATTGCCACCTGTGCAGGGAGTACAAGAGAGTTTGGCCGTGGTATCTTCACTCCGCTCCACCCTCCATTCACTCATCAGCTGCACGGCACCCTCAGATTACCACCTCCGCAGGGAAGCCAGCAAAGTTTGGCCATGGTGTCTCCATTCAGCTCCACTCTTCATGTGCCCTTATTAGTGTGTGCAAGGAGGGCAGATTGTGTTGCCAAGGAAATCGTGGAGAAGAAGATTCCGCACATGCCAACCATCCTGGAAATGGTAACTGTCTCTCACCTCAAGGAAGCCTCTGTAATGCCAGAACTTCTGCTAGGCCCTAGTTTTTCTCTAATTTCCCCTTTCTCTAGCAATTATCTCATAGTATCCTATTCAGAAATTTGTCTTACTATGGACTGCTTAGGCTATCAAGTGAAGGCTATGGGTGATGTGATTCTAGGGGAATAAGCAGCATGTGTAGTTAACCACAGTTTCTAAGATGTTCTGTAGGGCTGGATATAAGGGTCACTTTGCAAACTAGGGGGCAAGGGCATGGAAAGTAGGTTATAATGAACGTGATGAGCAGCATATTGAGTATAGAAGCTACCCATGACTGGCCAGGAACAAGTCATAATTGAGTTTTATTAGGCTTCTTAGGGATTCCCAGCTCTAGGAGAATATTTGGTATGGGTTATGCTTTCATTCTGTGCATGCTTTTAATTTAGAAACTAACTCTTTCCTGGTGGTAATGTAATTGTGTCTAGTGAGGAGTAAAAATTGAAAGTACACATTGTGTGGGGAAGATTAATTGCATGAAACATTAGCAAAGACCATTATAAATGAGGAAGATGATAGCTTGGCAAAAATTTCTTGAATTAAGCAGTTTAATGCTTTCACTATTACTAATTACAGGCTATTCGCTATTTCCAGCAAGACGGTGTTTGTGAGATTGCTATCTTTTCCCCAGAGAAGTCTTTAAAATATTTTGATTAGCCTTACTCACCTACCCTTGTATCATACATCGAGAAACATCAATTTAAAAATGGATCTAAGTATTATGGTGGTTCTAGCTGTCAAATTCAATACTCGGCATTTAGGATAAAGATGCCCTCAGGCGCCAGTAGCTCTGTTTATGCACGTGCTCAGGTGTTCCTCTGCTGTGACAGGGATGCACAGCTTTCATCATATAGCAAAGCTCTGTCCACATCCAAAGACTGCATTTCTGAGCATCTTGATCCTCAATGGATCTGAAAAGCTGGAGTAACTTTCAAAGCAACCTCTCTCATTCCTGAATTTGACATGGGTTTCTTTAAAATATGAAGACATCCTAATCTTAAAACAACTGCAGAGAGCAGCCCTGTGAGATTGTGCTAAGCATGATCTGAAGACTTGATAGGACTTCTGATTTATTTTCCTGGAAGACTTGCACACTATTTTTCCTAGTTCCTGTTCTTAATTCCCAGTTCCTAACTCAGTGAGTCTTAAGCTAAAGACCACTATCAACCTTTTCAGATACTGGCAGCCTGTGTAGCATGAATACAAATGGTTTCAGCTATCAACGGAATTTGAGACCGAGCAAGGAAGCATGCAAGTATTTTAATGGCTTGGATTCATGAGATGGAACAATTTATGCCGTAACACTCGGCCAGGTTACTATTTTCTGCCCTGCAATCATCTGCACACCTGGCTGCATTTCTCCTGGACTTCCATAATTTGCAGTCTGACATACTAAGGTAAAGCATAACAGATTTGGTATGGCCAATAAACACATGCTTTATTTCAAGCACTTGACTAATCTTGACATTGTGCAGCAAAGCACTCAAGTGTGTATGCTCATCTCCTTGAAGCTGGTGAGAGCTGAGAGTGAAGGAGGAATGTATGTATACCTGAGAGCTTTGCTAAAGCAGACCTGAAAGGAGACCATACTGCATGTCTTTCCTTGTGAGGCAGGGTCTGCTCTGTCCCATTTTAGTAGCTTCGCTCTGCTGATAAACCTGCATTATTATTTTCAGGCATAAATATTCATAGTCTTCAAATATATATATATATATATATATATATATATATATATATATATATATATTTAAAAAAGCAAAAAGTAGTAGTTACCTTTCACTTTACAATAAGTAGCAGCCAGATAAAAGTGAAAAAAAAGACATCTTTATTGTTTAAATAAATATAATCTGTAATTGCAATGTATCAGCTTTAGCTAAACAATACAGGTAAACTTTCTAGAAGATTCAGGTAGCACTTTCAGCCTCTTAAAGACAGGCTTTTTAAAAATTTGTCTTCATGAATAAAACAATTATTTCTATGTTCCTCTTAATTTATAGCTATGATTTTGTTCTATTTTGACTTTTGCACCAATTGCACAGAATATGCTATAAATGGAAATTGAAGCAGCCAGTCTGAAGACAACACTGCCATGTATTAAAAATCAGTACTGCATTTTCAAATACTAAAATATAATACGGTAAGTACTATAAAGAGAGTCTAGAGCTTATGATAATATTAAAATAATATCTCAGCTAGATTTGACACTGAAGTTTTAATTTTCTGTTGGTACTGGCTTGTTGTGGTTCACTCAGTTGTCTTCTTTAATATTATTTGTTCTATGATGAACTAATAGCATTTTATCTGTGCAGATATTGATGTATTGAATTGACTGAATTAATAGTATGATTAACCACTTAGCATCCTTAGTGTCATGTAATTGGAGTTCTTAAAAGCATTTCTCGAATTTACATTTAGTTTACTAAATAAAATAATTTAATTTGAAATTCCATAACCTATCCATTTTATTGGATCTGTCAGAAGAAACACAAAATTCTATCAGCTTTGTATAAATAGATAAACATAAATTAAGAAGACATGCAACATACTTTTAAGGCTTAGACACACTTTGAAATGTTTTGGAGAAACAAATTCTATTTCTATTCCTGTAAGATATAAAATCCTTTTAAATGCAGTCAGTAAAAACAGCTTAGCAGTGGTTTCAGAGTGCATAACAAAGAGTGCATTTCTCCTAAACTTCCAAGCGAGCATTCAAATCACCAAAATATTTCTCCTTTAGTACATGAAGGAGGATTTCCTCAAGATCTATAAAATGAATGACCCGGGTATCTTATTTGGCAGCCTTTCCTGATGTTGTCTGTGGATTATTCCACTTCATGAAATTCTTGGAATTAGAATGAGCCTTCGTGTGGAGTTCCTATAATGAAAATGCAATGGTAATTTTTTTCTGTTAAATGTTCATTTGAAAAATATCTCATTTGCAATCATGGATTCAATGGAAACCCCTTTTTGACAGCCTAAACCTAAGATACTTAACATTTTTGAACATCACTCCCGCAGATCTATTTCCAAAGGATGACTTTCAGATGCTAAAATGTAAATGTGGACATGAGGCCAAAATAATGCAGCATTGTAAAATATTTCCTTGCAAATGGAAGGGAGTGCAATGAAGACAGTGGTTCTCATATTCCACTTGGTTTGGAGTTCTCAAGGCAATTACTTTTCTATACATTGAAAACATTATTTTTCCATTTTCATCTTGGCAAAATAAATAAAATGAAAGAAATGCCCTACATAATCATTACTGGTGACAAGAGAATAGAATCCTGCTATTATTGTCTGGATTTACATGGCACTAAGTGGAAAGAGAAAATAATGACACTTAGCAGAACTCCCAAATGCTTTAATTTAATTCAAATACAAGTTATTATAAATTAATACAGTTACATTTAAAAGACAGTGAGCTTTGTGAGTTCAGTTTCATCTAAAGATTTTCATCGTTCAGTGAATTTCAGATAGAAGAGTACTGTCATGTCAAACTGTGAGATTTTAACCCAAAACAAAAAAAAAAATGTAGCTGTGCCATAGTTTTAGACTCTAATCATTTAATCGCTGCAGAGGAATTGGCTCAGCAGAGGGATAACTGAACACCACTTTTTGAACATTTTGGATTCTCTTTATGCAATTGTCTAAACACTTAATGTATCTGTTGCTCCAGCTATTCCCATTGCTTTTCTAAATTACTAAATACTACTACTAAATAAAGTAATTAGTAGGCTTAGAAAATGCCATCCTCAACCCAGAAAGTGAAGTGTATGAAATCATGTAAATGACAAATTCTCCCAGGGACATCCTTGTCCTGTAGTGATCAGGCCATTTGAACAACAGAAATGCAAATGATCCAAAATCAGCATTACTTTTTTTGACTTGACTCTCCCAGAACCACCTTTTCCTCTAACACTTCTTGAAGATAGTTTGCTATGTTGGCTAGTTTCTTTTCATACCACCTAATGACTAAAAAAAAATAGTTTTGAAGATCAAAGCCTAGAAAGTAAAAACAGCCAGCTAGGGAAATTACATTACATTTTCTCCATTGAGCGCTGATTGCAAATTGTATTGATTTGTTGCATGACAGTTCTCCATTGCAATTGTTTGCATTGCTGAAGAGACATAAAAATCAGTCTGCATCTGGATGGTGTCAATTGATTAGTTAATCAATTAATGTCAATTAATGTATCTGCATCTGCTTTACTGCTTTTCTTCATCTGACAAAGGAATGAAAGGAGCTTACACATTTTACAGAAAGGAAAAACACTGCAAGTTTATTTAGCATTCTTTCAGCACTCTGTTGTGCTTTAACTAAAATAAGAGAAATAACTTCAGCATAGTCTTTGTATACACTGCACTGAAGTATGCATATGGTATTATTTCAGCCGTTCAATTGTTCAGATCTGCAGTACAAAAAGAACATAAATACTAATGCATAATGTATTCATGTGGTTGAACCAATAAACAAGCCTATTCCAGCACGTAATCAAGTTTATTATGTGCCTATGCAATATTCTTGGCAAATGAAATGCTGAGTAAGTAAACTATTAGTGAACCATTTGAGACTGTACATTATTCTGCATTCGATTTTTATTTTGTGTGTTTAAACCATTTTTCCTAAAATTGTTTAAAATCTTTTCTAGAGTGACATGCTGTGCTGTCCATCTGGCTAAGTGATTTCTGTTACTATATCAAACCATGTAATGACATTCAGATTGAAGAAGGAATCGTGTGCCAGGGCTACTTCACTCCCTCCTGGAGCCTCACAAAATGTCATTTGTGTCCTGGTAAGTAAGTGCTGTTTATCTCGGAGTAAGAGACATTTACAGGTTTGACTCAAAATACTTTGAGAGAGACTACTAAAAAGACACAAACAAAATATAACTGGAAGAACTGCATGATTTTAATGCAGCATCAACAGTTTCCTGCAGCAGCAGAACTGTCATGCCTATTTTTCATCAGACTGTGGAAAGCTTTCTCAGAAAACAGGGTGTTTTTCTGTGTCTTAGCAGGTGACTTCACTATAAGTTAGAGCAGATCTGAAATTGCAGTGCTTCCTAGAAAAGCCATTTTAACCACATGCTATTGATCCTCTCCTTGCGTTGGTTCACCGATTGTGTGCCATAGGATTAAAGAGCAACCCTCCAGCTACAAAACCTGATTTAATATTCAGTGGGATCACTGGGCATATATAACATACAAGGTGGCCGAAAAATACTTCTTTCTGATTTGCAGAATATTTGCAGATTGTATCCCAAGTGTGTAAGAATTACAGAATCATAGAATGCTTAAGGTTGGAAGGGACCTCTAGAGATCATCTAGTCCAACCCCCTTGCACATGCAGGGTCACCTAGAGCAAGTGGCACAGGACTGCGTCCGAACGAGTTTTGAAGATCTCCAAAGAGGGAGATTCCACAACCTCTCTGGGCAGCCTGTTCCAGTGCTCTGTCACCCTCACTGTTAAGAAAATTTTCCTTAAGTTCCTGTGGAACTTTTGATGCTTCAGTTTGTGGCCATTACCTCTAGTTCTGTCAGTGGCCACCAGTGAAAAGAGGCCAGCACCATCCTCCTCACTGCCTCCCTTGAGGTACTTATGGACACTGATTAGATCCCCTCTCAGCCTTCTCTTCTCCAGGCTGAACAGGCCCAGCTCCCTCAGCCTCTCCTCATAGGGCAGATGTTCCAGGCCCCTGATCATCCTTGTAGCCCTGCGCTGGACTCTCTCCAGCAGCTCCACATCCCTCTTGTACTGTGGAGCCCGGAACTGGACACAATACTCCAGAGGTGGCCTCATCAGGGCTGAGTAGAGGGGCAGGATCACCTCCCTCAACCTACTGGAGAGGCTCTTCTTAACGCACCCCAGGATCCCATTGGCCTTCTTGGCCACGAGGGCACACTGCTGCCTCATGGTCAACTTGTCATCCACCATGACACCCAGGTCTTTCTCTGCAGAGCTGCTCTCCAGAAGGTCAATCCCCAGCCTGTATTGGTGTCTGGGGTTATTCCTCCCCAGGTGCAGGACCTTGCACTTGGCCTTGTTGAATTGCATGAGGTTTTTCACGCCCAATTGTCCAGTCTGTCCAGGTCCCTCTGGATGGCAGCGCAGCCCTCGGAGGTATCACCAGTTTGGTATCATCAGCAAACTTGCTGAGGGAGCACTCTGTGCCTTCATCCAGGTCATTGATGAATAAATTGAACAGGACTGGACTAAGGACTGACCCCTGGGGGACACCGCTAGCTACAGGCCTCCAACTAGACTCTGCACCGCTGATCACCACCCTCTGAGCTCTGCCATCCAGCCAGTTCCCAATCCACCTCACTGTCCACTCATCTATCCCACACTTCCAGAGCTTGCCCAGGAGGATGTTGTGAGGGACGGTGTCAAAAGCCTTGGTGAAGTCGAGATAGACGACATCCACCGCTCTCCTCTCATCTATCCAGCCAGTCATTTCATCATAGAAGGCTATCAGGTTAGTCAAGCAAGATTTCCCCTTGGTGAATCCATGCTGACTACTTTTGAGCACCTTCTTGTCCTCCCCATGTGCCTGGAGACAACAGCCAGTATGAGCCATTCCATCACCTTTCCAGGGACGGAGGTGAGGCTCACTGGCCTGTAGGTGCCTGGGTCCTCCTTCTTGCCATTTTTGAAGGCTGGTGTGACATTGGCTTTCTTCCACTCCTCTAGCACCTCCCCCGTTCTCCAGGATCTTTCAAAGATGATGGCGAGTGGCTTAGCTATGACCTCTGCCAGCTCACGCAGAACTCTGGGGTGCATCCCATCAGGGCCCATGGATTTGTGGGTATCGAGTTTCCTTAGGTGCTCTCTGACCCAATCTTCCTCTACCCAGGGCAAGTCTTCCTCTCTCCAGGCTTCTTCTCTGCTAACAAGAGAAATACCTCCACCTCAGGTTCACTTTTCTGCTTCATATTCATTGGCTTTTGCCCTTTGACAGTATTATCATTTTGAGCTTCATGGGTGGAGTGATAGCTCTCCTCCAACTTACAAACCTGAGCTGTACTTCATTGCAAACCTGCAATGGCTTTTCATAGCCGTGCTACCTGTTAAGTGCTATGCCTGGTGATTTATTCATGAAACTTTAATTACGTGTAACCATGTTCTGTTGCAAAATATATACTGCACAGTTTTAAGAGGTTTGAAAATACCTGGCTGTTGATTTCCTGCTGGAGGAATGCTACTTTTGTCAGAGCGAACTCACAGCAACCAGTAGTTTGGACAGTAATAGTAAGTGATTAGGAAGGAAGAGAGAAGTGTTCACAAATGGTTTTAGCAGGATGTAATACAGGTTTAAGTGACTGCCTTTCTTCTCTAAATTAAGGTGGAAGATAAGTTTCTGCTTCATTATTCATGAATTTATTCTTATTTAACATTTAGTTGTGTAGTTACAGATAATGTATCTAAATAGTGTCCAAAATCTTGTCTATAATGAACACGCTCCATTTCTATGCCAAAATTTTGGATATGATTACTTCAAGTTGAAATTGAGACTAAGCTGGGGAGGAAAAAGGTAGAACTATACAAGCCTTCACCAAAATTCTACCACCTACTCATAGTCCCAAGAATCTTTGAAATAGTTACAATACCCACATTGCTAGATTTCAGTCATATTTATTTATATTTATATATATATATATAATTGTGGATGCAAACCAAGTATACATTTTTTGTATTGTTTCTCACACGTCCCCTTAACCTTTAAAAAACACATTGCTCCATGGTAGCGTAAACACATTCCGTTATCTTCCTTCAGCCTTCGCAGAAATTTACACAGCTGGATGAGTTTATGAATTCCATCACAACTGGACATTCCTCTACCTGGTAGCAATATGCTGCTGCTTCTTAACACTGACTTGAGGCCAGCCTCATATAGCACTAATGTGGATGAAGGGGTTATTAAACTAACAAAACAAATCCCTCTTAATATTGGTTGACAATTTGGAAAGTAAGATAACAGAGCACTGTGATCTGAGAGGTGCTTTAACATGTGTTAGTTAAAGTGGAAAGGGATTTCCAGTTGCACTGGCCTTAAGTCATCAAGATATAGTTCCTAAAAATAAGGGAGTAAAAATGTCTAAATTTTAGATCTGCATTACTTTTAATGAAGATGAAAATCTGTCCCTTAAAATCTATCAAAGGATTACAAATAAACTTGAACACTAGACTGTCCTCACAGCAAATGAAGAAAGGTAAGCTTCTATCATTAAGTAGAAAACACAGTAAATTCTTATCCTCACTCACACTCTGCAAGAGCATGTATTTTCTACGCAGATACCTGATGTTCAAACTTCTATCTTGGCATTGGGTGATCAAAGATTCAGTTTTAGTATTTCGATTATTCATTTTATCTCTGCTAATCTGTGAGTTGACTTTTGTCTCCCTCATAATTCTTGATCTCAGAAACAGCAGTTCAGATACTTATATTGCTATTTTTATTGCCTCCACAGTAAGAGTGCACAGAAATCTGTATGTTAAGTATCATATATAACATGTACTGGGCAAATATTCCCCAAACTGCATTATTCATTTTACTTACTTTAAAAGGCTGATGAAATGCCCTGTACTGCCTATTGAGATATTACATGTATTTTCTACACTGCTGGGAGCAGATACTGCTATTAGAAAACAGATAAGCTCTGTGCTCAGTTTTTCCTCATATAAACTTGTTATATATGCTTATACCTGTTGGAAGACTTCATTTTTATGCAGCAACGCTGTATATTGGGAGAGCTGAGACCACATTCATTACTTGAGAAGATCAGCATTGCTAAGGTCAGCAAAGAAGGTACAATCACAGGAAATTCCTATCTTTTTCTTCTGTTGACTGAAAGAATATGGATCCAAATGAAGCTCTCAACTTTCAAGAATCAAAACATAAGACAGAATGTACTTATAGAGCTTAAATGAAAGGAAGAATATTGTGCATAATAAAAATAATATTTTTTCAATGGTCAGGAGTCACCCCAGAAGATGAATTTTATTTCTGTGAAAGTTTTCAGGTAACTTTAGATTCAGCTTCTGACAGAGTGATACGGATTTCTGCAGTGTTCAGTTTTTGAATCACAAAGCACAAAACAGACACACCTTCTGAAATACAAGAATCAAGAGGCATTAGGAGCAAGAAGATTCAAATATGAAATCTCTTACCTCCATCTTAGGGTAATTTGGTATCCAGTGCATCTTTAGTTTTAACCAGTGATAAAATAACTGATAAGATAGACACTTTCTATGTAAATGACAGGATAAGTAAAAATTTCTAAATATAGAATTTGAACTTATAGAATTCTTTTTTTTTTTTGAACAAAAACTTTGAGGTCTCTACAACTCCACCAAACTGGGAATGTAGTTGAATAATCATCTTCCTTCATTTTCTGTATTCTCTCTTTATGGCAAAGAAGAGCTAAGTCAAAATCGCTCTTTCTGTACATCTACACATGTGCAGGTTGCCTGCATGCGTGTAAAAACAAAAATCAATTTTCAGTAAAATTTAATTTAAGAATAGCAATATAATTCACTCTTAGTCCTGTTAAATGGTGATACCACGTCAATGCTTATGAAAAGGTTAGTAGTACCAGAGTAGATAGATGTAATTAGCATATTAATCAAAATCATATAACCACTAAATGCAATATTACTCTTTAATTAATTTATTACTCTATTAAAAAAGAAGCAATTCACTGACTGTATATAAGGTAACTAGACCAAGAGAATTAGCTCTTAATATTATTTTAATAATTTTCAAGCTATTCTATCTTCCAACTTCCAGACTGACTAAACACTCTACTATTATTCATCCCAGGATAGAGAAGTTGTGATGTAGTGATACTAATGTTTGCTGTGGTTATTTTCATTAAATGTGCATGTCTGAATTCTGCACTATATAAAATCTAGTTCTATTTACCAGAATGGAGCAAGAGGTAAAGACTATCCTATGGCACGTGAAACAAGTATAATTTCCACTCTTGCAGTGGAATGGTCTCATACGGTTCAGTTATGATATTTTCTTTAAGTATAGAAATAAATTTGATCAGCAGCATTGATCTTAGAGTGGGGAGTTAAGAAAAATATTTTTGGTTGAAACTTGGGCAATATTACTGAACTGCTGCTAAAGTTATGTAAATAATAGAGTCAAATCCAGTGTTATGATTGGGACGTTTCAGAGATTAGATCACGTGAATAGACGTATTTTATTTCAATACAGGTTTTCTTTCTCATTTGAATAGTTCTTTGGCTGTTGCCCTGTCACCTAGTGCTGCATAGGTTCAGATAAGAAGAATCTTCCTATCTTGAAAGCTCACCTGAGTTGTTCCAGTAGCAAATGTACAAGCATCCACAGCTTAAACCATTATGAGCAGTAGTATGTAGCCTATCATATTTTGTTTGAAACAAAAGAATCACAAAGCTGAACTGAACCTAAAGCACAGCTTACATTTGCTTTTAAGATGTAATAGTTGAGACTCCAGGTTTGCAGTGAAAGCTTGTAGCGTACCCAGGGAGACATCTCTTAAATAAAATTGGTAATATTGAACTTTAATATTTATAATCATTCTTACAAGTACAGTCTCTCGAGAAAACCAAAACAGAGGGAGTATAGAGTTTATGTGACATAGGAGACTTTACCCACTGCAACCTTTTAATGCCAAAAAGATGCCCTCAGAAGAGAAATTATAATTAAGGCAATTTATAGAGGAAGCACTGAACTGGGACCTGGAGGGTATAGGTTCAAATTCTGATGCATTGCAACACATTAATGCAAGTGAGTGAGTTTAAATATTTCATTTTCTCAATGAAAATAGTATGTCTCTACTTTGATACATTTAAAATACAATACATCATCCTAAATTAGCGATAACACAAAAAAAGCTGAAGGAATAATTTTCATAGTTGTGTTTATTTAAATGAAGAGACCAACATTTTGTTTAATTAATTACTTCTGCTGAAGACCTTAATATTGACCTAAATAGCTTTAGGAGTTGTATCAATCTCGAGGCTACTTGATTTACTGTAGGCAACTAACAGACAAAATCAAGAGCTAAAATTTCTTAAGATGATACCTGCAGTTTCTAAAAGATACTATGCAAGTCTGTCTTTTGAGTTTCCAAATGTAAGTCAGTATTTTACCTGCTGTGTTCAGACAAATGCTGTTTATTCTGGATAACAGTATGATGTCTCCCCTTACAATGTCTAAGATGAGTGAGTGTAATATTAGATCACTTTGTTTTATGTTAATTAAGGATATTATCATGAGAACTGGTAGAATGGTCAAAGGAGGGAGCTGGATAAGATGGCAGCTGAAGTTGATATGGAGCAGATGCATATCTAGAACGTACTAAATCACAGAGGAGTGAGAGGAGTTGTCATCTAGCAAGAGCTCACAGATACCAAATATATGTCCCATGCTTTTATCTGGCTTGATTACCCTTTTACGGACTTAGATACCAGGACAATACGTCCTTGGTAGAAAGTGCATGTGGGAGATGATTATTTAACATCTTGCTTATATTCTATTGTAACTTGAGACATTGCTTGGAGGACTCTTGGCTTTAGAATACAATTGAAGTGCAACACGAGGTAACCCTTGTGACCAGAAAGGTTTGTGTTTTCGATATTACTGCTTAGAATTAGAGTGAAACACTGAAGAAGAGTGATGTAAGAGGGAAAATGTTGGAAACAGTCTATAAGCATAAAAGAACTCAGGAGATAGTGAGTTAGAAGAAAAGACAAAATAGTTTTTCTTTAAATGTCTCTGGGAGAAGTAAAATAATGAGAGAGAAGTTGACATTTTATGTTGCCATATTTCTGTTAGTGGAAATATATTTTGAACAGAGAAAAAAATGCCATTTTGGAAGAGAGAATTTAGGTGGGAGAAAACCTGTCTGTTCAGTATAAGTGGGAGTAGTCGCCTTGTTGAGAGGAGTGCATAAGGGCAAGAAAAGGGGAAAAAATGTGGAATAAATCAGACTAGTATCATAATTTCTATAGAATCATTTCAAATGCAGGCAAGTAGACAGCAGAAATTGTAGGTAAGTGAACTGCAGATTCCCTTTCAGGAAGGAGTCAAAGGTGGAAGCCTTGAAAGAGTCAGTGATAGTAATGGAGAGAGCAGAAGACTGATGTTAAATCATCTATCATGATGGAGTGCCTTGTAAAACTGAATGGGCAGACAGGGTTAGGAAGGGGAAGCTTAGTCACACCCGGGGAAAAAGGAGTAAGGAGAAGAACGAATGACGTTTGGTGAAGATGGTGTGAATTAAGGACCTTGTCACTAGGTGGCTAATATCAGTATCTGTAGATGTGTGATTCTTTGTGCCTATTTTGAGGTGACATGTTGGTCTGTATTCCTGGAGCTGAAACCTCATGATAAACCATGCATTCCATTTTATCAGTCAGTTAGTGAACACCCTTGGCCCAGCCACAATAACAGCTTTGTTCCCCTGGGAGGCAAGTGTCAGCTGTTTTTGTTTCTGAGGCAAACCACTAGCCAATCTAGGAAGGCACTGTTAATTCAAGTCTAAAAGCAGAAAACAAATAGATTATGGGATGTATGTGAAGAGAAGATATGATAGGAATGTAGGCAAATTTGGATGCAAGCAATTATAACACTCCTAGAGTCCAGCTCTGCAATTAGCTTCAGTTTTAGGGCTTTTAGGGCTATGGCTTAACATTTACCGAGGTGAAAAAAGGATGGCGGCACTATTCGAACAAGATGCTTAGCTACTTGCTGTCCTCTTGAGCCTTGTAGTTACCCCCAGTAAAGTGGTAACCACACAACATACCTCATTAACGAAATCCAGGTCTTTTCTCACTGGCAGTCTACCTCTTTGCTATTTATTTTGTG
Source organism: Tinamus guttatus (assembly GCF_059628265.1). NCBI lineage: Eukaryota > Metazoa > Chordata > Aves > Tinamiformes > Tinamidae > Tinamus > Tinamus guttatus. The sequence goes on from NW_028289037.1 coordinate 4,265,683, forward strand.
CATTGTGCCAGATCAAATTCTTTAGGAGGAGTTTTGTACACTTCTTCTATCAGAAGCAAGGTAACAAAGGAAATCCTTGAAATACATGAATCTTGAAGGCATAAGTACTGATTTTTATTGCACTAAAGTTTTTACAGCAGCAGGTAGAGTTTTATTCACATTTCTATATTTCTATTGTAAACTTCACTTTGGAGGGGCCTGTAAATCTGCTACGATAATATGCTCATTTCAGAAAAAAGGCTGGGATACTGGGTACTGCTTGTGTTCGTTAGACTTTCGTGTTTGAGCTAATTGAAAGGGCCTTTTTTCTCTAAAGGCGCCGGCTTAATTAGATAATTACATAATAAACGGGAATGGTTACTCTAATTTCATCAAAGGATTAGTGTGCTGAGAGTCTGAGCTATTCTATGAACCCTGGAGGCTAATGGACAAGACCAAAGGGAGATGGTTGCAGTGCTGCTGCTTGTACTCTGTCTCCTGAGTGAGGATAGGTGTTTTCTCCTTTTTTTTTTTCTTTTTTTTTTTTTTGCTACAGAGGAACGTGGTACCATACTACATTCCAGTACATTTTGGGCCCTGTTTAGATGCTGCACACAGCTGCATTTTCTAAATGACATGCCAAGAAATCTTTGCTTCACTCAGGAGAGGGCTAAAGAATTAGAGGAGGCAGGTACCCTGCCCTGCTGTCTGGATGCAAGGAGGATGTTGTAGTGTTCTCAGGTGTGCACTCCCTCTGGGCTCTAAACTATACTGGGGCACATGGATTTGTGTGCGTTCAACCTTTTTCTACAGATCTGAGGAACCACTGACCAGACCTGTGCAGAACAGGTAGTCAGTGATGCACCGAGCATGAATAATTCAAGATGGATCGAATTTTAAACCACCGGGAGTATCCCTGGAAGACACATAAACAGAGGATGAGCACAAGTCAAGGCCATAGCACCAAGCTACCAAACCTGCGGCCAAGGAAAAACCACACATTTAATTGTTTTTGCTATGCTGAGTATGATATACGTCTATCTGGAATGTGAGCAAGAGCCTGCAGAAAAGCATAAATACTACAGAAGAAAAGATCGTGTGGCAAGCAGAACTGAGGCATGCCTCAACTCAGGGCACAGCTCCTGCCTAATCTTGGGTGTCTGGTATTTACTCTTGGTCTTTCTTTTCCTGATAGATTTGAGAAAATGTTGAGTGTTTGAGAGACTAAAGGAACTAGCAAGCCATCTCTCTTTGGCACTATAGGTTAGCTCTTGCCAGATAAGACATTTTAGTGTTTTGTCTTCCTTCCTTCTCCGCTCTTCACCATGAAAAGCTTTTCCCCAAATCAGAGTGCACAAATCCTAAAATAGGATTAGTAGTTACTTCTAACTCACAGTAAAAATAAATAAAAGAGATAAAGGACAGATTTTCTTTTCATCAGAGGTATAACTATGTGCAGATACTGCTGTTTCATGAAGGATTGCCTAGTTACTTATATTAGAAAAAGATGGTAAAGCATGGTAAAAGCAGTATGCATACAATATTGTTAGTGAATTAGTGAATCTAATGCACATGGGGAAGGAGACAAATAAAATGCATTCCCTTCATCATATATGAATGATAACAGCAGGATAAAAGAACTAAATGAATAAAGTCCTAAAGTCCCAGCATGAACACAATAGATTCAAAGGCAAGATCCATGAAAAAGTGTTCCAAAAACTTGAAAACTCAGAGACTTATAGGCACTGTTTCTAGTTAATATCTTTCATTGTGTCTGCTTTGACTTTGCTTATCGGCTTTGGATGTTGATTGCTCCACCTCCTCTCAAAAACCTAGTAATGAAAGCAAACCCCCTTGGCTGATACACAAGGAGATTTATTTTTTCATAACCCATTGTAAGTCTGAAGCATTTTGGTAATTTAAAGCAGCTCTCTAACGTCAGTCTGGACATTTTTCCTTCTACAAATCTTGAACTTTGGAGCTCTCTGCCTTCAAAATAATAATTCTTTTCACTGTAATAAGCTTTATGGCCAGATTTCTAAAGAATGTAATAGCACCATTTATAAGAGCATAAATACATTAGTGTCAAATCAGTAACGACAGCTTTTTGTGTGGATGCTTAAAATAAGGATACACACCTGGTGGCTGGGAAAGGGAAGTGCTGATTTTTACAGAACAGCTAATAAGTCTTGATTTGAATAAGGTACTTAATTCACATGCTGCAATATATATGCCTTTTTATCATATAGCTATAAAATTTGATTTCACCATTAGATACTACCTAGGTTATTTTTATGCATTCCAGCAGTTTGAAATACTGACCCTAGATTTTAAATAGGCAGTAAACATAAGGACTGTATTATTTAAGCATTATAGCTTTTGAGACATCCACAGTAAAACAGTGTTACATTCCTCAAGATCAAAAGGCTAGCAGTTCTGGAGTGTGCACATCCCTTGTGGATTAATTATAGTGAAATTACTCATTTGGAGCACTATACCAGATCTCTGACACTATCCAAGCTGCAGTAAAAATTTCATGTGAGTTTTCATTACACTGAGGGAAATGCTGCAATGGCAAAAAAGATGTTTTATTTATAGCAAATGAATATATAGTCTATACAGAAGAGGGAAGACCTACTGCTCACGTTTTGATGGCTGATATTTTCAGTGTAGCATGTAGTTCCTTTTCAGCTACATTATAGCTTTGATGTTTAAAATAGATGCACATGATAGGCAGAATAAAATTGCACTTAGCTCTTGTCTTCATATTGTCTTTACTTAGTGAAAAATCTCTTAAAATTTGAAAATTCATTTTTTTAGATTGTTAGAGAAATTTTTGATTTCAAAAGTGAGAAGAGATGCAGTATCTGCAAAGATGGATACCTGGGCTTTCTGAAACATAATCCACAGAGCAAAGGCCTTCCAGATCATCCGTGATCTGATGAGGTTAGTGGAGACTGCATCAGACCCAAGGGTACGCATGAGCAAGATGGTATAGCTGTGGGTTAGCATGGGGACTCCTTATCTTTATGGATGTGCTCCTAATTTCCAATGCAGAAGTCCAGCTTAGCTTGTTTTGTAGAAAATTGTTATGCAATTCTGCAAAAGATCAAGAAAAAAACAAGCCGATTCAAACAAAATAGTGATTAACATAGTGCATGGATTGACCTGAACTTGACAAGCAGTTAAGGGGAGCACAGAACTTGATCAGGATAGATGAAAGGCAGGGTGCAAGGAATTAGGCTTAGTTAACTATCAGGAAAATAAACAAACAAAAACCTCTACATTCTCCTCCTCATGGCTTAAAGACATTTTGTGATTTGAAAAGGTTAACTCCACTGCAGTGTTGTGGACTGCACAGCTCCTCTCACCTGGGGATGACTTCCAGCAAGCTGGAAAGTGAAAGCCTCTACAAACCTGTGCAGCCAGGGAAGAAAAGATGTGAAGAACAGATAATATACGAGAGCTTTGTCATCTTTGTCAGCACTTTGTTTTTATTCTCCCCCATTCTTTTTTTTTTTTCTTTCTTTCTTTCCTTTTTTTTTTTTTTTTAATGAAAAGCTCTTTCTGTTTTTTATGTGCCCCAGGTAGTCTGGGTTGGCAGATCAGGAAAGCATCATGTTACCAAGAGTGGAGCAAAGCAAGGGTCATAAGCGTCTCAATGTTAGCACAGATCTGCTAGCTCAGGCAGTAGAGTTATGCTATGCAGTTCCGCCAGCAACAAGGGTGCAAGAGTCAGCAACAGAAAAAAAAACTTTATTATTTTTGCTGAGCTTTCTTCTGTTTTGCACATTTTCTATCTCACTTTGCCTCAAAGGAAATAAGATCACTTTGCAACAACAGGCATCCCAGTTCCTTGCAAACTTTATAAAAAGGATAGTATCAGCAGCTTAAAATCTCACAGGAGACTTTTCCTGAGAAGATCCTATACAGATGAAGCTGGTAATAAAACAGAGGAACAACTTAAATGAAACCCTTAATTAATGCCTCAAATATTAACCATTTTGCCTGGTCTTCGGTAAAAAATACAAAAAGAAAAAAAAAAGAAAAAAAAAAAGAAAAAAAAAGCAGTCCTTGCTTAATGATGAAATTGCTTTTTAAAAGCAACATCTGTCCCAAGTATTAAGTCAGTCTGAAGGCCTCCAGACCTTGCTTCATGTGTACAATGACAGTTGCATTTGCAGTTTGGATTCTTTTGGACCCATTTATCTCATGCAGGATAATGCAGCACCACAGGATACAGATCAAATTTCAAGGCCAGGGCTCTGGCAGGGTCAGTGAACACCTCTGTTAATATGAATCATTATTTTAAAGCTAATATTTGGGTAAAATACATGCAGTCCCCAAGTATCTTCTGAGTTTACTCTTTCAGCTGCTTTCAGGGAGTCCATGTGAACTGAAGAGCCTTTGCTCTATGAAATTCTATCTAGTCCTTTGTACTGGAATTTCACCAATAGGAGTTTGGAGGCTGAACAAGAGGAGAGGTTATGGCAGTGATACTCAAATTTCTTTCATTGCTCCCTTATAAAAGAATCATAAACTGTGATTATAAAAATTAGGAGCCTCCAGCTGAACAAATAACAGGTAATGAGATTGGATGCTTTTTATTTTAGGAAATAAAAGTCAATTTCATTTTGAGCTGCAGATTTTTTTGACTTCTTGGAAGTGCCAGTTAATCTACAGCTTTATTCAAGATTTCCATGTGGCTTAAGAGGCAATATCGATGCTTCAGTGAACCATCTACTATTGTTTTACTTCAAAGGAAAGCAATAAAGTAATTCCAGACTATGAGATTGTCTGATATGCTAGAAACTCCCATCTGAACAAACATACCACCACGCCATTATTAAAATCTCTTTGAAAAATAATTCTGCTGGAAACTATACCCTGTAAGTGTAGCTTAGTACATCGTGCTGCCAGTGAGAAAACCATCAGCAGATTTTGACAACAAAAGGCCCATGTTGGCTTCTTGTCAAATGCCAAGAGGACATTTGCTTTCTAGGTAATAAAGTGTGTGTGTGGGGGGGGGACGCGGAAAACTAAGTTTGCTAACCCTAACATGCTTAGCAGTTAAAAATAAATCATCATACAACTGCATAATGGTTAACAATATTGAGGTAGAATTCAGTTGCCCTTTCACTCCTCACCATACAATGAGACACGTAGGTTTCACTGTTCTGGATTAATGGATTCTAAATTTTACTTTTACGTGACTTGATAAGTGACCTCTGAGAGTTATAGAAAGGTCATTTTACCTCTCTGCTTAGTGGAGAACAGTGTGGACACAATGTAGTAAACATATATGTGGATTAACTCACAATGTGATAGGCTTGTTTATGTTCAGAAATAGTAGGGATGCATTAGCAGAAGTTTGTCTATGCCTTGCTCTTAGTGATGCTGCTACACTCTTGTGGTATACTACATGGAAGTTCAGACAAGATAGATAATTGCAGTAATATTTCCTAGCCTAAAATTCATTCTTAAAAATAAGAACAACACTAGATGTTCCTGCTCAAGTGACTGTGAAAACTGTTTTAATTTTTCTTGGTATTGTTGGCAAAATTTTGGTGGGTTTGGAGCAGAGGATGGGAGGTAAAAGAGGCCTGGGACAGTCAATGAGAGCTCAAGCTTTAGACAAATTCCAGAGTTCAATCAGGAGAAAGGCAGGACAATTTGGAGACTATTTGGAAGTAAGTTCTCCCTACCTGTATTACAGAATCATTTCTGTTTAGGGTACACTATCTCTCTCTGCTTCCCATACTTCTGCTTTCTTTTCCACATATTGTGCTTCCTCCACACTCCTTTCTGTTTATGTACAAAACACTGCTCCAACTCCCTTTCCTCTGCCCCAAGTAATTGCAAAGGGACCAGGGATCAATTCTGTCTGTCTGCTAAGAGACAGAGGAGTCAAGGTGATATATAAAAAAAAAGAGAGAGAGGACCCACTGCATGGATGTTCCTTTGCTACCAGTATGAGTACAAATCTGGTGAAGTAGGAGATCAATTAATGTCAGCTTCCCTACAGATGAGACAAAACAAGCCATGCTCACAAGTCTTAAGCCATGTCCTGCTATAGCTGTATTGACACTGGGGGATAAATGACCACAGTTTAGGAAGTGTCTTATGAATGAGATTCATATTTTGCTCCAGGGAAGTGTCTTATGAATAAGATTCATAATTTTGCTCTCAGGGAATGCTGGGCATCAGAATGTTGCTGTAGTTTGCATGAAAGTCAAGCAATAACACAGGACAATTTAGTCCAGCTGCTTCTGCTTTTGAAAAACCAATGTTGTGGTAAGGTAAATGAATGCCAGTAGCTGACTTAGTGTGGATGGATACTATTGTTTTATTGTTATACTTGTTTTTTTACATTAAGTGCAATAAACACTGGTAAGTAGGATATTTTCACTAGGACGATTGCATGCCCACTAGCAGTTATATTCTACAAATGATACGATCAGGGTATCATCACATTCGTAACCAAAACTGTAGTAATGGTACAAGAATTGGAGGTAGAACAAGCATATTTACGAAGGATCTGTGTATAATGAAATCTCTTCTGATGCTAGTGAGAAGCTCATCTAGCATACTGAAGTCCCAGTCCCTAACCAGTGTTAGTAGCTATATTCAAACCTCAGTTCAGGTTTTGCAAAGAGAGCTAGATTGTGGTAGAGCCATACTGACACCAGGAGGTTATCAGCATTAGTTGTCAGAAAAGTATGAACATGGAAGCATTAACATGCATCAGAAAAGCTTTTAAGAAATGCAGTAAGTAGACAAAAAGGGATGAAAAAGACCTGAAAATGTCCACTTTGCTTGCAGGATTATTATCTAATGTCTAATTCTCAGGATAAGTGTCCTTCTCTCCTACGAAGTGTCTTACCTGGAGGCTTCTCAGCTAACCCTGACAGGGCTCAGAATTGATCTCATGACCATTTGATCTCATGTCCCTATTCATAAAGCTATAACTGGTTTGGTTCTAACCCATCTGTTGAGCTATTCTTTCTGCTGCTAATAATACTAATTGATGATATTTCTACAAACTTGAGCTGATTGATTCCAGTGAGTACTCCAGAGAATACTATCTCTACAGTAGACAGTAGAGAGTATGGACACCCACAAGTTCATGGGGCCACATGGATCCACCTGAGGGTTCTGAGCGAGCTGGTGGAAGTGCTTGCCAAGCTGTTCTCCATCCTTTATCAGTAGTCCTGGTCAACAGAGGAGATCCCAGAGAACTGGAGGTTTGCCAATGTGACAACCATCTACGAGAAGGGTCAGATGGAGGATCAAATGGCTGGAGAGCTGTATGGCAGAAAAGGATCTGGAGGTGTTGGTCAACAGCCATCTGAACATGAGCCGGCAGTGTGCTCAGGTGGCCCAGAAGGCCAGTGCATCCTGATTTGTATCAGGAATGGCGTAGCCAGCAGGACCAGGGAAGTGATTGTTCCCCGTACTCAGCACAAGTGAGGCTGCATCTGGAATACTGTGTTCAGTTTTGTGTCCCTCACTATAAGAAAGACAATGCTGGAGCAATGAAAGAGTAGCTGGAGTATGCCCAAAGAAGGACAACAAAGCTGGTGAAGTACCTAGAGCACAGACCTTATGAGGAGTGGCTGAGGAGCTGGGATTATTTAGTCTGGAGAAGAGGAGACTCAGAGGAGACCTTATGCTCTCTACAACACCTGAAAAGAGGTTGTAGTGAGGTGGGGGTTGATCTCATCTCCAGAATAATTACCATCAGGACAAGAGGAAATGCCTCCAGTTGCGTCAGGACAAGTTCAGGTTAGGCATTAGGAAGAATTTGTACATGGAAAGAGTGGTGAAGCATAGGAACAGATTGCTCAGGGAAGTGGTGGAGCCACCATCCTTGGCAGGGTTCAAGAAATGTGTAGATGAGGCACTTAGGGACATGGTTTAGTAGGCATGGTGTTGAAGGGTTTACGGTTGCCTCATTGATCTTAAAGTCTTTTCCAACCATAATGATTTTTTGATTCTATTTGTATTATCAATATCATTTATATTTGCATTATCAATTATACATTTAGTGCTGTTTATGTATAAAACCTATACAAGCTGTGCAAAAGACCATCTCTTTCTTCCTCCTCCCTGAAAGACTGAGGAGTTTTAATTTCTGTAATATATTCCTGATTGGTATAATGATCTGCTTGTTGTTTGATTCTTTCTTGTTTTTTCAGTTGGCTGTTTTATAACAATCTGAATTCAATCAGAATACCTCTGAATGGGGTTTGGATATGTGTTGTACTATGCTATTGTGTTGTGCTATGCTATATTAACTACAGAGAAAACTGGGTAAAGGCCTCAAGTTAGCTGTTCTTTTCCAAGTTAAAATGTAAGGTAGTTTGGGTTTAGAAGAAGCAGTGTTAGGCTAGTGCTTGAGTACTTTTGAGATCATACTCATAAGGAGGAACAAGAACTTTGATTATTTTAATATTTGGGGCTTTTTAAATTAAAATAATGCTTACACCAAGGATGAACATTGAAATAACTGTTTTCTTCTGCATCCAGAAGCATCTTCAGTTTAATCTTCCTTTTCTTACTTGCTCTTCTCACCACTGTTCTTTAAGATTTCAGCAACTTGTACAACCACTTAGAAACATGGTCTTAATAAATGAAATTTAGTAACAGTTGCATTTCAAATCTGTGGTTGTGCTGAGCTAAAAATAATGGTATTATATAGACTACCTCTATGTCAAGTTTGAGTTTTTCTGGCAATACATTTGTTTTGAAAAAATTGTTAGAAGTAATCTATCAACGGGTTACTCCCCAAGTCCATAGGCCAATAGCTAAGATACAGAAATGCAACAACCCTGGAAGTTTTTCAGGGCATTTAATTCTATTTTAACTGTCACGCTTTTTCATCTGCCATTTTTTCTTCTTTTCTACTTTCAGACAGTCTAGTCTTCAGATGTCTGTCTAACTCTGTGCTAACCATTGGTAATCTGGGCAGCAATTTTCAGTTTTAAAGTGTCTGAGCAGATGGAAATATCTGTTTAAAGTCACACACACACATCTCAGTTAATTAGAATTTATATACTAATAACTACTATAAATTAGTATTCATCATGGACAGAGGCTATCTGTATTTATGTGATAAGCCTAAATACTGTGATCCAAAGGTAACTACAGAGTATTAACGTGTCATATAGGGCTTAGAGCTCTTTCTTGATGGTGAATAGATCGTGTTTTTGAATATTTTGACACATTCTTTTGTCTTGCACTCTACAAAGCATTATTAAGTATTATGATCCTTTTATTGCTGGGCAAGTTAAAATAAGTACTGGACTGAATTCACAAGGTATAAATGACCAATGTTTTACTAAAAATTAGTTGATATCAAGCTCTGTGGCAAGCCAGCAGCTAAATCATTGTGAGTTGTTAGAGCAGACATCATAAAGAAAGACTTGATGATGAAATCCACTGATATCTTAAGCTGGTGTCCTTTTTATTAGATCATTTTTTCTAGCACATTATTATTCTTTTTTTAAAAAATAAGATACGTAGTATGTCTTTTGTTTTTGTTTTCATTTTGTTTGCTTGTTTTTTCCCCAAAGCCGTGGCCATTATATATATGTGCATCCAAATCTTTAAAGTCAACATAGGGCATGTGAAAATGACAGGCCGGTTTCTTCTTAGTCAAAGAGATTACATGGAACTAAATTAAGAAAGACATCTGAATATGAAATAGTTTTGTTGCTAACTGCTGAGAACAAATGCTATGAAAGAAACCTGGAGGATTAAGAAGGAGCAAACAGTTCATTTGCATTTTCTGTTTTTATTAGAATGATGGTGTGTTTTTGAGGAGGATACTTGGAAGTGTGAGCTCTATGCAACTGTATAGCTCTAATTCCAACATGGTTTGTAGGAATATTTGTGCTTCATAACAATTTCCTGCTTAGTTTTAATTGCAAAAAACAGGCTGAAAACTTCTACTTTCCTACCGCTAGGTGGTAAAGTTGGCCTACAGTTCACAAAATCCCTGCATTCTTTCTGTGTGCTTTGGGGATATGTTCCCTGAACGACACATTGCGGTTTTTTTTTTTTAGAAGTCAGAGTTCTTGCGCTGGTTCTTAGCTAAAGAAGAAAATTCAATCTGTATGGAAAGTTGGCATAGCAAAGAATACAAAATGTAACTGCAGTTTGCAATTCCTCCCATCAAAAAATGTGAGAGAAATAATTCCACACAGAAATCTAAATGCTCACTGCTTTCTCTGAACTTCCTAATCTTTAGAGTTGAACAACTATTAATTTCTTTCCTCCAATGCCAAGAATTACAAAAACGGCAATAAAAATTGTGAGAATTTTGGAATGTATGTGTTAGGGGTGAGTGGCAAGGAAAGGGGCATTTTGACTGTTCTGTGTGTGTATGGGAGGTTAATTTTCAATGTTATATAGAAAAGCTCACTGAATTTTAGACACAAACATTACAAGTTTCCCATATATTTAACAAAAAAGAAAACCTTTTTTTTAAAAAACATAAACAGAATGATTAAATGAAATATTTTGTCTGATAAAAAAAGCTTTGGGAAAAATAGAATTGCATTGAAGTATTTCTGTCTGGGTTATAGTTCACTGTATTTATTTCCTAAATTTACAGAGAAAATGTTAATTATAAACTTTAACGTGTTCTCTGGTATTTTGTTGTAGTAAATTTACACTTTAAAATATAGACATATGTAAAATGTGTGTTGTGTGTGTATATATATATATATAGTCATATATGTAATATATAGTGCTTTTGCTCCCTCAGATAAAAAAAGCCTCTGTCTATATTCAAAACTAAATGCCAGTCTTGCCACAGAACAGCTATGTGCAAAGTCATGTGGAAACCAGTTGGACTTCCTGTGAGACGGCAGGGTAGAAAAAGTGTGTACTGCATTTTGATTATTTCTTCATCTTGTGTTTTATATATTTGAAAAAGGAAAAAATACTGAAAATGTCTTAATGGATTTTTCAAATTGCAGCTAGTCCAAAAGCATTCATATCATCAATAAACAAGGATGTACACATAAAAATACAGGAACTTGCAAGTTCTTATGATCGTATATTCTTCGCTTATGTATTTAAAAAAATGGAAAAGAGCCTAGAAAGGTCAGAGAAAGGCAGAGAAGGATTTAAAACATGGAAATTATTGGGAGAGAGGGAAAAAGTGTGACAAGACTTTGTGACTATGACAAGAAGAGGTGGGTGATCTATTAGAAGGAAAAAAAAAGAATTGTGGTAAACATCTCATAGTACATATATACACAAATCCATACTACTGTGAAACTGCAGGGTTTAGGGGGATTGTTTTGTTTACTTTTAAATTTGTTCTGTATGTTACTCTAGAAAAATACAGTGATTCTGCCTATGCTGGCTCTATATTATTTGGATTATAATCTCTTAGAAAACTGAGGGCTTGGACTGAGGAAAACTGAAGGTAGAAAGAGGGAAAAATGCACAGCATAGGGCTGGGATAACACTCTTCCCTGCTAATGCTATTGAAGAAAGTCACTAGCCCCACTGCTCTGTGGCAGATATAGCTCATTAGCAGCAAGAGGTTTTCTTCATGATTAGCATCTTGTCATAACACGGTTTGTGCAGAGTTTTCATCCCTTTATATTTCCTCGGGATTCTCTCAGGAAAAGAAGGTATCTGAACAAGGACTTTCATGGATTAGGGGAGGGAGACGTTGTTGTTACCTTCAAAAAGAAATACAGGAAAGTCTTTGTGGAGATGCCGCTTTTGGAGCCTTTGTGATATAGAAACTGTATAGTCCTGGCTGAAATCCATCCCAAGCATTTTTTACATTTGAGTTGAGCAGTGGGTGCAAAGCAGGCAAAATAGCACAGAGTTTCTCTGTGGTAAGACTCTCCTGAAAAATGATCTTACAAATAACAGAACTTCCCAAATTTATCTGGGTGTAGCGAAATTACATGGTATTAAACCTTTGAGAAATTCTGATATTATGGTTCATCTATTTAAGAGGTGACCAGTTATTTACATTGGAGTCTGTGGAGTTTGTAAGTTTAAAGCATATTGCTTGTTTTCAAGAGCTAAATGCTGTTTCATGTAACTCTCTCAGGAAGACTTTAAAATTCATTGTTGTCTGACAGTAGGATGGAAAGAAGAAATTCTACCTTGCTTTTCTGTGCTGAAAACAAACAAAAAATATCCTACTTTCCAGTCCATTGATAAATTATTCTGAGGAGCAAAAGCTGGAAAATGATAATGTGGCATTGCACTTTTTTTTTGGGGGGGGGAGCATATTTATGGCTATTTTACTAGTTAAATTCATTTTATCTCTTGAATGATGTAAATATTTTCCTTTATAGATTTCTCAAGTCTACTAAAGGAAACATTACCCGTTTTCCTGCCAGTTAACAGAGCTAACAGGAATTATGTCTCCAGCCTTTGCATAAATACCGTTCTGGAGATCATGTCTTGTCACCACTGGGTGGAGAACTTGCCTAGCAAAGTATCGCATATGATAGAGTGAAAATCACTCCAACCTTACTTTGCTAGCTGGGCAAATTTGTTTAATACAGGTCATATATTAGGTCTTTTTTTTTTTTTTTTTTTTTTTTTTTTTTTTTTTCCTAGTGCTCAACTTGGTTCAATTTCCAGCTAGGACATAATTTGCACAATAACCTGAAGCTGAAATTAATACTAAGAAACAACCTGTACCGTGCTCAAGAAAAAATCCATTAAGAGTCTGCATTAGAGAAAGAAGCTGGCCAGTGGGGTTGAAACACATTTGTTATACTGTAAGGAGAAAGTTTCAGACAAATATCACAGGAACCAAGATGACACTCCAATAAGGAAACTTTAAGTTTAATCTTAACTGCAAAAAAATAATGTTATGATGATTTATTTGTAGCACTGTCTTGACTCAGTGAGATCAGTGGCCCCACATGCTAAACACTGTGTAGTCAAATATAGCAGAAGACACTGTTTTTCTCGGTGGAGCTTATTTTATAAGTAGATAAAACAAAGGATTGGCTTGAAGACGTGGAGCAGTCCAAAATCACAGAGTGGGTCAATGACAAAGGCAAAGATTAAATCCAGGTTGCTGAATTTTGGTCTTGTCTTTTTGTTGCATCTTGGTATTCATAATAGCAGCACTTAAGTGCATCGTATTGTCAAGGCTTACTTCCAAACAGAGCAGGCATACAGGAATTGGGAGCCACTAGAAAAAGAGGGGTAACACAAGGGTAACACAAGGGAAACACTAGAAAAAGAGGGGTAACACAAGAAATCAAGTAAAGATAGCTGGAGAGGTTAGTCCGCCCAGTAATAATACAGTGGGAGAAAAAAAAAATGGAGGTACCTCTTTAGATAAAATAAAGAACCAAATTTCTAGCTCTCATTTTGCCAGGAGTGACAGTGGCATGTGATGGCATCCAGAGTAAATTTGGTTACTAACAGTGGAATATAAACAAAAGTATAAACAAACCTAAAGTCAGCTTTACCCAGGAGAAAAAAAAATAAAAAAACGAACTTTTTTTCTTTCATGAAATTGCACTGCTTTCCCTGTGTGTATTCTGAGAAAAAAAAATGAGCAAACGATTAAAGCTCAAGTGGAGCTTTTTTGTCATCATATTGAGGTGGTATTAATGTAATCGGTAAGGCTTTCTGATACAATACAAAAAATTCTGTGAAACAGAGAGGATGTCTGAGATTCTAGTAGACCCTGTTAAGAGCTAGATATCTTACAGATTACTGCTTTTGCTTCTAAATGTGCATAAGGTGATAGTTCTCTGAATGTTACTTATAATGAACATTGCCAGAATATTTCTATCCTAATTTTTTTTTCAAAAGATGCATCATATCATCCAACTGAATTATTAATTTAGGATGTTCTTATTTATATATATGTATTTGATTTAGAAATATGGAAATTATTCTGGGATAGATTGTCTTACCTTTACTTCTGTTAGCTCTTTTCTCAGCAACGAAAGCAAGTTGCTATGGAAAAATTATGGACTTGGCAATGTTAGCAGCTAAAAGACTTTGAATGGAGTTTGGAGAGAGGCAACTTTTGCCATTCAATAAATATAATATGATCTGGCCTTCTGTGGGTGCCCCTGCCATGCATTTTGTCTTTCTTTCTTTCTGTAAGCAAAGAGACAGCAAAATTGGATTGTGTCATAGAAACTTTTAAGAATATTTTAGAAATTCTTAGTGATAAAAGAGAAGTTGTAATGGCTCAAAAGAAATTAGTTTTAAAAAGCAGTATTACCAAATTAACCATTTACTTGCTAGCCATCTGGCTAGATGAAAATCCCACTGATGATGAATATTAATAATACAAGTTTACAAAACCAACAAACTAGCTGACTGTTTTTGTTGTCTGAACAAACAAATAAAAACCATCACTTTGGATCAGAACAAATATATATTTTTTTCTCATTAAAAATAAAAATTATATTGTTTAGGCTCTGCTATGACATTTCTATTGAGATGGCCAAAGACAAAGGCATAGTTAAAGATATGCTAGGTCACTGATGGAGATGATGTTGCTCCTTCACCTATTATGTAGGTGAGGCATTATTTCATATTTTCGTATTTTTCATTTTTATATTTTTCATATTCCCACATTTCATATGAGAGGTGTTAAAGTTCCCATATGAGTATTTAAATATTCATTATTCATGGGAAAAATATATATTTTTTTACTCCCCAGTGTCCAGAATATCCATCTTAAAAAACTGCTCTATTCACTGACCTGACCAACAAGTGGATAAACTGAGGAATATTCCTATTCTAGCTCATATCATGGCATTCAGATCTCTCTTCTGGGACAGGTAGATTTAAATTTGGATTTTCTAAAAGACAGTAGCTGCTACCTTGCAGAAACAAGATAGATATAAGCTTCTATCATTCAGATATTAATATTTTCACTTACAGAATTATGCAGAGGTTCTACCTGCTAAAAGGACCAGTTATACTTGTTTAGTACAAAGCAGTAAAAGAGGCCTGGATTCAGCCATAGTTGTGTGGCTAAGATATGTGAGTTCTAATATCCTACCACATGTTTTTAATATCATCTTGCTACCAGATCATAAGTAGGCTGATTTTCCTTACTGGTCTTAAGGTAATGTATCATGTCTGTCTCATACTGCACGAACACAACAGGTTCAGATCGGCCCAGGTTGGGAGGAGAACACTGGAGCTCAGGGGTTCACCCCTATATGTTGATTTGTCCTGGATACTGCTAATCATAGAACATCCAAAAAAAGGGGCATAGGCATTATCCAAAACACAGATTTTTTTAAAAAAAGTTCTACACTTAAATTGATATATTTTAGATGCATGGGGCCTTGTTTTATTTTTTTCTAACATAACTGAAGAAGCAAGGTATAACGACAGGTTTGGAGTTTTGATATTCTGAAATGAATTTTTGGAGGAGAACTGACCTCCTTCTGCTCACTATGAAGAGATCCCTCAAGTTAAATGTCCAAATCTGGACAGTAAAAAGACTGCCTGCATGTGTAAGTATTCACACCTGAGCTCAACTAAAATTAGTAACCAGATGCCTACAGCTCATTTGAAAACTGAATATTTGTTATTAGCTCTACTGGGGAAAGCTCTCTAGCTTGTACATTTGGACTTGCAGAAGAAAGAAATGTAATCAACTTCTGACTTTCTGTGCATATTCCAACACACCCCCGTTACTTCCCCCTGACATATAGTTGTCATAGCATAAACATTCTGCTAAATATTTCCTCCACCTGCTTCAAAGAATTAAAGAATCATCTCTTCTCAGGAGAAGTAGATGTACCAAATGTCATAACGCCTCAGGGGGATCGAAAATGCTAAAACAAATGCTGTAACTTTCTATTTTTGATCTGAAGGTAAACGAATAGAATAGTGTGTGTGCATGTGCAGACACATACATTCACTCTGTTGGTCATGTAATCCATCACTGAGGTTAAGGGAGAAATTACAGTTTCAACATTTTTTTCTAAACATTTAAACCTTTCTCATAAAATTATTTTGGGCTGAAAAATGTCTCCTGTTCATTCTCGAGCCAAGCCTCGGAAGTGAATTTTCTTGGAAGGTTTCATAAAAAATGTTCTTTTTTTGTTTGTTTTGTTTTCACATAATAACTTTGAAATACATTAGCTGACATTTTCCAGATGCACTTTTGTGCTCAGCAGCTTAAAAGAAGCCCTCATTCAGGAGATGGACTGGATGGCAAACAGTAAACAGAAATGTTTACCTATAGCATTTCTTATTGCCTTAGAAGAAAAACTGTGGTTTGATTCTGACTGAAATGTTCCCATTTTATGGGGCATAAATCTGAGAGATTTAATTGTCCCCTTCTGTTAGGGCTAAATTCTGAGAGAGTATAGATCTGTAGTTCCCAGGGAAGTTAAATAGATGCTCGCCATTGTGTGATTTAGGCCTATATTTTGCTCTTCACTGCTGCTACAGTTCGAGGAGGAAAAGGTAAGGAAAAGCTTCACTGTGTTCCCTTCAGATCTGAGTAATTTTTTTTTTTCGATGTGGAGGCTTCAGTTCAGTTCTTGCTCCCCTGTGATTTTGTCAGTCAGTTTGGGAGATGCCTGAAATTAGTTTTAGAAGGGCTGATGTAAGCAGCTGACATATCTTGTGTCCTTGCTTCTCCTAAAGATATATTGAGCTGAACCAGGTTTCATGCCGCTGCATCTGCACTGCTCCTCACTGTACAAACATGATGGAAAAAAACAGGCACCCTATGCTCCACTACAGTCTGTCTTAGACCTGCTTCTAAAATAAAAAGGACAACGACGGATTTGTGAGGATAAATATGTGAATGATTCTGAGATCCACAGAAACTCTGAGTCACATGCCTGCCTAGACAGGAGATGCATAGTAGGAACGTAGAATATTGTCGATGCAGTGGCCTTGCCTTTTGATCCTGTTCCTAGCTAATAGCATTTAAACTGCTGACATTTGAATCAATAACTAGTTATTCCTTTTCAGAATGAAGATCATTCGATAATGGAAATGACAATGAAAGCTAAAGCGAACTCAGCTGGCAAAATAAAAGCCTTCTTGTCAGTGGTATTAGCACAGATATCAAGACGCTCCTCGACCATCTTCAAAGTGTCTTCTCATGTTCTCAGAAGAGTGTTAGCCTGTTCTTGGGTGTTCTGCTTAAATGTTGATGAACCTTTTTTGCTTTCAGACTTGATTATCTTACCTGTTCAGAGAGCCTTGTCAACTTGTTTGGCTAGCATGAAGAATGTAAATAAATTAAAGCCTCATAACATACTGATTCCCTATTAAATAGCATGTCGCTGATGCCATATGCTGAACTCCATACTTCTGAAGATATCAAGAGTGTTAAAGAGTGAGAGGAAGAAAAGGAAAAAAAATAATCACTGGGCTAAGAACTGTCCAGTTAAAAGATCATGTATCCCTCAGCAACACCTAGCAAGAAGAATCCTGGGCTCTATTCCAGCTCCACTGAAATCAATAGACACTCTCCCTTTGGCTTAAAGGAACTTGGATGGAATCCATATACATCACATAATCATTCCTGTATTTACAATCTGAGTTAAAGTTAGGGCCACAGTTATTTCCAAAAGGGCAGGAAGGGACTGTTCATACTGCAAATAGGAGTGCAAATATTTGTTGAACTTGAGGGTCTAATTCCACAGAAGTCAGTCAGAAAGGGAAATAGAATCCATGAAGATTTCACAGTAAGCTTCAATGGACATTATGCAAGTGAAAAAAACCAGTTAAAAATACTTTATACAGATATTTTTGGAACAGTATTAGATACTTAATACAGAATGCTGAGGAGAACTTTAGTATCTTGATATTTTAGGATGCATTGTTAAACGTACTTCAGCTTTGGCTCTTTTTTTTTTTTTTTTTCCTGAAGCATTAAATAGCTAACAAATGGCTTTCCTATGTTGCCTTGATTTTATATTATATTCTGTTCTTTCTTTCTGGCATGTATGATATAGTAGAATGACATCATATCCATTAAATCTCTCTCTCTTGCTTTTAGAAACTTGTTTAAGGTTAACTGAGGCACAAGGGTTCTATTTCATATATCTGATGCTGTTCAGACTGCAGAGCTCCTATTCATAATGCATTTAAAACAATGAGAGAACAACCAGTAAATGGGTCACTGAATTTGATACAAGGCTTCTGCACTAACATTACCCTAATTTTTATGTTATATATGATTGAAGCATTTTCATTTCCTGAACTCTTCCTATTGCCAGGGAATACAATCCATACATTGTTCTTCTAACATAAATTTGCTGTTTTAATAAAGGCTGCTGATTCAGCAATAAGTAAATTAAATTTAATATTAATACCCATGTTAACTACCTGAGTAATGACATCTACAGTACTCATCATCATTTATCTTTGGTTAAGCATGTTATAAACTGGGGTGAGCATTACATGCATACACACACATACACAGAGCCCCAAGAAATATAACAATATAAGAAGACTGATTAAGTGTAATGCTGCCGTAAAACTACTGAATATAACTCATTACCTTTCTCCATATATCCATTTATGCGTGTAAAATAGCCTAGCCAAAAACTTGAAAATTACAGTACTGTCCAGCTGAAAGCTCTGCAGAGAATAGCAGAGTTCTTAAAATATGTATTTTAAAATAAGCTTTTATAGCTTTTAAAACTAATTTGAAAATGTCAATTAGAGATCACATCATTTATGAGCTTCAGACAGGGAACTATATATTGTGAAAACCAATGAGCCTGAGATGGTTCCTTTCCAAACTATCATCTAGAATTGTTGTACTCTAGTAATATATATGATACTCTCCCAACCCAAAGCTGGATATATTTCAAATGAAATAACTTTTTTTTTTCCTATGATTGCAGTAAAAAGATGTCCTTGCATACTGAGGAAACAGCTCTCAACACCTGGAGATGCTATATTTCCCTCGTATTTTGGGGATAAAATTTGGTTCTTGAGGCCTCAAACCACATGTACACAGAAAGGTTGATCTGTTCTAATATATAACCACTGAGAGTGGCCCTGAAGGACCCCTATAATACACCAAGGCAACAACAACTAGTAGCCTTGTCATATAGTCACAAGAATGGGCTGAAGTATGCCTTGCTGTGCAAACACACTGCAGCTGGAGTCACATTTCCTCTCACTCCAGCCCATCAAATCTCAATCAATGTTTTATGTCAAGCTTTGAGAGAGGAGTTTTCAGATAACTTGGGGGACCAACTGTTTGTATGTAGCATTTGACTAAGGGTGGCCTAAGAATCACTGGCAAATTTAAACTCTGGGCTATGCTTAATGTGAGAAGAAAAACAACTGTCCCACTGAAAAGCCCACTGCACTTCAGCTGCAACTAGCTTTATATGAGTGTGTGGGTTTATTTAGATGTCATGACTGGAAAGAGGAAAAAGTGATTTGTCACACTGGAATACCATTTCTACATTAAGATGACGTTTTTAGAGGATTAGCAGTTGCCCTCACCCCGGCAGGTGAGCAACCTGGCCTGTATTCATAACTGACCCTTGGAGCAGGAGACCACCTAGATTATAGAGCTAGGTTTGATACCTGGGTGTTTGATTTCTGGGTGTGACCAGAAATTACTGTATTGCATTTGCTAATTGACCCTTTTCTGCAGTGTTGCTTTTTTGGCTTGGAACTTTTTTTTCAGAAACTAATAAAAGTTTTAGTGAAATTCAGCTTATCAATCATTTGATGGATAACTTCTTCCCATTTATTCATTTTGATGGACTTTTCATCCCAGATGTAGAATTATACATTTAAAAAATCTCCCTTTGCTGAAAAAGAGACCTAAACATATTTATTTAATAAAGATTCTTTAATGGAGAAACTTTTTTCTTTTTCATTTTTTTCAACTGTGCTTTTTTTCTTTTTCTCTCCATTTTGCTGGTTATATAAAAACAATATCCTGAAAATTGGGAATAAAAGTGAAATTAAGTATTTTTCCTATTTTTAAAAGTTTAAAAATCCTCAAAATTGTAAGAAAGCATAATCTAATAAAAAACTGTACTAGCTATTGTTGGTTGTTTTTGTTCCCAGCCAGTTCTTTTCTTCAAAATGGGCATGAATCATGGTATGCTTTTTAATAGTAGTAATCAGAAAGCTTTGTAACTGAAACCGGTCAAATTATGGCCTCTAAATGCAAGAATGTAAGCTTTTCTTTTTTCCTATTTTTCTCTTTTTTTGTTGTTAAATGTTCAGTTTAGCCATTCAGGGAAACATAATGGTGTTTTATGGTAACCAGCATAGATTTTCAGTATTTTTCAGTCTCCATGTTGAGTTGTTTAAGAACCTTTGTATATATTGTATTCTATTCTATTTATGCAAGTAAATGAGCTTCATTTAAAGTTGGTATCTTTGAAATAAAGGATAATTTGCACTACATGGATTCTGTCTGAAGTATCATTGAAGTCTTCAAAGAAACACAGTGGCAAAAGCAGTTATGTTTGTATGGCAATAACTCTATCCTACACTGAAATAAATCTATAGATTAAAGGTGTGATAATTTATGGAAATACTATACCAGTCTTCTAATTCTTAATAACTCTTGGTGGGTTGATATCAGTTAAGATTTAACTGTCTATATCAAGTGACTTTTCTTTTCAAAATGCTATATATCAACAGTTGTCACATGTCATTGTGGACAGATAGCTGCCTTTCCATTTCTGCTAAAAATGAGGGCACAAGCACCACATTCAAGAATTCAGTATTAGGATTCCATCAAAAAATCTTTGTCTGGGCCAGTTCCAGAAAGGTTGAGCTCTTTCCAGTCCTAGCAAATAAAATTTGCTCTGCATTTCTTAAAATGGATCACAGCAAAAAAAAAGGGCTCTTATGAAAGATCTATATGATCCATCCTGAAGACTCTTTAAGATCAAACTGCAGGTCCAGACAAATTTGAAGGATACTTCACTCTTGCCAAGGAATGGTAAATATGCAAACCTGGGAATGGCTATGATGTGATACATAGATGTGAGCCTTTGTGTTTTGCATACAAAGCTTTGCTCTCATACATCATACTCACACCTACCCATCTACACTGACAAGACAATTTAACTGTGCCCAGTGTCTTGAAGACAGAATTCAGACTGGAAGAGTAGAATTTAAGAGAAATTTCAAAACCTGGTTCTTCACAAATGTATGACTACTGCACAATTATTTTACAGAAAAGATTTGTTGGTTTCATAGAGCTCCCCTCACCATAGTATTAGAGCACTGCCCAATAAGAAAGTATTCCTAGATGTGTTTTTTACTAGAGCAGGGTACAGACACAGTCTATGGCACCAATGGCCCATAAGGCTTAACTCCCTCGCATAGTTTTGGGCTGGGCCATCTTTACCAGACAATACCCAAGCATGGTTTTGAGGATAGCTTAAACCAAAAACTGTTCCCATTGACCAGGTTGAACAAATTCTTTTTGTTGGAGAGAAGTTTAGCAGCAGTGGTAGTTAGTTAACCACTACTGATGTGAGTTCTGTGTCTTTAAGTGATTTGTTTTAGAATTTGCAACTTAGTAAAAATATGTATTAGGTTTACTAAACATATGCACGGTAGTGTCCTAACATCTGGGTCATCCTTTGTTTAGCTTTTAATATCTCCATATAAGGAAGCTTTTGTGCAGTGACAGCTACTTTGCTTTGCACACTGAGTTTTCCTGCACGTTCTTATTCTTTTCCCTGTGTTTTGGTAGAACTAAACCTACAGTCATTCAGCCCTGAAATTAGGCCATAACACTCTCAGTAACAACCTCAAAATCAATGTGTATGGAAGGTTGTGTTTGAACAGCACTTGCAGGGTTTTACAAATAGATTGGAAAGTACTTAAGACCTTGTCTTATTTTTACGTTTGCTTCATACAGTGTTGATTTTATTACATTTTAAGCTAGTCACTGAGAATACAGTGCTCAGTAAGCCTTAAAATTCATTCCTCACAGTCCCACTCCTACTCTTGAGTAGTTCCGATGCAACCAGATTGAAATGCACCTCTTATATTCTGAGTGGCCTGACTTCCTAACATTTTAAAATGGCTCATTCACTTTAGTGACAGTCAGCAACTGAATGAAAACCCCAGTGTGTTTGGCTTTCACATTCACACATGCTAAAAGGTGGGTGATTCCTCTTTAGAGCTCCTTGGAACTTATAAATTACCATATTGTGAATGAATTGGAGATACAATGATGAACTGCATCAGGTTTCCTCTATACGAAGCACATCAGCACTAACATGAAGTCAGGAGAATTCCAGAAGCCCTCAGCACACAGGCCTGCCTGAGATTCAGGAAAAGTTTATGAACAATCTAAACAATGTAATGTGATGAACCAGACTTCCCAAAATTTTAAGCACTAGTATTGCCCTTGCTTAATGGGAGTGGCTAAATGAACATATTTGAAAAGCTAGTCCACTTCTGTGCTGAAAGAAGACTGGAAGAACAGACATTTTCAGGCACAGATATATTTGTTTGTCATGCTAGAACTACACAGAACTGCCTCATTATTTGCAACAACCTGGTAGAAAGGTTGAAGTGTTCCCATAACATCAGATATTTCTTCTGAAAGTAGAGGTAAAAAAGAGGGATTTTTCTAGCTATCATCAGAGGTCTCATTTGACACCAATTATAATTTAACTTCATAAATCTTCAGGGTTTTTACAAGCAAAGCTCATGTAGCTTTGAAATTGTTTTCTTCTTTCTCTTTATTTTTTATTATATATCTGATTATTCACAGCTTGCTAATTTGTAATTGGACTTTTACAACTTGAAAATCTCCAGATTTCAGAAAAACTAATTTATTTTTTCTTGGGTTAATTGTGGTATTCGCACTCAAAACTGTGGAGTGAGATTACTTCCAGTGGGTTGTATTCAGTGTTCTGGAACTAATAAAATATATTATTGATTGCCTAATGAAAAGTGCCACGTTCAAAGGGATTTACTATGACTGAGGATACTTCTTAATACTGTTTTGAAGATCACCTGCCTTTTACTTGGGTGTATTGCTGCACATCAAGTGTGCTTTTAAATTAAGTTGTGGTTGCCTACAGGGTGCTATGCTGGGTGGCTCCATTAAGGTGCCCTTGTGCTTTTCCTTCCAAGCAGTGCTACCCATTGCTTTTAATTTAGCTTAAGATCGTCAAAATTAATTATGATAGAGTGTATTAAAAGTTGAAATAGCAAATCAAAGAGCTTTATTAAGTGCCCTTTAGCTTTTCTTGTGTTTAATAGCTTTAGCCTCTTATTTGTTCATCAGTTTCTAACTCATCATGATTACTATGAGAGGGATTAGTAAAACAGAACAGTCTAAGATGTGACAGTTTAACTGTCATGTACTCGTGTTTCTCGTTTGGGAAACTCATAGATTTTTTAGGCAAAAATACATTATTACCACCTCTAAATGGCTTCAATCTCGTACATACTACAGGTCAAAGAATGTATTTCATTAATTTCGTTAACTAGCCATAATTCTTTTTGAGTAAAGCTTGACCATAAAAAAATCCTTTAATAAAGAACGCAATAATGGGAAATTCATTCCCTTTCGTTTCAGAAGTTTGTTCTCCTCACTATTTCAAATCCTTCTTTTGTTTCTAATCAAATTTTGTATAGGTTCACTTTGATCTTGTTATACCTTCTCTTGTCAGATCAAACTTTTACTTATCAAAACAAATATTTTCTTCAATGAGCAAGTTACCAACAGATCATTCCTAGTATTGGCTAAATGGTTAAGCTTTTTCAAAATCTCAAAGTAAGGCACATTTTCATGACTACATCATTGCATCTTTCTACAGTCTCTTACAATTCTTTGCCTTTCTTTTGGAATTATATACATAAAGTGTGGGTACAGAGCTCCAGTAAAGGTATCATTAATGCTTGTAATACTGCCTTTCCACTTTTATCATATATTTCCTTGCTCATAAATCAATTAGAGATCATGTTATTTTACTGAAGGAAACCAGGTTCAGCTGGCCATCATCCATGACAGGCATTTGTTATCAATCTGGAGAAAGAATCATTGTTGTTAGCGACAGAATTTCCTCATATTTCCAAATGTAAAGATTTTGCCCTTGGTTGTATTAAAACCTATGTTCATATCTGAGCTGACTTCTAAAGTAATCCAAGTCAATCTGTACAACTGACCCATTCTCTGTATTTACCGTTCCACCAATAAGTCACATTACGTCCTCTGATTAATTGAAACTAAAAGGAAATAGATTTTTTTCTTTATAAATTAGTTTAATGCATGAGGGCATGACCCAAAGCCCATTAGACTCACTGTAAATATTTCTATTGAATTCAGGGAGCTTTAGATTGAGTTTTAGAATTTTGCAGTTCTGCTGTTTTAGAAATTGCCCTGACTCTCCAGGCAGGATTGAGTAGAATATATTATACCTTCCTCAAAGCTACCGTATTCATTTTTGCTTATTTGATCTTTTTTTTTTTTTTTTTTTTTTTTTTTTTTTTTTTTTTGCCAGCAAGGAAAGGCTGAACTATTCAGATTTTTTGGGGAAAAAGTTGTCTTAAGAGGCTATATTCAAATTCAAAATAATTTTCAGCAGCTTAACAAACTAATGGACTCTGTCTTGAATTTCACATGAATATTCTTAAAATGTTTATATTTTCTTGAATAGTAAGTTTTATTTTCCTTAATGACACTTCTGAAAGTCATGCTTTGACAGCCATGAGGCAAAATTCACACAACTTGAGAGTTTTGTTGGAAATTTAAAAATTTCATATTTTCACTCCAGTGTGGGGATGTATTTTTCAAAATGCTAGATTATTTTATGGAAATACTGTCCTTATTGTAACTAGGAATATAAAGTCTTTTAGTAATGCATAGAAAAAAGATTTTCATTTAATTCTAAACTTTCTAGAACCTCAGTTTCCAATAACAAGGGGAATATGAAACTTAATTTGAATCTCTGTTGCTTATACAAACCAATCTTTTCAATGGCTGTTTCTTAGTGTTTTTATGATAGCATCTAAAGTAATAAGACCCTGATTTTCAGTTTAGATCGAGACATCACTGTAATAACTAACAATAATTATTCCACAGAAAATAGGCTGCTACAGAAATAAAAGGGGTTATTTTAAGGTGAACATACCTTTGCACTGGCCTGAAGCCATTTTTAACAGTCAACTCCAAAAAGATTTATTGGTCAGATGACTTTCATATGTATAGCACAAATTAAAATCCCACTCCTGGAAATTTGCGTAACAATAAAACCTGGACTATGTTTAGCTCTCGGCTTTTTGCTGGGTACAATATAAATCTATGCCAGTTTAAGCATTACATCAGTCTACTCCAGGCCAAAAGATATAGGGTGTTTCAGAAACCTTCACTCTATTCTTCTATTTATATCAAAGGTAGTAACTTCAACTTTCTTTCTCCCAGTAGCTAGAGGTGGAATTTTACTTGCTAATTGTTGCCATGTGCTTTGACACACAAGGCTGTATTTTTTAATACCAAAATAGTTGAGTAAGCTAATTACACTGATCCTAGAAGATGCAATGCCTGTGGGCTTTCTGCAGTGCATTGGGTATTTATATCAGAAATGAAGCTTGTCTTGTCTGCTTGCTGTGCTGTGCGTGGGTTCTTAACCTCCTGCTAAGATTCAAGCTATTGATTTGGGTTGGCTCTCTCTGCAGGTGCCTGGCATGATGCATGATGCCTTGTTTCTCAGAAAGCATTAAATACCTGCTTCTGAAAATGAGAACTCTGGTTGATACTTTAAGAGGGGCACCAAAAGTGCATCTTTATTTGCTGACTTGATCCAAGGACCTAAAATCTAAGAATTGCTGGTGGCGTGCCATTTCTTGAGCAATGGCAGTAGATGCTCTGCCCTTTGTAGAATCAGGTGAATTGCACTCATCTGTAGAGTTGACAGTTGTTACCAGTGGATTTTATTGCAACTTGTTTTATTTTTTTCTCTCAAATGTATATTAATTTCTTTCAAAGACAGTATTTACATATCATGGAATAGCTAAGGTTTTCCCGTGATTCTATATAATAAATGCAATATACCAGAATTACTGCATAATCTATTTTTCTATTGTGTTAATAGTTTGCAATTCTGCAACTGCATTTTTATTTGGATATTTCCTATTCTGCTCTGAGGTTATGAGGGGAGATAGATGCTTCCGTGCTTTTCTTTGGCAGGCTTTTTTTGGAGGTAGGAGAGGAGGAAGGATGTGTTTGGATTTAAAATAGAAGTCCCCCAGAAAACTATAGTGACAAGACAGGGTGCTCTTCAAAGTTTTCACTGGGCAATTTCAACAGGTGAAACAATGGCAGAAATAGCAAGTTGTGCAATAAACTGAGAAAGAAAAAGCAAACAGACCACTAGAAATGTGTTCTTGGCTGGGTGAGGTACACCCATTCTGACATGCTTGAAAGCACGGGAGGAGCTACTCATGTAAGCAGTATTGCTGAAGTTAAGGGAGTGTCTCAAAAGGAAAGTTTAAAGAATTTTCAGGATTTCAGCCTTTAGTTTATGGAATAGCTCAGCTTTTATAGGTAAGGTTTACAAAACTCTTTAAAAAGTGTTGAAGGAAGAGAAGTAGGAATAACAATAACCAAGCAGAAGAGCCTTTTAAGTGTATATGACTCATAAGATTCAATCTATGATAAGCAGATGGAGCCTTAAAAGGATATGGAGCAAAACCTATTGGTTTAAGTTCATTATTTCCACGGATAATTTTGAAAAGTGAGTGATTTCGCCATTTTTTCCACATATTTTTAAGGAGGAAAAGTGATTTCCCCTCACTGTTCTCCTCTTTGCTGAGTGAAGATGAAGGAAGAATGCAACAGCAGAAAATCCTGGAGATTCATGATTTTCCTGCAGGTTGTGAATAGCCACTAGGAGGAGCTGATTGCCTTAAAGAAAAGGTGGTGGATTGATTTACTAACAATTCCAATAAAAAGTGTTAATAAAGTAGGTTCAGTACTAAAAGTAGTGTTAAGCTAAGATAAAGCTGAAGTATTTATATATTATTTACAATGGTTACATAATAACTTGTGGGATAAACGCTCTCTTTAATACTAATGTACTTCCAGGCAGCAAAGATATTCAAGGGCCTGATTTAAAAACAAAACTCAGCACATTGTCCTCTTCTAAAAAATAAGATCTGATTCATGTCAGTGCCTTAAAAAGAAATGTCCTTTATTTTATATGCCAGTGGGAGACACAGATAAAATAACTGACTGGGTGAGAAAAAGAAAAGATCTCAGTATGGCTGGATGTTAATGTTAATGGTTTAAGGAAAGGCATACAGTCTGTCTGATTAAGCCAGGTGGTCTTGTTCATAGCACGGATCTTGGATAAAACAACTTCTGTTTTTCTGTAATAGTCTTTTTCCTGCAATATAGCCTCTTTACATATTTAATACCATAAATAAAATAGTGGCCTAGAAGGGAATTATGAATAAAACACTGGCATAGAGGGGATATGCCAAAAGTGATCTCTCAACTTGTTTCTTAATACCAGGGATATAATTAAAAGAAAACTCTATTCAGTGCCATACTGAAATGAATGAAGGAACAAGTATTGGATACTTGCCTGCCAGGTAGGCAAACACTAATAGCCTGAACTGGAAAGCTGCAAATACAGTTGTTCTTCCTGATCCCTTTCTAT
The DNA here is from genome assembly GCF_059628265.1 of Tinamus guttatus. Taxonomy (NCBI): domain Eukaryota; kingdom Metazoa; phylum Chordata; class Aves; order Tinamiformes; family Tinamidae; genus Tinamus; species Tinamus guttatus. The sequence continues at coordinate 4,293,291 of NW_028289037.1, forward strand.
TAAAGGTTTTTTTCTTCTTCCTTCAGAGGGATCTTATCGCTCATGGAATTTGCCGGATTGATGATGCTGAATCGTCATTAATAGGCATTTTGGAAAAGGTTGCATATTTCAACTGAAGAGCAAGCACCATGAACAAGGTATGAGGTATTGCTTCTCTCTCCTAATGAAGACTAGAAATGAAGAGGTGTGTTGGTCTCATGGTTATAATTACTTGTATTCTGTCTGGCAAAGTATAATTTAGGGCAAATGCATCATGGAAATAATATCTTTTTTAAAAAAAAAAAAGTAAAGAGTTAATTTGATTTTGGAAGATAAATATGAAATATCAAATTCATTTTTCCTTAAATTTTATGAGAGTCTTGAAATCCGAAACATTGCTGCTTCAAACAGTAGGCAAAGAAGCTTGGCGGAGCTAGGTTCATTTTACAGATATGGAAAAAGAAAAAAGGAAGAGACTCATAGGTTCTTTAATGGCAAATTTCAGTGAGGACAGAGAAGATTTCTATGAAAAAATGGACTGAGAAGTCTTCTTTGCTTAAAGGATTGCCATGAACATGATAATAATGGGCAATGATAATGGACTATTTATGCATTTCCTATATTCAAAGGTACATTGTTGTCAATAGGAAGAATTGCATGGGAATGTAATTATTATTGTACAAGAAACTGAGTTTGTATTTTTTAAAAAGCAAAGTAAAACCAAAAAAAAAAAAAAAAAAAGTTAGGGCACTGTTGTAAAGGAGTGCTTTGCTCTGTAAGGGACAAGTTTCTGCCAATCAGCAGAATATTGTTTCTAAGCAGAAAAGAGCTCCCATTCCTACTGAGTTCACATAAAAGGGCATTATTTGCCTAATACAGGTTGTCCTGTGACTTCAGCACTGTCTTTGCACTAGACTCAGGAAGGTGGTATCTCCTGTTCTTCGCAGGCAAGAGGCTGCTCTGTATACCAGTGAGGTCAAGATATCTGGGGAACTATGGGCTAGGCTCTGCAGAGAGGCAAGTCTGCTTTCAAAGCTTGGTGGGAGTTTTTCTGAGGCAGTGTCTTGCTTTTGAGAAAAAGTAGACAAGGGCTGCCAGCTCCTGCTTCACTGCCAACTCAGCTGAAGTGCTGTTTCTCAGAGAATTGTCGAGGAATGCTCAGATCTTTTCAAGTTCATAACTTGGTTAACCAAAGTTGCTGTTTTCAAGAGCAAGAGTACGCCACATCATTGAGAATTTAAAGACATGCTCTCAGTTTCTATTCTACCAGGATTTCAGAGGAGATAGAATGCGGAATCTAATTGCTCTCTCTGTTCAGGATCTTGTTGCTTTGAAGAGCTTTGCTCCTGACTTCCTCACTCCCACTGAAGTTGGGAATCTATTTTAAAGGAGCTGCATCATGCAGAGGCACAATTTATTTTATGTTTGGGGGAAGGGATCCCCTCTCCTGATGAGTTAGCAATGAAGAAAAAGTTGGGAGCTACAGAGAACTGCCAAGAGTGACAGTGGGTCTTGAGCCATCCCATGGTACTGACTCCTAATGAGTTTACTCAGATATTCTCAATATAGTTGCTTCTTCACCAGTGGCAATGTTGGGAAGCTTTAAATGAAAGGCTGCTGATACAGCATACTGTCCCACATCAGCTATTTCACCTACAAACTACAGCTGCTTAGAATAATTCTTTGCATAGCTACATCACTAGAAAGTCAAAGATAAAAATCTTTGTATTTCAGTATTCAGACTAAGCCTTTTTGAAAGGAGAAAAGGATTAACAAGTTCTTCTGTGTTTTGGTGTTTCCCAGCCATAGAAAATTAAAAAGTAGACCATTAAGTCCTGCATAGTGAGATCATACTGATGCTTAGCTGTGGTTAGTGAAGGATTTGTCATCTCTGCCTACCCCATGGCATGCTGGCAGATCAGAACATATTCGGGACATTTCAATCACCTGAGAGCGAAGTGGCTTGGTTAAAACTTCACTGGCTGCTTGAGTTAAGCAGCTGGTCTTTGATGCATGAAGCAGCTGAGGGATGAGCATGCATTGCACTCCACTATAACATGGAGATATTGGCTTCAAATCTTCTGTCTGTACCTGAAGGTGTTTTCTAAAAAGAAGCAACTCATTTGATAGCATAATTCTCCTTGCATAGAAAGCACCCATTTATTGTTATTTTGAATAAATGATAATTCAGACAATAAAATAAGAGAGAGTAAATAGTCTCCGTTAGAGAGCAAAACTTATCCTTTGTGGCTAAATTTGCCGGAATTTTTTGGTTGGTTGGTTGATTTATTGGTTGATTTTTTTTAAAAAAAAAAAACATGACACTGAACCCTGTTGGCAGCAAAGTTCCTTCATGCAAAAGCCTGAAGAAAATCATAGGTTAATTGTAATAAACCATGGTTAATTGGAAATAAACCATGACAACTCTGCATTGCTTGCTGGGTATGGTTTAGAGTTTACAAATGCAATTCATCTTATTTGGCCTGGAAAATCCCTTATTCTACCTATCTATATTTTTATACATAAATTTTTCAAAATAGATCTATCCCAATTCAGGCATAGTCCTTTCCTCTTCCATTTCCCTTATGAGTGGGTGCTTTATAACTTGACAGGCTCTGTTCTGCCAAACTTTTTGGCCCTTTCTCTGCCAAAGAAAAGAGGGTGAGTGGGAAAAAAAAAAAACAGATAATTAAATTGTACTAAAATGCAGTGTCAACTGTAGTTTTTATGACTTTATTCTAACAGAGGGTTTTCACTATTAAAAAGCTCAGTTTTGTATCTGTTCATGCTTTTATAGACAAAAAATGTTACATGTTGACATCTATGGTTTAAAATACCCTTGCCTTATGACCTTTTACTAGCACTTGAAGAAATAAAAGTTTTAATGAAAATATAACCTTTCTTGTGTGAAATCTGCCTATTATAGTTAATGATTCAAATCCTAAATTCTTTGTAGGTCCTACTTATCTCAGTGAAGGTTGAATTACTGCCTCATCAGTATTAGTAATAGCAATACTAAATACTGTTACAACAAATCAATACAAACTCCCTGATAAATTCACCTTGTGAGCACATAAAGCTGATGGTTTGATGGCTTGGGAAGTGCCAACTTTTTCTGCAAATGATCTCAGGTGCCACAGTCACTATTGTATTTGAGAAGAGGTCTTTTAAGAAGCCAGGTAAACTTGTTGCATCCAAAATCATTAAACAACCGTTCCATTAATGACATGGAATTTGTCCTGTGTACAATTGTAGCGGTTTCCATCAGACAGTTCATCTGAGAGAATTGGGCTTAATAAGGAGGGCAGAGGTTCTCTACTAATGAGCGAGTTGGGGTTCTGATCTATTAGGTTAGGTAGAAACTACCCTGTCTTTGAGGCTTGAAATAAGACTGGGGCTTTAGCCTTGTTTTCAAACATTTATTAATGATCGGTGTCTTAATCCTGCAGGACTATTCACCAGAAATCAGTGGAACTATTCACAGGAGTAAAGACTGTGCTGATGGGCCACAGCACTACAGTATATCCCCCTGACATCATTAAATCTTCTTCAACCCCTCAGCCCCTCTTCCTCAACATGCTGGTTCATCATCCAGGGAGGATGAGTTCAGACTTGGTTCTCTTTCACTACCTTAACCTCTCCTTTAAGCCTGCAAGTAATTGGAAGAGTGATTCTTTGTAATCTGGATTCTTGACTAGCAGAGGAGCAGATTTTTTTTTTCTTTTTTTTTCATGAACAGTTCTGTTCTTTGTAAGGCCATGGATCAATATGCTTTGCTGAAAATTTCCACTCCAGAGAGTGTTTTTACCTGTCGCTTTCATGATGACAAAAGAAGGTATATCACAAGCTTTTTTACCAGTTTACCAGTTTTACCACTGTAGCCATCTAACTAGAGTATTTGCTAGGTTAAAAAAAAAAAAGTTATCTGTGTTATTTTAGTCTGTTGCAGGTAAGTAGAGTGGTACCAACTCCTGTATTCATAGGATGACAAAAGTTGGACAGTAGCCCATCTTATAGCTGTGTATTCATTCCACTTAAAAATAGCTAACAGTGGCAAAAGTTTTATTTTATTTGGTATCATTTTTCTTATATTCTTCTCTGTTCAATATACGACAAAAGAAATCTTATTTTATGATTTCTTAGACCTAAAACAGTCCAAGCCTGATTTCACTTATTCTGTTAAGCAACTCTGCTTTCACAATGTAAGACAGCATTACTCCAGCTTGTGTCAATATAGCTGACTTTGTTGCTATCTAGAGTGATTTTTTTTTTAACTTTTCTTCTTTACAAAGATGTAAGAAATGGTTTGCTATTTCTGGGCCATACAGAGCCTCCTTTCAGAACCTGCTGACTGGTGTTTCTCTGACATCAGCGGCAGCTCTGCTAAGGCAAAGTAAATGTCATAAAATGTTTTGTTCTACAGCAGGCACTGGCAAATAATTGGCATCTGTTTTCTGTTGACTAGCTGCCATTCCATTTTCTGAAACAGAAGCTTCCATTTCCCATCTAATTCCTTGTTGAATTCAGTCTCTTAATAGACTGAAAAGATTGTTAAGGAAAAAATATGAAACAGCCTGTTAAAAGAAACGTAAGAAGTTCGATAGTGACTTCTATCCAATTAATTGTTCAGACTAGTTAGTATTTCTTAAAATAATCAAAATAAAAACTCAAGAAATATTGTACCATGACAACCAATAATTGATAAATGATAAACTCACATAATTTTTCCAAAGATTCTTGATCAAGTTGCCACACACCTACTTTTGTCACAACCTTTAGTATTTTACCAAAATCTAACCTAAGTTCTCTGTGATCTGTAGGTAGATTTTTTGGTTGGAAATACACAGCTCTATTCTTATTGCTAATGCCTTAAAGCAGATAAAATATCACTCTCACTTCAGGAATTCTTTTGGCTGTGCATAAGACATTAATACTCATTAACTTGCTTTCAAATGTATTGCCAGAGTGGTAATAAAATCAACACCTTCTATTTTTTATATTGAAACTCTGCCAAAGTGCAATTGGTCTAGTCACGACATAGCGGTGTTCATGATACTTAAGATATCAACATAAACATTGAATAAAAACATAATTTCTTTATTAAGTGAAGACATGTTACAATTTTATCATAAACTGATATTCACGTACATAAGCAAAATGCATGGTCAGTCCTAAGAGGAAAGGAAGAGAATAAGAGATGAGATCAGCTTTCATTTTCATGCTTTCATGTTTTCATAGTTTGTCACTTAGATACCAAATAGCATCCAGAAAGTTGTTCCAGTTTTTATACTTACTGCTTGGCATTTAGATGAAGTCTCAAACAGTCGCTTAAGTTTATGGGCAATATTTTCCTAAAGTAATGCATAATCAGATACATTTTCTGTATTATTTCAGTTCAGACCAACATACATACATTAACAACAAAATCTGCTCACAGCATACTTAGTTTCAATAAAATTCAAATTCTACAGCCTTATAAAATGAGTTGCAAATTTCATCGCTTTTGTGAAATGAAAAAGATAAAATTTTAGATAGTGCCAACCTCTACATATTTGTAAGCAGTGTCATTAAGCCATTAGAAAATTAAAAATAAATGACAGTACACTTTTACTTCCAGATCCATGAATGTGCAAGATGAATTATCTGAGATAAACTGGAATTTGTTGGGGTGTCATTGTCTTTTCTTGTATAGTTCATGTGAGATATCCTACTTTATGGCTATTCACTGGCCTGCATGAATTATCAGATTCTTCAGTCTAGTCCCTAATATATTTAGAGCCTTATTTGCTGCAGGTCTCTGTTAGAGAATGCAATAATTTTACTGCAATAAGACAAATGTTTCTGAGACTGATTGATAAAATGCAGAAGACAGCACAGTTACTCTCCAAGCCAGAAATTGCTTGCACTAGCTGTATAATGTGAATTTTTGCTTCGTAGAGCCCTTAACTATACCAGTTGTACAGGCAAATGCCAATAATTTCACTCAGAGACCTGTGAATCCATATAAATGAAATAATGTGATCTCACTTAAGTAATTTTTTTTCTTTGAAACCTCTCTAACTTGGTTTTGATAAAGAATTGTTAGTTGATATTTCATTTTAGATTTTAGATTTAGATAATTAGTTACCCAGCATCACAAGGTTTGTTCTTTTGCGTCATTCCCAGTCTCTATTTGTAATTATATTCTATGTCACTCACTGCTTTGCCACCTTTAAATCTTCCATTATCAAACTATTATGCTCTGTCTCAAGTATATTCTTGATCAATTTTTCTCTATAATTCTTTCAAATCTTCTGATACTGGAACACAAGATGGATAGCTTTGAACTAATTTGATATATGAAGAAATTTTCATATGTGTGTGTTTTATTATTCTAGTTCAGTATTGAAAAGAAGAAAGAAGAACAAGAACAAAAACTGTATTATGAAGGAAGAGCAGATATTTCTTCCATTTTTAAAATATTTTAGTGATATCCGTATAGTATGCCTTACTATTTCTGTTAAACACCTTTTGGTGCAGAAGGGTTTTTTTTTTTTTTTTTTTTTTTTTTTTCAGCCTTACCATTTGAGCTAATAAAACCAAGGTCTAAATGATCTTTTATTTTTTGCACTGTTTTGTCAGAGTAATAAACATATTGTTACCATTCTTGCCATCCCAGAAATAGTTGCAGTCAGGTATCATAAAAAAAGCTTTCCTTGTACCAGAATCTTATTTGGTGTAAATAGTCTGGTCAAATTAAGTTTGCATATTTTTCTATGAAGTGCAATAGATGCAAGAAAACTATTTTTATCCTATGGCTCAATAACCATGAAACTGCAGTATGCACTTAACAACTACTGGCACAGCTTATTTTCTATTTCAGTGAAAAGTCAGAAGCTGGAATAGTTAGGGCTTCAGTTTGTTGAAGGAGAACTGCCTTTAATTATAAATTTTGAGGTGTCAAAATAATCTCGCTTTTACTTTGCAAGCAGTTTTAGCAAAATTCTTTTTGTATGCTCAAAAAAACCTCTGTTAGAGTATCCTGAAGCATACTGCAGTTTATCTAGAATGAACTTTTTCTCACAGAAAATATTATAGCTGCACATGTGAGCCTATAAAGGAAATGAATCATTTTCACTCTCCTAAAACTTCTGTTTGTGATTCAGTTCAAAAAACCTGTTCTTTATCATGGTAAAATATTTGAGAAGTTGCAGTTTATCTTTCCTCCTTCGCTGTTTTCAGGGCCATCTGAATCTCCTGTATGGCTTGTCCTGTATTGGAGCAAGTTCATCAAGGTCCTAAATTAGAATTAGTATGTAGCTACAAGAAAATGTGACTTTAATGTTGAAATAATTCCAACAATTCAAAAGCATTTTTGGTGATCTTGACCAATCCAGAAAAAAAAGAAAAGAAAAAACTAATTTCTGACTATTTTACTTTAGATTAGAATATCAGAACAAAATGCTTGTGTGTCCAGGAATTTTAAATTCATTTTTATCTTTTCCTAAATCGATATTTTTCCAATTTCTTTTCCATGCAGCTAAAAAGGGTTCAGAGTATTCTGCACTTTTACTCCCCAAATTAAAGTGAATTGTTCAATATCTGAGATTTATCCACTTTAACCTGCATTTTGGTTGTTTTGACTTATTATTATTATTATTATATTGTCTGACTTATTATTTCCTGCTGCCAGCTGAAATGGATGAGTGAAGATGAAACTTCATTTCTATCCCAAAGTAAATTCCTTCCTTTTCTGATATCTGTCGTGTAGATCAGAGTTCCAACATGGCCATTCTCTTGAAAGGGAAGCACTGAATACACAGCTCATTTATCAAGGCAAAAGTGTTTAACTATGACCTTAAGCACATGCTGCTGCTTGTTAGTTTAACTGAAGCTACACAAACATGATAAAAGGTAACTGACCTTTATTCTGTGCTCTGGGTATCTCTTTGATGATGATCTCACTTTGTCCAAAGGTTTAACAAGTGTTTACTTTTAAACTAACTCTCTGATTACATGGTTCTCTTCACCAACTCTCTTCCTTCATCATATGATATTGCTTTTCCTTAAGCCTCTGACATTTCAAGTGAGGGTCACTGTATTTATGCAGTGCCAAGAAGTAGGAACAGTGTCTAATGTGTTGAGTGTGCTCTTCACCATTGTTCTGCAAATTAGTCAACATGAAACTAAATAGTGATAATGTGTTGTTATGATTAAGGTTAATAAGCTACTGATTATCTCCATTGACTACAGTTGCAGACACATTATTTAAATGGATTGCTTTGTTGAACTAATTGATAAAAGATCCCGAACTCACTTTGCTGTGTTAGAAGATTTAAATTTGCAGAGGGATAGGGAATATTACACAACAAAAGCAGTTTAATCTCCCATGCATTACAGGTTTGTGTTATGGTCAGTATACTGCACGGTACCATCACTAGACATTGTCTGTTAAATGAAAGACACTTAGTCTGAGGCTAAGCCATCTTAAAAAAAAAAAAAACCCAAACAACAACACCCCCCCCGCAAAAACAGTCTTCAGCAACCTATTGTTACCCTCCTGATGCATACAACAGATTTAACAAGCTACAATATTTAGTTAAGCTGATGTATTTTAAACTTTACCAACACGCAAGGCCACTAGTTGAAGGATGTTCATTTTGTAGTTATCACATTGTAGATCTAATGATCAAAACTACTGTAGATCTAATGATCTTTTTTTTTTCCATGATTTTATTTTCTTTTTAGTTAACCTAATATTAAGAATATATCTTCTCCCACTTCCAGTGTAGAGTTCTGGCCATTTCTGAAACCCTGAAGTTAATGACAATTTCTACAGGCTCCACAACCCCCTAAAGGCTTCATTCAATTTCATATTCACTATGCAACCATCTAAGGACTAGTTAAAAAACTATGTATAAATAAAACTTAAAACAAACCAAGAAAAGTCCCAATTACTCAATAGAGATAGCTTTCTTGGAAATGTAGATGTAGAGACATTGCTCCAGAGTTAAGACTGGTGATAATGAAGTGATGATGATGATCAAATGCAATCTAGTGTATCCTCAAGAAAGAAGAGCTTACAGGAGCCTTTGTTACATTAATTCTGTAGTGCAACCTAAACCACCAAATGCAGAAAATTATATGTTAAATCTACTTCTGTTCTTGTGTTTGTTTTGAGAAATCCTTCTTGTTTGTGCTCACATTTTTGTTATAAAAGCTATACCTAAATTACCAAGCTCTTAACTTTGTGTAAGTTATTTTCAATGCTCTTGCGTATCTTGTCCTTCAGTAACCAACTCCACATTGCATAAATATGAGGTCATTTGCAAAAATGGGAAAAAATAGAGCTTAATACTTGATAAACTGAGAATTCCATAAGCATAAAAGAAAAAGCAGGTCTCATGCCTGTATCACAGGAGTGTTTGAGGGAGAAATAATATGGTAGTTAGTTCTATCCTTGTGCAGTTTTATAGACATAGTGAAAATGTTCTTTTTACTGAGTGAAACTGAAATAAAATATCTCATTATTAGCAGCTAAAATAGCAAGGCAAAATGCAAGAGATTGTTGCAAATATTCAATTTTACATTCTTAAGATGAAGACTTGAATAAATTATTTTATAATTCAATTTTATAATTCAAATGAATGTGTGGCTCAGCATGCCTCTCTTCTACTTAGGCAATTTCCAGCATCCTTATATGCACCTACCTATGTATGACAATGAGTTCAGCCAAACTACCAAACTATCATACACATCACTACTAGTGAAATGATTACCATTACAGTTACAATTAAGAAATACCCTTTTTGAAATATCAATCTAAACCTCGCAGGGAGGAATTAGGGCCATAAAATGCATGTGCCCCAAAGAACTGTGTACTGGATATACACAAGCTGCATTTTAACTTGCAGGATTTTCAAAAAGGTACCTTTTTCATTAAGATAATTCTCTGTCATTTCCACAGAGGGAAAAAAAAAAAAGATTTTCATAGAACAAATGGGAAGAGTTGCTAAAAAGCTTCATATGAAAAGGGTAAAGGAGAGAGAGGTTCTGCCTCTTGTCATTTAGAAAATTCAATGTAACTCTATGTTTAAAAGAATCAAAAACTGTGGTATGACAAGAACTGTGATAAGTTTAAAGATGATGTGTCTGGGTGTCTGTCTTTTACTGTTGTTAAAAATTGAATGTTCTGTCATTTTGCAGAAGTTGTGTATGGTCTCTGTATATACATTCTGTATATACATTCCATCAAGGGCTACTAAATATAAAGACCTAAACTCTATCTTAGGAATTTCTGCAAATTGCTGAATTTCTGTGAAAAAAAAAAAGTTTCTGGAAAAACAACTTTAAGAGATATCATTATATGCTTGCCACGTTTTCATACTTATTTTAACAGTCACATGCTTTTAGAGATTGTCAGAGTTGAGATATTGGCAACAGGTCTAGATAGACAGGTCTAGACAGACCAGAGCACAAGTCCATACTGAAGATTTATCTAGTCACAAGCCTCATGCAGCATAAACAGGAGTTAGAGACCCTGAGGCACCATTTTTGTCTGCAATGGCAGATTTTGAGTGTATCGTGGTGCAAATAGCAGAACTCCTCCTCTGCTGACCCTGGTTCTGTAGAGAGTGGAAAGGAAATGGAAGAAGAGGAGCCTATTGCCTAGGCACACCAGGGATATAAACTTTCCCTGAAGTATTTCAGTTTCTCCCTGGAACAAGAGGGGAGCAGGGAAAGGAGATCTCATGGGAGTCATAACTCATGTTCCAGTCTGCTTATTGAATGAGGGCAGCTCTATGCTGATCCTCAGAAGATTCATAGGTTTTAAGGTCATTTATGATTGTCTTGCCAGCTTGCATGACACAAGCCATAGAACTTCATCCCTTCAGTACTGCCTTCCAGAACATTAGGATCATATATTATCCCAAGTATATATGTACTTAATGATTCCTCTGTAATAAAAGAAGTAAAAAAATAATAGCCATAAGCACAACGACTTGTCTTGTGCTACTAAAAAGCAGAGTGCAGTCAAGCTTTAAGTCACAAGACTGGAGAAATATATATAAGTACTTTGAATACTCCTGATGATAGGTTTTTCTTCTCAAATTTAAAGGAGGTGAAGGGAAAGAGAACAGCTTCTCCTATCAACTCACTATTTGGGGAAACTGTATCCACTCCCCCATCTTTGCTGGTAGTGCCCTTTGCTGAGTTACTGCCACAGATGCAAGCAAAGGGGCACAGAGAAGAGCAGAAGTGGCAGTATTATCATTGTAGAAGATGAATGTAGTGGCACTTCTAATTTATTTAGTATTCAGGATTTCTACTTTAATTAGGATTCTTTTGTCACATCATTCATCAAATGCACTTGAAAGAAATGGAAATTAACACCAAGTTTCTGTTGCCTCAGGCATGCTTTTAATACTTCTACTCGTTTTGGTTTATTGTTGTTCAGTTCAGTGAAATAGTTTACTTGCAATACTTCACTTAGCTATAACTGAATTTCAAAAAGAGCAGAATGAATACATGCTATTTAAAAGTGTTTTTTGTGAAGCCCCTGTAGCTCGTAACACCTCTTTTATTGAAAAAAAAAAATCTTTTTCTTTTTCTGATGTCTGATTTGTGTTGTATAAAGTACCGCAATTTACACTCTAGAAAGTCATTACAGGGCTAGCTAGCAGAGGAAAGCTTTGCGGCTATTAGAATGCTAGTAAGTTATGGCTGGCTATTTCTTATAAAATACACTTGCATATAGGGAAAATAATATAACATGTTTGCTGAAATCTCTCCTATTTAAGATGAAGCTCAATTTATCTACAATAATACTGTTTGCATAGGGTAAAGTTCCTACATTAATTATCTCTTCAACTCAACGCCTGCCACTGTAAAACTTACATTTTTCTGGCATAACAGCAGCTCGTTTGATAAACGGTTCTCCTTATGTCCAGAGCTTCCAGCTCATATAGCAGAGGTCCAATCAGACATGCAAGGTAAGAGGATACGGACCAGTGTTGCAGTCTGAGCCTATGTATGTACCATGCTAGCAATACTAGGAACAGGCAAAAGTCATTAGTTGGACTCATGACTTCCAAACTCAGTGAGCAGTTTACAATCAAAAGGTTTATTAAGCAAGCAGTTTTGGCTGGTCTGCAGTTAATGAAATGCGGTTGGCAGTAGTAATGGTTACAGAGATAAACTGCAGTGCAAGTTCTGACCATGAGATTTCCTGCAGTTTGGATTTTGAAGGTTGTTTCCAGCATGGGGTTCTCTGCTGTTTAATACGATGTTTAATTTTATGTAGCTTTGCCATAGGAAAGATTGTTCTCTCTTTTCCTGGATGTTGATTTTCAAAAAATAAATTGAGAACTTGTCAGAAACTTTCCTCTTATCTTCTAACTAACTAAATGTTAAACGGAAGAGGTAAAATATTGTCTACATATTGACCCCTACATGTTTTTTTTTTCATAAGAAATTATGCTAAAACCTAATGGTAATGCATTTGAGATTTTTAGAACTTGTATTCTTATTGCTGAACATTTTGAATAGATCTAGAATATGTATACAGCTTTCCATATGCATTAAGAGCTAGAAAATAGCTTTAAAAAAACAAAATATTTTAGAATGCATATGATGCTTGAATGCATATGGCAAATAAGAACCCCTACAAGCCTGCTCTGAAAGCTGAAGAGGTAGCACTACTGTCTGGGGTTTTGCTCAACCCAGTTTTTGATGCCTTCATTAGGAAACAAGGATTTCTTCAAGGCGTTTTGAAGGGTGATTTCAAGCACCTGACCTGAGCTGAGCCCTTTCACAAAAGCTAGATGATGTGCCAAGCTCACTCAGACCCTCTGCCCATCCTTGAAATATTTGATATGTTTCTGCCTACAAAGTCACACTTTTTTCTTTTTTTTTTCTTTTTTTTTTTAAGGGGGAGAAGAAAGCCATAAAATGCTAAATAGTTGAGATAACTAGAGTTACCTGTAACCTAGTCTAGCTCCTGCCAGAATTAGCTGACCATTTCAACTAGCATAGACAGGACCAAGGCCAAACTCCTCAAATTTTATGAATACTCCTGAAACAGAACATTTTTTAAGCCCATCTTTCAAATATAGGTATCTAAAATACTTTAAGTACCTATCTTTATGCTGACTGACAGGCTTCTGCAGTGTATCAGCTCTGAAATCTAAAATGAATTTTATAAGAACTCAAAAATACATGTTTTAAATATAATACAGGTAAAAATTATCATACCCATTTTTCAAAGTTTGAGTAACCTCAGCTATTCAAAATGATTCTTTTGTGTAACTGGTACATCAAAACACAAATATATTGGTGAAATTACTATGGAAATCATTTAGCCTTATGGGAAAAAAACCCTAGCAGCAGAAACTGCAGTGGTGGCTGAAAGATCTCTGTTTTATTAGGACATCATGAACAGAGATTTTGTGGGTGCCTAAAGCCAGTTCTCAGTATAAATAAATTGTAGCTTTGAGAATATTATCTATGCCTTGTACTTCAGAGCTGTCAGTCAGTATTTTTGATCATTAGCCATCTGTGATTATTTTAATTTTTGCCAGCAGGAGAAGGAACTCTTTTCCACCAGGGAGCTCTGTTATTACAATATAATTTATATGTAAAGAGCTCATTTCATTAGTGGAGAAAAAAAACTTTTTACATAGTTTCCTTTTTTTTTTTAATTTAAAAGAAAGTTTGTAAGAAAGAATGTAAAATATTTACATTCATCTTTTTGTATGGTATCTTGCCATAATCCACATAAAAATGCTTAGCATCATACCGGATGGGTTAGCCATGTAACCTGTATCTTTAGCCCTATATTCGTTCAACATCAGTAAGGAAGAACTTCTGGAAATGAAGACAGTCACAGATCTGAAATATTTTACTAGAGAAATTATTATTTTTCAATTCCGCTTGAAATTACTGCATTTTAGACTTCACTGTGTCTTTACTACATGCTATTTAAAATTCTTACAGATACACTTCAGGTTTATCTCCTGTCAGTCTGTTGAAACAATGACTTTACAATGACCTTGTTTTTGTTAGGAATATTTTGTGACTTGGTAAAATTAAAATGTTGCATCTCTTGATTTTCTGAACTGGGACCATGCCCAGTGTTATTATATAAAGTTGTATTTTTACTGGCATTATATATACAGACACTAGAAACTGAATAAGTTAAAGTGGTTGATAAGAATAGTAACTTAAAATAAATTAATTTATAATATTTAACTTTTTTTTTTCAAATGATCCCTGTTCATCAACAGTGCTAGAACCTGTTGTCACTATTTTCAGCTTGTTTTGCAGCATTTAATATTATTTAAAATTGGGAAGTATTTAGGCTTTAGACTTGTGTCTTTGACTTTCTACACACTCTATCTGTGTCTACGATGATGAAATTATAAACAATAGAGTGGAGTTTTGGGGAGGATGGTTACCTCATATTATATCTTTACTAACTCCATGAGTTAATATGTGTTTTGTGCAGGAGTCCACTCCATTACATGAGCCACAGCATGGCAGACAGGGACAACAGGGAGCTTTACTTCTGAAGTGCTTTTCTGATTAAGGAAGAAGCTAATGTGGAAACATCTGTATGTGCCATGAATTCTCTGCTCTATCATACTTGCTGAAATGGGCCAGTAGGTCTATTGGTCATAGGGAAAGGAACAGAACATTCATACATATCATTAATATATTAATGATCTTTTTTAATAAATAGCATCAAAATGACAACTAAAAGGTGCAAGGTAATGGTCTGTTAACTTCTCCATAAATAAGATGAATTTTGGATAAAATAACTTTTGAAAATTGTTACAGCATGCAATCTGCATAATAAATAATGTAACAGAAAAATGATCCAATTTCCTACATTTTCCACGAAACTGAATTCATAAATAACTCTAGTTCTGTTAAACAAAAACAAAAATATCCTTGGGACAAGCTGGAAGTAATTCACTTTTTACCTCTTTATTGCCAGATTTGATTTGATTTGATTGATTGAATCTATATTTATCCTCATATGGCTCCTGGAGCACTCACTAACTTTCATTATTCCAGTTTATCAGGGCAAATCTGCAAGTAAAAAACTCACTTTTATCAGCAGGTATTCAATGAATGGCAGGTGGCAAATAAAGCACTTACTTAGTGAATTGTTTTAATTGCATTTCTCTCTTGTCTCCCAGAATTTGAGAAAGTTTCAGAAAATGGGAGAGTAGCAAGGTGGATTTATGTGCTGGCATTTCCTTCCAACCCTGCTTGCTTTCAGGAAAGACTTGCTGATATAATTTCACTGCCTTTCAAGTGTGGGTGATCTTCAAATGAGTACAGCCAAAAGTATATTGTAGCACACTGGAGATGCACATCATGACAAATAGAAAAGCAGAGAGAGAATTTTACTTCACCTACTCAAGAACATAAAGAAGTTTTTAACCTCAATCAGTTAACATAAAGTACAGAATAAAATCCTTCTCTCTAGAGAATTAACCAGGAATGAAGACTGCCAGATTAAGCTCTAGCTACATTTTCTGCCATAGGATCATGTCACTGAATTCCTTAGGTAACTTCAAGCATAGCTCATCGATGTTAATACAGTGCTATGCAAAATCGTTATCTGGAAAATCTGTAATGCCAGTGATCATTCCAAATACTGATTTTATTATTTTACACTTTGTTCTTACTCTTTTTCCATACCTTCATGGAACATAGAGAACACACAAAAAAATGGGCACCCCATAATAATGAGTATTTGAGATTTAGGTGGAGATCCTCAGACTGAGTTCCATGAAGGAATCTGCAGAAATTCTTTACATAGGGGCTTTGTCCATGTCTGGCAATCTAAAAAAAAAAAAAAAAGTTAATTTTACAAATAATCATGTTTAATTTCTTTGTTTTGAAAGTCTTTGCATTAGCATCTCTAGATCCTGGAAATTTGGCCTATGAAATATCAACTTTATGTATGGGAATATGTAAGAAATTGTTTGGCTTATAGTTATGGCAAAAAGCTTTGTACTTTAATAA
Organism: Tinamus guttatus; assembly: GCF_059628265.1. Classification (NCBI taxonomy): domain Eukaryota; kingdom Metazoa; phylum Chordata; class Aves; order Tinamiformes; family Tinamidae; genus Tinamus; species Tinamus guttatus. The sequence continues at coordinate 4,309,287 of NW_028289037.1, forward strand.
TCTCCTACTGCTGAAGTAATTCCTTAGAGCTATGAACAGCTAGTATCGTCTGCAGATGTGAGCAGACTGAGGATCAAGGACTGGTAATTACAATCCATTCATGTTTGATGTTCCAGTCACCTTCTCCGCAAAATGAGATGAGCGATACCTTTTTGCTCCTCAGGAAAGTAAGTTAAACCTTAGACAGTAAGACTGTAATAAAGGATAATTAAAGGAAAATTAGGGGTAGACAGTAAAAAGGTGAAACTAGAACTCAACTTTTGCTTGTTGTTCAGAATTCACATGGAACCAGTTCGTCTGAGGGCTGCTTAATTTTTGAGACTACTAATTGTCCAGAAAGAAAAGAGAGAAAGAGTGGTGGTGGGGTGGTGAGTGACACAATGCACCTCACCAATGGGAAAGAAATAGTAGTAGGTTTTATTGATAATGACAACGGTTTCACAAGATTCTATGGCAAGGTCACTTATTATTTACTGCGTGGAGGACACAAAATACACAAAATTATCAAAGACACCCTCCCTTTGAGTCATGGGGTTCAGATTGGAGCCCCTCGCTTTCCAAACTCCTTTCTGAGAGGAGTCTGGGTGCGGCTAGTCCCAGACCTGGTCAGCGGTTTATGACTGAGGGGTTTTGTGCACAGTTACAAAGTAAAGTTTACAAGCTCAAAAAGAGAGCATGCTATAGTGACTTACCACGAATCTGTAGTGGCAAGGACCTCTCAACCCCGAGGACGATCCTTGAGAGGCATCCCCGCTCAAGGGGAGATTCTGGCATGCATTTGGGAGAGTTCAGAGGTAATCAAGTGCCACCTGTAAAATACATTGTCCTGTACTAAACAGAAGATTCATTTGAGAAGATGCTTTTTCTTAAAATCAGGAGTGAGCCAACCCTTTGGGAGTGTGTCAGCACTTCAGGGTAGTTGCCTTAATGTGGAGATTCTTCTATGAAGAATGAGGGCCATTCAACTCTTCTAAATTTCTCCCCACCCCTGCCCCAGCTTTGCAGATCTACTCCCTGTCTCATTCTATTTTGAACATGCAACTATGATGTTCACTGCTGCCATACTGTTTTGTAAGATTTTTCTTAGAAATATCACATTTTAATTTTTCTGCATTGAGGTTAATATTCTATGCAATTGTCCGAGAACTGTTTCATTTGTTAGAGTTTACAATGCAATGGAAATTCATAGAAAAGCTTGCTCTATAACTTTGCTTGTCCATTCAGTGTATATTTGCCTCAGACATCTGTGTTAACTGTCAGCTACCAAGGAAGGACCTAGAACTCCTTAGCCAGCAGAGAGGCCAAGAGAGACAATTTATTTAAGAAGCTTGTAGGTGTTAGAACTGTCAGTTTCTGAGACAGGTAGATGGTAAAGCAAAGAGGAGTAACATTGTTCTTTCTATTTCTAATTAAAAGTATAGTTCATTAAAGGTGCACTCTATTTCATAGTTCAAGTGCTAACATAGGACTCAGAAGACAATGGTAAAGTGTTCTGCTCTGCTTGATTTCTTGAGCAAGTAACCTGATGTTTCAGTTCTCTGTCCCTAAAAAAGGCATCTGTTCACTAGCATTCTAGGGAGTTTATTCAGGTAAGTATGTGTAAATATTAATGTTTTTAAAAAGATTATAGTTAAGATATATATATATGTATGTATATAAAAGACTTTCTCAAGAGTCTTCAAAATTCAGTTCCTTTATGTTCAAAGACTGTAGCCTATATTCAAATCTGAATTTAATTATTGTAACCAGAATTTTGCTTAACTAAGGATGAAAAGATGCACCATTACTCTGAAACCAAACAAGATACGTTTATTCTAACTTTATGGTGAAGTAGGAAGTTCAGTTCCAGGGCCAGTAGCAAGCAAATATATTATTTAAAGAGGAAACAAAATGCAGCCTGCTGGGCATTCATTTGCCTGAAAGAGTTCCTTGTATGTACAGTCTAGAGAAAATATTTTCCATGTAAGATATTTGGTAAATACTTTAAAGAGTACAACATTCCTGTTTCCTGAAGGGAGGCACCAGACTGATTACACAAAGGAAAAATGAAACAGTCAGTAATAAGATAAATGGGGGAAATTCCTGCCGTTGTAGTTCAAGAGGAGACATGGTCACCTTAAAAAGATGTTTAAGAATTTTGGGGATCTAAAGCACTATCATCTGGAGTCCCCTTCGGACATTTGATTCCAAAATGTGTCTATCCAAATTTCTTATCTAAAGTTGGACAATATGAGTCAGTCCATCATCCATATCTGCTTTATGCTGTTGTTATTTTTTTAATGGATCCAAAGTACAATAATTCCATTAACCATTATTCTCCTTTATCTTGGAAAATTTGCATATTTTCATCCTCCAGATTTATTTCTGACAGTTTCACTGATATAATTGCAACTTTTAATTTTATTATTTTATTATCCAAGGGAAACAAACAAACACACGCACACACACACACACACACAAAAAAAAACCCTACAAACTTCCAGAACTCTTTCCTGAATTCCCTCTTTCCATATCTCTGCAGCAATACTACAATTCTCTGGAGTCAATTTTCCTAATAGAGTTCTCCCTGTCTGTGTTGGACAAATGTCATGTCCCCTGGCTCTCTCCATCTTGTAATGAAAATAGACCTATTGCCAGCTACACCTTGCTGATTGCTTCCTACCTGCTGCTAAGGATAATTTGTGCAGTGTAAATGAAGACTTCAGCAGTTGCTGTAGGAAGAAAAAGCTACAAGAAGGGACTGTTGCTCAGCCTGTTTCATAAAACAGCCAATGAAATGTGTAAAATATATGAAAGATCTTTAACTTTTTACCATCTTAATTATACCAGATATCATAAATGTGTTCGACTTGAGAAATGAATCACATATGTTTACATCGCTTCCTTTGCTCAATCCCATACTGTGAGTTCCCATGCCAAGAATGTGTGCACTTGTTCCCTGTTTGTTTTGTTTTTGGTTTTGTTTTTCTTTTGACAAATATTCATTATTAGATGTAATGTTTATTATTTGAAAGTAAGCACCAAAAGAATTTGCAGTTGTTACTGTTAACTTGTGCAGAATATTGTGGTCATTTAGAAGGCTGGCGTTAGTATATGCTGATGTCCCTGAATATATTTGCTCTTTCACTATGGAATATCAAAGGATAATATTGCTTTATAGTGAGGAGTTGGGATAGGGACCTGAAATACAGGTGGGCTCCAGGCAGCTAAACCAGCTGCTATGTGTCTTCAGATCCACCTGGATTGCCCCATTATGACTATGGAGCAGGACATAATGCTTTACGTTTGCTCCATGCTATGGAAACGACATGACACATATGCACAGAACAAATGCATTTATTATTTTTTCCCACTTACTGTGCGTAGGGAAAGGAAAGCATTTTATTTCTAGCTGTTGAAATACTGCGGTTGTATTTTACCTCCATTTTCTTGGCAGAGCCTAGAATTTAATTGGGAGGTACTGGGAGCAGAGGTGAAAACAGTCACATTTACTAAGAGAATGCATTGCCCTTGTGCTGACAAATGGCAGACAAGACATTCAGTACATTTTCTAGACTAGCAAATCAGATATGTTTGGATAATTATCTAACCTTTTCTCTGCATGCTACACACAAAAGCTTCACCTCCATTTCTGTAAGGAGAAAAATGAACTGCATCAAAAATCAGTGTATTTTATATATCCTATTGCTAATTCCTTTTCTTACTCCCCTGCGCTAACATTCTCTGTACACATACATGTACACACACCCATTTGCCTTTGGTCTGCTCTGAGCAATGTTTGAAGCATCTGCTGATGGTAGTTTAAAATACTCTCTGCAGCGTGACAGCTACTATTTCATCTTGATCCTAATTATCCTTCTACACTTGTGTCTCTTTTCACATTTCTTACCATCCTCCTCAACAAACTGTTCAGACTTTGTAAAATTCTGGTTCAGGTTCCTACTAATACTCCTTTTTAACATACATAGAAGTCTCTGACAATTCCTTTAGCTCTTTTCACCCCTAAAGACTTAATACTGTAATTTATAAGGCTTTCTCTTAGTCTCAGAAAAAGCTTTCCATATAGTTCAGAGCAGGCTGGGAACCTTTGATCGACCTGAGCTCTTGGACAACAGCAGTTCACCAATGTGAGCAATGGATCCACATTTTGGTCTCGAGCTCCTAAAGCTTTAAAACACACAGCTGCAGCCTGCAGTAAGGGAAATGAAGCAAGTGGTTTGGGTTATAACCATCAAAGCTGCTGAGCAACTCCCAGAGGACCTGACAGAATTGCTCAATTTTCAGGTTTAAACCCATTCAACTAATATGACTGAAAATACAACTCTGAGCTCCATGCTTTATTTAGGCTATAGCAAGTCACACTATTTACTCTATTTTCCAATTTACTCCTGACTTTTCTACACATTAGAATTCATCAAAGGCTACCAGAAGATGTCGTTTGAGCAAAATAAGGGAAGAATTTACTTTTTTTTTCACCCAACAAATACCAAAATCATTGCTTTCTGCTGATGGTGGAACAAAACTGTCCTCAGAATTAAAAGTATCAAAATTAAAAGTATATTAAAAATATTATTTTTCTTCTCGACTTGCAGTTTTTATATGTCTCTCGATTATGATATTAGCAGATTTAATAACAATAATAATAATAAAACAAAATCTGTGACTTTAGTCTGTGTTGCGAGGAAAAGGACAGAAGCTGTCACTGGTGTTAGGAATAATTTATACATTGTCTGGTTACCCTTCTGGGGTTACAAATGCTGACAAGTTAACATCAGGGCAAAGGTAGACCAGCTTGTCAGGTTTCTATTTTCTGCTCGTTGCTCTTCCACAAAGTGCTATTGTGATTGATTGATTTGATTTTAAACAGTTCGGTTACATCACGGTGACACAGTCTTCAATATGAATTAAAAGACTAAAATTGTTTGCTCAACTTGTTTTCATGTTGACAGATCTTTGCACTCCAGGCAATGACTTTCTATTTCTTTCAACTTTGCTCTTTAGCCACCCAAATGTGGAATGTCACTCAACCTTGTCATATGTGTCCTCTCTTAGTCACTACCACCATCTTCAGTGCTCTAACAAAGAAATGTGGATGCCTTTTTGCCACGCAAAGTCTGCCAATCTGGCTTTCTCCTTCAATGCAGTTGGCGAGGGAATTTTTTAGTAGACATCAACCTCACTCTGTAAGAGTCCGGCTAAGTCTTTACGAGATAAATTACCACAAGTGCAATCATTTAATTAAATCACTAAATACAGCTGTAATGAAAATCACATATCTGAACTGTGACCCACACTTTAATTTCAACTCAGCTCCTAATTTTTGGAGAAATTAGGAAGTGATATTCCCATTAGATGTCTCACTGCACTTGAACTCTTTCAGAAAATGAGATTTAAATGTTTGCAGAATAAAATTTAGATAATCATGCAAAACTCTGGTCTGCTTTTGCATACCGAGCTGTCCCATTGAATCTCCTATCTCATCATGCCTTTTTAAGCTCTCTCTTGCTCCATCTTCTCTACTCATTTTTGCATGGCATTCAAATTCTTATGTGCATCAACTATAATTTGTATACGTATAGAGAACTGAGATTAAATGATCAAAAACAATGCACGATCCAGCACTGAAGATGTCAAAACCAAAAGGTTTCAGGCAAATAAATAAAAATATAATGCAGGAAGATTACATGATTAATCTGACCCAGATTAATTTTCTAAAATTAAGACAGGGAAAAGTTGTGTGGAAAGCAAAATTATAGGTTGACTTAGAAAAGGAAATTTAAAATAAATAATGGCACTTTCTTTTAAACTTAATGGTTCCTCAAATGTAAAATTCTGAAAATGTACCATAAAGTATTAACAATTAATTTTTTTGTATATACATAGCCCATTATGCATGAATTAATAAATAATAATTTTAAATGCCAATTTGAGTGGAGTTTAGCATGTACTGTTAAAGAATTACAGACCAGATAGATACTTCATTATTGTCTTTTCTCAATAAAATGCAACCTTAGAAGGCAATGCTCTTTAGAAAATACTTAGCTAGAAAGAAAAATTCACTCTAGCAAGCTTTTACTGCAGCTGCAGTTTTGCTGATTCTCTGAAGTCAGAGTTAATTAATAGATGATTTGGCCTGTGGACTTTAAATAACATACTGAAAATCTCTGTTTTGGGGAGAGGCTGGTTTAAAGTTGATTATTCCCCGAAATGCCTTTTTCTGAACTGATTACCAGAGCTTGTAAAAACATAGCCATTGATTCAGACTTTATTTCTCTCTGTATATGTATGTATGTGTATGTACACATATACATTTTTGTCTGGCCTTACATCACAATGTTTCTAAGATGCTGAACGTTACTTAAGCGATAAGACTTAAGCGATAGTATCCACTTACTACCTATGCTGACATATGCTGATCAGCTCATCCTTTATTTTGACTGGACAAATTTCTCTAGTTCATTTTTCAAAGTCAAATTAGAAACTGGTGTTAAGTGGGTACTGTTTCTAAACAGAAATAGCTAATTATAAGATTCCATTTTTGACCCAGACTTTCTAGCCTTTTCAGCATTTCCAATCTGAAATTTTATCTGAGTGCAAACAGCCTTTTTTTTTATCTTTCACGTCTGTGGCCCTCCTTTCCAACTTCAAATCAGACTCTTCATGAGCTGGAAGCTGGCTTCACTGAGCACCTGAGACCATCCACTCTGGCCTTCTAATTAACTAATCATCCTATTAAATTTTCCTACAGTGTCAGCATTTATCTCAAACAATTTGTATTACTGACCTTTTTTTCTGACCTTTCTTTTTTTTCTTTCCTTTTTAAATAATTCAGTAATATCCTAGACCATATTAGAATCTCTTCTCTTCATGTGTTTGCCTCTTATGGTAAATTGTTTCCATACTTCTCAGTAACAAATGCTTCTTGCTTCAAGGCAAGAATCAATTTCTATGGCAAATACCACAGCTTCCTGAGAAGATTTTGCCCCCACTCTCTCTTCCCTTCCCCCTTGCTTTTTTTTTTAATCATGGATCTTAAATTGGGAATTCACATCAGTTTTTTTAGATATGCCCTGAAAACAAATCTCTGTAGATCATCATGTAATTCATCTCAGTTTCCCTTTTTTCCTCTTGGACTCTCTGGTCCTCAAGGAGTAAACTCTGCAACGCTCATGGATATGGGCCTTTTCGGGGCTGCTGAAAGCCTGGTTTCTGTCAGTCTTTGCCATTCATTTGTACCATTGTACAAATAACTATTGTTAGTTTCCCATTTCCTTTAGATTTGAGCAGAAGCATAAACATATACCTTTCATGCAATTGTCTTTAATGATAGTGGTTAAACCTACATGTTTCAATATGTTCTAACACAAGTTAATACTAATTATTTAGTCTCTAATTTAGAATGGTGTTGATGGAGCCTCAGATTTAAAGGTTGCACATATTGAAATATGAATGAAACTACTCAAATATGTTTATATATGTTAGCTTTATAGCATGGAAAGGGATGAATATAATAGATCACGTCAAGAGTTATTTAATGTACAGATGGATATTTTATATAATATCAGAAGTAACTATTATCACTTTTGGCTGCAAATTAACTCCAGTTTTCTAAAAGTGAAGATTTGCCATCCATAGTCTAGCTGATCATCTTTACTTCCATACACAGGAAAAAAAATCACACAATGGTATTATTATCAATAGTTTTTTTTTTTTTTTTAAAAAGACATCATTATTGTTTTATATTTCAAAAATCTATATATCCCTTGTGCAGTAAATATGTGGAAAGGGCTTAGATACTTACCCACAGTAGTATGGATTTCAATATATATATAAAAGTAGTAGAAATAAACTTTATAAGACTGCTTTCACCTGTGAAAATTATTATGTGTTCTGCATTTCATACATAGATATCCCCAGAATTTTTTAGTTTTAAGCAATTATAGATAAAATAAGGCCTGGTCCTGTGAGTTCTCATTTCTCAGTGAGTCTGGGTTTTTCTTCTCTTGTCCGTGTTTGGTAGAAAAATACACATATTTTGTTTTTCTGGTTTGCATTCATTTGCATCGAAATTGCAATTTGTAATTAATTTTGTAGTCAATTTTTGCTAAAGAACTTCTCAGTTTACTATTATTATTATTATTTAATATAGCCTGTGGAACACTGAACACTGATTAAGTGTTGTATGCTTTCTGTTATCTCTGAAGCATAACGGAGGAAGTATTGTGAATTTGGCACTGTGTAATGTAGCATTTTGCTTGCTGTGCAGCACTAACAAACAACACATCAGTAGTCATGCCTGTCTCTCATTTAAATGCAACCTCACAGTCACACTGCATGTTACAAATATCTGGGAGCTGTGTGATTAGTTAACATCTTGTGCATAGCCCTTAAAATTATAGCAAGTTCTCAGGAGATAATTAGCTTTCTGGGTACCTCTAGTGAAATGAACTATAGCTCAGCAATGTTAGACACTGCATGGTCTATGACTTCAAGAAATGTTGGTCTGAAAATGCCTTAAGAGCAGCATTGCAGTGTCTTCTACATTTAACAACAACAACAACAGCAAGAGTATAAGCAAAAAACCTTATTTATTTATTGTTGTTATCAAGATTGCCATAGTTTCCTATCTTCTGATTTTATTTGCTTTTCTCTTTTAGCATTTCTTACAGTGTAAATACCAATACCAGTAAATACCAATATATCTTCCAGCGTTTAGTAGGCACCAGCCCTCCCTTACTGAAGTCAGCTCCCTTCTGCCCCAGAGTTCAGGTCTTGTATTTGTTATGTGTAGAGTAATTCAAAAGATGTGCTAAGATCTGCTGAAGAAGGGGTTTACAAAATAAAGTAATATGTAAGAGCATAAGTGCTTGAGAACACAGTGCCCTTGTTATTTCATGCTGTGTATCCTGTATGCATTTTTTCCCATCCAAAATGTTTAACTACTCATTGCAGGAAAACCTTGCTGGACCTTTTAATCTCTGCAAAAATACATTTTTTAGATTTGGCAGGTGCTTTACAGGGTGCTGACAAGCATCCTCTGGTGAAGTTTCTGCAGCTTGCTGCTTTCCTAGGGTAAAAAATTAGAGACTGTAGAAGGCAGCTGTAAACCTTTCTCATTCATCACGGTACGCTGGCTTAAATTCCAGCTTAAATTCCCAGTTAATATACATCTGAGTTTATTGAAACTGTGAATTCAGACAGTGATGCTGAGGCATATATTCCTTTTTGCTGTCCCTATTACAGAAGCTCTGTATGGAAGTGGCAGAACTGTTAGAGTGTGGTAACATCTTAAGCATCTGAAGAGTCCTGAAGGAATGGATATATTTAAGTCGCCATGATTTCCACTTGCTTCCACATCTCTGTCAATAATGGCACAATGTGCTTTGAGTTAAAACAGAATGCATGTTATTTTCTCCTAGCAGGAGTTCCTATCCTCCCTATCGTTTCTCTTTAAAACTTAAATTATTTCAAGGAAAAAAAAAATGTAAAGAGCTTAAATTTTAGCCCCTTCTTTCAAAAATCTAACAATAAGCATGTGCTCAACTTGCCACATTCCTCAAGAAGTTAAACTCAAAGACTTGGTGTTACAGCATGGTACACAAGATAATCTTTTAAATTTTCTTCTGCATGCCTTCAGAGAGGTCTTTTAATACGGTATTAGCAGAAAATTGCAACTATATTCTGTATACTTAGTGAGCTTCTCTATATAGACTAACTGAAAAAATAATTCAAACTTAAGTCATTTTATACATTTTCTAATTTTAAAGGCAAGTTATCTTTAAGAAATCAATTATATTTATCTTGATCTGCTCAAATTAACTCAAAATTACTATAAAATAAATTCATTTCATTTTCATTTCTGAAATTCATTCCAGATTTGTGAAAAGTAAAATTATTCTGTTTCAGCATGTTTTGAACATTCCTTTTAGTGTATTTTTGTTTTGTATTCCTTATATAGCCAAATGTTAAAATCATCAGAACAGATATTTTACACTTGTAGGAGAAAGATGAGTTATCTTTAGCATAGCCTATAATCCATACAATCAATATACACTACAAATTTTAGATTTTTGAGTGAACTGCTTTTGAATTAACTACTTATTTTATTTTGAGCTCTTATTCATTTTTGTTTTGTGTTTCTCCAAAAAAAAAAAGTTTGAGACTTCAATACTTTATTGAGTATTTTGAAAGAGATATTTTCAAAGCTTCCATTTGTTTTATGAAATAATGTCTCAGCCATATCCATGTGCAATGTTTCTTTAGCTTTTGATCTTATTCTGAAAAGGCTATTTTCAGCTTTCAGTGTTCACAATATTCTCTTCTAGCACTGGAAGTTTATGTATAATAACTTCAGAATTAAAATATTTTGAAGGCTTCTAAATATAAGTTATAGCTGCAGCTGTCAGGAAGCAGCATTTTGACAAAACTGAACTTTTTAAAGGAAAGTATCCGTTTTGATTAAATTTGCTTGAAAGGTGTTTTCTAATTAAAACAAAGCATTTCAACAGGTTCACAGTATTCTGTACATTTATTGAAGTATAACGTTGCAATTTTTTTCAAAATTACTTTTCATTTTGAGATTCACTGAAGACTACAGTATAATGAATAACTGAGAGTTGAAGTCTGTTTTTAACATTTCAGTATTATCAACATGAAACATTTATATTGACCTTTAGATGTTTTTTTCCCCTCCAAAAATTATGTGTAAGATACTTCAAATTTTGTTTTCATATTAATTGGATCAATTTTGAAGGGCCAAAATTCTTACAGAATTACATCTTTTAACCAATTCTCATAATAGTTATTTTCTCTGGAATAAAGTCAGTTGGACTTGAGGAACAGACTGTGAAAAGATATAAACATGGAGATATCTTTAGTATGTTGTTCTGAAGGATAAAGGTTCTCATTTATTGAGTGGATTTTGGCCCTACTGTCTTTCATAGTGCTCAAATTGCCCATCCAATTTGGTGTTCAAACTTCAACTTTATTAGCTTACATCTCTCAAAAGGAGGATGACTTGGTTAGTTTTTTTGTTGTTGTTGTTTGTTTGTTTTTTTTTTCCTACAGACTACAGAAGAAGTCCCATGGCCTGTGAGAGATGAAATAAATGGAGAAATGGCACATAAGCAGTTTCTTACTCAGAGAGAAAGAGAGAGTAATAAAACACACTCAACTGAATAATTGTACAAAACAAACCAGCAAAAAGGAGCTACTTCTTGGTAGGTAATTGTTTGATTAAGGATCCCATTGTCTTTCCAAGAATCACTTTACTAGGTCTATTGTTTTTCGTAAGGAATACAGATGTTCATTCTCCTCCTTCCTACAAATAACTGTAGAGGAGGTTACTACGTTATGTTGATAAACTGAGGCTTTGGTCCACTGATTTGCCACATAATCACCTACCGTGATAACTAACATATTCTGAAGGCAAACACACCTGCTAGCCCTTCCCCTGCGGGCTGGAAGAATCCTTCTTGGTTAGGCAGCTGGCCTCTTTGACTAGAGTACTAGGGGAAATTCTCTTGGAAAGGGAAATCAAATCAGAGACATGTGTGGCTGTCTATGTTTACGGAATTAATGAACGCACAGGGCACACTTCTAAGCCTTACAAGGCATCTGGAGAGCCTATCTCCTTTTCTTCTGAAGCCCAGCCCTCTTACAAATAAGATAATGCCTATGTGTTCTGCTACTGAGTGAGCCTGATAGGGTTCACTTATGGCTGTTAAAATGCAACTAAGGAGAAAAAGAACATCGTTTCCTTCTCTTTATGTAATTGTAAACTGAATGGTTATTAACTCCAGTGCAAATAGGGGACCCACCTGAGGACTTCCCAGATCACATCACTCAGTTCCCAAGTTGATACTCATAACTACACTCTTCTTGGGAGCATTTTCAAAGAAGACTCAAGTAGTGCACAGAAGACAATTCAGGATATATTGAACGAAAAGGAAAAAGAGACATAACTCTCTGATTTTGACTCTGATAGGGGAAATGTAAGAGGGCACCACAGAGTTTTAATGCTCTTCAAGATTGGATGAAAGTTTTCAGCTTAACACTTTTGCATTATAGCAGGTAAATTCTGCATAAATCCAATTTTAAATATTTAAATCTCTACTACGTCTGCTCAGGTATCTAAAGTTTGTCTGATTCCTATCAAAATCAATGAGTGGCCACCTACTTCTTTTAGAAACATAGTCATTTATCTCCCGAGCTTTCTGTCTTGTGTGCAAAATAGGAATTAAAGAATTTCCTTTCCTTTATAGAGGAGTTGGTATTCATTAGCTTTGTAATGGAGATAATACATGAACATAAAATCATTTTACTTACAACCATCACAGAGGTCAGCAGGAGCAGTGACAAAATTATTCTTTACTCTCCAAGATGGATCTGAATTGTTAAGCCAAAGGACGTGCTCTCTAGTCCATTACCCAGAACTCTATATTTTACTTTTTTGTCAATAAAAAATAACATACAGCTTGAGTGTGAAATTTTCTTCTGTGTGGAGGGCCAACAAAAGGCCCATGCCTCACCAGCCTTCCAGAAGGGAATGGCACCTCAACAGAACAGTCAGTGTTAATGGCTAAAAAATGAGACATTCGGAGCCTATGTGTCAAATATGTAGGGTCAGATTCTTAATCCTGACTGACAGACTTGCTTAGCTGAAGAGGGCAGATAGGGTAGAAAGCCACCTTTGGCTGAGACAGCCAAAGATAAATTCTCCTGAGAGAGCTGGCAGAGTTGATAAAAAGCATGTTTACTCACCTAAAGAGCCTCTACCACCAAGATGCTTTCACTTTTTTTTTTTTTTTTCATTCAAGTACTCTTTACTGAGTACTGAAAGTTAAGGCATTCACTATGTTGACTCTAAAATAGGCTCCAGTGTTTCACTACATATATATACCCGTGTTTCACTATATATATTATATAGGTTGGCCGCAGCTAGAGCATTGTGTGCAGTTCTGGGCTTCCCAGTACAAGAAGGACATGGAGCTTCTCAAGAGAGTCCAGTGGAGAGCAACAAAGATGATTAAGGGACTGGAGCATTTGTCATATGAGGAAAGACTAAGCGAGCTGGGCCTGTTTAGTTTGGAGAAAAGAAGGCTGAGAGGAGATTTGATCACCATGTTCAAGTATCTGAGGGGTGAATGTATGGAGAATGGGGCCAGGCTCTTCTCTGTGGTGGCCGGTGACAGGACGAGGGGTAACAGGTGTAAGTTGAAACACAGGAAGTTCCACCCCCATATGAGGAAGAACTTTTTTCCTATGAGGGTGACAGAGCCCTGGAACAGGCTGCCCAGAGAGGTCGTGGAGTGTCTTTCTCTGGGAATCTTCAAAACCCACCTGGATGCCACCCTGAGCCACGTGCTTTAGGTGTCCCTGCTGGAACAGGGACTTCCTGTCCCTGATGATCTCTAAAGGTCGCTTCCAACCTTAACCATTCTGTGATATTAAACACTGTGATTTTTTTTTGTAATCCTTTTTAGTGAAAAGGAAAGAGAGATTCTCATCTCTCATGGGAGACTCATGTGTTCCACTGGGCAGACAGCACTCGTATAATTCCAGCACTCATTGGAACTGGACAAGCAAAGTTTATTCATACACCTCCTAATGCTGAAAACAGAGGATAAAAGAGTAGGCAGGAAAAACAGCCTGATACAGATGTTCTACATTAATAAGCAGGTTGTCCTAATGATTCCTCAGCCAAATGGTACAGTTTATATTATAGCTTCCATGCTGGTTTGGAGAACAGAGTTTAGTTTCCTGAATTTGCCTGCATATGATACCCTTTAAATGGGCTTTGTAAGGAACATTAAAACAGTTAGTTGGCCCTTCTGCATGTTAATTCTGCCATAGGAGTTAATAAACAGGATTTGTGCACGGCTGAGTCAGGTCTCTAACTAGAATAAATAAATAAATGTGGAGTTAGTTATTTGAAAGATTGGCAGACCTGTGCTTTAATCTGGAGCTTGAGTGAGTTTCTTTAGAATTGTCTTGCAGCGAGAAATGGTATTGTCCCATGTAATATAACCTGGTCACCAACTGCTCTTCCTGAATAGTACTTCCATTGTTGCAATGGAGATGTTGTTTTGGCCACTTATGGAGGAGATGATTCACTGCAAAATGCCATTTGTGGCTAGTGATCACCTGCAGTTTTACAAAGTTTTAAACAAACATAAAGCAAAGGGAAAAGAGCCACTGCTGCATTAAAATTCCCAAGGTTTTTGCTCTTAAATCCGTAGCTATGTTGTTTGGTTTTTGTGAATTTTTCTGATAGTTCAAAAAGTCACATGGAGGAAAGGCAACTATAACAATTGACATAAATAGTTCAACTTGCTGGAGGGGTTTTTTAATGGAATGTCTTGAGTTTTCTAAGAGATCTTGCCCTTGCAAAACTCAACTGTTCGAGAAGTGAGCTCTAAGTTGTCTTTGCACAGTTTTTTTTTTTGTTTTTGTTTTTGTAAATTAATGATCTAAGTGATTTATTATTCAGTTCTTCCACTGCTGCTTTATTTCTGTTGATCTTTGTTTTTCTGCTTAATTTCTATAAATTACTGTACAGTTTCCCATAAGGTATAATTAAGCAGAATTGCTAAAGTTTTAATTATTGTGTATTATAGATGTTGAAAGCAACATTAGCACTAAGCTTTTAAAAATGTGATAGTATATTTATAAGAGAGCATTTATAAACACATTTACATATAGTTAAGATGAAAAAGGTATTTGAATTGTAGTCATTAGCATTTCTTCAAACATATGGCATATCAGCAGAGGCCATGGGCCATGCCTTCATTAACTGAACACTGTTTCATCAGTATCTCAGCTTCCTGCTGTGCCACCCTGTGGCGTACCCTTCTGTCCCTGAGGTTTCAGTGACAAGGGACAATATGTCCCCAAGGTGAAAATCTGGGAAATAACGCAGATTAGCCCTTAGAGGAGTTCTTATGATTATTTAATCATACTTAGGAAAGAAATACACAGTACCACAAGAGAAAAACATTAAGATCCTACCAGCTGGCTATTTTCTGCGTTGCAGGGTATGATGGTCTCCTCAGTGCACCGTGAACATAAGTACACTAGAACATGACAGCTTTATGCTCCCCATTATAAGACTAGCCTGCTTCAAATTTGCTCTTATTATAGGCAAAGCCTATGTTGGTACTAATAGGTATCATGGGTCAATTATCATTCATTGGCCATAATGTTCAGGTGATGGATCAAGATTTAACTTCTCTTAGTGATAGCACATGCAGCCATTTAATTTTATTTCCTAATAAAAAATGGAAAAGGAATAAAAATATTCATATAAATGTCATGATCATATTTTATTTGTACATTCCTCAGGTATATAAAAAGAGGTTAATATGACACACTGAGGCATTTGTCTTAAGTCATTAAGTTCTTTAATGCTGTCATGGTCATATAATATTTCTTGCTAAAAAAAAAAACATTTACTTCAAAAAGCTGTAAGTTTTGTATGAATTTAAAAGCAACTGTGACAATGGAAAGTAGGAAAACCATCAAGGTGAGAAAGCAATGTGAAAAATATTTGTGTAGTTTGTTGTCTGTATTGATCTGATCTCTTTTATACACGTGATACGTGTTTATATGCATCTAAGAAGAGTCAGAACTCTACAAATGTTAGTAAGTACAGTCAGTCTTACATATACAGTAAATATGGAATACACTATTGGATTTAGGTGTGGCAAATAACAAGTAGACTCAATAAATTTAAACTATAAGTTTAGCTATTTTGGGAATCACTTTGAATATTAAAACACGTTATGCTATAAACTCTTGTACCTATAGAATGACCTACTTTTCAACATGCATTTAGGCAGAGCAGTATAAAATCTACTATATTTTAGCCTGGTATTAGGCTATGGAGAAAGGGTAAACTTATAAAGCCATCTTAATTTATATTGTTAGAAGCATCTGATATATTTATATTTAATATATTTGATATACTTTCTCAATTTTGGTCAAATGTAATTGTAATAGAAGATTTGGATTTTAGTCAAACTAAAAGTATTTAAGTTGGCCTAAGTCAATTTTACCTTCATTCTTTTGACAAAAAAGTATCCACTGTTAAACAATGGTGTGATGGAAAGCTCTCATTAACATTATCCTTCAGATCCTGACATTAGTCTAGTCATCATAACAATCATTAGCAAAATGCAAAACATTCAGCCAGGGTATCTACATTCTAATAATATTAATGCCTTCACTCTATTACACATGAACATCAAATGTGACAACAATCATAGAACTTCAAATATATGCATAACAGATTTTGATATATAGAAAGCACCAGTTTTTGTTATTCTCACTCAACGGCAAAATTAAAGACACAGTGCCAAGGGGGCCCATACCATTTGCAATCTGTAGTGTTTCCAATGTATTTTCAACAATATTGTAAATATTTATGGAGTTTTATAAAGATTCTATGCTTCCTTCTGTTTGTGATGCATCAACAAGACACAGTAGGATATCATAGGGAGATATTTACTTCTGGGAATTCCCTTTTGGACTCTTTTTGGTTGAAAACCGCTTCATGACATACAGTACCGCAAATCCCCAGAAATGTACCATGCTATTATTGCCAGCTGAGTTCTTCCAAGTAAAGATGACATCAGCCATCTGTCATGTTATGCTAATCCTAGGAAAGAAAGCCAGCTGAATAGAAAATAAATACCTTTCATATCCATTAGCCAAATATTTATATTAAAAAATGAAATGATTAAAATCTCACAAGTGAAGCTAATTATTGTAAGTGAATAATCCTTTCTGAGTAAACTACGTACCTAAAATATGTTTGTCTTTTTACTTACCTAAAGTAAATTATGTCATGAACATATGTTTAAAATACTAGTCTCTTCCCAGGTATTGGTAGATAAGGAAATATACCACCAAGCATCGATTATCCTCCCTTCTGCTCACAAACTGGACCTGCTTGCTAAACTCTTCCAGCTTGTGGGTAGCTGTGTGAATGTTCTGCCTCATTTTGCTGAGCGGAATGGAGCTTGCCCAGCATCTAGCGGAAAGAAAGGACATCCTCCATCACAAACCATACTGCTGGATGTTGTTAGGCACAAAGAGTGCCTAATTTAGCAGTTACTTTTTAAAGAAAGTTTAGAAAAACTGACTGATGTCAGGGACTTGCTACCCCGGGGAGTAGTGGAAGTGTCAGTGAGAAAGCTATTTGGGTAAGATGTACCAGTAATTTATGGGGAGACTAATTCTGCAGGGTTTTTTTGCCTTATTTGTTTGCCATGGAAAGGTGCTCTATAGCACATTTCTAGAAATTTAAGCATGAAATGTGGCATCCAAAATAACTCTTCTTGAGAGTTTATCACAGTGTAATTAAGGCTATAAAACTAAATGTTAAGAAATTAAAAACTGAAGATTTGCTATGAACAGCCAGCTAGCCCTTTTCCTGATAACTACACAGTATGGTAGTTACAGGGAGGGATCCTAAAGCACAGCCATGGTTAGTTCAGTGGTGAAAACATTAGCTGTTTTATAGCTGTACAAGTTCTTTCAGCTTATCTGAGAACAGTACAAGAAACAGCACAGAATGAAATATTCTCACACGCAACTATAAACATAAATAATCATATAACATTCCATTGCCCCACAATATCTTTCCCCTGCTTTTTAGCAGTTTGCATTGTGATACAACAGGCTTTGCTTACTTGAAAAACTGCATTTTGGGAGGTATATTTGCACAAAATAGAAAAAGAAAATGAAAGAGAAAGCTTTTCTTGGAATGCATTCTTCTTTCATTTCTTCGTAATAACTTAGAATAAAGGAGATGGAATGAATTCTTAGCTAATTCAAAATACAGAACTGAGAAGCAATAAGCAAAGAATTTTCTTTCAAGTTCTTCCTCCTCAACTACTGAGGTTGTTGGATCTTCTAATAATTCTAGTTGGTTTCTAGTATACCAGTTTGTGGCACTTGGAAACTGATGAGGAAATATGAGTTTATTTGCCATCTTAGCCTACTTGATTTTTAACTTGAAAAATTGTTGTAGCATATTTCTTTTAATCAAATATTTCAATTTAATTAACCATTTAAGATGTTTAGAATGTACAAAGAATGATCAACATTTATATTGCCTAGTAGCAATGCTGCCATTTCAGTATATGATATTTGCTGTAACAACCTACAACATCTTATCAATTCTGGAATCTGATAGAGCATTTAAATAACTATCACAGCTTTGATACATGCTAGAAAATACTCACAGCAAATTGTTTATTCAAAGCAAGACAGATTTAAACATTAAAAACCACTCAAATTTATCAACATCAAATCAGAATTAAACCTGTTAGGGAAAGTTCTTGTGAACAGTCTTTCTTCTACTAATAGTAATTTGCCTAAAGTCATTACTTCAATTAAATGTAATAATAGCAATAAAAGATTTGGAGTAGGTGGTTCAGTTCCCAGAGAACTTTTTTAAGGGGAACAGAGGGGAAAGAATAAGAAGCCCTGTCACAAATTATTGTACAGTGGTTCTGCTGCTCATGTTAGATATCAGAAATCCTCATTCAAATTTCTGCTTTCCTTCACATTGCCAGGAAATCCCTAATCGCTTCATGCCTGGACCATCTTGAATAAGTCATTTTTTCACTTTGTAGAAATAATTTATCCTTCTAACAGAGAAGACTAAGACTAGGTCTCCTGCAGGTAAATGATAGAATAGTCAGCTTTATTCTCTTTCTCCTATTTTAATGTCGTGTTTTTACATGTATAGCAAGTTGTATATGTCTTTCTTAAAAAAGTGCAATTTTAATATTTGTATATAGTACAAGAGAAAATATACAAAGCAGAGATTGTTTTCACCTGCAGAATAGTTTCTTAATAAGAGGTAACCTAAAGTTGGAAAGAAAATAAGAAAGTTAGTTGCACGTGATGTACTGGTTCCAGCAAATCATTATCCTTGTTCATGAATTATGTCTTCAAGTCTTTTGAGAAGAGGCAGAATATCTTAAAGGTTTACATGTATGAAAATAGTTGTCATTCCTTAAAGACAATAACTATGAAAATAGATTTTAAAAAAAAAAAAGTAGATGTGGTTTGCAATCTTTTTTTTTTGGAATGATTTGGATGTACTTAGGTAGGAAACTTGAGATGCAAATCAGAACTCCAAGTGCTGACTCCAAGTGCAAACAAATGAGTAAGAATCTGCTGCTCCCAAATCCCAAATATTCTAGAATATCTTTGTTTATTTATTTTTATAATGTAAAGCCTTGAAAAGCCCCAGGTTTGTCCTGAAACAAAGTGAGCATTTGAATTTATGGCTGCATATATCAAGCTGGGCAGCTAAAGTTTTAGTTTAATGGGTTTACTATATCTAGTTCTGAAATTCCAGTTCTCCAATAAGACATATAAACACATTCTCTGCTACTAAAATTACTAAGATTTCCACTTTTCAATAAATTTTCCTGCTGTTTTTGATACTGAGTATCAGACCAGAGCTCTATTTAATAATTTTGGGTTGTGAATTTCCAAAAGATATTTTCCTCCTTTTTCTTTTTATTTTTTCCTAAACACGTCTTTAATTTTGATGCTGACAGAACAATTGTTACTAACTTAAAAACCAAACTGCTGTATGTGTTTTCTTTTTGTAGTAAGTTTAACCTCTATTTAAGCAGAATTCTGAAGGCATTTCTCCCAGATGGAGTTCCTGAATGCTGTTATGGAGTACTATGGAGTTGCATAGCTCTATGAATGATGTCCCAAGAGGATTTCTCTCCCTTTGTTCATCTTGCAATTAAGCCTAAAATAATTTCCATTTGCTTCTGCTAATGTAAAAAATCCTCTTATTCTCCTAGTTTTTAATAAAAATGACTTCCAAGAGGATCAAAGTGTGATTTTTTTCTGCTCACTCTATTTGGATGAGGGGAGTGGGAACAAAGTACTCATTAAGACCTCCATCCTGGAGATATTTCATTGAACTGGAATGCCTATTTTTTGCTGGTTTGCATGTTGGTATATTGCTTAGTTTTAATAAATCCAGACATCCATACCGAACAGAATTCCCTAAAACGTTTGATGACTCAGTTTCACAGTCTGCAGCAAAATATATATGGTCCTGAAGGAATAGTGAGGAATATTTACTGTCTGATGAAACACTAACGACATGATAGCCAGTGCTACTGAGTCTGAAGAAGAAAATGATTGTGAGCCATATCCAGGCCAAAAGCAGGCTGCCTGCTGCCTCCCTGAAACAGGGAAAATTCCCTTTCCTCTGCTCTTCCACCACTATTCCAGGAGACAGTGGACAGAGTAAAATTGGTGTATATGCAGAGCTCCAGTCTACAAATGTCAATGAATTTCTTGCCTCTTCTAGGTTAAGAAATTACTTAGTAATAGCATGGCTATGATGTGTTGTCTTCCACCATAAGTTCCACATGAACTCACCATAAGTTCCACATGAACATGAGTTTTTAACAGTGAGGGTGACAGAGCACTGGAACAGGCTGCCTAGAGAGGTTGTGGAGTCTCCTTCTCTGGAGATCTTCCAAACCCGCTTGGACCCAGTCTTGTGCCACGTGCTCTAGGTGACCCTGCGTGTGCAGGGGGGTTGGACTAGATGATCTCTAGAGGTCCCTTCCAACCTTTAGCATTCTATGATTCTATGACTCATTCTTTCCAAAATATTGGAATGGAAGGAGTAGACACAAGAGGTGAAGGGAGTTGCTTTGTTCTGAGTTGTTCCTTAAGACCTAAAAATGAAATCAAGATCATCTCATATTGGGAGGCAAGAGTTGTTCCAGGAAAAACAGATATTGAATATACAGATTACATTTATCCTCTGCCACTCAAAAAGGCAAAATGGACTTTAAACTCCTGTGCATTATGCATCACTTGGATAAAAAGATCCCTTTGGAGTTTCTGAGTGGACAATAACTGGATGAAAGTTGATCTCTCCATCAGCACCTGAATCACTCTTCAAGGAAAAAGACAAGTTGGTGCTGGGAGCAAATTGGATCAAATGCAGACACATACAAGAACAAGATAAAAGGCTGTACTTCAGTCATAGTAGAAGAAATTGCATTTATTCATTTTGGAGTGATTACTTCAGCTAACTGCTTTTTTTTTTTTTTTTTTTCGGAGAATGAGTGTCAACCTGGATAACTACCATTCTGGATAACTACCATACCTTTGAGCGTGTCCTGTGGAATTTAGTGTCTCTTCACTGAATAACTCAAATGGAGTTGAGGGAAATAGACAAGTATATGTTATAGGGAAATAGACAAGTATATGTTATTAAAGATAAATGAGAATAAGTAATCGTTTGGATTCTTGAGTTCTCAATAAAATTTATGCCATATTTTAAGTAAAACTTTTCATATGAAAACAAATCATACTTTTTAGCATATCCATTTGCTAATGAAGAAAAGAGTAAAAACTAGATAATTCTTTCATTTTTTATGAAAAAAATAACAAAATATTTGATTTGGGTGGGGATCAAGCTTACAAACCTCCACTTTTAAAAATTTTAGTTTAAATGATATATTTTCTGATGAAGTAACATTTCACAAACTGGGTCACTAATTGTAGTGAGGGGTCACTAGTTGTAGAATAATCCTCCATTTTGAAGATATTTTGAAGGATATGCTGTATGTGTTTGCTTAAATATGAAATATCTTTGTGCTTCTCTAAGATCATGAAAGTAGACTTAAAGATCAAGGAGTGAGTTAGTCCAGTCATTCCTTGAAAAGCAGTATTCAGTAATTCAAATTCATTCTCATATGCTCACTTGTGCCTCCAACACCATGAGGCTTGTGCTTTAATTTGCTTCGTGAGGTCTTTCATACTATCTCTGGAGGCTGTAACCTCAACATGGCTGCTCATCCTAGCATGGCTGCTTGATGAAAACCTTGGTCTTTGTCTGATTACCATAAATCATAGAATCATGGAATCATAGAATGCTTAGGGTTAGAAGGGACCTCTAGAGACCATCTAGTCCAACCCCCCTGCACACGCAGGGTAAAATCTCACTAAATAGTGAACAACTAATTTCTGGATAAAGATAACTGTTGAAGTTGATCCTGAAAAGGTAAAATGAGATATAGACGACAGTCATAGTTTGATCATCTTTGAAATATTTTCTCCCCTTAGTTCAGCACAGTGATTTATCCTGTAAGAGACTGCTTGGATTCTAGGCTGCTGCTGCTACATGTTCAAATAGATGGGAGATAGATAGAAAATAGCAAGTGACCTTTTGCAACTGGCTAGGAGACTGTTGGCAGCCTGATAACTCATTCAGCTTGCTTACACATGGTATTCTTACCTTTCTGGCTTCCAGCTGGACTGTTACATTTTCAGCTGATTTCAGTTGAAAGATGGAGAAGTTCAGTCAGTGTGGCAAGAAACATCTATTTCAAGAAGCCCATTGAAGAACCCCGAGGAAATTTTGACCATCATGTTTTGCAGATGGAGCAAAAATTCTATTTATTTTACTTATAGTTTTCTCATTCTTATAGTTTAAGAATGAGAGGGAAGCAATCGCTTAGGGGTGAATTTATTCAGAAAGAGATTTGAGAAAAAGAATCATTAGGTTTATGCAGAAAATACAAAAGAAAGGGTAAGGTAATGTAACTCAGGGAAAGTAGGAAAAAAAAAAAAAAGATATAATTTCATCCTAGTATTTTTTGTCTATTTGCTCATTAGCCGGAACTTGTATACTAAAAAGGCTTGCTACACACATAAAAAGCAATGTGCAAATATATACAGCTGCATAAATTTAAGAGGAAAAAAAAAAAAAGACATTACTGAAACCTGAATGCTTTTATTGAATAATTTACTTTGTCATCATAAATGTAACGCTGTATTGCCTTCCAGTGCAACTACTGGAGAGATGTATTGGTGAAGCCCAGTCCCACGAGGGATGGCTGAAGAATGATCAAAAGCTTTGATTAAATTTATGATTTTTTTGCTTAGGTTGTTTTTCCCATTTTATTTTGATTCCCTGAATTTTTTATTAATATTATAAAGTGTTGTAGACTGCTTTTTGTACTTTCTTCCTGTTCATTTAATTTATTGGGTGAGTAAAACTTTTCAATGGAAATTGTAACAGTTGGAAAAGTTATTAAGAACTTTAAGTAGCAAATTTCAAAAAATACTCTATCTGGCAAAGGATCTGTGATAGATTCTGATATTTTGGATACTTAATGGAGAAATCATTTGACACTTTCATCATACTAAAAATAATGTTTGATTTAAGTTGTTCTTGACAATCAAATCTTCACTTTATGGAGTCGAACTCCTGTGCACTTGTTACTGAAGTCTACCAAGCTCACCAGAGTAAGGAGACTGGGCAAAAATTGGAGTCCTTCATTAAGCATGGTCAGCTTCCCTAACTCAAAGTTACATATGGCCAGTTTTTCCTGATGGCTGTGTCATTTATCAATTCACAACAACTCAGATTTTCTTTTTTAGTGGTTTTCCTAAATAGTAAAACCTTAATGCTAACTGTGTTTTAGGCCAGTTTAAGAAAAAAAAGAGTAAGACCATCCTCATTTCCCACATTCCAGAGGAAAAATCTAAGAATGAAAGACTTTTCTTGGTTACCTAATTTATATTTCAGCAAAATGACATGATCTTTTTCTTTGTTTATATTTATGTTATTATTTACTATTTATTCTTTTAATGTGGTGATGGCCCATACTTTAGACCTTTGTAACACAAGATTTGCTCTCAAAGGATAAAGTTAAAAAGCTGAAATTCTAGTCCAAAGATTTCCCACTATTGTCATGCTATAAATTGACCATAATTGTGGTCAGAATAAAGCAGAGAATATGAAGCTGTTTTAGAGAATTTTGACTCAAATTGGCAGAAGTGAAGTTGGCTAGCTCACAGAAAAACTGTGATTTAAGCCTAAATATATCACCTAGGTCTGCATGCCAGTCTCTTCACTAGCATGGATAACTGATTATCTCCACATTATCTCTCTTCTGTATGCCAATGTGAATGCATTATTTTATAGTCATATACAGGTATATACACAAAAATCAAGGAAAAAAAATAGAAAGGATTTAGAAAGGCTATTAGAAAGGATAATACATTTTACTTCAAATAAAAAATGGCCATCCTCTGAAATTAGATATATCCCCAATGCAGAGTTTTACAGCATTATGATTCTTTGCGTGTGGCCATATAACAGTGAATATTTTAAAAATACATTTCTTGACAAAAAAGGAAAAAAAAAAAGTTACCTGTGTATTTTAATAAAGACACAGAGGTGTTTCTGCCTTCTTTCAACATCTAAGGGTGCCACTTTTATGAAGGTCATTGTTCTTTTCTAGGGAATAAAAATACATAGCTTTTTAATTCTTGCATACACAAGTAAGAGACTTTAATTATCATAGAATCATAGAATGCTTAAGGTTGGAAGGGACCTCTAGAAATCATCTAGTCCAACTCCCCTGCACATGCGGGGTCACCTAGAGCACGTGGCATAGGGCTGCATCCAAAAGAGGGAGACTCCACAACCTCTCTGGGCAGCCTGTTCCAGTGCTCCATCACCTCTACTGTTAAGAAATGTTTCCTTAAGTTCCTGTGGAATTTTTGGTGTTTCAGTTTGTGGCCATTACCTCTAGTTCTGTCAGTGGCCACCACTGAAAAGAGGCCAGCACCATCCTCCTCACTGCCTCCTTTGAGATATTTATATACACTGATCAGGTCCCATCTCAGCCTTCTCTTCTCCAGGCTGAACATGCCCAGCTTCCTTAGCCTCTTCTCATAGGGCAGATGTTCCAGGTCCCTGATCATCCTTGTAGCCCTGCGCTGGACTCTCCCCAGTAGATCCATATCACTTTTGTACTGGGGGGCCCAGAACTGGACACAATACTCCAGATGTGGCCTCACCAGGGCTGAGTAGAGGGGCAGGATCACCTCCCTCGACCTGCTGGAGATGCTCTTCCTCATGTAGCCCAAGATCCCATTGGCCTTCTTGGCCACGAGGGCATACTGCTGCCTCACAGTCAACTTGTCGTCCACCATGACACCCAGGTCTTTCTCTGCAGAGCTGCTCTGAAGGTCAGTCCCCAGCCTATACTGGTGTCTGGGGTTATTCCTCTCTGAGTGCAGAACCTTGCACTTGACCTTGTTGAGGTTGGCCTTGCATGAGGTTTTTCACTGCCCAGTTGTCCAGTCTGTCCAGGCCCCTCTGGATGGCAGCGCAGCCCTCTGGGGTATCAGCTACTCCTCCCAGTTTGGTATCATCAGCAAACTTGCTGAGGGAGCACTCTGTGCCTTCATCCAGGTCATTGATGAATAAATTGAACAGGACTGGACCGAGGCCTGACCCCTGGGGGGACACTGCTAACTACAGGCCTTCAACTAGACTCGGCACCGCTGATCACCACCCTCTGAGCTCTGCCATCCAGCCAGTTCCTAATCCACCTCACTGTCCACTCATCTATCCCACACTTCCGGAGCTTGCCCAGGAGGATGTTGTGAGGGATGGTGTCAAAAGCCTTGCTGGAATCCAGATCTATGACATCCACCACCCTTTCCTCATCAATCCAGCCGGTCATTCCATCATAGAAGGCTATCAGATTAGTCAAGCATGATTTCCCCTTGGTGAACCCATGCAGACCACTCCTGAGCACCCTTCTATCCTCCACATGTTTGAAGATAACAGCTAGGACGAGCCGTTCCATCACTTTTCCGGGGACGGAGGTGAGGCTGACTGGCCTGTAGTTGCCTGGGTCCTCCTTCTTGCCGTTTTTGAAGACTGGTGTGACATTTGCTTTCTTCCAGTCTTCTGGCAGCTCTCCCTTTCCCCAGGACCTTTCGAAGATGATGGAGAGCGGGTTAGCAATAACATCCACCAGCTTCCACACTACTTTCAGGTGCATTATGCAGATCAGCTTTAAGATAGGGAATCATACAAGAAGTGTGCTTGTAATTGAGTGGTGTAGGACAATGCATTATCTGTTACCAGCAATCTCTTACATTTTTGCTGTTTTCTTTCTGTTTAACATTTTGTTTTTAATTTGCTGCTGTATATGTTTTTAATTTTCCTTGGGTTTATTTAGTGCAGGAGAGTTAGAGGGGAAAATTGCTTTCTTCACAGTTAAAGAATAATCTTGTAGCAGTGTTTTTTGAAGCATGAAAAACTGCTAGTGGTAGAAAATTGGCATGCATTATGTTGCTGTCAAGAGAAAGACCTCTAAGTGTTCTGATGAGAACTTATGTTGTTTTGACAGTATCTCAGCCATTGAAAGTTGTAGTCCCTATCTGAACACCATATTTTTATATATTTCCTCATCGAGTTTGTGGGGAGCTTTGTTCATACTTTCTTTGCAATGGAAACATAATTGCTGCTATTTCTGTGGGAATAGCACTGGGCTGGTGCTGAGCAGTTTGGAAAAATACTTTACTGTGAGAATATGTTCTAGCAGGCAGAGACTTTGACCTGTTGATAATGTGCCTTTCCAATGTGCTTGTGCCTGGATTTGTTGCTTTCAGTGAAACAAGCATTCAGAAAAGTGAATTTTTGCTCCTGGGATAATGTGAACCCTTTTGTGACTGACTTGTAAGAGGTAAGATCGCTTAGGAGAGAGAACAAACTGCCTGTGCTAATATTTGGTATCTATTCCCAAGAAATGTGGTAGAATAAGGTAGCCAGGGGCATTGCATTAGGGTTGTAATTAAAACCAACCCTCCCATGTAATTAGGCTGTGGAAAAATCTAAACAGAAAGAAGATAGAACTTAGTTGCAGGACAAATGCCATAAACATTTCAGCAAAAGTGTCAAGGGAAAGTCTGGTGCTATTTTACAGTACTTTGGTTTAATAACTGGGTACACAAAATAAATAGGTGGAGTTCCTCCTACTGGTTTTCCCTTTTTTGCTTCTGAACTCACCAAATCTGTTGAGGAACCAGAGTGCATTTTCAGGTAGACCATACAATACTACTGAGCACATGCTTA
Source organism: Tinamus guttatus (assembly GCF_059628265.1). NCBI lineage: Eukaryota > Metazoa > Chordata > Aves > Tinamiformes > Tinamidae > Tinamus > Tinamus guttatus. The sequence continues at coordinate 4,336,237 of NW_028289037.1, forward strand.
GGACTTCTTGTTCACTTCCATTTTGTTTGATCTCTGAAGAGTGTAAGTCACAGCAGCTAAAAATGCTGGTTTTTTTTATTTACTGTGTTTAAGGAGTTTTCAACAGAGATTATCAACTCTGAGATATGTAGTATGAAAATTCAGCAGATTATGAGCAGAAAGACATGAGTCCAAAGCAGTAACTTTTTTTTTAATTAATATTTTTAATGAAAAATTACCCTTTTATTTTTATGCAACTTTCTCTGTAGTTCCATGCACCATTTAAATTGTATTGCAGTTTTAAGTATGATCTACAGTGATACATCAGATATATTCTCCTTCGTTTCTCTATTCCATTTCCACTATAGTTGACCAGATGCTTCAAGTAATTATATGTCTAACATAGACAAGCAACACTGATAAACAGGTGATCGTATCTCTCTCTGACTCTAAAAGATTGTCAAGATATTAGTTGATAAATTGAAGCTAAATTAAAAAAAAAATCCTCTCCTGCGTAATTTATAAACCAGGACATTTGGTCTTAATCTGCTTTCTGTAAAATGAACCAATCCCATCTTTTGGGAAGATGTCCACATTAAACATAGACATACTCTCTGGAAGCCACAATACACAGTTACAGCCAAGTTGGGTTTAAATCCAAACATTAAAATGTTTTTTATCCATCTAAAAGGAGGACTTTTTAATAAATTCTGAAACATTTTCCTACAATAATCTCCACATGTACTTTTTATAAATGTAAACATCAGCTGTTGCTATGCTCTGATTTTATTTTAACCTGAACTGTATTTACTATACCTAAGGATAATTCACATAGAGCAAAGAGCCCTAATATTTGTATTTTAAAATAAATATTATGAATATCTCTCTCAGGGGAAGAAAATGTTTAGATAACCTGCCTTTCACATAAAAAAGCTGGCTGCTGAACCTTCAAGCCAGCAGTTCTTCCTTGTCTTTCTAACGGAGAGACAGTACTACATATGAAAATTCAGTGCCTCCTGGACATTCTTAAGAAACCCTATTTCTTTGTGAAACAGGGAGAACGTATGGAAGCTGTAAATAAATTATGATTGCCAAAGATCAGACGAATTTTTACACAAGACCAAAGCAACTTAAGCTCATGCTTTGATACAAACCTTTAATAATTCAACACAGTGACAATTTTAGTATTGCTAGAATTGCTAACAATTGAACTGTTCTCCAGGGTGTTAGCAGATGATTAACAATTGTTTTAAGTCATTAGGATCTAACTTCTGCAGAAGGTATAAGGTTCAGTTTAATTTAAGCAATAGGCCTAGCTTTCTCTCTATGAGGCCCTAGAAATCTCCCCAAAATCTCCACAACACTCATTTGATGACAACGCACTATTCATTTCTTTGACTAGTATATCTTGCTCAGATGTCAAAGGCAGCAACTCTCAGCTATTCTTACTCAAGTAATTCTGAAGCATGATTTTCAGGAATTACACTTTAATGAAATATCATGCTGAATATCAAAGAGAAGAATCAGCAAATCTTCTGCCTCCTATCCTTTCCAAGGAAAAAAAGATAGATCAAATGTGTATTTACCCACATAGGATCATCCAGTCTAAAAATATTAACATTTTAGTTGTATGTCTTTTCCCATGTTGAGCTCAGTTCAAAGATTTGTAGATAATGAAATGAGGACACTGGTATCTCCTTTTCAGGAAACTTTTTTATTTCACACTGACCAGTTTATTCCCAGGAATTATGAGCTTGACCTACTGGAGGGGGTCCTTCTCTTGCATGTTCCTGCTGTCATGCCTGCAGCTCACTTGTTTGCAGGGCAGCACCCCAGTACCCTGGCTCCAGCAGTGCCCATGATATCTTCCAGAGCAAAACAGACCCCTTGCCTGTGACGTAGGAGAGATTTTGGGGTTTATTCACAAATATGGAAGTGTATGCTACCTACATGGGCACGGGGAGCAGGAAGTATAATTTCTCCTACCCTTTCTCTCTCAGTGATTTAATGCCATGACCTGGCATTCGTTCACCAGGCCCATCAGATGGTCCTCAACACCCTGTTAGGCAGTCCTGCCTGCCATGTGTGTGTCTCTGTCATAAGACCAGGAATGGGGGCCTCATCCATTAGAAGCCAAGGACTCAGAGCTCCCCATATGTGAGATGGATAAATAATTTGAAGTGATAAACTTCCACATATGAACATAGCAATGATCCCCAACTCAAAGAGTCATTAAGGCAAAATATTGAACAAGGGAATAAGGCAAATCAATAAAACTATATTCAGTTTTATTCAGTTAGTCAGGTTCAGTTAACCACCTGATCTCGCCTTTTTTTTTTTTTTTTCCTTAGCTGATGTAAACATCATAATCTCACTGAAGGCAGTGGAGTAGCAGATTTATATCAACTGATGATCTGGTCCCACAGTTATGAGCTCCCTTCTCTTCCAAAATATTTTTTCTTCTTTTATTTGCCTACTGTGAATAGTAGTGTGCAGTTTCTGAATAACTGAGGGACAGACAAATATGTTTTTAATAAGAAGGAAAAAAATAATTCAAACCATTTGTTTAAAAAAAAAAGACAACATAAACAGTAGTGAGCTGGCAAAACACTGAACTTCCAGAGGTACGTTATTTTATTTTCAAGCAGGGTCAGTTAGCATATTTCTGTTCTGGCATGTGCATTCATCTTCTGAATAAGGTGGAAATTCAACATAATGAGCACCTGATAATCCATTACTAATGAGCCAGATACGCTCTGTTATTTAATTTGCCCTTTCATGATTTCGTACGCTATATATTGTGCTTAGCACTATACCAGTCAGTATAATGGAGATATCTGTGTCTTCATTCTTTTCTCTCTCCCTAGTAGTAAATGGCTTTAGAAAAAGGAATGCAGTCTATTATTCAAAGATGGTTTCTAAGATGGTTCAAAACAGGTTAATGAATGATATCTAATACTCATACTAGACCAATCATATTAATAACGGAGAAGAGCATATGAGGGTCATAGTGCTAATTGCATAGGAGGTCCAGCCAGAAGGCATCTTTATCTTAGGATTCAAGACACACCAAGCTTGACTAATCACCCACAGTGTGTTTGCAATTAAACTAACACTGTATTAACCCTGCCAATGTGAGGTATCAATATTTTATGTGTGTCTTGACAGTTCTAAGCTGAACATTTGTGGTGCTTGATATCATGTTCACATATAAAGCAACGCGGCACTTGCTCTGCTTAATATTGTTAACTGTGGAAGTTACACAGGAGGAAATTCAAAGGACATTTTTTCTTTTTTTTTTTTTTTCAGAAATCTCATTTGCTTCTGTTATTCTCAAGGATTGTGTTAAAATCTTCACAAAGAAGCTCTTTATAACTTAATTGCTTTGTGCACCAAAACACAAAATCTGAGATGTTTTCACAAGCGTTAAACAAACACTTACTGAAATCAATAGAAAGACCTCTCCAACTGCAGGAAACAAAGAGCAATGTTTCTATTTCAGTATGAGCCTGGCTGATCATCTGACAAAGAAGTTCAAGGCAGGCACAACACATGCCACATTAGCATGAGGCAGATCTTCATCTAGTTCAAACTGATGTGCTCCTTGTTAGCATGTGTATTATGTTAATCATAGGAGCCTCTGGTTTACCCATGTAAAAACTAGAAAGAAGTTTAACTTGCAGCCTGTGTTTCATTTTCAAATAATGCTGTCAAAAGAGAGAGAGAGAAAAAAAGGCCTTTCCTCCTTCACCTGCAAGCCTCAGTTCTCCCCAACACTCTATCCAGTTCTCCTGTAGAACATTTGCTTCAGTACTGTTATATCTGTGCTAGTTCATGTACAGCAAACACCACTGGCATAATCTGAAATCCCACTCACCCTTCTGCTTTTACGATGTCCAAACACAAGCCTTTTATTCCTCTGCCAAATTTTGGTGAGTATTGTGGGTAGTTCAAATGAACAGATCACATGCTCTGGAATTATTGCATAATTTTCTAGATTTTCTTTAAAAGAAGCATTATATCCGAGAGCCAGGTTCTTTTTTGAATTCCTCTAAGGATGTTACAAAACAAAATAAAAACTGCAAAACTCTTAAAACTGTCAGTTCACAATGAACCAGCACTAGCTTCTTTGTTAGATCTCAGGTGTTTTATGATGTGTTTTCTTGTCAATGGATTTTTTTTTTCATTGTTGGTAGTCCTAACACTTTCAAATGTTTGTTATCTGTTGGTCTACATAATGGGTACAATCCATATCTGGGTCAGACCTTCTACCTTGTTCAGGTACAATAGCTTAGCTCCCTGGAGCTAAGAATTTTTTCATGTAATAGATTTGTAAAGAACTGAAATGATGCCAAGTGGACTTAAATGCTTTTTGTCAACTTTTGCAAACAGTTGTGCTTCTACTTGGATCTTCTACAGACAAATTTCTATAAAAGTATTTCAAGTTTGAAACAACCCATTCAATGCCTGTGAGACATGAAACTAGTAATAGATTTTCTTTTTAGATCTGTTAGACCTCTATATCCTTATATCTTTTACCTATCTTCTTCAAAAATGCCCTATTGAAAATTCCTTTACTTAAAGGGCTTAAACCATAAACAACATAAACCATAAACAAACTATAAACAACGTAACAGTTTTAAAGAAACACACGAAGTCAACAAACAAAATGCTAGGAGCTGTTAGGTCACACTGGACAGTAAGAGAAAGTCCCAATTAAAATCTAACAGGAACTAATTATTTCATTTTCTAGCCTCCTGACATTCTGAAAAGTTCTTATTTTTTTGTCTGCCAAATTCTGAACCCCTCCAAAATGTGAAATGGAACTATGAATCATCAATTTTCAAAGGATCATGGTCAAGTTTTTTTTTTAAGTCCGACATCTGGGATTGACGAGACGATCTGTTTTCCTGGACCTCAGGGAACTTTTCAGGAAAGATACCAATTAAATCTTCGTATGTCCGTATGTGTGGATTTTGGACACAATGGAAAATCATGCACTGTCCCCAAAAGCAGACAAAATATACTGGCCAAGTTGCTCAAAGTAGCTTGAGTTGAAGTTCTGGGAATGCAGTGAGCATCCCTGATCATCCAATTTATCTTCAGAAACCAAACTTTGATAATGACCTGTGTATTTTCATCAGGGGGCCCTGATTTTCTGCTCAGCTGCTTTTGATGCTTTAGCAAACTAAAGTCTCTTGAAATTATTACAGTTCTAAATGGTGAAAAGGAATTTTTTATGTTGTTGAAAAGGAATTTTAAAAGTTGTCCAAAAAGTTTTCCAAAGCCTCCAAAATTCCATGTGAGTTTTCAGGAGCTACTACAGGAATATACAGCTCTAAAGGCAGTAAGTGAAAGAGAACTGAGGGGAAAACAGTCTTTCTCTCTATATATGCATTTGTGTGTGTATCTGTGCATTTGGCAGCACTTTCAGCCTGGTGTGCATTGTGAGTCCTTTCCCAAACAAAAAGTTCCAGAGTCAGAATGGCAGGCAGCAAGCTGGTGAGTATTGGGTAGTAAAAGGGACAAAGTAGAAAGAAGAGAAAGGAAATGTGCAGTGATAATGGCAGTGTTCTCAAAACTTGGGCAAAAAAAAGAAAAAGGCCACAAGAAATCCGTCATTACATTAAATGCATTGAAACGTGCATCAGAAGAGGTCATTTATCTACAAAATGCTTATCAGGGCATTTAATTTTTTAAAAATGATCTTTTTTTTTTTCTAACTTCAATATTGTTGTTGTTCTCCAACAAACAGGGAAAAAATGGTCCAGCAGACGGTTTGCCAGTGAACTGCTGTGATGTTAACACACCACTTACTGATGTGTACTTGGTCTACTCAGTCCCATTCATCAGTTGTGCACAGAAAAGAGAGCATACACCAGCTTTGAGCTAAAAAATTCAGTGTGTGGTTGCTGATGAGTTGATCACACTCTAAAGTGCCTGATGAATTAAGCATAAAGATGCACATGATGAGCAGGGTTCATTAGAGAGAGCTCTCTCTCACCATTATAAATTGTACATCCACAAACTGCAGGATGACTAAGAGGAGAAGGAGGTTGGCCAGCCAACTCCTTGCCAAACCAGTGATGAAGGCAGAGAGCAGAGTGGTTCTCCCATTGTCACCTTCACTGCAGATGGTTCAAGTCCTCTATCTCTAACCCTGCAGAAAACTGAATGGGGTAAATATACAGAGAGGATAATAGAAATTGTTTATTGCTAAAAGCTTAGTTGTTTTTCTTCATCGTATATGCTTAGAACTTATTTAAACTTTTATCATCTGGAAACAAATCCATATATGATTTTCAGTATATCTTGGTTTTCTCCGGCCAAGAAATAGTAGTATAAGAATGAGATTTGGATTGGATTCCCCTTGCAAATGATGGGTGCATGTTCTCTGCACTAGCACTGGCGAAGCTTGCAGGACTTCATCCCATGTCATCTTCATCAGTGATCACCTGTGACAGTGTTTTATCACAAGTGTATGGCCAAAGACCTTCATTATATTCTTTTTCCTAAGAGGGTAAGACTAGCTGCATGTGCATAGATAATGTCTCTACCATGGCAATCCAAACTCCGCCATCCCAGAAAGACAATTTAACATCACTGGAGTCTTCGACTCTGGGATAAAGCAGAATCAAGTCATGTATTCCTTGCTTCCCACTTCTGTCTATACATGTAAACTGCTTAATGACGATACTTTGCAGTCTTGTTAGCACTGTATACACTGCATTTATATACTAAATTGTTCTATTGGATTCATTGTTCTATTGGATTCATACTTTATTCCTCTTCATTAGTAATAAATATTCCCTAAACTGGTAAATTATAATGAAGTGGTGTGTGTCTGAGCTTCACTTTATCTATATAAAAGGGAATTTTGGATTTAGAAGCAGAAATAACAGAGACGGTGAGACAGCAGTCACCTCAAAGGCACATAATTTCTTTGGGGAATGAAGACTCATAACAATTTGTTTTACTAAAAGAATTTCAGAATTTACATGCTTCTTTAGTACTGAACTTTCAGTCAGTAAAACCAGTTTGAAATACTGTATTCTATGCAAAAGATCTTAGACTAAAATTGTGTGAAAAAAGCCCACAATGTTGTTGGGCTTAAAGGAAAAAAAAATATATTTTGATACTTCTTTGGCATTTTTTTCTTTTACAAATGTCTTTTAAAAAGATAGATGAAAATCAATATTAAAGCTAGTTTGAAGCAAAAATTAAAATGCTTGCTTTAAAAATAGTGTGCAGAAACATTTCAATTCCATTTGCATTATCAGAAGAAGTATGAATTTGTAAGGTAATGATAAAACTATGCATTATCATTGGTTTGTTATTTGTATAGATGGTATGTCACTGCTTTCTTTTAGAACGTAGGAATCACATTTCCTTTCAATTTCATGCAATGCTCGAGTCAGTGTTGAAAACCTTGATTTCTAATGATTAAATTCAAAGTATCCATGTAGTTGTGTCTACACTGTCTCACAATGTCTCAAAAGTTTCTAATTATATCTAATAGATATATGTATGCTCAGTACCCAATTATATACTCAATAGCCCCTCTGAAGAAATAGCTTGTGACAAGATGCACAGGAATTTTTGAGATCGAAATGTAAGTAATCTCCTTTGATTTCTTCAACCTTTTAAGTAGCTTAAGGTCATATGACTACTAAGAAAGAGACACTCCTGACTTCCTCCACACATTCCTGCCTTTCGGCACCTATAGATTAACTGAAAAATAATTCCACAAAAAACTTTTTTTTTTCCTGATTCCAGCACTGTCATGGAAGAGTGAGCACACCATGGTAAACACAAAAAAGATGCTCAGAATAAAATGTGAAGCTCTGGGGCAGAGGAGAGACAGGTATCACCTCTTTTGGCAGAACAATCATGAACCGCCTACATAGGCTACAAAACCACACTGCTAGATACTAACAGTGGAATATTGCCTGTCTCTCCTTAGTGGCTTTGGAAATTTTCTCAGGTAATTTAGACATGTTTTAAAATATAATCTCAGGTTTCGACTATGACTGGAATTAGGTATTTAGCTGTCTATTGGGCCTTTGAAAATAGTTGCCTTTTATTGTAGCATAAACTTAAAATAAACTCAGTAGAAAACTGTGGGATCCAGGAGTGCTTTTTGTCACAATGACACAGTTTATACATACTGTATTAGACTCATGTTCCCAAGCGCTATTAGAGTGTTCTGAGTTATATCAATCTGTGTTTACATTTGGGTATTTTTATTCATGAATATATTTTAGTATTGTGTTCTGCATTGCAAAACATAACTGGCTTATTTTCCATCCAATTTAAATTAATTGGGTGAATACTTAAACTTAGCAATTAAGGTTTTTCAAAGCTACCTTTTGTATCTGGACCCTATTGGAAGCATTCATGCAATCTAATGTGGTTCTAAATCACATCCAAGTTAGAAGTCTAAAGTAAGTTAAAGTTAGATGCCTACATTAAACAGAGAGACATAGGCATTTCCAGAATATGATTCAGACAAACTAAGTTAGATGCTTAAAAAAGGATAGTATAAACATTTCCTCATCTTTTGGCATTTATTTTCATTCTGAATGTTCCCATTTCTAAGCAAATCTGGAGAAAAAAAATACAAAAAGTTTAAGTCTTCTTTATCTGGTTCAGAAGGACAGCAGCCTAAGCCTATCTTAAATTTCCTTATCATTGTGCTTTGTCTCGGAAGATGTTGTATCTAGAGGTGAGTCTTTTACTGAGCCCCTGGAACTCAGCCCACTATGTAAGAACATTACAGTCCTGAATTGGCTTGCTAGTCTAATGCTCTGACACTACCTAAAGCCAAATGCGGCAGTAATTTGGGATTGGAGTATTGGTTACACCACTACTGAGAGAGAAAGTTGGTAATGATGAACTGAATGAAGAATGTCCCTTTCCAAAGATGTGGCTCCTTTCTCTTTCATTCTTTGGGCACACAGTGCATCTCCTGGATGTACAGGACAGGTCACACAGGTCTGAAGGTTGTAAACAGTACCCTTCCCTCTCTTTTCAGCATATGCACAGCATGTTAAAACATATTCAAGAAAGTACAAGATCTCTTACCAATCAAAAGACAGCCTGTTTTGCTTATTATCTGTACTATCCAATGACCACATGACAAACCTGCAGTTGGAATGGACTCAGTACTGAATTTTAAACTGAGAACAAAGTAGCAAAGCATTAAAATTGGTTGGCCCATGGAGGACCTTTCCAAATTGACAAGTTCTTTTCTTTCTCCGCACAAAGGTACTTCCCTTTGAAGAAACAACATTAGGAGCTGTTTGAATACCTGATGATGTTCCAATGAAATTATAAAATCCCTTGAGCATGGATTCATATATTTACCAATAAAATATGTAATGCTTTAACTGCCTGGGTAAAATTTTTGCATTTCTCTCCAGGGAAAATAGTTGTAGGATGGTATTGAAGAGTTTGTGTGGCAGGACAAGTTTTTAAGCTCACTTCTAGGATAATAACAATATCAAAGATGAGGATCTAGGAATAGAAAGGTAGATGAAAATTGGACGATTTCTTTTAATATAAAATATTTTATTCCAGTGACCCAAATATTGAGGATTCAGGTGCAATGTAAGGAGGAGAAGTACTAATACCACTCTTTGTTTTGATAGCAATAATTCAAAAAAAAATTGGAACAGATTATTTCCAGATAGCCTTCTCTCAGATTCTTCTACTGAAATAGTTGTACAAAATATTCAAAGGATCCTGGATGCTGAAGATGGATTCAGGTATACACATGCAGGGGACTGTCCTGGCTGCAAACATAGCATAGAGATAGGTAGGTAGGTAGATAGATAATACAGAGATAGAGATAGAGATGATAGAGATAGAAATAGAGATATTTAGAGATAGAGATAGGTAGGTAGATAGATAATACAGAGATAGAGATAGAGATGATAGAGATAGAAATAGAGATATTTAGAGATAGAGATAGATAGAGATAGAGATAGAGATGAGATAGAGATAGGTAAGTACCATAGAGATATATAGGGAGATTCTACCTCTTTTTTCATTGTTTGAGCTGAAATAAAGTATTTGATTCACCCCAAATAATATATATTTTTTTTAGGTTGGCCATCAAAATGTAGTTACTCATGCAGTTCCAGTCATCCTGAAGATAATCTGTCACACCATAAGCAAATTAAAACAGTAGAATTCATGTGCTGTCTCATAATATGTGTATGAAATACAAGATTCCTCAGCTCTTCCTAAAATAAGTAGAAGTGCTACCACAAATTCGATTTTATATGTGAAGATTTTACATTTGTCTGTATCTGAAAAATCTGAAAGGGAATAGAAAAAGGTGATTATAGAAGATAACTCAAACAGCATGTTAAATCTTGGAAATAATGTTTCTTTTTTGTTGTATCTAATACTAGTCTGTGAGAAAGAGCATGATGCCTTTATTAAACTAAAGTAAAACAGCATTCATCCATAAATTTGAGCTTAATACAATGATTTCAAAATGCCACAAAGAGTATCTTAAGTATTATTTCGAGTTATCTTCTAAAGCATAGTGTTAGAAGTAGCATTTCTGTCTGACTCCATAGACTTAACTGGAGTAGCTGCCCGCTATGACACCTGATAACAATCTGTGCTGCCAAAACACCCTCAGTAGGCACTTCTTTCCAACACAACTCTCAATATATTATTATAACAGCAATTTTTCCTAGTATTTTCTTTTCCTATCCCTATTGAAAAATAAAGTAGGGCAATATTCTACTTCAGTTATCCAGTACAATAAAGCTATTGTAGTTACCACCACAATAGTAATGTTGTAGCCTTGTGAACAGCTGTTGTTGAAGAGACACAGTTGGGAATTTTCTTCGGAATTGCTTTTGTCAGAATATAATGGTTTGTTGGACTTTTAACTTTTTTTTTTTTTTTTTCCAAGATCATATATACCTATTTCAACATGGCAAGAATTTATGGTCAGAGAAAAAATGTACTGACTCATTGTTCATATGGCTCACTTAGGATGCTTATATCCATGAGCTGAGTTTAGGGATGTATCTCTGCGGATTCAGAGTGCTTTTATTTCACTGTGTACGTGCTACTGTATTGTTGAACTTAAAGGAGTAATTCAAGATTTACTGAGTTATGCAAGATTGAGTGTCAAAGTGTACATGTAGAGTGAAGCCTGACACCATCAGCCCATAGAGTAGTGTGGTGTGATCAAACATGGAAGCAGTACTGCTATGTCAGCCTTCTCCTGGGCCTGGACAGCTTGCAGTATGCAAGCTCACGTGCACAGCCGTGCTTTTATGGGGCTACACTAGCTTAGGGTGGTGTCACTGTGGAGGACACCGCATTGATTAGGTCAACAGTAGCTCAGGATCTTTTCACTAATATCAAAAAATCCTGCTGTGGACTGTGCTTTACTTCTTTGATCTTCTCTCCTTACTCTTTCCCCTCCTCCCCCTCTGTTTTATTTAAAATGTTTGTGTTATTTTCATAGTTCAACAAAACTTAAAGAATCATGTATAACTTTCCTGGGTTGAGAAAACAGTTTCCCAGCTCTTTCTAAGCATTGCAATATCTGGAAGAAGAGTGGGGAGAAGGTAGGAAGGTGCTAAGGATTCTGTAATGCATATTTATAACTCAAGTCTGTTAACCATAGCTTGACATTTGATGGAAAGCACGGTTTAAACATGAAAAGTGCAGAGCAAAATCCTTAAAGCAGCATATTCTTGTCTTCTATATGCTGATGTAAGTACATGATGTCTACAAATTCCAATGATATTGCATCTGAAGTATACAGCAAGAACAGGAAATTATGGTAACGACTGGTGTTTTTTCTCTCTACTCCACAGAAACTAAAATGAACAAAAATTCTAAGTTCTAATTATGAGGTTAACACTGAGATGTTTTCTGTTTTTGTGGTTATGCTTCTTTTTTCTAGAGTACTGTCCAGCAATATCTTCCTTTGAAAACATGTGACAGAAATGTTTAAACTCAGCCCAAAGGTGAAAGAATATAAAAGAGAGTGGAAGTATTAATAATAAAAAAAGTACAATGAAAAATGCCAAGATTTAAAGAAAACCTACAATTTCAATTCTTTATATTTTCTCTGGCAGGACCAGAGCCTCCATTGCTATCTCTGCCTTTTAAAGCATAGAGAAGTCAAACTGAATACCAAGCTTTCAACAAAGGCTACATGTTCTTGGCTCTGGGAACTTGTAAGAATTGATGCTGTATACTCTTAGAGGAATTTCTAGCATATAATTGATTTAAAACCTAAAGGGCAGTTAACAGGCTCCACCTGTCAAGGCCCTGTACCCAAGAGCAGAATATTATTGCACCTATAGGGATGCGAGCTTTTTCTTCACTGCTATGTTCTCAGTAATATTTGTTTACTTCTCCATACTTTGTCAAGTCCCAAAAATGTTCTTTGAACACTGTTTTTCTCTTTTTTTAAAACTCATCCTTGTGCAGAGAAAAAAACTGCTGTCACATGAGAAGGATGTTGACTGTCACCGCCTTCAGTTTTTCTCCTCCTTCTTAAAAACCTTCTTTTCTGAACCTTTAACTGTATCTGCCAAAGAAGCAAGCTCTTTAAAATGAAATGAGGGTGGGAAAACTCACCACCACCAAAACTATTGACTTGTTTTCTCCAGCTTTTATCTACAAGTTGAGACCCTTGCTTTGTTTTTCCCTGATGGGATGCTTTGGCATGAAGCATCCAGACGTAGATTACTGGACTTGTTCATGGCATTTCAAAGAGAGCATCATTTGAGCAGAACATTAGCAAGCAGCCGAATAATTAATAACAACACACGTGGAAGCAAATGAATGTTTTGCTTGTTGAAAGAGAATAAAAAAGTCAGACAAAGGCCTGGGCTCTATGTCCTTGCCCTCCACAGCAGTGGAAGAAATAATGTTATGAATAGCATTTAACTTGAATTTGTAGCAAACTGCTGCTTTTATCATAAACAATTGCCAGATGGTATACATTATCTTCCTTTTTTCTCCTTTCACAAAAGCAGCATTAATTGCAGAGCAGCCCAGGGCTCCACTCAGCTCATCAGTGTGATAACACTTCATGACCCTGATTAGCCGTCAGTCTACTCAATTAAAAAGATCATTTAGACATTCACCCAATCATTTGCCTATCGAGCCACCTGGGCCTCAACCAGGGGCTCCATTTTTAACATTCTCCTGCCCTCTCTCATCTCGCCTAGCTTTTTTACATATCTCCAAAAGACGTAATTGAATTAAATAAAGCGTCTCAGGGGCAGCTGCAACATCTGCTGTTTGTGGTATGTCAAGCCTTCAGCATTAAAAACAGTTACATATGCTCCAAATTAGCAGGTCGCAAAGATGAAACAGTCGATGATAGTGTTTTTGTGCCAGCATGAGAAGCAGCTCACAGCTGTGTGCAATTTACAATTAAAGGCTTTATCAGAGCTCAATTGTACTAGTGAATCAAGTGGTGAGAGGTCAGTTAGTGAATTAGACCAATTAGGGCTTGTACAGTTAAATTATCTGTCTTATTACCTACTGATAAACAGCCTTGTCATATCTTTACTGAGATGATGAAGCTTGGAAGTGTTTTATGAGGTGATATTGTATTTTTTCTTTGCGTGTGTGTAATGGAACTCAGTAGCTCAGCAAAGTTAGTGTGATGCAACAAGCATATAGCAAATGATTTCCTAAAATATGGAAGAAAAAACCCAACCCCTGCCGTTAGAGCCTTTAAACAAAACGGAGTTAGAACATGAGTCAAGATTACAAATGTTGGCTGATTTTCAAGAGGTGTTTTTCTGCTTGGTGAAGTAGAAATTCATAAAGCTAACTCAGAGAAGTGTTATGCTTCTGATTTCTAGCCTTTTTTTTTTTTTAATTACTCTCCTGCACGCTCTCTCTCACTCCTACTCTGAAGGAAGGACGGGAGGCAAAGAACAGAATCTAATAATGTCAGGCTCGGATTTCATACTGTAAAATAAAGCAGTAATAATGAACGAACACAGAAACTCCTGTTTCTTAGTCTCAGGATTTACAGCAATGGAAAGCGTCACTTGTAATTCTGGATAAAAATGACTGAAGATAGGTGAACTGAGTTAAGGTGAGCTGCTATAGTCTTTTGAGAAGCCTTATGCATACAAGTGTGTTTGCTCATAGCTGGTTAGCAATAAGGATCTCTTATCCCCAGATTTTATTTCTGTGAAAACGCCAAAAAGAGACTCAACCTATACGAGAGTGCTGCAACATCAATTTTATAGGCACCTGGCTGTAAGAATGAGCAACGTGCTCTCAGGGCTCCCCTCCAATATAGGGGATAGTAGTGGTTCTTTGATCAATGAGTGTTCTATAAAATAATCTGTCCTTGCATGGGGTTAGCTTGTACGGAAATGCTAATGCCAGCACAAAAAGGCCTTGTTTTGGTGTTTTGCAGAGGAGGTTCAAAAACCTTCTCTCTAAGGTATCTTACCTGTGCTTTGCTCTTGAACACGAGGTAAAGCTCATGCCTTTCTTTTAATGCATAAAAACAGGTAGCATGGCTGCCATGTATTTTCATAGAAGTCCTAGATATTCTATCATTTGCTTTGATTCCCTCCTCCTCTAGAAGAGGAGCAGTAATCTGTTAAGTCATAGGGATGGACTCAAAATACATCTGCTGATGTAGTCAGAGAATTTGCCTTGAAGAAGATATGTCGGGTCAGACATCTAAGTTGTATTTCAGTCTTTTGCATACATTATACTGTTACTGGATGGGATGCATAACAAGTTAAGATTCTGTCCTGAAGGAGTGTCTGGTGAATTGCACCTGAATGGGGAATCATTCTTCCTTCTCTTTATTCTGCATGGTAGCACTCCTTCAGGAGAAGGGGTAGCAAACACATGCTTAGGCAGCTTGTAGGCATCACACAGCATGGTCAGGCTGACTTAGCCTTCTGGGTGAAATCTAAATGAGCGAAGGAGTGTATTTTACTTTGGAGTCTGTAGCTGGAGACTGTCTTATGTAGCCAGGTAATATAGAAATACATTTCTTCCAACTGTATTTAATATATAGCTATATTTAAGCTATATTTATTTATTTTTTTTAAGTAGCAACTATTGTACATGCTGTAGAGCTGGACTGTTTAGGTGTTCATGGGATATCTACTGGACTGAGTCCAAGCAGATATTAAATGGTAGCTAATAAATGAGGTTTTTCAGGGTGTGAATAGGTGGTGTTGGCTGTGTTTTAACTTAGGCAGATAATTCCACCCAAATCTCATGTTTCTGCAAACACATTTTTTTGGAATAAGCTCTTAATATTTTTAATGCATATTTTCTATTTACTCAGGCATAGAAAGCCTGCAAAATGTGGAGGGAAATCTTCAAGCTGATATCTTAAAATGTCTTACTAAAGATCATATTTGAAAAAAATGTTTGAAGTGCTGTCTTTCGAGGGGTCCTAGTTAGATTCTGTCAGCAAGTAGTGTTGGCTCATTTTCTTCAAGTTTGTGACCTGTGTTTAAAGAAATTCTAATCAGCACAGAAATTACCCTCCTTGAAACAGCAAATTTAACATTTCAACTTTTTCCTTAAGTGCATTGACCTTATTGCCAAGCTTTAAAAAATAGTTGAAAGAAAGAGAACTTCTTTTGGATGAAAAAAAAAGCAAAAGAATGTGGAGGCTTGGGGAGATTGGTTGATCAATGAATGCCTTTTTCAATACCTATCCTCTATTACTTGGAAGCATATTTATTTCATTCCTCAAGAGAAGAGAAACGGAGCTTAAGTATTATCAAAACGGGTGAGTTTTGAATGCGCAGGGTGTACTTGGTCAGGGCCCTGATCTCTCCTACAACGCACCTGCTGCTTGCCAGTTATAGGAATTCTTCATCCTTTCCTGCTCTTGCCATTTCCAATTTCTCTGTGTCACTTGCCCATTGACAAGGCCAAAATGAAAGGTTAGCCTCAGGCAACATGTTTTTCTTTTCTAAATGCTAACTTGTACTTCACTGTGTACTTTACCTTCACATCATTTTCCACAAAAAAGAAGGAACATCCACAGTGGCAGCACTAACTCGAAACAAAGAATTAAGTCCACACCCCCCCAACACACAACTTTTACCTTTCCTCTGAGATTACTGATAAATTTCTTCAGATTCCATTTTTAAGAGATATAGGACTCTCAGTGGCATTTTAAAAAGTGATTTTGAGTTTTAAGATTCTTTTCTTTCCATTGGAGGTTAGATTTCTCTACATAGTTAATTAAATAACATAAAACTGATATTACTTATATACCTCAGTCTCTTTCTAAAAAATGCAGAAAAGTAGGATATAAGCCAAGATACTACACTAACAAGGCTATATCATGCTGACAGACTTATTTCTTGAACATTCTATTGCAAGAACAAATTCAGTTTATGTAGAATATAGGATGTAAAAAGAGACACACGCAGAGTATCAGCATATCATAATTACTATTTATCATCTGTTTGCTGAGTAAACAGTGGGGCAGTGAGGACATTGTCTTATTAACCTCAACTTGGCAAGCCAAGCTCTTCACAGCACAAGATAATGAAGATGACCATGGGCTTAAAACACCATTAGAAGGGGCACTGCCAAGATAAAAATCCTTTAACATTTTGTTTTTTTTCTTTGTTACTAGTTTCATCTTAAATTATTAAAACCAAAAGAATTTTGGCAACTATAATTTATGTCTATCCTTTTCCTTTTTGTACTTTGATCAGTTTAGAACTATGCCATTCCATTATGTATTTAGCTACTTTCATTTGATATTTTGCGGCCAAATTAAACTCTAAACAGCTGCAGATAACCACAAATGATGGTATATAATGTGTAATTTTATCTTAGTATTATATTAACCATTAATAATATACACCCAGGTCAGAGAAAAGTAATGAACAGGGACATTTGGATGATGCGGTTATTTATTTGACTTTGTGCAGCTGCTTTCTGTAACTTATCACACTTAAAGTATGACACTGTTCCTTTACACATTACTGCAGGACAGACAGATGTCACCGTAAATAAAAAATTATCCTATTAGTGGCAGGCACTACCAGTTTCCTGAGTGTATACTTTGTAGGGCTGAGAGCAAGGCATGCGTAGAGTGTATCATCTTGAAGGCCTAAGGGAAGTGCTTTCTTCTCAGTCATTTCAACTTATCTGGATCTGCCATTGCAGCCCAGCCTCCATGCCTCAGCACAGCCACAGGCCTCCAGCTGTTTTGAATGGCTCATGAGCTGCAGGGGTCTTGGCTCAATCACTGGGCTTCTCTGACCCACAGAACCAGTCAGCACCTTGTTCCAAACTGCCTTATAGAAAGCTGTTTGGGACCGTTAAAACATTTAAGAATGAGTATGTAGAGAGCAATATAAATGTTTAAACCATGGACATAAATGTTTAAAGAAGTAAGCACAAATGGCACAGCAGCGTTTGTCACAGGAATAAATAAATCGCCCACAAAGAGAGTGCTGCTCATAAATTTGCAGTAGTCCTCTCGGTTTTCACAGTGTGAGTTTCATTTTAAAATCTCTGCTTACCTACTTCCCAAACAGTACTACTACAAAGGTCGTATGAATATTATGTAATAAAAGTTTCAATAAAATACAATAAGGTGTTGAAGTAATTTAGTTCTGCTGCATGTATTTCTTTTGCATGGTTACCTGACCACTTATGGCTTGGTTTTCAAGTCTCTGTTCTTCCATTGCATTCTGATAAAAATACATCTTCCTTAAACATTAGCTACAGTTGTGGGTTTGTTGTTGTTTTTCATTTTTGTTTTTTTTTTCCTTAGACTCCAAACATCTTTACTTTTTTTTCCTGTGATAAAACCCTGCATTTTTAATAGCAAATCTGATTTGACTAAGGTGCAGTAGTTGAGGGTAAAGTCTTCATTTCCACTACCTAGCAGCATTTATTCGTGACTGTGAATAGCTTTCCTTCTTGGATAACCATGGTTGTTCATCGAATTGTCCACCCTACCCTATCTTCAGAGTTTCCTGCCTTATCTTGGCCATTAATATAGAAGTCAGTCACCACAGTTTACAATTTAGATTGTTCAGTTAAAATAACAATTTCAGAGTTTTCATTAGCACACAGGCTGCAATTTGTGGCGTTTCACTGATTGCTAGGTGAACAGTCTACCTTCCCTTGCACGAGGGACAGGGTGAACAGACAAAGGCAAGAGCCACGCAATTGTCCCAAAGTAATTATTCGAGTGATAGATCTGAGACCTTCATTTCAGTCTCCAAGATTGCTTCCTGTTGTTTTTTCTTAAGCATTCCCAGCAAGACATGGACAAATTTCATGCCTACTTTGTGTCTAAGTTATCTAAAAGTGTTTGCTTTCCAGACTGTCTATTACTACTTACTCATATGCTGTTTCTACATTTCTTAGCTGCATACAGTCAAAAATGAAGAAAATACAGAAATTTATAGGGGATTAAGTTGTATGAAAAGCCAGCGCAAAATTTCTTGGTAAGCTGTTAGAAATAATTGGCAGCAGCTTAGCGTGTTGATGTTTCGGCAGAAGTGGTGAGCTTCCTTTGGTATGGTTTGGAAGGGAACTGCAAGACATCATAAAGACACAACAGCAATAGATGTACTTTAAATGCACATATAGCATTTTAAGCTGTATCACTGGTATGCCAACACAAATATATACCAAATAATTCTTCTGCAATAGGGAAACTTTACCTACTTCTGTGAAAGCAACAGTTTTTTGCTGTTGATGAGACAGAAGTGTGAACTCTGAACTTCCAAACTGTCTTCATGGCTTCTTCTTAGCTATTTCTGACCCTCTACATGAAAGTAGAAGTGAAATATGAAAAAGTATACAGAGAAATCTGCCTATACTAACTCAATCTTCTAGAAGATTGTCAGATTGTCAGTAAGCCTTGTCAGTTTAAAAGGTTTCACAAGGCATGAAAGTAAGGGAGTTCCTTAATAGATTTGCAGATTTTTGCCCTTCAGCTTTGTAACCTTCTTAAGAAGTTCAACACTTAAGTATTTTGTTTTCCTTGATCACTGCAGAATATGGAACATATATCAGAGAATAATAATTTAAATTGAAGATCACAAGATAACTTGATCAACAATGTAGCTTCTCAGGCTGCTTGATTGTTCATGGATTAATTCACCCTGCATGTCTGTAAAGTGTACATGCCAAAGTGTCTTCTATTTCCAGTTTTAATTTTTCAGGCTAACTTCAGATCATGTTCACCTATTCAAAAAAAGAGGAGGCATCAAATGGGAGAATGATTCAAAAAAGATCTTTGGACATCTGTCACACTTTTTTAGATCTACTAATCCCCTGTTTAAAATGCATCAGTTAATCCTGTAACAAATATAACTATCCTATACCGTTTACAGTACTTACTCTCACAATTAATTTTTTTATGGTTATTTGCTTGAGAAGGAAATCTCTAGCTCTCTTTGCTAATTCAGATAAATGAATTTTTTTTATAGGCACAACACCAGAGCTTGATATTGCTCATGAAAGATTAATTCTCGATCCATTATTATTTTTACTCTGTGTTAATAATGTATTAGATGTGCTTATTGCATATCTGTGGATGTATAGATGGGTACACTTTGGTTAGACCAGTCAGAAGTGTTGCTGAGATCACCTTCACTCCAAACAGAATCTAATACTTCTTGGTTTCATGTTTTAAGAAAAATGAGCCAGTGTATGAAGGAATTTTATTCAAGATGTACTTATTAGATGCGTTGCCTTAGTGAAGATTATATTTTCTCTATTGATCAAACCACTCTCCCCTGGAGTATAGATGATTAATTCCCTATTAACTCTTAAGATATGACTAACCCAAAGAATACATTTTAACATGTGGCACTGCTTCCTCTAAAGTGCATACAGAAAGCCTATATTAAAATTGACTCCTGTACAGGCTCGTGCATGCTTTTGTTACCTACTTATCTTGATATATTGTTTCTCCTGATATAACACTTTTTTGCTGAATCAGGAAAAACCACCTTGAGTGATACCAGATAAATGGCCCATGCATTTTTTTTTTATATATCTCTTATTATATTGAGGTGTTTAGACCTGGCATAGAAAGTTGGATGAAATGATTTTAAAAAATGGTGGTTCTTCAAAACATAGGAACATAACTGTTTTTCTATTTTTTGCTATTTTGCCTTTCTGAGGCAAAAATTAACTAGTAGCCAGTAGCAACAGTATGCACTGAAATTCCACAAGTCCTCATCCTGCCCTAGTTAAACAAGTTTCTAAACCAAATGCCTAAACTTCTGTTTCTCATTCTTCAGACAAAGTATCTTCACTTCTGACTATTTTGAGTGAGATTCTTCCAGTTTCTATAGTTGGAGAGTTCTACTTGATAATTAAAATCAAGATGAAAGCCTGTTCTGTAGCCAAATGATTTAGCATTTTATGTAATATGTGAAAGTTGGTTCAAGTATGAATACTAAGGAGTACTTTGTCATACAGATCTGCAACAGAAGGCGGAGAGGATTTTAATCCGAATCTACTGCTCAGAGATCTTGATTTTATTGGAGAGGTGGCAAATTTCTGCCAGCAAAACAGATACCTAAATCTTAATTAATGTGTGTGGAAAACTTCAGGAAAGTTAAAGTTTCATCCTTCTGCAGAATAGGTAAAATAAGTAAACCCACAAGGGTCATCAGGTATGGAAAATAATGCTTTTCCATATTTTCCAGCTGTTTATCAGTTTGCCAGCAATAATACAAGCTATGAACTCAGTAGAAAATGTTCATAGTGGGCCATGATCAAATGCAATCAGTAAATATTAACTTCTCTTAAAGCAAACTCAGAAACAAATAATGTCTTTTTGCACTAACCAAATGACAAGTTGGGCAAGAAAGTAGGAAGATGTTTAGTTCCTCCACTCTTCCTAGCAGATACTATTTTCATTCATACAACCTATTTTGATTATTTTGACTGGTGTGTTACCTTCCCACCTACGGATGGGACTAGAGCAACCCAGCAGAAGAGTTTCATGTGCTTTGCCATAGTTGATCCTATGAGAACCTTTTGGCTGGAGAATAATATGTGCCGTGTAAATTCCTGTTGATCTGGTGAGAATTCACATGAGGACTACTTAAATGTTCCTTATAAATGAAGTCCCTGGTAATTGAAAGTGCTTAATAAGCTGTATTTTTCAAATACTTTCCAGAAATTAGTAATAGTTGTTCAGACTTATTTTTAATATTCCATAAAGTTTTTACATCTTGACCACAAAAGTTCAGAAATAATCCATTGTTGTCAGGACCTCACTGCATTCAGCTGATATTAAAAGTAAATATCTAACTTTTTGCTTATAATACAGACTCTCTTGCTATTATATCTTTATTCTTCTGACAATTTTTATTTATTTTATACTTAATTTTATTTAATTTTTATTTATTTTATACTTTTATAATTCCCTTTGTGCCAGTCTTTATAAGATTTAGTTTTTAATTAACTAAAAGAGATCTATCTTGCCATCTTTTCTCTATGGCTGGGCATGATCATGACTTCACAAATTAGTGTTTTCTGTGAATTTTAAATACATGCAATTTTGCTTTTCTTAAAAAACTTGAATGAAGCTTGATGACTTGACTAGTCCAATCACTATGACCTTTCATGAGACACTAACTCATTAAACATCAGGCCTTTTTCTATGGACAGTTCCATAGAAACTGTCCAAAAGTTCTAGAGTCACAGGATGATTTGAGAGCATCAGAGGACTGGTGCATCCTACAACTTGGATTAAATAAACACAAACCTATATAGATTTTAAATAGTATTACAAAGCAGTAAGGTCTTTTTTTAAAAAACATACTCTTGTTTTAAATTTTGCAGTAGCTCAACTTTTTCTGACATGCTGCATGCTTGTATCATATTATTTCAAAGTATCTGGGCTGAATAGGGTTAGAAATTTCAAATATATTGTTTGGACTAATTAAGGCCTTATCCTTTGCATGGGTATATTTCTAGTCATGAATTAAAATTAAGCAAGTCCTACTTATAATGGCAATTTGGGAGGGGGCAATAGTGGTTTCCCCTTTTCAAAACTCTTAACATAAGAAATTTATAACATAATAAATTTATAACTGGTTTCATAACATCTGTAATAAATCAGGAGATGGACAGCTTCTACTAGTTTTGATCTGTCTCTCCTTAATGTTGTTCACTGATTTGAATAAAAGGAATCAAATATTTTCTGTAAATAATTAGACTATTTATAAATGTTTTTGAACATTTTAAATTAATTTTAGAAATTCCGATTATCCTGAATAGACAATACTATTTTATTTTTTAATACTCTGGTATAATCTTCAGAAGCAGTGTTCTAGAACAAAAATTGCAATTGTGAATTACAAGTAAGTTTCCTGCAATATTCCACAATACTTGCTTAAGATATTGCAGTTTGGCAATCATATTTTAACATATTGTGAACATGAAAGTTGGAAAATGAACAAGAAAGGGCAAAATCATAGTCAAAATGAGGATTCATTAAAAATTTGATAATTTTTTTTGCAAATATTTTAGTTATCATTTTTGGGGTGGCTTGAGGGTAGAAACTAACCCATGAAATCAGCCTTTAAAAAAAAGAGAGAGAGAAAGAAAAAGTCTAATTAAGCATAGCTTAAGTCCATCTGTACTGGATTTCCTGGAGTGAATATATGATTTTTTTTTGAGCAAGATCATAGTATATGTGCAAGTCCATTCCAGCAGTAAGGCTTCCACTGATTATCCATACAACAGCTTGAACAAACATAGTCTTTGACCACAACTAATCTGGAAGTCCCTCTGGCTCACTGCATTCACCAGTGACAATGGGAGAGGCATTTTAGGGAGAGTCCACAAGCCCGACCACTGCCTGTGGCATGTTCCTCCAGCATCCACAATCACTGGATTAGGGATGATACAGGATATATCTCTTCCTTTTCTCCTTAGAACCTATTGCTAGACCTGAATTTGCGTAATTTCTTCATGAATATGTCATCTGCTCCAGCACTATTTGTGACACCAAATTACAAAAATTCATTGCTTCTTACGTAAAGTAGTACTTTACCGGTTCTAAAACAAGCTGCTACGAATTTCTACGAGTAACGCTGTTACTAGTATTGTGAGATTTAGCGGATAGGTTTTGCATTCACCTTTTTCGTGACTTTGCAGGCATATCCATTCTCATTTTTAACCTTTGCAGTCTCTCTGTGAAGAGAGTTTCTCCATTCCCTTAATCATTTTATTTGTTCTTCCCTGTAACTTTTCTAACTCCACAGTGTCCTTCAGATATAGAGACTGGTGCTGCACACAGTATTCATGCTGTTGGTTCAGCAAGACTTTATATAGTTATAAAGTGATGGGTTTTTTTTCCCCTTTCTATTATGCTCTTGATGTTGCCCATAATTTTATTGGCTTTTTGGCTGCCATGGAACCTTGAGCTGATGATTTTAGAAAACTATCTATGATCACTCTGGCAGCTCTTTCCTGAGCAGTAACTCTCAGTTATGAGCTTTTTGTTTGCCTGAGGCACACAGGGGGCATAAACAAGCTAAAATAGCTAAAATATAGCTATCTTCCATAAAAAAAGTCTAGAGTCTACAAGGCAGATTTCAATACACGTTATCTGGTATGGGTTTCTAAGGGAAGTGGAGATACTCTCTCTCATTGATATTTCCTTCCTTCTATCAGAGTACTATTTAGATGGCTAGCACATCAGAGCATATGTTCATTTAAGTCTCTTTCTGAGGAATCTATGCAAAAATTTCTTGCAATTAGGTGCTATCAAGCTTTTCAAGATAGAATTTAATCTTAATACAGAAGTCTTATCTTTCTGCACAAGATGAATTGCACTTTCTATGGTCACATTATATCATAATACAGCAGTTGGTCACTGATCTGTGTTTTGAAACTGCAGGATCAATTCAACACAAATATCTCAGAAAAATAGCTTAATCTATTCTCCCTCTGTTCAGAGCACTTCAGTGTTAAGTAAATGAGACAAGGTTATGATTTTTGGTAAATTAATAAAGCAAAAAGATTTGCGATCAAAGACTTAACTGTCTTAACGAGAGCATGTATGAATCTGAAACTAATAAATGAAGTCTCATTGGCTTTTTTTTTCCTCTTATAGCTTTTGAATACTTTAGATTTTTAAGTAGGAGAGCAAATGTTATGTATGTTAACATTTTTACAAATTAACCTTGAGTTTTGTACTTTGGACTATGGCACTCATTACTGGACTTCTGTCATTTCTATTTCTCTGTGACAAATTTGTCCAAATCAACTGACTCCGCATTCTTCGTTGGTTTCTCTCTTAAGAGACATGTACGGTAGAAGAGAGTGAATCACATTACTAATCATACCCACCATACAGATAGATCCTTCCTAACACTTTAATTGCAGTCAATACTGCATGCTTCAGACATAGCAGAAGAAGTCATGGGTATGTGCTTTAATAGGAGGTGCTAGCTACCAGATCAGGACCTTAATGTGTATTCCTGCTTCAAGAGGCATTCTCTTCTTAAACCTATTCTAAATATGTTCTGCCAACTGATTTCCAGTTGGACTGGATCTAGTGAAATAGCAAAGTGTGTGCTAAAGGTCTTCAGCAAAGTATTTAAGTCACTGAGTGGTTATGTCTGTAGGGAAACTAATAGAAGGCTTCATATCATTAGATGTAAGATTAAGACATGATTGCTTTGATAAACTTAGAAGCACAGCACAAAGCAAAGCATAACTCTGATACGACCATATCAGTCATCTAGAAGACTAGTTTGCTTTTGAAATTGCTAAAAGAAATACATTAGCAGAAAACATGACACAATGATTGTTGCAATAACAAAACCTGCTTGTGAAAAATGTCTGGATGATGGCTTTAGAATTTGTGTTAGCAGAATATCCCTTTGGGGAATAATTCTGAAGCAACTTTAAGACAGGTATGATTGCCAGCTTTCAAGCATTATTAGCTGGAAGGAAACATGTACAACATAGGATGTGGAACTTTTTGTGGATTTTCTTCTTGTATCACATGTCTCTGTGGAAATGCAAGTGTGATAAGCTACTCATAATTACTTACTCGAACAGACAGACGACCAACTTTTACTTTCATCTGATGGGTGTGCCCACGTTTTATTGATGCAAGTGTTCTGATGCAAGTTGTTGTCAGAACAATCCTCGTCTGACTCATTTTCTAGAAAGTAAACTTCTCTTACTATCTTTACTGATGAATAATGTCAATTATCTCATTGAGCGAATAGTCAAGAAAGCATCATCCCTCAATTTATAGTATGTTAGGACAGAAGTAGAAATCCCAGATGAACCTCCAAAAGAAATTGATATTACACATATAGTGAAATCCCATGAGATCTTTGCAGAACTTTATATTACATTTTTATGGATTACTGGCTTTCAAAGGATGTAAAAGTCTCACCCTTCCATAAATTCTTCATGTTTGCCTTTTTGTACTAGTGTCTACCAGGCAGAACTCATGCCTGCATAGGCATGCTGGCAGGTGATAGAAAAGTGCCTTATTTGATCATTTCCCTTGCCAGATCGTAAGAGATCTCATAGGAAGACCACATCTGAGAACAATAGTACAATATTATGGTCAAGAGATGACAAAAATAGTTCATTATTGATCTGATGTTACATGCAAGCAGGTGAAGAAAATGACTAAACTGAAGCTGGAAATATATCTAGAATGTTTATTTAAAAATCTCAGCCAATTTCTTATTATCTCCTGGAGAAATTTGCGGAAAGGTGAAAGCCCACCAGCTTGCAAATTATTTGCAGAAGTGAGAAGTTTTGTAAAGGCTATAGTAAAACACTATTGCTAGAGTAAGGAAAGACATAACCTCCTAATCATAAATAAACCATGAAGGTCATGGTCAACACAGAGATGACAGAATGCAACTGAAGGACCATTTAGGTTAACTCAGCCTCAGGCACTGGAGAAAAATTGTACTTAAGTGTACTGATATGTCAGAAGGCAATAAAGAGTCAGAAATACCATCAACTTCAGGATGACATTCTCAGAAACCTGAACTCTAAAAGAATTGATCTTCTGTGTAAAGGCAGGCGGAAAATGATTGCAGGTGACAGAAGCTGTGAATTTGAAAGACAAATCTTAATCCTAAACAGAAATAATGAAACCAATAGTGTTCATGAGTAGTGTACTGTACATATATATACCTTCATTGAATACATAGCACCAGAGCAATAAAGAGTTTAAAAATAAACAAGAAAACAATCTGATTGCAGAGGTTAGTAAGTGATTTGGTATGAATTATGTACTTTCAAACGGAAAAGTAAAATATTTAAAAGTGAGCATCCTGAAGGGCTGAATGACATCCAGATGGTTGTATGCCTGACGGTGTCACTACTAATTCCATGAAAATAATTTTTTAAAAGGGGCTAAAAGATATCTTTCATTTCTCATCTATAATCAGATAATCTATGCATGTAAGTGACAGCATTTAGATATGTAGCTAGCTAGTATCTGGGAAGATTGTCGCTAGATCTTAATCTGGTAAAATCTGACATTTGCTTGCCAAGGCAATTTAGTTGCAGTAACTATATCTACTGGCCAAGACCCTTCCATTTTACCATTCCCACCTTCAGACTATTTCCATTGTGGATTGCAGTTAGAGCAATACAGAACTAGTTTTAAAAATGAGTTTCTAATACTTAAATGGAAGTTTGCTTTCTTTGCAAGATTTTTTACAGAAGCTTTATATTGCTCAAATGCAACAAGTGAAAATCTAATGTGTCATGAACTGTGGCAATAACCCTAATTTTTGACTCCCTGTTGTTACCCATACAGCAAGATAGTTTGTCCTCACTACTCAGTAATAAATTATTTTAATTTATTTGCTGAAAATAATTAACATATTTCCCAAATGGTATATTGAATGAAACATGGTTGTAAGAGCAAAGGAACTGCAGAAAATCCACATTTGGTATTAAAAGTGGTGTCTTCTACTAAATTAACAGATTAGAAGCTATGACTATCACAGTGCACTTCATCAGGTATCTTGTAACAAAGAAATATACTGCTTAGTATGAGCTGTGGGTAATGATTGCAGAATCATTGTCAAACATTGTACTGGAAGCTAATCAACATTGTTCAGGCAGCAATCATGAGCTGGAAGGAAAACGGAAAGTCTGGTAATTATGCTATCGTCTTATGTATTGAAAGAACCTATACAGAAACAGAAAGTTGACAATACATTTGCAGTAAAGACAGCTAGTTCCTTTAAAAATGTAGTATCTGTCCAAAGTACTTTTTTTTTCTTTTTTAATCCTATTAGGTTCACCATGTTTCAGCGTGCTAGTTTTGTTTCAGGGGAAAATAATCTCAGAAATATTAATGGATTATTGTTGGAGAAAAAAAGAAGGAAGATACTTACGTAACTTCAAGTCAACTTGGTGACACTAAACCAAACGTAACTGAAGTAGTCTTTCAAGTTGCCTTAGCTATCAGAATTGAAAAGCTGTAAGCATCAGAGAATTTATTCTTGGTCTTGTCTATTCTTGGTTCTTGCCTTAAGAAAATCTGGTCATGGCTTGGAGACAGAGGACAGGCTTTCACTCTAAGCACCTAAAAAAACACAGATTTTTTAAAACTGAAATACACATGATAGAGGCTATGACACCCAGAAACATAATTGAAAGTAAAACATGCATTTGTCTCTCATTGCCATTTTTTTCACCCTAGGCTCTTTATACTTAGCTTTGTTTCTTTGCTGTTTAAACAGGATCTGTTTGCTGAAAGTCACTGGAGGACTAATAGGAGCTTTGTAAGCTTTGGCCGACCAGTTGGCAACAAAACTGGAATACTCCCTTCTGCCCATGCCAAGGTAAATGTTTTGAAACCCTATTAGTATCCAGCTCTGGTTGAAACCAAAAGAATGATAGAGAAACTCATGTGCTGATATGTCTCTCCTTACTTACAGCTCATGCTAGAATTTGTAAGGTCTTAATGAAACTCATTTGTTTTCTTAAGTTCCCCAATAGTCATTTTGTAAATGGTTCACAGGAGGTTAAAGGAAATTCAGTGGTTGCTCTGAGTGATGAAGAGACCACTGAAAGTCTGTGAGACTGCATAGCTCCATTGAGCCTTGGCTTAGGCCTGTCAGGCAGGATCTTTAAAAGTCAGCAAGCTAAACCCTAACCAGAAACTGAACATTTTAAACAAAATAGCTCATCTGAGCCAATATCAAAACATTCTGGTTTTACTTATCTCTGCAATTATACATTAAGGTCTAGGTTATTCTAAAGTCAAAGAAGTGATGTATTTTGACTTTTTGCAACTACTTTACTGCAGAACAGGTGAGATCAAAATCCGGTCATATCTTTCAAAATAAGGATTTGTTTGAAGAGGGTTATAAGAAAACCCCATTACTGTGAGAACTGAACTGAATAATTGCTCAAGCGATTTGCCTGTAAGGAAAAAAAAAAAAAAAAAGATAATTTTATCAGAAAATGGAATTCTTAATATATATAATATTGGTTTACTGCAAATGTTAACTAAAGTGCTCAGAGTGTTCTCTCCACAAAATGCATCTAGAAAATACCTTTCAGCTTCAATAGTATTGCACTCCTCCTATAACTAAAATTAAAATTAAGCCCTTTTATAAGGTTTTCTCTTATTCCTTGTTCCAGTTCTTTTTTGACATGACAGGGCTTGGGCTTGCCAACAGAGGGCAATAGTCAAGCTAGGAAAGACTGCATCTATCATTTTTGCAACTTCTAATGAGTCAGAAGGACACATAGAATCCTCATCTGCTTTTATGGATATTGCTGTGTAATTGCAGTGTAATTATGGCGCACAACAGCTTCATAAAATTATCTTTGAAGAAAACAGCTGGTTCTCTTTAACAAACAGAGATGAAATCTTGTCAATTTAAAAAAAAATCCAAAGGAAAAATACTAAAAATATATGCCAATAATAAACAGTCAACCAAAAAGGAAAAAAAAAAGAACATAAAAAAATGAAATGGATAAATCAGAGCAACTGCTATGAAAAACAAGACTAAAGTATAAAACATTAGAAAATTACAATGGTGGGAATGTGCTTTCATTACATGGTTTTATATTACAAAGCAAACAGACTCATTGAAAAGATTTCCATTTTCCTTCTTTCACTCACATAATATGTAAGACCTCGATCCTGAATGCCCTTCTGGTGGGCAAAATCCCCTTGTTTTCCATGGAGTTTGACGGGACTAGCTCCATGGCGGGGCAGGCTCTAAGCCTTAACTCTGCTGAGCCAATGTGGATGATGGGCTCTGTCGATGGGACGAGCGTGTCGGAGGCTCTTGAGATGGGCAAGAGCAGTGGAGGAGAAGAGTGAATTGAGAGGAGCAGTGCTCATGAGGAGCAGCCCACTGGGGCGATGGACCAAACCACCCCCACCACACACTTGGACGTACCCCAGCTGACATTAGCTAAGGAAAATGGTATCTGCCTGGTGGATTTTTGTAATGTGGAAGTAATGACTGAAAAGTGTTTTGCAACATTTTCTTTATTTATTACAGCAGTTATTTCCAAGACCTTCAAAAACATATTGATATATAAATATAATAATTTTTATGTAATTAAACTTTGTTAAAAATTAGTCTGAAACAACAATTAAGCAATATGTGCTGAAACATATGTCATAGAGCAATCATCTGCAAGCCCCAAGGCTTTCAGAATTGAAGATCTGTACTTCCATATGGTAAAGTGAGTGAAAATGCTTCTCTCTCATAGATTAATTTATATATGTGCTTTATGGCTCTTGTGTAGGTAACAGGTAG
This sequence comes from Tinamus guttatus, assembly GCF_059628265.1. Lineage (NCBI taxonomy): Eukaryota > Metazoa > Chordata > Aves > Tinamiformes > Tinamidae > Tinamus > Tinamus guttatus. The sequence goes on from NW_028289037.1 coordinate 4,366,005, forward strand.
GCAGATATGAGAGAAAAATATACATCCTGTTAGCTGCAGTATCTCTGTGTACCATAGTTCTGTGATACTTTTCACAGATTTATGAGGTAATGTGGAATATAAAACTCAAAAGAGTCCTTTAGTGGGGAAAATGAACTGTACAAAGCTTGAAGGCATTTGGCCAAAGTTATGCAGAGTAACCTTATTTGGAATACAGCTTCATCTGTGAAACTTCGAAACGGATTACATTTTTTCATGTTTTAGCATTTCTTAATTTGCAAGTGTTTAGAAATCTTATGAACATTTGAAACAAACATTAATTCTGTGGGCTACATCTTTATTACATTATGGAAGCATCAGTTGTAGGGTCTCAGTTAAGGATGTTTCGCACTTACAGTAGAGTTATTAAGGTATAATGATACATTTTCAGTCAATTTAACAGCATAACTAATAATAAATTAAACCCACAGCATATGCTATGTGGAGAAATGAGCATTTCTGAAAGAACTATTTAATTTCCTTAATGGTGCATGACTTTTTAGCTTCTTGAATTCCATTTCCTTGTTTGCTTAAATCTGGTAGAAACAATGATCAGGCTGAAGAAAAACCCATAGTGAGAGTTCGCTCTTGCATATGTGTATTGTTCTCAGTATTAGATGCTGTATGAGACTTGCCCAAATATTTGTAATGGCCAGTCTCTAACAATTCATCCACTATGTCTTAAAGACGGTTATTATTAACTACATGCAGTGGAGGTTTTAATTTAGTTCAAGAGCTTTGAACAGTGGTGGAAATGAATTGCCAGAAGTACAAAGAGTGGCAAATACAGATATTGCTCAGTAGATATGGACTCAGGGTATTTCTAGGAGGAGATTGAAATTCTACCTGTCCTTTTGAAATGTGAGTTTTGCATTGCCAGAGAGAAATATATGTGTGCAAGGGAACAAGGTCAGTAACTTCAGAATAATGGAGGTTTCCTAGGACTCCAATGGCTAACCTGCCAAGTACCTTCTGCAGTGTCTGTGGCAATTTTGGGAGTAAATACTCTTAAACTGTACACCAAAGATGTGGGTCGTGGATACTGTTACTTTTGCCACTGGATAATAAAAGTTTAGGGCAGTTTAGTTGTCCCATGGATATTTCTTGCCAAGAGAACAAACCAAAAAAAAAGATAGATGAGAAAGATGAAAAGGCATTTGAGATGGGTTAATATTTGAGAAAATACTGGCAAATAGTGTAACTGAAGGAAATGTTGAACATGCTTAAATCCAGGTTTAAAATCTTCAAGCTACAGTTACATAAAGTTACAGTTACTTTATCCTCACAGCTAAAGTAATACCACAGATAAATTATGTGCAGAACTAACACGTGTTGTCCTATAAATTCTGCTGATTACTAGAAGAAATTTTGGCTATTAAAATTAAATGTGAACATCCACTTCAAGAAATTATAACAGCTTTTAAACCAAAGTGTTTCATTAATAATAGCAGAGCTTTACTGTGCAGGTGTATACTATTTTCTCTAACAATATGATTATGAAAAATACACTTATTTGTGCTAACATCCACCAAATGACAGTTATTTTGTGTAGTTTCACACAAAGGAAGGGGGCATTGTTGCAGAAATTAATTTAAGGATAGACACGAAGCTAGACACTGGGAGGAAGGAACATGAAATTCATTTGTACGCCAAGGACAAAGAACTTTTTTAGTCCGGTTCCAGAAATTTCTCAAGATGGGAAACACAGAGGATGAAACTGGCTGTAACTGGAAAGTATCTTTAGGAGTGACACATCAACAGGCAGATGCTTATCATTGCTACACAGAGCTTTAGAAAACCAAAGACTAGATTAACCTTGTGAATCTAAATATTCTCCAAAATCAGGGCACAGACTTTGTAGTTTTAGGTATTTTAGTATAGATGCCCAGATCTCAGTATGTATTGAAAAAGTATTTTTTTAATATGATGATGATGCATAGTTTTCTCAGATGAGTAAGCATGTGGCAAGCTCCCTATAGTGATGAGTTGTGAGGGCTTTTCCAACGGCCAAAAGGTATTAATTCCTGGTTTTTTTGACTTCTTATTTTGCTACAAAGTCATTGTGACTTGATTGCTTGTTATATGGAAATTTAATATGTCTCCATTTGTGTGAGAGAGTTTTAACTTCTCTATTGCCAATTATGAAACTGAGAAGCACAAAGATCTGCAGGAACATAACTCCTCAAAGCACAGTTTTGGGGGGCCCAGTTTATCACATCCATGTCTCATATTTGTTTTTCATGATGCAGGAAGGAAGACTTGAGTAGATACAACTCTGCCTCTCAAGTGATGATGGCAATGTCAAGATTTTGAGACTTGTTGTTGGCAGCTTTACTTAAAATAGCTCTCTGAAGCTCTCCTGCTAGTTTAAACATTGTAGTAACAATGTAGGTTTTTGAAAGCCTTCTATTTTATTTCTGCTTAGTTGTAGTGGGCTGTCAGTTTTAGGAAATGTTTTCTTCATGCTTGTTTAATGCTTGTTTATTTCAAGGTGAGAAAGAAGAAGAACTGTGTGCAGAGCAACTGAGAAAATGAAACAAAATGTGTGCTTTTTCTTAAGTTCAGACATATATAAGTATTTGAAATAAAATTCTTAAAGGTCAAACTGTTGAGATTTTCACAACCAGCTAAGTACCTTAACCCATAGCTTCAAAATATGTACTTAAGGTAAGATGTATCTGTAATGATAAAAATCTTTGCCTCAGATGTGTTTGAGGTGAGGTTATTTCTTAAATCTTAATTTCTATATTATTTAGTTTTTACACTTCTGAAGATGTGTATGGTTTTTAAATTTATTTGTGTTAATCAAGATTTGAAAGTCATTCCAAGCCCTATTGCAAATTTATCTTAAAATTAGATGATGCCAGAAGGAGCTTGCCATCCCATATTTCCACTTAACTTGTACTATGAATATTTGCTTATTTCCCTCAACATTTGTGAATCCAGCTGATTATCAGCAGAATCTCCCTGGTTAAAAAGAAACGAAGTGAAGAGTAACTTATATGGCTCTCTCTGCACTAACTCTACTGTTGGTTCTGTAGAGTCAGAATTGCTCATGTTCTGATGCCTTCATACAGATCTAGTCAATTCTCAAATGCAGGAAAAGAGCAACCCCGCAAATATGGGTTAGCTTCTCATGAAACAACCAGTAATTTATTGTGATTGTCACTGTTAATTTTTGAATCTACAATGATGCTATCATGTACAAAATACACTGTGTTCCCAAGGAATTCCAGCCAATACTATGGCTTGTCCTGCAAAAAAACACACAGTTACACTTAAGGATGTGATCTACCACCATCTAAGAGATCACTATCCTAATTCAAAATGACTTATTTCAAGCTTCTTCAAGAATCTGTCCATTTTAAAATATAATTATTTTTTAAATTGTTCTTTGTTATGAAAAGGAATGTGCTGTATATCTGAACATTTCCAGTGTTTTTCCTGCTACCAAGAGCTCCATCTTCCATTGAGTCATTTGCAAGTACTCAGAGTTGGCCATGAGCCTGCTTCTGAGAGCCCCCTTTCACCAACACATGGCTGTGCTCAGAATGATTGCTCCGGCCTTGAGTCTGCTCATTTATGTCTGATGAGGTCCACAGAGGTGACTGTATGACTCATACAATGAAGTCATTTTTCCAATTAGTATTCTGACAAATGTCTTATAAGTAAGCTGCTTCAATAGGTCTCCACAGCTGGCTAGAGATCAGGTATCACAAAATATTAAGTTGCTTTCTTCTGAGCTGGTCAAAGGCATTTCATTCATTCTTCAGTGAGACTCTTCATACAACAGATGGATATTCTGTGTCTGAGGTATATGATCCAATCCTAAATCGAGCTCTTCCAGTATCTGCAGGCCAAAGTGCTCCTACAAGGCACACAAAGTAACCTTAGTATTCTGTAGGTACTCATAATGTTAATTCTAAGAAGTCTTCCTCTTATTAGGGAGTCTTTTAGTCATTATTGTGGGATATAATGTGTAGAAATGTAAGCAACTGACACCTAATGGAAGACTTCTAAGTAACCAATTAAAAGGCCATTCTTCCTCCATGCCTGTTTGCCTTCATTTTGTTATTTATGAATTTTTACCTAAACGACTTTTGTTGCAAGAATATGTGAGAGGAAGGGATTCAGATATCCCCTAGAGTGATTCATTGTTTTTTTATTTGTTATTGACTAAGCAGTATTTGTTATTTTCATGTTTAAAAATTATTAATCTATTTAGCAAGCAGAAATAAAACCACTTCATTTAGCTAACAGTTATGCACTACAAATTGTGAATAGTTAAAGCAAACTGTCAGCAAATCACCCCATGTACTGACATTCAGTATATGAACTGTTCACAAGTCTAACGGAAACAATGAATAAATTCATAGGAATCCATGTTCTCTACCAAACAATCTGGAATAAAGTAATATATTATTTTAGATAATTTATTCATTATGAATAATTCAGAAATCATTAATTGGAAGTTTTCTGTGTTAAAAAAAACTAATGTTGACCTTGTTTAATAAAGGACTGAAATTTCTATGAACAATTAGTTTTTCAGAATTCAGCTCTCTTCAGATATATAGCCAACATCACTGTTATATGAAAACTAGAAGGAATTGTGCAGAAGCTATTTCAGAATGAAAAATAAGTCTCTGAAGTAATGTAAAAGGCAATAAAGAACTTAACCTTTTTCTGTCTTCCTTTAAGACTTTTGGGGGCTTCAAGAATGCTGTGGTGCATTTCTAATTGTGTTTGTCTCTTTTTGTCTATATCTCATTTTTAACTTAGAGGTTTTGTTTCTATTATCATGGAATCAGTTAGAAAATAGGACACACACAACCAATTTGCTCCTATAAAAAGAAAAATAATTTAACCAAACTGCTCCAGTAAAAATCCTTTTACGTCATACCTCTTTCATATTTCAGTAAATAGATCATCATTTCAAAGTATGTGGGAGTACCACTGTTAAAGGAAGCATCAAGTGCATACTTAGTTTTACCATCATATACACACCCAGCTAGGGTAACACTCTCAAAGCAGCAGTTTCCTTGGTGCCATAATGTTCTGAGATATAACTGAGTCAAGATTTGCAAAGTGAGGTTATATCTATTATCAGTCTAACCACTACAGTTGTGAAGGGAAAATGCCAAGTTTCCAAAGCACTTGCAGCTCATGCAATACAAAGCTCCAACTCTTTCCCAAATCGCCAGAATGAGGCAGTGTTGACTAGATGGAAAACTGTATGAAGGGCACTATCCTGCTTTGAGGACTGAAACTTCAGATTGGTTTAACCAAGTGAGAATAGATAATTCTGCTCCTGGGCAAACCATTGAATCATTTGGATATCCAGATTCCTATCTCCCATTGATTTTTAGTTACATCAAGAGACTTTGGGAACAGAAGTCATCTCACCTGTGATGGCATCCATTTTATCTAACTTTAGGTAACTACAGAACAAATTCCAGCAGCTAAGGCAGTCAACTCCGGTTCCCCTTGTGGCATGGGTGAAAGAATTTATGAATACATTTCATCTGACCCACCTCAAACAGCAAGTTCCTTCAGCAAGTTACTTTTCTTACCAAACTGAAAGACAAGATAAATTCTCTCCCTTTAACTCAGTGTTTTCTGGGATCATAAATAAGGAAGTACAGTAGCGGGGTTTTTTGTTTGTTTGTTTTAGTTCTTTTTTGTCTGTTTGTTCTCACAGAGAACTTTGCTTATTTTCACTCTTTACTCCTTCCAATGAATTATTTCTTATTGATCTCAGCTTAATTGGTTGCTTACACTATTCTTTACACTAATACTGCAATCCTTACATATCCAGTAACTATTTGCCTAAGAGTGACTTAAATAAATCTGCTAGAATATTTTCTGCTACATAAAACACCAATACTGTATCTTTTTCTCCTTTGCATAGATTAAAAAGCTAAAAAAATAATTTTAAAATGGATTTGACAGAATAGTCAGAAAAATCAGACTAGAAAGGGTGGGCTAGAAATGAGACCGTGAGGTAGCAGCCTCCTCTGATTCCTGAGGAGACAATATATTTGATGATCTCACCATCAAGGTTACTAAATAAATGAAAGTAAATGGCTGGTTGATTCCCTTTAATTCAACATGTGGTGTAGACACTTCCTTCCCATTCCCTCACTACAGTAGATTGGACCACATTAGGCTTGACAATAAGGATTGACTTAGTGGTTTTTAGTTCTGTATAGTGATTTTGAATCTTTTTCTAAATGATTTACTTATTACTGCACTGTGCTTTCTAACTCTTCATGTTGTTGGCGCTGTTTCTGTTAATTTTTTGGGGAATATCATGACTAGAACCATGTAATGTTTATTGACATACATTAATTTCCAAAATCTCCTAATTAGGTATTTATTATTGAAATCCTCTTTATTTTATTTATTTTATTTATTTGAATTTTATTTATTTGCATTCTTTGGGTGGGGAAGTTGCAAAAGACCATAATAGGCTACCAAAATTATTATTGTACTAAAGCAGGTATGAATTTTAAAGTGTGTTTGACTTGAATCAGGAATGCAGTACAAATGCAAATATTCCCCTGTGTAAAATAAAGCAAATGAAAGGAAATGAACATAAAGTACTGATTCAGTGACTCATAATCAATGCTAGTGAGGATGTTGGAATGAATGGTTTAGAATTTCTGAAGATGATTACACAATATTAATCCACTATCTTGAGTTATTTAATATGTTCTTGATAGATGCTAAGGCATTGGTGAGGCTTTGCATACATCCTGGAATTAGTGTCATTTAAAGAATTATCAGTTTTTATCGCCTCTCTTGCCAGTCAGTACAAGTTAACTTATTAGACTGGAAGAGACAGAGAATGATGGAGACTGCAAATTCTTTTTTTTTTTTTTTTTCAGATTTATCATAATCATCTTCTTATGTGACTTTCATCCTTATTGCTTTATGGCCATGATCCTTCTCCAATTTATTAACAGTAGAACTTTTGCTTTTAAAAATTGGTTGACCCAAGTAAGTCTTACAAATGTCTTCAAATACTTTTTTTTTGTATCCAGCTTAATTAATATGTTACTTATAGACTTTAACAAAAATCATTAGATATGAGCTTTTTCACCATTACATATTTTAATGGCAAAATCAATCAATTTCTGGTTTATATTATTAATATTGATTTACCTTCAGTTTCCAAAAATACCCATCTGATAGCACAGTGCAATGGTTCTGGTAGTTCATCAGGTTTAAAGTCAGCCTTGCAAAGAGATTTTGATCTTAGTCAGGACTGTTTCAACTGAAGTGGACTGATAATCAATAAAGTGAGGAAAAAATTTGCTGTGCTTTGAGGATGGAAAAAATTCAATCTATATTTTAAGTGTTTAAGGCAAGTATATTATTTTTAACTTGTTTTTGTGTGTACTGTCAAATGGGGTTCTATGTTAATCCTTTTAGAATATTTGGTGTAATAGAAGCACGCTGTCTCATTTATTTTTATCTACCTTCACTTCAGGAGCACCCATCTTGTTAGGGCACCATTTACTGTCTCTGCTCATGTTCACTACTGACTTGCTTCAGTTTTGGAAGCTGTTAAGATGGGTTTTTGGAAAGGATGTTGTTTGTTTTGGGAAAAAAAATGCCAGAAAATTTCACTGAGGTGTAACTGGAAGCACAGGCTTCTTCTGCTCGTATCAGCAAGTGCTGACCTTAACACAATTGCTAGAAACACAATGAAGCCAAACATCTCTGAAAACTCCCTCTTATCTAGAAGCCCTCCATGCTAAAAGTACGTAAACCTACTCTTGAATTCAAAGGAATTTGGATGTTGAATTTGGCTCAGAGTTTACCCTAGGTTTTAAACTCACTGAGAGGATTGTTATCCTCCTTATAAGCCTTTTAATAAAACTCAAGTGAAATACAGTGCTCTTCTCCAATGGACCTAGTATTAATCAAAGGCAACATGAATGTTCACACAAAGTTCAGTGCACCACCAAAAATGCCATTTCACACTGTGGGCCTTGAGCTACTAAAATAAAATAAATAAATAAATAAATATTTAAGAAAAGAATATATTGCCTATTTTATACTCTTAGATGGTTGTGGTGGATGTGCTAAATTTGGGCAGTATTATGGCTATAATGTGGAATGTGCGAATGAGATATTCTTTGACTTTAATGTGCAAGGGCATCCCTAGGCATATATTTTCACTCTCAGACATGAAACTTACCATTGGACCAGGGAGAACATGTGCTGGACTGTGTGATTTGTGTATTTGGGATGGAGGGAGGGGACCTGTGCCAGGGATGGTGTCTTTCATGCAGTAAATATCCACAGTTATGAAGTCTGGAGGGAAAGGAAAGGGTGAGAAGGCCAGACTGTCTAAAGAGGTAAAAGGAACAAAGTCTGTTTCTTCCTTTGTCCTCACCTAACAGTGACCTGTGGAACAGTTCCATGTTAGCACTATTCTGATATGCTGCAATTCATGCATAAGGCAGTAAAAAAAGAGAAAGTTTTTTTTTTTCTCAGCTCTTATATAGTCACACAAGTCCTGGGGACATTCTGCCTTGATCTAATTGCAAATTCTGATTTTCCAAAAGGTAATTAGTGCCCATAATCTCAAATAAAAGTCGTTGTCCCTCCTGCATTTGCTTTACTGAATATTTGAAAAAATATATTGAAGTAGAATGTATTCTTCAAAAACCAAATTACCTCTCCATTTCCCTCCTTTCCATCTATTGATAGTCATATCACTTTTACAATTTCAAGAACCTTTAAAATAGAACTGTTCATAAAAAACTGAATGAGTGAGATTTTACTCCAGCACACTGTAAAAATCTTATCAAAAGATTGGCAAAATGTATCACCTACTTGGACCTAAAAGCTGTGATTTCAAGTATATGATCTGAAAAGCCCAATGTAGAAAAGCCTATGACTCAGCTGTAAGACATTTCATTACATGAGAGCCTCCATGTGCCATTTAAAATGTCTGTCATCATAAACCTCCCACTCTTCTAAGAATAGAGCTATCACTGGACCCTGTTATCTCACAACCCCCAGGTACAATATGATAATGATACTGCTAAACATCAGGGTATGGAGAGAGAAAACATTGGAAATGCCGCAAGGGTCTCAACTATAAAGAAAATCAAATTAAAATATTAATTTACTTATTAATATAACATTAGATGACCCATTTCTTCAGCTTGTTAAACAACAAAGACTTGCAAAACTAAATAAGGGCCTAAGAGATAAGTGTTTTCTCAAATTCCCATAGAGATGTTTAGCTCCTTTTTAAATATCATTAAAGATGTACTTTGCATATAACAGACAGTTTCATTTTTTTGCTGCACTGACAAGTCCTGTTTGTGTTTATTAACACACACTTTCAAAAAAAGGTTAAAAAGTGGGGACGTTTCTTGGTGATAGTGTTTGAACCATTAGTTCATTTTGTGGAATGATAGAAACTGTAACTGATAGAAAACTTGATTTTTTCTCCTGTATTTTCCTGAGCAATATTAGTAGGAGTATTTAGCAAAGTTTTTTTAAAAATGCATCTCTCTCATAGTATTCAAATTCTTGCTGCAATACTGAGAGCTGTCCTATGGCTTACTGGAGTCAAGACACTGGGAATGATCTTTTCACGCACTTAAACTCCTCCCTCTTTTCCTTAGTGGTCCATGAGGTATTAGCCTGTATGTACAGAAGTTCACTTCGCATCTCAAACCACTACGTATGTTTTTAAATAGGAGAAAAAGGAGGAGAGAACTACAAATTCCAAATAACAGGAAGAAACAGCTATTTCTGGAACAGGTTTTTCTTAAGACTTTGTGCAAATCTTTGAGACACCAGCCCTGGCCACCTGAGACATATGTCATTCCCTGAACTGTCAGTAAGGCAATCCAGGCTTTCTGAAGTGTATGTGGGAGAATCTATCCCATATCCATACGATGTCCCTGGTTGTTACCCCTCTCTATGCTCTGTCCCCAGTTGCTACCCCCAGAGTACCAGCTCTCCTCATCCTGCTCCCATGGCAACAGTCCTCTGCTGCACTCTGCAGCATGGAAGTAGTTCCATTTTCTTTCCTTTATTTTTCAGGCCATCTGTGCTCCTTCCAAAACTGCCCCTGTCCATGTACCGATCCCCTATGTGGCTCCTCTTTAGCCAAAAATGACTGCGAGTGAATTCAGACCTGCCTTCTTTCTTCTCTCAGCATACTCTGAACTCTTGTCTTCGATGCTTTGCTGTCTGAAAAAGGAAAGTATTATCATTATTTTAAACATCGTCCTCCCACATTTCCATGGAAGGATCAGCACGAATTCAAGTGGAACCGCAAACAGATTTTAAAATGCAAATTAGATTAAGAAATGTTAGAGTTGTATGTGCTTTAAAAGCACTCCAACTGGCACCAGGCTCATTTCTGCAGGCAGTTTGTGCCCAGAAAAAGAAGTGAATTTTTTAAAACAATTTGCTAGCATCAAATGGGAAAAAAGTAGATTTTAGAATAACCATTCCCTTTCAATTTTGGTCGGTTCCTTAGTATGCTGGAAAGTATTTCATAACACAAAATATTCATTTGGGACTGTGATTCAATTGTGCAAACAAGCTAGTAACAGGCAATAGTTCCAGAATCGATATGCAGCCATTTAACAATGTTGAAAGCTAAGAAAGACCCCCAAAATTATGAAAGGACCCCAAGTTAAAAAAAAAAAAAAAAAGGATAGCAATTTTATGTCAAGGAGGGAGGAAAAAGGCAGTGGAAGAGTTATAATTCCCAGGGTAGTGGTAAAAGAAACAAATTATCCTAGCAATAGATGTGTCATTTTGAAATTGACATGTTGACTTGTGTTTGACTTGTGTTTGACACTGAAAATCAGTGTCATTACTAATGAATTTATTACTATACATTACAGTGGCTATGAAAATACCCACTATTTGTACTGCAAAGTGATTTTTGCTTTCTATGAATCTTCTTCTGTTATTTCCTTTTGACACATGAAGGGTCTTAGACATGAAATTTCACTTAATCAATGAGAAGTGTAGGTAGTTGTCAGGATGCAGTCTCGTGTTAAGAAGGCATCGATAAGTTCCTTTCTCCTAAAATATAACTAATCATCTCTGAGACAACCCTTACCTTATTTTGATGAAACCTGTTTTAGCCTCTCTACAACCGTCTAGGGAGCCAGCAGGCTAGACAGCAGCCAGCTCTGCAGAAAGGGACATGGGAATCCCAGTAGGCAAGTTGACGATTGGTGAGCAGTGCACCCACCAGAAGGCAGAGGGAGGCAAACTCCCTGCAAGAGCACAGCCAGCAGGTCAAGTGTTTGTTCTGCCCTCTATGAGCTCATGTGCGCCCACGTCTGAAGCACCATGCTCAGTTTTGCGCTCCCCCATTCAAGAGACATACTGCCCAACTGGACCAGAGAAGGGCTACCAAGATGGACAGGCGCATATGGTACACAAGAAGAGAGTGAGGGAATGGGGTTATTTAGCCAGGCAAAGAGAAGGATAAAACGGGAAGTAATTGCTGTCTTCAGGTGCAAAATGGGCTGTTACAGAAAAAGCAGAAACAAGTTTCTTCTCAGAGTTGCATGACTAAATGAGAAGGGGCAATCACATCAAGAGAAACCACATGTGATCTTGAGGAAAAAGTTCTTCACAAGGAGAGTAGCTAAACGCTGCACAGACTGTCAAGTGAGGTTGTGGAGTTTCCAAAAGTTACTCACAATTTGACTGAACTAGGCCCTGAGTAAGCTGGTCTAACTTCTGTTCATTCTGTTTGGACAGGAAGTTGGACCAGATAACCTACAGAGGTCAATCCCAACAAGGATTATTCTATGATACATAATTCTAGGAAAACCAATTCCCTGCAAAGATGAATTTTTGCTGTTCTTTCAAGATTCACAGAATAGGAAATGCTAAGAAAGAAAAATAAAAGGTTATGTTTGTGCATCAAGAAGGGCTAGGCCACAGAAGTGCTTGATGCAAACCCCATTTGAGTAAGTAACTTAAACAAACCATTGTAACCTTGTGCAAACAATATAGCATTTCCAGTGATTCAGATCCCCAGTAAATGGAGTGAACAATATTTTTTTTTACTTTATTTTCAGTCTAAAATTAATTCACTTTTATGTATTTGTTTTTTACAGACTGAGCCAAATCTTCTGCTGATCATCAGAGAAACTATGGTGATTACAGGAATTGTGAACCTGGCCAATATAGATGTTACACAGGCATTAGTATAGACTACATAGGAAAAAAAGGAGATAAGTAAATAGTCCCATATCTCCCTCCTTGACATAGAAATCTGTTTCTGTGATCCAAATAACTAACTATTACATCTACTGAGACACATAAATACACAAAGAAATAGATCTCCTATAGAATATATAGAAAATAGATATGGAATATATAAGAATAGATATTGTCTCCAGGTCCTTGTTTATTGTTCCTGCCTGCTTTTCCAGGTGGAGTGACTTCATGGGTGTATATTGACACTGTAGGTAGTAGGTCAGTACTGCGTAGATGTTTTGTGGTTAAAAACCAAAGATATGATTTGTGTTTATAAGCTTTAAATTGCCTTCCTGACAAAATACGCATAAGCTGAAAGCTTCTACTCATGTAAAATTGTGACGGATTGCATTTTATCAGAACCACCAAGTCAGTATGATACAAAAAAGCTGTTTTTTTAGAATATGTATATGCAGAGGTATATAAGCTCACACTCAAGTATACATATGTTCACATATTTATATTTGCGAAAAGTGACAAGTGTATTTAGTTACATCATTTATCTCAGTGTTACATAGGTGCCCGATTTCCAGAAATAAGCTCAGTACTAAGTCTGGAGAACACATAGTATATATAAAGATATATCCATATCAAAATGCAGGCACTATATTTATAGAAATGTTTGTACAAAATAAAGGTATTAAACCATTCTGTATTCAAAGACCCAACGCTTCTATGAAAATGATATTTATTCACCTATAGCTAATTTAAATAATACCCTAGAAGAAGAAATAGAGATTAATATTTTTTCACAAGACTTTGATGTGTGTGAATATATAGATGTATGTTTAAAATATGACAATAACATTTTCAGACATAAAATATATAAAGAGAATATTTAAGAGAATGTCTAAAAACGTTACTGTCATATTTTAAATCCTTTTTTAGAGATCCAGCATTCCTATATTAACATTAGGGAATATAAGATCGAGGGAGCAAAGTTAAGAGTATATTGTTTCTTTACAATAGAGTCCTTCAAAATAGAAAACTTTGTGTTTACTATGCATTTGACAGCAGGAAAAAAAAAGGGCAGAGTAAAAACTGTTCATGAAAGCTTGGCTTTTTTTCTGGCTAAAAGGCTTTTAGTGGCAATAGTTAAATGTCGAATATAATTAGACAAAACTGTTGTTTAAAACTGAAAATAAAGTGGAACATACTTGTGAAGACTGCCTATCAGAAATTGAAAAAGTAGTAGTGCATAATTTATCAGTGTTAATAGCCCTGGGTGCATTTCTGAGGGAATTAACCTAAACAGTCAAACTATTTATCACATCACAATACATAAAATGTACTTTTAATTAATAAATGGATATTCTATTGCCTTTACGACTACAGCAGATCAATCCTCCTTTACCTTCTGTCTACAGTTTGGGTTCCTTTAATGGGTTTTAATGGGTTTTGTTCTACACTCATACAGCAAAACTTATTCATTTGCTTCCTGGCAGACTTTCTGTACTTTGTAGCATAATCTCTCTGTCTTTGGTATGCTTCCACCAAAATATCACTACAGATATAAATAATAACTGTCTCTTACCTTAAAGCATCATTCATTACTCCCAAGATGATCTGCTTGGTTCAATCCTGCCTTGGAAGTAATGAAGTTACCGTAATGTATCGCAGTTCTTGTTAATAGACTAAGGCTGTGAAGTCCTTTGGTTAAAACATTTTCTCAGGAAATTGAGGCATTTCCATTTGCTCTAAATGGTTAATTGAGTACCTTGCTTGCATAATCTTAAGTCAGTTTTCTAAAGAGAGCTTCTTTTCCATTAGATCTTAGGCAGTAGCAAATTAGAATGACACATTTCTATACTGGAATAGCCGGAGTATTGGGACATAATGATTTTGCAAGGATCCCTCAAGTGCTGAGAGTTCTTCTGGGTCTTTTTTCTTCAAAAAAAATAGTCTCTGACTGTTTCTGTCATGACTTTGTAAAATCAGACATTATTTCATTAGATGATCATGATGTTCTGACACTCAGAACATGCAGCTGGCTGAACCTCTCCTGTAGTGAATAAGTGTGCTAAGGCTGTATGAACATGGATTTGGGGTCACAGAGGAAATTCTTAGCTCCTCTGAATTCTGAGAACAAAATTCCAAATAGTTCCAAAAGTATGCTCAGAATTTCAAACAGAAGACCTGAATTTGCTTGACTTCATATACTAGAAGCAAAACGCAAGTAGGAAGAAGAATAAACCCTGTAGCAATAACGTGGAAACAATCAGGATCCAAATTATAAATTTAATGCTTATAAGCCCCATGCAATTTGTGATTAATCTACATATAACTTTTTAAAAAAGTGTTATGTAAGGTACAAAACAAAACTGTTCCTAAAAGGAGTATATTTCTCATTGAAAGATTCCCCTAACAACTTTCTTGGTTTCTGTTTGGGTCCTTGGCATAGATCCTTCTTTATAGGTAGCATTGCTTAGAGGAAACTTGAAATAGTCTTGTGAAGTTTTATGGATTATAAAATTGACTTTTACATCCCTGATACTGCTATAACGATGTTAATCATTTTTCCCCTTGTTATGGGGCTCAATTCTGCTTCTATGAGAATGAACTTCAGCAGAGAATACAAAACTAAAAGCAGCTGAATAATCTTTCCTCGGACTGTATGTGTATATTCATACATACATAGATAAATATTTCTTAGAAGAAAGTCAAACACAATAAATTAAGATAAAGATACAAGAAATTAAGATAAAAATACATATTTTAAAATTAATATTATTATTTCAAAATGGGTGGGAATCTCAGTCTTCAACAGAATGTAAAACTGCTATTTTTTATTGCAAATCTATAATATAATTCTTAAATCTACAGTATAAGACAAAGGTCAATGTGCATTGTATACTACTGCTAATGGCAGAAACAAATAGGGCCAGTAGTCCATAAAACAAAACATTCAGCCTTAAATCCTACTGAAAAAAATACGAAGCCTTTTTCCTTTTCTTCCTCTTTTTTCAGTGTTCTCATACCTAGTAGAAGATAGATTCTCAGGTAATTAGGTCCTGCTGCTACTTCTTGCTTCTCATAACTTCCCTTCCACTCTATTTTAAAGTAAAGTGACTGTGGCTCTTTACTATTTATGGAGACTCAAATCTCCATTTCTTTTATAGAGCTCACCCACTGAACCAAAACCGCAAACCAAATTGACACCAGCTGTGACCCATCACCAAAAATTTATTCCAAGAACCCACATTTATGAATTTAGATTTTAACCCCCCCTTCCCAAACCCAAGCTGTTGTTATGGCAAAACCTACATATCAGCTTAAAATGATACAGAACTAAAGATCAAATAAGAGCATAATACGTCACACACAGCATATAGGAATAGAAATGTGACTCAGAGAAGTGGGAATTCTTCCAATTTCTACTTTTCTCTGTTTTTCTTGTTTTGTACACATAACTGTTGAAATAAAAATGAACATGTACAAAGTTATTAAAAAGCAATAATTTATACTCCATGGCTTTTTCTTCATGGGACAGCATAGGAACAATAGGAAAGGAGGAGTCAAGTATTTCATTTAAATGCATTCATCAAAGAAAGAAGTGTATTTTTTTTTTCTTTTGCTTTCTGAGATTTTCAAGTAATACTAAAAGAACAAAGAATATTGAGAGATTGTGAGTCTGCTACAGTAGCAAACATGAAAAGAGTGTTCACTATAAGAGGAGGGTCAAATATAGCTCTAGTATGCAAAGAAGGAGTTCTTCCACTGAGGTCTGTGGTAAAATTTCATATTTGAAAATGTACTGTAGAGTATTGCTCTTATTTTTTTAATCTTCTCACTTAAAATAAACTGTAGCTAAAGTTTTGATCGCAAAGAGTACAGAGTTTAAATTTTGCTCACATTACCTAGATATTACAAATCCAGGATAGGATTTTCACAGTAGTCAGATTTTGTTGAGTGTTTGATAATTGAGGTTTCAATTCCATCCAGCTCCGCCTATATAATTTCTAAAATTAAATAATATATGATGAAATTGAGCAATATTTGCATGATTTCTTCTCTATTCTGGGACTTACTTTTTGTTGGAAACAATATAGATAACTACCTGTATTTATTTGCTACAGCTGATTTTCTGTATTTTGAGAAACATTCCTTTTATAAAGCAGTTACTTCATATAACCCCATCCAAGCATCGATGCAAAGCCTATTGTTTGATTCATTATATGGTTTTCTTTAATGGCATATATACACTTTGAAGAATAAATTTGATTTTTATTAGACTTGCATCATCTACAAAACACTGCAAAAAAGTTAAACTCTCTTCTGCAGGGCGTCTTGATATTTATCTGGAATTACAAATGTTCCTGTTTGTTAGAAGGTTATCCTTCTAACCATAGATTAAGGTCGCTGCATGAACACTCTTTTGCAAATCAATATTAATTAAAAATTATTATGATCAGAGAACTAAACAAAGGGCCTGTGCTACTAAAGAAAGGGTATGCCCCAGTGACAGATCACTGTTAAAACCTCTCATGCCATTGGGTGATATTTGCCATATGTCCAATGATTGATAGTAAGATTTAATGAGTTCTTACAAGCAATTAAATAATCAAGGGTTCCTGCTGTTACATGGCATAGCTTGATAGAACAGTGACAAATGAGAGAATATCTGCAACCTAATCAAAGGGACATATTTCCTTGGGAACAAAATAATATTATCCGCCAGTGCAATCAAAGGACAAAAGAACACAGAGAGGACGCAACAGAATGAGATAAATTTTGTGCTCTTTTCATTATTCTGGCCATACAGTTTCCATTTATTGGATCCTATTAAATTGGAAAGAAAATTAGACTACTTAAATATGTTTCATTTGTCATACACTGTTAGCTAGTGGTTACATATCCATATGCAGTCACCTTATCCCATGAAACAGAACCTTAGGTTATATTTTCTGTATTCTTCTTTGGTTCTTTTTAACTGATATAATTGAACTCTTAACGTATTTTTGGTTTTATTTTCACTTTTACTAAAGGGTTATAATTACAGTCCCTGTGCTACAGAAGATTATCAAACATTTTTTGATTATCAAGTTACTTTGCACTTTTGTATTTATTTTCTCTTAACAGTGATTGAAAACAGTAACTCACCATAAAAATAGAAAGGCAACTGAATTTATTTTGGACTTATATTTAGAACATATGCATATATGTGTGTGAGTGTGTGTGTATGTACATTTTCAAGAGTTATAATACAGACTAAAAGTCTGCACCTTAATTTGCAGACCTGTACACATTGTGCAGTGAGTGGGAATGAAAAGTTTTATAATGAATTCTACCCTCATGTGATAGTACATTTGTTTTTTTATATTTTTTTCTTTTGATTTTTTGTTATTTCTTTTAATAGAGCAGACTTAAGAAATATCCTTTAGAAAACGTTCTGAGAACTCAGAAATTCACAAACCATAGACTGAAAATCACAAATGGATAGACTTATGTTATCTCCAATGTTAAAATTGATTGTAAATAATAGGAACAGCTACATACAGATAGATAACAGAACATGTATTTTTTTTTTCTTTTTTTTTTCTGATTTTTTGTTATACTTTACCTTTGTCATTAAAGAGAAAGATTGAACTATCTGCTTGGTCGTTGCTTAGTCTGGTTTTAGAATTGTAAGCTTCAAACAAACAAGTTGTCCCATTCAAATCAAACTGTAGATTTTGGTTCTCAAGGATGTCCATAGTCAAACTGCCTTTGACTTTGATGACCTTCTTCCTTTGATTAGAAATAAAGCCTATGCATAAGTATTAATTTTTAAGATTATTATTATTATTTTAGCTTTAACTTCACACCTGGTGGTATATAGTAAAATATTTTTAGGGGCAGTGTGTTTTTCACTATACACTCAAAGATTTCTTTTTATTTCTGTCAAATAAATAAAATTATTTCAAGACTGTGGACTATTTTATGGCTAAAGATCTCCTCAGAAAATTTAAGCATCAGACTGTAGCTCTTGTGTATTTGATTTAGCTAATGTGTACATTAAACATTACAGAAATATATGAGACAAGTCATAAAACAAGAATCCTCTACTAAAGAGGAAACATATTTAGGTCTTTTAACACATGAGGCATCTTTGTTACATATGAATTTTGTAAATGAGTCTTGAGGATTAAGCTTTTCCGTAATTATGTCTGCCTTGCTGACACGTGGGAACAAAGGTGAGCTCCTCTTGAACAGACCTGGCCGCAGGAGAGGCCATTTGGTCTCTGAATATTCCCAGAGCCCCTTTATCAGACTGGAATTTAAGAAGATAAAAAGTGAGAGTAAGACACATATACTTATTGGCTCAAAGTCTGGTACCTTTGATTGCTGTATATGGAATTGTCATCTGTACCTCTTTCAAGGAAAGGTTCAAACTATCTTCCACAGTCTTGAATAAGATGAGCTGAGATTTTTCGTTTTCTCTCTTTTTTTTTAGAAACTTTGCTCCAAAGCAAAATGAAAGCAAGTTGTAAAACTTTGACATTCTCACAAAACAGAGTACTTGTTTTCCAGCCAGCTCTATTCGAGAGTGAGAGATGTATCACCGAATCTATTTTTCCATATGCCAGTACATTTGTTTTGTTTTTCCATACACAAAGCAAAACTTTTTCCAGGTTATGCAACATATTTCAGATGTTAGTCATATTGCTTAACACATTAGTGGAAGACATTCAGATACTAAATAAAAGTTTCAACACAAATTAAAAAAAAAAGTCAAACAACTATAGGATAAAAAGGAATCAACTTGTAAAGAGCTTCTTAATTTATCAGTGATTTGACTATATGTAGTAGATTTGGTTCTATACTTAAGAGTAAAACAGCTTCTTAATGGTAATAGTAAGCTGTTATAAAATATGGCTATGATAAAGCCGTAGTTCACAAAATACAATAATTATATGTTAGATTTGAATTGCCGACTAGTCCACGGAAGCCAAAAGCGATTATCTCATGAAGGTGGGGGAAAGATGCTTAAACTCAATCATATTTTTAGATCAGGAAATACCTAGTGAGTTTATGTGAGTCTTAAAAATATATTAATTTATCCGCCCTGAAGTGTTTTGGTCAACTCCCAATTATGTAGGATCAAGAACTGCTGAGACTTTCACCATGAAGAACTGCTAAGACTCTCACCATAGTTATTTGGGGACTTAAGACATCATGACCCATGATGCCCCTTGGCCCTAAGTGAACAGCATGACTTAGATGAGCATATCAAATCATTCATCACTGTGATTTACATGGAAGGAAAGCAGGATCACTGATGCATCAGCTCACATTAGGTCTGAACTTAATGTGATCTAGTGAAGACCAACTAAATGACTAAATGACCAACTAAATGAGTCAACATATTACAATAGTAACTTAATTATTTCAAAAAGCAAAAAAAATATCAAAAAACCCACAAAAAACAGAAAGATGCTAAATTTTTGGCAGCATTAGATTCCTAAGGACTATTCTCAATCAATGCATTCACAAAAAGTACACACCTCATTAGATTCCTTACAGATTGCAAAGCTAGCTATAATGTAAAAACAGGCAGACAGTCTGTCTCAATATTATTACAGGAAGGCTTGGTTAAATTAATAGCTTCTCATTGATTAAAAAATCTTACATTTTGCATGTTCTTAAGTTGGTTTCCACCATTATTTTTCAATAACAAAATATGAGTCTTTGGAGAAATGTGGTTATATTGAACTACTCTATTGAAATACAAAGATGGGCAAAATAAGATGTTTACATTAGACTATCATAGTTTCCTGTCATAAAGTTCTGTCTACCTGAAAGAAAAAGACAAGTCTTTCACTGTGCCCTAAGAATTTTATATTTATTTACTTTTATAATATTCTTGTCCTGCTAAAAATATTAGTTTAGAACAGCCACTGAGCCAAATCATTTTAGTCATAACTGCAGGTGAGAAATCCTTATGTTCAAGTAGCATTTTCCATTGCATACAACAATTCTCCATTTCTCCATTTTTACCTGCTGTACCTAATTCAGGTAATAATACTGCCATATAATAATGCCATCCACTGACGTGCTTTCCAAAACATCCTAAGGACCAAAGGTTCAAGGGTCCAATTTTACTCTGCTGAAGTAAGATTTTTGATATGAGCCAGATTCTAAAGACTACATCAAAAATTACTCTGTGAACTTCTACATAAAGATATTAAAACGTAGTTTACTGACATGTAGTGTTGGAACACTTTTCCAAGTACTACAAACCTGAATTGAAATAATACAAGGCCACAAGGCTTTATTATTATTATTATTATTGGAAATGTAAAGTGTCATAAGGATTGCCATGGCAAAAAGAAGGTCCTTTTGTACCTGTGCAAACTGGAGCTGCTCCACAACCTTTCTGATGAGTCAAATGTTCTTATGCTGACCAAACCATAGAGGAGTGATCAAAAGCCTTAGTATGCTGATGTGTTAAGACCTGTGCTTCGAGAACAGATTTTGTACCTTCTCTTCTACTTCCTCAGCAGAAACCTTGAATCAAGTAATGTATTGTGTGCTGTTGTTTGTTGTGTTATTTGCTGTTTGGCAACCAAATGAAAGCTTAGCTAGTTCAACTCCCATGCCTGAATGGGGGTATGGACTGTGAAAGGGAAATGACTAAGGAGGTTATCTTTATGAGAACAGACTGGAGTGATATTCCTGGATATCAGACTTTGAGATGTCACTTGGATCAGTAGGTTAAAACAAACTATAATTGTGGGCACTTTGGTTTTGAGGATACATTTTAGGGCTCGACTACTAGAGCAATTGAACTGGCTGGGTGGTGATTTGGTACTACCCCTGAAAAAGGTAGGAGATTTCTTCAATTTCTAGATATTCATCTCCTTGGCTGTATGTTTGCTGACTCGTCTCTTCTCCTTCTTTTCTTTTAATTCATCCCAACCCCTGCGATGAAAAGATGTTGCCTAGTCTCAATGAATTCTGGGGAAGCACAAAAAAGAAAGAGTAAACATCTATATTTGGAGTAAATACAAACTATTATTAGACAGAGTTTTTGGAAGTTGTTGTAATTTATCAGCTATCAGGAGCAATAGAAAACCATACGGATGAAAAAAAAACATAACCAGGGCAAGGTCCTTCCTGTGTCTGTTGACAACTAATATACACCAGGAGGGCAGTGCCATATGTTTGCATGTACGTTACCAGAGGGGGCAGTGACATATGTTCACATGTATGTCACCCCTCTGGCCTGCTGTCACAAGGCTGTCTCCCAAGAGGCATGCTCCCTTGAAAAAAGGCAACAAAATCCGCCAATATGAGGCTACATTTTGTCGGCAGATTCGCCAAGACCAGCACTGGGCTGGCAAGCAAACACAACAGCTGCCTGAAAACAACAAAAGTTTCTGTAGTCCCTTCCAATATGCCTTAAAGGCAAAGAATAGTGAAGAAGGAAAGTGCAACCTCTCTGCTAGAACAGTCTTACTTGCCAGGATAATTACACCTACTGAAATACCTAGAACTGGCAAAAGCACCTTACTGACAGAAAAGACTTGCTCCTACCAAAATAGTTCATGGTTTGTTCTGTTCTCCTCTTCACTTTTGCCACAGATTGGGTTCACATTCGTGCCACATCACAAGTGGCTCTCAGTAAGATGAAAAGAGTTTGAGTATAGAGAAGTGCTAAAGTGAGAAAGAATCAGAAAGTGTTGTTCAGCTACTGTAGTTTTTGCGGATTAGAAATGAACAGGAATATTAGATTATCTTGACCATTCCCCTGTCAGTGCAAAATTATTCCTTGCAATGTGATTTCTAGTGTTTTGCTCATTCCATTTAGTACTAATCCAAGCAGATAGCCTTTCTGTTGTATCTCTTGGGAGACCATTTATCCCTCAATCCACTTATTCCACTATTAGGTAGATTTTCTGAAATTTGCTGTGTATTTTTCTTTGCTTAATTTCCTTCCTCTCTTTAATTATCCCTTTTGGTGAAAATGTGGCTCATCTTTATATATTTGCATTCTCTCAGAGGTCACTGAGTCTAGTGCACAGGGAAGGAATGCAAACTGCAGTGTGAAATTTGCTTCTAGAAAAGGGTAATCTGAGGGACTTTTTTTGTAGCCTCAAATAGCTCATGACTACAAACCACTTTGGATGCCTTTGTTGATATGCATCTGTTTACTAAGTCTTATTTGGTGTAGTTCTGTTACATTATTTAGACATGAATGCTGCTAACCATTCCAAGAATTCTCTGCGACAGTTTTAATATGAGCGTAAAAAGTCTCTTCCCTGTCATATCAGAGAAGTTCCCAAGTAAGTGGAGAGAATGTTGGGAAGCTTGCTTGCCTAAGAGGGCAACTTGGGATTCGCTGAAAAAAATCATGTCCCCTTTCTCTGAACTGTGCACTATTCAAAGCCAAATCTAACACCTCAACATCCGACAGACTTTATTTTTCTGTCCATGATTCATAGCTCTTGAACCCTCCCTCATCCTGCACTTTTTAAAGGTCTGAGTGATCTTTAGTGTCTTCTGTGAAAGGCTCATGCCTTTTCTAGTCTTTTTCCACCTTGCATCTATCTTAGTGCTCAGAATACAGAATTACCCTTTTCCTGCTGAGTAATTTCACCTCCTCCAGTGTCTAGAAGCTTCCCCTGTGCTTTAGGCAGCTGTGTTTATAGCTCCAGCACCTCTCAGACAGACTCAGCAGGAAGCTCTGAAAGAGGCAGACAGCTAAAGCAGGATCCAGAGTTTAGTCTCTGGGAAAAGAAAAACAAACGCAGTAGGAGTAGGAGGAAAAAGAAACCATGGTGGGTCAGGTGGAGATTTCTCCTTTTTTTTTCTGGGAGTAACTGAGGTCTGCTCAGGATAGAAACTTCTGGATTAGAGATACGGTGTCACTGGCATCAGCTCCAAAGAGCACTTTGCCTGATAGAACCATAGGGTTAAAATTCTTCACAGAAAATTAGGAAGTACTTATTTTCAAAGACAAATAAATTAGACAAGGCTGCAATTAGCTCATGGATAGTCTACAACAGGAAGAAATTCTGAGCTTGGATAAATTATTTATTCAAAGTAATTTACTTTATGAAGTACAGTAGATCAGAAGTAGGGATCTGAAATAGGTAAAAGTAGATGCACCCAAAGAAGGGAAGCATGTCCTCATTTGCAGAAATGGCCATGAAGGAATGTAAGTTGGCAGCTAGAGAAATGGAAGTTTTCAGTGGTGTAACTAGAGACAGTTATCTGGAGTCACACATTCAAAATGTTTGCATGTATTCATTTTATTTAAAGAGACTTTTAAAGGTGCTAAGGGAAAATGAGAGAGAGCCTAAGAAAGCACTGAAAAGATGTTAGTCATATTAGCAGTCATGTGGGATGATTATGACAATGGTGTGGATCTACCAACTACATTTTTGAGATATTCAAGGTATGTGCAAGTTTACCTAACCTACTTTACTGTCAACAGAAAATTGTTCCTTCTTTTGTGCTAATTAGAGATTGGTTATGAATTTCATAATCAAGTTAGGCTCTGAAGTCTTCTCTTTCTTATTCATATTGTTACATTCTCCAGAGACTTGGATTTTAAGTATGTATTGTCCTATTAGATTTTTGTTTTGGTGTATCTGTTGCTAACAGCACGAGTTGTTATTTCCCTGTATTTGTTTTGAGAATGTACAGTATGAACAGAGGGTATTTGAATTTGTTACTGTTACAACCTAATCACTAGAATATCATTTCAGTTTCGACAGCGCTCACACTTCTTATTTTTGCTCCTGGAGATTTGGAGAGAAATTGCTCTTTGGATTTTTTGGAGAAAACTCCATGACTAAGACAAAAACACAACCTCACACCCAGCACTGGTTGACTCACCAGTGGAAAGCAATCTGGGTAGCCCAGACATTGGTTCTGTAGGACAGCCTGTTGTTATACTATCAATGCTATATTGTCAAGTACTTGAACTTCAGTTTCATTTATCGAACATGGAGTCTTTCAGATTATTAGCCTTGCTAAGAGAGCAGATTATCCATGGTATTCCTCCATGTCCAGACCTAGAGGCAATCCAAGAATACAGAACTGATGCAGCTTGGTTGCAGAAGCAAAAGGGAATTCGGTGGCTCACAAGGCAGATGTGGGGACCTGGGTCAGGAGAGGAACCACAGTGGATGTCTGTGCTGAAAGGCAGAGTCCTAAGGCTTGCTTCTCTTGGGGATGAGAAAAGGGAACGATATTCCTTGAAGGGCTGGTCCAACCAGCTGCTACGGGCAAGATTTCTCTTTTCCTTCCCATATATGTCATCTTGCCTCTCACTTCACTGAATTTCCTCTTCTATTTCTTACTCTGTCACTTATTGCCATAACATCTTTCCTCAATTCTTCACACTCAGTTTTGCCCGCAGGAATAATATGTTTGCATTATCAGTATTTATTGTGGTACCTATGAATATATTGAGCAGAATGGATCTTACCACAAATCTTTGCAGAACTCCAATAGTGACCTCTCTCAGATGTGAGAAGTGACCATTTGTCCCTCTCCTCTCTTTCACTTCTTTGCTATTTTCCAAGGAGACATTTTCCCTCCTGCAAATGTCTATCCAGAAAGAAAGTATTGACTTTTATCATTGCTTTCCAAAGGGCTTGGGATTATTTGGAGCTTGGCGAGAACTCTGCAAACATACTGTCATTTGGAAACAGATTCTAGAGATTACACAGATCACCTGGATCAGCTCAGATTTCCACAGTGTTATACTGACTGTACTCTATCTAGATCTTTATTTTTACTTCTGGTGTCACAATAGCAATAATCCTGTGTGAGCCCTGTATTTGTTCTTCACAAATGAACTCTACCATTCATTTGACAAGAGAAAAAAAAAAAAAGACAGTTGTTTCATGCACACAAATGTCTCATATGATTCTGCCTTCATTGAGACCTTATTTGAACATATCATTTGTAGTGAAACAGTGGGTTCTCCAGATTCCTGTAAGTTTTCTTCGCAAAGATTGTCTGGTCATCCTCTTGCAACAAAGGTGGTATCTTCAATATATGTCTTCTTTAAATGTCAAATTGTAGGCACTTTGATAGCCCTTCCAACATCTTAGAGTTTCCCAGCCACAGGACATTTCACTACTGTCTGCTTTTGTTTGTATTTTTGTATTTATTCTCCTTTTGCAAACTCTATAGCTGTGATAGCTATTATATCTGTCTAAGGGAGCATGACACTCCCTTGTCTGTCTGCCTTGCTGATCTTTGGTTAGGTTGCACCAAGGGAGCATGGATCACAGTTTTAATGATAGAAGTGGCAATTAGTGTTGCTGAGCTATAGTTTTGGATTTTTGACAGAGCTGCTGAGCTTAATAAATCATGGACACATGGAAACAGGGGCAGTGGAGGGGAAGAGGAAGGCCTCAGAATCTGCCAAAGCAGCACATGAACTTGTATTGAAGTGTATTGCTTCTCTGTTCAATAAATGTCCACTTTAGTCTGGGTTTTTTTAAAGTGTAAAGAAGAAACATCATCTGTAATTAATAACCTTAAAAAATCTATATGAATGCATGCCAGCCCAAGGAATGAAATAGTGACCAAAAAAAAAAAAAAAAAAGGCTGAAAAAGAGAATAAAAAGTGCTTTTAAATAATGGTGAAGACTCAGGAGAGAGCCAGCTTGTGAGGTGGACAAAAGGCTCTAACACAGAACTTTAGTGAGGAACCTCTGAACTAAGGGGTTTTAGAGAAATGTCAGAATTTATGAAAATTAAAATATATCATCATACAGATTGGTCTCATCTTCTACAGTGTGTGTCCATGCATCACTTCATTTCCTCAGCTAGAACTGGGGCTACTTGAGCATCTGTGGCTGAAAAAATACAGAAAGTTGGTCCCCTGTGTGCTCACAGGGGTGCGTGTTACTTATACTCCAGTCGTGCCCAGAGCACGGCAGACATTTTGCAGTCAAGGAGGAAGACTACAGTGCACAAAGACTACAATGTGCATGAGAAACTATCCTAAATAGAAAAAGACATCATGTACAACAATAGTGAAATTACTGAACAGCCACTTCCCATTAACTGCATTTCTGCTCATTTTAGAGTTGCAAACTATTTCCTTTTTTTTTTTTTTAAGTTATCTGGGTTGTCTTGATAAATGTTTGACCTAACATCATCACATGAATTTGCTGAACTACTGCATGAATTCTTCACCTACTGTTGTTAATAATTAATATACAGTAGTAGTTTGTTAATACTAAAGTTAGTTAAATTTTTGTGGGCAACATTTTAGAGATTGATTTTCTATAAAAAAGGATGAGGTGGCGGTACAATATGGCCTTATAAGACTATTGACCAGAAACTCGAGGAAAGTGATGTGAGAGTCAAGAGGCACCTATTAAGATTTTAGGATATATCTGCATCTTTTTCCCTTCTTTGCATCAGCTTCTCTTTTCTGACTTTTTTTTTTTTTTTTTTTTTTTTTTTTTGGCATACTAAAAAAGTACCCAAAGCCAGGGTACAAGTTGAACTGCAGCACATTGTTTATCCTTTTGTTTTAATAGTTAGCACACTCGCTAGCACAGTTTTGGACCATAGAACTAGCCTCAAACAAGACACCAGCACAATTTAGCTTGCACAGTGAGGGTCCCTGGCACAAGCTTGAGAATGGGTTCTCCAGTGTAGAGAACAAAGAGTTTGTCCCGATGGATGTGATTTGTGCCATGCCCTCTGCAATAGAGAAAATGGGCTTTGGCCATTTTTTGGCCAAGACAGATGTAGTCTTTGTGGTTTTTATCACTGCTATATCTTAAGGACTAAGACTCTTTATGTTTTCTTTAGTCCTCCAGGGAAAGAGGAAATACCTTATTTCCATTCTAGCAGTTTTGGGTAAAGAGCAGAGCTACCAAGTGGTAGAAAAAAACATCTCAACAGTAATTGTGGTGAAGTTCCAGAAGGCGGGACTTCCATAAGACTATCCCAAAATAATATATTCTTTCTCTATGATAAGATCTGGCTAGTAAGTCAGAATACTGTTGCATGAAAACAAAGTGCTTTGCAGTTTCTATTTTAGTATAAAGTGAACATCAAGTAGGCTTCAAAGACACAAAAAGTAACATTCATATACAGTTCCTGAATAAACTGTAATTCATGATCATAATACAGATATGTTATGCAGGGAACTTAGATTCAAACTCTTCTGCTTTTTGAGACTAGAAATTCAATAGTTGTTCTGCTAGATGCCAAGTGGTCCTCTAAGGTGTGACAAGGTAGAGGGGTATCAATGTTCCTCTAATCACTTTGTCATTTCATCCAGTCATTGTAATTTTTATTAAAAGTACAACTTTGGAAGTAGACATTTCCTGATTAAAAAAAGTCTTGATCAGTTTTGTGAATTACAACAGGAGTGATTTAAGTTTTATGATTTTTATTGAATTCAAGGATGTGCTAAATAAGCTCTCCTTTACCAAATCTGAGTGAGCCAGCAAAGAAAAAGTGTCTGATCTGCCTGGAAAAGTGCTTTCTTCAGACTCTGGGTGTCAAAAAAAAAAAAAAAAAAAAAAACAGAACTGCTTTGAATGTCCATTTTGATGAACTGCTGTCTAAAATACATCCCGAAAAGTTGCAGTCTTATTGCTTATATTCTCTTGTTCAATATTTTAAGACCCCCACATATTACACTTCCACACTACAGTAGGAATATTGCTCCTTTCACAAGGTTGACATAGTCTCAGTGTATTGGCTCTAGGGATTTTTTGCATGACTTCACTGGTAACACATTACTTCAGGTCACATTATATCAGCTAGCTCAGCAAGAATGCCAGTGACTTTCACCTTGTTCCAACTCCTTGTAAATATAATAATTACCAAATTGTATGATCTTCTAATTACTTGAAAAGCACTACTTTTGAAAAGAAACAGCCTGGCATGAAAAAACAGGTAAGCTAGCAAAAGTAGTCATAAATCTGTGCTTTCACTCAGCTTCTGGCATTTTAAAAACTGCAGAGTGAGAGAATGAAAGGACAGACCCAAATGTCTCAGTGTATTTTATCTTACTTGTATTTTCCCTGTAACTGTCCTGTTTTCATTACTCAGAGCATAGCTACACAGGTGCTAGCAATACCTACTATTGCTAGAAATTGATGCTAAGCACCAATACTGTCACTGATCTACCCTTGTCAAACGCTGCTAAACTATTTAGTTGCCGATGGCCCATTTGACTTGCACTGATCTTTTACTACTAGAGGTGTAATCACCTTGATGAAAGCAAAAGCTTCCAGTACTAGGAAAAAATTATCTAATGGAACCAGGACATGTTTCCCGTCAAGTGAAAATCTGCCTTTTTTTACATTCTTTCTGAGAACACTTGCGTCACCTTCCTTTCCTTTTTATATTTAGGCCTTCATCTTGCACA
This sequence comes from Tinamus guttatus, assembly GCF_059628265.1. Classification (NCBI taxonomy): domain Eukaryota; kingdom Metazoa; phylum Chordata; class Aves; order Tinamiformes; family Tinamidae; genus Tinamus; species Tinamus guttatus. Next base: position 4,394,635 of record NW_028289037.1, read on the forward strand.
AACATTAACATTTCATATTGTCCAAACTTTGATTGAAAGGTTTCAGCTCACGCTTGTAAGAGTTAGGTCATTTTAGACAAAGTCAGTGGGAGCTTTTCTGTTGCTTCAAAGCATATGAATGGTGACTGTTTAAACTACTGTAGTCTTTGGGTTTGAGGTTTTTAAAGCCACTCTGCAGAAGCTTCCCAGACAGATATGAGACAGTGGAATTTTTCTAATTCTGAAGCAATTCATTTTTTTCTTTATTAGGAAATCTTTCATCTTGCTTTAATAAAAGATTAAATATAGTTATTATTTTTTAAGGACTGTTCTAATTTTAGAAGGTAGTAATTTAGGAAGTTGGACTGTTACAATGTGGGGAACAGACACAGTCCTCACTGACAGAATTCTAAACAATTATACCTCCAAAACTCTAACAATTACCATGTGCAGGTTTCCCACTTCCCTCTATCCCATTGAGTATATATTAACATTTTCTAGCATAATCTATTGAAATTATTCAACCAGTTCATAAAGTGTTGTTTTTAAAATGAAAAACGCTATGATCTTTTAATGTCTTCACTATTATAGTATGTACTAAATTAGCAGTACTCTGATGCTCTGATCATTTACACCACAATGTGCTATTTAAAACTGGAAGCCCAGCAGGAGATTTTATTTTTATTAATTTAGTATAATTTTAAACATTACAAAAATAGCTGTCTTACAGCTTCCCTGCTGAGTCCTAGATTGTTGCCACAGCCTCTGTAATACTTTATCAGGAGAGTAACATCACTCTATAAATATTGTATAGTTGATTCTGGTTTCAACACAGAATACAAAAGGTTGAGAAAGACTGAAGAAGAGACAAAAAAGAAACAGTATTTGTCCCTTTATTTATTTTTAAAGGCTCTTTCCCTGCAGAATGTTGACCAGACTTCTGTGAGAGGAGGTGCGAATGAAGACTAAATGTTGAGATTCTGCCTTGTAGTTAACTTTAGCAATGTCACAAAATACTGATATCAGAAAATGAGTTTTCATTTGAGCTCTCTTTTCTGTTCTGTCTCTTCCTGGGCCTTCTCCTGCAGCCTGAAGACTACTGTGATGTTACTGTTCAAGCTGACAGTTGCAGTATAAGAGCAGCCCCACATGAATTGTAGTTTTTCAGTTCTAAGTTTTCAGTTCTAAGCAACAGAGTGGCTCACATCTGTTTACCTTTGTGTGTATATGGTGAGCTTACAGCTTCCTGAAAAAGGCAACAGATATCTTATTCAAGCTCTTATCTTCACTAATAAGAGTGCAGACAGGTACCGGGACAGAGTCAGATAAACATAACAGCTTTTAGCCCTTCCTCCATGCTTTTCTTTTTTTGGAATCAGCAGAGTTCAGAAGAAAAACTTGTCTGGAAATGTACCCTTTGGGTTGAATCCCAAGACGTCTCAATATTGGAGGGGCCTTTGCTAGTAAGCTATTTTTGCTACGCAAAATATGTGGTTTCAGATATCACAAACCATGGTTCATATTGAAAAGATGGGATGGGCTGCTGGGAAAAGAACAAACTGTGGCTGGAAGCTATTAAATGCAAAAGCTGTGAGTTACTAAACTTAGGCACTTTTCAATCATTGTATTATTTACATGTATTGACTGATATTATAATTTACATTAAAGCAAGTTATAGAGCTTTTTTGTTGTTGTTGTTCGTTACCTCTATCATAGAAAGCGATAGTGCTTTCCAGCACTATTTGTGCATTTGTATTCATATTATTTGTACACAAAATCTGAAACCTGAATAAAATTCAATTCCAAATCATTAGGTGTTAATCATGTGACTGTGTAAGGAGAGCATATTTCTCTGGCAGACAACCCCTTCTTCTGTACTATCCTTCTACCTTTCATTAAAAATTACTGATCTGGAAGACTCATGGTGCAAATATGACTGCCACATGCACCTCTTTTGCAGATGAGGGAGGGAGCCTTCCATTCCAAACGCCCTGGCCAATTGGTGTTAAAGGTGATATAGATATTGACTGAGCAACATGCTGGCAGTTCAGCAGTGTCACACACAGTGGCTGCATTATGGCCTGTCTGGAGTATACAAGGCAGGCAACCTTCCTATTTGATGACCTTAAGTAAATTAACCTTAAGTAAATCAATAATATTTTTCTTTGAAGCACATCAATACTGACTAAAACTCTCCACCAATTTAGTCCTAACCAGTGCACTCATGAGGGGCTCGTTAATCAGCTAAGATAACTATGTTCATCACCAGTGTTTGTTGCTAGGAATTGTTGCCATATCCGTAGGGCTGTGGTATTTACATCTCTGTGCCCATGCTTTGGAAATACCAATTCATTTGCAGGTCTCTTCTTCTCCCTTAACCACCAGCAGAAGGTGAGTGAGGTAAGTCATCCCAAGGATACTGGGAGAAATGAGGCATGAAATAAAAGCTTTCCTGCACTCTTTGCTGATCCACAGGAATTTTAGGCAATGCAATGTATCACAGAGAATCATCCAGGCATTAAGTAAGGCACTGGGACAGCAAGGAGTGAGTCCTCTGTGTGACACCCTCTCCTGAACAGATGACAACATCAATGTACTCAGAACTATCTCTCTGGGTTCATGCAGCTGAGATCTACATGATGCCTCGTTTGCTATTTTTCTTTGACTGTGTTACAAATAATTATGTATCAGGCAATTCTCTGTTCCTAATATTGTTAGTTGTACTAATTAAATTAATCAAATAATCAATATGTGAACTGTATTCCAGATGAATACAGTTTCATTAACTCGACTGTTTCATTAAAAAACAATACCTAAAACATAAAAACTGTTTCATTAAAAAAAGAAGGCTCTGAAAATTTCCATAACCTATAATGAACGTCCTATAGAAACAAAGTGGGATTTTGCCACTTGGTACTGGAATTTTCTTTTCATCCAAAGGAAAACACTTCTGCATTTTTTACTGCTGCCAAAAATATCTGTGCTCTTGTCTCAGTCGGATTAAAGACAAGACGATTTAGAAAAAATATTGCTATAGATTGCTAGTGGAAGAAAGATCTAGGACAAGATTATCTCACATTTGGAAATCTATCTCTGCAATCCTTACAACTGGCCTGTAGGATAATAACTGTCCTGAAAGAAAGATAGATACACAGGTGTCATTGTTCTGCTTTACATTAAACTAAAACAGAAAAGGCAAAACTGCAATTTTGATTTGATGAGAATAATGAAATTCAGATTTAAAATAATCTTCACCTCAAATCAGAACTCCTCTTTTTGCTTAGTCACATGGCAGAAGTCCCATAAATCTCAGCACAAATAAGATCTAGCAGTGTGAAGCTCTTTTAAGATGTATAGCAAATGCATGTTTTTTGAAAGTTTTCTTCCCTTTCTTCCCTAATCTATGGCACTACAGAGTAAGGAGACGATATCAGGTTTGGAGTCTTCCTTAAGAGCTACTGTTGAGAAATTAACTTCCTTAGTGTGGGGTGTTACTTACATGAATATAGTAAAAAATAATCATATTTTTTCTCATTTCTACAAATGTGGATTTCTGCACCAGGACATATCTGGAGAATAGACTGTATTGTGCTAAGAATTCTACACAAGCCTTCACATTTTTTTTCAATACTACTTAAAAAAAAAAAAAAAGAATCTGTTGGCTGTGACAAACACTAGATTGCAACTCTAAAAGACTAGATGTTGACAATTTTATTTCTATATTACCACTACGAACAGTCATATAAGATAGGTCTAAATAATGATGCTGTTATTTGTCATGAATCACATTTTCAATAATCCATTGAAAGATTTTCTATAATCTATGCATAAATTACTTACTAGATTAAAGGTGCATAGTTTTTGATCAGTTCATATCAGCTTGAACTGCAGTTTACTTAAACCCTCAGGCATTGTAAATATATTCCAGATATACTAAAAACTGTTTGAACCTTTCTCATTGTTTCTTAGTAAGGCACATACAGCTTTTTATTAAATTATTTGCCAAATGTTATTTTGTAAAGAAATTTAATAAAATTTACTACTCTGCAATCCATTGAGCACTTCCTAATTTAATTTTCATATTCTGCATTTCCTGGGATTTACAATTAAAATTGTGATGAGCCAGACATTCAAACTCTTACATGTGTGAGATTTTGTTTTTTAGATAAACAACATCAAAGAGATTATATTTTTATAGAATTTTTTTAAATTTAAAAGTGCAAGCAAATGAGGCCCTTTTGTACACAGACTGTAAAGTTTTTACTAAGTTTGGCAAACATTTTCTCTCTTTTTCTCACTTTTTTACCCCCTCAACTGTTTGGCAAAGTTGACTGTTTATGCCAATGCCAGATACAGTTAATAGAAAATAATAGTTCTGACATTTTATACCCTCCAACATTGATCAAATAAAAATTAGAAAAAAGCCTATTCTCCAGAACAGACACTGTCATTAAAATTCTTGCAGATTTATTTACATAAAACTCAGCATGTGTGTAACCAAGAATGAAGCATTGTATTCAAGAGAAGGTTAGTTCATATTAGTGTTATTTCCTTATGCAGCTTGTGTTGTTCACTACATATATATAGTATATATATAATCTTTTCCAGTACTAATGTTTTGTTTTTATTCTGCTTTTAAGATGCTTATTGACTGTTACAGTATCTTGCAAATTTTTCATTGAATATTTCATCTGTTTTTACAAATGAATGGGAGAAAAAGGACTCCAAACAAACCTTAAAGGTTAGTCCTAGTAGGTTAGATTACCCATCTGTTCTTATCATCATGTTAGATATGATAACTTTTCCTATCTCGAGCTTGTCAAGGCTTTTGAACTAGCTGATGAGCTGAGTCTTTGTGCTCTAAAAACAGCAAAAGAAAAAATACTTGAGTTTCTTTGTGTTTACTCAATGATTTATCCAAAGTATGTTATTCAGTCCTGCCAGCAGCAACTTTCAATTTACGTTCAAGTCCACACCCTATTCATACAAGCTCTTACCCCCAAATTTTAATGTTTTAAATTGAGGTTACATTGTGTACTTAGAAAATAGCATATCCTTAGAATTTTATCTGATCTGACAACAGGCTTAGTTTATAGGAGAAACCAGTCTGAATCATTTGCTCGTTGTTAGTCTTCCTAGAGCATCCACCAAGGGGCCAAAAAGACAGGTTTTGTCAGCGTCATTAGAGAAGCATCCTAAAAAAAGATCTGCTTTTGAATGCTATAAAAGCATATGAGTCAGAGCTGCACTAAAGAAGGTGTATGTATAGTGTGCTTTGCAGCTTGGTTGCTGTTATTTGTTACTCCGTTCATTATGAAAAAGCAGGGGCAGTAATTTTAAGAGGCCTAGGTCTGTCTCCTCACTCAGCACTGAAGGTCAATGCTCTATGGCTGGTTTTATATCAGCAATGTTATTTTCCCCTATATTTAATGGGGAAGGAGGGAGACAAGAGTTCCAGCCCACTGAAGGCTGGAACTAGGGATGTCTTTGCAAAGCAGCTGGTGCGCTCCGGTAGCGGGGCCTAGTTCACAGCAGCCGTGCAGAAAATTCTGGATTTGCTGGTATAAAATGAAACAGAGTTAATAATATACATGTGCAAATAATTTTGTCTCCACTACATTGCTTCTGGACTTGCCAGTCTCTTCTCCAGATTTGTTACAATAGGAAAGTTTGCTGAATGTAAAACATCTGGAACCGTAAAGGTGTAGGGTAATTAGGATCTAATAAAAAAACTTACAATTTTGGCTGCACTTAGCAATGGAGGGATTTTCATTCATGAGAGCAAACTGGTTTTGACTATTGACTATTTTGACTATTTTTGTGTTTACAAATTTCCTTTGAATAGATCTTAAACTTTGCCTCAAATTCACAGAACTTAAAGGCTGTGGAAACTGGAAGACTAGGTGTCATGTTATACTTGTGCTAGATTTAACTACTGAGTGGCCTTAAGATCTCAAGAAGTTTTCACCTCCTAGGCTTCCCAGCTCACGTACATAGCACCTACCAGGGGACAGCATTGCCTGATGCAGATGTAGATAAGCCAGAAAAGCAAAGTGGTCACCAAGTTCTTCATTTTACAAACCATGGAAATGTTTGGTTCATCTATCAGTGCAGCAGATTTAAAAGAGAGGAGAGTTGCTCCTAACACTTTCTGAGTTGTTTGGGACCTTTTATATGACTCCTTTTAAAACTTCTGTATGGCAGCATTATCTGTTAGAGAAGTGATGTAGTCTTTGATTTCTCAACTTTCTATAAGAGTCTGTTGATATAGATTCTCAAGGAGTTATACAGACATGCAATTAAAATGAAATACTAATTATTACCAAAAAAAGATTGTGCCTGCAGAATATAACTCAGTTGTAACATATTTCACAAAGCGTTTATTCAGTGAAGGAAAGTGTTCCTATAGCCAGAAAAGTAAATTTTCTGATCTCCAAATGGACATTTTATCATCTTTTAATCTGATCTCCTAGTGGCATCATGAATTTCACAGACAGCTTTGTTAATCAGCAGAGTACTCCAGAAGAGAGCTTTCTTGGCTAAAAGTAAGGTTATTATTTATTTTTAAATACCCAGTTCCAAGTTTCTGAAATATCCGTATGGATCTAACTTCATACATTATCGTTATATATACCATTATACAATCCTGATATGGTCTACGTAATTGTGATATAACCTTACTCTTTATTACCACAATTAGTGAGGACTACCACTTACATAGTCCATATCAGGGTTGAGAATAAACATTCTTTTCCATCTGTCTATTTCTTTGCGCATTTGCTCTCACGTTCCTCAAGTTTTTGCTCAAATTTTTGATAGTTTTACTACAGATTACAGATTCAAGGTTTCCACTGTTGATATAAGAGTTCACATTAAACAATTTTAAAAAAAACCTTTCAGCTTTGAATGAAGGAAAATAATGTTCTTACCTAAGAAAATCATAAAAAAAAGGCTACATGTGATCACTTAAAATGAAGATATGTATTTTTCTGCCTCTGCCATGTGCAGTAATTCTGGAATCTTTGCTCAGGGCAAGAATGAAATCTTGTCAACTCTAAAGAACAAAAGTAGTCTTGAATATTTTGGCAGCATTCAGTGGCATCTGTTACATAACTCAATAAAAGCTGATGAGTTAAGGTATACATATAGACTTGTCCTCAAAAACAGCAAAAAATGAGAAGCAAATAGAAGTCTGGGAATGACTTTTTGCATAAACTAAAAATATATTCTCACTGAAAACCTAGAGAGACATTGAAAAAGTTTGCCATCCCTTCAGAAAGTTGTATTTCTTTTTTAAAATATCTTTTATTCTTTTCCATTTTTTTCTCAAAGAAAAATTATAATCATTTTCCAAACTTCAAATCTAGCTTTCTCTGTTTACATATTAAACAATATTCTTGTTCTCTTGTCAACATTACTGGTTTTATTTCTACTAATATGTCATAACTATGCACTAAAAAGCATAAACAGTATATGGAAGTCTATGTATTATGTAGACACTAGCAATATTTATCTTGCGGGGTGTCTTTTTTTTTTGTGAGCCTGGAATAAAGAAGGAACGATTTAGTTTACAATCTAATTTTGAGGGAAATGAGAAGTGATGAAATATCATGAAAAGAAAAGAATCTTGAAATAAAGCAGAACTGTTTAACAACACACATTAAACAACTCACTGTCTTTAGCTCGTAAACAACACTAATGCCCATGCCCATGTTATTTATTTATTTGCAAATGCTGACATTATGCCTGTGTGCTGAGAGTCAAGCATATTAGTGTTGCAGCAGTGCAAGCACTTGTTGCTCCCTTGTTCCTAATTCCTAAGCTGTGCAGCCTTGTAAAAAGGATCCTTATTCATTTGTCTGCCTCATTTCAGCAAAGCGCTGCCACAAAACGGGAGAGGTATTTGCTGTGCAGAAACGTTGAGGACCACTCAGTTTGCACAGAGCACAGCGGTGCAAGCGGCAAAAGCCAAGAGGGTAGAGCTGGCCCATGCAATCCTACCTACAGCCTGATGTCTCTCCATGCAATGCCTAGACAGCAGCCTAGGCTTAAATGTGCTCAAAAGAGACTAATATCACAAATGTGGGGTGACATTTGCTAAAGCTCTTTCTCATTCTCCAGGCAGATTGCTCAACTCTGTCAAGGATCAGTGAAATGTGGGACAAAACTCAATAACAAGATCTCTCTGCAGCCCAAGACACAAGGCTGTAATAATTTTAATTGCAGTCATATCATTATGGAAAAGAACATCAAGTAGCAATATCACAGTCTTCAATGGCACAGATTTTTAACATCTATATTGTACCATTTTAATTGCAGGTTACATATATAATTAAAAAATAGAGAATGCATTCTCAATACCTAGAGACTGCAGGCACCTATGGTGGAATTTTGCCCATTTACTGAGAATCAAGATTAGCACCAGAAATTATGATCCTCGGTAATGGGGAAGGGAAGGAAGTACTCACTTTTGAAGCAGGGCCTTGCCTTGAAATTCCCCTACACATATTTATATTATTTATTTTCATTGCCTTCACTTTCTTATTTAAAAAAACACAAGTAGTTTATTCCCTGGATAAATATTTCCAAGTTCTGTTTTTTGAAATTAGTAGGAATATTCCCATTTACTTCATCAAAGTAATGATTTCACTCTTGATAAATAATCATTATACATTTCCCTCATTCAGTCTGTAGAAATAATTTCTAAGGGTTTTAGTCCCCCCAAAAAATTTATGCAATTGTTTCTTACTAAAAATACTTTTATAACTGCAACAAAGTAGAGATCTATAATATTAATAATACAGAAACAATTTTATGTCTATTGGAAGTTGTGGCACTACTATATAAGCTAGTCAAAGCTTTTTTCTTTTCAGAAGTCTGTTCTGTTAAGACATTAAAAAAGAAAAGAGACGGCTAGATATCAGATGGGTTGTAAATACCTCTGTCTTTTGACAGTTTTATTTATTTATTTGTTGATTAAATACATGAAGAAATTTCTGTAAGAAAAATAATATTTTTAGTGGAAGTCAGATAATTTGTCCATTTTCTTTGTAATCTGCCATGACTTGATTTTGTATTTGCTTTTTAATATATATAACTCAAGACTCGCCTTTGTGTTATTTATTTTGTGGACTGTAATTTTATAAGGTATTTTTTTATAAAGTAAATTCATGTCTATAAGACTTTTGCTTAAAAATAGTAATAACAACCCCTGGTGTCTCAGTCAAATTGATTTTTCTGATGAGAACCTTGAAGGAAGTTATTATTTTTTCTTAATCTGTCAGGCAGTTGCTACATGAGAATAAACCATTCAATGCTATTGTTTTCATTTATTTTATGTCTCTTTTTTCATGGCACTTTGGTTAGTATGTACTCTGCTGAAGAACAATTAGTCAATCAGAATTTATTACCTAATGTTGACCTATTTGGACCTAGTTAAAAACTGTGGTTCTCTCTGTTAGCCATTTAGTGAGATTTTCTATGTAGCTAACTGGAAATATTGTCATGTTTGAGAATTTTAGTGTACATTAGTATTCTCCTTAATTTTAATGCTTAAGAAAAAGTTTTGGACTTCCTATCTTGCTATAAAAGGAGAATGAGGGTCCTGTTTAATTTATTAAAGAAGATGGACTTGCTTTATTATTAGAGCAGCTGTATTTTATATAAAAGCCAAGGAAGGATGTTCATTTGTAAGGGCAACTTTTCCCAGAATTTAAATTGGTGGTAACAGATAATGGGCAGTTAAAATGTGGTGTTAGTCATCACTTAAGATCACGAGCTACAGCTGAAGTGGATGAACACCTCCGAGTGAACTGTTAAGAAAAGCATTTGAGTAGATAATGGAAGAAACACTTAGTCTGAGCAGACTCTGCAGAAATTAAAACAAGTCTAAGCTTTAGACTTCGTTGAAAATAATAAGGCAATCCCACAAGTGGTGGCTTAACGAATAATTTGGTGTGACTTTTTATTTTCTCAACTCCTGTGGACTGATTAAAGATAACATGAGATCTGCTCTCCTTTCAGAGTAAGATTAGCTTTTCCTTGGAAATAACTAAGAGCATGGAAATAGCTGTTCACAAGGAGTACAAATAGATAAGCTATATTAATAGTAGGTAGTAGATATATTTACCATCTTGTAATTAGAGGTGCCTGGCTGAAAACACTGTCAAATGTTGTCACTAATTGAAACGGCCTATCTACAAATCTGATAATGGATTTGTCTGGCTCCCTGACCATCAATAGTACTAGAGATGCTTATTAGAACATACAGAATTTAGCTTTCTGAATAGTTTGTTCAACAGTTCAATGAATCTCTTAAAATGTGATTAAGTGTATCAAAAACACCATGATTAGCTGTGTTTCTCTAGCCTCTTTAGTTAATCAACTAGCATTAGGAGTGGAGAATGAGACAGTACAAGGCAACATGTCTTGCCCTTGTTTCCAGCTACTACCGTCCCAATCAACAGTCTGAAAGTCGTTATGCTTTGACAAATTTGTTATTAGGACTTCCTGGACAGCTCTTGAGTCAGAGCACTGAAATCAAGGATCAGAGTCCTTAAAGCCATATGCTTTCCAAAAGCATCCTTGAAACTTCCTGTGAAACATAAATCCTTCCACTTTTCTAATGGGCAAATCTTTAGTGTCCCATTGACTTAACGCAAATATTCCTGCAGTAGAATGATATGTATTGAAATGACTGTTTTGCTTAGGAATAAATTATGATATGTATTGAAATGACTGTTTTGCTTAGGAATAAATTATGTAACCTAATTACGATGTATGATGCACAACATATTTTATTAAATATATGGTCAGGTGACAATGAGCATTTTAGTGTAAAAAAAAATGCAGCTTTTATAAACTGGATGTTATACTCTAGCAGTGTTTTTAATTTTCCTTTCTTAAAAAATAAAAGACTTTCATGAAGTCCTGGGAAATATTTCCAAAATTATTTATGAACTTGGGTGTTTTTCTTCTCACACAGAGAGCAGAGTGCTGAGCTCAAGAGGTCTTTTCCATCAGATGCTTCAAATCAGTAGTGACTTCAGAGAGTTTTGTTCTCAGCAAAGAATTATATTTAAAAAAAAAAAACTACTGGAATTAATAAAGAGCAGGAAAGATAAAATAATACTTATTTTTAATTGTAAAATAGTTTCTGAAATTGCTGTGGGTGCAGTGACTGCTTTTTCAACTATTTTGCTAAAAGTAAGATGCCTTGCAATTACTCCTAAATTTCTAAAATTCTTCTCTTGGAACTCTGTGTTGTCAAGTCTTGCATCTTTCTTTCATTGCTTTCTCAAGGACCTCTAGTTCAGTGAACCTATGTCAATATTTGGAATAAAAGGGCTCAGGAGAATATCCCATTGAACAATCTTGCAACTCCTTATGTTCTTTGTGCCTATTTCTCATATGTATGTGCATGCAGGCCTTTTTCTTGTAACATATCAATTGCCAGATCTGACAGCATAATTCTCTTATCTATAAAAAAAGGTTTTTTAAAAATATACTGATCACACAACAGACCTGTATAAAGTTCATCTGCATGTAAATTATCTTGATTAATATGCAAAGCCTGCTGTTTTCTAAAGAAAAATCTCATTCCCTTTAAGCAGATAAATACCCATAGTTAAATGTGTAATGCTGTACGATACAATACCAAGTATAAAGGGAAAAATATTGTTTGAGACAATTTATAGGATGGAAAAAGGAAGATACAATTTTTCTTGAAACACAAGCCAGATGAAGCCATTCATATCATATAATAGGTGCATGTTCGGATGTACACTCACATTTTCATTTAATGGGCTAATGGATCAGATGGCTGAGCTGGACTTTGTCATAACAGATACTTTTCCTGACACATAATCATGAAGGACTCTACAAAAAAAAAACAGAATTAATAATCATAGATCTAGTTTGATCATAGATCTCAGTAAAAATGAGGATTGGTCTCAAAAAATTTTGTCTGCTATTTTTTTTCCTTTTTTGTTTCTGCTGCTACCTATATTCTTCTCCTGGTTTCTTCTGATACCTCTTCACTATCAGGCATCACAAGAAAATTAAAATATTTATTTACTGAAGACTTTAGCTCTATACCTACATCAGAAAGACCAAGCAATATCCAAAGTTTAACAATTTTATCATTGCCATTCTCACCAAATGAGCCTTTTGAACTAAATTATTGAAGACTAGCTAAAGAAAACCTAAGGAGAAGAAGAAAGATGATCAAAATAAAAGTAAGAAGGACTCCTAAAATGTGTTTCTTATTTCTTAAAGACTGCAGGCCTCATCATTTTCACACAACGAGGCCTCAGTTCCATGTAAACTGAAACTTTTAAAGCAAAAACTCAACGTTAGTGGGTGACCTCGTCACTCTTGACCCATCAGTAGCTGTGAACAAAGTAACTGCTAGAGGACCTGTGGCCTAAATGCCAGTGTGTTACTTGTTGGTGAATAATCTAAAACACTTCTAAAGCAGATGATTTCTTTTCAGTCTTACATAGCTATTACTTTCACCATTAATTCTTCTAACCCATAAAATTTCTGGTCTCAGCCACTTCTAGTGGCAATAGGATCCACTTTAACTGTGCATTAAGGATAGAATAACACCTCCTAATATTTTCTAGAAGTGTTGCATTGCTACTGCATACTGCCTGGATTATTTTATAGGATTCTATTGTCACTGTCCTTATAAGTATCTTAAGTAAAATGTGCCAATAATCATGCAAAAGTAGCTAGTTCTTTACAAATTTGTTGTACTCTGTGTATGGAAAACCCTGATTTCCTGAATAAAGTGTTATATCATCTTGCTTTACCAATATGTCAGCCCAGTTCCAAAATCCACTGTCACTAAATGGATTTATACCACTGATGAATCTTCTTTGGGACAGAATACCAAACAGTGGCAGGATATATATTGCTCAGCTATGTCCCATTATCATTTAAGTTTAGGAATTACTTAGTGAATGTTAATTAAAAAAAAAGACTTCTTTGGAAAAGAAAGAAAGAAGTTTTGCTGTATTTTGCTTTATATGTATGGTGGCATTACTGAAACTTTCAAAATGTGCTGGAATCATCATGAGAGAATGTGACAAATTTCTTCTGGCAGTGGCTCAGAAATGTGAAACTATTGTCACTGTGACATTCCTCCCTGATAAACATGCAATGCACATTAAATCAAAATCTGTATAAGTGTACACCATGTGACAGGGTATTCTTTGCCAGGCGGGCTGACCTATAATGAATAAGTCAATCCTCCCCTTCCCTTCCCTTCCCTTCCCTTCCCTTCCCTTCCCTTCCCTTCCCTTCCCTTCCCTTCCCTTCCCTTCCCTTCCCTTCCCTTCCCTTCTCTTTTTCTTCTGAAAAAAATATAATATGGAAGCAGCAATAGTATGGGTAAAAAGCTCAATAAAATCTGTCAGAATTGATTTCTAGTGACACATAATGTCTGGCAATCTAAAGCTTTATTTTGCCAACTGTTTAATCTGCACTACAAGTAAAAGTGTTCATACGCATAACTTCCTCATTTCAGTGATGATCCTGTTTAAAGATTTGTTCCAGCAGCATTTATTTAATGACCTTTATAAAGAATTTTCTCATTCTTCTGTGGGTTATATTTAAACTAGGGAATCATAAAAATAAAGTGCACAATGGGAGAAAAAAGTCTCCATTCCCCATTTCTTTTCTTTTTTTTTTTAATACAATTAATTCTCAAGCAACATTAATGAGGAAGTCTGGGAATATATGCATTCTAATGTTAGAAACAATAATAAACCAGCGGTCATTATTTGGCGTTTTACAATGTTGAATCAGATTTTTTTTTAAATAATACTTGCAAAGAAATCTCACATGCAGTGCAATATCCACAACTCTAGTTCTCTTAGTCTATTGATTTAAATACCCTTTTACTTCTCCCTCCTCTACAGGAAGTATGAGGTCAGTGTTATAGCTCAAACACATGTCTTGATAGAGCACTATTCAAACCAGATATACCCCATACTTTATATCATATTTTGAATTATTTATCTATCATGGGAAATAACAGGAGAGGAAGGAGTTTGCTGGGTGCTTGAAATGAATGTGGCAAAAGCATTAACGTGCAGGTCCAGCTGCACAAAATCAGATGACGAACACTGGTATGAAGGGTCAGAGTCAGCGATGGCAGTAGAGCTCTTGGTAATACCAGGGGAGCACAGAGGCTCATAAATCCAGAAAAACACTATCACATTCTATAAACTAGGTATAGGTGAAACAGAGTACTAATTTCCAGTGGGCCAGGGAAGACAGTGGCCTGAAACATGTTTAAAACCGGCATGCGCACGCCTACCATTCACAGATTTCCATATATAGCACGGAGGAAAAGGTTAATCAGGAGTGCTGGATGACTTAAGGAAATGCATAGGGTGGCTGACTGATTCAATTCATATGTCCCGGTGGCAAAATTCTTTCCTGGAGATCCATAATGTCTGGGTTCTTAATTATCTGGTCTTTTTTTGTGTGTGTATTAAAAAAATGGCCAATAAAATGTCAGCCAAGAAACACAGTGTTCATTCCTTTCAGGTTTATTTTAAACCTATTGCACTTAGGCTCCAGCTAAATCAATTTTTCATGAATATCTACCCTAGTAGATTACACCTCAAGCCAGTTCAGATCTCCAGAGAGTTTTTTTTAAAAAAGGAGAGATTTATCAAGTAACAAGTAACACCTCAGGAAAAAGAAACAGGGTTTTTAATTGCTTTGTGCACTCCGTAATTGAAGGCAGGCACCTTCTTGAGGCACTCACTGCCAGGAGGAGTGTGACTCCACTTGGCCCTGCCTAATTAATCCTGTGATACAAACCTTCTGGCTTCAATTTTCACATTTCTGTCTCTTTTTAGAGGTGATAATAAAACTAAAAATTTATGTTGGTTACTGTATGACTATAACGATGCCAGCAGAACACAAATAAAACCATATGGATGAAAGAGACCTCATCTTCCCATCTCTGGTTTCTCTGTGTTGTGAGGGGTGCAGGGGCAGACTTTGTGCTAACAAGAAAAGGTAGAGAATGATACAGTAGCAGGAAGGAAGTGCAGGTCAACTGATTCTTGTGATAGTTTGCTCTGCTAAGATGACTCACTGAAGCATATGTCTTATTTGTTTATTGACAAGATCTCAAAATAGAAGTACACACTCTGGAAGCTCAACTGAGCTGGCTACAAATCACAAAACTGCACAACAGCTCTTAATGAAAGACAAATTGTGCAGCTTAGCCTTTAAAAAGCAGTGAGGGCTGTTTGTGCAGATGCCTTCAATCTTAATAGCTTACATACTGTGACCCATGTACAATACCTTCCTCTGTCTGTTGAAAATAATAGACCATCTTTATTTCCCAGGGAATACAAGGACATGGATCCTACCCTTTTTTTTTTAAGTTCTTCTTCAAGAAATGAGCTATGAAATTATTTTATATATTCATATGCCATTTCATTCACACACGCACACACACGCACACACAAATATATGGCAGATATAAAACATAGCCAAATTCTTCTTTCAGTAAAATTGACCCTATTTTATTACATGATATAAAAATGCACCTAGACTTATATTATATTATGGTGGTAGTTTGAGTCAAGTGAACTGGAGGAATCATGGATCTGATTATTTATATCAAGGACTGTATTGAGAGAGGGTGAAAAGAAAAAAAAAAAAGTGGCACTACACTGTTCTTACTGCATCTCTGCTGGGCAGCATGGTGACAAATGAAGTGAACCCTCTAGCACCCAGTTCAGGGACGAGAACTGGAACTACTTTTCAAACCTCTCTTCTCTCCCTCCTCCCCCTTGACATCCCCAAAATGACTGGGATTATGATCTATCACCTCGATCACCTCATTCTGTTGGGTGAGTTAAATGCAGAGTGCATTGAAAATGGTGTTACCAACTCAGCTAAAATTTTGTAGCCTAATCACCCAAGAGCAGACACCCAATTTTTGAAAGGTCAGTTCAAACACATAAGAATACTATAGCACCAAGCATAGCTTATGCTACAAAAATTTGATCCATACAGGCTTTATTACTAGACACATGGGGCACAGCTAAGTGGAAAGAAAAGTAGGAAGAAAGATATTAGCCCGCACAGAGAAGTGATGATTGGGCAGGTCCCTCTGGGGAACAATCACTGAACTATTCCATAGGTAAGTTTTAGAGAAGAGACAGCATATATTTTGCCAAAAGGTGTGGAGATGAAGAAAGGGGATAGACTGAAATGAGAGCTGGTGGTGATTTTCAGGAAAGAAAAAGCCAATATCAGGAAGAATATGTAAAAAAAAAAAAAAAAAAAGAGTTTAAAAATATCAGGCAAACTAACCAGATTTATATTGGATGATATAACAAAGTAGGTTGATTACACTCAAGTGTCTTAAGATAGCCAAGTTTTTATTACATTAATACTGTACCTTTTAGGGAAAAGACTGATAAATCCTGATTTTCTTTCTAAAGAACATGGTTGTGCTTCATATGGTGCAGATTCCAGGTACTTTAGCCTGATTGGGTTCACTTGTCCTTTCATTCCTTTTTTCTTATCCTCATCCCCAGAACTCAGTTTCCTTCAGCACTAATATTTATTGCTAGAACCAGAGCTTTCTCAGAAGTTTATGCAAGATCTTCAAGTGTGTCCTGATATTAAAAATAATAATAATAATAAATCTTGGTTTCAGATTATTCAGGCAGATCCAAAAGTGCCTGTTTGGTTTCTAATTTGCAATAGCACTTACAAGAAATGGGGGCAGTTGGCCCCCATTTTTTAATCTCAAAAACTGATAGTTTTTGAGATGCTAGGACTAGGCAAGGGAAGAGTCTGATGTACAGTCTTCTAGACTGATTCTCATATTCTTCTCAAAAAGAATAGCACATTCTGCATAGGTAGTGTCACAGAAATACTTGCTTGGTTATATCTGGTTTTCTTCTTCACTGCAATGTGAGCAACAGCACTTTCTGTCTAAATTGCTCTTCTGATGGAAAATTGGGGTGGATTGATATTTTTCTGAAACCAGACATTGTCACTCAACCTCTATCTCTCATCAGGAGTAGTCATACTATGTCTTCTATTTTTGAAAAGAAGTTGACTATTTTGCTGGGGGAAAAAAAAAAGAAAGTTCCTGACCAATTCCATTTCCAGGCTCTCTAGCTACCTACTCACATGGGGTTTTATCTGGTCCTAGTCAGCAGCAGAATTGTTACCACAAGGCTATGTGATCATTTTTCAGGCTTCAAAAATGCATATCAACTAAGCCTTTTCTCAGCTTACTATGAGTCCTGCTGTGGGTAGATCCCTAGGCATCACAAAAGGGGTTAAAGAGAAGAAAGCAGTGGCTGCCCCTTGGGAAGCCCAGAAGCAGCAGCAGAAAGGGCCAATTACTCTAGAGTGGAAGGGAATCAGATCCTCTTGAAAAAGCACCCACTGGTGCAAGTCCTATTAGCTGAAGACTAACAATGTCTTCAGTAATTTTGATGTGTGAATGTGTGAGAGAAAGAGATAGAAGAATGATAAAGTACATTTGGTCTTTTAGCCCCAAATTCAGAATCCATCCTGTTTGCAATTGGATTGCACGTGGTATCTGGACTTTTCCATTTCTGTTCTTTGAAATTGCACAACTAAAAAAAGATTTCTAACCACCATTATATTTCAAGTGTTAGGGGTCAAATTTCATTCCAATTGCATTTTTGTTTAATATTTTCACAAAGTTGTCCCTTTTATGCCATTTAAAATATGCTTACATTTTAGATATTTTCCTAAAGTGAAATTAGAAGAATAAAATAGTGCTTAGACTGCATTTATCTTTTTCCTGTAGATATTTAAACATGTTTAACATGTTTCTTTGTTTATTTGTTTTGTTCCAAGCTGTTTTTTCAGCTTGGAATTATTTTTGTGTAAAGTATTCTAGAGTCTATGGCATAGATGAACTTAAATGACCATCAAAAGTATGATCACTGTGGTAAACAGCTATGGGATCTGTATCATGTCATATTAATAAAATAAAAGGTATATAGTGTTCCAGAGGAAAACTATATTTAAAATTCAGAATACATACAGTAACTTACAGCAAAATGTATTACAGCAGTAATGTAAATATTCAAAGGCAAAATGTCATGAATCTGGGAAATCAGAACAAAGTTTAAATTTCAATGTAATCTTATTATATTAAAAAATGAAATCATACTGATTATCTCAGTCCTGTTATTGCTGCTATGCAGTGACACACATGCAGTAAATACAATTATAATGAAACCATTCTAGTGTTTGTATTCTTCAACAGGATTAAAACACTGAAAGACCCAGTCTCTTCCCACTGCTCCCTCCCTAACCCCAAGTAAAATGCTTTCAAACTTAGTGCCATTCTGGACAGGTCAAATGTATGTACATTATAAGGTGTTAGAGTGATCCACAGATGTTTTACAAATTATAGTCCCAAATTGTGACCCAGTTTGCACAGTTATGCAGGAGAGGAGGGAGAATAAAAGAATAAAACACTCCTTTATTACCAATGCCCAGGGGAACTATAAGTGGTGAATAAAAAGAACAACCACAATAGGGAACCTTGCAGAGCATGACCTAGTTGCACCAGCATGTAAGAGCTCAAGCACTGAAAGGAGAAACCAGGAGACTCATTGTATCTTTAAGCTACAATTTGTCTCTCCGTTTACTTTCGCGCAATGCAAAAATACTTGCAGCTTCATTCATGACTCAAAAGTAGTCAAAACTCTGCAGCAATCATTTCTGTGAAAAGTCTTTGATTTCTACGAGTAATGTTGGCTTTTCTTCCAAGACTAAATTAATACCATTGTGTTGTCCTGATGATTTTGGTGGTGTCACATCTTCAATAATTAAGAACCCAATATAACATTTTTGTTCTTTTCCATGCAGTAGTCACAAGAGACTCGATCCCCTTCTTTCTGTGTCTTATTGCAAACAGTTCCAGTTTGTACAGAGACTTAGTTTTGTAGATGAAGAATTACTTCCCTCACACTGAAACACAGTTATCTCAAGCTCAAATGCAGACTTCTGAGTGCAGGATGTATCCACTAATGCATGGAGAAGTCCAGAGGAACAATTACAAACAACAACAAAAATAGAGACTAATTGAGCCTCCAATAGTATCAGTAGGTGTTACTGGCTACACAATAGTGTTCTTGATACATATAATATAAACCTTTTTTAAGCAGGGTGCTAAGCTCAGTTTAGGGCCAAAGAGTTGTCATATCAGCAGTAGAAAATTATGATTGATGCAATAGTTTTTAAATTGTCTTTTAAAACCAGCCCTTATTCACCTAAACATTGCAGGACCATCTTAGAGACTATATTTAACCCTTAATCTTTTTCTTTTACTTTTCCACTCCATTTTTTTCTGGATTCTGCTGCTGAACTTCTCCTGGGGTGGCATGGTGAATGAAGGGGAATGTGGTCTGTATCTGAGGTGTTTTTCTTCTGTATCGCTCCCGTACACATATTTGATCAAGGCATACAGTGAAAAATACCTGTTTCATTCAAATGACATGTTTCATCTTTCAGGATGTGGGAGGAATGACTAAAGGTTCTTTGGTTTGATGGGAAGCTTCCTTTGTTTCAGATGTTCCCCTTTCAGGGCATAGTGATCTCTTACAAGTTTCTGTTAGTGACTGCTGGAGAGATCTATCAGTTTCCATTATACTCATCACCTAATAAAATAAAAATATTTTAAAAGTTATCTTGAGATTAATCTCCATAAGCACAAGCTCTTACTACTTTTCAGCAGCCTCTATCCACGGTATTATTATTTCATATATTCACAGATCTCAGTGTGTCTTAGTAAAAATGCTTTTTGCCTGAACTCACATTAAAATAAATAATTTTTAATAGTCTGAATGCAGTGATTTTTTGTACATGGTTTTACATGCTTCAGTGGTGTTTGTTGAATCAGTACCCTGTGTTGTACCCTGTCTGGGGCTCAAGCAGGCTTTCTCGTATTATATGCTTGTATCTTGATTATTGCAATGGTTGCTCCAATCCTGTGGGGACATCTAAATGAACTGTAAGACATATTATAATAATAAACAATGATGCAGTGCCTATCATAAAATCCCAGAATTCCTCCAGGCAAAACACTAAGTCAATCAAAGCAGAAAATATCTGACCTGCATCCAAACTTTAGTTGTATTTCTGAATTTCTGGTTGGAAGACATAATATATTAATACCCTGCAACTCACACTGTGCTCACTTTAAAATTTATATTAAGTAGATTGCTACATTATGGTAATGTACTAAATTACCTAAAGCAAAGTAATACAATGATTAACTGACCATAAACATTGGTTTATGGTCAGCTTATAAAGTATTACAAAGATTAACATTATGCATTTTCATAACAGAAGAAAATTGCAGGATGAAATATCTGTGGATTGACTTGATGCTATTAAGAATAATAAAATAGTGGTATAACTCACAACAGTCTCAAGTTACAGCTTGCAAGTAAACTTTATTTTAAATCATCTTTAAAAACAGCAGAGAGATTCATCGTTTTAAAAAATGCCCAAAGCTTTCCAAGCATAGAATAATGGTTTCCAGTATATGTTTTCTAATATATAATTTATCACCTTTCTTTCTCCTGTTTTTTCAACATATCGTGTCAGTTGCCAACTTAGCATGGCTGCTCTGATGTCACAGACTATTCACCACCTTATCCAAGACAAGTATGCATTTTTTTTAAATCAGATTATGATATTTGTCTTTAGCAAGGTAGTCACAATCTAAGCTCAATGCTTTACAACTTAGTTTAATTATGCTACAGACACATGGATAAAAATGTTGGTCACCCGTTTTTCCAGGGTTTCACTTGGTTTGTCTTCACTTGGTGAGTTTAACACCAAGTAAACTAGATAAAAGTTAGGGAATTGAGACCAAAGCCATGGGTAAGTGATGGAACAAGGTTTGGGGAAGTAGGCGTGAGACAGGAGAGCATATTCTCCCCTTGAGAAAGCAGAGCTATTGGGACCCATCTCAGATGTGTATATATTGATATATACTTCTCTGGGAAGAGGAATTCTGCATGCAGCCACAGATTTAAGACAGACAGACAATGGAAAATCTGGGATTACTGTTGAGTGGGCAAGTGATCAAGTGACAAAGCATATGGAAAAGGATGAAGAACTCATTGCCATCCTTGCCTTGACCTTCAATGGCAATGTCTGCTCTCAGGCGTCCCACAGCTGCATGCCTATAGCAAAGCCAGGAGGAAAGGAATACTATCTAAAATAAAGAGAGAGAGCAAGTTAGATATTACTTGAATGTACAGGATATATGCAAGTCTATGAGACCAGAAAAGACATATGTGAAAGTTCTCAGGAGGAAGGCCATTGCGTTGCAAGACTATCGTCTGATATTTTTGAAAGGTTATGGTACCTTGGATAAAACCAAAAATCACTATGAGAATGATCTAGCACTAGAAAACATTGTCCAGGTGGTCATGGGAAACTTGGAGAGTTTTCAAAACTTAGCTAACGAAAACTTGAACAACATGATTCAGCTTGAGATTAGCTCTGATCTGAGCCAAAGGCTGGACTAGATGACCTCCAAAAACTCCCCATAGCCTAATTTTTTATATGCCGCTATGATTCTCCTCTTGAATGTCTCCTCCGTCTTAAGAATGTGGTTGGCTAACATTACCTTAAGAACCGGTATTATAAAGTTTAAAATCAGAAGTAATATTCATACTGCTTTAACGTAATAAATCTTTATTTTTCAGATCACTTTTCAAAATGCAGAAGATTAGCATAAAAGTCTCCTCTCTTCTTTTCCCTATCTAACTTTAGGTTTCTGAGATGCTGAAGTGGACTCGGTTCACTTTTTCAAGATTTTCTCTGCAATTATTATGTCTAGAAATGTATTTCATTTTTAAATAGAAGCTGAGACTCTCACAGAAGCAGTTACCTCCAGGGTCAAGAGCTTTCAGTTATCACATCAGTTATCACAATGTGCATGAGAAATTTGCAAGAACTGGTAAATGGATTTTCTTGTATTTCTTACAGGTTTTATTTTTGTTTTTATTCTTTTTATTTTAAATGTTAAAAAATACAAAATTTTATAATTTATGTAATATTTAATTCTCATCATCACTATGCTTTCTGTAGCATATATTCATTTTTAATGAATTTTGAAATACATCTTTTATTGAAGTTCCACTTGTCCATAATGAATAAGACATTTTAAACATTATATTTATATCGGATACATATAATTTGTTATAGGTATAGGCCATTTCCTGAAATTCTTGAGTAGGACAGCTACTTTTATTTCTGGAAAAGGAAGGGTCATTATGCTTCGTTATAAAACTGAGTAAATGAAACGGCAGTATAATTTCATCTAGGTTTTTGAGCACTAGAATTTTCTCTGGCATTGGCTTGGTAGCAATTTTATTAAAATGTAAGACAAGCTTAAAATATAGATATATAAAAAGACGAGAATAAGGAAACGACAGGCAGTATGGTCCTAAGAAAAGAAAGGTAAATCAAGATTTTGGCTTTGAGTGTTGAGTTATGTCTGAAACAAGTTCACAGTGAGGCTAAAAAACATTTTCTTCCTTTTTACCTATGCACACAGACACAGGACTGTGTACATGAAAACAAAATTGCATCACACATTCCTTGCTCCTGCCAATGGAGATAATACCCAAACCTATAAATTGGACCTAGTCATTCCTGTCAAGAAACGATCAATATTACAGGCATATACAAACCCAGGATTAGAAAGTTGTAAATACTCACGACCATGGCTATATGTAACTTGTAGTGTAACAATCTCTAATAATCTGTAGAATTTGATTACGAAGTTGTAAATGTACCTACTGGTCATGTCTGAACTTGTAACTGTAATCGTAACATAGCTTTTGCCCATTTATTTGAATTTTTGATTTTTCCTACATGTTGTCTGCTTGATTTTGATTCCTCTTTGAAGTATTTCTAACTATCTCCTTGATTACAAATTTCAGGAAACAAGATGTAGGTCTCAGGTGGAGAATGCATATATCCTTAGGCCCTGCCGGATCAGGCTATCTGATTCTGCAAAATGTTACACGGTATACTGGTTATTTAAAGTGAAGTTCATCTCATTTAAGTTTGTGTCTGAAGATTTACAGTCTAAAGCACCTTATGTGCCCAGTAAGTTCTGACCACGGCTCAACAGAGAGGGGCCATGCATCTTACCCTAGCACAGACAACTCCAGCTACCAGAAGTTACTGTTTAAGGCTACTCATTTCAGGTTGCTTATTACCCCCTCTCCATAGTATAAGTGTTTGTATTTTACTGTGATGAGCATGACATGCAACTGATCTAGAGAAAAACAAGCCAGGCAAAAAACAAGTTAATTTTAGTCGACATCCCTGATCCAAACCCTAATGTATGCAACAATTGCATTCAAGAACATAAACGAGAGGATGTTAAAAAGCTGAGAACAGGAAGCCAGAACACAGTGAAGGGTAGGACAGCTTCTGATAGCAGGAGCTTAAGTGGCTTTAACTCTTTGTGAAATTTTTACCTAAGATAGTTTAGACAAGTTTCCCTCCATGATTATAAAGGGAATCTACACGGGTATCTGTTGATGATAGCTCTAAGTGTTACACAACTGAAATTGTGTGAGAAGAATCTGAATCTCCCCTAAACACTGGAAAAATTCTTGACTGAATTGTTGAGAGAGAAAGTTGATGCTTTTGTTTACCCCATATAAATTGTGATAACTGAGAAACATCTTGAAGCTGCTGCATTTATTACTATGGTTGATTCTTAAATATCAAAATATTATACTATATTTATATACACATTTGAAAATAGCATGTGTTATTTGTTCATTAGGGAGTAACATATGAACAGCATCACCTTGTGAAAACTGTCAAAAAAAAATCCAACATGCAGGCTTCTTCTATCACACTAATTTTGTCTAGCAGTATCCCTCTCTCTTCCCACTCACCCCAACACTTTCAAGAAGGAATGGAAGATACAATTGACCTTTGGGGCGTTTCAGATGTTCAGATGTTCTTATCCTAACTGCTTTCGGGGTTTTTGTTTTTTTGCAAGAGACACTGGGGAATTCCCATTTAGCAATGCAATTGATAATTCTTTGCAAGAGTAGCTGACCTCCTAGACCTGTTCCTTCAAACTTTCCACTTTAAACCCAATGTTATGGCACAATGAAAATACCTGTCAGGAATGCTTTTGAGTCTCTAATTTGAGCCACTTCATATTTCGTGCTTGAATGAGGAAATTCTGGTAGTCCTGAAAATGCAGCAAAGCTGTAGTTGACTAAGTTATAGGATAAATTTGTTCCTAAAAGAACTAAGGCAAAGACTGCAAACAGACTGATGATTTTTCTCTTCAGAGCTCTACTTTTAAAACAAGTTTATCATCTATTACCACAGATGCTATTTTGAATTTGACCATTCGAAGGTAGCCTGGTGTGGATACAGATTACATCATTAAGCTGCTAGGGTCCTTGACAAACGCAGAAAAAAAAAAAAATTGTTCTAACCTTTTATCCTGGCTTATGCTTCAAAGTTGTCACACCACTGGCTCTGAAAATTCTCTGGCACTAGGCCTATGACTGGGTGGCTGTTCATTCTCTCAGAGACTCTGGAGAACCTTATTACTTAGCCCCAGCAAGACTTATTATTTTTTACTACAAAAAATATGTACTTTTATAACAGGTTATTACTTCTGCTTGCCCAACTGTACTAAATTCTGAATTGTCATTATTCAGAATATTGCCACAACACAATGAGTGTAGCTGGTCAGTACACTGTCTTTTGCTAAATGGCATTTTGTACTGACCTCCTAAACTGTACACTTCACAAGGTTTCTAAGTGTTTCTTAGAAAAATCTTCTCTAGCTAATATGTGTTTCTTAGAAGCTAAATATAAACAAATAATTATTTTACAGGCATTTCATAGCAGCATGCAAATGCTTTAAGGATAGATAGAAAGGCCAAGGTCTGCTGACAGACCAAACAGGAGGGCCACAGACTGCAGCCTGAGAGTTAAGGTTGTTTACAAAATTTCTGTAGGAATGGTGGCAAGGTACTGGAACAACTCATTGTGGACAGTGAGGTGGATTGAGGACTGGTTGAGTGGCAGATCCCAGAGGGTGGTGATAAATGGGGCGGAGTCTGGTTGGATGCCTGTGGCCAGTGGTGTCCCGCAAGGGTCAGTACTTGGCCCAGTGCTGTTCAACTTGTTCATCAATGACTTGGACGAGGGCACAGAGTGCACCCTCAGCAACTTTGCAGATGACACCAAACTGGGAGGAGTAGCTGACACTCCTGACGGCTGTGCTGTCATTCAGAGACACCTAGACAGGATGGAAAGTTGAGCAAAGAGGAACCTCATGAGGTTCAACAAGAACAAGTGCAGGGGCCTGCACCTGGGGAGGAATAACCCCAGGCACCAGTACAGATTAGGGGTTGACCTGCTGGAAAGCAGCTCCACAGAGAGGGATTTGGCAGTCCTGGTTGACAACAAATTAGCCATGAGTCAGCCATGTGCCCTCATGACCAAGAAGGCCAATGGGATCCTGGCCTGCATCAGGAGGAGTGTTGCCAGCAGGTCGAGGGAGGTGATCCTGTCCCTCTCCTCAGATCTGGTGAGGCCACATCTGGAGTATTGGGTGCACTTCTGGGCTCCCCAGTACAAGAAGGACATTGAGCTTCTAGAGAGGGTCTAGCAGAGACCACAAAGATGGTTAAGGGACTGGAGCATCTATCGTATGAGGAAAGACTAAGCGAGCTGGGCCTGTTTAGTCTGGAGAAGAGAAGGCTGAGAGGAGATTTGATTAACATGTTCAAAGACCTGAGGGGTGATTGTAGGGAGGATGGAGCCAGGCTCTTCTCTGTCGTGGCTGGTGACAGGATGAGGGGTAATGGATATAAGTTGAAACACAGGAGGTTTAATCTCTATATGAGGAAGAACTTCTTTCCTGTGAGGGTGACAGAGCCCTGGAATAGGCTGCCCAGAGAGGTTGTGGAGTCTCCTTCTCTGGAGATCTTCCAAACCCGCCTGGATGCCACCCTGTGCCACGTGCTCTAGGTGTCCCTTCTGGAGCAGGGGGGTTGGACTAGATAAATTCTAGAGGTCCCTTCCAACAACCTTAACCATTCTGTGTGACTCCATGATTCTGTGACTTATGGAACACATCCCAGGTGTCCTCAACCTCATCTAAATAATATGCTGTCTAACTGCATCTACTCTGCTTTAAGAAGTTAGATCAGACTACTTTCAGAAGTTCTTTGCAACCAACATTTCCATGACTGTTTCCTCTGTTAGAAACAAGGGTTTGCCCAGCTGCACAGGCAGCTTTCCTCCTCTCCAGCTGTGCATCTTTTGTGCTAAAGTGTTCTCTTTTTAGGTGGAGAAAAAGTTTGAACTAAAAGCACAAGAACTCTTTTGACTCTTGACTCTTTTGACTACAGTTTCTGGCCTATGTGTAGAAATAATATTGCCTCATTCCCTCCAGATACACTAAACTCTTCTTCAGTTGGGACGGAAACTGAGCGATGACATTTTAACTAATGAAATATAGGAAGGTCAACGCTAAGAGAGATATTATTATGGTCTTCACAGGTATTTCCATGATTTTAGATTAATAAATGCTATTTTATATTTTGTGTGTTGTGTTAAGCAAAATCTCAGCAAGTAGATTTCACAAATCAACCATGGTCATGCAGACACAGCTTGACTGAGGACAACTGAGAGCTTCTAAAACCTTGGCTAAGTTTTCCCTAGAATGATTTTGTTTACATAGCAATAACATTTAATGAGAATTTGTGTGTGAAAGTGTAGTTATCTTCAGGTTCCTTTCAATGTAAAATTCCTTATAGTACTTTCTTTGCAAGGTTAATGCAGCCATGGTTTTGCCTAGCCAAGTCTTTAAAATCTTTCATCTCTTCTCTGCTTTCTTGAGACTTACAGGTCCTTGATCATGGCTGAAATCTATATTAATATACTAATTTCAAATAAATTTAAGGGCAGAAACACAGATACAAGGTGACCACATAACTCATCTTTCGTTAGTACCATATCCTCAGAAAGTGATTTGTCCCCATAGTAACAAGGTTACAAAATAAAAACTAAAAACTTCATTCTTGATCCCAAAAAGGGAATGTTGGACTGTTGCTCCACCAGCAAATATATACATCTATACCTAAACAAACAAATTTTAGCTTGCTTGGTACAAATAACAGGAAGGGAGGCAGGATGGATAATAATTTTTTGTAAGAGTCAGCTGAGTCGAATTAGGCTGGCATGTGACAGGCTGAAAATAATGCACCAATCCTCTGCTAGCTGCATGTGTTGCAAAGCAGGAGTACCAAGCATGGGGATATCTATGACTGCTATCTTTTTTTCTCATATCCTCTATTCTACACATGCATATCTCCATGGTTGTTTTGCTCTTACTCTGCACTCAAAATCCCTCACTGCTGAATGCTGTCGAGACAGGTCCTGTGTTTGCACTAAGGGCTGGCTTTTTCTCATGGCTGTCATGGGTCTGGGATTCCATGATTTTCATATCTTTGTGAGAGATATCCATGACATCTGACACTCTGGGAGCTTTACGTGACTATCAGTAGACTGTGTGAATGGAGTGAGCCTAATTGTTCAGAGTGGAACAAATGTAATTAAGAGCTGTAAAGTTAAGCCAGACGCTGTTTGGGAGGTTAATAGAGAGCAGGAGATCAGCTTCCCAAAGTTGCCCACTAGCCCAGTTGACTTGAGCTAGAGAGCTGCACATGATGACATACTGGCACAGATTTTGTTACAAGCCTCCAGATCAACAAGATTTAAAAGCTTATTGGAATAGATCAAATTCACAAGCATAATTTTGTTACTACAAAAACACATCCATGATGTTTGACACTTTTTTGTGTCATCAGAGTTTTTCTGTCTGTTCAAATCCTAGCCCTGCTATGACATAATCGTCCGGGTGCATTCAAGTGTTTACTATATTTGACCAAAGTGTCTAATTAGATGGACTAATGACTGACTCTATTCTGACAGCTTAAACATTCAAAAATTGCTTTCTGGGGCTACCAGAAACAGGCAGAGAAGGGAGTGTTATGGGTGTGTTTAAGGAATTTAAATGGTTTTGAAAGATATGTCTGCATGTAATGGTTTTGAAAGATAAGTCTGCAATCAAACACTTCTGGTTTTTTTTTTTGAGATGAAAAGAAGGAAGCTGAAACTCTTTTTTTAAAAAAAATCTGAATCCATCTTTGATGATTATTTTCTTTTTCCATCAATTCCTGTGATATGAAAAGATAGGGCAAACAAAGCTGAAGTCTCTCATTTCAGATTTGAAGCTTTCCTCTTCATCAATTAGTGTAACTTTCCGCCATTTAAGTGCAACTGCTCTGTGACTTTCTTCCTTCAAAGACTGCCTAATGAACACTGGCTTATGGAACATGCAGGAGCAGAGAATAACTTATCTTGCACAGTTCTGTTAGTTTGGCACAATTAGCAATGATAAAAAACAAAAACAACAAAAAAATAGTAGATAAAAAAGATACAGTTCAAAACCCAAGTAATTGTAATAAAGAAGGCTATTTCTTTTCTATTTAAAATGCTTCTTCCAAGCCTTGGCAGGATAAACCTTGTGCTGAGCTGGATGACCTACAAAATATATTGATCTGGTGGTGTAAGAGGATGAGAGGCAGAGAAGAATTTTTTTTTCCTGAATATGACATAAACTCATAGTAAACAGAATGAGTATATTCCTCTGAAATGAATTAGCTAATCATTACTCGTATCACTTCATCTTTTTTTTTAAGTATAGTAATATATTGTTGTTTATATAACTCTTTAAATAAAACAAAGAAACAAAAATATTCCATCTGCTCAAAGAATGTTTACAGAGATTTGATAATAGGTTTGAGCAGTCAGAGGCAGAGATTTTGAAACCTCCTTGTGTGTTACATGCTGCCATTTCAGGGGGGTGCGGAAGTGTAATTACCCCCAATTTTACAGATGGAGAGCTGAGGTACCAACCTCAGGCTGGCAAGTGGTTACTATCATGACTAACCTCATTAAAATCAATGGCATTAGTTGTGTATGAAACTGCTTACCAAGCTGAATAAAAGGTTTCACAATCCGACTCTGACAGACAAAGTGGTTTGCCTAGGGTCTATAGCCTGGGACTCAGCAAACCACTTAAGCATGTCCTTAATTTGTAGCACATGTTTAAGTGTTTTTCTGCAACAGAAATAAATAGAGAATCAGTGATAGAGTTTAAATCTAGGTCTCCTGGGTGCTAGGTCATTTCCTTAATCATAAAACCACCTTGACTATATGTGATAAACATTAATGGGAATTGAATATGTCCAATGACTGCACATTTGCTCAGATTTTTTTTTTATTCTGTTTTACAAAGCTAACTGCAAGGAGACAGATCTTAAATGCATCTCACCTGGGTGGGTGACATCATGGCTGAAGTGTGTAAAGAAAGCAGAAACAAGGTATGACACAGAAATCCCTAAAAATGAGAAGATGAAGAGATTGCTTTTATCCCAGTATCATAATTCATAACCAGGCCTGTCATCTGCATTAATACTATGTCATGTGTGGTCCCTACAGGAAGCTGGTAATGCAGCAGGGATCATCAATTTCATAAAATGTACTCATAACTCACATCTGGAATTTAATATGTTTTTTGTAGCTCCAGCAATAAAATTAGTCAGAATTCTATAGGCAAAACACTTTTTTTAAGTACTGAGGATGCTCTATCTTGAGAAAAGCAATCAAGTAAACTTTCAGACAATGTATACAGCCTGTCCAATGAATGTGAACCAAAAATGGGATAGCTTCTTTTTCACAAGTGCATGTCTCTGTATTAATCAATCTGTATTTTTACTTATCTTATAGATCAATCTATATGCACAGTCTAAAACCCAGCCTTACGGAAATATAATAGGAATGGGATGAAGAGCACTAGGTGAGGCAAAGGAGGAAATATTCTGTATTGATGACAACACCTGAAAGATTGAGCATTGGTGAATTTCTGTGTTTGAGGGTTAGATCCTAACTTTGGGATTCTAGATTAAAAATAAAAAATAAAATAAACTAAATAAAAAATCTGATCTAAAAGCATTAGATTTTTTGTTTTCTTATAACTGTAAGTTCCAATCTATGCGAAAAGACTTTAAGCCTTATTAAAGAAACCTTACCTGTTATTCAAGCTGAATGGTACTGACATCTATATAACCAGAATAGGATGAAACATGGTAGAGGTTTTTTCCCAGTCAGCTACTCTTTGAAGGTTTTTTGAGAAAAAAATGCAAACCAGAAAAAGTAGCTGCTGACTGTATAAAGTTTATGTTGCCAGGTGCTGACTTTGGAAAGAAGTTACCCCTAGGAGATCCTAGTCCAAAGTCCTTCTTGAAGAACTAAGGTGCTAGCAAAGGATCCCCAGTGACTCCTAAGAGTCACATAGCAAAAGTAGTAGTTAAGATATAATGATAAATCTTATGAGCTTTATTCTTCAATTCATTAGGCCTCTTTTCATTGCATTACACTTGTATCATAGTGCATTTAAAACTAGATTTTTTTCTAGTATGGAAACTATGGCCAGGGCATTAAGAAGTTCTCAGGGTTAAGCAGAACTGCCACAGAACACAGTAGGTGTTTTTCGAACACCTTCAGCAATAAGTATTTAAGAAATGTTATAGCTGCAAAACTTTATCCACAGGACAAGGAGTTGGAAAGTTTGCTGTGAGAGCAAGGGGACTAGTTAGACAGGATGGGAAAAAAAAGTCATAATGGGGGTCAGCTCTGCCATACATCGCCTTCTGTTAATATAAATATGTAGAAATTAATCTTAACAATGTAAAAAGTCACTGACCAGGGACTGGCCATGCACAATTGTTCTGCAATTCAAACTGTCTCAGAGAGTTGTGATTCACTCCCTGGACCACTGCTTACTGCTGCATCTACTATCTCAGATATCCTCAGGAGCAGGAATGACAGTATCTTGTTTCTTAACACAAAGCAGGAATGGCTCCCGCAGACAGAGAAATGCTTTTTCATAATCCTCCTCTTTTTATACTATTCAACCAAGAAGTAGTTTTTGTCCATTCCTTTCCAGTAGAATTTGTGAATGACTTCATCACTCAATCTGCACATTACATGTAAAACCTTCCTTATGGTGCAGTCTAGTGCAAACAACAAATTATCATAACACTTCTCTAAAAAAAGAGAGATCCATGCCCAGAAAATGTTCTTTTATCCTTACTTTTGGGACAGAAACACTTGGATGATGTGTATGCCTTGTGTGCACTTCTCTCCCTAGACCCAGCAGCTGGAATGAAATCGCCTTTGTAGGTAAAGTTGATGTTTTAATTTTTTTACCCTGAAGGACAATATATAATATAACTTTTTAATTTTCGTTTACTGTGGCACAATTAATGTGGTGCCTAGCCTATGTGCTATAGGCTATGCTTTCAGCTATGAATAGAAGTAAAACAACAAAACTCTACAGAGAAATGGTTTAGCTAAATGAAATCTTTGGTGTTTTGCTGCTATGCTAAACCTGGATGAGATTACAGTAATTATGTCTTTCCCCAGCTATTTGAATAGTGAATTCACCAGGAAGATGTCCCCTTTTTGCCCAGTTTTCAATCCCATGCCCCAAGTAACTAGAATGCCAATGTATCTTAACTGAAAATATAAAAGGATCATAATTAATAGGTCTAAGAGAAATGGGATGATACTGGCAAAGAAAAAAACAGGGAAGAAACAATATTCTTCAGAAAGAAGAATAAGGGATGCAAGATGGCAGATTTCCAGCTACTGAATTAGAGACACTACTACATTGGTGAATTACTATAGATAGCTCAAATACTAAGAACCAAGTAACTTCACAGGTAACTTGATTATATTAGGCAAGATGGACAGATCCTTTTCTATCTCACACTTGAATTTTGGTGCCTGTGTTCAACTGTTTTCTTGGTCTATCACTGAATTAAATGCTAGTCACAGAGCTGGTTAGATCACCTCTCAGAATACATAAATACTTTTTTTTTTTTTTTTTTGTCAGGCTCTTATCAGCAGCTAGTACAAACTTTCTAGCAAATGAATAGCTGATTACCAAATCAGAAATAGTCTTAATACACATACAGAGGGTGTCTCTCATCCTTCACAGAGGATGTAACATCCTTTTATTGCTCCCTTATTCATTGTACAGTAATGTGCTTTTTTTCATAAGCAGTGTTCTTGGAATGAAGACCACGTTTTCCATGAGATCTGCTGAGAACTAACTTCCATGTATATGTGGCATATTAAATTTCCCAGTCTCAAATCTGGGCGTCTTTAAGCAAATTTTCAAGCCAACTGCAGTCTTCATATAGTTTACTGAAGAATAAGTTTACAGTTTTTCTCTATAACCTATTTTTCAGCAACAGAGCTATATCTTAGGAGAAGATCAGTCTTTGTTCCCTGTGGAGATACATGGAAATAATGACAACTTCCTCATTTCTTTCTTGATAAACTTAGAACTAGGAAAAAGGGAAGTCCTCTTTAAAAATATAAAAACCTTTTTGGACTGGACCATCCATATAGATTTAGGGAAATTAGTTGTCTATTAGACAACTGATGACTAGGAACTATCATCATGTACAAAATATCATGTACTCATAACCTCCTGCATCCTTGCATAACCTCTCATTACTGTTTACATTAACAGTGCATCAGGGTGATATAGCAAGTATAACTTCACTTTTTTTTAACAGGCTGATTGAACTCTCTCTTATATGGAAATTGAAATGGAAAATATGCAATTCATATTAGTCCACTCTGGCCCAGATGTCCTGTTCAGCACAAGATATTTATGCAGGTGACGTCTTTCCAATGGTATAAATGACAGTAATGTATTTTTCTTTATTTCTTAGAATTTTTAACTACTTATTTGCCTAATGCTTTGAGATATCTTTGTACTGATGGGAAAACTAACTTGTAAGCTTCCATCAGCAATCAAAACAATACCGACATAAATTAGATGTATTAAAACATAAATAATGGGACTAGTTTAATGCTAAAATAAATTTACCAACAAATTTACCATGACATATTTAAAGTTTTCCTAGGCTTCAGCGATTTAAAATATAACATATGATGGTGAAGTATCTCAATCAAGATATAAGGCATTATTTTCTCTCTTTCCAGGACTTCCTAAAGCTAAAATGCACATTCTCACCGAATGACAGCCCCAAGGCTATTGGAGGGCAACTTTTGGAGTACAGCTACTATTCTTATTGGCACAGTCTGATTCTAAGGAATCAGACTCACACAGCAACGCAGTTGTGAAAGTGCTTAGTGCTAGCCCCATCAGTCCGTGATAAGGGGAAGGGAAGGGAAGGGAAGGGAAGGGAAGGGAAGGGAAGGGAAGGGAAGGGAGGGGAAGGGAAGGGAAGGGAAGGGAAGGGAGGGGAAGGGAAGGGAAGGGAGGGGAAGGGAAGGGAAGGGAAGGGAAGGGAAGGGAAGGGAAGGGAAGGGAAGGGAAGGGAAGGGAAGGGAAGGGAAGGGAAGGGAAGGGAATTTAACTTAAATTTTTGCCACAAAGTATTCTCCTGCTCATGCCTAAAGACAAGACCTTGTTGAGTCCTGAGTATTTCGCTGGTCCTGAGCTCCTCGCTCTGTCTAGTTCAGATTGAAGGTAGCTGAAATGTATATAGCTGAAATCACAACTCATACTTGTTGAAGAATATCCTGCTATCTTTGATTTACTTCAAGGCTTTCAGCAAGCATGTTAAAATTTGCCTGCTAAATGTTCAGTGTCTTTTCTTGTTGAAAACCAGAAGCTGTAATCATAAATAATGTTACTTTAATCTATTAGTGGCCTTACTAACAGTTGCATGGAACACTTAATAATAAAATAACATTTCAAGCTATAAATACTAAATCAAGATGCAAACAGATTGTCTTGTACCTCAATATAAATTGCAGATACAATACCATCTAAAATTCTAGCTGAGATTTAAGATGATTCCCTGTTACTTAAATTCCAAGACATAATTTAATATGGGTTTAGCTAAAGTACTAATGTTGAATTGCTCTTTACAAGAGCTCTTTCAACAGAAGACTTGATTATGCCTAAACCAGGACAGAATGATATTAAAATCATGCTGCAGAGCAATAAAAAATTGACCTATCACTGATGCAGTTCCATAAAGAATGGCACCATCTTCATGGAGGGCCATTTATTTATATTTTGTGAAAAGTTGATAGCTATTGAAAAAGTCTGCAAGGAAATAAGCTCTTAGAAAAAGCAACTGATATACTGAAAGCCTCTGAATTTGTTTAATCAATGGAATACTTCTATAATCAAATAACTTGAAACTGAGGTACCTGAATGTCTGTTAATATGGCTAGTTCTTTTTAAGATAACTCTGCAACATTTAGTTATTTCTGGTATATCCAAGTTGGGGCAAGACGGTAACCACAATCATCAGAAAGTGGGGTTTGAGGGGCATCTCAAGAGGTCCCTGAGTAAAGCTGAACCTTTCTTGTTGAAATTTAAACTCCTGTTCCATCCTCCATAAGGGTAGATTATTTTTTTCCTTTTTATGAGTTTGAAAATTTTATCAGACTCTCTTTTTCTTCAGAACTGTTTGGACTGAACAACCCCCACTCTTTTTTTTTTCTGACTTCTAGCTATATCTTGTCATTCACCTCTGGACTTCTTTGGCCTCCTCCTTTTTTGAATTTTATTGCCTAAAACTGTACACAATTCAAGATGAAGCTTTGTCAATGGAAAAGTTTACTCAGGAGAAAGTTTACTCTATATACATTGCACATCAGCAGGCAGCTTATACAGTCTCATGTGATATTTACTTTTTCTCAATAGAAAGCTGTTATTGACTGAGGCCGAGTTTATTGTTTCCAGATCCTTTTCTGAGGAACAGCTACAGAACAAGAAGTTCCTCATCCTCAGTTTATTATTCTTGCCCAAGTGCAATACCTTGCACTTGCTCCTCATGAATTTCTTCTATTTTTCTCTTTCAAGGTGCTTCACTATTTGTCAAGATCACTTTCAATTCTAATCCTTTATCTCAGGACACTTATGGGTACACATCACTGTCCTGTGAGCAAAGGTCAGAAGTAAGCACTAGTTCTTTATCCAGGCCTTTAATGAAAACACTGAACACAGTCATAAACAGACAGGCCAGTTCATCACATCTTTTCACACAGACAGCTACTCTGCTAGTGTGTTTATGAATCAGTTTTGCAGCTATTCTGTAGTAATTCAGCCTAGATTTTCTGTCTGGTCTAAATAACATACAACATAGTGACAAAAAAAAACTTTATGGAAGTTATCTATGGCTTTTCCTTATTTACATGACCCATTATCACAATGGAGATGATTGTAGGAATTACAAAAATGTCTGAAGGCCCTATAAAATATCATAGATCTAGTCTTATCAATAAGTAATTGTCTTTCCTCACCCCCTTCTTTTTTAAAATTTCTGGCTATTCTACATGCAATTTCATCTTTCCCCACTGTATATTTTTATAATCTGAAAACTATAAAATTTCTTCTACATCATAACGGGTCAGAATCTTCCCTGGGGAAGGAGAGCAACTTTTGCAGGATGAGAAACTCCAATATTTAGGGGAACACACAGCTGGCACAGGCTCTGTACAGCCTTTCTGTATTTTCTGGAGTGAAAGGGCCCAGCTGATATCCAGGAGGACAGAAACGGCCCAGGAGAACAAATAATTCAATCAGGTTGCAACCTGCTTCCTGAACCTGCTCATTGGCCCTCCAGTTATGAGCAACTAGGATCACAGCTTTTTGGTCATAAAACGAGGCTCTTTTTCTATACCATGACCCACTTTTTGTCATGGAAGTGAGCAGTCAGGACAGGTTATGCAACCACGGGCTGCTACACGTTCATACCCCAGAACAGCTGCCTCTCTCTCAGGGGTTAGATGTCCTGAAGGCAGGTGATGAGACAGGGACTGCAATGACTTTCAAAGACTTATAGGTAACTAGAACCTACCTATGCACCCATTAAAGACAAGGTAAAGATCTTCCCATTCACTGTGTATTTGTTGTGCATATTACGGTTGTGTGAACTCTTATGTGTATTAAATGTATTGCTGTGCATGCTCAAGCCAGAAGGAGTTGTTAAAATTTCAATTATGTCTAAGGCAGAGGTTTGGGCTCCCAAAAGAAGAGTTCTACAAATTTCCCAGGTATTCTAGGATTTTCAAAAGTGGAGATAATGGAATAGGAAATTTTGAAATAACTGTTTTACTGTGTTCTGTGTAATGTAACAGTTTAGAAAATTGGGATGGGCAGTAAATTATGGAAAGTTATTTATATTTTAATATAACTATTAACAAAATTATCAAGTCAGAAGGGAATTTTTTGCCTAAGCAGGTATTAATTGGAGGAATACTCTCCAGACAAGTGAACTATGACGTCCAACCTGAATTCAACAGCAGATCTGTGAGTCCATAAAGAAGAACCTGGACAAGTCCAGTGTGAAAACAGGATCAAAGTCAAGTCTGAAGAGCTTTTTTCTTAATTAAGGCAATTTGAGTAAAAATAACGAACAAGGAAGTTACATTTCTGTGAAAGCAATTTGGCAGAAGGGTTAGCCCTCCGCTTTATAGTACTTCAGATGAAAAAGGAAGACGCCATTAGTTGCTTTCTTTGCTAAGTGTTTTGAATTAAAACCTTGGTGTCACTCATTTACTGTTTGCCAGTAG
The DNA here is from genome assembly GCF_059628265.1 of Tinamus guttatus. NCBI lineage: Eukaryota > Metazoa > Chordata > Aves > Tinamiformes > Tinamidae > Tinamus > Tinamus guttatus. The sequence continues at coordinate 4,431,373 of NW_028289037.1, forward strand.
CGCTGAGTGAGTAATTCTCTGCCTATAATTTCTTTGACTAAATTAGCCTCTTTTTCTTCTCACGGAATATCCATCAGCAGATCATGATTTTCTCATTTAAATATACTCAACAAATATATCTGAATTTTTACTCTGTGAACTGATTGCAAATATTTGAAATTCAAGCTGCATCGCTTAGTTGGGATTGGTAAATCAGGTCACACTGTTTATTCTCTCAATGATTGTGTGAAACACCACTTCCTGCGCAAACATTTGTGTGTCCCCCCCTCAAAATTATTCTTCCATGAATGCTCAAGTGAAATGAAATTTACCTTATTGCTTTCCATAACCTTTCTGTTAGTAAAATTAAATTGGTTGTCTTTTCACAGAAAAGTGAACTTGAGTGGGTTCTATGGGCAAAGAGAATTCATTAAAGAGATTTAATGATTACTTGTGGACATTTTTATATTATTCATGCAGGACTTGTTTATAGACAAAGAATGAGTTAGATAAAAACTGCCTGCGATCCACATCATATTCTTGCAAAAGACAGAAAGGACCAACAGGAGAAAAAAAAATGGAAAAGAAAAAAACAATAAATGTGTCCAGTATTCAAAGGGCAACTGCTGAATCCTACAACAAATTTAGCAAAAGCAGAAAAATGGAAAAATGCAATCACTCCATTGTGCATCATTTATCAAAAATTGCACTTTAACAAGCCAGGAATAAGCTCCAATCTACAGGTTTTGTTTTCCTTCCACAGAGCAACAGGATTCTGGTTGAGGGGGTTCCTTGTGGCCTGTAATTGCTATGCTGTTTGTAAATGTTGATATAATTTGGAAGTGTAAAATTATTCTCACATGCTTCTCACATGGATTCAGCTAGTCCACCATCAAACTGAGAACAAGCAAAAAGGATAAAAGAATATTTCCAAATGTGTTCATTTAGTTTAAAGAGAGTTTAAATTATTATAAATGTAAGCATGTATTTTCTCACTAAGTATTTTGATAGATTTTCTGTGAGAGCAACAAGGAGGAAAGGACTGATTATGTGCATATACTACAGTGAACAGCATCATGGAAAAACTCATAAATAAATGAAATAAGCACGAACACACACAGGGCATCTGTCCTAGTTCCCAGCTTCTTAGATGTCTCTTCCTTACAAGTCCTCTCTTTCTATTTATCCCTTCTGACCTCGGTCAGCTTCTCCCTTTACCTTTAATTCGGCTATTACTCAGCTAACAAACAGCCTAGCGTAATCAAGACTGTAATTAAACACAGGCCAGATTGTGGCATAGTGGCCCACCACATTTTCAGGGCTACAGGGTTGTACTGTGTTTCCTTTAGAGCATCAGAGATGAAGGTAGGATCTCTTCCAGGAACCAACAATTGCAGAGTCATTGGACTGCTTCCTGAATGTATACATAAGAAGGATTCAAATATCTCATCTTCTAGCTGTATGAGCAGATAGCAACTACAAAAATTGTACCAGGGACATACAGACATAAAGCATAGTGTTCATAAGGAACATTCAGTTTGCTCTACAAAGGTGCTGAACTGAATTATACTCTCAAGATAGAATAGCATGCATTGAGGGCATTTGGACTTTTTTTGTGCTAATATTTATTTTGGTTTCTATTGAATTCCGTGGGGCCAAAAAATCCTCCAGTTCAGGGTTGTGTTGTTTATTTTCCTTCAGATACAAGATCTGTGCTATCCCTCAGAGAAGAGACAGAGGTTAAAATCTTTGACTTGTTGATGTCATTCAGGCTTTGTGAAGTTTGAGTCACCCATCTAGCCACACACCATTACAGGATCTTTGTCTTTGGGTGTTTTCATTAAAATATTTGCTACTTGACTGTTTACACTTATTATATTTCCAAAACTTTCCAATTCTGCATCCTAGTTCCAAAAGTATGAATATAAATTAAGAACAAAATAAACCCCAATTCAGCAGCAGAGCAATTACCTAAGCTTAGGCACTTGTTTGAATACTTTCCTGAAGACTGTATAGGTTAAAAAAAATCTATACTGTCTTAATGGTTCAGTTTTACTTCTTAAAAAGAAAAAAAAAGAAAAGAGAGAGAGAGAGAGAGAGAAAAAAAAAAGAGAGAATTCACAGGTTTCTAGCTGGTTATAATTTTTAAAAACTGCCTGTAGAAATGCAAATATAAATACAAAAGTCACAATGGAAACATTTTTTTTTTATTAGTGTCTCTGGCTTTTACATGTTTTTGCATAATGATAGGGCTAATATAACATAACAAATCCTAAACTGTTTTCACAAGGAGTGGAAAAAAGATGTGTAAAAGTATGCTCTGTCTTGCTTCCTTCTGTTCACAATGTATCTAAATACAACAAATGGTGTTCTTGCTCTTTCTGTCTGTTTCTCAATCTGTTTGGAAAGTAGCCATCATTCTGCAGCCAACCATAATATTTGACACTTCCTGACATCATGAAAGCCACCATCTGTCTATCATTGAAGCCCTGTACTTTTTAAAGACTGCTTGGCCTGATCTTTAATGAAGCTTCACTGTGAATGCACAGATCAGTTTAGATAGGATACTGGGAACATCTGACAAAAGGAATCTGTGTAAAATCATGTTTTAGTTAGATTCAGTCACAAAACAAAAGGAAATAGCAAGATCCTTCTTGCAGGCAGCGAAGGAAAACTTTGGTTCTTTTTCAATTGCACTCAGGTTAAAATGCACTGTGGAAAGTTGAGGATGAAACTACACTCACGAAAAAGATGAAATCCAAATCAAGAGGAAAGTGATTTTCCTTTCCTCACCTAACTGTCCCTTTGACAGCAAATATCCCAAACCCTTGTAGTGTTTTTAAGGAGTATTAAGTGTAGAATATACTATTCATTGAAAACTCCCTAGATTTCATATCTAGGGATGATAACTTCTTTCCAAACATCCAAAAAGTAGGTTTTCTGTGGTTTTGGATTGTTAGATAAATGATCAAGTCTCTAAAAGACAAAAAAGATAAAAATTTGGCGCTGCTTTGTAAATATACCCCAAGACATGCTCTAACAGGAAGATGGACTCTGTTATTTTAAGATGTAATTTGCTACCATGATTTTTGCACAAAGCAGTGACTCAAGCTGTAAGGTTAGGTCTATTTGGTTCACTTAGAACACATTTGGATTGCAAACCTTTAGAAACCTGACTATGACCTTTGAATATCCCATGCTCCATTTCCTTCATCTATAAACTAATTCAAGTGTCTCCTCAACGCCTACAGAGGCAGAAAGCTCCTTGCAACCTTCAGGCTGGCCATGTCCCCCCACCAGAATACAGCTCAAGGAGGTTCACACATAGAGGCCCAGGACTGTCAGCCCTTTTGTCTACCATCTCTTCTTTTTTCCTCATCCATTGATTTTTATCCCTCCAAAGTTGCAGAGAGGAGTCATGGAAGTGTTTCCTGTGCTTTTCTCAGAGCCTGCCAGTGTGACTGGCCCTTGATGAGGTGATCCAGGTCAGGAGAAAACCCCGTGCAGCACCTTCTGTGCAGCATCTTGTGCAGGGGCCAAGCATAATATGACTCATAGAGAACCACACATGGCTACAGTGAGGAAGCAGAATTCATCAGGCCAGGAAACTGCTTGAGGTCTTAGAAAGAGCTTGGAGAGAAGAGATGCATTTCGCTGATTGCCACTACTCACTCTGGAAAACAGCACTGCGAAGGTCCAGTTAATGGACACATTAATGGACAAACATGGAGGGGAAATGCCTTTCTCACTGTCAATAGATGGAAATAATTATTATCACTTGGGTAATTACCACAGAGCAAACCATGAGTAATTCCCATGACAAAAATTTAAGATGGGAGCCTGCACCCTATGATAAGAATAAATACAGTGCCTCATGATCTGAGGAGCCTGTTCAAATCCCATCTTCATTCTTATGTCTCCGACTTTGTGCAGCCTCCTACCATGCACCACACCACCTGCAAGCTCTGTCCCTGTCCTCTATCAATCCTGTATAGCCTATTTTTCCTGCCCTCCTATCATACTTCTGGTTTTGGGGAGTCAATCTATGTCTAGTAACCTGGTATGGAGAGCCTCCCTCTTGCTTCTTTGTACTATAGAACCACAAGCAGTCTCTCACTCCTTCCTTTTCATTCTACTTTTCCTCATCACCATGTCATCTGGGTGATTCACAGGTTTTGATGATTATTTTATCCAAATAGTAGTCTTAGGTGGCTGTGAAGTGCTGCTGTCCTCATCTTCTGCTGTTATACCCTGATGGCATAGACTTGCCCAGCTCCGTGTCAGTAGGACTGAGAGCTGAGTGTGTTTCTGAAGGTCGAGGCTAATTGCCCCACCAGTAATTCCCATTGAGTCTTCTTCTTCATTGCTTTACCACTGTCTTTGAACTTACTGGTTTTCTATTATTTTAATGATCAGTTATTCCTGTAGCCATTTTTATCCTTCCTTTTTTCCTTTTTTTTTTTTTGTGTGTGTGTTTAAAAAAAGGCCAGCTCATAAAAATAGTCTCCCATTTGCTGCACACAAATGAAGTAATGGCAGTTGATTTGGCTGATTGAAAGGCAACACTTGAAGCAGAAGTAGAGTCACTTTGAACACCAATAGGCAACTCAGTGATCATGTATTACCAAACATCCGCTGCATCCTGTTGTATACAGATATAGCCCCATGACAGAGCTCAGAGAAGACTTTAACCTACCTTTATGCTACCCAGGACAATGTTTGGTGTAATTATAGTGCTGTTTACTTTCAGCACTGTGACCAATAACCCTTCTACCCTGAAATGACACTCTCCTTAGGTTGTCTTGATATGCAAGCTTGAAGGCAGGACCACGTCTACCAGCCTTATGCAGATCCTATGCCCAGGGAACTCCTTCACTATTGCCACTGCAGAGCAGGCACAAAACAGAAGCTGGATTTTAACATTTCCCTTTCAAAGGACAACAAATTGCTTAGTAAATGAGACGCAAGAACATTTATCAATCAGTAAAATATACAACTGAAAAATAGCAGCTATTTGTACTGCCTCGTCACAGTAGAGAAAGGACAGTCTAGCTCACACTACCAGTGGATTGCAAAATGAGGTTTGTCACTGGTACCTTTTTTCCTCATCAAAAATTGCACTGGATCCTAAATGAGCACAACGGATGGAGACATTCATTTTGCATAACTCCCTAAGGACCCTGATCCTCCTTCTGCTACTGGGTTAGAGAGAAGGTTGCCATCTACTGCAATTAGCCACTGTTGCTCTTCCTTTCTATAAAGTGAGGATAGTGAAGTGTAGGAAAAGGCAAGGAAGTCTATAACTTCACAAAAAAAAAAGAGGGAAAGAGGAGTCAGAAGGAACAAAAGTAAATTGAACTATGCAAGAAAAGCAAATAAGTCATCCAACCACATACATAAGTATGCTCATCCTCTATAAATGCTTTATTCCTTTCACCTAGCAGAACAACATTCAGTTGTTTCTATGTTTTCCCTTACAAAGCAGAAGTGAGATGTGATTTTATACGCTACTTCCATTTACTTTGGAATTAAGAATAATGCATTTAAATATGAGTATTATGGCTTTTAGCTCAGTAAGCTACATGAGAAAATGGATGCATATTGGTTAAATAAGGAGTAAATTATTTGGAAAAGCTGTGCTGGTTTGGAGATTTTTTTTTCTTTCAACAGCAATTAAAGACTCTTTGTTTATTCTGTGTGCCCAAAACCAGGGAAGACTAATCAGTATAAGCCAAATAGTATTTCATGCCAAAAATTACAAGGATTTACAAAGTCTGGCATGGCTATGAACAGCCAGGATATCTGTAATATACGTTTTGGTTGTGCACTTGACCACCCAGTTATTCAGATTTATTCTCTCATGCAGTCTTACAGAAAAAAAAAAAAGAAAGAAAAAAAAAGAAAGAAAAAAGGAAGGAAAGGAAAAGGAAGGGAAAGGAAAGGAAGGGGAGGGGAGGGGAGGGAAGGGAAGGCAAGGCAAGGCAAGGCAAGGCAAGGCAAGGCAAGGCAAGGGAAGGTGCAAAAGCAAAACTCAAAAATCCCTTGTAAGTGAGGGTTCAAAGACTTCAATGAGTTATGTGTGCAGACACTGAGTGTGGAGGTTGTAAAAAGTTAACATCAGTCAGGGGCACCACTCATATTTTAAGAAATTTTTAGGAAAATTCAGATTATAGCTCTGCTGAAATCACTGTCAGCAAAACATGGTGTAGAGAAGACCTGCATTCTCAGTAGAAGAGAGACATAACATAAGACTTTACTGCTGGCAAATCTTTCAGAAAAAAATAAATAATTATGGAGCTAGATTGGACTGGGCATCAGGAGATCTAGATTAAATCCTAAATCACCTACTTCCTGTATGGCTTGTATGCACAAAATACCTAAAGCCTCCTTGCCTTGCCTTCTAGTCTCTCAGATGGGTATGCTGTCTTCAGAGCATAAAACCCTCAGGGCAAAAACTGCTTCTCATGTATCAGTTCTGTGCTTAGCATTAGAGCTTCCAAGGATCCCTTGTACGTAATCGTAAGGTAAATGATCATCGTTCAGTTCCTAGCTCAGTTCTGCAGAAATACGAAAAGCCTAGGAAATCTTAGCAACTTTTTGAGAAGATTAATTTAAAAGAGCCATTAAAAATGGCTAAATGTTAGCACAGTGACTAGAGAGGGATAAGAGCTGTTCTTTTAGTCTAAGTGCATTGTGTTTAAGGTTTCTCACTATATTTCTCAGTGGGTGAAGAAAATACCCATAACATGAAAAGATGCATCTATCTTCATTTATTGTTGTTACATGTAGAACTCTTTTCTGAGTAAACTGTGAATTGGGGGAAATGAGAGGAAATGGCAAAGGAAGGAAGGTGGGCCTATTGCAAGTTCTATTATTTTAACACTTGAGTACCACCTGCACTTCATCCACTCACAAACTATTGCTCTTCAGTTCACTTCTGCAGTCCTGCTTTCCTATATTTAAGCAATAACTCAATTCTTACGCACTTTTCATCCTCTGTCTCTTTTGTTTTGTTGTTTTTTTTCTTTTACTTTGTAACTAAACAGCTGGAAGACTTTGTTCTATTAGGTTTGTGGGGTAGATCTAACAAGCGATTGACCTGATGCACAAAAGCAGGAAATGTAAATAAACGCTATGGGTAACCCAGCTATCTTCATTTTGCTTTCACATTCTGTGGGGTCTGGAGATGCTGACATCCTGGTGCTTCAAAGGATCAGGCCCATAAAATTCTCAGTAGTTCATATTTATGCAACAGAAGTTACATCCTGAGCTAGCTAATCTACTGTATTCCCCATGGAGACATCCCAGCATAAGCAACGTTTGCTATCTCTATTCCTGTTTAAAGGTGTCAGCCTAAACTCAAGCAGCTGTCAGCTACCTAGTGGGCTTGGCTCTTTTCTATTAGTTAATTGTGCAGACACCATTGATTGAAGGGTACAGGCTGCTTGCACAGTCTCTGCTTTGCAGGAAAATAAAGAAGAAAGACAGGGGAAAAAAAGAAAACGTTCATTATATATAAGGCAGACATTGCAGATATAACCTCAAAGCTATTTGTAAAATTACCTAAGCATACATGCTTAATGTGCAGATTATTATCCATATCTCGATTGTGTTACGGCTAAGTTACGCTGCTAAAACAGAAGAAAAATCTAAGTAGTTTCTTTTAAAAATTGTTTCTGATTCCAGTTAGTTTATTTTATAAATAATGTTCTGATGAGACCAAAACCTTTCAGAGGAAATCAGTTTCTTAGAGTTTGATGGCCAGAAGGGAGCATTAGTCTGTAAATCACAGGCCATTACATTTCATCCAGTTAACCCCGTATCGAGCTCAATAATGTGTGCTAATGTCTGGTCAAGGCAACTATTCCAGAAAGACATCTAGTCATACATTTAAAAATGGAAAATGGAGAATGTTCAATATAATTAGCTGAGAACAAGAAAAAAAAAACTAGGCTTGTTTCTGAAACTTTCAAAACCAAACTGAGTTTTTGATTAGACTTAAGATTTAAATATTTCCCAGTTGGCTCCAATGAGGGAGACCTGTTTCCTTTTCGCACATGAAAGACTATTCTAAGCGGGTGATAAGGGCTCCCTTGTCCTCTTTGCAGAAGCCATAACATAAATATCTTTACAGACTGGATATTTAGGGTTCTGCTTTCACATTCTTGCATAGATTTGAGCAACGATTAAATGATAAGGCTTCAGGCACCAGAAGTTTAAAAATGTTGTTCTGTTAATGTGCAGTATGAACTTTTCAATATTCATTCTAAAGCCCCTATCATAGAAACAGTTTCTTTTTCTTTTTCTTTCTGAGACAAATATAAAATAATTGTGTATGAACATATGCACCCGACCTTATAATGATCAGCTTGAAGACCTGTAACATTTCTGGCATTTAGTGTGGGAGATAAAGCAGACACAATTGACCAAAGTTTGTTACAGGTTACTTTCTTAAAAGAGTCACTTTTGGACAACAGTGTGATTTGGAAAAAGACCTACTCTCCTTCAGAATTGGAAAATAACACAAGTGTGGTGCAAGCAATGGAACTGGAGGTACCCGTTAGGACACTGTCAGTCATACACACTCCTGTGTACAAAACACAAGTGTGTATGAAATTTCAACAGTTACTGACCACCTATTAAGTATTGTTCTTTCCTCAACGGTAGCTGAGTAGTCAAACACATCCAATCCATTCTGGGGATGGTTACAGCTGACTTGAATCCAACAGTATTGATCCAGATAAGGCAGTGACCTGGATGGCAACTTGAGGAATGGTCATTGCTTTAACAGCTCAGATTCCCTTAAGAGATTCACTTAACTGTTGCTCCTCTCAGTTTTAACAGTGACAATATTACTGCTCTGTCTTCTAAAAAGTGCTAATATCCCTTAGTGTGAGTGAGGTTGTCAATCCTTGGGCAGTTCCCTCTGTGTTTTTTCACTGCCACCACTCATGTCTTTTCAAGAGAAGGATGCAAGTTCTTAAAAATCCAGACTCCTGGTATCAGAGTATGGTAGCTCTGCTTGTTTCCAGAAAGATTTGTAAGATTTTGGTTGTCTAAAATTCTTGAATAAATTACCATTTTCTATCCATAAAAGCAAAAAGGAAAGATGAAATAAGGGTAAACAATTTGGGAAGCATATTCATCCTTTTCTCAATCTCAATCCTTTTTTATTTCTCCCAGTGAGGAATAAGGGCATTTGTTTTGATATACACTGAATCTTTTTGCAAATCAAACGGACTGCATATTGAGCTTTGTGTGCAACCACTTTAATCTGAAAAAAAAAAAAAAGCATTTTTCAAAATACGGCATGAGCAGAGCCAAGAAGTGAGAGACATATCTGTATGGAGCTCCATGCCTTTGCAGTGCGTGCGGCACTTTTTTTTCACCATTCTAGATACTTGACTCTTGGCTTTTATGCCTTCAGCATTTTTTTTTTAAGAGTAGCATCAACTTTGGGGGAGTTTCCACCTTATGGTTGCTGACTCTGTCTAGCAAAAATTTTAAGAGTGTTTTTTTTCCATCTGGAATCTTTCTATGATTCATTTCAGAGACCAGATTTTTTGTGATGCTCCCTGTAAGGCAGAATTAGCAAAAATTTTTTGCCTGGTGCAGACAAGCAATGTTTGAAATAGTTTATGGCATCAGAAGAGACAACCACAAAAGAAGTGCCACTTTTTGTATTCTCTAAACTATCCTCTTAAACCTATAGGCAATTGGCACCTAGGCCTCATGAGAATGGCATCCCACCTTTGTGGTGGGCACAGTGCCATCTTAGCAGATGGGCCATGAGTGTTGGCATGCTGCAAATCAGTATGTGCATCACATTTGAGTACAATAGGTCAGCCACTCATCCAAGAATGTAGGAATGAGTGTCTGTGCAGAGCTTCTGTGCCAAAGGTTGAAGGAATATACCATAATTAATCTAGCTAAAAGAAAAGATTTATTTGTTAAATTAATCCATGCTTCCCATAGCTACCTGGATACACCATTTTTCCTGAAATGCAATGATTCCTGCATCTCTGATAGCAGGTAAAACATATGTATACACATAGGCACGCACATAGATACAAATACAGCCCAGCCAGGGAGACACCATCTTGTTTTAACAAGAATGCTTTTTTTTTGCCATATTTGGTGTCCTTGCTGAATGGCTCATCTAGGTACAAAAGCCAGATCCATGAAAGCCAGCATATAATTTCAGCTGAATAGAGCCCTAAGAGCACTACAGTTTTTGGCATGAAATTTGCAATGGAGTCCTTGAAGGGGCTTTCCCATCCTGGAAACAACGGATTATAATTTTGATCCAATAACAAAAAAAAAAAAAAAAAAAAAAAAAATGCACCTTGCTGACATGGCAACATGGACTTTTTCAAGCTCCCATTTCCAGTCACATGTGGAAAGTGACTGATAATAGTAGTCATGCTGTGTACACTCTATACTATCTTCTACCAAAATGGTTAAGCAGTAGGGAGACTTGGGGCGTTTGAACTAGATGAACAGTCTTGTCATAAGCAAATTCAGGATAAAATATGGACCACAAATTGGATTGTCATGGTCAGTCAATGGTCTCTCTAGAAGAAGACATATACTTACATGAGGGCTAACTCAAAACCAGAAGCAGTCTTTGGTTCTCTAGAGATGATGACCACTCAGACTTATTGATCTTCCTTCGCCTTATGTATTTGAAGCTATATCATATTCTGCAGTTCATTAGATATCTTGCATATGTCCGAATATTCTCTGTGCTTTCAAAATGTAAGCTCTTCTCGTCTTCTGAAAAGATGTCCTTGATATCCTAGCTCTTAAAGAATAATACAATTATGAACTATAACTAAGTAGGGCAAGGAATGACTAGTGCTAACATCCATGACTGAGGCAATAAGAAACACAGATTCTAAGGGACCCCCTATATCTCAGGTAAGAAAATGAGAAGATAGAAGAGATGTCATTAATCCTTACACACATTGTCTTACAAGTTCATGAAAAAAAGCTGGAGATGTAGTGACAGGGAAGGAAATGAAATTTTTGAATCCATCATATCTGCATTTCATAGCATGGAAATAATTATATGACAGAAGAATCGTAGAATCATAGAATGCTTAGGGTTGGAAGGGACCTCTAGAGATCATCTAGTCCAACCCCCCTGCATACGCAGGGGCACCTAAAGCACATGGCACAGGACTGCGTCCAAGCGGGTTTGGAAGATCTCCAGAGAAGGAGACTCCACAACCTCTCTGGGCAGCCTGTTCCAGTGCTCTGTCACCCTCACTGTTAAGAAATTTTTCCTTCAGTTCCTATGGAATTTTTGGTGTTTCAGTTTCCGGCCATTTCCTCTAGTCCTATCAGTGGCCACCACTGAAAAGAGACCAGCACCATCCTCTGCACTCCCTCCCTTGAGGTATTTATATACACTGATTAGATCCCCTCTCAGCCTTCTCTTCTCCAGGCTGAACAGGCCCAGCTCCCTCAGCCTCTCCTCATAGGGCAGATGTTCCAGGCGCCTGATCATCCTTGTGGCCCTGCGCTGGACTCTCTCCAGAAGCTCCACATCCCTCTTGTACTGTGGGGCCCAGAACTGGACACAATACTCCAGATGCGGCCTCACTAGGGCTGAGTAGAGGGGCAGGATCACCTCCCTCGACCTGCTGGAGACGCTCTTCTTAATGCAGCCCAGGATCCCATTGGCCTTCTTGGCCACGAGGGCACACTGCTGCCTCATGGTCAACTTATCATCCACCGTGACACCCAGGTCTTTCTCCGCAGAGCTGCTCTCCAGAAGGTCCGTCCCCAGCCTGTACTGGTGTCTGGGGTTATTCCTCCCCAGGTGCAGGACCTTGCACTTGACCTTGTTGAAATGCATGAGGTTTTTCACCGCCCAGTTGTCCAGTCTGTCCAGGTCCCTCTGGATGGCAGCTCAGCCCTCTGGGGTATCGGCTACTCCTCCCAGTTTGGTATCATCAGCAAACTTGCTGAGGGAGCACTCAAGAAGAAGAAATAATTATATTTTAAAATGCTAATATTTCTATTACTGTGTGTAAATATACTTTTATATATTTATTTTATATTATATATTATTTTTATATGTTGTATACACATGATTTGCAACAATATAATACACACAAATGTAAAATTATAATGCTTTCCCATATTAAATGTGCTGCATTGTAACTTGTAAAACTGACTCTTAGTCATTCTAAACTATACTATAACACTAAAGCATGAAGTCCTTGCTCAGAAGCTGAAAAGAGAATGCCTTTTTGTGTGTTAATTATGCAGTGGGCAGCTTAGCAGAATGAAAATTAACAAGCTTTTACTGTATCATTTACTTAAGACTTTGTATTTCAGACTTTACTCAAGTGAAGAGCTCCATCTGGCCCTTACAGTTTTAGTAGCGCTAACCATGCAATCATTTTTTCTTTTTTTTTTTAAAAAAAAAAGGGAAAACTGAGTTAGATGTATCACTGCATTGTATGATACCATTGGCTTGTCCTTAAATTTTCAAAAGATTGTTGAATCTTAATTCATTTTTAAGTGAATTAAAATTTTATTACAATTTATTAAAATGCAATTGATTAAAATTGGTTTTATTACAATTGTCATTTTATTACAACTGTTTGTACTAGTTCAATACATAGCTTGAGTGGTTATCATCTTATTTTTTAATATCTCCCCAATACCATAGCAAATAATTGTTTTGTTGCTGACAGTAACTAAATAGAACAGGAGATGACTACCATGACAGGAGTCTCTGTGTGGACTCCTATTTCTCGGGAAGGGAAAGTAAAAGAGGAGAACTCCATATGACTGAAACTTCCCATTATAAATAATGGTAGAGACTTGCAAGTGGAGATGGTCTTGACAAACCTGACCACTTTAGTGCTCATGACAGGATGGTGAAGGAAAATATCTCACTCCTTTTATTGCGGACTCCGTGTCAGCAATATGGTGGGAAGATTTTTTGCCTTTTTCCAGTCTCCTGGGGAAAGGGGCAAGAGCTCTGCACCAAATGTAGCTTTTCAGAGAGTTATCTCCCTTCCATCCTTCACCAGAACAGAACATCTTTCCTATCAGGCAGTCTTCCAAGAGACTTGAAATTGCTATGACAGTGATAGAATAGTAGATTTCTATATGGAAACTATAGTTGGTTTAATTACTAAAATTATCGGTTAGTTAATTAATACATTTGTGCCCATGATTAATTTCCCTTTTTTTTTTTTTTTCAGCAAAGCTGTAAACAGTTGTATCATACAGCCTTCAGTTACACACATGAGTCTGGCAGTGATTTTTGTCATGCTAAGTTTTAGAGATGCTAAAACTAATTGCACCTCAGGCTTATTACGCTGTGCACGAGTAGGCATTCATACAAATAACAGTGATTCAGAGAGAAAGAAAAGACATTTAGATGTATTCTCAATGATTTCTACCAATAACATAATAACTGACATGATACCAATTATAGGTTTTCTAATCAATGTTATCAAAGAGTCAGCAATTTTTTTCTGTCAAGCTTTTTTACTTGCATTTTTCTGCTTTTGAAAGTTCTTTAGTAGTTGTAAAGGTTCCCCTTCAAAGTGTTTTTCTCTAGATTAGCTAAGCCAACATCACAAAAGGTGATCTAAAATCTGATTTTTTATCTGAAATGCTAGTTCAAAAATAGTAATTCATGATTCATCTTTACTGCTGTTCAAAACTGAACTCAAAAAGACTTCAGTAGAGACGGTGAAGGATTTCACATGTACATGTCTATGGTATAAACTTCAGAAAGATATAGAGATTCCTTCACATAATTTAAAGCAGTCTGGCTCAAATACCAGGTAAATCAGAGAAGGCAAAAATTAGAGAAGGCAAATTACTCTGAACCTATGCTGGGTTATAGAGTTTCTAATATCAGGATGAAATTTTATTCTAAAGTTCAGAGCACTATGTCACTGACTAAATGTAGACAGATTCAGGTTTAACATCCAGTGATACTATACAAATAGTATATCAAATGAAGGTACCTCACTGCCTAAAAAGATGCTCCCTCATCCCAGTAGGATAAGCCAGAGCATGTAAGTAGGAGCCCTGTATGACTTGCAAACTCATCAACAAAGGTTGCAGGATCATGTCTGAATTCTTCTAAGTTTTAATTCTGTTGATTTTTCAAGATCAAGAGGACAATTCCCTCTGAGTTAGGCACCCTCTGTAACTGTTTTGCCCTTATTGCTAACACAAAATTATTTAAAGAACTTTCCTTTGTATCTCTTCTCACAAGAGAGCACATCTTCTGTCCTGCCTATAACGCAATGAAATTCAGTTTCTTCAGCAGAGTTTAGGGGCATTAAACATGCATCTCCATAAGTCTGTGTAGAAGAGAAAGTCCCAAAGATGACGCAAACTGTCCCACTGAGGTCAGGCCAGCCTTCAGGAGCCATGGAGCTGGAAGAAAAGAGCCCAACTGTTGGAAAGCGCTGAGGTTCTTATGGGCACCACAGGACTCCTACGCCAGGAGACCAAGGTCTGCCCTTAGGATTAGATCTCATTTGTTTGTTGGTTTCTTTGTTTATTATTACCTTAGGCCACTGAATGTAAGACACATAAACAGTCTGGTGGATACAGACCAAAATCCAAATCTTGCACACATCGTACAAGTGACCTTAATCAATAAGCTAAAGATTTGCTGTCCCACTTATCTGTTTTCATTCTGGCCATCAGAGTTATGCAGTGATGGAGAGTAGACTCCCTGACTCCCTCTTCTGAATTTAGATACCTACATTTTATCAGACTAAATGGCCTAGACTGTAAAAATGTCATTACATTGACCCTGTTCACTGGGAATCTATGGCTTCCCTGTATGCCAATTATGTACACTACCTTCTCTGAAAATTCAGTCTGTCTGGTGGGAGTTTTAAGGAGACCTATCTGGCTTTAGGTTTAGGCAAGAGTAATTCTTGTAAGTGCAAGATCATTTATATAGAAAGAGTAAAAAATGAAAATCCCCGAGATATTGGGATTAACATCCCTCCTGCTGTAAAAATATCATGGGATTTATTCAAGTGACCAAGTCTTTTTTATTTTATATATACTTCATCTAACAAAGAAAAAAGTAATTCTGCATTACTTTTACAGTATTTTATTTATGATGCCTTTGTCATGAACATATGAATTATATAATAATTTGGAATACAAAGAAGTGAGGGAAGAGAATGGGGCTATCCTTCATTTTATAGTCCTGATTTCTATTTTATCCAATCAGTATTTGTTAGAAACACCTCGTCTGAAGTCCAGGAAGTCAAACAGGCATAAAACTGATGCAAGGCCTCTGACTGCAGATTTTTTTTTACACATGAAATTAGTTTTGGTCCTCTGCCTGGGTTACATAAGTGCTGTGTATTAAGGAAAGGTCTGAAATTTATGAAGTAGGTGGCTGCCATGTGAAAAGAGTTCAACTGTCAGGGTAATAAGAAGCTGACATTGCCTAATAAAACTAAAAGTTCCCCGTATCTTAATGTCTCTTCCCAATCCTTTTGAAAGGAGTCATATTTTATCAGAACCAAGATAATTAACATATCAAAATGAAGGTAAAGAGTATGACCCGGAGCTGGAATCCATTGCTATGATTCTAGCAGGAGCTAGGGTCAGGCAGCTATAATCCTCTAAGTGGAATCCAAAAATCAAAATTAGATGCCTAACTTTTCAATGTCATTTAGGCATAAAATTAGGCAACTCAAAAGAAAGCCCCTCAAAATTCTGATGGTGAAGGGAAGCTTCATAAGGAGCAGGGAAGCTCATATGTCAAACTAATAGGAAATGTCAATCAAGTTGGAAATTCCTTCTCTCTTTTGGACTTTAGATTCCCAAAACAGGGCTGCAAGCAGACATTCCCTTTCTGCTTGAGTCCCTGAGCCCCAAATCCCCTCCTGAGGGATGTTGCAGCAATTGCTCTTTGAGCAGACCTCATTGTTTTATTTTAAAAATAAATCCGAAGAAGGAACGGCATGTAATAGCTTAGTGGTTAGGAGCTTTCCCGCAGGAGAGTGAAGAGGGAACATGCCCTCTTCAGCCTGAGGGGGCATCAAATTAGCAGCTCCACCAGTGATCTCAAGCCATCGAGGTGCCAGTATCCCCCTGCTCCTCTGGAGGCCACACACAGCAGGACTGTGTGAGGCTGAGAGCAAAGGAGACACAGCTTTTAAGACTGAAGATGAGCAGCAGCCTGTTCAGCTCATCCATGGTGACTGGCCACAGCCTGTATTACCTTGTTGTTTGAAATTGCTAGAGATGAGAATTTATAATAAATCAGTGTCACATCTGTACCTGTTCTACAACATCTCCTCCTAATTATATCTCCTATGGCATCTTTCAAATCTGATTCATCCAGTATCTTCTGTAGAGGAAAATGTGGAAAATTTTAACATCTTCAAAACTGGTACCTGACATCTTAAAAGAAGAAGCTAGCGACTGTGTATCATTCTTATCATCAAGTGAATATTGTCTTCTTTCTAATACGGACCACTCTTTTTACTTCTTCGAGAACATTATTTGTATTTTTACCTCCTCAGCTGTTGTGAAAGTTCTTTTAAGGCATACTGGGGGTATCTGAAATATTTCTCATATACAATTCTTAGAGCAAGACAAAAATGCCCCACTAGATTATAAGCAAAAGGCATATTGTTCATTAATAGAAACAAACCAAACTAGCTAGGAAATAAAGCTCACTGGTTTGTGAATAACAGCATCTAGTGTTTTCCAGTGAAACTGATATTAGTACTTAAAAAAAGTTAGCAATCTCTTAACAATCCCTCATACAATTTATTTTATTTATGGGTTTTATATCTGAGCACTACGAAGAAAAATCCAATGACATTTCATCACATTTTCTATGTTCTTTCACTATGCATTATGTCATGACAAAGATCAGAATAACTCTTTTTTTTCCTACTCCAGAACTGCAGATTCTAATATCAAATATCTGTTCAAAGAAAAAGCAGATAATTAGTGGATAGGATAAGCAGAAGATTCTATCATCTCCAGAGAATTCACTCTTCACAAATCTCTAATTAAACCAGAAGAAATTGCATGATGTGCATATGCCGCTATACGTTAACACAAGCAAACCTTGAAGTGGGCGATACAAAGCGAAATAGGATATTTTATTTGCTTATTTGTCATTGATTCATGCAGACATGACCTCTCCTTTGACTTCTGCTGCTAATCAGCTTTTCTGGTAACAGGATGTTTTCTGTTGGCGTTATTAGCAACTATTAGCATTGCCTTCATACTTAGGAATCCTTTTCATAAACCAAAGCTCTATTACTCATGACAAAAAAGGCAATCCCTGCTTCAGGGACTTTCAATTTAAGAATACTTAGGTCTATACTGCAAATAAGACTGCTGCTCATGCTCAAAACACTCTATTCAGTGTTATTTCAGGTATTTTTTTTTATTCTGCATATAGTTTTTTGAATACTGTGTTATATATATATATATAAGTGTAAGATAAGAGACAGGTGGAAGAACACAGGGAAAACAGTGAGACAATATTGGTCCATAAGATTGAGAGAGGTCAAAGCACATTCACATCATAGTTCTTGTCATAACTTTTGTATCTTAATATGTCATAAAAAAAAAGAGGGGGGGAGGTTTCAAGGAGAGAAAAGAAAGGGCCACAACATGTGCACATAGTTACAAGGAGCTCCTCCTTAACATTAGGAGGAGAAGGAAGGAAAGCACAAACTTGATTGAAAATGAAACAAGTGAATAGTGAAGGTGTCATTACAGTCTGGCCAGATTTGTTCTTTCTATCTGGAACAGGGACAATATGGAGGATAGAGACAGATTTAGGGGTGAGGGCAAGCAGGTCAAATCTGATACAGTAAACAAGATGCAGAAAAAATGAAGAGAAAAGAGCAACTTGATCATTAAATATCTGCCAAAGTTATATACGTCCCACTTTTTTTAGCTACCTAAAGTTAGCCAATGGTCTAAATTACTTCTACAGTCAGAAGAGTGAGACTGGCAGCTTAAGACTGTTTATCTTCACCTCTCAGAGAGGTGGTGTGAGAGGTGAAGGTCAGAGAGGTCTCATTTCTATGGACACAATCCACATCTTTCTAAGCACATTTTCAAATGACTTGGTTGAGTTACATTTTTTTCTATTGCATTTTTGTATGCACTGTCCCTGTTATATCCAGGCTTCCTGCCTCTTCCTGTTCTCTAAAGGTTATGAAGTTAATTTATCAAAGGGGTTTTAAACATGAAGTGGTAATGAATATTTACACTCACTATGTCTCCCTTTGATGAGATAAAATGTGAGGATTTATTAAATAATTTTCCAATTAAAGACAGTTTGCAAAGAACAAGAAATATATCACTGGATGAACTATAGCAGGACCCATGGAGATGTTTAAAGCTTATGAATTTAGGAAGTATTGACCTGGACGAGTGGACTGTTCTTGAAAAATGAATATTATCTTTTCAGATGCTATTAACTTTTGATATGACTTGCCCTTTCTATGGGTTTGGGTAGGTTTGTATCCCATGGTGAAAATATCTTCTCAAAATCTATTGTAACATGTAGGTGCTTTTTCATGTGAAAAAGTTCAGTCATGCTGATGTAAAAGGTGTTTTGAGCAACTGGAAGACAAGAGGATAAATGGCATTACAATGTTTGATTCCACTGTTGTTTTCTTTTGAGATTGGTCAAGAGTCGAGCAAATATTTGCAAAGCAACTTGTTTTGCTGGCTATACAAGACCTGGAAAATTATACCGTGAATTTTTACATTATCTCTTTTTCTATTGAACATATACACATTTGTGTGTATTTACGTATACACTAATACATACAAATCTTGGATATTCCAACTTCTGAGTAATGAACCTGAGTAATGTCAATATTTTTGCAGAAGTTGGGCAACTTCACAGAATTGCTACCAAGTTTAAAAAATTGCGGAATCTTTTCCTCTTCTATTCCTTCCCTTCAGAAGGATACGCAGAGTCTGAATTTTTCTGGGAAGGTTGGAGGCCTTAAAAACAGAGGGTTTACCATAAGCATATTATCAGAGCATCCAGATCAACTGCTCTTAGGAGGAGCCAGGGAGAAGAATCAACTGTCCTGTCTTTGATCTATGTGTTATGCCCATGTTCAAAAAAAAAAAAAATCCAAGTTATACAATTATTAAATTTGCTGAAATCTGAAACTTTTCTGTAATGCTGTAAAAATGCTGAAAAATATTTTTTCTTCTTTAGCTTTTTCTCCATATCCTTAATACTAAAGGGATTGAAACTGTTCATTCACTTTGCTGAGACATTAAAAGAGATCAGGCAAGCACAATGAAAATCAGATATTACTAAGAATACATAATAATAAGGAGGCAAAAGGCATCTGTATGTTTCAATTTTTGAAAATGAAGCCTGCTTAATATTCAAATATAATAAGCAATGAGTAAAATCAGCCTAGACCCAAGCAGTCCAACATATTCATAGGCACTTTAAGCAACACAGCACATCATTACCTCATGTTACCCTTCTTGCTAAGGGGTAAGCTACCACCCAAGTATTACGGCTTAAGAATATATTAGCTCTGCTGTTATAAGGCATTGCCAACATACTGCACATTGCTACGGTATCCCAGCATTATTAAAGCAGTATTACACTTTTTGTACTTCAATATCAATTTCAACACATAATAAGTCTTTTCAAAATACAATATGACATGTCAAAAAAAAGGAGGAACTGTCTAACAGAGTTTGGAGGAAGATTCATCAGCAAAAGGAATACCATTCAGTTAGGATTCTTCTAAAAACTGATTTCTTTTTTTTTCTTTTTTCTTTTTTTTTTTCCTCCTGTTTTCAGTCAGGAAAGGCAAAATCTCAGTGTCAGCTTCACATATGCTTGTCTGAAACTGATGCAAATGAAACTGGTTATAAGCTTGGGATAAAGGCAGTGCATCTTGTCAAATAGAGTTTTTGGCAAGTATGGATAAAACCTTTGACAGATGTATATTCACAACAGAGTTTGAATCTAAACTCACTTGCCTCCTTAAATATAGGTGGCACAGCACAAAATGAGGTCATAATTTTAAAGGGTAATTTTTAGCAGAATGAATGATTCTTATGATTTCACATTCCATGTCATAAAGATGGACTTTTGACTTGATTTACTCAAAACAAATAAATAACAGTCTTTCTACTGCTTTTGTAAATGGCAAGCCAGTTGCAAGCCTATGTTTTTCCTAATGAATGTGTTAATTGAAATCTCAGCTCAAGTTTATTGCCCAGTATATCGTAGCAGTGATTATTAGTGTTTTATGTTAAGCAAAGCTCTGAAACCTGTTCCATGACAGTTTTCAGCTATGCAATATTTTTAGTCAGCATCTTAGCATCATTAATTTCCATAGTATATTTGAAAGGGAGATGCACAATATCTATTTCAATAATATATGGGACTCTAAATATTTTACTGCCAATCACTTTAATAAATACATACAGAATGAACAAAATAATAAACAAACATTATTTTAAAATATTAATTAATGTTAATTAATGAAGTCAAATAGGTAAAATAGGTACTAGTAGATATTTTATAGTGCTATACACTTTTTTATGGGAACAATATCATAGTTTAGCCAAAAAAAAAAAAAAAAAAAAAGGCAAACAAATTTGGGAAAGGAGTTCCTGCAATATTACGTACTTCTGGCATTTTGGAAATTATCTCTACTAATTATGTCACAATCTCACAGGTTCTCCATGGAGATCCTGGTTGGCAGCAGAAAGATAAATATGTACCAGATAATATTAGTCTAAATTAAAAATGCTGTCATTGTAATTGAAGGAAATGTGAACATAGGCAAATTCAGCTCCCTGAAATTTAGAGCCATCACCTATTCAAGTCAGTGGGTCAGCATTAATTTTAATTTAGGCTTGTAATTGCAATGGATAATGAAATTTGAAAAAGCAATAGAGAAAAGGATGATACGGTTAAAGGTTTAAATCCAAACAGATAACATGCAGCAGGTCCAAACACACACACACCCCGACTCTGTCCTAGTCTACCATGTCCGAGCTCTCCTGGATGCAAATACCTTGTGCCGACTGCCAATGTCCTGGCAGCAGCCTGGTGCTTTGCACATATTCCCTCCCCAGCTGTGCTCGCGTTGCGGGTCAGGCCACTCTATAGTAATTATTGACAATTGGGACAACCCTGTTCCAAGGGTTCCTGAATGGAGGCTGAAAACCAAAACATCCCAAAGGAATGGAAGGATAATCTCTTTTCTGCTGTTAATATTTAACTACTTCTAATTCCTCAGTTAGAGGTAGCCCCATTTTCTCTACACTGTGCTTCATATTCACAGAGATTGCTGTATAGGCTGAGGAGTAACACTAGACCTATCCTTCTATCTATGGCTTGTCTGACTGCCCCTGCTGCTTTTGTCATGGCTTGAATTGGGAGCACTGGCCTGACACCCGTGTGTTTATCTTGGTTCAGGCAGAACTGACCCCTCCCAGACAACAGTAGTTCAATCAAAATCATTGGATTCAAAAGAAAATTTGCTGCTTATTTTAGCAAACGTTGGCTCAGACTCTTACATTACATACATACTAAACAATTAACAGGCAAAGACTAAACTGTTCTTTACACACACATGTTCTTTAAGGCTTCAAGGCGAAGAATGAGAAGGAAACATCTTTTAGAGCTTAGTTGTTATAAGCTAAAAACTTAAGACATATGAGTATTGGACTTATAAAACTTAAAGATCTAGAATATATCTGCATGTTAAGCAATGAGAATTTTTCTTGTTCAACTGATATCTCAGCTAGACATTAAACATAGAGTTGTTCCTGAGTCATCTGGGCATTGGGCTTTGCCCCAGGCTGGACTCAGAAGTAATGTCTTATTTTAGTGCTTTTTTTTTCCCACTAAATTTTACTTGCATATTCTGAGTATATACCTGTCTGCAAAAAGTCTTAGTTCTTTTGCAAACCAGCAGCTATAGCTTAATAGAAGTTATTCTGAACTCAGACAATGCAAAATCAATTTTGTTTGATGCTTTTGCCAAGCCCACAGTCTATTTCTACATCAGCTTTTCAAGACATCTGACTTTTGTATCCATTGCCGTGTTTGCAACAGTGAGGGACTCAGCAGTTTTTTAGGCAGCATTTTTTTGCTTTGTGCTAGTACAGTATCTTTGATCCAGACATCTTCAAATGTTTTATAAGAATGCAGTTACCTTATTTGACAACAAGGGAATTTTATATATATATATCCATATAGTTACATTTATATACATTATACATAATGTACATAACAATACACATTTGCACGTAACTAAAGTAATATACAGGTCCTGCATAATCATATACATATGTATGTGGGTGCTAGCTAGACATACACACACCCTCAAGGATGTTATGAAGCAAGATAAATCTGTGATTGTAAAACATTTGAACACTTCTGAGTCAGATATACTGTATATATATTAAATTATCATCATTTTCACCAGCTCAAATCTAGATAACCTATAGCACACAGTAACTTTCTCAAGATCATTCATCAAAATGCTATCATAGGAATGAGAGCACCTAGCCATCTGATACATTTACACTTACTCCAAAATGTATTTTCAGTGAAGATATTATAGAGGGCAATGATATATCATTGTCAAACATGAAGATTCAAGCCTTTTTTTTTTTTTTTCCTGATTTCGTTATTTTTTGGCAGAAGCACTTTTTGGGCTTTTATATGTCCCTTGTAATATAGTGCTTCAAAACAAGTGCATTGGAAAGTTAAGTGCAGGAAGATCAATGAAGCTTTTTAAATGGTTTCTAAAAATGTGATAAATCTTTCCTCTAGTTTCTTCTATAATAAGCACAATGTTTAGCAAAGTAGTTAAAGCAATTTTGGACTCCTGTAAATCTGACTTAATCTGTTCTAGCATTAACATGGGATGGAATGTTAAAGAATTAGAGGCATATGTCTTAGCAACTTTGGCTCTACAGCTGAATTATTCTCAATCAATAAGCATATTCTAAGGCACTCAAGGTTTTTTTTTTTCTTTTTGTTCGGATTAAACTGTAGTTAAGAAAACATATAGTTAAAACAGTTACAGCCTGTTTAGTAATGTAGCGAGAGATTTCCAACTGCAAGACAAGTACACAGAATGTTTTCTTAAAGGAATGTTAGAATGCATTAAAAAAGAAGAGGATTATCATAGGTTGGCAGCTAGGGATTCACCGATCTCTCAATTTGTTTTATCTCCTGCATTACCTGTGTTTCTATATCAGTACCACAATTTTGCATCTCTCCAGCTATCTTTCTGTAGCTGCATGCACTGATGCCATTAAATGCTGTTAAATTGATGCTATTTTACAGTCTGTATCACATGGTCTCCATAACTTCAAATCACCGTAATAATTTGTTAACGTATTTTATGACTTAGTCAGGTCAATGAATATTAAACATGTTTTAATAAAGTAAAAAGTAAAAAGAAAACAAAAGCCCAACATAATATATTTAATAGGTAACTGTTGAAAAACTAAAAAGCTTTTTACATGCTTGAAAACAGAATCATCTACTTGCTTGTTACTGTGCAAATATGAATATTTCGATGAAACTGGTGTAGCTGTTGCTTTCTGTTGATCTCTGTTACTCAGTGTTTTCCAAGCCTGGGAACAGATGGTGCACCACCTGACTCTGAACAGTCTAATGTAAGATTCATTGTGCTTCACAGGAAATCAAAGATCAAGCAACATTGCAGAAGGTGAAGCAGCACCTCAGCAACCAGCATCACAGTATGATACAGTCAAGTGGTGGAGCGAGAAAGTAGGGAGAGAGAGAGGGAGAGAATAGGAGCAACAAAGCCTTTGCTTTTCTTCTCTTTTCTGTTTTGATTTTTTCTTTCTTCTTTTGTTTTCTGACTTTTCTGCCTTTTTTTTTTCTTCATCTAGACTCTATTTTTTGCGGGGGGGGAGGGGGGGAACGGCTACTTCCAAAGAAGAAACTGTACCTCTCAGGTTTTCAAAAGTTCAGACCTGCCAGTCAAAACCTCAATGTATAGAAGCAAGACATTATTTGATTTGTTTGTTTCAAGTGCAATGTAAAGAATGCCTGTTTGCAGTGCTATCTATCTGCTTTGCAAATATTTTAAAGATCATTCAGAATTTTATAGCTCTGAAGAATTCCTCCAATGACTCGTTACCTGCACTCTCCACTTGCTGGATATTCACAGATTCTCTCTCTGACTTTCTCTGCTTCTCCTGGGCAACTCCTTTAAGGATATTGAGAATTTGCATATTGTCTCATTCATAAAGAGCCAGCACTCTCCCCAGAGCTTAGGATATATGAAAAAGAAAAGGGGGAAACAAGTACTGAATTGAAGATGCTTCATTCAGACCCTTGCCATCCTTGAGTTTTTGGGGTAAGAGTTGGGAGTTCTTGGATTTGTCCTCCCCTGACATCAAATGAGAAAATTTCTCCTGAAATCAGGGAGCCAGCCCTTAAATGCATATGTTCAAGAACAAAACCTTTCCAGTCCAGGTGGCATATTCAAGAAGTCTGCATAGCACCAATCAGAACACAAAATCACATGATTTACTACAGAAAGGACAAGACGGCATTGCTACCTGAAGGACACCTACTTTCTCATTGTTCAAATACAGGATTTTCTAGAATTCTGTTCTTAACATATGATATTTCCCATGCAAATACAACTACTGTTTTTAGGCCTAGCCTACATCTAAGGGAAACTAATTAAAAAAAAATCACTTTCTACTTCATTCAAAGTTCACCAGAACAGAGCTCTGTTCACCAGAACAGTAAAATATGCTAAAACTGTGCTTTGAACTCTGCAAACACTGGCAGAGCACTGAAGCCTGTATCATAGCAAAAGAAGTGGAGGTGAGGACCACCTGACAGACAGGCCTAGATAGGAGGTACTCAGCAAAGGTAGCATGGACTGAGTTGTCAAAACAAATTGTGTGCTTAACCTGTATTTATGTTGAGTTAATTGAATTCAGTGTACTGGCATCTCAGTGCCCTGGCAGAGGAGACTAGCCAGTAAGCAAAACAAACAAACAAACCAATAAATAAATAGATAGATAGATAAATAGAAACCTCTACTGCTATTACAAAACTGTTTGTATTAAGGCACTATAAAGGTCAGATCAACCCCAACAATAGACTAGACCAGCCGAGGCTCCACTGCCTCTTTGCTTGTTTTAAGTCCCAGTAATTGCAGGCTTGTACCTGTCGTTCAAAAAGATGTGGGATTATTATTACTTCCCAAAGATCCCAAAGAGACACAAGTCCCAAACTCATTCTCTCATTCCTCCTCCAAGTAGAAAATCCAGTTTTCCAAGCCCAATCTTCCTAATCTTTGTGTTTGCCTTTTTAGGAAGAGAGTCCCAAACCTTGTCAGGTTCTTGCTTCTTATCCTTGGCATGACCAAGAAAGGAAGCAAAATTGAATTTTGTTTATGAAGGCGTAAGAAAAGGCTAACTGTGATGGCCAGACACTAGTATGAAAAGCTGGAGAAAAAATAAAGGTTGTCCGATAAAGAGGAAATGTACTTTCAGTTCAGCACAGTCTACACAAACAAAAATCATACTAATGCGCTTAAAGACAGATTAATACACCATAAACAACAAAGAGCACAAAACCTAGAACATCACGTAATGCTCCAATGTTTCACTGCATCACATAGGAAACGAGGATGAGAAGACCAAACCTTGTACTACTTGTATGACATTCACTTTTGAAATACTATTTGCCCCAGCTATGTAATTTCTAGCTGCATATGTCAGCTTTGCTGTAAACTCTTCTTTCACATTTTTATTAAAGGAAGGGTACATAAAGTGATTTTTATTTGTTCTCTGACTATATCTTTGTGCTGGATTGCGTGCTGCTGATGTGCTGTCAGCTTCAGTTCACTGCAGTTATCTTGTATCAGAGGGGTTTACAATAGAATATCTAAATAGATAAGCGTAATTGCTCAACCTGTTTTCTCTATATGAGTAGCATGGTACATAGGCCCTTTGATTGGGCAGATAGTGAGCAATAGACTCAGAGCTTTATAAATTATTTAGAAATAAAGATGTAAAAACAGTTGTGAGATGTTGACTACAGAGGATGCTAATCATAACAAGAGGTCTTCATTGGTTAAAAATGACCCTCTACCCAACTATTAATAACAACCTCCAGTAATAATAATAGAGGTTACAATGACACAAATTTTAATTTTTTGTTATCAATTTATGAATGAAAACTTCACATTCAAGATACAACTTAAAACAAATGATTATTTGCAGAGGAGTTGTTGCTCTTTGACATACAGTAACTGAAGCAATTTTTCTGCTCCAAAAACAGCAGGCTTAACACTCTGCATGTAGAATCAATTTGATGTTACCAGTATATATTACCTTACTGTAAACCTTTTTTATTTTAGGCAATTATAGTGTAAGGTTTTCAGTAATGCTTCACAGATCACAGCCCAAGTAGGGCTCTATATTAAAAAATTATATGTTTAAAATAATAATGTTTCTGTAATCAAATAACAGGTGGGAAAAAAAAGCTGGAATATATATGGTACAAAGGAAGATATGTGTAAATTTCTTCTGATAAAATCCAAAACAGCTGAAACAGCAAATTCACCAATCACTTCAGTCTAATTCATTTTTATATTCTTACAATATTTGCTCACTTACATTAATAATTTCATTATTTGCTTCTGAAATCACTGCAGTAACTTCATTTGACTCCTGTGACATGGAATGATTCAATATGATGTGGAATGAGTAGAGGTATTTTAGCTGCAATTTGTACATCAAGAAAAATATGAAGAAAAATACTTAACCTCTGACAATAAGAACCTATGACTATTATCTAACCAAAGAGTAAGTTTGCAAAGGAATGAGCTAGGCATCAATATGATACCCGTGGTTATTTATACTGTGTTCTAGCAGCAAATTACAATATATTTATGACCTAAATTTAGTGAAGATGCTTAAAAATACGCCTTGCTTAGATAATAAAATGCCCTTTGTCAACTGGGAGAAAGAATCAGCTGTTCATCAACACATACCAAGATGAGAATAATCATACTGCATCTCTTTTCAGTAAAGTTTTTGAATTTTCCCTGTTACATCCAGTGCATAGGACTGTTAAGCTGTATCCAAATACAAGTTACCACAGTCCTGGCTTCTGCTTATCTGTGACCCAGCTGCGCAGCTTCACTCCCTCCTTCTCACCTATAATGGTGCATCTGTGATCAAGCAGTGAACTAGTTCGTGGAGCTGATCCAAGAGAAAACTTTTTTTTTTTTCTTTTTTTTTTTTTAAGAGCTGGGGGAAAGATGGCATGTGGCCTTAGATAGATCTATGTTCCTTAGTGCTGGGGTAAACACATGCTCAAACCAAAGTTTTTCAGTGTGCCTGTGAGTTTCTGAGGATTTGTTTTTCATGCAAATGTATATCTTGCTGCTTCCATAGCAGGTATAAAAGCAAGAATGTTTTCAGAAACTAAAAAGTTAACCGAGTAATCCATATGCTGACATTAATCTCTTTTCCAAATGTGCTGATCACAGCACCTTGTTTCATTCTACCTATGCATCTGAATTCAGCCCTTATTAGGATGTCCTGTGGATACTGATGCACACTGTTTAACTAAACTCATTAAGAATAGGAATATTGAAGGATGTCAGTAACTTAAGGAGTGATTCCTGAGTCATGAAAAACCTTCCGGGAAGGAAGAGATTTCACAAAACTACTAAAATACTCTGCCACTATTCAGTCAACAACCTTAATTTTTAAGAGAAAATGTGTTTACTTTTCCCTCTTCTTAAATGGGAGTATATTTACTAACAAGGCAATTAGCACATATAAGCTTTGAAATGAATGCAGATGACTTGATTTTCCAGAAAGAATCTGGGCAATTGTCACATCAGATTATGTACTCAGTCTAGAGCTGTCTACCCCTGCCACCTTTTCTTCATGTATGGCAAAACAGCAGCCAAGAGGTAATAGTTTCTGCTTTTCTCAAAAATAATCTGCATACTAAAAATAAGATAAGAAGACATTTAATTTAAGTGGTTCTGTCTTGCCAGGGTATACAGTAAATAGTTCATCTAACTTTGATACAAGATAATTTATTTTGTTTGGTTATATAATTATTTCTTAAGATACTACTGTATAGGGAAAATTATCAATCTAATACAGCAAGTTACAATTTGATAACTACAGAAGAAGCTCTAGTAAGGCATGATATCTGGTTCTTCCAGTCTAAAAATATTACTACATCATCTCTAGAACAATGTGGCTAAAACCTTCCATAAGAATGCTGAAGAATGAATGGATCAAAAGTGGATTTTCTGCATTCCTTAGCATCTTTGGGCATTTACCTTTAAAATGTTTCTCTGAAAAAGATTCATTATCAAAGTAATGTCAATCTTTCACTAAATGTGCAAGAAGGTTTCTTAACTAGTCAGCAGTTCACAAATACTTTTTTAACTCCCCATCTGGAACGCTGAAGTATTTAACCCTCCTGAAACTTCACATTCCCTTGCCTAAAAAGACTTCCACTTGCCCCCCTCTCTCCCCTTATTTTCTCTTCTTTATCCTTCCAACTGTCAACCTGTAACTGCTTTTAGTGCATTTTCTCTGGCCTATCCTGCTGTCCTGCATGACTTAACACAGGTTTCCTATGTTCTTTTGTACATGTCTCATCATCCACACCTTATTTGTCTTTCTCAGACAAATATTATCTCAGCTACAAATATTTATCTTTCACTCTATCAAGAAGATCAAATAGCCTTTCTGATACCCTGACCAAGCCCAGACAACAACAACAGCAACACACCACTATTCTCCTACGTAGCTCTAGTTGTGCACAGCTGGACATAACCCAGAGGTGGGTGTCACAGCCCCAGTTACCTCTGCAGTCCATACCAGCTCTGCTCTTGGGAGGTTTTGCCCGCTTCTTGTAGTCATTGCTTCTTCATTCCCAAAACTCCAACGCGGCAGAGCTTCAGGACTGATTTTACATCAATCCCCAAAGACGTTTGGTGCCAGCTAGAATTTATCAGAGAGCAGTGGTGTCTGTCTATCTCCTCAAAGGATCCTGAGTTTTCCGGTTGCAGCATCTTTTATGATTGCTGTGAATTACTGGCTTGAAAGAGAGGCACGATCTAGCTCAATCTCTTCAGCTTATTTTACTGTCTTTAAATCAGATTTTTTTAATCTGTGTTTGCCTTAATGAAATAATGCCAAGTGTGCGCAAACATATTGCTAAATACTAGATGGGACGTACATTATTCATAGCCCACATATTCTTTATTACTTGAACCAGGACAGAGGAAGTTGAGGATTTCAGAATACTGTTCTGTGCATTTTATTGTTTGTTGTTTGAATGTTGTTCTCCATTTTTCCTCCCAGGAAGAAATTATGCTAATTGAATATGGGGGCTGCTTGCCAGCAACATGCAGACCAGTGTTTCTGGAGCAGCTGATCAAGGCCTCAAAACCAGAAGACAGAAAATGTGGAGGAGCTGCCAGTTTCTCCCCCTCAAGATTTCTCCATGGACAGCTTGGTCGCTCTGCCTTTATGTAGACTGGGAAGTGGAGGGCTGAATTTTATCCAGAGAATTGACTGCTGGCACCCAGAGGTGAATACAGTATAGCAATAAAATGAAATAAAATCTGTTTTAAAGACAGTATGCTCACCTCTTTGAGAAAAAAAGAGCTTCTTTAGGATATATCCAGATGCTAGATTTGTTCTCTGGCTTCTCCTTTTTTCTTTTGATGTGTTAGCAGCCTTTGCAACTTTCTGATATTTGAGTACAAAATCATTCAACAAGGAACTTCTGCTCCATGAACTCCAAGACGCTGCAAGCATGACTTGCATTCAGATTTCAGATAGATTTTTGTGCTGTAGAGAATGGCTATAACAAAAAAATGCTTATATGTTATGACAACTTGTTGGTGATGTTGTTTTTATTTTATAAGTCATTTTCATACTCTCCTTGAAGGTTAAAAACAGAAAATACCAATCTAGGGGGCATTTTGCTAGAAGCTTTTGTGCTCTGGAAATCATGATTTAAGTCTTGACTTTTCCTGTTATGTTGTCACTCTGTTCTCAGAGCAGAGTGGTGACTTGCCAACTTTGCTTCTTGGAGAATAATGAAGTAAAGCAGCTGAACATCAGAAACAGAGCTCATGATGAGCTTGTCATTTGAGTTTAACAGCAGGGGCCCTACACTTGGTAATCATTACTACTGCCTAATCTACTGCATATTTTCTTAGTCAGTAGAGATTCGAGCAATGGTGCTTCAGATGTCTATTGGGAATAGAGCTAAAAAGGAATCATGAAAATTATGTGTAAAAATAAGAATCTATAAAATACAACACATTAATCCTTCTCTGCTGAATGTTGTTGGCCTAGTAAAAATGCTGCTTGCTGCTAGGCTAGGGTCCAACCTTTGGGAGTTAACTGTAGAGTCTAACAAAAAAAAACAGAGATCATGGGCTTTTGAGGCTTCTACAAATTTAGAAAATCATTGAGAACACTTGTCCACACAGGAGGAAGTTTTCTAAGTTACGTGCTTGGGATTATGCTGTGTGATTGCCAACAATGTTAATGAGTTATTCTTGCCCCCGAAAGTATCAGCCTAACTCTATAATAAAGTAATTTCCTCTACTATTGTTTTAAATGCTTCATGCCAAATTTCTGACCTCACTTTACTTACTTAAAATCCAGGGTTGTATTTTGGATCAGTTTGTAATGAATTAGTGCCTGCAGGCAAAAGAAGCAATTGCTCAATAAAATTCACAGACAATCAGCAGATCTAGTACTCATATTGTCTGCTTCTAATACGTATTTTTGTACCACTACATCCATGTATAAGCCACCAGCAGGGGACATTGCATGCATTATAAATAGAAATCCTGGGAAAAAAGTGTCACTGACAAAAATGAAGTATCAGCTGAGGAAGCTGCCAGTTGAATGAAACCAGTGGTTAATCAAGGTTAACTTTCTGCCCCTTTTCCTTGGGCCTGGCAGAGTTCTCCAGTGCAACATGCAGGGAGGCTAATGTCAGCTTTGCATTCTAGAAATTCCCATATCTTTTGGGACAATGGTTATCAAATTGAACCAGAAAGTGGTCCACCACAGCAATCCAAATGGCCAGTGAAGGGCTGCTCTGCTTGCCCAGGTTAAGTTCAGAACTGTGTGCTAGTCACAAAGGTACTATGGCTCTGACAGACCACAAAGAAAAGGTTTTCTGAGTCAAGCAAGAGTAGGTAGATTCTATTAGGCAATATCAATGTCAAATTTCAACATTTATTCTTTTTCCAAATTAGGATGAAAAGTTGAAACAAAACTAGTGATGGAAAAGAGTGTAAAAATGTTTCTTCAGTGGTGCTAGGATTACAATTACTTCAACATTAAACTTAATTTCTTCAGTGGGTAGAGCTGAAGCTGGTAGACATATTTTTGTTGCATGAAAACATCTGTCCAGTTTGTTTATGTCTCACAGAGCCATGTGATATCCTCCCACTCTTCCTTGATGTCCAGAGAGGCTGTAAGCAGCTGGGATAGGTGAATTACACTTGGGAATGTGTTACTTCAGCTATCATTCCCACAAGGCTGTAACAGAAACTGCTATTTAATAGTAAACCTATCTGAAAAAAAAAGAAGAAAAAAAGAAAAAAAAAGATTTGATTTAATTCAACAAAATAAAATATTGGTAATCAAACTAAAGAGATCCCAAAAGGTAGATGCATTTATTGCATCGTAATGATATATGCTGTTTAGATTCTCCCCCCTAGTATAGAAAACTTATTTTTTTGTGCCAATTGAACTTTCCACCAGAATTAACATGTTAATGGAAAATTCCTGGCTAGATCTAGCTTAAATGCTATAACCACTTTGTGTCTGCATAGTGCTGAGCATCCTGGACTTGGTCTAGTGAGGCACATCATACTTAAACATAAATAAGTTAAACCTGAAGCACAGTAACAGTCCTGTATGCATGCTGCACCTACATAGTCCATGATTCACTCCGGTCTCCCAGAGTCATTTGACCCATTCCCACCAGTGAGGGAAGCACACTCAGTGGGCTAATACGTGCCCTGATCCTCTAATTATTTAAAGCAAAGGAATCTACTGGAGTGGCAGATGATCCCTTCTTGTCTAGATATCAGTATTTCCTTACAAAGAAATCAGGGGACCAGACCTACATCCCATCTCTCCACGTAGTCAGAAGAAGGTGTCTAAGATTCATGTTTGGGAAGCAGGCTGAGCCATAACTCAAAATATCTGCAATGTCATGTGAGTGTTTGTCAGGTTTAAAATTTGCCAACAATCTTCATCCTGGCTTTGTGATGAAGTAGCATAGGTGTCTTTTTTGAATAGGGGCAGATACTGTATCTGCTGAAATTTTAGAATTGTGTCCAGGAAGGTCACCAAGGAGTTCCTGTAAAGGTTGTGCTGAGGGGGGAGACCGTCTTAGTCACAGTGTCACAAACAAAGTGCCCAGGTATGGGCAACACAATTATACAGCAGTGAGAAAAACAACATGATAGGTTTTAAGGCAGTGCAGTGAATGTACTGCAGCAAGTTACTCACTTCTCCACAGTATTGGGTTATCACTGTTTTTATAGAACCACTTCACTTCTATCAATCTTTCACAGCAGAGACATAGTCAATAAAAAGTTCATTTTTTTTCCCCACCAAGGTGATTTTCAGTTTTATTACACAATTATAAAATAAATACATGATCAAGAGTTTGTGTGTGTGCCTGTGTGGACTTTTTATCTTCCCAAATTTAGAAGATGGGGTCAGGAAAAGCAGTGAGAATTAACAAGGCTAGAGGGAAGAAATAGTTAAAGGTGTTGTGCAAGCTGTGGATATGGTTACTGTGGTGTTCACAGTCATCAGGAATGGAAAGAAGACCCCACATACTCTTTTCGAAAAATGTCAATATGGGAAAGTTAGAGAGTTGGCAAAAATTAGAGTTAGCACCATGTTAGCAAAACTTAATTTGTCAGCTGGGAAATTAGTCTTGTGTCAGTTTCCCAGATAAAACCTGTGAAAACGTAAGTTGACTAAGCTGAGTGAAGAAGAACTAGCATTTCCAAAGGAGGATGTTGCCTTATATCTGCTGATGAAAGACTAGATCTTTGGTCTTCAGTCTTTTTACAGTCTGTTATTTATGGTGTTCTCTCATGTCAGTCCTTTTATCTCATCAGGTTTCACATGAATTATTCACTGAAGCTCTGGCTATACGATTTGATTGCTCCTCTAGAATGTATGTTAAATTTAGTTATGCTGCACTTTTCTTAGTGAAGCCTTATTACTGAAACTTACAGTTTAGTAGGATACAGTCCTCATTTCCATCCTCCGTGTTTTCTTTTTTCTTTCTTTCCTTTTTTTTTTTTTTTTAACA
Organism: Tinamus guttatus; assembly: GCF_059628265.1. Taxonomy (NCBI): domain Eukaryota; kingdom Metazoa; phylum Chordata; class Aves; order Tinamiformes; family Tinamidae; genus Tinamus; species Tinamus guttatus. Next base: position 4,464,767 of record NW_028289037.1, read on the forward strand.
GAATGTCGACAACAGAGTGCTAGACAGATCTTGAAGCTGCATTTTCATTCAGGTTTTCACCTCTAGGAAAGGTCTTGAATGTCTTGAACTGACCCCTAGTCAAGTATGTTTCTTACAGAATGCCAGTTGCTTTCCTGGCATTAGGCATGGATGTTGCTGCTAAATTATGCTCTATAACACTGTTGCTAACGTCTTGAATGCAATCTCTATAACCCTGACCCCCTGTCTGCATTGAAAGGCATGTTGTGGATTATTCTTGTTCTTGCCCATTCTTTTACGCTTTCACTTGTGCTGTGTTATATAACTGAACTAATTGCTGTGACTCAAAAATGTCACAGCTTTGCAAGTAGGGGCTTGCTATCTTCCTCTCAGACAACTGATATCGTGAATAGGGTTATATCAGCAAAGTTTTGAAATATTATGATTTTAAAATAATCTTTCTAATATTTAAAAGAGAAAGTTATTAGGAAGATATCTCTTCTACTATCTACACAAATTTATATTGACATATAAACGCTTTGGATCTCTTGTTGCCGTTCTTATCAGTACTGCAAGACAAGGTCAAAAAAAAATCTGCCTTTGTGAAATCAGAAATGGCATTTTGCATAATCACCCACTGAAATGAGGGTGCTCAAAAAATCCTTTGTGTACATCTCATGATTTAGTCAAGTAGGTGTTCTTACTCCTGAGGTTAGCTGTGTCCTGTGTACCCAAATTCCCAGTGCACACAGAGCTTCCCTTTCTGACCTATGAGATCTTGATATTTTATTGTCCTATAGAAGACCTTCAGCCTGAAATGCTTTGGAAAAATGCAGAAGACAATATAAAGGAAATGAATGATTCTTATTAATTGCGGTAATATTTCAACATTTTGTTGAGTTTTTGATTTGTTTACACTATTCAATAATAGCTTTATGAAGAAATATGTTATGTCCATATCAGGAATGCCACCTGCAAATTTGTTTCATTTAAAAGATTTAATATACGTTTCTTTTGTTTATAATTCCAGTTTGAAATCAAGAACATCTACAACCCCAAGCATCAATGCTCTTCAATATCTAATTTCACAGTTTTCTTAACACATATCTCATGTTATTTATTATAGTCAGTGTCATCCCAACACCTTTGTCTATTCTTGCTATATTTTAAATGGTTTAGGTGGCAAGCCATCAATCATAAATCATGAAATATATTTTAACTTCAAGTAAGATCAGTTTAGAAAGAAAACAAGTCTTGTATGGCCTAATTGGGTACATTACTCACATCTATAAGTGATAAATGCCTGATCTGCTATAAAAAAAAAAGTTTCTTTTTTTACAGAGTTTTGGTATATGTATATATATGTGGACAGAAAAAAATCTTCAGTTTCCTTATAACCTGGAGCAACATAGATATTGTTAAACTGGGTGCTTTTAATGGGAGAAAGGACCTTTAGAACTGTTTCAATGTTCAAAAATATATCAGTTTTATCAAACACAAATGTGTTTTCCAGTTATATTTCATTCACTCTGTAAATAGAGGAGTGATACAGATAATTTTAGGAAAAAAGTGATTTTCCTGTTTTAGGTACATAAAAGAACCAGAATCAAAGTTTTCATTTATCCAGTGTATTTTAAAGCTTTCCTTTCTGTAAGTTATCACATATAGAATGTTTCTATAGTTGATATTATTTGAACTTACTTCTGATGCTATACAAGTTTTGCTCAAAGTTATTTTTAAAGTAAAAATCTGAACGTGAATCATAGGTTTTTTTTTTCTCTGCCTCACATTAAAGAAGAGCAACATAATACCAATATTGAACTCAGAATAGAAAATTTTGAAAATATAGAAAACAATAATTTATGTAGTGCAAACAAACAAGTATTTAGGAAAGATGGAAATCATTTCTATGACGCAATTTTAATTCAAAAGAAAATAGATAATTTTACTTATTCCTTAAGGTCAATTGCACTAGCCACGTTAACCAGGTGATGCTCATTTCATTTTACAGATAATTTATTGTAGCTGCAGTACTGACTCTGAGACGGTTCACAAAAATAATTTACCTTAAGTAAACACCATTTGCCACTAATGATGGGACAGAACAAACTTACAGAACATTTATGAACAGTAACATCTCTCTCTTTCTGTACACATTTGCAAACTGATCTCTGTTGTTTGCAGATGAATTAAGTATGGCTTGAAAAATCATTAAAGCCATCTGCTTTGATGAGAAAAAAACTGCTGCGATCATTTTATTGCAGTGACAGAGGCTAGAGACGATTTTACAATATTTTTTTAGCATCATTTACCCTAAATTTGACATCCTGTCTAAAAAATGAGCAATATTATCAGTTCTCATTGTGCCTATTTAGAAATACATTTACAGAGAAAGCAGCTTATACAGGTAACTCAAGGTATTTGTTTTGCTGGTTTACAACAGATGGATGAGCCTATTTTTCAACCATTAAAATCTGTAGTTACAACAAGCTAAATGTTTATGGCTTCTGTGGAAAGCTTAATCTTCCTCTGAACTGATAGTATTATGCTAATAAGCGTAAAAATATTGTCAGTATTTTAGTTACAAATTAGTTCCTATGGTCCACTTAAATATAACCTGTTTTTTTTCCCAGAATGCCCTACAGTTATTCAAACTGAAACCAACAAACCAGAAATACTATTTTTAAAAATTTTTTGAAAGCTATACACTTTTGAGACCAAAAGCAATCTCATTCAGCCAGCAGTATTTTTGACAATTTTCAGAATCTCAAGAGTTCTCCTTTTAAAAGCCTTTTTAAACGGCTGTATGCTTTTGCCTTACATAGTTTTCAAAAGTATTTCACTGACTGTATTCCATCATGAATGACTTTCCTGAAAATATTCATTTGCAACAGCATCATTCCTCAACTATTAACAATATTATTATATTTTGTATCCAGCCCCTGCGTTACTGAATCTATTGCATTTAAGGAACTTTTAAAAATGCAGATGAAGCTGAAATCTTTGTTACATAAAATAAATTGTATCATCATGCTTTTGTCATTTCCAAAAAGACAGTGGCATTTGCATTACCTAGAAAATGGCAGTTATTTAATAGGTAATCTAAATAGGTCCCACGAGAACACAGCTAGGGAATGAGCAGCCAGGACTAAGGAACAGTCAATGCATGGCACAAACTGCTGTGTGGAACAACCAGAAAGCTGGGGGGCAGCCAAACGGCTACGTGTCACCACTTTTTTGGATCTCAGCAGGAAAAGAGGAGCATATGGAAACTTGTGGTGCTGCCATAGGCAGAGCCAAAGGGTTACATGGGCTACAGTGGCCACCTTCATCCCTCGCATTGTCCATGGGTCCAAAAGCAGAGGCCTCTTTCCAGGGCTTTTTTTTCTTTTATCTTTGTGCCCTCTCTTTGCCTCTACCCTTTCTTCTAGCAGGAAGACCTGCATTAGGAGTTCTAATTCTTGAGACATCCCTCCTCTGCCTGCTAGAAAGTTTGCTCTGACTTTCAGGTTACCTTTATTCTTGCCGATTCACATTACTTATTTTTGTGCCATGCCTTTTTAGCTTGAAGTGTTCTTTTGCTTATTACTTCTCCAACCATTTATAAATGGTAATTATATATGCATTTCAGTGCTTTTGCATGTAAAAGACTCTCTGATATCCTGAACAGTCTATTAAAACAACACCTGAGAATTTCCTTCTCTATATTCATAGCTAAAAGCCCAGGTCTTTGTGTAACCAACAGTGCTTGGTTACCTCAACTGGAGATGAAACATTACAAAAGCAGTGGGACTAACGGTTTTCAGTTTATACTGAAACTTTATCCAATCTAGAATGGCATTTGCTTTAATGACCACATCACACCCATTACATGTTGCCATTTCTTTTTTCTTATTTTTTTCCAGATCCTCAGCTGCCTTAAATTTTTTCCACTAATTCCTATCTTTTCCGTCTTTCTTACCCAAAAATTGGCCAGTGTGGTTCCATAAGTTTTATTTTATAACGTTTCTCTCTTGAATGTCATTTATCAAATCACATTATTATGTTAACCTGGCATGGTTACTTTGATAGTGTCATCTAATATAAAATGATTTTTCTTATTTCCATTTATATATATTTTCTTCAAAATATGACTAAAACTTTTCATACTTCTGAGAACAGACTAATGTAAGAAGCTACTCTTTATGTCCTCTTGACCCTATGGAAGAATTTGAAATATTTATGACCAATCCCATACTTTTACTTGCTTCTCATTTCAGAGCAATGGAACCATAATGGAGTTCATTTAGAACTTCAATTTAACTAAAATATCTATTGAGGTAATTGAAACATTGTTGTCTTCACTGAAAACAGAAGCAAAATATTAGTTTAGCTTTTGGGTGACATTATCTTACTCTATCCCTTCATATCCACTTTCTGTGGTAGCCCCTGTTTTTCCTTTTTTTTTTCCCTTTTAAAATATAGATTTGTTTTAATGTCTGTTGTAAGAACTAATTCAGCTTTATTTCTCTGACTCTTTATTTCCTTTACACTTCCCAGCGTAAAAGACGTAGACTTTTTTATTGATCTGTCCATTTTCCCATACTTAGTAGGTTCTTGGTCTCATACTAAGCCTCTGAGCCTAGAACCTTCCTTCTGAGCACCTCCTGGTCTGTCCTGCCCTTCCTACCACAGATATCATAAATAAATACCTTTGACCATACAAATATCCGTGCCTTCTCTACAAGTAAATTATTCAGCTTCTCGTGCTTAGTTCAGCATTTTTTTTAAAGAAAGGAAATGTCTTCATTACAAAACTACTTTTGTTCTTCTTTCATTTAATCTAAAGACATCAGTTCTCAAACAAAGGTATTTTTCAGTCAACAGCCAGGCTCCAAAAATGAGTGAATAAATTAATAAAAGTTATTATATCTGTTTTCAAATGCTCTCATGCACTTAGGTTTTTCTCCCCTCATCTCCCATAGCGTTGGAGACATTTTTGGAAAATCTTAGTCTCCTTGAAGGTTGATTAATAAATTTCTGTACTTAATAACAACATTGTTTTTCACCTCGGAATATCAAATCTATGCAAAAAAAATGCTACTTCTGTTTTCCAGATAGAGGACTTGAGCACAAAGAAAAGAATACTGTGACCATCATGGGCGAATAATTCACGTAAAGATTGGAATGAAAAGACAGATCTCTGGGCACACTGTATTGTGGATTATTTATTTTTACTAGCTGTCTGTAGTTCATATGACAAATATTTCATAATGTATTTTAAGCATATTTTCCCACAACAAAACTAAAAGAATAGTCACCTGTCTAAACCCTTTCATACCAAGATAAAAATATGCAATCTGGAAACCAGTTCCACAGTTAAGTATGAAAACATGCAGTGTCATTGATAACATCATGCAACCAGAGGAGTTAAATTGACAAGGCACACAGCAAACCAATCATACCTACTCATGTTTCTGGATTAAGAATGAGCCCTTGGGCTCATTCGATTCTAATCCTTTCTCAGATGGTTGACCCGTAATTGCCATGATTCTGCCTTCCTGTCAGGGAAAAACACTTGATAACACACAGTTCCTTGCAAGCTTCTACAACCACAGTCTAGATGTGTCTGGGGGGACACAGGATCACTAGTGCAGGGGGACAGGATCACTAGGGATATCTTTGATTCTACACAAGATCTCATGAAACGTTTGACTACTATGCAAGAAAAGATTTGACATTTTTCTCAACTGTACATTAGTAGCTGTTAAGTTCCATGCAGTAGCAACTGTACAACCACAATAACGTCTTGACACTCATTACTTAGTTCATGCTATTTCTAAGTATTAAACACTGTATTTGGATGGAAATATTTTCTCAGTTACTCAATGCTATTTTAAAAGGCAGAGCTGAAGGGTACACATTTAAATAGTGATATGTTTAAAACAGTATTTTTTAAACAGTAGAAAATGTATTGCAAAACAGTCAAATAGCAGACAGCTGGATGAGATAACTCTTATACAACATTCTTCTGTCTCTAGTTGCATAAATTTTTATAAGTTTCTGCAAACAAGCTTCTGTCCTTATTGATAGAAATATGCATTTGATCTCTGAACATCTTAAACTAACTTTAAAAATCCAGTATTTTAGTTGGGTAAAGTGCTTTGGATCAGAGTGTTTTTATCCCACGATGCAAGCCAAAGTATTTTTCCTCACATTCCGTTTCCCTTAAAGAAACTCCTCAGGTTGTGCCCTCTACACAAACAACAACATAATGGGCTCTCAAAACAAAAACAAGCAAAAAAACAAAGAGGCAGAATCTGCTCATAGAGTGTTTGTATGGGAAAAGCCTCTTCATTTCTCTTCTACTGCTCAGATAGACTCTTTCAAATTAATTAATCTTTCTATTCCAAAGAAAAGTAGCTCACGGGAAGATGGAAGCTGTACAGTAACACATCCTTTGCTATCACCTAACATCAGAGATCAAAATCCAGAGAATTAGGGGAGGGTATGAATGTTTCAAATGTATAAAATATTATATAGTATTATATATATATATGTACATGCACACACACATATATATGTTAGCTTACAATTTATTTTCCACAACAATCAGTTAATAGAGTTGCTGCTTTATTCATCTATGCTGCGTATCATAAAGATTCTGCATCCAAGCTTATAGTCAAAGCCAACTTTTTCCAGCTGGTTAAGAGTTTAAGGAGCACTGCCAATACTAGCTGATTCACAAAGCAGTATTACTCATTCTCTCTTTGTCTGTCTTCTGCACTCTCCCTATTCTTTTCTTTATTTTTCTGGTCAGTGTTGTACAAAAGCAATGATCTTTTCTTTGCTTGCACTTTTTTATTTTTCCTGAAAAAGATATTGTTGATGGTTTTGATAAGGGCCATATTATGATTTGTCTAGAAAATTTGTGAATACATATTTTGGCAAAAATAAGACACTATTTATTTTGCCACTCTGACATCATTGTAGATGCTCTGTACCACAAGTAAATGAAAGCTTTTACATTTATTTTGAATGGGAGTCATCTTTATTCCTTAGGAACCATTCAATGTTTTCCACCTCATTTCTTTGCTCTTAACTTTTCCCAATATTTAAGCAATCCAGTTTTCATTGTGCGAATACATAGGGAGAAAAAGTAAGAAATAAAAGTCAGAAACTGGAAGAAGTTAGAAGCTACAATTGTAAGTTCCATACCAAACTCAGTTCTTGCAAAGTACATTACATCACTGTTATTTTTAGTGTAGTGGTAAAAAACAGGATCTGGACCTGTTTCTCAAAATATTGCATGAGCACACAGAAAGAGAAAGCTCCTACTTCAGAAACCTCATTAACTCAATTCAAACTACTATGGAAGGTTGCAGAAATATTCCTGTATTTTTTTTTTTTTTTTGCTTCTACATTTGTCGGTTTTGGTTTAATCTGTAATTTGTATTACAATGGCTGAAATTCACATATATACTTCCAGAAAGTACAGAAGACTTTTGTAAGCGCTGCTAAAACAAGGCAAAATTTGAGCAGCAGAGGATATTTTCACTGACTCCAGGTAACTAACTGAGGCATATGTATTGTCAGTGGTACTTCTGTAAGTCAAATCAGAATAGCAAAGATAGAAGAACCACACTATCAATTGGTTGCATGGGAAAGCCACAGCTTCTAGTTCAGGCATATTCATGAAGCAAGAAGGTGAGAATAGGCCCAGCATATCAAATTGCAGTTACAAGAAGAATAAAGAAGAATATGATATCTAGCTTGTAGACAGGGCTCAGCACTTCATAGCATGCATCGTGAACTAATTAATGACTTAAATACAGTTCCTGCAGCAATCAAGCACTTCCAGTACTTCGTGCTAACTCAGGAAGGGGACATCACCTGCTGCGGTCATGAGAAAACACGTGCCACTCGCAGCTTGGACAAACAGTTACAACCAACACCTCAGCTCTGCAAGATCAGGCATTTCATAGCACCGCAAAAGCACTTGAGAGCTGGTGATAGGTAGTAGTGGATGGACGTAGGGACGAGAGGATTCCTGAACTCATGGAGAAGTCCTAGGGAAATGAATGGAAGCGTCCTGTGGAAATCACTACAGAGTTGTCCTATTATCCTAATAGGATATAGTTATCCTCTTTCCAGAGTTATCCTATTTTTATTTTTTTAAAAAGTGTAAATAATACTTTTAGCTCTATTACATTCAAGTATTTTTATACTACATTAAAGTCCTTGCACATGTAAAAGTTTGAACGTTAATGAATTCTACACCTGTTTTCCATATGGAGAACTGCTATAGTATTGATCTATGAGAAATCTTCAAGATTATAGTCATTTGGCCATATCTGCATAAATAGAACATGAAAATGTAGGCTTCGGACAGTACTTTTTCTACTCCTTTTTTTTTTTTTTTTTTTTTTTTTAAGTTAGCTCATTATTCATTTCTTCTGTGTGATTTTTGCCCCCTCTACAAGTCGTAAAGGCACAAAATTCCTGAGTAAAGAAAAAAAATAGAAAAAAATAGGAAACATTTTCAATCCAGTGACTCAAATGATATACAATGATTTACTACTTTAGGATTATCATGAGTTTAAGAAAGAACTTGACCCTTTAAAGAAAAAATCAGAAACTGAGAATATTTTGTCTTATACCCCTAAAGCTGAGCTGATGGGTCAGATGGGTGGTGTTGATCTCTTTGCTATTGCACAAGTGCAGCATTTGACTTTGCAACTTATAAGAACCTGGTTTTAGTGGCATTGGAAATGTTTTTGTTTGCATTAATTGATGCTTATTGAAGGAAGAGGGGCTGATCATTTAAAGCTGTGGTATCAGACGCCTATTCTTTGCGGGCCTTTGCAACATGACAGCAAGTACAAAGACTACTAAAATCTCTTTGTGAGAACACACAAAAAATCAATCTTCTTCCACAAGGAGGTGCCCTCCAGCACAATCAATATAAACTGGCGCAACAATATCTTATGATGCTTGTCAGCTACTTAAAACCTTTTTGCTCAGTAAAATTCACAAAGCGTTGTTGCCTTTCATCTCTGCTGGATTGTGCCAAATTAAGATGTATCTCTAAATGAGCTGCAGGGGCAAACCCTGCCATCTGTTACCCCTTTGCAAATGGCTCTAAATTCAGCAAGGTTGTAGAGGACTGAATTCAACTTGGATTCAGTCCAGTACAGTTAAAGAAGATGGATCTGTTTACTGCTTTGAGATTTTTCTTTCCTCTGTCTGCTTTAGTTGTATTACAGGTTTCGAATGGAAATTGGTGCTCTACATTTTGATCCTTATATGTTAAAGAGTCCAGAGCACCAAAGGAATCAAAGTAATGACAATCAACAGGTTCTTTCATCTGTTTTGTATTATTAATCAATGTTATTATCTCCAGTTGCAAGCTGACTTTTAGAAACAAGTTTTTTCAAGAACAGCATCTTTTGATCAAGTGCATGCCTAGCAACTACTTAAATAGATTTTGTCTCTCTAGGGTTGTCATATGCATTCACCACACTTTCAACTCATCTCTAGGGCAAAAGTTCTGCAGTAACTTTCTAGGAATCCAATATTTTCCCCAATCAAATCTGAATTTTCCCTAGTTCCCTCTGAACCCTGGACTCAATAACTGAAACTATTTGGTTACTGTTTAATCCTAGTTTAATCAGTTGTATCTCCTGCTAAATACTCCTTGAAAATAAGCACCGCGAAGACAGCAGGGATAAAAAGCCCTAGGTTAACATATGTCAGCAAGTGTTGGAGGCAGGAAAGTACTCTGATAGCCCAGGATAATATACCTGAGAATACATTTAATACAAAAAGACATTTGATATGCACTTGTTTAGTGAAAAATTAAACAGTATTCTCTATCACTCTGCTGTATTTCTTTACGCAGCAAGACACCAAACACCATGACTGAAACAAAATCCCATAAATCTTGTCTAGACAAGCCCAGTCAAATCAAAATCCCTTTTATGGAAATTAACCTTCTGTGAGAAGAAAGGAAAGCTCAACCAAATAGGCAGCTGCATGATACTGTAAGTTAGTACATTAGCCTTTTGTCCTCAGGAGAGCAGAGTTTAAGTTCTAGCATTAGGTGCAAAAGCAAACAAATTTTGAGATCTCATACAAACCACGCTTGTGCTGTGCTTTTGATAGTTATTTTTCAAAGGGAGGTCATAGTGAATACTGATTTGGCTGCATTATGTAATAGATCTTTAGTCCTCAATTTTATTAAATATTAAATTCATTTATTAATTGAAAATAAAAGTGAAAAACAAAGGACTGTCCTGTATAATCCTCCTTTATGAGTAAAAACTATACAAATACATCATATCTTGGTTTGTGAACCACAGAATGGGAATAAAACTGTGCCCTATACTATATTGCTCTGTTACCCTTTTGGCTCTGCAAAATGCCCTAAGTACAGCTGAAGTTGTAGGAGGAAGGCACAATGGTCAGGTGAATGTGAAGTACACCTGATTCACAAGCACTCTGCAATTCAAAGACACCAAGAGCGCTAACTTGATCTTTATTCTTCTCCTCTGATTTGATTTGCCATAATAGATGCCTGTGGTTAGCAGAAGATCCCTCTCCTAACAGCACAGCTCCAGAAATCAGAGAACAGTGACCAGTGTGGCTGATGCCAAGACATCTTGTGGCCATCTCAAATAAGAGGACCAAAACGGAGTAGGCCACTTAGCTTCTCCAAATTGTCTGCCTTGCTGTGGTGTGAAATTACTGCCTAACTGAAATACAATGCTTAGTTTTCCTGAGGATTCATATCTCTCCATTGCCACTGAGCTCCTCCTAGCCCTCTTAACTTCCAGTTTCAGAAAAGAATAGTCCAAGTTAGCCACTTTCAAAATGTTACGAACTTCCATAGCACATAACCATAGTGGAGCTGGGATTCAGTGAAGGAACTTTTCCAACATACATGTTTCTACATGGATGAGCCACATGGATCCCATTAGAAGAATTCATAACGGACCATGTGTGGAGAAGCAGGAGATCTCATTCAGTGCATAGTAACTCAACTGGATTCAGCACCACTTTGAATTAATTCTTGTGTGATCTTTCCTCCACTCATATTTCAATACTTACCTATAAAGAAAGAAAACTATTTCCAATTCCCATAAGATTTTGAGGAAAAAAATGTATAGCAGTCAGGGTAGCTAGGAAGCTTATAAATCATGAAGAATATGAAGAACCTCACATAATTTCCTGTCTTTTCCATGGAATTGCATCTCCAAAGTACACAATACCATGCAAAATCCTTGATTGGTCTTTAGTGAGTGTCCTATGAAATAATTTTGCATTTGACTGAAGGCTGATCATGTGCTGAAATGCATGCTAGGAAAGCTGATAGCTCTGCTTCAGACAGTTTTATAATTCTCTTGCAATCTTTATTAGTCCTCAAATACATATCGAATGAATAGGCACATTTAATACCTCTTCAAAGAGCTGCCTCCCTATAATATTTTAAGTGGGAGCAGGACTCCATTGAAGAAATATTGTTACAAATCTATCAATAGGTAAGAAAATGAGTTGAAAGAAGTAATTCTTCAATTCTGCTCAAGCACAACTGTTGGTAAGATTGTTACAATTAAGAAAAAAAAAACAAAAAGAGGAATAAAAATGCTTGGATTTGCATGGAGAGGATGGCAAGCAACTGGATGCAACAACCTAATTCTTTACTTTTTACTTTCATTTGCATTTCTGCTGATTGGTTTGACTTTGCTACATACTCTCTATACAAGAAAAAAAAATGTCTAAACAAAGACTGAGCCAGAATGAATCACTGTCCTTATATCAAGGAAATGGAAGAAACCAACACGATATTTGAAATTAGCCATATGATAATGAAGCAGGATAGGAATATCTTGATGACAGTGCTGTTGAACTTCTTGTTGAATTCAGCAGATATCAGCATTATTGTTCTGTACAAACAGAACAGAAAAATCATAGTGCCATTCTTGAAATGACCTTACCAATTTATTAAATGTAATTCTGCTACAAGAAAATGTTTGCAAAATTTGATGCTTCTGATTATGTTTCGACCTTAAGCTCCTTCCCTTCACAGTTCAGACTTTCATCTGTTCAGAGGATGCTCACACATTCAGAAAATCATATATCTATCTCCATAGATATAAAAAGAGTCAGATGGACATAAAGCCTGCAGAATTTGGCAAGCTAAATAAGAATGAACTGTGTATGTTAAAACATTGTGGCTAAATATAGACATTCTCCTCTCTAACTTCTTTTGAATTTTATGGAGATGATTATATATACAATCCTGATCTGCTACAGGTCATAATTATTGTATTTACCCTTAACCTTACTAATTATTATTCTTTTCTCTTAAACCTAGTGAAGATATTTTATTTTGATAATTCCCAGAGGTAGGTTTTTTTTTTTTTTATCCTGTTATCACACAGAAACATTCAACAAACAAATGAATTTTCTTAAGGTAGTAAGAGAATGTGGTTAAATGATCTTTCCCTCAGAACTGCTGCCCAGTGCTTTTTTAATTTCTGCTTTCATTTTGAAACTAGAGAAATAACAACAAAAAAGGTTAATGTTTATTAGTCTGAATATAGTATACATCTGTGCAGCCCTGTATCTAGTCTGTTCCTAGAGACGTAACTGTTGTCAATTTAAGTCCGTTTTGATCCACTTGCATATCTTTTCTATTTGCCTCACTAAAAATTATCCTGTAGGCTGCTTGTCCCTTGCTAGGGCAATGAGACTGACTGCTTCTGAAATATCACACACCATTACTAGCAGATTTATATACTGGGAAGAATTTACTTCAACCTTTTTGTCTAATTCTATCAGACCAGAAAAAAATGTCTTATAGGGAACACACTAAGTTGTGTCTTACAGCTTCAGAATGTCAGGATCATTAATGACAGATCTTAATAGAAGCACTTATATATTAATAATGTATACATTAATTACATGGCTATTGTATAAAGCGCCTCTGTAGTCTATATACATGAATAGTATCCATGTAGTAAATCAGAAAGCCATATGTCAACTATAATTTTTAACTTTCTTTTCCTGTTCTATTGGCCACTCTCACATTCCAACACCCTGGACTTCCTTAAGCTTCCTTCCTTTTCTAAAACAATTTTCCTCCTTTTACAGGATCTAGATTTTCCTTCCAAAATTACAAAAGTCTAATGATTAAAATAGCCTAATTTGTTTAAAGCTCAGATCTTCATTAAAAGCAGCATTTCTATATCCAGAAAAACATCCAGGATGTGATAACTGACATCTTAGTGAACTCACAGACCTTGAGATTTTCAAATAGTGAAACTACAATTTTAAGTCATAAAAAGTCGTATTTCCTCAAGGCATATTTAGAGCTTTTTATAGCTTTAGTCTGCTAAATTTCTAAGTTGAGTTGAATATATTTGAGTTCTTTCACAAAAAATAGATGACAGGGCACCCTAGTACTCAAAAGGCCTATTTTTTGCAAAGACGGAAATGTTTTTACTTCCTGTTGCTTCTCCCCATTTCCACAGTTGCAACAGTACTACAAAAGATTTGGACAGGCATACTTCAAAGGATGCCCTATATTTCCTCAGATACCATGAGCCCAGAGAAACCTAAGACTAGAGGAATACAAGAACCATTTTTGTTGTTTCAGCAAAATGCTGCAATAAAATAGACTGAGACAGGTTTAACCATGCTAATGCACCTTCTGGAAGAAGTTTAGACAAGATCAGAAGCACCAACTTGTATAAATATACTGACATCATGTCTGAAATTGTAGATAATTTTTCTTGAAAGAAGTTTAAATATGTGTGTAAACATGTAAGTATTAGATAACACCTCGGCTGCTTCTCTAAGCCACCCTACCATGATGCTACTTTAAAATTCCGTCAGGACACAAGAATTTCCATCACAGAAATTCTCATGCTAGGCAGAGAAATTATGAAACCTGTGTTATTATTTAAAAATGTCTAAATGTTCTAATGATAAGTTTCTTTTCTTTTTTTTTTTTTCATTTTGCTTTTTTTTCCTAGCGTATGTGGCACAAAAAAAAATACATGATGCTGTGGAATCTTACTCTGAAAACCCTCTTTTATATATTTGGGAGGAGCTGTAAATATCCTTCTGCTTTCACAAATAAATAACATGAAAATAACAAGCAGCCCAGGCATGGATAGTACATATCCTTCACATCCATGCCAATAAAAACTTTTTATCACACCGCTCTGCAATGTATTTGATAATTATGGCATAGCAGTAATGGTATCCAGTGAAGAGAAGGTTAGAGATTTCATCTTTAAATCTTAATTTCATGTTTGTAACAAGAACCAAATGAAGATTGAGACATTTGATAGCTACTGTATTTTTAAGGAAATCTGATTTTTTACCCATAAAGAAGTATCATGCAAAAAGAAGTTACTCCATACCTGAGGAATTGAGTCCAAAATAATCTTGTTATTTTGTCACCGAATGTAGTTTCTCTTGCCTCTTTTGTAATATATAAGCTTCTCTAGATACTCCTGTTTTTCCACAGTATCACTGCTGTCTGTTGTGTACTGATTCCCAGCTGTTTATCATGTTGTTACAGAGGTGCTTTTTTTCACCTGCTTAACAATTTTTTACTCTAACATGGCTGACTGGCCTCTCCAGGTGGAGTTTTCCTTTACAGGTCTGAGATCTCTTCGTACAATGGAAATACTGATTGGCATGAGTGACCTATGTCCCCAGATAGAAACAAAGAACTAAATACACAGTTCAGCATAATCTGATACCCCTATTTTTTGAGCAAGCCTTTCAGAACTAATTTTTTAGGTCTTACGAGCACATTCTCTTCAATATGCAGTTTGCAATTGTCATTATGCAGCCGTACTGATTTTATGCTTAATGCTCTTAAGTTTTTTCTTCACCATTTCCTACTGGATACAGCCATTTATGTCCCATTAATGCCCTAACTTATGAAAGTCCTGTCTGGGGTAGTTTGAGAATTCAGTCTACACTTGGAATGGCCTTTTAGACTGTTTCAGTGCAGTAAGTCACCAAGCCATGTTTCTGTGTCTAGCCAAAACATCTTAAATACATTTTCAGAAATATTTAGTTCCTATTACAATTTGTGTAGGATCTTTCCTGAATAACACTTAAATCAGCCAAATGACCTCACTTTTGTCTTCCAAAAACATTGCTAATTGAGGACAATATATATTTTGAGTATTGCTATAACATTTTCTTTTACTTTACATGAGAGATTTGGGTCTATTGTTGCCCGTATTTGTCACAACCATCCCATCAAAAACCAAACCATCTTGTTATGACAAATCTCTGTGTAGATCCATACCTGCTTTCAAAGAGTCAGATGCCCTGGTCTGTTGATCCAATTGATATAAATGCATGAAGTCACCTAAGGTTTTAAGCAGGAGTCCAACTCTGATGAAATTAGGATATGTACTGCTTAATGTTATCTGTTGAGGATGGAAGTTAGAGCTTTATGGAATATGTTATTGATAGAGTTAGAGGCAATATGAGATGGGAAAGACATTTATTAGTGTTCTTTTTTCTCTATCCTTATTTTGGGAGGTTTTACTTTCTGAGTACTGCTACAGCCCCATTGAATTCTAAATAGTCTAAATAGGTTACTAAACACAAAAATACCACACAGAGCACAGACATGGTGAAACGCTAGAAGGGTTTTAAGTGGCAGGAATATAAAAAGGGTATATTACTCACAAATTGGTCTTTTTTTTTTTTTTTTTGGTTGTTTCTTTCCACTTTTTCAAAAGACATGCAGTTCCCAGCTAAATACAACGTTAAACACAATAGCAATGTTTCTTTTCTGCCTTTAAAAATAAAATACCCCCAATGTCAGCAGCTTAATAATCACGCGCGAGCCTACAATGGCCCTTTGTAAGGACTGTGTTTGTTAGACAAAGAAAACAGATCCTAGACGCAAAGGATTCTAGGTTCAATTTTACAGATTTTCTACACAGCTGAGTACTGTAAAAGTACCCAAACTACCCTGGCCAGTTTTTTTATATATTCTTTTTAGGTCATTCACAGGACCTGAACAAAATGCAAGATACAGAACACTGCTTTGTTCCACCATAGCTTTGTGCTTTTGTTTCAAATCATTACTCACTTCCAGGAGATACTAAGTACTCTACTGTAGCCAAAGGTTTACCCACCATAGGATCGACAAAGGTCAACATTTAGATTGCTGCTTTCTATTGCTGCCATTAATTCTTCTTGTAAAATTTTTATCATTCTCTGTTCTCCAAATGTTTCAGGATATTATACACATTGGTTGTATCCTTTCTTAGCTAGTTGTCATAAGTTGTGTCTTATTTTAGCATCTATTAATAACAAAGATATTTGGTAAGTCTTTATTATTCTTACAACTTCTCTCTGTATCTATAAACTCCTGAGACATGGTAAGAACCACAGAAGTCTTCAGAAGGCCAAGAGAAGTTTACATGGTATGTAAAAATTGCTTACCTAGCACTTAGCTGATGGAAAGCAATAACAAGCCAAGTTTAGGTGTAAACAATTGTGTGCCAGTGATTCTTCAACCATGACAGGTTCACAAAAGATACCTTAGGTCCTACAAAATAGAGCACTGGATTGTCTAAAGACACCTCACTACTTAGTAGACTCTGTCCAAAAGAGGAAGACTGAAACACCTGAAATCAAATTCCTGGAAGCTGGAATACTGAGCAGCATGTGCACGGACTATGCAAAACTAACAGTACCTCTCCAGGAATAGGCTCCATGGAAATGTCTGATTGCATT
This sequence comes from Tinamus guttatus, assembly GCF_059628265.1. NCBI lineage: Eukaryota > Metazoa > Chordata > Aves > Tinamiformes > Tinamidae > Tinamus > Tinamus guttatus. The sequence continues at coordinate 4,481,510 of NW_028289037.1, forward strand.
AACTCCTACGAACTCTCTCCTGCAAAGCCACGCTGAAATTCTTTCTATAAGGTAATAATATAAAGGGGGTCTTCCTTTTAATTCTCGGTGGATGTACATCTAGCTCTACCTATTGTCTCTCACGCACATTTCATTCCCAGGAAAGCAGAGCATCCCTGATTCAGCAAAGCAGCTTTTGAATTTTTTTTTCTGTAGGCCCTTAAATATCTAAAAGATTTGGCTGGGCACACAGAGCCTTATAAGATTGAGCTGAGAGTGTCCGAAATTCCTTTGAAAGTCTAGACTTTCTGGCTACATCTAAAATGTACTTGAAATCTGCTACTCTTGAGAACAGGTGAAGGCCTTGTGTATTCCTTAGGCTATTAGATGTCCACACTGCCTTCATAAAGACTTGAGAAGGCAGCCTGATCCCCATGTATCCTACCACCTTTGCAGAAGCCAAAGCTAAACTATTTGTAGCACAGACTCCAGCACACACATCTGCCAGCATTGGTCACATAACATCACTGTAAGAATCAATGAGATGTATAGATCTCCACCACAGAGAGCAAATAGCGAACAAGAGTTGTCTACACAAGCAGAACTCAGAACATGCACATTTTAGTTTAATTTTGTCTTTTATTATTGGTGTCATGCTATGTCCCAGGTCTTGATCATTTGCATATTTTTCTGAATAGTGTAACAAGTGAAATTGTCCTCCATAAATACCACAACTTGACAGACAAACACATTACTAATAACAGGCCACAGACTGTTGGCATAAAGCTACTTAGCTGACTTCAGTGAAACCAAGCTGATTTACACCAGCTCACAATCTGAGCCATTATCTTTTTTTTTTTTTTTCTTTTTTAATATCGTGGGACAATAAAGTCACTGCATTTATAGCCCAGAACACTCTCTGCATATTCCAAGATCTTGTTTGCTCTTTTAACAGCTCCCAAACACTGTGCAGATGGTTTTACTAAATTATCGACAATCACTTCAAAGGCAGTTCTGATATTCCTGTCCTTGGGGCTAAACTTACTGGGGCCAAACACATCCCTGGTGCAGTTCTGCTAAAGTAATACATTTGTCCCGTGGACCACAAAGTGCACTGCCTCCAATTACCTTCTCTCTCTTGCTCTTATCTCAGTTTACTGACTCTGTACTTATCTTAGTCCCTTACTTCCTTATCTAAAACACTGCAATCTTCCAGGTCCCCTAATGCAGTTCATGATTTGACTCCTGTTGTTCTCATCTAATATTATTGTCCTTTTCTACATTTTACTTTCTCTCTTCCTTTTCCTGAAGCACTCCCATAAGCACTGAGGTCTTAAAAATCATTACTGTTTACCGAGTTTATTACTTTCCATCATTTCTTATAGTTCTGCTGTAGCATGTCTTTCAAGTAATTATCTCTGTGATTTATTACATCGGTCACATAACCTTCTCCTTCCTGCACTAATCAGCTCCGGATTATCTACTTGGTAGGGCCAGATTGTCACTGACAGGCTTTTTTTTTTACCCATTTTTGAGCCTCACCCAGGCCTGCTGGGATCCCCCTCCCTCGGGTCTCCTGCACGGACACGCCAAGCCCCTCGCCAGATCTTCTAGAGCGCAGTAAGCAGAGCGGGCAACAACCGTAGCTGCCTGCTTGGGCAAATGTCCTGAATGCCAAGGAGCTGGCGCCTCTGCGAGACCACCTCCTGATGCCTCTATTTAGGTCGCAGAGCCATATGCACTCCCCATGCGAGCCTTGGACGGAAAACCACAGCGCAGCCCTGCACAGTGGGTCTAAAACACCCGGCTCCCAGGACCCGAGGTCCTGCAAAACACCCATGACCTGACAAGCGAACACACTGTTCACTAAAATAGCGAGGGCTTCTTACGGAAGAACTGGTTTAAATTATTTCCAAACAGATTAGCTGGCTCTAGCAAGGAGGGGAGGGCAAGGAAAGGAAAGCAATGAAATTGCCTCTGGTCACTGCTTTTAGGGCTCCTGCACCAAGGAGCTGGCATAGCCTGTAATGGAAATTACGCAGAAAGAAACGAACCCCAAACATCTACCTGGTTCTCTGGACTGTGTGGAGAGGTACATGAAAATATTTCTACTGAAACAAAACAAATCAAACCTGGCTACTAAATGCACTAGTAAAAGTAAAAACTTTGAAATATCCTTTGCTCTTGTGGGAGTAAAAAGCACAGATATGGGAAGAAATCCCCACAAAACAGTCAAAAAAAAAAAAAAAAAAAAAAAAAAAAAGCTGAGACACAGAATTAGAGTTTAGCAGATCCAAACACTTGATCAGGCCTCTCCGAGGCAGCTTCCCCTGATCTCAGTTAACACCAGAAAGTTCATTTCCAAAAGAACTTCAGGGCTGACTGCATGGTTCTGAGGTAAACCCAAAGACAGTATGCAGTAACACCGTGGCAATATTAAAGGCATGACGCATTTCTAAAATTATTCTAAATAATGCTACAGTTGTGGAGGGAAAAAAAAAAAAAAAAGACATATGGATACTTTGTCCTTGGAGCTGATGTACCTCTTCCATCACCCTTTCCCCAAAAGCAAAGAAAAGAACAACCAGTTATTTGGGAAAATATGAACAAGACTCTTCATAGGAACTTTCAAACCATCATATAACAAGATGACATGAATATTCCCTTCCCACGAAAATTAATTTGCTGTTCAAGGGGAGTCCTGTATCTTAGGCTCCTTGAAATGAGGGACGAATCATTTGGACAGCTGGGAGGCAGAACAGCACTTCCTAGATATAGTTGTGATTCTTAGAGATTTGGCAGGCATCTTCTGGGTAATTTGGCAGTTTTAAAATGCCTCCAACCCTAATGTACCATCCCCTCTTCTCTGCCAGAGATGAGCACTCTCTGCTCTGTAGAAGGAACAGAAGATGCATTGGAGCTACCTCTTCCTTAGCAGGCTGAGCAGTCCAAGGAACACGCGCACATTCCAGCTGCTCCAGTTCTTAACCTGGCATCTTTGCAAAACAGAGGACTTTGACCTGGGGTTTCTGAGGCACAGCCCCCTGCCCCCTCCTTTCCAGGCAGGACAGCCTCTGATTAAAAAAAAAAAAAGTGACAATAAATGAGATATTAATCTCCTAGATTCTCATAGCTAGGGCCAAGTGGGATATTTCAGAGCAATTATTCTTAGACTGTACAATACCATGTTAAGTAAGACTCCCAACACATCTTGGAAAGACACTTTGGAAAAGTCCTCAGCACTATTAATGTGCGCATTGAATAAGGCTGTTCAAGGGTGCTAATACCTGTAGTATGTAAACTGATGCTAATGCTCTTCAGAGGAGAAAGTACAGCCATTAATGGTGCAAAGATTTCCTCATAATAGTTCTTTTGCACACATTATTCATCTATTTCCTGCTATTAAATACATGCACACACAAGGCAAAAATGTTTACTAGCTGATACTGTCCTAGTTCTGTAAAGATGGATTTAACAGCTTAAAAACAGTCAGATGTCAGGGGCTAAAAAAACTACAGGCCTGGGGAATGTTGCTGGATACCAGGGAATTCCCCCAAAAAGAAAAGATTTAGTCCTCGCCAAAGGAGTTTTCACAGGAGCTATTAGGGAAAATGTTCATAAATGCTCTGGTACCCCAATTTCTCCTAATTACCAGAGTAGCAAACTGTGAAGTTAAAAAAAAAAAAATACACCCACAGCCCAGAAGCGCCATATTCAAATTAAAATGCTATGTGAAAATCTGCAAGTGTTCCTATCTGGAAGCAATCTTTCTCAAAATTTACATATTCCACCCTTATCTGGCCGTGCTCCCTTTTGTCAGTCAAATACAATGTTCTGGCAACCTAAGTCCTGTTCATAGCTCAAATCGACTTATGTGAGAATTGTATATACAGCTCACTTCTTTTTTTTTTTTTTTTTTAAATACACTTTGCTGGAAGCCATTCCCTGGGAACAAACCATGATCTTCTCTTCCAAAGGAAATCTCTTACAGAAAGCACCTCTCCTGTCCAACTGGTTAGGAATCCAATACACAACAATCTTGCAGAAATCAGCTGCCAGATTTATTAATCTACCTGAAAACCCCAAACAAACAAACAAACAAAAAACCCAAACAAACAAAAAAGTGGAATAAAAACAGACTTTAAATAAACCTTTTAGGCGCATTTTAAAAGGGTTAATCAGTTCAGTGAAAGACTTTTATATCTTCTGCTGAGAGATCATGTAATGTTGGTCTGATTGCTTGTTTTGTTCAGTGAGTCACTACCGTATACAGATATATATATATATATTTCTTCTTAAATATTACACATTTGATGCATTTTTTTTCTTTTTTTTTTTCTTTTTTTTTTTTGTCCAACCCCTCCCCCAGATACCCACATCCTGCCACAGGCAGGAGGCGCTCCATGCTGACATTAAAGAACCAAAACCAATCCAAGGACTTTTCATCAAAGCATCTTTCATTTGAACCTTATTTCAATGGAAACCACATTTTTAAAAAATCAAAAAACAAAAACAATCTTACTCCACCTTTTCCCTTCCTTTCTTGATAATTCTGCAATTTTAGACTTGCAGTTCTGGGTTGATCACTGAAAATGTAATTGCCACTAAGACTTATAAAGAGATGACAGAATTAGGTGACATACTAAGGCATATATACACTCCCACAAAATATGTTGCCTTGTTGCCTTGTAATGGATCTAAGTAAATTAAATGCTCGCCCAAATGTTTTTCTGTACCTGTGGTTATCTAGTGACCGCTACTTTTTTACTTTTGATTAATTCAGTATTAAAATACTCATAGCTTAAGTAGTGTCTTAATTGGCAGAGAATGGAAAATTAACTCAGCACCTAGGATTGTCTTGGAAATCAATCCATTTTGATAAAAATAATTTTTGTTGTTTCATGGTTATGCATTCATTTTCCTTCTGCTTCTTGGAAATGATGGAAAATGAGCTATTCCATATAGCACTTGTTTAAATCTCTCTGGGCAAAGAAAGAAATCTAAGTGTTAACCCCTCTCTCTCTCTTCAAACTAGGAAATATTGTATCTCAGAAAAGGTGCTCATAAATATTTTAAACATTTTTTTTTTCACTTTACATACAGAATAATGTGTGGCTTATTTCAAGATCACCCCTCGCAAAAATAAAAGTTACAAAAAAGAAAAAAAAAAAAACCCAAACCCAAACCGACAAAATTTAAATTGTCTTCCAAACATCTCCAATCACATTTACATTTAGTGTCCAAAACAAGTTGATTGGTAACATCAGTGCCAGCACTACAACGTCATACAGCGACTTCATGGTATTCTTTGACAGTTCGTGTAGGTCTCCGTCCCACCAAAAGTTACAAAAGGCTCCGCAGAGTTTTCCTCAGCAAGCTGAAGCTCACTAGGCATTTGTGGATGCGCGTAAAAGCTGCTTATAGCACAGCTATGGCGTAAGCTATTTTCTAAGCAATAAATGGTTCAAGTCATCTATTTTGTCCTGAAATGCTACCTGTAGTTACAGCATTGCTTATAAATGGTCATAGTAAATTCAGCATCAAAGAGAATATTACAGAAAAAGACAGCAGCAGAAGCATTAGCATTATCTAGTATTTATATATGTTATCAACATAACACAGCAGTAAAAGGTTTAAATGCATATTAATGGGTACCGTGTCTAAAAATTACTAAAGTATCTATTTAGTGTATTGGATATTTTTCTCAAGGAGTGCTTGCTGTGTCTAAACAGCATAATTAGATATGTGACTTAGTACAGTTAATTCCTATTGATTAAATAACTTATTTATGTACCAAAGGAAATGGGAGGATACAAAATGTTTTCTCCCTCTCGATCCATGATCCTGTATTTAATGCTGACATGATCATCAGAAAGCCTACCACATGTAAGTACTACCCTCAAATGGATCTTGAAAGGGCTAAACCATAGTGTGGGCCATATACACATAGTGAGGTGGCACCAGATATAACATGCAACTTTGCAATCGGAGGTCAGGGCTCATGCTACTCAAGTCACTGCACTGAGGGCCACTTTGCCATTACATGAGGATCTTTTTGAGGCCATGGAAAAACAAAACAAAAAAGAGTAAAAAATAAAAATTATTAAAAAAAAATAAAAAAAAGGACAAAACTATCTTGAGATACTTGTTTGTTTTTAAAGGCAAGGCGCAAGGCCAGCCACTTCTATCTTCTAAATTAAATGCTGCAATACATGCTTTGTTCCTCTTTTATAACTGCAGAAAGACAATTAAGAATGGCAAGAAACAAATGCCCCAGGCACGCTATGCTGATATCATCAAGTGGTTATTTTGCACAATAAGAATTAACTGTACTACAGATACCCAGAGAAAATGTACAATATCTTATGCTGATATGAAACAAAACAGACATGATATAGTTTTTTTTTGTACTTAAAAGCTGTATGTTCCCTTCCCAAACTTAAGTAAAAAGCAACCCCCCCCCTTTTCTTCCTGTTACACAGAATAACGTTTAGATTCCAACCCTCCCCTTTCAAATAAAGTGCGCTGTCCATGGCAGACCATAGGAGTAATGCAACAGGAAAAGCCTCTTTTAGTGTACTATTTAAAAAACAAACTGAAGTTGATTCAGCTTTCCCCTGGGTCTTGAGAAAGAGGAGAAGCTTAAGAGAGGGGGGGAAACTCCCCCTTCGCTGTCCCTGCTGTTAATAGACATAGCCTTCGTTATAGGGGTGGGTGTTGCAGCAGCCACCGTCCTGCATGTAGACCATGCTCTCGTCAAAGTGGGACAGAGGGACAGTGTCCTCCTCGTTGATGTGACGCTCCATGTCAGTCTTCAGCAAAGGGCGCTGGTTGTCCGGAAAAGCCATGGAGAAAAGCGCTTCGGGGTCGCACACAAACTTATAGACGTATCTTTCTCCAGCGACCTTAGGTAAGAGAGAGAGGAGAGAAAGGTGCAGTAGCATAAGGACTTCATCCATGTCTTTGCAGCTCCAAGTTCAACAAATTTCTGAAGGATTCATCCTCAGCATGCAATTAATTGTCAGGGCAGCAGAACTGGGAAGGCAACGACACCAGCAAAGGCAATAGGAACCTGCAGGAGCAGCCTGTGTGCTTTTTTGATTTTGAGGCATGTGATAACCTGTTAGAAGACAGACTAGATACTCTACTTCCAAAATTTTGTTTGCAATCACTTCCTATACTTAACCACAAAGGGAACTGGTCTCACTGGAAAGTGTAAACAATTGTCACTACAGTGACAAAATAACTAAGTCCCACACTCCATGTGCGAACTGGAAAAAAGAATCACGTTGCATGATACAGATCTGAATTTCACTTTATACAGATTGATTCATACTGAAGAATAAAAGCACTTAGTTATAGTGCATACTGATTGTACAGCGTCTGCGTAAGCAAACAAGTAGGCTAATATGTACTTAGCAATTGCTCATGGAAAGCCTGGGCATTTGGATTTGCTTATGGAGGGGCCATTTGTCCAAAGATCCCTAAGTTTTCCTTTACTCAAAAATACCTATAAAAGTCTGTGCCTTGTATACTTTAAAGCAGAAGAGTAATAAAAACAATACAGTATTATTGTCTTATTTGAGAAAACAGTCAACATGACATCTTTTCAAGCACCCTAAGAATCACGTTCAACAATACAGGCCATGTTGCATGCTTCTAATAAATTTAAATTATTTCAAAATAAGATCATACTGTCTGCTGCTTCTGCCTCCAGCTGGCATGGCATTAAGAGTGGGTGAATGAAGCCAGCAGAATGTTGCAAATTTAACTCTGTTTTTACTAGAGAAAATACTCTGAAGCATCTCCTTTTGCAGATGATGCATTCCACAGATAAAGTTTGGGTAGAAGCCTATATTTTTATTCTTTCCTCCATCAAAGGAAAGTCAGCTAGTTTGTCAAATTGGAGTCTACATTCAGAGACATTACCATGATCCATCAGCATCACTTAACTTAAAACAAAAAATGTTTTAAGGGGGAAATACATACATACAAATGTTGCAGTAAAGAAACCTGACAAACCTAGAGCTCCCATTAGATCCTAACATACACTGACTAGTCAGGATGATCCCACGGTAAATCTTAAACATGACTGTGCCAAAGCAGGCAAGAGTTCAAACTAGCTTTTAAAATGTGGGTTAAATATACTCCTGTATAAATATAATAAAATATATTTTAAAAGCAGATGCTAAATATGTAGCAAGCTAACTGTTAGACAAACCTATAAACTGTCCATATTAAATGGATATGTGGGTTGGGCAGTGTTATCAGGTTTATGGTGTTACTGTCCCCACTTTTTTATGTTGTTTCACACTCTGTACCTTCTTCTTACCTCTGTGTCACCTTTGGGTTGTGCTGACATAACTGTCTGTGCAGCCACACTACACCCTGGGACAAGGAATTCATGGCTGAAATGTTACACAGCAGCATCAAGTATTTCTGCCTCTCCTCAACTGGACCCAGTCTCCAGACCATTTTATGGAGTCCAAATACAGAATTATGTGCTCCTCAAAAATGCATGAGGCATTGGCGTGTTTTAAGGAAGGCATAAGGCAGTGCTAACCCAAACTGTTTGCCAGAAAGTGAAAGGGGAGAAAGCTACAAAAATCCCCACTTCCACATCAGGCATCTCTAAACTGAGACCTCACAAAATCTACTAGCAAAGTTACCCAGTAACTTAAGCTGGGGGAACTGCTCCATTCACAGACTTGGTAAATGGCAAGTTTAAACATGTTAGTCATTACAGTGCACAAAACCAGTGTGAAAAAATATGGAGCAAGTTTATATAGCGCAAGGTACTCATTATCATCTTTGATCGCATCAGCTGATCTAGTAGATGAGCACACAGGTCCCTCCTCCTGATTTCTCAGGCAACCTACATAGCGCTACATAGTAATATTTAAGAATATATATGTAAATCAGCAAGGCACAGGAAAGGAACAGGTTGAATACTGTCAGCGAGACCAGACTGTTATACATAAATTATTGTTAAATATTTCTCATAATTGAGCATATTATAAAATATTGAAATCCATTTAAAGATGATATTATTGCAACACTACTGGTAAAACAGTCAAGAATTTGGTATTTTAGTACATATCATTTTCCTTTCCTGTCTTGCAGTTAGCAAAGTAGCCCAGTGCTGGGCAGCTAATTTAGAACTGCAAGACATTATTCATAGCGTGCTCTACTGTTTGCCCTTCCCAGGTGCCAGGAAGCTCCTTTGGATATTTTTGAATGTTACCTCTCATCCTAGATCATGATGCGCATTGTGTAAACCATCTAAAAACCACAGTTTTTTTTTTTTACATAGAAAAAAATAACTTGATGCACATACTGGACCTGGCAGGTACAGCACAGACCTTAGCGTTTGCCTAAACAGATGAAAAAAATCTACCTAAGAAATGTAATTACAAGTACTCCTTGTAACATGACTTATGGATTAACATGCAATGCACCAGTGAAATTTAATACGGAACTAGCTGCTCACCTTTTGCATGATTCCCTTTTCATAATAATAGCGAAGTGATCGGCTAAGTTTATCATAGTTCATGGCTGGCCTATTTTTCTGAATCCCCCAGCGACGTGCCACCTGCCACAGAAATGGATTAGCATTGATTTGTTAAATGCATTTAACAAGCAGATCTTATCATCAGATATTTTATTTGGGGGTGGGAGGTAGAACCCTGCAGTGGACAGCATAAATAAAAGAGAAAAGCTTGCTGTGACCTGAGTTCCCCTAACTCTTAATTGGACACAAAATCATGCATTAAACTTGGAACAGACTTACTCATTTGCAAATGAGGTGGAATGGTTTGGGTAGGGGGGATTTTGAAGAAAACTGGAGAGAAAATGAAACCATATAAAGAGCAAACAGACAAAAAAGAATCAAGTTTCATCACAAAAGTTTAGAGAAAGATGAACACTTTGATACTGTGTATAATTTTACTCATCTTCCTGCTTTGTCCTTGTTGTCAGAACACTTAATTATATTAAACACATATGTGTATATACACATGCACACTTAGTTCATGAACTAATATAACCTGAACTTGTAATGACAGCAATGCTCATATTTTTAGAAAATATGAGTCAAAAGTCAACTCCCAGTCCTAAACACTACTTTAGCAAAGAAAATTATTTGTCTGAGAAGGCAAGATAATCACCTGGAAAAGCTATATGGCAGTACAAAGAACGGGAGAGAAACTATATGGCTGCAGTTATTTAATTTCCCTTAAAAATAGTAATAAAAAAGGAGTCACAAGCAACTTGTAAAGCTGCTCCATGGAGAACAATATGCTTTCTGCCCTGACTTATGATTCCTACTTGTCTTTATACTTCCTGTTTTATCACCAGAGGTAGTTCTTGAGAAAAAGACTTTTTGTTTAAAGAGCTTAACTGCTTATTCCCCACCCTAAATTATAATCCGTTGCTGGTGACATTACAATTACTTGCTATCGAAATTACTAGCATGTCACTGAAAGAAAAAAGAAAAACATTGTAGCTGGTGAACTCTTTAAAGTACAGTTTAGAAAAATGCTTATGAGGCACATATGCATACAGCCCTGGAGAAAGGGGACAGTAGCCAAACAGTGTCTCTGTAGACTGTCCTGTGAAATTTCCCTAAAGGTGACTAGAGTCTTTTGATGCAAGTCACAGATGACATGCAGCATTTGGAACTGAAGGGGACTAAATAACAACAGCAAAAGCCACAACTTCCATCTCCATCTGGACAACAATTTTTAAAATTTCTTTTTAAAATATTATTTCCTCTCTGTGGTGCAGCTTTTCAGGCATATGTAAATTACCACAGTACTGCTAACTTCAGCTATGTTGTAGCTGTACTGTAGCATAACTCCAAAGCATGTCAGTTTACTCCAGCTGTAGATTTGCCCTAGATAGGTAACCTTGATTCGCCTATTCATCTCTGTAACGAATGCCTACATCTCTTCGTTCAGTCCTGCCAAGCTTTTCTGCATTAATCAGAGTCCCCAAGCCCCCAGTGTATCAAGTTTACACAATAAAGAAATACACAGCAAAGTTAACTACAACAGAACAGTGAGTGAGAATATTCTGCATGGCATAACGTTTTGACATTCCTAAATAGAAAAGCAAGTCCAGAGATGGTTAGTTTTAAGAATGTGTCTGCAGATCATCTGACATGTCTTCCTAGGACTACCAAAGGGATTCAGGTCCCTCCTCTCCACCCCACCTTCCTGCTGATGCCTACTGCCTGGTACCAGGCATAAAAGCAGAACTATGCCCAAATCTTAGCCCTCTGAGTTTGCAGCTGCCCGTATGAACACAAGCCTGCTTTCCCAATGAGCTATGGGACCTGAGAAGCTGATATATATTAGTGCTTGTTGTTACCCTTTCTGTAGGGACAGGAGCCTGCAGAAAGGGGTGCCATGGAAAGGTCACGTCACGAACACCTGACCTGCCACAGCTGAACCAACAAGCTCTTTGGCTTCTCTTCAGTTCACACCTAGCAACCAACAGGACTGTGCGACATCCTATAGGCTATTTTTATTTTAATTGACAGTTTCTTTCAGACCCATGACGTTCATGTGAGAACAACTTGGACTCCTCCTTTGTACTCACTAACGGCACAGGGTAGCAAGCAAGTGTTGAGCTGTCTGCTTCTTAGATGTGGGGCTGCTCAAAAACATGCTGCAACTGCTGCACAGTCAGGCAAGGAGGTGACCTGGTTAGCTTACATCAGAATAGTCTGCTTATCAGGAAATTATGAAACAGAGAAATCTTAAGCCTTTGTTTTGTTACTTTTTTTTTTAAGTAATAACATTATAATTTTTTGTATCATCTGCTAGGAATTATATTTTCATAAAACTCTTTAAATCTTGAAAAACTTTGAACACAGGTTAAAGACAAGATAAAAACAAGAAGGGAAAGAAACGTTAAAGGGGTGTGTGTGTGGAGGAATTGATCATATATTCACCCTAAAATAAAAGCCTTTACCAATATTTCAGGCTGCTCTGGGCCAGGCCACACCACTAAGAAGACTATGTTCACTGAAACCTGTGAACCGAGAGCTTCCTAAGGCTTAAAAACTTGCCAGCAAAGCTTCAGTATCAAATGGACCACGAATGTGGTGAAATCCTCAGCTGCAGAATGCCAGGATGTGCCACTGCAAATACGGCTAATACGGGGGTTCTCCAATAGAGCAGAGCCAGCACCCGAGTCCCTGTGGCGACCTAAGCAAGGCCTTGTCCAGAGGAGAAGGGACATCAGTACTGTCTCTCATCCCAAGTTCCCGTAGCATCATCCCCTTAGGGCTGTTGGCAGCTGATGTAACTTTGAGCAATCTAAAAGCTTTCTTACATTATGCCAACAAACAGCAGAAATAGCTGGTGGAAGGCAGAAGCAGCCTTAGACCCCTGAACCATCCTACTTGGCTGTAACTGGGAGTGGATCTTTACAGCTGTGGTTTCCTCTGTTACCCAACTCCTTCCAAAGGGTAAAATAATAAACCAAAATGATATCACTTTTTGACAAGTCTAATCAAAATATCCACACCAGTATTAAAAGAGAATACAGTCATATCAGATTTTCTAACAGTTTCCATTTGTGCTTAGAATCTATGAGAGATTAAGGATAATTTAAATGCTATCTAATCCAAAAAGATTACTTAATAAAATGTTCAGTTTGTTCCTGTTTGTCACACAAGTGAACTAAGTTATGGTTCAGCAAATATTTATGAATAAAAGTAATTTTATCTACCCATGAGTCTTTCATGGATCAGAGGAGCTGCTTGTGTACAGTGAGTGTTTGCAAGATGAGGATCTATGTGTGCACTAAGCAACCTACTGGTAAAGATAGGCAGGAAGACTTTTAAAAGAGCTGTTTCTTTTAATTTTGATAGGATTTGACAGGTTGGTTTTCTTAAACTCCTTTTCAATTCATATCAGACTCTGAGTCTTTCATTGTACACCTAAGAAGTTCAAAGCTCTCACATTGTCACACTGAAGAATATTTGTTGCTAAAGTCTATTCATGGACAAATTTTCAGAAGAGCATGAAACACAGTAACTTGCTATTTACTATGTGAAGGCATTCTGAAAATCTAGGTCCCAAGAGAAATGTTGAGTGTCTGGACATCTGGCACTTTTATTATTATTATTTTCTACAATTAGGAAATCAAAACCATACTTAACACATCTCTCTTAACTGAAGCAACACTTCCCTTTCCAGTCTTCCCTATCGTATTTCTGAAGTACTACTGATGCAAAATGTTGAAGGAAAATAGTGGCCAACCTCAAGGGAGCCAGTCTAATTTGCAGGACACCTTGGTGGACGCAGGGGAATGCTGTCTGCTCGACCCACCTCTTCCGGCTCGATCAGCTTGAATTCCATGCCTCGGCCTGTCCAGGCGATGAAGTGGGAGTTTGATGGGTCATCGAGAAGAGCTACTAAGAACTGCCAAAGCTGAAGTGAGCCTCGCCGTTGATACGTGGGTCCCTCACGGTACATTCCTGGCTCCTGTTTGACGTCACCTATGCGCGCACACACAATAACGATAATGTGCATCGGCACTCAGTTTATCAGAGAAACCACTGAAGCAGTCAGCAGAGTTAAGAAAATAGAAATGAGTTAAGAAAATAGAAAGAATTCTTATTGCCCTTCCTGCTGCTGCCCTTCCTACTATTAATTGTATACACCCTTACAGCAATGTATAATGTATTCATAAACTAAGAAGTACCTAGATTCAGCCACACTTTATGGCAGTCTCCCTAAGCCTATCCCCATCTACTCCTGAAACATGCAAATCTCCCTTGCAAACCATTCTGAAATATCCTCTATCAAAAAGAGCACAAACTATTTTTGTAAGCAACTCTGATGTCTGGAGAACTGTGTTTGTATACAATCCTTTGCACAAGTTCCATTTTGGAAATGTAATGTATGCTTCATAAAGCTGCAAAACCCTACTGAGTAAAACTTCTTTTGCATGCAAATTCATCCAAGGAAAATTTGACAAAGTATTTGACTTGGACTTAAACAGCATGTGCTTTATGTATAGGTATGCAAATCCTGCAGATATGAGAGTTCCTCTGTGGCATATTGGACTTGCATACAAGCACACATTACATTTACTCATATCTACATATTAGATTGGCATTTCTCCCACAGAGCAGTAACTTAATTCTTCTAAAATTTCAAATCCATGGAAAGCTTTTAAAAAACAATACTCTGCTAACTGTTCCACAAACTGCCAGTGAAAAACTGTCCTGCTTCATCCATGCTGTCTCTGTTGTTTTAAAATCTTGCTCAAAGTGAAAAACTCATGAAAATAATGATAGCTGAAAGCTCTGATGTTGAAGCAGTGATTTTTTTTTTCCACAGCAAACAATGACAGCAATCCTTGATGCCTTGGTAAAACTCCTCAGTCCAGCTACCAGAACAGCAGTCCTTGCCAATAAGAAGCATGAATTTGTTTAATGCTGAAAGCAAGGATTTTACATTCAACCACAACATTAAGATGCTCAGATGGCCATTATGGAATGGCTCTGTGTAACAAAAGTAAGAATAATAATATTAAAAATTGAGTACTTCCTTTTGTAATCAGGAAAGAAAATTGAGTCAATAGCTGTGGAAAACAAATAAATCAACACAAGGCTCTAGGTATCCGTGAGGTTCAGGTTCCAGGCCTGAAAGGCCTTCTTTTTCAAGGACAGGATTATTCTTTTAACAATAGCTGAGCACTGTGCAAATAGCAAGTGCAGTATTAGAGAGGATCAGATTCTTAGCCTGCAACGATCTTTGATTTTAACAGAAGCAGCTGAGAATCTGGTTCTGAAACATCAAGTCTAGTCCTGGGCTTGTCTTGCTTTTTCTTTACTGGACAAAGCATAATGACATGTCTATCCTCTTTCTTCAAAGCTCATCATGCTACAAGTACTATCACACACATATGTATCATAGCACCAATCTTCTCAAGTACAAGGCATTGTCTTGATAGACAACAGAGGGGCTAAAAGCAGACTGCTTGCTCTGTGGGCATGCAAACACGTCCAAAGATCATTATTCCATTTATTTGTATTTCTTGTCTATTTTCCTTCCCTTCTTTGTACAATGAGGAGGTGAGGGGAAGGTTTTCAAGAAAAATGGTGACAAATATTACTCCTGGAAAGTAATACTACTTTGCACAGTGCAGGGCCTGATTCTGCTCCATAAACGTAAATAGAAAGTTGGTACTGATACTGCAAACAGGTCGGGCGCAAAAATGATTTTTTTGGTGGGAATAGGGGAGAAGGGAGGATGCTGAACTGACACAATGCACACCTGTGTGTGTAGATATATATATGCATGTACATATATATATATACATAAGTGTAAGTATATATTATATATAAGCATATATTCTATATAAATAAATAATAATCAAATTTAAAAGCTAGAATACAAAACACGCTTTCAGTAAATCGCCCTTTCACTGTACGTGTCAATGTTGTGGCAATACAATGCTAAGTTTAACAGTCTTCAATGTTAGGTATAATATTTTTTAAATCATCTGTTTATCTTTTGCTGTTCCTTACCATCTCTGAAATTCATATGCAACACCTTAGCTTGAAGGTGTAATTCTCTATGTTCATTTTGTTTTAGCCTCCCATTCTTTAGTCATCCAGTAAACACAACAATTGGTACTAGACACAGTAGTACTGTATTTCATATAAGTTACTCTCAGCACAAAACAAAACAAAATGGAAAAGAAATCCTCTAAAGATCTGCAGATGTATTTTTAGCTATGGTCCGAGACCTGTTCACAAATTCATCAGGAGGATATCTAATCTCTCCTGCTAAAATAAACAAAGCTGGACGTACACTAACGCAAATAAGCTACTATAGTGAATTTAAATAGTCAGTCTCCAAACGACTTCCCAACATTGCAGACTAGCAGAGTCACTGGCACAGAGTACTGCTTCCATCTACTTTGATTATAATGAAATAAATCTGAAATCAACTAAATTACACCAGGAAACTGTTTTTACATCAGTGTAACCGAGGATAATTTGGGGCATTAATTTTACTTGACCCTAGAATCCCTCTTAAAACATGGCTGTTATAATAGGCAACGCTGTGAAAAGGTCACTGATTTGTTATCAGCCCCATTAGAAAATAAACCACTAGCACAATGTTTAATGTAGCACAGAATACATTTATACACAAAAAAACCTTCTACACTTACTGCCCATAATTCATCTCTGAACAGACAAGAGGCTCAGTCCTCAGTAAAACCCAAATTGCTGCTTTCTCATCTGCTTTGTTAATTTTAAGGACAGCTTATATTAAATCACTAACAACAAATGTGTCAACAGTGCAATGGAAAACCTCCTATTAATTCTCAACATTACAAGAACTGTGCTCCTCTGTAACAACTCTGGCTGCAGAATCTTTCACTGGCAAAAGCAGAATGACATCTTATTGAAAAGGAGACTTTGGTTCAAGAGACAAAGGTCAGCTTTGGTTGGGTGCACTGCAAATGGTGAGTTAAGGAATCCTAAACTGGCACATTATCAAACTTTTTTGATTAGCAGATAAAAATCTCTCATCTCTTCCTTTTTCAACTCCTGGTATAACAGAAAAAAAAAAAAAAGAGGAAAGCAAGGGGAAAAAAAACCACAGAGATGTGTCATACATACCGTCAAACTTCTCTGGAACAACACAAGTGTCATCATAAAACTGCCTAGGTCCCTTTTCATACATACAACCTGTAAGTCAGAGAGAGAGAGAGAAGGGTTTATTTAAAAGATGCAAGAATAAAGAAGAGATCATAGATTGAATGCCAGAGGGAACGCTAAGTCATAGAGGAATCCAATTAGTATCCTATATCCTTTAGGTTACCACCTACCCACAACATGTTTACAGGGGTGCTTAATTAAAGTCTGCACGTCCGAAAGACACCTAATCTCCACCTGCAAAAATGAAAAAGTGTCCATTTTTCTCCATGTTTTATTCCAAAATGTTTGTCTCATTTCCTATTTGAAACAATGTGGTTTCAGCTTTTATTGCAATGTTCTGGTTAACCAGAACTGCTCTGCGTGGCAATTTCAGCCTCACGACCACCACTTTGCACAGGTACATGATTCCCAGGCTCCTCCTGCCTTCCCATGACCCTCCATCACACACATATTGCTAATGTGCTCTTTGCCATATGGCTGCAACGTTTAGTTGGAGAGTTTTCCCCCGCCGTAAAGCCCAGGAGGAGTAGCCCCTTCGCACAGTCATTTTTTCCAATATATTATTTCCCGATTGGTCTAGTCTATGTTCAGCACATTAAAAACACGTTTTCTTTAATGTGCCCAGATTACCAAACAATTCAAATTGCTTTATGCAACTGCCCTGTCCTGCCCGTTATTTACCACTTTGCCTATCTTCGTGCCATAAAGTTATCAATTAACTTACTTCCATAACATTATTGAAAATGTTGAATAATAACAGTCCTGATAGCAATTCCTACAGAACTATAATAGAAACAATCAATTCAATGATTGCCCAGTGACAGCCACTTTTAGATTTGTCAGTTAGCCAGATCTTAATGTATTTAATGTATACCTTATTGATATTGCATAGTGCGAACTTCTTAATCAGAAATTAATGCAGTGGTAAGACAAATGCTCTGAAAAGTCTAATCGTATCATACAGAGACTAGTATCTTTATCAATCAAACTTCTAATCTTAACAAAGAATGAAATCAGCTTCGTTTGACATGACCTTTATTCCATGAAATCACGCTGAATGACTTCCAAATACAGAACACAAATATTTATTGATTATCACTGCTTTTTCTACATCATTCATAACATTTCTACCACCTCTGAGCATTTATGGCAGTATAACATTGCTAGGACTGTTTTTCCCCTATCTATGCTGTGAATAAAGCTCAAATTTGTTACCTAAGCCCTACAGCTTCTGGATTTTTCCCTGATGTCTTTCACTTCCCTTATCAAGCTTCTATACTTGATATAATTTCATACATGGAGACTGCTATATACTTTCATCTCCTGTCTTGCCCTCCTTTTTAGGTATTACCTTGTATTTCTATGATCTGCCTTTATTCCATGCCAGAAGTAGGTGGGCTTTTAGCCAACTTTTTTATCTTTTCAGTTGTGTCTTTTGATTATTGAATGAAGTCCTATTAAAGGGCTTTTATTCATATGCCTATCTAAATTCCCATCAATTTCATATACAATTTGCCTCAAGTTTTCAAAATTTGCTCCTTGGAGGAAAAAAACAAATAAGCAAAAAGAATTGTAACAAAAAGACTGTATGCTGACTAAAAAGATACATTAAAACAGGAGAGGGGAAGGCATTTTTAAGTAGTTGTTTTTATGTAATTGTGTTAGCAGTCTTACACATAAAGAGCTACTGAAGTAAGAGTTTTGCTATATATTAAATGGCTGTGCAACTGGTTCTAAGAAGAACCATAACACTGAAGGAAAAAAGAAATCTCATAATGATCCAAAGGGAAAGCCAAAAACGTTCATCAAAAGCCTTTTAAAGTATCAAATTGATTATTTAAAATTTAACTGAGCCTGTCACACCAACAGCCTGGAAAATATCATCTTAAAAGACTGGGCAAGATGGATAAATTTATAAGCATCACTTCCTTTCAATAGCTGGAGGCCTTGAAAAGCAGAATGAGTAACTTTATTATGAAGTTACTTCGGGCATAATCAACCTGTGGCATTAGAAGAGGCTACAAGGGATCGGTCCAGCAAAAACTCAGGCTGAGAAGGGAAAGAAATAACAGAGTTTTCTCAGCCGCAGACTTAAATCAGAGAACCCCAAATTCCTCCTGATATTTTTTATGTTTCTCTTGTACAAAAATGATACATAATATAAAACTTAACTTCTGTTCTGTTTGGGTGAGCCAGGAAGCCTTCTTGCCTCATGTAAATGGAATGGCAGCTAGGCACTTCTGAAAGGAGAAGACGACAACACTAGTCAAAAGACTGTCTGGAATTAAAAGTGTGCAGGTTATCAATGACACAGGATGCAGATAGAGAAGCAGCAAAAAAGGACACAAGTTACAGCAGGGTGAGCACCTGTCAACACACAGTTACTATTTCAGAGCAGCACGCACAAGGCACAGCAAAAAAGAAAATCTTTCACCTGCCACCTGCACACCTTTAAGCAAAACTCCCTCTGCACATAAATCCCTACAAAATTAGTGTGCACATTCAAAGTAATACAAATGTTTATTTGCTATTCCCCACCTCAAGTGTGCAAGAGTGAGGAAAAAAAAAAAAAAAAAAAAAACTAATGAAAATGGCATTCTTTGAACGTCTTGATATTTTTCCCCTGTGTCTTGTTCTTTCTCCAAGTAGCCACATCCTGTGCACAGGGATTTGCAAACAGAAATACACCATAGATGTTTGCTCTCCTCGACCACGTTTAACCCACTTCTTGGATATCAAAAGTCTTGCTTAACAAAGTCTATTTGATCTTGTGATAAACTCCTACCCTAAACTATGCAATCTGTTACCAGTAACATGTAACTCGGTAAGAGATGCAAACAGAGGTCAAAAGAGCAGACATCAGTTTTCCAGCGCTGCCAACAAACTCTTTCAGAATGCAATTCTAAATTTCACCGTTCACTGGCTAGTGATGAGTATCAAAGATCTGGCAGGATAAGAAAATGAGGTTTTACACCGGCTTCCCAAAACAAGAGAGACTCGGGGTGTAATAATTGTTTCCTCTGAGTCCAGGGTCCCTCCTGCCCCTCTCTGCGCTGCTCCCGGTGCCCCTTGCCAGGGGGGCAGCGCTGCCTCCCCCAGCATTTCAAACACGCCAGTGACAACCACTCGGAGCAGCCACAGGAATCAGTGATTCAACCATCACACGAGTCAAGCCTGGTTTTGCAGACCAGAAGTCAAGGCTATAAGCAGTGGCTCACCTGCAAAGAATCACTCATGTTACCAAGTAGATTGAATTTTAAAGAGAATGGAAAAATCTACGTAAAAAAGAGGAAGTCCGAGAACTGAAACAGATGTTATTTTCTATTTTAGGTAAAAAATTCACTAGTATTGGCAACGAGACCTTTTTTTGACTCATGAACTCCGCTCTGACAACATGATACAACAGAGCATAAGGAAAAAAGAATTAGGTACCTATTCAAAAAAGTTCTGGTTTTAACCAATTTGGGGTTTCATCTCCAAGGGTCCTGTTAATTATAATTAACATCTGGAGTCTTTTTGAGATGAGCATTGTTTGTACCGACATTACTTAATTTTTTGGTTAGCTTGTGTTTAAATAGTCCACAGAGGATGGAAAAATATAGCGAGGAAGAGTTTATTTCTCGTAAAGTAACTAGAGTCTTGTTATCCTAAAGTGCTATCAGTTAATTTATGACTATCAGAGTGGGTCAGACTCTAATCAAATTGTAGAAACATTTCCAAAGTGATTATTCAATCAAATGACTAACATGGTTAATTAGGAGCCATAAACATTGCTCTGAAGTTCATCAAAGTAATGACTTGCCCAGAAAAATTACTGCTAATTAAATTGCCTGCTGCTTTCATTTCTACCTTATCTAATAAAAAGTCCAACCAATGAAATTTAGCATTGCAGTTTTAAATTGTACTAAATGCTTGACTAAGACCCAGAAGTATTTTTACTAGCTAAGCGGAGCTACTTCAAAAGAAAACATTTTAGTGCAGAAATTACAGAGCAATTATATGTTTTCTTCTCCTTAAAGTATTGTTTCAAGAAGACAAATAAGAGAGAAGTAGGAAGTTGGCATAAAACACTTTTAGAGCAGGATTCAAGTGTTTGAGGTGACTGATGCTATTGCCTTTTAGCAAATTTCAGCATCTAAAATATGCCTGGATTTAGGATACACGACACGCTCATTTCAGACTTGTAATGAAATATTTCACTTTGTGAAGTTAGTTGTATCATCTCAAGAACAGAAGAGCCCAATTTAAAATAAATAAATAAATAAAAAGCATGGGGACGTAGAAGTCCTGCGATTAATTCGGAATACTTTGAGCTCATCCTCATTGTTTCTCTTCCTAACAGCAGTATAGCAGTCATCATAAAACAGAGAATCTGGACCTATTTCATGTTGCTCTGAACCCACTTTTTTCCCAGTAGGTATGTATTTTTTAAATTATGTATAATCTAGACACTGCAGAAATGTCTTCTCATCTGGGAGTATTATGGAGGAACTACCAGAAATATATTTTGCTATGCTTAGTCAAAACACCTCAAATTAAAAAAGCCCAAACAGATTTCCTCAGGATAAGAAAAAAAAAATCTGCTGCTGAATTTACTAGGCACAGGGGTTGTAGGTCTTACTGTCAAATGTGACATTTTTGAGAAACTCCCTCTGTAAGGAAGGATTAAGCTATTATATCAGAATTTAAAGGGCTAGGTTATAACTCTGAGTGATTAAGGAACCCTTACTGCTCTGTGCAGACGGCGATGCAGAGAGGTTACCAGCCTGCAAAACATCAGACCTAGCTTCAGAGTCACTGCCCAGGTAAACAGGGAAGACTGAGCTTCTCCATGGAAAGGGACTTTCTTTCCCCGAATAAAACAGAGCCAAGCTGAAACTGGAAACCCAAATTGGGATTTATTCTCAGGGCTGTTCTTACGATTCTGCAGTTACACGGCCTTCCTAACCAAAGGCAAGTTGCTAAATTAACGCTATCTCTCTGAATTACTTTTCAGCTCATGTTATCAAGATCATCATAAGATTTGGAAGCCCATGTGACAGAGCATAATGTGATACAGAGGTATTACCTAACATAGACGTACATGAAGAAAGGAGAGAGAAAAGCTTAAGATATGTGCACGATCTGAGCGAGGATGGGTGGGAAAAGCTTAGCTACCTGCCTGGCTTTTAACTCAGCGCAGCAGCCTACGTCTATCCTACAGTGCGCTGGCAGCTGTCCCGTGCCCTGAGCCTGCAAACAAGCCCCACGGTGACCAAACCGCAGCCCACACACAGAACGTGTTCCCTTCCCTCTATGTGCAAAACAAAGTGATGACACCAAAGCTGGGACCACCTCACTCCCTGCTCTCCCTGCTGCGCTCCCTGACCTCAGCTGGTCAGGGTCCTAAAACTTTGGAGGTCTCCACCAGCCAGGGACACAGACCACACTGTATCCTAAGCCTAAGCTTCTCGATTGTCCTTCAGGTTTTAAAAGGTAAGGAGAGGGGCTTTGGTTCCAGTTTCAGTGACCCAAAGCTGGTGTATCTGTACGAACACACTGAGATGGGCTCTGCCACTTCTCCCCCTCCTCGGCAGGGAAGTGCATGTGCGGAGCATCCATCTCCTTCACACTGCGGGGCCCAGAGGGGAGGCCAAAACCCCCGGAGAGCTGGGACCAATCTGGCTCTGCGGCACCGAGCACATGAAGCAACACGTGTGTGCCAGTGCTCCCACCAGCACCTCGCAGGGCTCGGCAACGCGCTTCCTTCTGCACTGCCAGAGACGGCTGAGCAGCAGGAGAGAGTTTTTTTAGCTTAGTACAAAGGTGGCTTTTTTATAATGAAACATTCAAGTCAGAACACATTATACTCTCGGTCGCAAACTTAGTAGCATTACAATCGCACGGCAAAGAACTTTTCTATTCTCCGATGTCCGAGAGCACTGAGAGGCTGTTTACAAAGGATCGCTTCATCCACCACGGAAGCACGTTTAGCTGCATGCTGGAAAGCAGCTGCTTAACCCCACCAGCGAGCTGGCCAGCTCAGTGGAAAAGCAACACTGAAATCACTGCAAAACAGGGCTTTTTAGGTAACACAGTTGTTTGAAACTAGATCTCTACAAGTAGCTAAAGTGACAGCAGACACCACTAAGGAAAAGGCATGATCTGTGTTTTGCAGTGACACATATCAAACGAATCCTTCTGATTGTGAAATCTTTAATCTTGTAAACCTGTAGAATACATTTAGATTAAAAATCATATGTCTCTACATACCAAGACATTTAGGTAGAAATACTGGAAATAATGACATAATCTTCCTATGTAGGAATTACTTGAGCCTATTCACAACTCACATGCTGGCGAGTCAGACTTTAATTGACTCTTTAAAAGTTCTGTCCCTCACAGAATCTACGCAGCTACAACAGAATCCTACAACTCGGTAAAGTCTTGACAATATAAAAGAAGACATTGAATTTTCATTAGCAAGGCCAGCATGTGAAATGTTACATAGTGAAGTTATATATATCAACCTAAAGCCACTATCTTCCCTAAAAAAAAAAAAGACAACAACAAATAATAATCTCAAATTAGGCATTCTTTTCTCAAATCATTATCTGTTGTGAGTTTAAAAGCATTCAGCACAGAAGATTTTAGGCTTCATTTTCAGAGACACTGACCTTCACACTGGCAGTTTGAAAAACATTATGCTATGTGCAAATATGTGCACAAATAGACATGAATACATCCCTTCTTAAAAATAAAATAAAATATTTTAAAATAATTGCATTACTTTTGATTTTCATTATCTTTACAATTTAATAAAAGCTTAATTCTTCACATTTCTCTTGACAAAATCTACGGGAGAAAAACAGATCTGGCCCCTGCAATTTCATCTAAGTGAGCTTAGACACATGCGCGCGCGCACACACATATACACACAGAAAGCAAACCTTAAGCAAACAACTTCCTTTCCACAACTTTGGTTTTTAGATCTATGACAACATCTAATGCATTTTCTGAGACCAGATGTCAACAGCCTGTCGAGGCGATGTGTAACTTTTTATACAACCGAGCAGGAAAACAAAGGCTCATACATCCAGTCCCGGATCGAAATCCCACATGGAACTGATCTTTCTAGCATATTTTAAAATCATGTATTTACTTTTATTAACCTCGGTAACTTTAAAACGCACTTTAAGCATCGCTCCCCTTTGAGTTCAGTGGAGCAGGGGAATCTTTCCTCCCGCCGCCCCCCTTTGCCTTTTGTCGGTGATCTTGCAGCAAAAATGTCTGTGTTGCTTTTTCTCCCCCGCCCCATCCCCTGCCTGTAAAATCAGAGTTGGACAAACACTGCACGGCTGAAGTGACATATTTGAATGGAATTCAGACCAACCAGTTCCTGTTTATGTTTCTGATTTGAGAACGCAGCCTTCTCATTCACTATACATTAGAAACACACCAAGGCCATAAAGGGTGTCAGCTTACAGGCAGGCCGGGCCAAGGCGCATTAATCATTACTTTAAGGCAACTGGCAAGAGCAGCAGCAGCTGAGGGAACACTACACCCTTCAGCTCGGCATAAATGGACATTCCAGGGTTTGGGCTTTTTTTTTTTTTTCCTTTTTCCCCTCCCCTTCAGCATCCATTTTATGAATGAAACTTCAGGCTGCGCAGAGTCCATTCATATAAAAGCTGTGCTCGCAGGGCTCGGTCTCCCGGGATCCATCGGTCTTGGGTAAGGCCGGTGTGATTGGTTTAAGGCAGGCTTCAGCCTTCCATTACTGATTTAAAATGCAGCCCGTGTCCATTTGACCTGCGTTAATGCACAAAGAGTAAATCCAGACTGTGCTCTCAATCCTCAAATCAAATCATTAGCCAGGGCCACTTACTGTAACTGTAGATTTAGAGGATATTTATCCGTTTCTTTGAAAAAAACAGGGGCTGGAGGACAATTTTTCAGATCGTATTGTCTGCTTTGAGAAAAAAAAAAATAGATGTATGGTCTCCTGCCTCCTTGCTCATACTAACATGGTACTCCGACTTGCTTTTGTTCATGAAGATAATAATACCAAATTAATTTTAGTCTAACTCCAAATTTCTTTCAGACAGAGTTAGTGAATAAATAGAGGAAATGATAGGAAGGAAGAGAAGAGGTAAAGTTGTGCCTTTCGCAGCAGTTCTCCTAAGTTCAGCTTTCCTACGTCCCCGCAGCTCCCCATCTCTGCCGCCGTGATTCCCTCCTGTCCTACCACCCAAGAGCTGATTCGTGTCTAGGTGTTTTAGGAGCAAGTGCCGAGCGCGGTGCAGCTTAACAATCCTGCTCGCTCGCCGGCAGCAAAGACAAGCTCCTGAAGCAAAGCATTTCAAACCACACCAATGATACTGGGGAAAACTGCACAACCAAAATAAAGAGAGAAGGGGGAACTTCTTAACCTTAATTTAGGAACACACTCCTGTCCCCTACGGCTTCTTGCTTCCATCCACAGCAGATTTTGTTGGAGAACAACTGTAATGTAGGGCAAAGAACTCCATGCAGATGCATTTCTGAGCTGCATGCACTTAAGCACCATATCCCGTGAAAGGAGGGGGTCAGCCTGTTTTACAGAGCATTTTTTTTAAACTCTGTTGAAAATACTGCCAATATTTGCAACCTGACAAGACCAAAAAAAAAAGAAGAGAGAATTTGAGGAAAAGATTAAGCAACTAGAGGATTTATGAAGCAAGATTTCAACAACTGCTCGCACACAGCATACGTGCAGACTGTCTACAGAGATTTAGAGGTGCTGCGCTAATACCAAGGAATTGTTTCGGATGAGGCAAGGAGGTGTAGCTACGAGCAGGGGAATGCAGCTGATCAAAGGAAAAAAAATTTAGGCTTACTATCACGAAGCGCTCCTTAGCTGTGAAGTCTATTAGGCTGTGAAATAATCTCCCAAGGGAATAATTGTAGCAATAATACTTAGCACTCATACAGCGCTTTACATTTTCAAGGCCCTGTACAAAAATTAGTCAATGTAATTAAAGAGGGTAGTGAAAACGCCATGCGCTGTGTCAGTTTAAATGCTACACTGGTCAACCCACTGGAGAATATCCTGGAAAAAAGCAACCCTGTGTAGACTCGCACTGACAGTTAAGATTTCCTTTCTTTCTTCCCATTAATATATCCAAATGTCTAAAGTTTACTTCTAAGACCAAAACTAACTTCACTGAAACACCCAATACAACAGAATATCCAAATATTGCTTTTTTTTAAATAAAAAATAAACATACTTCCAAGAAATACTGTTAAAACCTTACTCTCTTCTTGACATTTTAATTCATCACATTCCCTAATTTTACTCCACAAGCTCCCAAACGAAATGGAGTGTCAGCTGAACCCTGTGCCTCGGGAACCTTGCCTCTTGAGTGCACAGATCAAAACCGTTTAGGGGAAGCGAGGGCTGTGCAGCAAACAGATTTGCAGGTGGACCCCCTGCTTCATTTGCTACAGAAGCTGGAAGTTGTACGGGTAATGAGGCAGAACGCTCCAAGAAAGGAAAAAGATGACCTCAAGATTAATATAGCTGAATGATCAATTTTAGCCCCCAACAAAGCTGGTTCCAGCCCCTGCAACATTTTCCAGACTTTTTCAAGTCATCTATGTCAGCTTTTTCATATTATGTATATCTTATTTATGTAGTACAGAAACTGGGATTTTCCTGTCTGACGCCCCTGTATTTCCTTGCATAAAAAAAAAGCAAACGAAGTTACTAGGAACTGAGCTTTGAACATACATAAGATAACACTCTTCAGAACGATTAACGAGCCCTAACTGGGCACCCAAATTCCGTATATATTTCTGATGTGTCTGCCTGCCTCCCTTCACTCTTACTAGGGGAGCAATTCCCCATCCATCCTCATGTGCTGATAAGGGGTGTTTATTGCTGGTGAAGCCCTCAAGAGTTGATAAGCAAGCAAGAAAATAAGACAAGGATAAAATGAATAAAATATTCAGAATTAAGTGATGTGAGTAATATCTCAGAAGAAAATTTTGGAAGTGGCAAGGATAGAATCCCAGTTTTCCTCAAGACCATTCAAGTACATTATTCATAATGCTACCCTGAAACAAAACTGCAAGAATGGCCCTGCTAATGTTTCTAACTTGCTTGGCAAGGCCTGAATCTACCCAGATTCCAGCAGATACATTTCTGGCAATCAGTAGTAAGCTTATGCAAGCAACAAAGCCAGGTCTTTTTATTTAAACAACTGAACAGATCAGCTAAAATCACAATATGCTATCTTTAAAAGAATGCTCAAATTCTCCTTTGTTAGAAGAAAGAAAAAAAAAAGTCTTGGGAAATATCGTGGTCTATATTCATTAAGGATGTAACGTCAAGTCTCTATCACTGTGCTTGGCTGCATCTTTGGGTTTGAAGTTGCTAGCTATAACATCAGGTACTAAATACACCTGTGAGTGGCAGCTGTAGAAAAAAAGTCTGTTGTGGAAAATAAGGTCTTATTCACCATACAGAAATGTGATGCCCTGTGACTTCTAGAAGTGTGGACAGATAAGAAAGAGCTTCTACGTTGTTGACATTTTTCTTTTTCCATTATCTCAAACATTCTGCAGTAGAAATTGCATACCTGCAATTACAATTACAACTAATTGATCTGCCATTTCCCATGTCATAATTAATGTCATGTTTTAATAGAGTTATAATCATTCCATAATAATGCTTTTCATTCACCAGCTTCCCACAAAGTATTAAAGTATAGTGCACAAAAGCAATGAACTTTATGAGGCTGTTTCAAAAACATCCCTAAAGGAACATCTTGGTGTATTACAATGAACTTTTTAAATATGTTTCTATATTCTTATCTGAGCTGCAATAAAACACCAGGCAAAAACAGACTTTTCACTCCAGCATTCCTCCTTCTATGAACATCCATAGGTGAAAAATAAAATCAATGATTCAGTGACAAATACATTATGCTTCCTAAGGGGTTATTTAATGTACTTTTAGCAAGGATGGAAAATGATGGTTTCTAGAGAACAGATGGTAACAAGACAAAATATCAACAGACCACAGTTGTTGACTGCAATTTATGGAGTGTACAGATGTGTCAACTTAAATGCAGTGATTCTGAGGCCAATAAAAGTACTTCCTGATACCAACAGATTAATTTTTCATGACCACTGGTTACACAGCTATTACATTTTTAAAAACTAATTATTCATCTACAAAAGAAACAACAACTTTGCTTCAACGTCATTATTATAAAGTGGAATGTTGTTCTTGCTGGCAACAACAACAAACAAACAACAACAAAAGGCAGCATGGGATTGGATACAAGTTTTGACATTATCCTTTCAGAATAAAATCTGTTTTTTTGCAATAAAGAACATTGCAAAGAATGATGAATGCCAGCAGCCAACACAGATTTAAAGTAACAGTATGCTATAAGGAGATCCCACTTCCTAGCTAAATGTGAGGCATGCTTACAAAAGGGCCCTTTTTTACTCTTTAATTTACCAGGATGAATAATGGTGCTTGTTAGGGTTGTAAGGGACTGGCAAGTGCCTGAAACTGCAGTTCCCTTTTTATTATCCATAGTGGCATTAACTGGGCAGTCTTTCTGATGCTGCTCTGCAGGACTAAAAATACATGACTGCCTTTTAAAATCATGCATTATCAGGACCTTCATCAATGAAAACATTTAGGTTGAGATCTGATCATCATAATCTGTACCCATCTTCATCTTGTCTTATACTTCAGCTTGGAAAAAATATTCTCCTGATTCCATTCCCACTATATGTCCACCTCAGCTTCCTCTAAGGACTCGTCCTTTGTCAAAAATAAGAAAGGAGAAGACAGCTCTATATTACAAAGTCCCTTATTCCAACATACAAACCAATCCTGAAACAAGCATATAATAATAACAACCACATAACAAAATGCCTCACTTAGCAGACAGTGTTAAGTTAGCCTATAAAGAAGACAATAAAAAACGCAGTCTCCAGTATCAAAGACGCAAGATAAGTTATTATGGACTAAACTGTTTACTCCATCCAACGCATTCAGCCCACGCTATATTGCTTTAACCTCATCCTCTCTCCACATCTATCCTTCTAACTTCCCTCTCCTCCTTAGCTCCTCAGCCATCGTCACCTAAATCTTTTTTTGCTTACCTAATTCCCATCTTAAAATCCCATTTTTCCCCCCTACATATTATAAACACGGTATTTAAATTGTAGAAAAGTAACCTAACATTTACAATGTTATTCCCTCCATTTCTGTTACTTATCTATTTTGACTAGAAGTTGTTCAGAGCAGGTTCTGCCACCACCACTTTTTCACATAGTCCCTACTGCAATGAGGCTTCATTTTGGTTGCCCTATAAGCACTATCACAATAAACATTATTAATAGCAACAGCTTATTCTCTACATCAGCAACCTGGCATCACAGATTATGTACATCCACAAAACACATCGGCGTGCACAAACTGAGAAGCTGACACCAATTTGGCTGATTCTTCTCCCTCATTGGTTTTATAGCTGTATAAACCCCACTTCAGTGGAGTTACTCCTGATTTAAAGTAGTGTAAGCAAGAGGAGAATGAGTCCTCTATTTCTGGCAGACAAATGAAAGAGCTCATAAAAACAGAGAACACAGATTTAGAGGTCAAAGACACGATAGTACAAAACATTCCCCCTCCCCTTGAACAAAGCTCAATTTTCCACCCTTGAGGTTTCTTCTTTGGCTTCTTTAAACTATGCACCGCCTAGATAGCGAATTCTGGAAAGTGATATCCTTTACAGAGCAAGCAGACAAAGCAACAGCGGCACAAGATGTTCCGCACTATGTACCAGTCATACTACTTTGCAGCGATATTGGACATAAGTGAATTCAGATTATTGAGAAGTCAAATAAGCAAACTGCAATTTATATGATCAAAACATCAACAGCACAGGCTTGGATTCATTTATTACTTTACCATGCAGAACTAAAGAAGAGTCTCACCTACCTGAATCATATGCAAAATCTCTAGGTTCCTGTTTAATCATCAGAGGAGGGGGGAAATTTTGACTGGCTGCGCTGCTAACCATAGCGTTGTGTTCATAAACTGGATCGTGGTACTCCTGCTTAAAACCTTGTGGTGGGAAGGGGATGTTTGGCTCAGACATCTGGCGCTGATACATTGGACGTCCTTCCCTTGGCATTGCAGGCAAAGGTGGGAAAGAATTGCAAGGTTCAGAGAGCTGGCGGCGAAATCTAGAACACAAGTTAGAGAGGTCATTTAAAGATGCAATTACTAGCTTTGAGGCACATTCTATTTCCTGAAGATCTTCACAGGTCATGATTAGCAGAAAGGAATGGCTTTATCACTTCATCAGTAGCAAATATTTTATTTATGATAATGCTAAATGCTCCCATCAGGATTATCACCACTGCAGTGCTGTAATAACATAAAACAGCAATGAGCAAAAAGAAAACAATAAAAAGAACCCCGATAAATATCAAGCCTAAAACCCATTCCCACCATCATCCTTCTTGCCTTCAACATCTCTGCAACAGAAGAGGCAAGCAGGAAACACATTTTATCTTCCAACAACTTCAAACCAGCTAGAAAGACGGACTTCACCCACCATGTTAATACGAAGCAACCTTAGCTAGAGTTGTCCATTCTTAAGCATTAATGACATATTGCTGGCATTTTAATTTACTCTTACTTTATGCTTACTGCTACACAGAAATGATTCTAAGCACCCTAACACACACACATACATTTCAAACAAATAGTACTGCTCATAGTAACACCTGGAATCACTCCAGAGTAAGAGTATCCAGTTCAGTTCTCTTCTCTTGGAGATGATGCCATGGAAAGCCTACCCAAGAAGCTGGCATTGCATTCCAGTTTCAATGGGAGGGAGGTTTAATCACTCCCGAAAAAAAAAATAGGGTGCAGATTTTGCTAAGAGACATCATGCAAAAAAAATCCCCTTCTGCCTTACTTTGTTTCCTAGGTCATTTCTTCATGAAAGAAAAAGTCCATTTGAGCTACATAGACACTCACTACTCCAAAATGTTCTTCAAAAGGCAGAAAAGTCAGAGAATTCAATTCATCACTGCAATGCAGCGATACTCAAGAACCTAGATGCGTTACCCCATATAGAAAACATACATGAACTCTGGACACTTAGACATCTGCGGGATCAGAAGCACAGAGAGCCCGGCCCTGATGAAATGCATGTATTATAACAAAGTCCTCTCGACCTCTCCTGTGGAATACACACACAGGGGGAACCTATTGCTTTTGCACTAATTGTAGCAGATAAAATGTTCTTAAACTGCTTACTATACCTATTAATATTCATCATGAGCAAACACGTTTTTCTTTCCTTAAAAATAGAAATTAAAAAGAAACAAACAAACAAAAAAAAAACAAAAAGCAAACAGATGCCTGTGCCTTCCTTTGCAAGTTTCTCACTGTCAAACTAAAAGTCAAGAACTAATTATTCTTCAGCTTCCTGCACTTTGCAGCTCAACTGACTTCGTTTGATGCAAGTAAGAGCAGACATTCTCTTGAAGAAAGCTGCCTGAGTGAAAGAGAAAGCAGGGTTTTGTCTGCACAGGCAATACAGCCCTTGCATAAAATCTTATATATAGTACATGTTTCTGAAAATTTTAATTCCACTAACTTCTGTCAAGATCTTGCTCTGAATTTGGTCTGACAAATATTTACAAATACTGTTGGAGCTACAGGGATAGAAGCTATTGGAATACAGTAGCAAAGACTGAAAATTAATTGTTTCACTGAAAATTATTTTTGATGCTGCTGTAAGTATTCTATTTTGCTGTAGAAGGAGTACTGCACTGTAACATTAGGTTTTGCAATTCCACCTACACCTGCAGAAAATAAACTTAGAAACTCAAATGTATTATGAAACAGTTAGGCTGACTGGCACTGCATTCATTTCCCTCTTTTCCTTTTTTCATTAGCCAAAAAAAGAAGCAGAAATTATCATTAAGAACTGTCAAGGAGTGAATCAGAAAATTGCAACTTGAAGTTAAAATAAGAAACAGACTCACTCACAAAGCCTCAAAGGAAGTTAATAATACTTGTTGTACTGGAAGCTTTGTATGGAATCAAGCCATTTGTTTATGCAAGTGGATTTGATTCCTGTTGCTACTTGTTAGGACCACTTATGGTTCATATATTCATGCCCTGCATGATGCTGTATGGGCTGTGTGTTCTAGATGGTGAAACTATCTTATGCCATCAACGCATGTTCCAAAGAAATAGGCTTTGAGTTATGGAGCTGCATACAGACTCACACAGGTAGGTCATTTGTTTAAATGACTTTCTCTAAACACCCTCATAATGAAAGAAAGTCTTCTTTGGCTAAACCAGGCCCTGAGCAGCAAACTATCTTGTACATTAGGACGATTTGAATTTTACAATAATATGAAATTCATATCAAACAATTTGGTAGTGGGGAGATTCAAAGTAACTTTCCTTTAGAAAAGGAAAAAGATGAAACTTTTGGCCTATTCCAAGTCAGCTATTTTTGGACTTCACTAAAAGGCTGTTCAATATGATGTTCCATCCCATAGAAGGGAGCCATTAAAGCAAAATGCCCTAAAGAACATGAGTATCAGAGTCACAGAAAAAAAAAAAAAAAAAAAGTGTAATGTCAAGACTCCATAAAGCTTGTATAAAGCAAGTGCTACGGATACAGAAAAAATAAACTGTTCAAGGTGCATACAAGCCTCTATAAATACTCAAATTAGGGCTGGGATACAGCTTCAGTACTCTTTTTGCAGGTTGCTCTTAAACAAAAAATCTTCTCATCTGAAAAATCTTATTTTTGCTTTCTGCAAAGTCATTCAGTTTTTGGAAATTCCAGTCTCCTGACTACTTGACTTTGGTCTATGTACAGAAACCCATTTGTCCACCACCCTGTAATGAAAGCCCCAGGCTTCACCAGAGGCCTGCACGGTTAGACTACAGCGCAAGGACGAGGAGAGGGCTGGCACCTTAGGGGGCAGCTTACAGGGCCAATCCCGTGTTTCAGCACTGCCAGAAGGCTCATAAAGAACCTTGGGCGATATTTAAATCTACCTCAGCAGAGCACAAAACAGCAATAAAAACCTTAGTAACCCCCTTCAGAAGTGATGTGCACAAATCCCTGGAGATAATGCCCTGTATTAGAGCAGAAGCATGCAAATCGCACTCCCAACAACTATGATTTTCTTTTAAGGTTCTTTCATTTTGCTAATATTTCAATGTTAAGTCGATTCTCTGAATATACATATCTATTTATACATAACTGAACTTCAAAATGCTCAGAGAAGCCACAGAGTGCAGCAAACAAAAACAGGCTTACATAATAAAAGTTAGGACTATTAAAATTCTACACCCACATGTCTGGTCTCAAAAATAAGAGAAATCCACTCTGAGCATATGCACTGCAAAACTGAGCTAAGAAAGATGGTCAGTTGCTTGGATCTCTAACATATCAAACCAAAACAGGGTGACTTCAGGACAGCTTAAGCTCTAATTCTAGTTTCTAGCTCTTGTGGGTTTTACTCAGACTAATGTTATTTAAGCATAGTTACTTTGGCATCTTAATTTGTTTGAAATGCTTTATTTCAAAAGGGTTTGGAAAAATATCCACCCTTTCAAAGAATATTCTGAAGCAGTGACACCACAGCATAACCACTTATCTTTTTGATAGGAAAATTTCTTAGCAAGGGGTCAGACACGTATATAGTGAGGCCCGTGCCTGCTATGACTTCTTTATCTCATAAGGCTTACTAGCTTCAAGTGGATTACCCTCACAAGGTAGCTGAAGTAGGTCATTAAAACTGCCATTGCCAATATGAACTCCTACTGGAGCCATCGAGATGGATACCAGCCTTTTTATTAAACATTGCCTATTTCTGGCATTTCTTAACCACTCTAACTTTCACCTTGGATCTATTTCAACTGTTCTCTTTTCAAAGGGGACGGTTGAGGGCATGAACCCATGGCTGCCCTCTGACTGGCTGTCTGAGAGGCAGTCAATCAGCTTGTACCTACAACAGAAGCATCTTCTGTCTGAATCCCCTGCATATTTTGTGTTTTACCTGTGGTCCATAGGGAAACTGTTGTCTTGAATGGACTGGGATGGAGGGAGATGGGTAGGGAAAACCCGGTCGGGTTTAGGAGTCTGAGCTGAGTTTGGGGAGGCATGGTGCAGCGGTGACACAGGAGTGCTGGAGGGCGTTGGTGGGTTGGACGGCCTCATTCCCACTTGTGGCTTCTGATCATAGGCACTGCCAGAACCCAAACGGAGGGAAAAAAAAAAAAAAAAAAAGGTCAAGTTATTTTCTCTGCAAAAAGTATAGCACCTGCATCCAGGCAAAAGAAAGTGTCACATTTATAAGTTTTTTATTGTAGATACTTTATCAAGCAGTTTGGGGCAGAGGAATTCTCTGCTTTACACCGAGAAGAAAACAGAAAAAAATCAAGTTAGAGGTCAAGTAGCTCAACACAGTATTTTCCTCTGTAGGGCCTGGAAATGCCTTTTTAAAGGGATTCAGTCTTAAAGTGACATTCTAAGGGAGGTATACAAAATACATAAAAGTAGAAGCACCTGGACTAGAGCACAAAGGCAGTCTTGATGGTGCCTGTCAAGTCTCCTTTTTAGAGCTTGCACAAGCCACAGAGTGAGACAGTGAAACACTGCAGCTAGAGGGAAGGGAGCTGGCCCAACAAAACACTGCCGCTAGTTTAGCTGCCCACACTGTAATGTCACAGCCTCTCCTAACAGGTTATTCTTCTCTTTTTCAAAAATAAGGTTCTGGTCCTGCAAATACATAGACACTATTTTCAAAGGTGCTTTGATCATCCCTGTATCTAAACAACACATATGCAGATGCCAGGCGGACAGCAAACAGGAATTTGCATACTTCCTTAAATCAAATCCATTTTGCATTTGATTTTTGAAAATAAAATAATTTCTCTATGATTTAGGTCTTTTTTTTTTTCCTCCTTCCTCCCCATTCAAGTTAAATGCAGAAGTATTATCAGGTTTGGTAGTACATTAATGAGAATAAAAACTCACTGCCAAGATAAAAGATTCCAAAATAGACTAAAACGTCAGTAAGCAACCCTTCACTGCTGACACTAAAGGAAGAATGAGTGACATGCAAGTGTGAACCAAAAGAAAGTCAATGAAGAATGTAGTGGTATCAAATCCCCTTCCCCCCACCCCCGAAAAAAATAAAGCTTTTATGATCTACCCTTTTAATCAGAAGACAACTTGCTTTTGAAAAGATAAAGATACAAAGGCCTAATAAAATAGTTTTAAATTGCTATTGTCCATGAATGCATACATATATATTCTGCAAATATGTAATGTGTTGCTCAGATCTGCCAATCTCTTGTCTGTTTCACAGAGCTCTCTCTCTTTCCTAATGTGTGTAATGTATTTTAAAAGTACTTTCAACACACCTCTCAGAAAATAAGACACTCCTTCCTTCTATTTCACACTTGCACCCTCGGTTTTTAAGCTCTGGCTCTCTCCCACGGAGGAGGAATGAGGAATATGCATTTTGATGAAAAACACTGCTTTAAAATGATTATGTAAGTGTTCGATACAACTGTAAACAACTCCATCAGTGTTCATCAGCTAAATGCATTATCTCATCAGTCTGTTATCTGCTGAAGAGGTAACTTCTATAAGATCCCTATTACGGTTTTATCACTCTTCAGTCAGTCCTCATTGAAATCAGCAGTTCCCACTGCAAACACGACAGACGTGCTCCTGGTGGCTTTACCTGACATTGTACAGGCACTTTTCCCCATAACTGAACTTGAATGGTTGCTCTTGACTGC
Source organism: Tinamus guttatus (assembly GCF_059628265.1). Taxonomy (NCBI): domain Eukaryota; kingdom Metazoa; phylum Chordata; class Aves; order Tinamiformes; family Tinamidae; genus Tinamus; species Tinamus guttatus. The sequence continues at coordinate 4,517,026 of NW_028289037.1, forward strand.
AAGCGGAGCCAAGTTCCGAACATGGGCTATGAGGCTCCTTCTTGATTTTCACAGGGAGACCGTGAAAAGCCACTGGAAAGAGAAAGAAAGCGCAATTAAAAACCAAGTACAATATTAACAATGAGCTCTCTCAAGTAAGCTAGACACTGCTAATTAAACACATGATTAATTAAACCATTGCAGTACTAGAAACAATATAGGAAATAAACATTTCAAGTATTTCTTTGGGTGTCAGCGGAAAAATAGACACCAGAGATCCCTTGCATTGGCTATTAGCACTTTTATTGTTTAATAGAATGATGGCCAGAATCCCATCTCATTAGCAGGAAAGTAACAGCCCACTTATATTTGGCTTTACTACTGTAAATGTTGTCAGAGGCAAAATACTTCCCAGGCACCAAATGATTCTAAGTAGTATTAGCGAGGTAGCTTTTAGCTATAAATGCAATGGCAGTTCACTTCAAAGAGTGCCACACAAATGACTCCAAAATTAATTTCTCACCAGCCTCAAGTATTTGATTGGTAATCTTTTTGTCCCATAAAATACATGAAAATTTGTAGTAAACTTATGAAATTGGAGGATTGCATGCTCCTTTAGTTATAAATACTGACTGAAAAAAAAAAGTCACATGAAAAGTCTTTAGTAATTTTTCTCATATCTACACAGGATAAAATTGTGGTCTTGCTGAAGTCAGCAGTAAGTGTGATGCAGACACAAACAGAGAGGGGATTTTTAGCCATACTTTTTTAAATGGCAAAAAGAACAGATGGAGTGCGACAGAAACACAGCATCGATTAGAAGCACTAGTTGGTCTGGATTCGGAAAAAGGCCAAAGGTAAAGGTAAGGTTAAACAGCATATTAGTTCAAGCCAATCAACTTTCTCCTGATGTCATAGTCAGCCTTAACCAAAATTAAAGCAGAATAAAATGCAAATCAGTCTTAAATTCTTCTCCTGATCTAGACCAATCTAGAATAAGTGGAGAAGATGACAAAGGACTAACTTAGCAATTTGAAATAACATATTTCAAGTTTTAAATAAAATGAAGCTATAAATCTATTTTAGGATGCTGAGAAGCCACCGTTTGGGGATTAATGCTTATGACTGAAATTTGATGTTGTCCCCATATTCAGAGTCTAGCCTGACAGACAGTTGTGCCTCCCTCTGTGAAAATCCACATGTGTAGCAGTCCCTGTTAGAAAATCTTGGTGCAAAATTATTATATAATTGTATACTATTAAGCAGTATATTGTCCCTTCCCTTGCACATGAGGTTAGAAGAGAATTTTTTACACTATAAATTTTCTGATACTAACATGTGCATGTATATACATGTGTAGGGTGGGGAGGGGAAAGTAAATAAAACACTAAAATGTGAGCAAGGAAACCAATAAACTGTGATCTAATTGTGCCCAATCCTAGCTCAGGATTCCCACTGCAGACAGGATTCCCACTGCAGATCTCCCCATACCAAGGCCACGTACAGAGAACTCTTTCACAATATATGACAGCTTATACAAAAGTTCTTAACGGAGACATCTGCAAGATAGCGCTACACCATTTGACCACCTATTTTCCCAAAACACTGTCTGTCTGTGAGGCTGTTATCGAGCCATTATATTCAGTGAGTAAGAGGCAACTGCCTGAAAACTTTTTGCCTGAGAGGGAAAAGCAGACAGTAAGGACAGATACCCAATATTCATGCACTGTAACTTAAACCCAAATGAAAAGTGGTGAACATCAAAACAAGGACAGAATTTTCTGAATCAAACTGCTTGAAGGTGCACTAAAATGAAAGACCATATAAACCTCTTGAATAAGGGTTGTCATATTTTAGTAACTGTTGTCATTTCTTAGTAATGATGCAAAACGCAGTGCACACTGAGCCTTACGCTATAATCCCAAGGCAGGTTGATGCCCAGCAGTTTTGGCAGGAGTGTTTTGCTAGTGAACTTTTGCTGCTGTCTGTCCATACGTGGCCAAGTCAGATGATGCACATTTCATGTGTGCAATAGGCCCCGCATCTCCGGAGCCCTGGCCCTAACGCAAAGGTGAGCAAATTCTTTGACTCCAATCGGAAAACTAAGCGAGAGCCGTAACAAGACTCTTTTTTAAAGCTGGTATCACATACATGCACAAAGGCCACACGCTGTCTTCTTTTTTTTTTTCTCTCTCTCTCTTTTTTTCTTTTTAAAAACTTTGCTACTTCCTCAGAGTTAATCTGTTATGAAAAATTACTTCCCTTATTTATTTTTAAATAACGGGAGTACAGAGACTCCCACACCAGAGCGCTGTGCGGAGAACTGGCTGGGTATTTCATCACAGCGCTGAGAGCCTGAACGTCTGCTAACAGGCAGTTTTCCAGCTCACTGGCACAGGCACAAGTGAAAGCAGCACATTCATTTTGTGCAATTTGCTTTACCTTCCCACATGGAGTTGGTGCATGTAAAAGGCTGTTAAGTACTAAATTATTCCTTATCAAATCACCATCATCTGGAGTCATGATCAACACTAATTAAATTACTTTCACTGAGCACGGCTCCAGCCTGCTGCCTCGGCTGCGAGGTACATTTTATTTTGCTTACTGTACAGTCCTAGCTAGGTACAGGGCACACTGCTAGAAGGCATCTGTGCTGTAGTTTTAATTAAAGTTTACCTCACCTTCCTCCCAGCTTTATAAGCTAGGGTAAAGTGTATCAAATCAAGTAGGTTAACGCCTTCATTTCATTTGGGGAAGGCATTATAGTGCAAAGTGATTTTATATTAGATCTTTATCTTAATTATGGCCAGAACAGATAATGTAGCTGTAAAATTTAAAGCCTTCCTCAGGCAGTCCTCTGACAGTCACCACGCAAAGCTGTATCTGAAACTTCTTAAATGCACACTTTTAGAGAGAGAAAGAGAGAGAAAAAAAAGGGACCTTAGAAAGACACTTTTCACATTTTGTTTGGGATTGATGATTTTGGGTGGGGATCCTTGAAGGCTATTTGATCTTTCAAACCGCCGATAGTTATTTTCAAGAGTAAATTTCCAAAACTATTCAAAACATTTCCTTGTATCATCATCGCCATCTCCACACATCACTGTTCATTTTAGTGTGACCTATTAAAACAGGCTTTAAAATACACATTTTTTCTAAGCTGAATTTTATATTGGACTTTTAATCTCTTTTTTTTTTCTTTTTTTTTTTTTTACTTTTTTTTCTTTCTTTTTTTTTAAGAGCAAGGTTGCCTATTTATATAATCTAATCTTACTGCAACATCCCTACTAACACATCCAAATTAAAAAAAAAAGGAAAAAAGAAAAAAAAATGAAAGAGCCAATCAGCCAATTCCTCACCATTTCTTTTTTTCCTGAAGGCAATTTCATTTTACTTAACCCCAGAATAAAGCCTCAACCTTATTAAAGTAACGGGCACTTTGCCTTAATAATGATCTTAAGAAGTGACCAAGGGCCAAGATGTCTTCCCAAGTGATTACTTACAGATAACTACCTCCAAACCTGAAAGGCAAACAACCCTACAGCATGTATGTAGATGGATGTCTTCAACACCTCATCTCAACGATTGGGGAAAGTAGCCGAACCTGCTCATTTTGCAGTGCTGCTGTAGCTCCTTTGAGCTACACTTGCACAGATAACGCAAGCTGAAGGCTTGCCACCTTCCCTAGAAATTTAAGGTGCAGTATATTGCTATATGCATGCTTTCCATCTGTAGATATAACAGTCTGCACCTATAGAATAAGAGAGCCTGCATGCTACACACGTGATCTTGCGTATTCTTATTTTAGTGGTCTGTGTTTTTGAAGTGTTTTTAGGGACTTAGATTCTACAAAACAATAATTTTGCCATGCACTAAACTCATAAGAACATACATAAATATAGGCTGAAGCTGACTAAGCCTTGCTTTGAAGTGCCATTCTCCTTTGGTTGTTACCTGTCAGCAGTCTAATCCTCAAACATTTTACTCATGATAACTCCCATCTTAAAACCTGAATGAATAAAAATTGTGTTAAGACATCTTAAATTAAGGAATAAATTGGTTTTCGTAGAAGAGACTAATTTGTATACTTTCTGGGCTGACAGACAGGACATCTACCATCTCTGCATAGATAGAGTTGAATCTTTTATTTTGAGAAAACCTAAGAAATAGAGAAATGGTTTTACATACTTTTCAACTCAAGAGATGAAGAAACAAGACATTTTATATGAAACTATCTGCAAGTTGTTGCTTCTCTAAGCAAAATGTTATTTTATAATTTCCAAACTTCAGAATCATGTCTAGAACAAAGTAAAATTTGTTTTTATTTTCTATAGAAGGGTTTTTTTTTTTTTTAAATCAGTGACGTGGTTTAGTGGCTAGCAATCTTGGCTCCACTGCCCAAAAGAAACCAGGCCGTCTTATTATAGACACTTACAGGTAATGAGCATTTACAGCATGGTATAGATTCAACGGACAGTAGTAACCTTGCTTGTGTTACTGAACTCCAATGACTTTAAGTGCTATTATATTCATGTTTGAGGACTTTGTACATCTGCAGAGAAAAGGAAGTAACAAGGAAGTCAGCGTAAGTCATGACTTCTATGGCTCTGTTGAATGTTTCCGGCTTGCTTTTCACATTTGTGCCCTCAAATCACCCTCTAAAACTGTTTTTGTAAACAAACTCATTTATTTTTTACAACCAATTACAAAAAAAATGTTAACATGTGATATAAAAGGTTCTTATATCACATGTTAATATGTGATATAAGAAACTTCTGAGTTTCTCAAAGACATTTGAATAGAAGGGACTTCATACTTGATAGAATGATGGAAAAAAAAAAAGATTAAAGAAGAAAAGAGTTAACACAACTTACATCTCCAGGTGTTAGACTGATTGAGATGACTCGAGTATTCAGTAAAATTTCAAAAGCAAAGGAGAAGCCTTCTGTACTGATAAAGCCAACACTGTCACACATAAATCCATATTGCAACGCACACAGAAATGCAGCAGGCACTTCAGATACATCAGAGTCTCTCAAAGATTCTTTTCCAGTACATTTACCTCCGCCAAGCCCTCCCCTTCCCCCAACACACAAAAATCCATTACTAAAGGGTCTAATCTCAGCTATCAGCACAGAGTGCCTTTTATGGAGCCATTAAACCATTTCTCTTGTTTACAGTGCCTGAAGAAAGATGTGAATTATGTCTGTGACAAAACAGGCGATAACATTTCTAAACTGCTATCAAAATGCAAACTGAAATACACTTAAGGACAGGGACCCTAATTCGCATTTTTGCAATTTTCCTCGCTCACTATAACTGAGCAGCACTCACCTGATGATTCAGAGCAATTATTTATGCTCTAAGTACAACAGGTAGGCATTTTGGTCCAAAAAAACATAGATAGATAGTGTAATAGTTTATTGAACGATTCATTCAGGAAGGCAAAACGCTGGTTACTTTTCAGCTGTTAGCAATGACCTAGGCGCTCTTATCAGCAGACTTACTTAAAGAAAAAAATCCAAACAACACAGTGGGTTTACACAGTGCCTTCAATGCTCTAATACAGCAGCAGTTACTTACCATTTAAAGATATAACTTCTAAATTCAGTACTGGCATTTGTTGTTCCAGTGCAACAAGTCACAAAATTGAACACTTCCTGCACAACCTCCCAGGTGGGAATACCACTCTCATATTTCTGTTTTTGAAATGGTTCTAAAAATGTGTATGTAGCTTACGGAACAAAAACATTTGAAATCCTGCAGATTATTTACTGATTACTTATTTCTAGATCATTGTCATTTGAGCTACAGACCTTTGTAGATGGTTCCCTGCACTCTGAACTTCAACATTTATTAGGTACTTGACATGCCAGAGCAGGGTACTCTTTCCATGTCACTCCACATGAGCAGAAGTGCTTGACAGGTTATCTTTGGGGTGCACAGGAGAAATTAATTGAAACAGCAGAAGAAGGGACTGGACCCAGATGACCAGTTCCTCATACTCTGCAGCTTACTGCTGCTACAGCAGCTGAATGGGTCATACAGCCTAATGTAATAACATAACCTGAAATAAAAACGCTTTTTGGGGAAAACGCTTTTTTACAGCTCAGCAATAACTATAGATACGATGTTTCATAGTGGAAGAAACGTGGAAGGAGGGAAAGTGCAAAAAGGGTGGTATCTGAGTCTCTTGAGCTAAGCAGTTCCCAGCGCTTTTGAATCTAAGCCCACGCATGCAGACCACTGCAACAGCTGCAGGACCAGGTGACCGAGGCAAGTTTCCACCTCTGGCAGTGTCTTGGCTATACAACAGCAAAAAACACTCTTGTTTCTGACCACTGAAACAGCTGCAAAGATGAGCAAGACTTGAAGACTGCGGACAGCTATAAAAAAGTGGCTGAGCAGATTAAATCTACACATACTCTACCAAGTTCTCTAACCATTTGATTTATCAAAGTCACTTCTATCAGATCTCAGATGGGCTCCAGTCAAGTGTATTTCATTTAGGTCCTACTCCCTGCCAGGTACTAGAAGAAGATGGTGACAAATTGAATATCTGACACATAGATGTGTATCATCACTGTGGTTTCAGAGACTCTCCTGGCAGTTTATATAAAAGCTCAACGTGGACAAAGGACCTAAGCCTGAAAGCATTTCACAAGTGAAATTCACTAGAAGAAAAAAAAAAATCTAAAGCAAACCTGCCAAGTACTCTTTTTTGAGGAGCTGGGAGAGGCTTGATATTGATACCATATTATTGTCTAGCTCAAAGAGAAAGAATTTGTCCCTAGAGAGCACTGGCTTCCACCTAGTCCCTCTGAGTGTGCACACACACACACACACACACACTCAAATGGAAGTAAATACACTGAAAATGCAAGTATGCTTCTCGAACGATACATTGCATTTAATATTATATTAAACAGCAACAAGTTTCTTCCTTTTTAAATACCTCTTTGAAACTTGGGTGAAAACAAGGAAGAACATGCAATAGAGAGGAACAGGATGTAAAAAATGACTTCAACTAAAAAATTAGTTTTAAAAAAGCTAGTTTTTCTATGTGTTGGTCTGGTTTTAAGTCCAGGGAAGGAAAAATTTAAGGATAGCCCCTATCCCTGCACATATTCTGCCACCCCTTGTCTCACTGCTTTCTCCCAGAAAGTGAAACCTCATGATTGGGCAGTACTTGGCAGACCTATTAGATATGATTCCATCAACTCAGCCTTTGCCTTGGCTTCAGATCAGATCCTTCCAGCCCCTACCAGCTCAATAGATAGAAACAGCATGGGACCTCATTTTTTGGAAGCTGTATCTGAAAGATGAGCCCAAGCACTAGCTTTCAAAGCCAACTGGCAAGAATAGAATACGTGGGCAAATGGATCTATTTGAGAACCTTGTTTAACAAAAAGAAAATACCAGCTTGGAAGTAATCTGTCACCTTTACTGGAAAATATGCAACTACAAATTCACTTTAATAACAGTTAAAACTCCCTCTGCAAAATGAAGCAAATTGCTTATTTTCCTTTTCAGTCTAAAGAATACAATATTGTGCACGTCAATTAACAGTCTACTTAAATATTGCATTGTACAAATGCAATAGCATAGTTTTTAAAATTCTGGCAGGGAGGGGAGAGGAGAGGTAAAAAAGAACAAAAGATAGCCCTTTATTGTGGGATTTGGTCTTCAAAGGCTACACAAACTGCTCTCTTATATGACAGGAGGAGAAGATATTGATTATAAATTTGATTTAAAATGGAGTAGTAAGTAGATATAGATGTACTGCCCTGAAAACTGGAATTCTTTCCTATTTACTACTGTAGAATTTCAGTTTGGAAAGTAACAGTACATTTTCCTACAACTGATATTGGGAAATTCTCAACCTTAACAACTACAGTAGTACATGTGTATTAACAGATACTGTCAGATAAAACAACTTTCTCTGCTTTGGAGGTGCTTTTTTTTAAGCATACTACAAAACAATATAGATTAGAAAAGGAAGAAAAAAAAAAGTATTAGTGAAAAAAATTAACTGAATCAATTGCTTGTCTCTAGGTTATTTTAATTCTTCATCTCCACCATAATTATTCCCTGTCTTTACTGTGATCTGGCTTTAACATAAAGTCTTTGAGAATAACATATGCAAGACCAAAAAAAAAAAAAAAAAGACATATTAGAGAACAGGGATAGGTTTGCGTACCCTGGAGCACATCAAAGTTGCAGCAAGTCTATTACAGAAAAAGGTTACATCACTATCCGTACAGCAGGTTTACACCAGGGCGTTTGTACACGGGGAAAAAGTGACCAGCAGCATTATAATTACACTGCAGATGGTGAGAGTCACTTCCTTACAGAGAGCTTTTCTGACTCCTAAAAATGGCATTCCTGTCTCATTTCAGCAATGAATTCTTCTAGACATTTCTTCATTAGTAGGAAGAAATGCCATTCTTTAATGTCGCTTTTTTTCCTCTAATACTTGCATGCTTAGAGGACTTGCATGCTCCAGAGGTGGAGAGCTTCTTAGTAAGGGTGGAGGAGGGGGGCACAAGATTGCACCCATATGGCTTGATAATTGGTTTAATTCTGTAAATCCCCATTTATAGACACCCCTCACTCGCTTGTCTGTGCAGCTGCAATTTCCAAAATGCTCGTGGGAGCTGCTGGGAGCGCGAGCACAGCACCCTGCAACGGGGGCTGCCGGCTGTCTCTTGGCTCCTCGTTTTAAAGCATCCGGGCGGCAGTTGACAGTCGAAGTTACATGTAAGTGTGCGGGTCAAAAAATAAAAAGGCCTGCCCAAAAGAGCCAGCCAGCTGTCTGGAGAAAAAGGTGGGGAGGAGAGAGGGAGGAAAAAAAAAAAAAAAAAAAAAAAACCCTTCCGGTAAATACTAATAAATGTTAACCTACTCTCCAAATCCCCAGGACAGAGCAATGACAAGGCAAACTTTCCATCAGGCCGCTCACTTCGTTAGACGCTGCCTGTCACTCGGCCTCAGCGGATGCTGTACCGGGCCAGCGGCTCGCGGGCTGAACAGCCATGCGGTGCTCGGAAACAGTCACTGCCCTCTCCCTCGCAAAGCAAGCACCTAATCCAACATGATTTTGGCTGGCTGGTCCTCTCATCCCTGCTCCCAGGAGATTCCTAGCGGAGGACAGTCTAGGGTATATTTTATTCAACGGGAGTCACAGTTACTGACACAGTTTTTCAGACTCTGAAAGCAGCCATCTCCCAGAAATGCTTCCACGGGCACTATTTTACACCGAGTTATGTGCCCTTGACGGCATGCTGTGCTCCCCTCACACATTTACCTGCCGGAGCTTGTAAGAGCGGCAAGCGCCAGCATCCGAAGAAAAGCACCACTGCCAGCAGCACCAGGAACGGCCTCGGAGCCCGCACCTCCGGGGCCAAAGTGAGTGTGTTGTTAAACACCCTGGGCACCGGATAACTGTGAGAGTGACACAAGGAAATGTACAGCACCTCGGCGGGAGGGCGGAACAGAGGGGGATCCGTTAGGATCAGACTCGCTGCCTTTGATGTGGGAGCAGGGAAGGTGAGGCGGGAGAGGAGGCCGCGCAGCCTCCCGCCCCCTGCCCCCAGTGCAAACGGGGCTCGTGGCTCTCTGTGGGAGGAAGCAGAAACCTCATAAAAATTAAACTAGCTGTAGCAATCAACCTGAAACGCAAGGCTAACGTAAGATGATTGGGAAGGGGAGGCGGGAGAGGAAGGGAAATCTACAGAAATTTTAACCTTCCTAGACTAGATCTGCAAGCCCAGGACCCCCCTAGAGAAACACAGTTGCTGTGCATTTGCATCAGCTTTTGGTGTTCAAATTCTGCCAGATCAGGGTCATTTACTCCTGCAGCTCCTCACAATGCCTGTGCCTCTAAAGGCGTCCTGGCAGGATGCACAGGGAGGCAACTCTGACTTTAAACTCATGCTAATGAAATAGGCCTGAATGTAAAACCAAGCCTGGGAGCGATCCTAAATCGTATTCCTGACTGGGAATTATCAGCAAAGTGAAATGCAAAGAGAGCTAACTTCCATTACTAAAATATCCAAGTGAAATAATCCCCCACTGTTTTAATCCCCATACATGCACTCATTCTGTTTTGCAGTTCAGGTAAACTAGCAGTTTGAAGGGTTTTTTTGTTTGTTTGTTTGGGTACTTATTATTTTAAAGATATCCTCAAATTCATATGAAGTTGAAGGCAAGCATGTTCACAGCGGGGGTGGGGGAGGGAAAAGAGATTTTTAGCAGGAAATAATGCTGACTCTAGCTTCCCCATTTACAGGAAACACTCAAGTCACATCAATCTAGTTAAAGTATGCTTTTTGAAAATTATTTTCTCATATTCATTCATTTTAGGAGTTAGTAGCCAGCTATACAGGAAAAGGCAGGTGATGTTCTTACGGTTAGACAAAAAGTGGAAAAAAAATAGAATTTAATCTCTGTCATTCATAACCCAATGTCATTTGTCATTTACAACCCAAACAACTTTTGGTTTCAAAAGGTTCCTTGTAGCTTGAAGTACTTCAGTCCCAGGGTAGACCCTAGGTATGCATCTACCTTCACAGACCCTTAATCAGCATGTCAGTTTACTTCCCTGCAAAAGAGGAATATCCTCATAATGAAAGAGCAGGATAATGAAGTTTTACCCCTTTGGATAGTCATACCTGTCAGTTAGCTACTCAAGAATACGTGAAAGTAAGCGCTGAAGAAGTCAAAAGATAATAAAACGGATTATCAGAGAGCTCTCTCAAACATACATTAAGCAACTAATTTACAGAATTCTTTACAATTTATTTTATTTTAGCAGCTCTCAATGATAGAGAGGCATTAAAGGCAACAAAAAACATATTTTCAGATCATAATTTTTAACTTGATGCTTCCTTGAGCAGAGAAAAAAACCTGTATAAAGCAAGTACACATGCCCTCAAGGTGTCTAACGGGATTTTTGTTGGTCTTCTAGAACAACGAAATGGCCACTACTCTAAATACAAATGTTTCCTTCATATTTAAATTTTCAAGAATACTCATCAATAAGACATCACTACCCAGATCAAGTTTCTACTTCATTAAAGCTAGACTCAAATCTAAATCTTCTGTTTACTCCTAACTTACAGAAACAACTGCAAAGCTGCAGCTTCCACTGGAAAAGGTACAGGCCATTCAAATGAGTCAACAGTAAAATTCAGCTCACAAGTTTTATCACTGATTCAACAGGGAAACAAAGAAGCCATTGTCAAAGTGGTTACATCTGGGAAATGAAAGTCAGGGCTCAAATAAGTAGCTTGATATTCAAAGACTCTTAGCAAAAGGCTTGTTTTTTTGAAGTTGGTAGAATTCTGACCACCAGGCTCTGATTCTCAGAACAACTATTTAAAGCTTCTGCTATTATTTATAGTGCCTTTACTGTATATAAGACTTAGATCTGAACGTACAAACTCACGAAATATTTTTTTTCCTGAAGCCATTTAAGTTTTTTGATTATTTTGCACATGCATGCAATTGGTGAGTGTTTAAAAAAAAAATCACACAATATATATTTCTTATAAACATATGCATCTACACTGTGTCTGTGTAGACATTGAATTGAATAAATCTAGCTTCAAAATTTTAGGGGCAAATATTTGCTTCTTTTGTTCTTTACTGAATATTGGTACTTTTCCCAAGTTTCTATTGTCTCCATTTGTTTTTGTGCTTAAGCATGTGAAGTTTTCTTTACAGGTAGATTAAAAAGGAAACAAAAGGAAACACTGCACTCTGTTTCAACATGAAGACATAAAATCAGTTAAAAAACAACACAAAACTTTTAATCATTTTTAGATTCAGGGACAGAAAAGAAGCAACATTTGAACAAAAAGAATCAAATTTGCAAGACTCACAATTGTTTTTGCACTTGTAAATTTTCAAGTGTCCTTGATTACGACCCAGAATATAAAGTTAAATTTAAAGGCAACCTGGCCAGTGGGTAACCTGCCTTTCAGTGACTGCAGGGCTTGGCAATAAATGTCACTGCTAAAAAATATTTCACTACATTAACTTACTGGCAACCACATTTGCTGAGTAAGTCCATAAACAGGGACAGGAAAAAAAGACAACCAGAAATAAAGTTGCTAATGATTCACTCTTTTCTAAGATGCATAATCCTCAGTTTAAAGAGCAAATACATAAGAATAAAGATATCCTTTACCAACATAGTTCATTTCTCTCTTCACCTCAAATCAAGGTCAGCCTATAATCCAAAAATGGCTAAGAGTAATGTATCAAAGACAAGGAGATCAAGCATGAGCTTCAGTAGCAAAAAGAGAGAAGAATCCTTCTCAGGCAAAAGACTGTAGCACAAGCCGTAAAAAAGAAACTAGTTTTACATTTACAAATTTGGCTTAGATTATTTCTAGAATAAGCATTGGTGTTTTTTTTTTTTTTTTTTTTTTTTTTTTTTTTTTTTTTTTTAGAAAAAGCCTTCAACTTTCCTACTCAATGCATTGAGGAGCTAGTCTAATAAATATTATCATTTAAACATATTTATCAGCTTGTAGGAGGCTCCATCATATTTACCTCTCAGTACTGAAATGCATGGGACCAAAATGAAAGGACTCAGAACCTGAAACAAGGGATTCTTTTCCCTACGTCTCACATGATGTAAATGAATCACAGACTCTCCAGTCCACAACTGAGGACTGTCCATCTCCGTCCTCCCTGTTTTTTTCCTATCAAACCCCTTGAAAACTCCACTGTGATGTGTGGGACAGTCTGACTCCTGTCAGACTCCTGTCTTCAGTTGCTGAGGCAGCAGAAGGAAAAAACAATAAAAACACTGTAAATACATTTTACTTTGAGAAACACATGCAACAAATGTAAGTGGACTCATCTTCCAAACTGCCTCTTATTTTACAGTGTCCCAGAGCTAATGGATATTGAAATCATTATTTAGGCTGCTCTTGGAATTCAAACCATGTTTTCCAAAGACCCTGGATAGGAAGCAATTTAAGCACAACTTGCTGCTTATGTGAAAATGGGCTTAGAGAAAATGGGCATCAGGCTGCCTCTTGGTTGTGAGCTCCGTATGATAAAACAGCAGAAACAAATTTCTGCATACTTTAACACATCTGGAACTGAACAGAGCCTCTCAAATAAAAAAAAAAAGTATACTTCTGATGAATTAACGGAACTGCTGACCATTTTAAGCTAGAAATAACTGTAGCGTCAGGAAAATACTGCTGTGACTACTAGTTATGCTGTGAGGCTCGCCTGTATTTCCACAGATGGGATCTTCAAGGAGTTCTTAAAAGGAGGAGAAACTTCCCTCAGAGGAAATGGAAGGGCTTTTTCCATACTGAAAATTCAACGTTTTAAATAAAATGTTTAACGTTGTTGTTTTTATGTAAACAGACCTCAGGAAGTGATCTGACAGCCTTAAGAAATTACCATTTGAAAGCAAAAAGGTCTACATGCTTCATCTTTGATCTACCAGACAGATTTATCACAGGACAGGATGATTGAAGTTTATTCATTAGCTGATAACCTCCACATGCAACCCAAGCCTTTAATCTGCAATAAAACAGCAAATGAGGATAGGGCTCTGAGGAAAGAAAACTTAGCTTGGCCTAGAAGGAGGGCAAATGAGCAGACAAAGGAGAACAAAAAAGAAAAGAGGGGAAAAAAAGGATAGATAAATAAATAAATAAAGCTACCCAGTTGCTTGGACTGCTCCATACTCCGGAGCACTGAAGTCCATCAGGTTCACATCCAGATCCTGTGTAGTTAAACCACATCCACAAAATAAGACTCCTTCTCTGCTGGGATGCCCAGGGGAAACTTTTAGTCAACAATAAAATTCACATCACAGCATGCAAGCCACTCCGAAAGGAACAGCTCCTGCTTTAAGTTTTAGCTCCTGCTTTAGGGAAAGCTAAGAAACTAATGGGACCTGGACATTTGTTTTACAGTGCTTTTGCCACCATCAGTATTTAGGTAATTTACAGTCGGTGCTACGTAAAGTCTTATAATCCTTCAGAGCTGGGAATTTAGTATAAAAAAACAAACAGAAAAGCAAATAAACAGAATCTGTTTACTAAAATCAGAGCAAACCAACAAACTCACTTAAATACTGTTAAGATCACAAGTTAAAGGCATTATGGTCCAAGATCTGACTACGGATAAAACTTTTTCAAGAATCGAATCCTGGCATTATGGAAAAGGCCAGGACCACGGCTGTTTAAATAGTTCAAAAATAATCTGAAGGAAGAAGGAAGGAGAAAAAAAAATCCTTATTAACACGGGCTACTGCCTACCAGCAAACCACAAAGTGTGCCAACAAAGTTCTCTGGAAGACCCTAATCCCTAAAATCTTTTGAATGAGAATTTAAAGGGGAGGAAAAAAAGTTAACAGCCGATATAGTTTTGGTCTTATTTTAGACAGAAAAACAATCCCACTCAGAGACACAATGACAGAAGTGAGGCTAAGGCAGCTTCTGTAGGGAGGGAGATAACGTGGTCAAGCACAGGCTCCTCAGCCTGACCCCTCCAGCTCTTACAACAGCAATTGCATTGGACTCTCTATAAAATGCTTTGAGATCTCTAGATAAGAGCTCATTAAGAAAGCTGTATACCACACGGAGAGCGATACACGCGTTTCTGTATCTGCTTCAAACTGCGAAACAAAGATGTTAAGCAACATGCCCAAGGTCGTACAAAGCTAAAGGGAGGAAGAAACTGCAGAGCCCTGACTTTTGCAGCCCTTTAGAGAGAATCCCTCATAGTCAGGCATGCAGTAAAATAAATAAATAAAATTAGCTGTATTTGACAAAGTCTGACCTATGAAAGGAAGTACTTTAAAGACAAGTGGCAAGAAACAAAGCACAGCTGCAGCAGAAAGCACTAAAAGGGAGAGCTTTCTGGGAATTTGGCACTAAGAACTAGCACCACCTTGCAGAGTATTTGTTGCACTGCCTCCTGCAGTATCACACTTGCAGAATGACACTTAAAAAAAAGAAAAAAAAAGGGCAATTCCTATCATCACATCAATTCCTACCACACACACATGCTGTAAAAAAGATATGCTTTTTTTTCTTTTAATTTAAAGGTACATTGATATTAGCCTACTAACAAAACATTCCTACAGGCTGGTTAATTAAAACTATTCTGCATCATAAATAAAATCATATGCAGTCAATAGATCTCCTTATGACTTATGTAGGGCCACCGAACATTTTTTAAAAAAATAGAGACTATCAGGACAATTTATTTTTAATAAAATTTCAAAACACGTCAAAATAAATGAAAATCAAACTTTACCAGTTGCACACCAGTTCTTGCTAAACTAAAGCAAATAGGAAGTGCTCCTCTAGTTGTAAAGTTCAGTTCTGAAATTTAACTCACAGAGGGTAAAAGCAAGAAATTAAAACAAACCCAGAGCATTTTTTCATTTAATAGTGCAAAAAAAGCCCAACCAGGATTTTGCAGGCTGCAAACACATAAATAAATATTAAAGCTTTCCTCATTTAAACTGCATTTGGAATACACCAAGCCATTATTTAAAATGACAGAAGAATACAGCTACCTGAAGCCTATGTAAAGAATCTCTCTTTAACAGGCTTTTAAAGATTGCAAGCCAGAGCATCTAAAAAGCACATCCCTGAATAATTTAAGGCTCCTGGCATCTACATTGAAAGAAGTTGTTTGCTAAACCTGGAGAAGAGAGAGGGGAAAAAAAAAAAAAAAAGAGAGAGAGAATAAAGGTCTTGAAGGTTGAAGGTTGAGCAACAAAATTATCTTAAAGTTTAATCAGACATGGAGGACTGGAGATTTTACAGCCAGCCCTTCCAAATTTGCTGTCAACAGCTGTGGTCTAACATTAACATTTACCCCTTGGCAGTGTTAAGTTAAGGTTGTGATGGTCAGGGAAACAATACAGGAACAAAAGGACAAGAAAGGAAAGACTGATCAGGAGCGCAAAAAGCAACACAAATCCTCAACAGCAGAAATTCAATAATAAAAGAAAAAGAAAAAAAATAGAGTTTAGCAAGAATCTTAAATGGACAGCCTACATTTTAGGGACAAAAAACCCAAAAAACTAAAAGAACAGATGAACATTAATGCGAATCATTAAATAAACCCCAAAATATGATTACGCCATTAAAGGACCAGGCATCTGAATTGGTACAGGGTAATCCCTGCTTATAACTGACTGCACCAAGGTCGAGTTACAAATCAGTTGATATCACCGAGCTTTCTCTGCCAACTACATCTTTTAAACATCAGCAAATCCTACCTACTTCCTCTTGTGTCTGTCACAGAAACCATCCAAACAGTGGGAGCAAGCAATCTTCGCTTCAAACGCTATTAACTTCAAGCAAACTGAACAATTAATTCATTTTTACTCCTAGATTGGAAAAGTCCTTGCTGTTCTACAGTATCTGGAAGCCTCGCCACTGATTACAGCCAGTTCAGGATCTGGCTCCTCCTCAGTATATGAAAATGGACCTGAAACAATAGGAACCTTATCTGAGGCAGTTAACCCGAGTTACACTTCTGAACAAGTAAACAGAGTCTTCATGGGGACACCAAACTGCTTAAGGAGTCTTATGTAAGAACTTGGAAAAAGTGTTATCTACACAAATATATATATATATATATATATATATGTATATATATGTATAAATATACACACACACTTGTGCTTTTTGTCTTACGCAACTTTCCTCATAGTTGCAGAATTACTACTAGAAAACCACTGGCAGTCTGCTGCGGCATCAAATACAGACGTCAATTCAAAACAGGGGCAGAACAACCTCCCCAACACAGAATTTCCAAGTAAATGCCGACAAAAGTGATTCCCCCCTCTCTTTGTGGGATTTTTTTTCTCTAGGGAGAATGGTGATGAAAGGTTAAGAGAATTACACCATTTAACATGCAGTTGTCATATATTTTCCTGTGTAATATCAAGATAAAAAATTATTCTCTGCACGCATTTTTCTCCCTTCAAACTGAAAAAGCTCAGTTGTTGCATAAAGCAGAAGGTTATCAGAAACTAATTGTGATTTGTTTGCCAAATTTCATCAGGACAGGCCAGCTCCTACCTCTGCCTCACACAGCTGACTGAGCACAGAACGGGCCTTTGTGACAGGTAGCCAAGGTTAAAAACTGCACAGTAAAAAGGTAAAACAAGATGTGCCTTTGGCTACCGTGTCAAAAAAGAAAGGTTTGGAAGGACATGCATTTCAAAGATTACTGGGAGAGTAGTGTGGGGAGGAAGGACCACAATGGTTTTAACAAATTTTAACAGGTAAACTGAAGTTTAAAGCATAAGGCGAAGTTTGACATGCTGGATTCTTAGCTAATAGAAGTTTGCGTAAATCTAGTAACATCAATAACATTGTATGAAATTACGCTAGCTGTTGATCTCGCTCACAGTCTCTAAAGACCACACCTACCTATAAATATATATAATGTTTGCTTTTTTAAAACTGATTGAAGTTTAATAGCACAGTCATAATTGAAATTTTCATGGTCCCCAGCTAGCTTTGAAGTTAAATCCCTAAGTGGATAAAATGGACTCTATATCTAATCTAAACTAAATGTTTCCCTTAGTTACTAATACCAGCGCAGTTTCACTAGTTGAAGTCACTATTACAAATAAGAAAGGCAGAACCCACTGCACTGCAAGGGACATTTAATCCTGCGCCGTACTAGGACATAGTACATGTTCTTTGAAATACCAGTTCCTCCACTCTTTTCCACACCTTCGCTTCAAGAGATGACTAATCTGCTGATTTCTAGGGGGGAAGGTTTTAACCACAGCTTCCCAGTACTCTTACCGATAGCAGTACCCCGTACAACTTCTTTCCATGCTTTACATATCATGACACCAAGTCTGTCTAATTTAGTTTTAAACACCATTTTTGAAGGAACAAAGCTAGAAATAAAACTTTGCTGATTTTTTGCACCTGTACTGTAGGCTGTAACTGTTTCAGTGCCAAACTTTAGACTTCTTTAGGTATTCTGTAAATTACAGGTGCACACACCCTTATTCGTACAGCGCTCCATAAACAAGCTTTGTTCAGGAAATTTAAACAAGGTCAGAGAAATAAAGTGCACCAAAAATGCAAGCAAACCACAGCGTGATCGCCTGTGGACTAGACAGTGACCTTCTTCACTGGCTTCACTTCTGCCCTTCGCTACCCTTTTTTCCAACTCCATTATGTGTATCAAACACTGAATCTTTGCGCTGAAGGCTGGCCCATCCTCTCCCACGTAAGACAAAAATCAAACAATCAGGGGAAAAAAAAAAAAAAAAAAAAAAACCTCTCCTGCTAGGCAGCTGCCAAGTAATAGGGCAAGCACTATATATGGACTTAAAGATTATATATAGTGAGTAATTATAATACAGTTTGAAGGCAGGTCTGGATCCTAGAGAAAACAGTCATAATTGTGGCACTTCTGCAACAGTAATTTCCCTGTGGCTTTGGTTATGTTGATCTCCGTTCCCGTTTCGTAGAGCCCAAAGCTACATACATTATATCCAAGTATATATCTGAAACTCCACAACCTTTGCCAGAGTAACTCTCCAGGAAGCTCTCCTGACCTTTACTTAAGATAAAGAAAGCAACTGAAATGAAGAAATAAATGTTCCTTTGATAATACTGTGTAAGCTGTGGCTAAGGAACTTTGAAATGCAGCAGCATTAATAAAATAGCCATGTTAGGAGAATTTCTTTATCACCAAAAGCAATGACAAGCTTCAATGGGCCTTTTCATTCACAGTTCACAAATTATTTTCCAAGAATCATTGACTTGTTGTGTAACGATAATTGTGGGTTAATAGAAGCCCCAAATGAACTTTGTACTCTTACACAAAGGACATATGCATACATGACTATATTTGGACACTGCTCCATACATAGAATAAGAGATTTAATTTTCAATTTATAGAACCGTTTTAGCTTTCCTATTATAATACAAAGTATTGCCTATGAACCCAAAGGTAAAAAAAGATTCTTACAAAGAGCAATTTGGAAAGTGAGCATAATTCCATAAATGTTCATTAGTATATGCACAGGCACTAGTAGAGAAAAATCACAAATAATTTTTTTCTGTCCTGGTACTCTATCTGTGTCCAGAGAAGAAAAATAAAATAAAATAAATAAATAAAAACTTCAGTTTTCCTAAAATGTTGTCATACATACGCTTAGTAAAACAGCTTTTAAATAACCATGAAAATCCTCCAAAATTATATAAAAACTAAACAACTCTGAATTTGTTTTATGGGTTAAAAACTATTTTAATGCATATTTTTCTAATACCCTAATTTTAATCCCAACATTTTGATACATGAATGCTGTATTTAACAGGCACCTGATTTAGTGAGCTGCAGTAATTCACTCTGATAGGATATGTAATTTAAGTTATTTATCAAAATGGAAAAGCTACCTTGCGCTTTACCACAATCTGCAGGCACTGTCTAGAAGAGACCTCTGATGACAGAGAGCTTAGTCGCGAGGAAGAAAGATACCTGCGGGAGCTGCAAGTAGTCTATGACTTGGTCGTACAACGTTCGCAATCCCATTTTTTCACTATGCCTTTGCAACAAGTCAAAACCGCAGAACAGCAAGTACATCAAAGGGAAGCTAGGGTTTAGCACAGTAGTAGCATTTTAGCAGATAAGGGCAAGATTTCAGGGGTACAGGTTAAAAACGAAATTTCTGGCATATGTTAAGAAGAGTAGCAAACAATGTAACGCAGAGCACCCAGGTTAATATCATTCCTGCTTTCTCCCATTAATTCAATGGAAGATTTGCTCAAGAAGCTTTTGCTAAACAGCACAACATGTGCTAAAATGACCTGAAACACTTCAGCAGCGACTGCATTCGATTAATTATATGGAGACAATTAAGAGCCTGATTTCAGCTCAAGGGGCTTGTCCTTTGTCCCTCACAATATCTACCTCCGTCCCGTGATCACCTCCTGCTTCTCCTGCTCTGCGCATGGGGGAAGCCCCAGCACCTCCACAGAGCACCCTGGCTTCCCCAGGCATGAGGGAGATGAGCGGTAGGAGCGGGAGGAGAGGGACACCCCGCTATGGGTTATACCTCCACCCAAAGCCACCCGTCATGGGTACACTTCAAAACGCTACTTGCTTTATCTACTTCTCATGACAATGTCACCAAGCGGCAAAAGGACTGCAGGTGACAGCCATAAACAGCAAACACAGAGACCCACACATCAATATATTGAGAGGTATTTAAAGGAAAAAAAAAAAAAAAAAAGAAAAGAAAAGAGAGAAAGCGATGGTTCATACTATACTTACAACTTTCAGCCTGATAGTCTGGCACAAACTGCTCGTCATTGTCAGGTACCTGAGCTGAAGAAAGGAAAACAAAACAAACAAACAAACAAAAAAAAAAAAAAAAAAAGAAAATGAGGAAAGAATTAAAAGAAGCCATTAAAGCATAAATAAAGACTCTGGTGCTTAATTTGATGCACAGCCAAGTTTAAAGCTAGGATTTTATTGTCATTGTGGGGTATGGAAACGGGGCAGGAGACTCATTTTAGCATGAGATAAGTGCTGGGATGAAGCTGCCCGCGCGGTGCGAGCGCGGGTGCGGGGCGGCTCCAGTTCAGCATGCAGAGGACCCTGGTGAGGGGCAACGAGGGATCCTGCTCCTTCCAGGGGCAGGAGGGTCCCCATGGCCCTGCCAGATGCCATCCTCTGCAATCCCTGACAGGGCATCGCTGAGTAAGAACAAACCCCAGTGTGTAACACTCACGCATCTTTAACCCCAAACTACCGCATCTTCAGTGGACTTGTGAACGATCACGATTTTGCATGGCAGTCAGCCAACACAGTATGGGGCTTCTGTTGATGTCATTTTGTTATTATTTTAATTACTCAAAAAGAACTGTTTGACCAGACCACAGAATTCACGTTTCAATTATGACATTTCAGACACACTCAAAAAATATGATTTACTTAAAGCTAGAATCATTATTAACATCCATGCACCTTGCGTAAGATCTTTTCTGCTCTTTGGAAATACCGTTTTTTGCTCTCAGGAAACTTTCATTTCACATCTGCGCTATAAAACATGATTGTTTCAAGGGCTGTTGAGACATAACTTGGTTCTGTTGCACCACAGTTCCCTTTCATGGGATACCTATGACATTAGCTATCTCTAGTATGGTGCTGATGACTCATTTAAAGCATTTAAGTTGAAACGCTACTGAATATACACTATCGGTGGATACAGTAGAGCTGAATACAGATGAATAATTGCAGAACATGATGCTAAGAAGCGGCATCATCAGAGAACAACTAGTTCTGGATATATCCTAAAGAGAAATCCGGCTTATGGTGACTGAACTTTGTCATCTTTTTGTCAACATGTGCTTGCCAGAATCATTGCAGCAAAGCTACATAACACTCTCTGTTTGAAAATATTTTAATTTACACAGGTCTTCTCTAAAGGCAAGCAAATAATTCATATATCCTTAATTAAAATTTAACATCTGCCATGATCTGGTTACCCAACAAGATTCAAGAGGTTATATAATCATTTATTGAAACAGCGACTATCAAATCATTAAATACATGAAACGATAAAATATAACTTTAAAAGCTTTCAGAACACTTGCCAGATTAGGAAGCGCTAAACGTAGGTTTACCTTTACACCTGTGCAACTTCCACTAGTTTGGATAGAATTTGCTTGAATGAAGAATGCATATTTAATTATAATTACAATTAATTATTCTGAATGTGCTCTACAGTATTCTTCATGGACCAGATCTTCACTTCTTAATCAGGAAATATTTCTAGTGACTTAACTAAAGATTTTTTTTCCTGGGTAAAGAGTTCAGAATCAGGCTCATCCTACTGAAAAAAAAAAAATCTTCTTGATTTTAAAACAATCCTAATATCTTAATTACAGTAAATTCCCTTAAAGAACAAAGGACCTTGGGAAACATCCCAATATGGATTTTAACAGAAGTATATATACAGTAAGCATATGACGAGAATTAACATTACTCTGAGAAAAATACATACAAATACAAATCCTTGTTTTGTTTATATATGTATGTATATAGTAACATACATACACTTGTATGTATGTATGTATATAGTAACCTACACTTTTAAGAAACCAACATCTCTGAGGACATGCTAGTGCCTTTAAAGTCTAAAGCTGTATAAAACACATTTTACCAAACCAAATATTTCTATTATTTTTGACTCATTACATTTCTCTTTCCTTCAGAGAAACCACAGGACTTTTACCAGAAATGAACTCTGGGACAATATGAGCCCAAATACCAGGGCTCTAAGTTTCTGATCTTTCATGCAATTCACTGCATGCAAACGTTAAGCATTTCCCTACAAAAATGCAAAAGATTCAACTGTTAAAGAAGAATCTAATTATGAAAGCAAGGTCTCCTAGTTGATATGCTATTCCTAAGTATTGCTTGCATTTCCAATTGTTTTTGGATGGTTTATGAGTACATAAGGAGTTCAAGTAAATCTACCAAATAATTTATTGTTTACAAAAGGCACATCCTACACATTTTCCTTAAGCGAACTATCACTCATATGGAGTAACGAGGTTACATATACATACATATATTTATATATCTATATATAAAATAAATGGGGTCATTAATAAAATGAGGACATTTGGGGGACGAAAAAAAAAGGAGGGGGGGGGGGACAAAATAAAAAGCCTGCTGTTAAAACCAGGAAGCTACATTTAGGGATTGCAGAATTAGGATAGCAATTTTGTATAACTTTCCAGAGCATACCTAGAGTCCTGGCTTCTTTATTCCATTGCTTTATTCCAGTTTTTATCAGTTCACCTACCCCAGAGAGAAACAAAATGATCTGCCTCCAGCCACCCCCCCCAAAAAAAAAGAAGTTATGCGGATTTATGTACATGTCATCACAAGCAGGGCCTTTGTTTTCCCTGTCCCTAACTGTTTTTTCTTGTCAAAGAATGAGGGAAAAAAAAAAGGGAACACATCCAGTTGAATATTCACACAAAACCAGTAGGTTCCTTTAGAGCCACTTGAATTAGCACTGATTTGATATGGCATGAATAAGGAAAATGTTCTTACTTTTATGGATCCCCAAAATGTATATGGGAATGTTTAACAGATACCAAGGCATATCTCTGACAATACTCTTGAAAACAGGTGGAGACTAGTTTCAAAATATACTTTAAATACAATATTGACATAATCTTAAAGCCTCCATAGAAAAGGAATATAGCAAGCTAAGAAGTGTTTAGAACCCTGCCAAATTATAAACAAAACAAAGCAAAGAATAATACCCAAATGCTAAACTTGGGAACATACATTTCCTACTATTTTAAAAGCATCAGGACATCCAACTGTTAGAAATGGAAACTCAAAACTGTTAGTTTATTCCTTCGTTTAACCTGGCATTATTTTCAAACCAAGAGAACTGCAGCTCACACATGTTTATATTGTAGCAATGATCTGCTCAATGCACGGATTTCTTCCTCTAGGATCTTGCTGTGAGAGGGCAAATGGTGCGGGTAGATTATTACTCAAAGAGAAGAGGGCTTTTGTACCCTGAGTTGGGGTAATTAGAGACAGTCTTTATAGCAAATTAAACAAGCAGGCAGATAAGTAAAGACATTTTAATTCACATTTGCGAAAGAAAAATGTAACTTGGACTGTTGCAACTGTCTGCACATTTATATATGCATGTCATTCGTTTCCTCTTTCTTTTAGACACAGATACTGCAATTCAGCAAGTCTGCCATAAAATCTTCATTGGTCTTCTGTTAACATACTCAACACAAGCCACACTGCATAAATCACCAAAACTTTTTTTACTTTGCCATTCAGAAGTATATTGCAAAAACTATCTGAAATGATCATCTGACTGAGAATATTTCCCTGAGCTACTTAGTTATGGCAGCTTGAGAAAGGAAGTATACACCAAAAGACTAATAAAAGGTTTTCAAGGATATTAAGCACGTGGCTTTTACTGCTAATAGCAGGAGCAGCTCTATAGTTCATTCTGCATTCATACCCGTCAAGTCTCTGACTCCTGAAGTGGACAACATCTGCACCATGATCTATCCAGCCCTGTCAGAAATATATTTCTGCAGAAATATATTTCCAGCAGAAAAAATATTTCATACCTGTCTGTACTTTCCAGAGGCTTTTTAAAGACTCTAAAAAGCTGAACTTAGGGCATATTTTCCAAATGCAAAGCAATCCAGAAAAAGAAATAATAAAGTTTAAAACTAGGGCCCCTTAGATTGCTGCAAGTCAATAAAAATAAAAAGTCACCAGTCAGAAGCATCCAGGACAAAAGGAGTTAATATTTAATTAAAACCAGCTCTATCCACTGTAACAATGACCTGGAGCCAAACAAGGCAGAAGATGTATGAGTCATTCTTTCTGCCAGTGAATGAGACAGCTGATCTCCTAAGCAATTCCTCAAGACAAGCAGTCAGAACTGGAGTTCTGCCTCCATTCACAAAAACACAGTCCAGCATGAACCATGTGGCCCCAACCACAAGCTTTTCATGTCACACCCTTCCAGAAAGCTACAGCAAAGTAAACTTGAACTTTAGGCATAAACACACTGATTTCACTGCTTTGTCTCAAGATGTAGCACAGACCTGCTGAGGAACATTATTTAATAAATGAAACGTCAAGCAAACTGAAAAGGGCTTAAATTTAACCCTTCCTTCTCCCCCTGCTTCCAAAAGCTCTGCTGCACTCTGAGAAAAGGTATTCCTGTCAAAAAGAGGAAACTTTCCAGAAAAACAAGCTGCACGCCTCCTTGCCTCACTCCAGAGCTTTATTTTGGGCATCTCACCATTTCCTACGTTACTGTGTTCTCTGACCTCAAGCTTCGCTCTGAGCCAAGAGCAATTTGTTTTAAAGTATCAAAGATTTATTCAATTGAAATTGACAGGAAACTATATATGAACAGCATTATTTCGACTTGCTCTGAATTAATACTGCAGGCCACAAAAGTAATGAGCCAGCTGAGTTTTGCTGGATTCATTATCAGTCCTGAATATCTGAAAGAATGTATAAATCTTAAGTATTCATGTAAGATATTTTATTATTATTATTAAAATAACAACTGCTTCTAGCAAAGAAGCGTTCAGAAGGCAACAGTGACAAATTTCAAGATGCAAAAAAATATTTCCCATAAGCCCAGGATCTGCTGTCAAAACATCTCCAAATCCTTTTAACATAAAGTGAGATGCTCTGACTAACAAACTTAAATGCTGTTCAAAACTAGCTCCAGATCTCAAAATTATTCCTTATGTGAATAAACCCCAGCAAGATGAAGATGCGTTTGCAGAATCTGCTCCTCATTTAATGCTATACGAAAAATGAGGGAAAAGTCAGTATAAAAAGAGCACTCACATTTCATATTTAGCTATATTCCTCATGGTTCACAAATCCAGCTCTGCTTTTGAATAAAACTATTATTTTGAATAAAAGCCATTTACCTTTCCAGCAAAAGTTCCTTATTGTACAAGACTTCTGGTGGTTTTATTTGTTTTGGATAGGTTGTATTTTTTAAAGAACACCAACAAAATCATTTTGCCTAAAATAACTTTTTTTCCAATTTTTTTTTTTTGTGCACACATACTGAAGACCAAGCATTTTAAGGATTGGGAAGCCAAATCTCTCAAATGACTAGAGGCCAAGAAAAAGGAAGAAAAAAGAAAAGCTATTTGCTGCATTACATACTACAAATTTAAAAGCTTATGCTGCATTTTAAGAGCATGGCCCATCAGATAATATCTTAATATCTTCATGACTAAGATCTAAGTTATCTTTTCTTGACTATTTTTGCTGCTAGAAAAATGCAGATTCACTAATAGTTCTTGAATACGGGCTACATGGCATTCACCTTACACTAAGTAAATTTTACAACTTTCTGGCAGAACAAAGCTCGTTACCCAGTATAAGCTGCCACGTTTAAACAAAGCCACGCTAACTATACTCATATTTAAAGATCTAGTGCTTTATTTTATTAAAAAACTTCCCTTGGAAGCTATAAGCTGCTCATTTTCACACATCCTCATTCATGGAATAAACGGCAACGCTGGATCAGACATCATCACGATGTTATGCTTTATTATAGGAGATGAGGACAAAAACTTATTTTCTGAAGTTCATCCCAAATTTGAATATTAATTAATTATTGGAGACAAATTGCTTATTTTATAGAGAGCAAGCAGCTTTTTCATATTGGTAACTTATCTAAGAAGCAACTTAGCCTAGCTATCCACTTAGTCTAGCTAAGCTGTGGTAGATGTATGAATCCGTTACCTGTAGCTATTACTTTAAACCAGTTACTGTTCACTTGGGTAATTTTCTCACCCAAAGAGCGTAACTTTTTACTTGCAAATTTACTACTATCCGAGAAGGGAAACACTAATTAATTGCCCAAATCTTGTGCATAAATGCATTATTTATCTTTGCTTTGATGACTTTCACACATCTTCAACAAGTTAACTGAGGAATTATTATCAGAAAAAGATACTTTTAATAAACAATCTGATTTTGGGGGCAGTTAATCTGCTATTCTCCTAAAAGCGAATGCTTCCACCATGCGCAGGTGACTTTCGCTGGCTAGGAATTCTTCTGTCTTCTTTTTGCTCCATAATAAGAAGTAACGGCTACCATGACGAGATAACACTAGATTAATATTTGAACCAATCTTTTCAAGTCACTGAACAATTGCTACCTGCCAAAACCAATCTAATTCCAAATACACAGAATCAATAAAGTCATTTTATAATATTATCATGACAAAATGTTTCCATCCAGTTTTTAAATGTAAAATGAAAGATATCTGAATAATATTTGTCTTGCTTAGTGATAGGTAATTTTAACTATTTCCTTTTAGGTTTGAAGGTTGAAACAGATTACTACAGGCTTCCCACTTTCAATTACTGGGATCAGGAAACACTTACAATCTGTCTATTCTCCATGCTGAAAAACCGTTTACAGTAGGAAACCTAATTTAGAGCAAGTTTTGCATCAGAATAATTTAGATTCTTTCTTACACTTGTAGTACTACACAAGGTAGTAACTAAAACTCATTTCCAACAAAATCTGGTATGGAGCTACAATACACTTGGAAGTTTTATGCAAGTAGTATTCAGCTTGTTAATTATGGAGTAATGAAATATTAAAGAGGCTACTGATTTGTTTACATTTTGAATTAATTTTTTAACACATGTGAACCTTCTACTGTTTTCAGTCAGTAAAGAATACACTTCTTTTGTGTTTACTTGTTCATCATCAACTTTTCACAGAACACAGGTGACCCAAACTATAAAAGTCTGCAGGCTAAAATATGTGATGTAGTAAAGATACCTTCAGGACAAAATCTGAAAGCATTCTTTGTGCAATAAAAATACAACTCACTTTCTTCTCCCAACTAATAAGTAGATTTTTGACCTGGTTACTCCCCAGTAGGGATCTGAACTCGTGGGAGAAACCTGGTCAGCTGCCACTGCTTTTCTTAAGAAGGGTCAAGATGTTTTAGGATTTCATGGTCATTTCCCTGGCTCCAGAGCATTATGAAAAGAAATATGTAAACATTACTGATGCTGCCAAATTGGCAAACTTCTAGCCTATGAAGGTCCAGAAGAACATAAATGGACACATCTAGCAATGGGTAAACAAGTCCGATTTCAAAATCAGTTTCCTGGCTAAACTAACCCATTTAGACCTTCGAGCAAAGCTTCAATATTCTCCAACCCCACTATATTAGAGGCTACTTTAGAGTGTGTGTCAGGGGGAGGGAGTTAATTGAAAATAAAGGTTCAAGTTAATAGATCAATATTTGATTTTTCTCACCTTGACTTTTTATTTCAGTTTTAGCTTAGGCTTTAAAAAAGCTATATAAAGTTTCTGTTTTACAGAAGAGTTAAAACCATGGTGTGGCCTGAAGCGAACAGATTCTTTTAAGAAAAAAAAAATCTTTAAGGAACATTGGAAAGTTTGTATTATTTAGTTTCAGTAAACTGAAAATTTATAATTATAAAATGCTGCGGCTTTATTATCCTCTGCCACGCAAAAAGACAGTTTTTTTTTTCCATTTTTCAAATACTTACCACGTGATGCTATCCTCATTTTATGAAAATGCAATGTAAAAAGGTTTCTCCACCTCACTGATACAGGACTACACACCTTTCTCTCTCAAATCTAAATTTATCAATGATGTAGACTCAGTTAAAGCAACGAAAAAAGATTTCACCCTACTCTGAAAAAAAGCACAGTGGCTCTAGATTAAAAATTGCCATTACTAACTCATGTACCTACAGAAATTATTAAATTAATTTTAAATTCCATACTATTAAACTTACATTATCTGCACATATATTATGAATCTGCTAGTACTTTTCTGACTAATGATCAAAGAAATTTAATGATTTTCAGAAACAAAAACAGACATTGCAGTGATCAACCAAGCTAAAAGTTTTCCTTTCCATCAAAAAATATCATATATTGAATAATATTCTAATAATCTTCTAGTTTGTTAGAACAGAGTGAGACAAGACAAAGTAAGAGATTCTAAGTAAAAATATCATAGGGAAATAGTTACAATTGTACTCAATTCATTATATTATATATAAAAAAAACTGTCTTCTTGTAGGACATATTGTTTTCAGTGATTAGAAAAGAATCATATTAATTCACAAAAATTACAATCTCTGTTCCATTATTTAAAGGAACAGTTTTGATTATATACAGAATTACTACCTGCTAAAAATAATGCTAGGGGAATAAAAATGTCAGAAAAATTAACAAAATCCTGCAACTTATTTATAGGTTAAAGACTTCACTAACTACATATAAAACTATATGTTTAAAAAATCAGTATGTAGCGAAGCAGTCACCAGCAATATTTCCTTCTTTCTATAAAAAGCAGCAGCAAGCAGTTCACCCAGCGTCTCTCCTTCCCTAAGAAGCAGAGCATCTATTCTATAAACAACTGTACATAGTCCAGTACATGATATAAATTAAAACAAATTCATCTAAGGCAGGACAAATTTGCACAAATTATGTTAACTTGAATCAAAAGATAATGCTTACTTCACGTGCCAAAGTTTACATTAAAATTTCACCCTGAAATATATTAAGCTCAGACAAGGCATAAGAATCTTTATGCTCAACATAAGCAATGTTATAAATATTGAGGAGAAAAAAAAATCAGAAAATATTGCTGAAGTGAACAAATATACTTTCACAAGCAGAAAGCTCCTTTGCATTTTCTTAAAGTTCTCCTGCAGCAGCAGCTCATCTTTTTGTTATTGGTAAATGAATCCCTCAATATCTACTCTAAATTCAGATTTCTGCATTATTGTTTTTAAATTCTCAGTAAGATATACTCCAAAAGATTAGTTGAAATACTTAGAAAAAAGCAAGCAATGTCTGTTTCCTAATAACCCAATACACAATCATCCAATAACAAATATGAAGAAAAGATTAACATGCAAAATATTCAAAGAATTCTGAAAAAAAGATAGTATTTCTTAAGGATTCCATACACACCTAAAGTTCTGTGTTGTGAACAAGGTGGAAAGAAGACACTCGCACTTAAATCTTGAAGCATCCCGTCCCGATGAAACCAGAGAAACTAATTTCTGCCATCAGAAAAGTACTCCACCAGAACACCAAATAATTATATGTGCTGCTCTAAAGGAAACAGCAAGCCCAGTTCTGGCTGTATGTAGTCTCTCGAGGTACAATAATATAAACCTGATCAATTGCAATTAAAATCTGAACAGAGGCTTAGAACTTGAAGTCTTGGTGCATTAGTTCTTGCCAAAAGCAGATGTGATTGTGAGCTGGAAGCAATTTCTCCTGGTAATTTGTGATGACACTGGGTAGAGCAGCCCCAGAGTCCCCAAAGACAAACTCATCAGAGGCTCTAATGTATGCATGACACATGAGGTGGCTCTTTTAGAGCTCAATTAATTGGGCTGAACATTAAGACAGCAAGTTCAGGACTTTTTTTTTTTTTTTCCCCTCTCCTCCAGAGTTGTTTCTCCTCGTTTTACAAGCAGTTTTCCACCCCTTACCTTCTGCAAGCCATGTCTCCTGTAGTTGGCTCAGATCTTGAAAGAGTTCTGCAAAAAGATGAAAACATGGATAAAAGATTGCCACCTTTATTCCCTCTCTAAGGTTAAAACATGCTCAAAAGGTATTTTTCCTGTCGAACAATTTCTTTAAATTATATTTTGGCAGCCAAATGCACAGACAAAACTAGACCCTTCCAGATTGCAGTTATTTTTTTCTACTTCAGTTTGTACAAAAAGGGCATAATTTAATCAACTCTTGAAATAAAAACTTAATTCTTAACCAAGTTCCGCAGCATAAAATACTTATTCATCAACATAAGTTTATAATATTTCTCATACAGGTGAACTATTTCTTATACAATATAGGCCCCCTCCTGTATTATCTGCTAAAGAAAAAAAACTCTCTCAGACTTCAGTGGGAGTTTTGCCTGAGCAAAAACTGTATACTCTTTATTAGTAGGGTCATAACTATCATATCAAGATTTTGAAGCAAAGACTGCAGGTGCTGCAGCAGCAAACAGAAACAGCAGATCGTATGTACTTCCCCTCATGTTTTAGCGTGCACCACAAGAGAATCACCACTAGTTTCTCTACACTGCGCTCACTGCAATTCTTTAAAGTGAAACCACTTTCTCCCTGGACTGAATTTCACAGCAGCATTTCTGCAATTCACTGAAATCAACTGCACAGAATGGGTGTAAACCGGAGGAGAGTCTGGCTCATTTGTAAAGCTCAGAAACTCAGTTATGAAAAATTTTGTTTACGGACAACTAAGACTAAGTAGGATGTTTGAACACACGAACGGTTTATTTTTAATTTACTACCTTTTGAGAGAGATCTCCTCTTTTATGAATGCTGATAGATAACTATTTACATACACTTAAATGACAGAAACTATTCATTTATCTGTTGGACTGGTACCTCATATTTGTGTTGGGAAATCATTTACCTGAAGAAACAGAGAGTTGCTTTCTTGCAAACTATATTAGGATACAAACTTTTCCAGGCAAATTTGCAGGAATTTTTAAAAGTATATCAACATATCTTCAACCTACTCTGCTAAAATTTATGTACATTCTAGACTCTTATACAGAGCTTATAGTAGGAAAGTAAGTATATACTGACCCTGTAACCTAAAGAAGCATTGAAGTTACTGCAAAACTATAGTTTACAAGCCTGAATCATGTAAGTAGTTACTGATGGGACCAGCTTACAAACCTTTGGCCCTTCAAAACTCCTTCCACTCTAGACATGCGTAAGCCCCTTCCTGAGGATTTTTATCCTCACCAATGTTACAGCAATAGAAACAGGCTATCAGAACCCTGGAGCTTGGCTACAAGTTCTGCTGCAAAACTGTAGTGAAAAATAAGAGTGGAAACACTAGCATTCTCACCTCTGCTACAATCTGTGCACCTATACCAGTGGTGGGGGGGGGGGGGGGGAAAGCTAAAAGTCCAGAGGAACAGGGTAAGTTCTCCTGAATCTTTTAAGGCCTGAAGGTGAGAAAGCCAGATGCATCCCACGACTGCAAATCTCTGCCTCAGTGCATGGCATCTATGTGCCAACATGGGCATCAATGGCTAAAATGCAACAAGATAATTCGAGGAAGAAATAGCAACTTCAGCCTTTGCCACTATGTTTTGCAACTGTAAATGCAATTCTCTTGTCTTGTTTATTCTAATTGATCTAGATAAATATATTTCCTAAATAAATAAATAAAGAGCTCTCAGAAAGCTTCTCTGCATTAGTGAGTAAAAAAGGAGGCGGAGGGGGTCACGGGGAGGGGAAGAAACAAACCCTCACCTTCTGAATCATGAGCCAGGTCTCTGTTAATGAATTTTCTTTTCCTGACATTTGTCGGTCTCTCATTACAGTTTCTCCCACGCGGATTCTATAAACAGGAAAGATCAGTTACTTTAGAAATCTGATTTTTCTAAATAAAAAAAAACAAGAATATTCAAAGCCTGCACAGATTCTTTACATCTTCCAACGGAGAAATGATCATCTTACAACCTCTATTCTTAATCACTACATACAGTTTCTAGCAAAAGATTTTGCTGAGCACCTAACACTCACCATGAGAGTCCTGTATTTAAATGCAACGCATTTCTATCAGTCTATGCAGCCATCTATTTGCACAGCTACGTGTGTGATGTGCTCAAACAGCCACACAACTCCAACCATGTATTTTTAGCATCTAAAGTACACAAACCTACACAATAGCACATAAATCCCCTCTGCATAAGCTAAGCAGGAGAACCCAAATATGAGGGGATAATAACAGACTGTTTTGTTTCCCAGTGTTACTTGTAAAATTGTCTGCAAAATCCCGAAAGCAAAAGGCAGAGGGAGGGGGGGAGAGGAAAAGAGAGAGAAGGGGGGTGGGGGGGGAAAGAAAAGCGAAAAAGATGTTAACATTTGCCTCAACTTCAGTCTTCCGAGTGTTGCAGGCAGCAAACGCAGCCAGAAACTTTGAATGCAGCTGCTGCTCCTGCCCTTCTCTTCCACTAATCGTGTGCATGATTTTTTAATCATTCCCAAACTGTCTTTAAGAGAACAGGATGCTTTTTCTGAAACAACTCAGAAAATAAGCCCATCTTGCAGGCAAAGCTGCTAGACGTGGAGTTGCCCCTCCAGCGGTAACAAAGCGGATAGTCTGTCTGCAAAACTCCCCCAGAAAAAGAAGTCGGAGTCAAGTTTATAAACACCAACTTTGAACTGATCACTCACATTGGTGACCATGTAAGGCACTTGCTGGTCATAAAATCCATCCATGCTGCAGCTCTTCCGCAAGTCTTAGCTCGGTGTTTTATTTACTGGGCATTTGATCTGGAGATTTCCTCGCGCTCTGGACTCCAATCAGCCTGGAGGGGAAATACAAGATGGCTTTTAGATTAAAAAAAAAAAAATCATGAATGAACTGCTTGCATTTGCATAGCTAATTAACCTCAAAGAGTCCCATTCATAAAAAACAACCCTCCCTTCTGTGCCTTCACCTGGGTTACAAGCTTCTGCCGGGGAAACACGGCGCAAAGGAGGCACTTCGAGGCGGCGGTGGCCGGGAGCGCGGCGAGAGGCGGCGTTTTTATTTACGCTCCCGCGGGCGATCCGCGCGGACGTGCGCGCAGCGCGTAATGGCGCACGCCGGAGCTCGCCTTGCACCTAACGGAGCGGCGGAGAGCGAGCCGGGCACGGGAACACACGCGCACACGCACACAGCGATGCACACACCGCGCGCGCACACGCGGAGCTCCCTTCTCCCAAAGGCCCAGGTTTTTTGTTTGGCTTTTTTTTTTTTTTGGCTTTTTTTTTTTTTTTTTTTTTTTTCCAACGCGCGACCACGCAATCATCCGGAGCGGCGGGCAAAAGTTGCAGGGAAGAACCCACCTGAAGGCAAGGCCGCGCGAGGCGATATTCGGCTGAAAAAAAAAATCCCGTCTAAATTTAATAAAAAACATTAATTATATTCCTCCCACCCCCCCCTCCCGCAAGCACTTCCCCCTTGGAAGCGGCGAGCGCCACTGACAGAGCTCAACGCGCCGCTTTCTCCTCTCCTCCTCCTCCTCCTCCTCCGGGGGCCCCCGGGCCGCGCCGGCGGATCCCCGGCGCCCATTGGCTCCCCGCGCCCCCCGCCGCATCGCGGAGCCGCCGCCGCGCGCGCGCCCGCGCAGCCCGCGCAGCCCGGGGCGGGGGGCGCCATACACACGTACACACACACATACATTTATTTATCCCCCCGCAACAAATAAATAAATAAATAACCCCAAAGTTTCGCCTCCCCGGCCCGGCCGGAGGGGAGCTCCCCGGCTCCGGCGCTGCGCGCGGTTCGGCGCTGCCACCGAACTTGGCGGGAGCGGCAGGGCGGAGGTGAGCGGGGCGAGATGCGCGCCCGCCTCCGCGCGCCTTCCCCGCGGCCTCCGCTCGGCGCTTGGCGACATCCACTTTACATATATACACACACATATGTATATATATATTAGCAAAGTCATAGAAAGCAATTTTTATGTGAAGTGTGTTGCCACAATTTCTAGGTTTTGTGGCCAAAAACAAAAGTGTGGATTTGGCAGGATCCAGGCTCTGTATCTGTTTTTCTTTTCTTTTCTTTTCTTTTCTTTTCTTTTCTTTTCTTTTCTTTTCTTTTCTTTTCTTTTCTTTTCTTTTCTTTTCTTTTCTTTTCTTTTCTTTTCTTTTCTTTTCTTTTCTTTTCTCTTTTGGTGCAGTAGTGCCAGAATGTGTCAAGCTCAGAGTTTCTGAGGACTTCTCAAAGAAAGTGAGCTCCTTTTGCCTGGATCTACTGGCTAGTGGAGGGCTGTGACCGAAACTAAGTGCTGAAAAAGCACCAGAGCTGACTGGCGGATTTCATACAGCATCACTACGTGTTCTCTCTTGGGCACTGAACTCCAGGCATCACTGGAATCAGGGGATAAATTCAGGTATTTGCAACACTGATTTGCTGTGAGAAGCAAAGTTTCATATTTTTAAGATCTGATGCGTTCAACAGTTATCAGGCAGAGTCCCAAGTTACCAAGTCCAACTTGTTTTTTTTCTTTATAGCCAAGGGTGTGAAGGCAAAGAAAGGTGGTTACTTCTACATAAACTTCCAGCACTGCTATTAGCAATACCCAGATTGCCTCCTCGCTAAGCTTTGGGTTTGAAAATTACAGCCCCATCTGTGATAGGATAAATAAAACTCTACCAAATGTGCCAGGTATAAGTATGATTCCTCGGATAAAATTATTTTTCTTCCCTTTTTTTTACCCCTAGCAGTTGTTGAGCTGGGGGTTCCCAAGGGCTACAACTGGGTGCATCTCAAGGGAGCTCCCCTTGAGGTGCCAAAGTTGATTGATTGGCTGCCTTGAGGTGGTGACCGTCTCTCATCGGTCCCTCTGCCCCGTCCTGGGTTCGGCCCTTCCAAACACACTGAGGAGGAAAGGAAGAGCAAGGCTCTTATGAATCCCTCTTTGCCCTCCTCTTTATCCACTGAGCTGAGTGGTACTAGGGGAAACTTACTAAGGGGGAGATACTTGCTGG
Source organism: Tinamus guttatus (assembly GCF_059628265.1). NCBI lineage: Eukaryota > Metazoa > Chordata > Aves > Tinamiformes > Tinamidae > Tinamus > Tinamus guttatus. The sequence continues at coordinate 4,552,131 of NW_028289037.1, forward strand.
GGGGGAAAAAAAAATGTTATCTAGTCTCCGTATGCAGAAGTGCACCCTTGCACCATCACTAGCCATACATGTGTCATCCGTCAAGCAGGTGTGGCCACCATCACTGCTTTGCAGTTTTGCATTTTTGTCAAAAATTCTTGCAATGCTGCCCAGGTGTCTGGAGAAAGGAGAGTTTTCATATTTCAAATACTATTTTTGGAAACAGATACTTTTATTTTAGGTTTTTTGACAATCCTTTCAGAAAACTAAAGAATTGCTATAAAATCACATTTTTTTTGAATTGAATGGAACTGTTTTGACCAAACAGGCATGTACAATTACACTATGAAGCCTCACTGAAAATTATATATCATTTCCATTACATAATGACAATATATACTTCACACTCTTATCTGAAAGAGAACAATGAAATATATATTTTTTGCTTGATTTGAGACACTATAGAGCTACAAATCATTGCTCTAACATAAAAAATAAAAATAGATCGTGTCAGGCAGGGCAAAGAGAAGATTTGATAAACACAGGTTTCTCCTGGAAAATGTGAGAGGAATTTAACCACATTATCAAATAAAGAAATAAACCACCGTAATCCACAATAATAAAATCAAAATTCATATATAAAAAAAAAAAGAATATGAACTGTCTTGTGAACAAGACAGACCATTACACTCAAAAATGTTTTATACTGAAAAAAATAACCGTTTTGGACACCTTTATAAAGTTATACTTACACCAAAGAAAATCCTCCAGAGAAAGAATAGTCACAATTGATAGGATAGTCACAACTGAAATATAACAGCCAATAAATTCTGTTTTTCTGAGATTATTTATCCTGGCCCTTCCTTTTAGGCATTTCTCCAGATCATGCAACGTTCTGATGGAATTAGAACAAAAAAAGGGGCCATCAATCCAAACAACTGTTAAGCAGCAACTCCTGTAACAGTCTATAGCAAGTTCAGTAAAGTAATAACTTAGTATCTGGCTGTTTGCAGTCATGAAAACCATGAAAACCTAATGACACTCCTCTCTAAAAAGTCAACCCTTGACCACATTTTTAACTTACTGATGTCAGATCTTTCAGCATAGTAACAGTGTTTATTTTATCATGATGGTACTGGCAGACAACAAAGCAACACACATAGTAGCAAAAAGAATAAAAAATAAAGAAAACAAAATGAACTTTGAAAATATTTGCCTGCAGCGTAGATTTTCATAAAGCCTTTGATTCAAATGCAGCATCTAGGACTGAACCTTAAATTAGGAAAAAGCAAAGTACTAGTAGGAAGAAAGCACACGATGATTATAAGCATATGCAAAACTATCAGATGGGGGATTAAAAGTAACATGCAAACAAGTATCTTCAAAGAGATATGGAAAGACAGTAAATAAGTAATGTCAGTTTGACTGTTTTTAACATATGGATTAATAACAATTTGCAGACACCAGTGACACTGCAATTAAGAAATAGCAATGCACAAATTTAGAAGCCTCCCTAAGTAACTGAGTTAAAATATATGTTTACTTGATAACAAATCCTTTTCTATAGAAAGGTGAAAAATAAATTCAGTTTAATTATATTTTCAATGTTTACAATTAACTAGAACTTAAAACTTAAGGCTGACTGTACAAGCTTTAGAAAGGAGAAGGCCTGGCAGCTTTAGCAGTTCCTGCTTTGGCCCAGTCTGTTGAAGTAACCTCAGTCGTTTTCTAGCTTTGCTACTACAGACGTATAATAGCATGGACAGTGCCTTTCATCTCACAGTTTCTTCTGCCAATGGCATAAGATAATATTACTTTATTCCTTTGAGAAGCAGTCTTGAAACTAATAGAAAACGTATTTTTATTGAGTGTCTTGATGCTGTCTGTACCTTGCCCATGTAGCCTTAAATTAACTACCATTAAATCAGTGGAAGGAAAAATCATGCTACATATATATGGTCATCTCAAAAACAGTTGGTACAAAACTTAACAGTCAACTAGACCTCTTAAGAAACACTCAGGAAAGAGCACGTGGCTTCGCATAATGTCCCAGCCAAAGCAGTAAGCAGTCCTCTGCCACGAAATACCAAAGAACAAGTTAAACGACAGTTTGATCAATTCATATAAATCATTACAGTCCAGGCTCAAGAACTCTCATTTCCTGACCAATTGAGCAAATCCAAATAAAATAAACAAGATATGAAACCAAGACCTATTATAGCAGTATATGAGTCACTGGAAGAGTAAACCAAGGAAAAATATGAAATATGAAATCTTAGAGGGTCAGGGAAGCTCCTGGCTTGCTGTCCTCCATATTCATGAAATGGTCAGCCGTGATGAAGTGATAATGAAGTAGCCTAGAAGTCACTTGGATATCAGGCCAGTCAAAGAATTTGTGCACAACCCCTAATCTCACAGATGGCTTTAATTTGCATGTCTTCCCCTATGAATATCAAGACATAATCATGCAAACACTTCAGAATCCTTCACATATTTTGTGTGAGGTTTCTGCCCAGCTATAGTTCATAGAAGCTGCTGAAGCCCTCTAATCTCCTGATGCAGCTATAGTCTAAGACAAACAGGAAGAAGGATGGAGAGGAGATATGGTTATAGATCATGTTTGCTGGATTTTCCAGCAAATCTGTTATTTAAAAGTTGTTTCCGTACACGACACATCAAATGACCTTGCTCGTCATTTCATCCTTCTTGACAGCCTGAAATCCAGAATGTATAAAGATGATATCAAGTCCCCTCCCAGAATTAGAGACTCTCACTCAGGGTCTCTATGGGATATGTTCAAAGCTTGAGCAAAGATATTAACACAGCAGAGGTCTACAGAAAGAAGCAATGCTATTTATTAAACTGGTGCATACAGTGGCAAAAAGCACATAAGCTATTACTATTACTACGCAATGGCTGTGTTATACTACAGCATATTATTAGCACTGTCCATGCCTACAGTAGAAACATGTTAACTATTTGTGACTTTCTCTCCTCTGTATATCTGGCTGGGGACATACGGAGCTACACATATGCACGTCAAATCATAAACACTTATAACCATTAAGACCTACCTTTCTTTTTCCACATGCCTGTTCTTAAACCCAGATGTTTGAGCTAACATCTGTTATTCGAAGAGAAATAATAGTAGATTCAAAGAAAGAGGACAAAATCTAAGCCGAAACCCGAAGTGCATTGAATAGAAAGGCACTGTAAAGCAGGTATAGATTATTTATACAAACAGAAGAAAAAAATAGTGTTTCTTAACACTTTTCTTAATAGGAAATGGAACCTGCCTTAATATTAGAAAAGACCAATAAATAAATAAGATAAACAGTGATGTTAGTTGAAGACCACGGTTGTTGCAGCAAGGGACAAACCCTGGCCCAACCTATGGTTAATTCCAAAACTAGTTTTCTGGAAAGAGGGCAAGAGCGCAGCTATCTGTGTCTGGATGAGGAATTCATTTTTTATGTCTACTTACAGTAAGGATCATGTGTTTTTATGGAGTGGCTAATGTGGGAGGAAAGGGCAATGTTAACTTCTGCAAGGATGATCCAATCATATGCAATCATATGTAGTATGTTCTGTGTGTTATAGTGCCTGTGACTGCCAACCATGCAGGAAGGCTCTGCTGTGCTTGTGAAGCAGTGAAGGAAGATGTCCGTATCTGCTCCAGAGAGCTGAAGTGCTTGTCATTCATCAAACAGAAATGAAAACATGTCCTCCCTGCTCTCTCCAGAAAGTAGCTGTCTTGGAGAAAGAGATAACAAAACAGAAAACATACCTTGCTACTGCCTAACTGTGCCAAACAGAGGCATTTGATAGCTTATTAATGAAACATGGTTTCGAGGAAGCATTTGAGAGAAGACAGCACTTCGACATTCCAGGGCTTTCCATTGGAACTTTTGCCATAAAAAGCAGGAAGAAAGAAGAAAACTCAGAGCAACACAGTCTTTTGTCATTGCTTGTGTGCCTATTTTACCTATTAGACAGTTAAATATATCAGACAGCAGAAAATATCACTGTTATGATAAAGTATGAAGAGCCAAGGACAAAGTGATTCTATTAAAGATGGTAGAGGAGAAAGAAAGACGGGGGGAAGAAGAAGATGGTAATACAGATAAGGACCTTGTCCTTGATAGCACCGCGTGGTGTGCGCACACAGAGCTGCCAAGAGGGAGAAGTGAAGTTCAAAGAGTATGAAAATTGCAGTCATGAGTAACTTGGAGAAGCTAATATTTTCTTGAAAGCAAGTTTCAGATTGAGGACTAAACAACTTTATTTTAGTCATGTGGTAAGTAAATTCCTTGCTGGGAAGAAGTTCAAGCTGGGAAGAAATTGCCTAAAGATGAAGTCTAAAATTATGTGTACAGGCAAGAGTAGGATGTACAGAAAATACAGGCAAGAGCCTCCCAGAATGAATTGTGGAGGACCTCACTGAAATAAGAAATGGCACAGAGGATATACCAACACAATAACATCTGAGCCCTCAGAATTATAAAATGTAGCAGGCACAGAACATTTAGAAGCAGGAAGTGTTCTTTTCATTTTGAGGATTTAAGTGCTTAAAAACTTTCATTACACCTCTCAAAAAATCCTAGCAAGATATAGAAGCATAATTAATCCTGTTTGTCAAAAAAAAAAGCAAAATCAGGTGCTTGTGAGCATATCAAGGATCAGTAAAAGGGACATATGTTGCATGCTGGGAGGATTTCAGTAATATTCAAGGATTTCATTGCTTCCCTGACCCAGCTGTATTGGGTCACCAAACTTAGCTGTGATTTTAGCGGATTCCTCAACATAGAGTGCACAAGGTTACCATCATTTCGAACTTTGCAATTCATTATTTTTCAGTATTCAAAAAAGAGGGGAGAAGGGAAGGATATGAAACTTTATGTACTTACCTTAGAAATTTCATTTTTTAACTATTAAGTTTTAATAAGGCATTCTTTTCTTTAAATTACTGGTTCATATTGGATTTTATTTTATCTTAAAGTTTTTTTTTTCTGTCTCTATTAAAGAATAAATTCTATTTTAAGTCCCTTGCATTCAAACAAACAAAAAACCTGGAAATGGAGCAGAGGCAGGATGTGGAATTGGATCCCCAGTACATGAGACAAGTGCTAAATAGGGCAATTATGGTCAAGCCCTACAGGCTACTGCTGCTATTACAGGCAAAAAGCCTTTTCTACATAACAAATTCCTCATAAGTCATTCTGCTCCAACTATTTAGTTACACATATTATTCTAGCTATTCATTTTTATCATAAAAAGTATAACTGGTATTCTGATATGGTAGTAAAGCAGAGTTGGAAGTCAGAGTCTGCATAATCTCCTACTTTGTATAAAAAGAGAAGAGGCAGAGATTTTACCAGATTTTCCACTGATCTTATTTACTCTTTACTGCAGTTTTTTTTTTTTTTTCCTCTCTCTGTATTTCTAAGCTTGGCATGGCATTAAGTTGTGTGCTACCTACTTTACATACACATTTGGAACTACCAAAGACCAACACAATTGTGAAGTTGTTTGTGAGTGGTTTCAGAGTGTCTGCAGAAAAAAAAAATGCACTATTGTGAAAAAGATCCACAGAGGCAGCTGCTCCTAAAATGTCATGCATAGACACAGCAAGGATTGCATAAAGTTTCCACTACTTTTTAAAATGAGTGTTAAAATTAAAAAAAAAAAAAATCAGTTCAACAAATGCCAGTCAGTCTGAATGGAAATTTTCAGTTTGGCAGAATTTCAGAAGTGGAATGGTAGAACAGAGGCAGAAGGATTTGACATTTATTTGCTTGTATTTCGAAATCACATCTTGGTTGTGAAAGAGGGAGAGAGAAGAAATAAACATCTCTAAGAAAAACAGCAATAAAAAAGTACGGTTTATGTTTGATAGGACTCAGATTATATAATTATATTATGTTTTTCCTCTCATGATCTTTTTTATTTTATTAACCTAAAATTTAAAATATAGCAATCACATTTGGCTTTTGAACACAATAGTCCTCATTGGCATTCATTTTTTCAATTTTGTTTTGGGTTCATCTTTATTTATTGTAATTTTAGTTTCAAGTGCTAAGTTTAGCTCTCTTTCAATGTTAATTGCTATGTTTATTTTTCTTTTTAATTTTAGAGGCCTGCAGTACAGTTTGAACTAGAGATTAATTAAATTCCTGGTAAATGACATTCTAACAGGAAATGTTGGAATCCCATTGTGAACTGGGCCAGGCATATTAAAAAAATAATAAAAAGCCCCCTTTCTAGTTCAGTTAGAGCAGGAACAGAAGTTCAGGCTGGCATAAAAGTCATCAGATTGTAGACTTGCCTCAGGAAAACTACAAGAGCACAAGACTTCTTATATCTAAGGTTAAAGTCTCTGAAATCTGGTGCTTTATTCGGCATGTTTCTGATTCAAACTCTGTTGACTCTTTCTATTATCATCACTATGCTTTAGCTGATGGCCTAAGGAAGAAAGCTGGCTTGATATTCACATCTTACATAGTAAAGCTTAGACTGACTAAGCATGCGTCCCTGAGTCTTTCTGGTTTGTTTTGGTTTGGTTTGTTTTCTCACAGAGAAGATACAAAAGAAAATTTACCTGAACTACGTAACTCGCTTGCTTGCTTTTCTGAAAGTGTCAATTTATCAACTTTGCTTACTAAATTACATATTGTAAATATAACTAATGGCAAAATTACTACAGATTGTTTGAGCTCAGATATCAAGACACAATGTCAGAGAAAATCCTTCTAAGGAGGACTTTCACTCTAAGTTTGTGGGATGAATTTTTTGCACCACTCTCTAGAGTGGATCCTTTTTTTCTTTTTTATGTATTTATGTGTGTATCTTGGTATAGGGTATCTAAAGGCCCTATTAATTTCAGAAACTAAAAGTTTCAGGATGAAACTCATGGCATGAACCTCACCGAGCAGAGGATACTAGAGGACCATGAGAGGGTCTGCTTTGTAAAAATGTAAACTAAGTATATAGTCATTTGGATAGAGGATGTTGCCTGGATTTTCTTTTTCAATGATGGTTTTTCACTCAGTTTAACTCCTTGACTGAAACTTTTATTCTTTCACAAAGAAAAGAATTAAAGTTGAATTTCAAAAAAGGCACTTAGAAGTAAAATCATGACTTTAGAAGGTCATCTCAGGACCCTAATATTTCATCTTGAGCTTAAATATAGGACAAAGAATCTTTTCCCTTCCCTTTCTTTTACTAACAGAAACCAAGAAGTTACCAGTTTGTCAAGGCATTTGCCTTCCAACCTTTCTGTCATTAGGACTGTGCATATACAATCTGAGTCCTGGTACATCATTTACCACCACCCCAAGTTCACTGTGTGCATTTCCAACACTGATACAACCCCAGTATGCATAGAAGAATTCAAAAGCTCCCCATGGGATGGTTTTCAGGCATGGTGAATGATCATTATGCTGCTGACCACTATGGAGATCACAGAATCATAGAATCACAGAATGGTTAAGGTTGGAAGGGACCTCTAGAGACAATCTAGTCCGACCCCCCTGCTCCAGCAGGGACACCTAGAGCATTGCAGGCTTCTCTAAGGGATGGGATCTTTGTCCCCTGGTAGAAAGGTGTGGAACGTAGCAAACTGGTGGTTTGCTGAAGAGCAAAAGGAAGCAAGAAAAGTGTGAGAAAAAAGCACCATGGGGAGCTGAGGAATCAACATGACTTGCTTTTCTTACTTTTTATTCAAGAAAATATTTGGAAGTTTACCAAAAAAGTAGAGAACTTCCCAGATATTTAGAAATTTTTATTAATTAAGATCAATTTTTACAAGATTTATTTTGTGGCATTTGGTTGTTTTGCTTTAGATATCACTATGAAACATAGAGAAGATTTGTATTCTGCTTAAGTATAGCTTTTTACTTCTATGATAAATGGCCAAATGAGTGCTTAGTTTCTTTCTCTGGGCACCTGTTACACTGGAACTGTTTTGAAGCCATTATTAATTGCCTGCTGGCCATCTACGTGGCCCCGATTTTACCTATTGCTGAATAAATTCAGCAGATTTCTCAATGGTTAGCGTGTTATTTAGAGAGATCATGCGTCACCATCCCTGTTGTCTTAATAGTTTAAATGCGGCTGTTTGGCACCTTTAATGCAGAATTCTCTAATCTCTGGGTTTTGGGACAGCTCCTTAGCAGGAGCTTAAAACACATTGGAGACCTTGGCTCATACATATTAATTCTATTATTGCTTTAGTGCAGTTTTATTAGTTCTATTCACTCTCTATATCACTGTGTATTGTGTAAGGTAGAGAACTGAGTGAGATTAAAGCTACTCCACCCATAGGCTCTGAATATGGTCATATCTCTTCTCTATAATAACGATTCATCTGCTATGAAGTTCTCACAGTTATTCTCATAGCTTTAAAATCATTTCACAGCAATTAGTCATATGCCTTTTCCTTTATCAGCAGTCACAAAACTGTACACTTCCTGCAGGCTGTTGAATGTTTGAGAGCAAGTAAGTAAACCAATGGAAAATATTGGATGGATGATTGAAGCCCACTTTTAAATGTGATACATTGGTAAATCCATACATCAGACATTTGTTTTTTTGGCCATCCTTTTCTTTCCTAGTTCTATTGGTAGAATCATTTTGCTATAGTTGTTCTGAGTAAAATTTTTAGATAAGGCTTTTTTTTTTTTCAGTTCAGAAGTCCAATTTCAAGCTTACCAAAACATATGCTAATTTGTTTGATAATTTCTTCTCATAAAAAATCTTCAAGTCTGAACATATTTGACATTTTTAAAATACCATTTTCTTTTAGAAATTTCCTTAACATTTTTTAAAAATATTTGAAAATAGTAGAAAAGGAATATTTCCAATTTCTCTAAATTACATTTTCTGAGTTTATAGATGGCTAAAAAAAAATTGTTGATCTGAAACAAATTTTCTTTTGAAGTTTTTGGAACCGCCAGAAGAACAAAAACTCAGTTATTCACAGTTTTAATCCCAAATGACCAGCAGTCACAAAGAGCAATGCTGACCCCATTTCCAGTTTACAGTACAGAAATCAAGGATAACCAAACCTTTTATGCTATAACTGTTTTAACTTTGCTCCTTACTAGGAAAGGACCACTGTAGACTGCACTGATTTCTTCAGAGCTGAAGAAAAGATCTGATTTCAGCTCGCAAATGACTGCAGCCAATGCTTGTAAAATTCCTGAAGGAATTTTAGAAAAACGTTATGGTACAAGGGATGTGAATGCACCATTTTCCAACTAACGGGGCCTTCTGGTGGCTTTTGATTCTCTAGAGACCTACTGACAGTACAGACATACTTTCTGCCTATACTAGCTTAGGCGCCTCAATAATCTTTCTATGCCATTTTGCTACAAGAGCACAATAAATCAAAAATATTAGAGATAATTTGTTATAACTTCCAAATGTTTCTCATTTATTTTGTAGCTCTTTTTAGCAACCGTTATTTTACTGCATATGAGGCAGTCAGTAAATGGAGCTGCCTTGGCTGTGCAGCCTATGGAATTCCACGTGCTTCCTCAGAAAGCCTTTATCAGAGCTGAAATTCAGAGTTTAATTCCAAAAGCTCAAGTGTCTCCCTGCACAGAATTAGAAGAGACCATATACTTCTGGCATTTACTTCAAAACAACAACAACAACTAAAACACATCCTCTTGTAGAGCACTGAGTGCTTTGGGAAATGCTGGAATGACAGCTCAAAGAAGTATCTGCATTGTGAATTTAAAAAATAGCGGCTTTATATTAGGTTTAAGGCAGAGAAATGTGTGCCATCTGACAACCATCCCGTGGCTTTCCCAAGGGGAATACTTCTAGAGGCAAGAGTGCAGTTGAGTCTTGATGAGCGTTTAGACTTAAGTTTCTGAGCAGAGACTGTCAACAAGGAAAAGTATTCCTGCCAATTGTAGTGGTGGTTTTGCAAGACCACTAAATACAATCTCTTTTTTCTGCCTGAATATAACATTTCTTATATTTGTCATGCTTCCCATATGGATATCATCTGCTGTTCTGAATGTTTAATGGTGGAATATAAGTATACAAAAACATGTTCTAAAGTCTTTTCTTATCTGTACAAACATCTCCAGAATAAACAATTACAAAAATACTGCACACGCTATAGAGTGAAACAGTAAACATAATTCACTTCTGCATGAATACAAAATCACATTCATCTTATTTGTCACTGCTAAAATAAATATCAAAACTGGTAAATATCAGAACAACAGACAGAAAAAGATCTTAGCTTGCGTGATGATGTTGTATCATACTATTTATTAATAGTATTTTTTAACACCAGCAGAGTAATTGTTACAGGAACCAGAAAGAACCATTATAAACCTTGAAAGTCAAATCAGCTACAAACATTAACTCTGAGAAGAGACTGGAAAACTGCAAGACCCAACCGATTCACACCATCAACAATCAAACCTATGGCTTTCAGCATGATGTGAAAAGGCCTTTACCATGTCCTTCCTTTTCCTTTTTTCCCTTTTTTTTAATTTTATTCTTTTCTTTACCAAGCCTTTCTATGCTCAGTGAAATTGGGAAGAGGGAGAATGTTGTACAGAAAGGTAGAGGAATATCATCAAAAGAGGCTGATTAACGGAATTACGTAACTCTTTCCAACAGGAAGAAAGGCAAAAAAAAAAGAACACACACAGTAAAGTGTCCTTTTATCATACCTTATCTTAATTTTGATATTAGATCTCAGCTCACATCACACTACTGACAGGTAGAAGAAATGATAGTATTTAGAGTTCAGTTTCATTTGTGTTCTGCTTGGTCTGCTTTGTTAATTGTATGTTCTAATTCACTTAATATGCTTAACATTTGGAGTAAGTATATTCCTTGAAGTGAAAGAGCATGTAGTATAAATGTTTAAAAGGTTTATATAAAATATGATGTATTTTCCTGTGACTGTACTTGAACAGAACAAGTGCTAGGAAAAAGAAAAAAAAAGGGAGAGAGAAAAAGCAGCAGAGAGTATTCTACTTCTGTTGTCCATATCAAACTGAAAAGACTCCCATAACTTTCATGTGCTTCCCAAAAACATCACCCACGGAAGGAATACATCCAAGAGTGCTGAGGGCCCAAGCCAGGATTGCATCCTCACAAGTAAGGATCTTCATAGATTCACAGCTTAAGTGCTTCTGAGCACATAGCTGAGCTCTTTGGTGTACCACAAGTATGCAGCCGTTTTGTTAAAAAGTCCCAGCTGTATAGTAATCAGCACACATTTTAATCCACCCGTTCTCTGCTATGAAATGGCAGTGTAGCAAAATAGATAATTTCAACAGGCAACTACTGCATTCAGTGCAGCGCAAATACTTGAGCCAGTATTTCATTTCTGTAGGTGATAAAGCAGTATGCCACTTGGAGAGACAGTAAGACTTAAAAAGTCTTGGATCTCCAGGTCAGATTAAACACAGGTGTATAGGAGACAGAGGCCATAAAAGGAAGAGGCCGATAAGAATTTTTCTCATCCTGAACAAAATTCTCATAATTTTACATTTTCATTGTCACATATCAAGGTAATGTTTAGGATGCTGCCTAGCACATTTCCACCTACCCTTCAACACTGTAGTGATGTGTCCAACCCTGAGAATCAAGATGGACAGGATACGCTTGGTAGCGTCACACAACAAATCTATCTGTACTGTTTAAAAGTGTTTTAATTGATAGGAAAACCTAAGGAAATGTTTCAGTAAAGCCTGATTTTTACAGGGTATCATAGTACTCTTGTTACACAGCAGAGCAGATTTTAGAACAAAGCAAAAGGCAAAATGGTAGCTGAAAAAAAACAGCTCCAATGTTCTATCAGTTATCTGCACAATGGCATCTGAAGTTGGCTGATGTGCTAAGGCAAACATCCTGCAACTTTTCACTGAAGTGGTTTTCTTCTATTCTCTCTGAAAAAAAAAGGCTTTTATCTTTCAAACTTTTAACTTTTAAAAGCCAGGTCTTATTGGAGTAAATAATACTCCTTAAAGTTGGCATGTAGCCTGTTTCATCCTGCATTGTAGAAAGGTCTGCTAATTGTTCATGCTCATGGCTCCTGGGGAAGGTCTTCTTTCATCAAGTTTTCCTATCAAGTATGCAGCAACCACAGCCTGCAGTTGCCATGCCAAGGCAAACAAAACATGCCTTCTCCAACTTACTAAGTCAGGATCCTTACACAGACTATAACATGCAGAACACTGAAGACTACAGAGAAATAAAGCTGACATAGAACCCAGGAAAGTGACTTCTCAGTTATGAATTCACGCCTGTGACTTTGCTTGGTCGTGTGTCTTCTGGACTTGCTTCTTACCCGTAGCTTGAAAACAGGATGACTCCTCACTAAAATAGAAATTGGGACCTTCAACTTCCAGGAAAGTTGTGGCAAAAAATTACAAAGACATCTGAAAAATTCTGCTAATAGTCTTGTCTCTTTCTGTCTCTTGTTGTGTGTATTCTTTTAAGAATATCACCTGAAAAATTAAGACAGATTCCTTATTGTAACATAAGGACATACTAGAATAGATGTTATAACAATATAATCTTATTTTTTTTCTCTCTCTTTCTGTCTGAAATCTCTAAAGAACCATTCCAGTTTATAAGCATGTGTTTATACATGTTGGAATTTAATCAACTCTGTCTGGACATATAAGGCCAGATTCTCTGTCCTTAAGCTAGCTTCTCTATTCACCTGGATATTTTGCACAAGCCATGAAAAGAATAAATGCAGAAATATGTTTTAGAAATAATTATGAAAATTAATAAAAATTAAAAATAATTATTAGTACATTAATTGATGAAAACTGATAAAATTGTTAGTATCACTTCCAAACATCTCATTATTCATCAAACAAAATTGTTGACTAATGGATTTCACCTCTAACATATATGTGACCACATATATTTCTTACATTGAAAGAAAATTAATTCTATGTAAACATATTAAGGCCAGGTTGTTAACCAAAAAATATAAAATTATTAAAATAGAAACATTTACTTCCAATAGTGAGCTATAAACAGAAATTGGAAATAATATTAACAAATACTCCTTGTAGATAACTGCATAGAAACAGTAGCTTTTAATTTTGCCAAAAAATATAAATTAATAAAAACCCTGAAATTTAGAGAGCGTAGAAGTATAATGTTTACAACTACTTTAAAACACTGACTTGAGAAAATTATTCAGGTTTGTATTTACTTATGAAAATACTGAAATATTTTTACAGATCAGAGCAGTCATTATTATGAATCATTAATGACTTAATGAAGTAATTCGATCCCTGTGTTTTTGAAAACAATGTATGCAGATATTAAAGGACATGTTTTTGACAGATACAGAGGTGTCTAGTGACAGAGATAGATATGTTTCCCCCAACACCTACTGAAATCAGTAGGAGATATGTATTATCAATTTCTTCAGAAGCCTAAAGATGAGTAGAGATCACAGGGTTACAGAATCACAGAATGGTTGAGGCTGGAAGGGAACTCTACAGATCATCTAGCCCAGCCCCCCAGCTCAAGCAGGGACATCTAGAGCACATGGCACAGGGTGGCATCCAGGCGGATTTTGAAGACCTCCAAAGAAGGAGACTCCACAACCTCTCTGGGCAGCGTATTCCAGTGCTCTGTCACTCTCACAGTAAAGGAGTTCTTCCTCATATGGAGATGCAGCTGCCTGAGCAGGGGGGTTGACTTAAATGATCTCTATGCTCTCTCCCAACCTCAACCATTCTGTGATTCTGTGAAACTTCCTGTGTTTCAACTTGTACCCATTACCCCTTGTTCTGTTACTGACCACCACTCATAAGAGTTTCACCCCATTCTCTTTACATCCTCCCCTCAGGTATTTGTACATATTTATAAGATCCCTTCTCAATCTTCTCTTCTCCAGGCTAAACAGGCCCAGCTTGCTTAGTCTTTCCTCATACGATAGATGCTTCAGTCCCTTAATCATCTTTGTTGCTCTACGCTGGACCCTTTCAAGAAGTTCCACGTCCCTCTTGTACGGGGGACCCCAGAACTGCACCCAATACTCCAGGTGTGGCCTCACCAGAGCTGAGTAAAAGGGCAAGATCCCCTCCCCGGACCTGCTGGCAACACTCCTCCTGATGCAGGCCAGGATCCCATTGGCCTTCTTGGACAGGAGGGCACACTGCTTGCTCATGATTAACTTGTTCGGAAGAAAACATTTTATATGCGTGTGAATGAGTTTGTATTCTCTGTCTTGGAAACTTAATCCTCATCTGGTCAAGAAAGATACGCTGCCCTACATTAGATCACGTACGATCTTTGGCACCTCTGCATTGCTGCCGACAAAGTACTGTATGTTAACTTCCTTAATGCAAACAATTATTTCACAGGGCTAAATGAAGGGCTGAATACTTTTTTCTACTTTCACTTCACTCTGTGTGGATGAGAAAGATGAGAAATCTCTGCTGAAGCTTTCAAAGATCTTGGATAAACATTTCAAGAAAGAAATTACAGGGAAAATATATCATTTGTCCTTCACACTGTCATAACTATCAGGCTTTAAAAACTCATACATTTGTGGAAGTTGTGCTACTGTTAATTACCTTTAAAACATTTCACTCTATTCTTTTGATTTGACTGCTCTTCAACTATAGGAGTACTTCCTTGGGAGGCCATGTGTGACATACAACCATAAATATCTGGCATCTTTTCCAAAGCATGAGCTGTGGTGCATCTTCTAAATTATACAAGCATATAAACTGCATCTTGAGGATCTTAAAGGTGCTTAAAAATCAATAATTGAGTGTTTTGTATGAGCATCATCAACTCCCTAGTGATGGCTTAAGAGGACTTTAAAAAAAGGTCATTGTGTAACTCTTGAGAAAGTATAACTCCTCTCACCTTCAACATTAAAAAGCCTCTTCATCTTAAAAATAATTGCATAATAATTGCATATGAAGCAAATAGTTTACTTTCACAGGTAGATGCTGCCTACCAGAGTAGTGTTCTTGATAGGGTGACTAAAACTTTACTGTAGCTAATAGATCCTGCCATTATAGGCACATGGAAAATTCTTGCTTATTGCTTTTGGAAAAAAAACAATATGCATATCAAATATAATTCTACATAAAACTAAGACATCCCAAAATTAGTGAGATTCTTATAATCTTGTAATTGACAGCCTCTAAATGTAAGCAAAATTTCAATTCTGGGCCTGTTAAATTTCTTTTAATCTAATGCCATAGCCATGGCATTATGCTGAAAATGGCATGGATGTGTTTGGCATATATGCCTATTTTAGGGCTAGCTTACTAACTGTCAATCTATACAGATTATATTATGTCAACAAACTCTAGCGCAATTTTAAAAAACATTCCTCTCAATGGTTCCGTTTTCTGTATCACTTTAGTTATTCAAAAGGAAAGCCTACAGGAAATAAATCTCAATATAATGACACACAGGTAAATAGAGTGGGTTTTTGTATGGATATAATGCACATAGTGGATCTATGAAAAAATATTACAGTAATTTTTAAAGCAATGCTGCCCTATTAGTCAACACATGAACCTTCGCTAATTCAATTGCAGAATAACAGTGGTGGTGAAATAACAGGAAGATGGTGCATTAGAACAACATAATGTCTGTAAAATATCTGTCTGGGGTGATAGGACTTTTTAATTGTAAACAAAACAAATCTAAGAATCTATTTCAACAGTAGTCTGCTGGAAGTTCTTTCTTTAACTAATGTATCCATAACACGATGAATTCAGTTCTCAAGTTTATGACTGGCTGAACATATGTTGAGCTTGTACAGTCATTCCACACCTTGCAAAAGTAGTCTTCTCCACTGAAACTTCATTGTTAGCATAAATATAGCTAATGGAAGGACAGGATGCGAATTGTGCCTAAATCAACCAAAAGATTAAAATACTTTGTAAGGAAAGGAACATTTTTTGTGCTTTAGTTGATTTCAAGACTGAACATACCAGTCCTAGAGAGCAAAAACTGGAACTGCAAGACATAATGATGACAAGGACAATAAGGTATACCAAAACAAAATGTCATAAAATTCTCATTATTTATTTCAATTACATTTTAAGTTAATGTTTTTATTTACAGAACAGAATTTCTCAAGGACATTTGCTTCTACCCACAGGAAAATACTTGGTGTGTAGGAGGGATTCTGAAGAAATGCTCGAGATGATAATTTACAAAATCTAAAGCAGATTTCTATTTGGATATTGCTTCGATTTTCAAATTTTTGTAGCTAGCCAGGACAACTTGTTCTTGTGTTTTTCTTTTCTTTAGTTTTCAGAGGGATACCCAACAATAGAACATGTCTAAGAAAGTCGTATCAACATTACAGTTAGCAATGGATTGAATCTTAACTTCTTTTGAAATTGTAAGGATCCTACCCCTAGCACATTTATCAAAACATCCTAAAAACATGATGATTCCAAAATCTCCTGAGGCAAACTATTCCTTTGCTTCTCTATCCTTTGCAGTAGGATTATTTGCTTTAATGATCAGATTAATCACATCACTTTCTGCCCTTTCCAGACAACCTACTGTACTTTCCATTTTAGTGTCAACTTTTTACATATGGAATACTTAACATCTCTCCACAGTCTTTTATTTTCTATCCTAAACAGCCCTAATTCTTTCATCTTTGCATACAACCCATTCTCTCAGAGTGATTAGGAGGGTAAAATAAGTGCATAAAATATGGGAGATACTGTAGATAGAAGTATAAAACAATACTCATTCCAATATTGAGAGCAATCAGCTGCAGTCAGAAGTTGAGATATGCTGATGGTACAGCCACTTAGCAGAGTTGGCAGAATCCCACCAGATGCCTCATCCTTGTGTAATTTAGATCAATTTTAAAAGTAGTCCGAGGAAAGGTAACAATAATGAAAGAATACCAGAATTATGTAGGGATAGGTTCTTCCCTGCAGCCTATTGCAAGGCTATCTGATGGTCTTAACTTTGCAATATCGTTATAGTTCATGGAGATATTTACTTATACAGAAATGACAGTTAAAAACCATGATATTCTCAAACTAGAAATTCTGCTGATAGTTTAATGACGAATTGTTAATCTTTAAACTATTCTTCCAAGGTGCAGTTCAGCTTCACACACCTTAGTGTTTAGTATCTCCTATGCTTCCTTTAATGTTCAAGTTCCTTTGTCATCAATGAAAAGCAGTCTTATACAAATTCCCCCGGTTTAGGAAAGAGAAATGACACTGCTTACAAAAGGATATCTTAAATTTCACTAATAGTCCTCATTAAAAAAATATATATTTTAGTAATTTTAGTCTACATTCTAAAATTTATTTTGGAACAAAGTATTTGAGATATAATAACAAAAATGAGGTAAACATGCTATAGCAACTGTGAACTACAGAAAATAATCCATACAGTTTGAAATATACTAGTACTTTACTAGAAGAAGCTGCTTAACAGTATATATGTATAATTAAACATTCCCTGGGACGTGTGTTATCATCACTACTCTCATCTCCTTTGAGTTTCATATTTTCTATTTCATATTGCATTTCCTTAAATTCTAAGAAGTCAAAGTCTGATATGAAAATTGTTAGGAAAAATAGTTTTCTCTTGTAATTACATTTGTTTTCTACTGAAATGTAACAGGACAACAACAGAAGAATATATATATGTATATATATACAATAAAAAGCAAGCATTTAAAAGAGAGCTAATGCATATGAATCGTGGATATTTTATAACCTTTTTATATGTTATGCAATTTGTCAGACACATCCAGTAATGGTTCAAAATTACATTGGACCAAGTCCATCCATAGATATATTCCATATATGTCCACGATGTATTTTGCACTTCTTTAAAATGACTTCTAAACTCCCATTGAGGATGCCAACTGTAGAGTTCATATACTTCCATTGATATTATAATAGATCACTGTCTGCTAAACTTCCTTTGACTTCTGAGCCATTATGATGTCAATGGAAAAGTCTATACATAATTCGCCTACTGAAAGGGGAGAAAACAAGACAAAGGGCGTATTTTAGCATCCTCTTTCATATTTAAAATGTAAACATTCAGCATATTTAGATAGGCTATGTTACTAGACTATCTAAGTGACAGAAGTGGAGAAGTTGAATAGGAAATTCGACATTTTCCCACATAATCTGTTGGTTAGGTACAGATGGTTGGTCCTTCTCTTTCAGGAAAAAGAGCTTTTTGTCTCTGTGGCGCAATCCTCAAGTTATTTATTTTAACTTTGATCAATAATGCATAAATTCTGATTGGATTTCCACCTGCCCAACTCAAGAAAAAAATGAAAAAAAAGTAAAAAATAAAGGTAAATAAAGAATCTCCTCTTACTGTCCAGAGCAGCTTTCTAGACCTTTGGTGTGATTTCCCTAAAGCGGAATGAGAGAAAACTCCTCAATTCCCTTCACACAGAGGAAGGGAGAGACACAGCGGCTCTATTTCCAACTCTGAGAATATGCTACAGGGCAAATCACAGCCAAGGTGGAGCTGGTGTACAAGGTCTTTGCAATTGGTATAAATTCAACTTTTCCCAAAAGACAAGAAATTTTACTTGAGGCATAGAGCCATTCAAGGCTCTTTAGAAGGTCAAAGGACCCACTCTAGTCATCAATGTTCTTATGCAAGAGCTGCAGGTTAGCTTCAAAATGTTGAAATACCCTGCGATAAATCTGACACTCTTGGTTTCTTGGTTTAAGTGAAACTTTTAGTTTAATTTTACTTTAGGATGTTTTGGCAGTTAATTAAATGCAGTGTGGTAATGCAGAGCCCAGTGAAGATCTTTTGTGATTACTAATCTTCAGATAGAGCACATGTATCTAAGATGCTGGTAGCTTTTTCAGGATGCTGCAGCCTCCAGCATTTGGGGGTGGTGGGACAACACACATGGAGACAGAGGTATGACTGAAACCTGAACCTTGATATAGATCTGTCTGCTTCCTACCTTATTGTCAGTTTTCATGTCT
Organism: Tinamus guttatus; assembly: GCF_059628265.1. Lineage (NCBI taxonomy): Eukaryota > Metazoa > Chordata > Aves > Tinamiformes > Tinamidae > Tinamus > Tinamus guttatus. The sequence goes on from NW_028289037.1 coordinate 4,571,096, forward strand.
CTGCACTGCAGGCTGTTTCTCACTTGACTCTTACTTTCTTTGTATTGATGGAGACTTTGAAAGCCAAAAACCACTTTAAGGGCAGGAAATGCAAAGTGTGGTCACTTTCTGTAACCTATTATAAAACAAAATTGCTCAGTATCCTTTGTGTAACATGAGGTTTCTTTTATTGATTCACAGTAGCATCATCATACCAGAAAATTCTGTAATGCATTGCTACCTCTCAGCAACACACACACAAAAAAAGAGGGATGGGGGGAGGAGGAGAGAAAGAAATACAGAGGCAAATGTAGCCTTGTTTTCTCCTTATTTTGTATAAAAGACTACCCCATGGTAGAGGCAGTCACAAGATCTACCTCATGGTATACATCTGCAATTTCAACTTGTTTTTGAACTTTTCTTTAACTCATGTAAACTTCTTCTTGTAGACATACTGCAAAAGGATACATCCAGCAAATTCATCCTACTCTTGGATTACTGTATTGGTCTGTGGTATGGCTCAGTTGTCAACTCTGCCCCTTAAGATGAACATACCTCTATTATATCGCTTCAAAACATCAAGAAGTTTTCACCACAAATATTCACTGAGCCATTTCTATGCCCAAGTTTAAAAAAAAATACATAGAAAACACTGGTTTGTAATGGTTAACAGTTATGTGCAGAATAGACAAAAGCACTCATCATATTCTTGCCTGGCCCATTCCAAATGATAGAAATACTTGCAGTTAACATGATAGTTATCTTCTCTCTAAATTGCTTTCCTCTCTAAAGTATATTTTTTTCCCCAAGAGATATATCCTCTGAAGATTATTCATCCAGAGAATGCTAAAGAATAGATCTTCAATCTTCCATATTTATGAAGATAGAAGTAATTAATGATTAAACAATGCTCAGATATTTTAATTATTTAAGTCCAGGGAGTATTCAGATATGTAACACACTTCTTTCCTACCCAAAAAACGATCACACCCTTTTCTTTCCACTCCATTCCTGAGAATGGTATCATGCAACTTAAGTATTCTGGTGCCTATTGGTCAAAGAAAAATATATTTTAATGTGCAAAGTTATTATAAAGAAAACTACAGCATGGATTTGATGGATTTGCACAGCAAGCATCTTACAGGGATTGAATTAATGTTTTGTTTTGGTGTTGGTGTACAAGCAGAGGTGTCAGGGCTTTTCCATAATTGAGTATACTAGCTTATACAGGTCCTTCATAGCTTCCTGATGGAACCATAAAGAGCACCATTAAAGAAGGCTGCGTGCAACACTAACTAATATTCTGCTGTCCACAAGTGGCTAAGAAGGAGAACCAAGAAGTTTCTGCAAATATTTCTAAGGCATACAGAAAGTCTACTCCACAGTAGATTATTTATTGTGCTGTTAATTTTCCAGGAAAAATATAATGCACTCTACACAATATTATATTTGTCACCCATTCCAGACAGAGGAAGAATAAGGACTCTTTAAACACTTGGCAGCCAGATCAAATGTCTGTGACTCCAAAAGGAAGGGTAAAAATAATCCAGTGTCATAGTAATGTTCTGATTATTGACTGAAGTATGACCCTATACGACAAATTATAAACCCTCTTTCTTTTCCCCTAGTTTCATAAACATATATGTTTAGATTTAATTTTATTGTCCAGCTTACTTTCAGCTCTATAAAAAAGTAGATCTGCCCAGTAGGTACCATGGTCACAGAAAAAAAATTAGCTTTCTTATTTATCCACTATACACCCATTATGTTATGCAAATAAATAAAGAAAGTCTAAGTTTAAATAACAGAATTAGAAACAAGGGGTTCTACAAGTTCCAAATCTACCTCAGAAAGTGAGTTCTGCTGTTACCTTACTTCCCCATGTGGCAATTTCATTATCTGTTAAAACCGGGCTAACCATATGTATCTAGCAGTAAGGTACTATGTGTGAAATTTGCAGTTTCTCAAAGATATGTCCAGCTATGTTAAGAGCAGCTCAGTATAAGTGTTTAGCAAACAAATATTGATTTCGTTTTTCAATGGTGTAAAGAGTAAGAATAAGGTTTATATAGAACAAAGTATTCATTTTTAACATTGAATAACAGTAGTGACATAATTTTCTACAACATTTCAAATGTTACATAGAATTTTAGTATTAGATCTCCTGAGGGAGTAAGTGACTGCATGATTTCCAGTGAATGATTTGTCTCCAGACTCAAAATGTTTATAAAAATTCTTTATCCTTCAGAGTTCTCTGTTGTTTTAACCACCAACCTATAAATTTATCAAGACATTCATGGGAGCCTTACCTAATATTCAGCCATTATCGACTGCCTGCCTGAGGTTTTATCGATGTGCAGTATTTGTTCACTGAAAAGCATGGGGGTGAAGCAATAGTTATGGAACTTTGTAAGTTCTGCTCCTGCCTCTAACAGGAGGCAAATGTACACATGCCTGTCTATCTGGGCTGGGGGGAGATCATCAAGCTTTATATTTTTTCCTATTTCAGTGCTTAGAGAAAATCTGCTTTGAAATTGGTTGTTTTTATTTTCAGGGTTGGTTATATTGCCCTTGTTCACTTCTCTTAAAAGGTAACTTCTAGAAAATGACTCCTGAGCTTGTTAACTGGAACTGCACACTTAATTATAGCCACCCTATCCAGTGCACACAGAGTGAGGGAACAAGTAATGCATTATGCATGTGTGGCTGTCCATATTGAAGTATAAACTGTGCACAGGTGGTAAGTAAAGATTTCAACGGTACTAGTCTCTTGTCCCTTCATATAAAACACACAGATTAAGAGGAGCAGTGCTGAGGAGAATGCAGCCGGGCAGCAGAAAATAAGACAAAATTTTTAATACTATAACAAAGGCAACAAAAGTTACTGAGCAGCAGTCCCAAGGAGTTATTTCCTCTTGGATGGTAATGCGTGTTAGGTCAGTTGTCTTTTTCTAAGCAAAGGGCATTTGACCTTTCCAGTGAATAGAGCTTGCTAAATTGCTTCCTGTTTCAGAATCTGTGAAACCACAGGCTGAACATCCACAAGAAACCTGTGTAGGTTGAATATGGCCAAAGTGGGTGCTTCAGGAGCTGCTTGTGGTAGGGGAAACATGATTTGCAACTGAGTAGGGGTTGAAAGAGCAAAGATCATGAAATATAGACAAAATAACAGTACAGATAATGACTTCTGCTTTAAAAGGCACAGAACTCAGAAGAACAAAATCTGGATTCATCTTCTGTATCACAGAGGAAAAATATATAAGTAGAAAATGTTTCTAAACAAAAGACACTGAGAAGCAATTAAAAATTAAAAAGCAAAAATCTCAAAATAATGCTTGTATGAGTATTTATATAAACTGTACAAACATCAAAAAAAAAGGTTAAGTCATTCTGAAATGAGGTTTCATATATTGTATGTATTCTTCTGGGGTTTGAGCACTTTTTTTCTCTCTCTGTTTTGAGGTACTGAATGTGAACCATTAGGTGATAACAATCAAAACTCATGGGGAGTTCACAAAAACAAAGAGTTGAAGTGTGGGTCACAGTCTGGTTGCAAGTAAATTAAATGTTTGCTTTTAAGGCATGCCATTTCATTGTTACTAGATAGGCCCTTTAGACCACATCCCACATTCCTGTATAGACATCGCACTACTGAACTGTGCCCAGCTCCACAAAAATATTGGCAACATTACAGAGTGCTGTAGGCAATCCTAAGTGGTTGTTGCTAGTTACTCTCATTAAGCACATAAATTTAAACTTCACTTAGATTTCATTTAACTGTTTGGATATACAAACAATTGAAATTGAAAGGTGAAACTGCTACTAAATTGGAATACTTGGACAGCTGCTTCGTTTAGTTTTAGTTAAGCAATTGCCCGTGGCAGCAAACTTTCATTTTAAAAATAATTTTCCTAGCTTACTTTTATAAAGTACTGTGATCCAAAACAGATCTCAGTCACTGAGGACTATATTTTTTTCATCATTGAGAAAGATAGCATATATCTGCATTTTTCTTCAGGATTTTATTTTTATCAGATTAATAACTCATTTTTTGTCACTTTTTTGGGCAAAATTAGTGGGGATAGACATGCTTAATATTCAAGCATTGGTGACCAGTTTGTAACCAAGACCAAGAGCTTGAACTGAAGTCATCAAAATGTCTACTGTGCCTTTCCTGGGAGTGAAAATTTTACCAACTGCTGTCAAAACTTCAAAGAAATCACTGTTAGGTCCATATTGTTTCACCATCTAGTGTACATAACGCTTTTTACCAAAACCAGCAGCAGATCTACTGGCATAAGAGGTAAAACTGAGTTATGTGAAAAATGTACTTACCATGCTACTTACCATGTGTACAGATTTTTGCGTATCAAGTGAACTTGCATCCTTATGTGCAGTAGGGCTGTGAATATTTTCTCACTATTAAATGAGTCACAATAGCAGTTAGCACAGTCAACTGTGCTGTCTAAGGGCATGTTTGTGTTCTCTTTTAGAGGGCCAATAAAAGATGCATTCATGTGTAGACTTCTTCTCTCAGAAATATTAGTCTGGCTGGTAAAATTCCTGAACCAAAGCAAAGATTGCACAACAGATTAGCAGTCTATGCCTATGTACAACAAGGAATATGTGAGCTATATCTAGGGAGCCCACTGGTTTGTCTGTCTACGGAAAGTGTATGATCTGAAGACTGAGAAAGTGTTCTTCCTTGTTGCTTTTGCAAAGACAGGAACTCATTAGACATAACTCTTCCTCCAGTAAAAATAGTGTTTACAGTTTCAATGACTTTAGGAAACATTCAACTCGGGGTATTCAGGATAAGCATCCTGATTCAGCCACATCAAGTAGAAAGACTATAGGCTAGTAATCCTTTCACCATTCTGGACTACTAAATTGCAGCTATCTATCATCTCAGTATGCCTATTACTGTCAGCAGTATAACAAATCTCACACAAAAAGTAAATGTCACAGAGTTAGCCAGGGATCCAAAAGTCAAACTATGTCCTCCTTGGTAATCCTATTCACCAAAAATCAAAAGTAATAATGATGCTGGGCAACTGGGTTTACTGGTGTAGGAAGGAGGAAAGAAACCAGTTGAAGCAGCTGTAAAATAATAATAAAGTGATAAATCAAAATCTGCCTGGATGTGACTTTGTGCAACATGCTTTAGGTGTCCCTGCTTGAGCAGGGAAGTTGGGCTACACAATCCCTAGAGGTCCCTTCCAACCTCAAACATTCTGTGATTCTGTGAAATAATAATAAAATAATAAGTGATGGATACCAAAATAAAAGTGATAAATACAGTATTCTCCCAAATATATCTGCAGTTCTTCATGCTAATTTTAACCAGTTTTATATATTCTCAAGTTAAAAATGAAACAGTCATCATGATGCTTGAAGTAAAATGGGCTGGAAGGAAGCTTGAAGGATAATTCTTGCATACAAATCTTTTCTTGGATTTCCTCACAATTTTTTATTCTTATTCATTAGGTTGAAATATTAGCTCTGTCTGTGCCCATTATAAGCACATAATAGATACACAGGTGTCTCTAATAAAAGCCAAAAAAGTAAACAAGTTTGGTTTTTTTTTTTGATTATTTGCTTTTGTTTTAAGAACAATGTTGCCAGCAGTATCTTGCTGGAAAACAAACAAACAAACAACAACAACAACAAAAAACAACAAAAAAATCCAAGCAGATTGTAGAAACTATTAAAAGTAGCACAACAGGGATTTTTCAGAGAATAAGTAATCAACGGCCTTTTCCTGAGCTGCTGAATGAACTTCAGCCAGATGAATTTAGATAAGTTGACCATCATGAAAAAAAAAAGGCAGATTGCTGTTGTAAATACGAGTCAAGTATGTTGTTTGTCTCGGGCAAATCGTTATTTTTTGCCTCGTATCTGATGTCCACAAATGAGAGTTCAGCAAAACTTTTGAAATATCGCAACAATTAACTCTAAATATTAACCTATATATATAATAAGTATATAATAAGAAAAGTAGTCTCTTTTTTGCTTATGAGTATTTACAGTTTATCAGAAACTTTCACTTCCAGAGGCTAGTCCAGCTGGTAAGTTTCAAAAACCCTAAATGCTTATACAGAATGTGATAGCAAATTAAAAGTACTACAATGCCAATTTTAAAACTGGGGAAAAAAAAAAGGGGGATAGACAAACAGACAGACAAATGCAATGTAAAAAGAAAAAGGGAAAAATGCTCATTTTTCTAAGTCACAGAAAGGAACAGAGATCAAAAGTACACTGTATTTTGATTAAGACAGAAATTAGTGAAATTTCCTTTTCCATGTGAGGGGGGAAAAGTTTTAAAAAGAAAGGAAATCAGATTTGGAAAAGGATAATTCAGTGATAGATGTTAGTTTAGATTGAGAGATACATTGTGAGTAGCAAAATATCTAAAGAGTATTCTTAACCCAAAGAGCTCCAAAGTCCCAAGCAAATCTAATATAAACTAATTTTCTACTTTTAACATATCAGAAGGTAAATCCTGTTGAAACATGAGAGAATAAGTTAATACATACCACTCAGTCAAGCAGATTGGTTCCCTGTCATAAAAGATACTCAGTGAAGGTAGCAGTCAATGTTGCTGCTATAGCATCTGTGTTTGCCCTTTCCCCAAGCATGTGAGGTGACCAGTAATGCCATGAATATCTCAAGGAACAAATAGTGGATGGAATGCTATTTTTGTTGTACTCTCTATCTGATAAGGAAAAACCCAAGTTCTTTGTCAAGTCACTATCACTGTTTTTATTAGATTATCTAGGAAATGATGTTCCCCTCCTCAGCTTGTGGCTCCAGTGACAAAACAGAAGAGAATCTAAAGTAGTAAAGGAAAGGAACAGCTTGGCTTCATTTCTCCTCATTGCCTGGAATACCTGACCAAACACATCAGATATAAACCTGTTTGCACAAACAGGTGATATAATGTTTTCCTAGCTCATTTGAAGAGAGGGTAGGAAGAAAAATGATGGGCTGCAGCTCGTTGTCTAAACTTCTGTGAGCAAAGAGGCTCCTTATTCTGGTTAAATAGTAGTAATTATATAGAAATTAGATTAAAAAATTACTTATCCTTAAAAGAATCAAATCTCACATGTTCTTAATCTAAACTGCCAGAAATGCACCAACAGCTTCAGAGCTTTGACCCTTTTTAGGATTTACCTACAGTTTGGGTGCCATGCAGAGTACAAAAAGCAAGACAGCCAGCTGGACTGCAATAAAGGACTTGCTTAGCTCTCTTCCAATGATCCAGCAAAACTGCTAACATTTAGAGCAGAAACAATACTAACTCGTATGATAAACAAGCTAATCAACACAGTTCTTAAAAATTTGCTTGAAAAAAAATCTGCAGCTGAGTCTCAAACAAAAGCGATGAAATAAGAAACAGATAATTCCAAGGATGAATGTTCCTATTCAGTAGTGCTAAGACTCAAATAAAAACAAAACAAAAAACCCCAAACAAAGCAACACCACCACCACCAGCTTCCGAAATTGTATCACTTTTATTTTAAGAAAAAACTATTGGACTAAAAGCTACTCAAGAGTTTTCAGGGAGATCAGGAAGGTTTTTTTTTTTTTTTTTTTTTTTGTATTAGAAAGTAACTACTTATGCATATACTTATGCTATATTTTCTAGAATTATATTCATAAATGTTTTAACTCCTTCAAAAATTCAAAGCTATAGTATATGAATTGACAAAATTAAAAATCACTCTGAAGAAACAAAATATAACTCATTTTACTGGATTCTCAAGCAACTGACATAAGTTTTGCATGGGGAAATCAGATATTTCTGATCAGCTAAAATCGCGATGCTATCACCCATCAACTGAGAGATGGGAGAAACTGAACATCTCTACATGAGAACAAATACAATAGTCAAACAAAATTGCTGGCATGCATTTATTCCAGAGACATATTCTTAGTCTGAGCTGTGAAGATTACAATTCCTGGAATTTATCTGCAGTGATTAAATATCTGTGTTGTTACACAAAAGTGAAAACCAATTGCATGAACTTTTGCAAAAAAATTCCAAAGACCTTAGATTTATCTTTAGAAAGACAAGAAAGTAGAATGCTCAGAGACTGACAAACCGAATGCGATGAAAGTATGAAAGATAATTTCCAAGCTTTATTACCAGATGTTCGCATATTAGAGGGTCCCAGACTGTATGCCAGACAAGCAGTTTTTAAAATAAGTAGAGGAATAGTGAAGTAGTTTCGTTCTACCCTTACAAAGTCTAAGCCTCATTTTTCTCTCTGATGTTTGTCTTACTGTTTTGTTAATTTTTTTTTTGATAATTTAAAAGTGATTTGGGCTTCCGTACAAGCCATAAATCACCCCAATATCTCTTGTGGACTATTTCAGGAACTTCTTTTCCATTTTTTTTATTATTTAGTTCTGCTTCAGGTTTTGGCAAGCTATAAAACTTTCAGTATATATTCCAATACTTTCTGAATGTTCTTCACATTTCTATTTGATTGATTTAACATGCTTTTCAGTTCACAGTCAGAAATATACTGGAATTAGCTGCTGCTTCCATCAAAAAGCTAGTAAAGAAAGGAACAAGGTCAAAGAGCATTCAGGTAATAACACTAAATTAGCCTAATAATTGACTTTTTTTTTTTTTCCTGGGCAATTATTTAGCAATCTGTATGGAACCAGGACCTCAGCTACATTTGACAAATACAAGGTGAAGGTAGCCACTAATTTTTTTCCTATTCATGTGTAACAATCCCATTTAATCTATTTTAACAGAATATAGCTTCTTCTTATTGCTTGCTCATCTCACCAGCATATATACCTACACCTACACACCATGTGTGCCTAACCTGTGGAAAAGAAGACTAGAAGTTGAAATGCAAAGATGTTTCTTTCTAAAGTCCTCTGAGAGTCCTTTAAATCTCTAATACCAGAGACAAAATTAACCTGAATAACAATTCCTTAATCCATAAATTTCTAGACATCAAAATTTGATTGGAGAAGTTGATGGAGGTGTATAAATGGATATGATTAAGCTCGCTAGACTCACCGTCTTGGATGGATCTAACCTCTACATGGATGATAACTACTCACTCATGCATACAAACAACCAAGCAAGCAAATAAAAATAGCTAATTGAGCTATTTCCTCTACAGAAGGGGAAGAAAGAATTATTGCTATTTTTATCTGTAGTAGCTGAGTGCCTTCAGATTACTTACAAAAATTTGGGTCATAGAACTTACCTAAAGAGAGGAAACCCACTGAAGCAAAATACCTAAATATACACCCAGGTACTTCACTTAGGTGAACTTTGAGTATGACAATAGACCAATTGTCTTAAATGAAAGTCTTCACAAGCTTAAAACCTCCTTTAAAATTATCTACCAAGCTAGAATCTCCATAGCTAATATCCAGTTTACACTAATTTTCAGCGATCTGAAGATAAAATATCTGATATTAATCTTTTTATTTGAAGAAAGGGTAATCCTAAAATAGTTTTTAGAAAAAAATATAGTTTTCCACTCTCAGTGTGGACAAGCAATAAGGTTGCTGTCATGGCAGGACTCTCTCAAAAGTTCAATAATCCATTGGAAATATATCCATATTTTTTTTCCCTAGATTTTCCGCAAATGCTAGGGTGAAAGCCTTGAACAAATACATAAAAGGAGCATAACACCGGACTGTGGATCTATGATTTATTAGTTTCATCAAAATTAGTAGTTATTCTGCTGTGTACTTGTATATGAAAGTTTTTTTGTTCCTTCAACACATACAACATTTCAGTCTCATTTTTATTTTCCGAAACATGACCCATTATATGTTTTGGTGACACTGTGAGGATAGAGTAAAAGTTCTGATAGATTAAAGGAACATCAGTACAACTCCAAATTTACTCCTCGTCATGGCCCAAGACATGACTTTATTTTTTAAGTTGTGTTATGGGCATACCTTACTAAATACAAAAATTTACCTGTATGATATAATTTGGCGGCCAGAACTTGAGATAGCACAGACCAGTCTAATGCAAGAGTTCGCACTGCAAAGCTACATCCTAATTCCTATATTGTCATTGTCTCTGAATGAACTTGGTATAACCCGTGTTTTTTTTAATGACAAGACATTGTTGTATTCTTTCCCAGTCTCATGTCAATTATGCATATATAATTTTGGGGAGGACTATAGCAGCACTTGAGGAGTTTTAGCATTCAGAAAATTTAGACTGCAGCCTACTACAACCTTAGGGTATGCAGAACACTGAGAACTTATGTTTAACTTGAACCCCTCAAAGATAAGTTTCAAAAATTGAAGAATATTGATTCTAATATTTGAAGTATGTCCAAATTTAAGTAAGCTACCTTGCTGAGAGGACCAGGGAGGTAAATAAAAACAGGTAATCAGAAAATTACACGGTGTAGACGTAATCTAAGTCTTAATGACCAAAAAAAAAAAAAAAAGAGAGAGAGAGAAAGTAAAAAATATGGAGATGGTCACGAATTAAATTAACAGGGGATATAATGAAAGATGACTCCCTGATTGGCTGCACTGGATGCATGACATACAATTTAATCACGAAAAAGAAGTGGATACAGTCTGCTTGAAACATCTGCATGAAGCCTGATAACCTGGTTCTTGAAAGAGATTTTACCCACACTGATGCCTTGAAATAACACTGAGTTCGAATCATCACTCATTTGATAAATATGTCAGGGCATAAGAAATTCAGAAGGCTTATGGAGTGTCAGGGACAATTCTTGACACAGATGTTGGACAAGTTAGGGGGGGTATGTCTTCCTGGATCTGCTATTCACAAATGAAAAAGAGGATTGGGAATGTGACAGTCAATGGCAAACTCATCATAAGTGACTTTGAGAGGATGGAGTTTGAGGAAGTCAAGCAATAGAAAAAGTGGTCAAGCCAAAGGCTACTCTTCTGAAGTCCCTGTCCAGGGAGTTGGTAGAATCCTATGGGATGTTATCTTGAAGGGCAAAGGTGCCCAAGAGATCTACTTGACCTTCAATGGCAGTCTCCCCAAAGCATGAGAATTGCCCATTTTCCGATGTTCAGGAGGCCAACTTGGCTGAAAGCAAACTCCTTACTGAGCTCAAATGCAAACAAACAAGCATGTGGAAAGTGAAAACAAGACTGGGCTTCTCAGAAAGGTTGTGAAAACATTACCTGGGTGTGGAGGAGTAGAATTAGAAAACCCAAAGCTCAAATGGCAAGAGATGTAAAAGGCATACAAGGTTCGTGTCTTGGAAGAAAAAATAAGATGAAGAAAAAAACAGGGATGGTTGTTGAATGAGGTAAAGAAGTTAATGACAGAAGACAAAAAAAAAAAATGCTGAGATACCTGATGTTTGCAAGGGCTGATCTCAGGTCTGCCTCATAAGTCTGGAACACTGCAGAGTTAGGTATTACTTGTATTATGAAGATACTCCTTAAAAACAGACATACACATCCAGAGGATCAGATTGAATACCTTCTGAAGGTGTTGAGAGAACCAGCAATACCATTTCCTGTGATCTCTGAATGACACAAATGTGTGGAAGCTGTCTGAGGACTGTAAACAGGACTGAAAAAGGTGAGGACTGTAAACAGGTGGACACCTCACTTGTGTCACAGGTAAAAAATCTCACCTGTTTACAGGAAGAGCAGATCAAGGAGACTGCCATCTGGTCAGGCAGTTTATGGAAGAAGAGGCAATGGATGTAAGTTGAAACAAAGGAAATTCCAGTTGGATGCTAAGGAGAAATCTTCCCCAAAGAAGGTGATTACTGGAAGAGACACAGTAGAATTGCCGTCTTTTGAGATATATAAAACTTAACTGGGCTAGGCCTTGATCCAGCTTCTGAGATAAGTCTTCTTTGACCAGGAAGGTAAGACTAGGTGAAATGCAGATGCTCCATTCGAAATTATTTTATGATTCTAAGATGTTAGCATATATCATAAAGTATGAACTATATTAATAGAAGTGAAAATGCAGAAGCCCTCGTGGTGAGGGATTTGTAAAGAGGAATTTCTTTTTGAATAGATCAGAAATCCTAAAAATGTTAAGGGGAAAATCTTTTGAGTAAAATTAGAAGACTTTAAGGCAGGAGAAAAAGACATAACTTTTTAAAAGAATATATAAATGTCCTATTTTTATCTACTTCTGAAACTAGACAAAAGTCTGTCAGTTCATAAGAGTAGCTCAAGTCTCGCAGAAATTAAAGACACCGCACTATTCCTTTAACTACTCAATTATTGTTGCATTTCATGTGTATCTGGGAAAAATATTTGGAAACCCTGTATCACAGTAAAAAAGGATAATATTTGTATGCTTACTCATTAGAGGTGCCTTTGAAATTTTAACTTTTTTTTTTTCATTAACTTTTTTTGCCAGTAGCAAAGGACATTTCACAATAGGAAAAAAAAAATCCCAAATTCTGTAGCCAAACTGTTTCAAGTGATTGCTTCATCTGTCATTTGCTCTATCAGTTGGCATTCCTGCAGATGAAAGAAATCTTAGTGCCATGAGATGAGTAAGAAATTGGGTCCAATATAGTATGCTAGCAGACTGATTTTCTCATTCACACGCCTTCATATTGAGTGGGATGCAACTGCCAAACCAAATCCAGAAGAAACGGTGTTTTTGAATGTTAGCAGTGGGGGGAAGACAACAGTATCATTAAAACTGTCTGCTAACTGCATTTCAGATTACAAATATATTCAGCTTAAGATTTTTTTTTATCTTAATTTCTTTCCTTTTTTATAGTCAATACAGTAAGGATGAGTTTGAACGGACAATATCTAAGTGTAAAGACCAGTAAATACTTTTATTCACTGAAACAACACCTCTTAATTATGCATTATTTAAACTTATAATTGCTACATTTATAGCAGTTTTCAGTTCATAAACATATATAAGTATATATTCATTATATATACAGTATATATACAGTATACATACATTAAGTATGTATTCATTTGCTAAATGTTGTCAGCTGAAAAAAGTACCAGGTTCAATAAAGTAAAAGTCTCTTGTGAAATCTTGACTAATAAGTGTTCATTTAGTAACCTGAAGAAATTAAATGTTTCACAAACAATATTTCCCTCTCCGCTTTATATACTGAGACTCCTTCATTAAAGAAGGAATGCACACCCAAAACGCTGGAGGAAAATTAGAGTTTATCAATATCTATGTCAAATATACTGTTCAAGGCTGTCTTTCTGTGCCTGAGGGTATTTTACCAGCTGACCACTTGCAATATGTCTCCAACGTTTTCTTGCCCCTGTCATTTTGCTCCTGTTCCTCACACCTCCATGCTCTTTATTGTGTGGCTGGAAGGGAATCAAGGGCCCTAAGAGGTCAGGTCAGGGGCCTTGTAAGAAGTGCCTGCTTAGCCTGACCAAATTAATGAATTCCTCATTTCTTCTGCTGTCAACTGCAGCTTCTGTGAAAACCATCCATTCACAGGAAAATCCCATTCCTTGCCCTGAGGCATCTATTCCCTGTAAAAAAGGCACTTCATTTACTAATCCCTTCCCAAGTATACACTGTAGTCTTGCTTAAGCATATATCTAAAGCACGATTTGGAAAGGAAAAGAAAAGATACCACCATATATCAGATCTAGGATACAGCTCTCGTAGAAGTTGGGGGTGAGGGTCCACACTCTGCACAGGGGAGTTGACACTGACTCTTGTCATGGAAGTGCCCCTATCTGTATGCTACTTGATAAAATGGATGCATAGGCACCGTGTCCTAACGAACAGCTTTATTCCTCAAAATATAGCCCTCTCCCCCTTCCCCCAATAACATTCTTTCTCCAAATTTGCAAATCGTTTCAGGCTTCAGAAAATGGACCATTTCCCAAATCGCAGGTGAACACAAAACCTCCACTCAGGCCTGTTTAAAAGGCCCATCTGATTTGTATTCCCTGGGAACAGGACATACCCTTTCAAAGGGTTGGGACATTGTCCTTCTGGAGCTAGGCTTGCAGCTTGTAATAAATAAACTCCACTAACTCTGAACAAACCAGTATTTACCTCAGCTAAGAACCTATCCCTAGGGACAAAACATCTATTTGAAGGGTTAATATCTATTTTCCTAAAGTTCCTTCTGTGCATTGCATTCCTTTATTCCTTCCCCTTCAAACTGCTCCATGAAGCTGTTATGCGGTGGTAACTATTGCTGACTAATTTTAACCATGAGTATAGTGAGCCTTTGTATCAACTTCGGGAGGCAAAGTATATGGAGCAAGTAGAATGAAGAGATGGTGTAAAAATAATGACTGATAATAAACATGTCTGACTGAAAAAAAAATGTAATTAGTGTCAATAATGCTAAAAATATTTTGTTAGAATAAATTGAATACAGAGAGATCCTTAACTCCAACTTTCTTCTCTTTACAAAAGTGAGCTAAGTTTTTATGTTTGCATTCTACAAATGTTTGCCTATTTTTTTCATTGTTGTACCAAAACAGTGTATAATTCCAGAAATTATGTCTTTTATTGTGTCAAATATAGCTCATATGTCAGTGGAACTTCCATGTCCCTTAAGAATTCATTGTTTGATCTGCATATATGGCACTGAATTAATATTACCAAATTGATATTTACCAAAAGAATGTAGTGGTGGTGGGAAATTCCCTTTAATAATTGATCTTTTTTTTTTTTGAAATCTTTTGGTGTGGCCACTGTTCTTGACATAGCATTATCACTATGCAGATCTTAAATTGAAAAAGAACATAGGAAATTGTGTATTAAAAACAAAACTTATGTTTTCAGCTTTGCTCCAAGACTTATAGCCATTTTTCCTTCTGCCTCTTCCTCTGTCTTTCTCTTCTTCTCCACCCAAGTAAGATTTGGGATGTCTTGCTCCAAAAAGAATTAAGGACTAAAATGCATAAAGTCTTCATTCTACAGCAAAAGTAGTGCAAGGGTCTGTCTAGCTGCTGCTTCTAGCACACCTCTTACACAAGCTCAGACTATGTATATTGTCTCTGCAGTGGTAACAAGACTAGAAATGTTTTAAAGTGGATGCGACTAACTGCAAATCAGTGACAGAACTTTTGATTTCAATGGCTTGTTTCCCTGACAGTCTCTGTCATGATTTCATTTTGAAATTTGCGGTGATGCTTCTACCTGTTAGAAACAAGTCACAGTATGTCTGACTAAAATTAAAATCTTTATTATCTTGGAATAGCTATTGATATATAACATGTAGCTTTCAGAGAGTTATTCTCACTGTGTGATTCCCCAAAACAATATACCAATGTACTTGATAGATAGCAAAGTGTTAATCTCAGCAGTGGCAACTGCAAGACTGAACCACTAACACCTCTCCTTAACCTGCTATTATAAGAGCCCTTTGAGTTGGTGCTACTCTAATAGCTCTTTTGTTAAACTATAGAGCATTTTTATGCTTTGTGCTATGCTGTAGAAACATTAGTGAATGAAATAAATGCGATTTTGCCTTTCTAGCACTTAGAAGAAGAATTCACTTTGAACTGTAAATTATTTATGATACTCCAACAGACACTTTGTAAATAACAGGAAAGCATCAGAAATCAAATGCAGATTGTAGTATTTAGTCTTGTCTTGCCATCCTTAACCATTTCGGTACCACAATGTGCCTCAGTAAGTCAAGTGTGTCTTTCGGATATCTCTCCCAAAGGAATTAGAAATCAGCAGAAATAAATGAAGATGTCTGAAAGTGACTGCTGCAAAGGGAAAACCCCGGGGTGTGGGGGGAGGAGAGGAGAAGGGAAAGGGCACTCCTGTGAGCAGATGATAAAGCAGATGCTATAAGACAACAGGGGGATAGCACCACTTTTTTTCCTCCAGAACTGACAATTGTTTGATAAAGAGCTAGTCATGCTCCTAAAAAACTCTGTCCATCAGTGCATATCAGTACAAATTAATGATGACATGTCCTGATTAAACTTGCTGTGCTGTGAAATGTAATGTATTATCTGCATGGCAGTAAATGAACAAATGCTCCCAGGGAGTGAAAGCACAAGCAAACACGCACATCTCGGGTTAGGTCCAGAGTTCTAACTGCCTGTAGCTAAAGAGGTGTTTAATCGGCAAAAAATCAATGTCATGTTGTGGCTTTTGATGACCAGAGCTTTTTGCTTTGCTCATTAAAAGAGATATCTTGATACTGTCTTTTCTATAAAGCCATGTGTGGTTCAAATTCCAAGCAAAACTCAGAACCAGCTTGCATATTCTGTGCATCAGTAAGAAGTCTCACTTTGACACAAGCTGAATGCTACAAACATAATTCCAGAGCAAGATCACAGCCTGGTCCAATAGAAACTTCACCAAAGGAAAGGCTAAATGATATCTCAGTAATGATTTCACATGTCTTTCACAGGCTCAGTTTCCAGAATCAAAGGCAGTTTTATACTTGGGATTTTAATGTACTTAAAAGACAAAATAAAACCTTAAGTTCATTTGAGAGACCCTACTACCTAGAGATTCACTTTTCCACAACATGTGAAGATACATCCCTCAGATGAGATGAGTACCCTTCTGAAAGGGCATGCATTTTTCTTATTTTAAAACCACAAGTCAGTTATTTTACAGTGTTTCTCACTCCACTAAAACTTCCCTAAGTGGTGAATAATTCTCTCGAGCTGAACATGCACTGCTGCTTAGAGATAAGATCAGCTGAATCTGATTTTAAAGCTCCATTTTAAAAGGTATCTCTTTTAAAATAACTCTTTTAAAATATGTAAGTACCTTATGGGGACAGGCTTTGTAACTTATACCACTCAGGGAGGTAGGGAGCAGCACCAGGACAGCTAGCAGAATCTGGATTTTCTTTGTACATCTGCAAACCACATGGATGCTGGTATACTCAATCCAGATGGGTGGAAGCAGTTTGAAATACTTTTTCAGAACAATCCTTTATCCTACTCTTATTTTATCCAGCTAACATTCCAGGTCAGATTCCAATCTCATCTAAAATCTGGAACAACTCTGTTGATTGCTGTGGACTTCTATTACAATGAAAGAGAAGAGATTCCAGGCCAATTGCTGTCATTTCTGCAAAGGAAATGCAGAATAGAACAATAGTGACATTTCCCCTTTGCTTTCGTTCAAGGAACAGACCGCAGCAAACTCAAAAATATCTTGGAAGTCTTGGGAGAAATAAAATATTTAACCCCATTTAGTGCTTAGCTTCCTCTTTGTACCTGGCCAGCAAATGAAAAGAAGGAAAAACACGACCACTTATGGCCATTTTTCTGTCTGCAAAGAGTAAAAGAATAAAGAGTTGCAGGAACCTACGCTGTAATGTAGGTAGACAGTTCAGGAGGCTAAAATCATACTAGCGTTCTCCTTCACATGTGTGCAAATTCTGTGACTGGCCAACCAGCCTGGCATGGAGGGCAGCTTCAGGTTGTAGGCAGTTTCCTTTCAGGAAAACACAAAACAATGCAACTTTTCTTTTATGTGAACTTCAATCTACTTTTTTATTATTATTATTTCTGAAATAAAGGCTTTAATTAAAACTACCTTCCATACAATGCACTGCACTTCAGCTCTGTTGCAAATAACACATTAATTTCCCCTGACTCCAAGTAATCTTACTTTCTCTCTTTTATCCCTGTATACATCTTACCTGGGCGAACACCGATGGGAAATAACAGGTGGGGGCAACTATACTGAGGTAGCTTACTGGAAGTTATGACAACTCTCTACTTTGTTATTTCTCCTTATTTTTAACATATACAAAAATAGAAACAAATATTTTATTGGATTCTTATTATGTATATATTTATTATTATACTTTATTATTGCATTTTATATATTAAATATATTTTTATGTGTAAAATATAAATAAATATAAATTTTAAATAAAGTCTTGCAGATTTTAACTACCAAAGATAAGGATCAAGCCTGACAACACTCGTTCTCACTGAGTGAAAGAAGGCTATCACAGAAGGAAACACAGATAACAAAACATATCCAAAGAAAGCAGCATACATTGTATTTCAGAAATCACCATTACTACTTCATTCAGTATGCATCACCACTGTTTCATTGGGATGCACATTAAACCAGGAATTTCTCTTTGCAACTTCATGTAGTACTCCCTGGCCTTCGTGCTCTCTTCTTGCATGCACATATAAATAGTGTGAAATGTCTTGTATTTTTTATCTGAATACTCAGCCAAAATACAGAATGTAAAAATAAGCTGTTGGCTCCTGTGTCTAGATGGGAATTCATATAATTTTTGTTTGCATTTTTTTCTTCATATAAGATATACTGGATCATCTCACTGGCATAAATGAAATGGGCAATTATGAGCATGAGGCCAGCTTCCCTCTGATATGCAGAAGGAATGAAAGAAGGAATTGATGCTTAGTGTTCGGCATCCCTAGAAAAAGCCTCCAAGGTTGCTGGGTCTGGGAATGCTTTTTGGAGATCTCAGGAAACTGCAATTAAAGATACATCCTTGGAGATCCTACTGGTCCAACTACTAGCAGAGATGGTGCAGTAGAAAAGCAAAATATGTTACAGTTGCATTGTTAGCCAACACAATAGGGTATAAATGAAAGAGTTTTGGAATAGGAAACTGAAATGGTGATAGAGCAAATCCTCTACCTAGAATCATAGAATCATAGAATGCTTAAGGTTGGAAGGGACCTCTAGAGGTCATCTAGTCCAACCCCCCTGCACATGCAGGGTCACCTAGAGCACGTGGCACAGGACTGCATCCAAGCGGGTTTTGAAGATCTCCAGAGAAGGAGACTCCACGACCTCTCCGGGCAGCCTGTTCCAGGGCTCTGTCACTCTCACTGTTAATTTTTTTTTCTAAAGTTCCTGTGGAACTTTTGGTGCTTCAGTTTCTGTTTCTGGCTGTTTCCCCTAGTTCTGTTGGTCGCCACCAGTGAAAAGAGGCCAGCACCATCCTTCTCACTGCCTCCCTTGAGGTACTTATAGACACTGATTAGATCCCCTCTCAGCCTTCTCTTCTCCAGGAGGAACAGGCCCAGCTCCCTCAGTCTTTCCTCATAGGGCAGATGTCCCAGGCCCCTGATTCCTAGTTCCTGGGGCAGGAATCCTAGGTAGGAATTCAGGCTCCTACCTGGATTCACACTCTCTGCAGACCTTGTGTATATAGGATCTGCAAAATTATCATAATTGGGCTACAAATGCATTCGCCAACAACAAAAAAATTGCATGAATCTATTTCTGTTGCTGCAACATTTAAATGAAGTAGCCCCGGACCAGAACACCTATTGTGCTTGATGTTATTCCAATAGAGGATATGGAGGAAGCCCCATCTTCTTGTACCATCCTCCCCAAGCCCCCAGAAAGAAAGCAAAGTATTTGTCTTTGTATCAAATAGAATGATTTGTTTATATACATATATATTCATATAGAAATACCTTATAGTAAGATAGGCATTAGACATAAAAAGTGAAGGAAAATAGCTTATATTTAATGCAACGGGAGAAAAAAAATAAGAGGAGGTTGGAGGACAGTTAAAGAGAGGATAAAATTGTGAGCTGAGAGACTGAGACTCCTAGAAGTGACTTTTAAATGGATCCAAGTAGGAAAAAAAAAAAGTCTTACATGAACTGTAACTGAGATACTAAATAACAAGTACTACAATTAGAAGTGCATGAACAAGAGCAAAGGAAGCAAACAGGAAAAAAGAAAGTGATGGAAAATTAAAAGAAGTTTCCAAAGATTGAGAAGAATTTGGAGAACTTGATGTTACTTTATGACTAAAGATAAAGACGCAGATTAGACATCATCCAGAAGTCAGAGCAATGAAGTACTGCTAAGTATCACAGCAGCCTAGCGACATGCATAGGAATAGATGAATGCAACTCAGCAATGGTTGAATGCAAAGATCCACATGTTCCCAGCACTCAGTTTAGCCATCTAACAATTAAAATGATTACTTTAAAGTAAGTATTCACAGTCCTCCTTTAACACAGCAGCAGAGCTTTAAAAAATCAACCAAACAAAACAGAAAAAAAGTTCCACATGCAACATTTTCTTAAGGAATAAGAGTGCTTTTTAGTCTCAGGAAAACTGAGTACTACTCTTCCTCACACAATGCCACAAAATATATCTTGCTATGTTTCACTATATTGTTTTACACTAACTGCTGATTAATAAGCTAATAACAGTGAAATGAATGAGCTATGAGATTGGCATTGTACCGTAGGACAGCAAAAGCTTTAAGATGCACAGTAGGTACCAGAGATGACAAAGCAGTAGTCAGAATGCCCGGACATTGAGTGATACTGCACAAAAAAGCTGTATGTAAATGCCAAAGAATAAATATGTGCACTTTGTACACAATTTGCATACCTCTGATGTATCACATGCTAATCAGGGTTTGCACACCTGCCTTAAAAATATAGCTATCATTTCATATAGCACCTCGCACTGGGTATTCAAGCACTGTCAAAGGCCTGACTCATTACTGCGTCACTGCTGTTTTAAGCACATAAGAAATCCAAAGACAGCAGCTACTCTAAGCAGAAATAATTGGGAGTGGGTTGTATTCTGCTGTACACAGACATGGTTTTGCAGCACTGTGTGGGAGCCCCGTAAGGCAACGATACAGAATTCGATACCAAGTCACTATTCTGTAGAACACGCAGGTCTTTACAGTTAGGTCCAAAGCAGTTATTTATGTGTGCTCAGCTTTGGTGTTACATTACCTCCACACAATGATTCAGAGAGTGAAGATAGGTTTTTAAGACCCTGAAGAGTAAGAGGAGAGACTATTTACACATGCAGTCCATAAAATTTGCGTGTGAGCTGGCAAATGCAAAATAAACCACTAAAGTAAACTCCACCTAGTTGGAGTTGCAGTATCCTCATGCTTTTGAGATTCAAAGCACCAGGTCTGAAATCAGGTCCTTAAGCAGGACTCATTCTAAAACAAAACAAACAAAAACCCTCACAACACACAGTACAACAAGCAGCCCCCTGCCTTTCATCTCCCCAAGTTATAGCAGTTATAGTGTTTGCCTAAAAGTAGAAGTCTGATTTCTTCGTTAACAACAGAAACTTCAAAATTGCATTTCCCAGCATGATGCCTAACCACCAGCCATTGAGACAATAAAACTGAAAACATATTCCATACACTCTCATGAGGCTAAGTTTTTGTGGAGATAGACCAACAGCACAAGTGTAGAAAGACAAGAGCACTCAGGTGAAAGAAGTGGGGAAATGTTGGTTCATGGTTTCAGTAAGTTTTAGGGACATGGAATGCTTAAAATTTCTGTTTTTTGGACATCGGTTATAATATTTTAACCCTGGCCTCCAAAGTTATGCTTTAGTCACATTTTGTATTAATTAGGATTTAAAATGCCCTCAAGTAGATCCAATTTGGTGCATCAGGAGTAGAGTAATACATACATTATCTATATAGTTTAATGTGGATTGTCGCCTGTGCAAGTCCTTTGCCAGCACTGATCATACCAAAAAAGTATTCATAGTAGCCATCTCTGAGCTGTGCTGATTACACCGGTTAAAATACAATGGTATTTTAACACTTTAGAGGAACCAAGTAAATAAACCAATAATGACTACCTTTGTGTATATATTCCTTGCAAGTAGGCTGCTTCTACTACTCTTAAGAAAAAGCTACTGAGAGTTCTTCAAGCAAGGAGTACCAGAATCTGGTAAAAAAAAAAAAAAATTCTCAATTCCCACTTAAACGGTTGTGTCTTCTTCATTCCAAAGTAACTGCCCAAGTTCATGTACAAACAATTTGAAATGCAAGACTAAAGAAAGATTGTAATTTGGCTAAAATACTCCTATCTTGAAAACTTTTTCTGAGCAGAGATGGAAAAGGCATCACTTGATTCTTCCTTCAGATCTCTTTGCTAACCTTAGGCGTGGTCTTAGGCTGGAAGGTATTTCAGATTCCTTAAAATCTTATTTTACTGAACTTCTTTAAAAAAATCATCTTTTATAGGAAGATTTATATTACAGTTACCATTGTAATGTATTTTGGAGTGGAAGCATACAGTAGAAACAGCTTTAAAAAGCTACTTTTCATACTATATTTGAGATGGGGAAACACACACTCCTTTTCATAATATCTATGGTAAATTACCACAGTAATTACCTTTCAGTACTGTTATATTTTTATACAGACATGACTCCAGAAATTACTAGAAGTAGTCTAATGTGTTTCAAAGTTCCTAACACTTTGCATTAGCTTTGCTTCTGTGTACCTGATCCCAGGCATTCTACTCTGCTCGTAGTTGTTAATTGCCAAACAGCTGTTCTGGTTGTATCTGAATGGTTTGACCAGCTCTCATAGTAGTGCATATTTCTACAGTCAGACCAATGGAGAACAATTGGCATCTGCCATAAGATTTTTTTTTTTCCCCAAGATTCAGCAGGCAGTCCAAGGAATCATTCACACAGACTACTATCTCAACTCTTTGGCAGAGAAAGCTGTTATACCTGATAAAGTGACAGGGTTCCTGCAGAAGAAAGGAACCTTATCTTGCACTGAAGGAACATAACTTTTTTCTTAAAGCCCCATTAACCTCATGCAAGTCCATTCACCTCTTGTCCCAGGACCATAAAAACAGGGCTGCTGATTGTCGCGGCAAGGTTTTAAGCATGATATCAATTGGGTTAGACATGCTAACATTATAGAGCAATAAAGGTACAGCTACTAGAGGAGGAACAGCAAAACTTTAGGCATTAAACATATTTAGGTAACCATTAGCTGAAAAGTGTTCTCAGATTAGCTACTACACAATATTACCTGATAAATCAGCCAAAAGATTGAGAGATACATTTAGGAGCAACAGTGTAGTTTTGTGAAAACACAAATGCCTTATCCATGTGATTGAATGATTGTTGTCCACTGTCTTGCACCACTGGACAATAAACAATAAACAAAATAAACACCCAGAAGCTTTATACATATTTTGTCAATGATGCTGTTTTTTGAGCAATTAATCTAATAGAGAAGTAACAACAATGCAAAAATCAGTCTATTTAAGATAAATCTCAAGAGATGTGCAACTATTGTAATCACAGAAATGAATATTACATGAAGACTAGAATTTTACTTGCAGCCTCTTATCTTGGTGACAATTACAGCTGTGTTAAGCCTGGAAGTTTCATTTTAGCAGCTGGAACAAATACTAAAACTTTCAAAATTCTCAGACAGCCAACAAAATAATTGTGTTCTGACTGAAATAAAATAAGAGCATTATGCCAATCACTTTTCAGTTTAATAGCAGATAATTATTGCACTAAAGAAACAGCAATCAAAATAAGACCTTACATTTCCTTTTTACATCCAACCATAAGGCATTTTGACCTTCAAAACATAAATCTGATTTTGTTATGATATATTAATGCAATGAAAGTTAAATCAATTTAGGAAGGTTTCCTTCTCCTCCCCTCGAGTAGTCTAAAGCATTTTTGAGCAGCTCTAGGGTGAAATGTGTGAGATGTCAGATACGAAAGCCAAATGTCATATCTCAGTGCAAGGCTTGACTTTGCGAACTGACTCTTGGACAGGATTTCTAAAATGTCTTCTTATAAACTAATTGTATTAATATATTAATTACTGAACCATAATCAGACAGCCACATTTTACTGGTTTTCAAAAAAACAAAAACTATCCAACAGAAAAACCTACTGTTCATAATATAGTCCTAAGAAACAGTGACTGGAGTAGTAAAGTGACTGGAGTTGTAACAAGCTCATATTGCTCAGGAAAAAATCCAAAGCAAACTTTTTCCCCAACTTCACTAAGCTTCCTAAAATTAAGAGTTGTTGGCTGTTCTTTCAGCAATATGATTGATGGGCTGAGCTGAAACATTTGGAAGTAAACTTCAAGTCAAATGGAATATGCTCTCTTGCCCTTGCTTACTTACTTGTGCTCCATAATCATAAAGAATGTTTCTCTCTCAATTGAGCTGATATTTGTCTTCGTAATTCTAGTGTAAAGAGAGAGGTTTGGAAGATTCATTCATATTCACCACTAAACCTTTGCAGCAGTTAACTGATGCTCATTTTGCAGTGCCTCATTGTCTCACCAAATGATATACAAATCACCAGGTTCTTTCTGCTATCTAAAGTAACAAATAATTTTTCTTGAAGTTCTTTGCATTTAATGTAAATAGACTGACAGGCCTAGAGACTGACATCTTGTATTTTCTTTCTGACAGGCAGAGCATGGTCTGTAAGTATGTGTTTCACTCAGAGAGAAACAAGTGTGCACTTCCCTGTCCAGAAAAGCTACTGATTAGTATAAATTGCTATGTTGCCTCGCGGAATGTGAATTTAACCCCAGGTTAAAAAAAAAAAAAAAAGTATTTCAAATACGTCAACAAGCAGCTAAGTATTTATTTTCAGTAACTATCCACCTTGGACTAAAATCTAGACTTGAAAATTCAAAGCCTTTGCTTAGTCATTCATTTAGATCAGGCAAATTATTTTCCATGTTTATTACAAATCTGCCCTTCACTCTGAAACTGTGCTGCTTTACCATCAACATAGCTACCACCTTTCTATAAATAACAAAGCCTGGTGATTATCACTTACTCTTTGTATGACTCATATTTAAAGAGCTCCCCAAGTGCTTCTCAGGTAGTCTCTTTGAATCATGAATCAGAAAGTGAAAAAAAAAAATCAGCCTCTGAAATATCAGCATGCCAAGAGATTCTGGATGCCTAGAACATATTGTCTCCTATTTATAGTGTCGAGCTGTAGGGCAATTTGATAAAATGGAAGTCAATGGTCATGCAGAAGTTTGTTCACTTCAGTTCTTGTTAAATAAAAAAGAACTTGAGAATGGAAAAGCTCCATCGGTCTCCATGCCACACACACACAAACACACAATCCATTAATCATGACTTAATTCTGAGACACAACTTTATTGCCATGTATGATATAGAAACAGGAAATAACTAGACTGAAATTTTCCAGAGTCTTTGCCTAAAAGGCATCTGACCCCACTCTAACTTGAAGCTGGCTCTATGTCCATACATGCAAAATTAATAGTGTCTGGCAGCATTACTCACACACTCAGTACCACATAAATATGAATCCCCTACTCCCAAAGCTCCACCTGGCTTAGACATTTCTACAATTGTTTCTAAGGGTTTGCTAAAAAACAGACAGATATTCTCATAGAGCCATTTACATGCTTACAGAAATAACCCTATGCTCCTGAAAAAAATGAGTTTTGTCACTTAATAGTTCAGCATGAAGTCAGCACAGGCCTACAGGCCTGGTGCTGCACGCCTGTAAATGCACTATCCTATGCCAGCTTCAAACCTGTTTGGATCTTCCTGCCCCAGATGTTACCTTCTACAGGTTTACTGGCTTTGGGACCGTTTCACAGGAAACACCAAACTCGCTTATTTCAGCTAAAAATTCAGAGTCCTAGGGAGAATGGCCTACAGGACTCAAGAAGCCCACCCTGGAACAAGCCCCTGTTTGCAACACCAGCAAACTTTGACAGACTTTCTACTACAGAGCAGGAGTTTCTACAGAGTATGCCCATGCTCATGGAGTGCACCCACCTGCCACTGATTTTAGCCTACGGCCATACGGGGCACTCTTAATACAGATTCAGTTTCCAGATCTGGCTTGTGCGTTACTTCGTTTCTGGCCACAATAACCATATACCACTTCACCATATACCAATGTAAAATTTCATTAGGGTTATTTTCCCTGAAGAAAACAGAAGACAAGTGACATGTTCTAAACGTAATATTTCCCTTTCATATTATATAATATGTATTGTATTTTATTTCTCTTCATCGTCAGTGCTTTCAACTTCAATTTATCACTAGAGGCTATCTTTAAAAAAGTCAAGATTAGTAGAATCACAATCATAATTTAACTGTTACAGCAAGTGCCAATAGCTAGTAAAATAGTAAAAATAAATAAATAAATAAAAGCACTTCTCCTTCAGTGAGACTTCGATATACACTGACTTCTTCAACAGATCTGACTCACCTTAAATATGTATAGCTGCAACAGTATATAATTGTGATTACATGAACCCATCTATTCCTCTTTACATGAAAAAATGTGTTGTCAACAATTTGCTGTTCACAGACTAGTACAGTTAAAATTTCATACATTATTAAAGAATAGCTGATGTATCCTTTTATTTGTTTTCAGAGATACAGTGTTCATGAGATAATCATAGAGAGCACATTATATATTATCATTAAACACATTTTTGCCACAAAAAGTTGAGTGCACTGGTAGAAAATTCTATGTCACGTTATGTGAAAATATTTATCACCTTTAACCATAATTTCATAAAATCAATGTACACTTTATGTAACATTATGTCAGCAACTTCCTTCTTTATGCAAATATCTTTTGCTCTATACTTATGTATGTTTACAGTTAAGAACTCCATCAAATGCTTTCTTCTGAGTATACGTGTGCGTGCATTATACAGGAAAAGTATAGTTTCTCTCCTATAATAACTGTAATTGTCAACACCACTGGACCCAATAATGGTGAATTATAAGATCTTAGTTTTAGCAAATAATTGCCATTGTGTTTTTCTACCTAATGCTGAATGCAACATTAATTGTTTTTTACCTCCTAATGTTTACAGAACACTGACTGCATATTTCAAAGACATAATCCTTACCAACTATATACTGGCTTTTATTTCTGTGTCTTATATATAAATTAGGATTTTGTTGAATATCGGATATTGAGGAACAAATGACAGCAACTTTATTTAAATACATGCACAGTACCGTGCGCTACAGAATAATGAAATATTGTTTTTTATGGGTGAATGAATCAATAGAAAAATAGATTTAATAAGTCATTAACACTTTAAAGTCTAGATAAAAGTGTGAGAAAACTGATAAGTCATGCATTTCAAGCAAAGTTGTATCTTTTTCTGTTTTTTTTTTGATGAAATCTCTGATAACTTAAGACGTGCAGAGATGACGAGTAGGTCATTCTAAACAAAGACCAGTGTTAAGACTGCACAAAAAGTTTTTATTGAGGCTGTATGTTTTTATGCAAAATTGAAAAAAGTTGCCATTTTTGGACTTCCTTTCAACATTAAACAGTGCTGTGCAAACCTCAGACAAATCCCTGCAGTATGATTTCTATGTTCTTAGGAAGTCTCTCAGAGGCCTAAGAAAGCAAAACCTGAACAACTGCCTCCCCAAATCTTTATACGAAATGCTTTGATCCTAGACATCAGACGATAATAGGGGACTAGGTAACAATTTATATCTTTTCCTTAAGAGACTAATTTAGAGGATGAGTAAATTATGGATAGTATAAATTTATAAATAATAATGACAATAAAATTAGATATCACTTTAATTTTTCAGTATGTGTCTCTGCCTGCCAACTTATGAAACGAATAAAAAATGAGCATTATATGCAATTAATTTAATGTTTTTCCTACGCCAGCATTTGTCTGGACATTGCCAAGGTAATCAAAAGAACTGTAAATTTTCAGAAGTGAGTCTACTTCAGTGAGCTTGATTAATTATGCATTAACCCATTTCTCTGAAGCATCCTTCACTAAATCTTTGGTGGGAAATGCTCTTTATTAGGCATGAGCTTTGGTTATTTGTGTGCATACACACTGTACTATCGGTCAATATGTAGAATGATTTGAAGTTTTCCATGTCAAAGAGATTTATTGCTTCTTACAATAACTTTAGTGTTTCAGCAAACAGTGCCAATGATGAATTTTGCAAACATTACTACCTTCGTGCTTCGTAAGATCTCCTTAGTTCTGTAGCTTTTGCTCAAACTTGCTTTTGACTTCCAGTCTTGAAAAAGCCTTTACAAGAGTAAACAGTCACGTGAATACTGCACGCATGGGAGTTCAGTTAAGTGTTTTCTGTAGGTGCAGTTACTCATATACATATGACAAATCAGAATAAGATATATGATTTTAATACTTAGCTGAAAAAAAAAAAATTCTCAGTGTAGAAAAAAAAAAGTGAAACCAGAAGTATAGATTAATGAGATCTGTAATAAACCTTACTCTGCAATAGGTCCAATCAGTTCCTGACCTGAAAATGCTTGTCCAAGAAATATTATTGAAACTATGGCATATGATCTTTGCAGAAGAAAAAATATATATAAATGGAATTATAGAGAGAAAATCAAATTACCCATGGCATTCTCTTCCCATATTCCATGGCGGAATTATCCCACAAATTAGTAAATGGTAATGCATGCAACAAAAAATATGCTGTATCACTTTATGTAAACATCTGCTTTCTTCATGCAAAATGCCTACAAAACTGTGACAATATATATATTTTTTCTAATAGCATAGTTTTACATTAGCTCAGTCACAGAAACTGTTAAACTAAAATCCTTGATTTTGCAAGTGGAAGATATTCTAAAACTCTTGAAAGATTTCCAGCATAAATTATGCCAAAGCCCAACACAGCTAATTGTTTTTCTAAAAACTAAACTACATAGGCTTATTCCTTGGTGTGGTTCCTTGTTCTTTTGATGATAGAAGAGAAAAGACCAGTTTTTGGAGGTGGTCCCATCAACATGGGTGCTTGGTTCTTGTGGGTTATTTTAATCTGAGGGAAGAAAGAAGAAAAATAGAGTTATCCCTAGAGCTAGTTCAATTTCTATAAACATCCAAATAACAAACATCCAAAATACCTGAGCCATCTTTAAACCATCTTTCAATGTGAGTCCTGAACCATCTTCATTTAGCTGAAGATGAAAGGATCTGTGTTTTTTGTGAATGATACTACATACGCAATAAGCTAATTGCATGATCATTGTTATCACAAATACTTTAAATTATATTCAAAGTCAATAGTATGAATTATACATTATGAAATACATGCCAATATGTGATCCTAGTTTTGGGGTGTGAGATTCATTGCTAGCTGTTGAATAATTTACATATCTATAAGGTAATTTTAATTTAAAAGCTGGAAAGGACAAACATGCCGACAGACCAACTTGTTGCTTACTATTAAGGCATAAGCTGTATCTTTGCATGCTTTAATTATAAATCTAATTGTGCTGTACTTCTAACACAAGACACTGCTTGATTTCAAAATAACCATTATGAATGAAAGTCAAAAATTAACACACAAAAAAGGTCAAGAATTATGAACTAGCATTGTAATTTGTTAATTAATTGGCAATAGAATAGACTCAAATATTGAAAAGCCTTCTTAAAATACTTTACGAGACTGCTCTAAAGCCACCCATTTTGATTTCTTTGATATAAAACTACGAATCACCTTAAATGAGACAACCTTAAAGTAGATTATGTCTGCAATTTTCTCTAATTCAAGTCTAAATTAGAGAAGACATTTTATGAATGTATGCTATGCTCAAAGCTAATTGAAAGCAATTATCAAAGTGGCATTTTGTCTGTGACTTTAAGATACATTGTAAGATAATAAATGATTCTCATTATGTAATAAAAAGGTCACATCTTGCCTTTGGGCTAGTGATGCTAAGAGTTTTTCAAAAGCAATCCGAGACATTTTCTTTAGTGAACTACGACTAATACAAGAACCATCACTTATTAAATATCAGTTGTCACCTGCACAGTACCCACATCAGAGATGGGTATTTCCTTCAAGAAGAAACACCACCTCATTAAAAACTGGAAAAATATATCTCTTAAAGTGCATACCTGACATTTTCAAGTTAAAATGAATATGCTTCACTTGTCATTCACTAATAGTAATGAAACAAAAAATGTATGTCACGTGCAGAGGTTCATTAAAATATAGATCAGGATATTTCTTGGGGTGGAAATCTACTTAACAGTCTAGAGAGAGAGAAACATAAAAATCAGAGTAGGTTTGTTTAACTATATGATAGCTTTTATTCTCCAAATGTTAATTTTCATGGCACCTTAGTTCATTAGTCTCATATTTCAGATGTGACTTCTTTTTGTCAACATTCTTCGTTAATATCAAATTTAGTATATCATTTTTTGGCAACCTAAATTATATTCACAAAGAAAATAAGTCCTGCTTTCAAGGATTGGCGTAAACATATTTTCTCACAAGAAATTCTGCTTCAGGCATGACTTTTGAAGCCAAATCTGTAATTGGGATAAATTGGCATTACTCCATTGATGTCACTTTATACCAGCTGATGATCTGGTCCTGGAAATCCTCAAAGATTTCTCTAATTTCCTTCATAAGACATACTCTGGGGCTCAGAAATAGTGATGACATCAACCAGAACCTAAGGATCAATACATAAAGTAATGTGCAGCTGCTGTGAGTAAATTCTTTGAGAGACATGAGGGCTCAGCATATTGCAAGATTTGGCCATGATGAGGCAATAGGGATGTCCTCAAAATTTCCTCTTAGAGGTAATTTCATTGTAATTCTTCAAATGAATAAAAGAGCAGGGCACAAGGACGGCTTTAGGCGTGGTGAAGTAATCCCGAGACCTCATACAGATTGCGTGTTGGATTGGGGCTGTTCAGTGCTGCTGAGGATGAATGCAATTACATATTGAGAAAATATTTATCATTTGTAATGTTCTTTTTTGGCTTGAGCCATCTGTTTCAGAGACCATGACCTCTTCAGTATGTTGTATCCTATCAGCTGAGATCAGCTAAGATGCCTGAACATGATTAAGCACTCGTGAACATGAGAAAGGAGTCCTATATACATTTCTCCGAGGCATATTTTTGACTGTTACAAACTGGCATGGTTCCACTAGTTTCAAGTACACATTATGTGCTGAAAATACAAAAATAAAATGTAAACTTAAAGTACATATTTTATCTATCCTTGGTAGCATAAGTTAGTGTTGCATTAGTTAGCAATGATAATCACTTATTTCTTTGATTTCCTGCTGGAAGAATATAGATTAAAAAACAATACTTATGTGATAAAAAGAGATCAGCATGCTTGTAATACACTTTGTATTTACTGGACCATAGAATTACTTTTTCTGAAAGACACTAATTTTGTCTTTCTCAAGATTCTCAGGTACTGTGTTTCTGACCTGGACTCTTGCATCTGCATCTCTTTTCATACTAGTGGCAATGTCAGAGTTGGTGATGTGAGTTTGGGGGAATAAGTGAAAAATGAAAGTACACACTTTCAGACAGGAGGCAGTACTAAGAGTATCCAAAAGAAAAAATAGTCTTCTGGATCAAAAGAAGGGAAGTAGCACTGAGGACTTAAGAGTGCTGAACGGGGAACTGACATGGACAAAAAAAAAATTCAGTTGTGAGTAACCAAAATCTAGTTAAATTAAAAAGAAAAAATGGTATCTTATTGAGGCCACTTATAGCTTTGTGTAGATTCTACATTTGTTTAAATGAAGACTGATTTTTACCATTCACCTTCTCTGCCTTGTTCAGCAATCAATCTCATGTCTCTGCATTAGAAACATAATTTTAAAAGCTTTAAATGAGACCCATTATTATTATGATTTTGATTTTCCTTTTCCCTAGATTAATCTGTATACAAAACTGATTCAAAACAAAAGATATGTAGTGAAAAAAATTGCTCAGAAAAAAAAAAAAAACAAACCTCAGCACAAAGCTCGCATATTTTTAGCAACTGACTATACCCTGGCAGAGTCATACAAAATACTATGTAGTTCTGTGAATTTTGGAGAATAGTTACTCAGTTTTATTGAAAATATGGAATAATACACAAAAATAAGGAGAGTGTTCTTAAACATAAATTAAGGGGAGAGTCTGAAGTGTGTCTGGAGGAAAAAATCTAACACTTTTATATGGCACATGTTTATATTTAAAAACATGAGAGATATAGAAATAACAAAATTACATTTAGAAGGAAAGTAAATAGCCAAAATAATTGCTAAGATGTCATGGATTTCTGTTGAAAGCCTGATGTACAACATTATATGTTAAACTCAAGCTGCTGAAGCCAATGGCAAAACTCCCATTCACTAACCGATGCCAAGATTTTATTCTATGAGTTCATGATCATGGAAATTTAAAGGACTGTTTTATCTAGTAAATAGATTTAGCAGAAAAATACTGCATTTGCAATTTTAAAATCACCTTTGCAGTATTAGAAAATGTGTCTGATGATATATTTGTGGGAAGGAAAACTAGATCCAATTAAAAAAGAGCATAATTCTTAAAAGTAGAGATGGTAATAGCTCCCTATTCAAAGAGAAGAAATTTTCTAATAAAGGAGAAGCCTGAGTTTGTGACAGTAAATATGTTTATAAAGGCATAAAATGGATATTTATTTGTTTCAGAAGCAGGACAGAATTTCAAACTGTGCTTTGAAGCCACATTAATACAATGCGTTCACCATATAAAATGCACTGAGCATTAATAATTTGAAAGAAATTACCACATCTTTTAGATCAATCAGTTTTCCTTTTATGTTCACTCTTCTACAATATGTGCTGGTTACATATATGTTTCTCACTTGACAGAATGCCTATAAGCTTTATATTATTAAAAAAATACGGTGCTATAGGTACTAACAGGAATGACAACAGGAAACAAAACAGAGTTAATCAATTCTGTTTATAATATTTCAATCAAAGTTAGAGAAACTATATCATTTCTGAATTTTAAGAAGAGAAGTATGAATTGAAAAATAAAAAAAAGTTTAAGCTGGATCTGTATTTCAGGACATCTGTATTTGTTCCATGTTTCCAGCGGAGTTTGGCTGTTGGCAGGTTTGATGGTAGAAGGGTTTCCCACAGTTTAGATGTCCATAAATTACTCCTATCCTTTATGGGAAATGCATGGATGTGACACCTCCGTATAACAGGAGATCCAAATACTTCTACCTACCTCAAAGTGATCAAGTGCTGCACTGGACATCATGAAGGGAAGAAGAGATATAGAATGTGGGCAGTGTTAAAATAAATAAATAAATAAATAACCTGTGACTTGTCTTATGAGGCATTTGGTCAAATCTCTCAGACTGGATCAGATCTAGACTGGAGGTTTTAAATATAGCATTATGCAACACATCTTTTAAATAAATTTCTTAACAATATTATTGTGCAAAGTGCAATCAAATCTAATCAGTTTGGCATTAATTAAGCTCTAATAATATACTCTAGTCTCTCTCCTAAGTAGTGTGATCCGTTTCCCCTTCACACAGGTAGATTGGAAAACATTACGGTGTCATCATAATTTTTAAACATACTGAGAAAATGACAGAGCTGCAAAATTAAAATAAATGATTAATGGCATTTTTTTCATGTTTTATACTAATAGGTATCACTGAGGTTTTAAATTAATAGAGCTGTCAAGCTCAGGGTTGTTACAGATCCAGTGCAGAACAAAAATGGAAATTATGTATTCCACAGACACCTAAAGATGACACTTTGGAATATTTTAAATTTTAATTAGTAGGTGCAATTGTTTTTTCCCCCTTTCCCGCTTAAACCACTGCAAATTAATTGGCAATTAGTCACAACTAATTCTTTTCTTAACAATCTGAACTGGAAAGAAAGGTACATTACACATTAACATATTTGTCTGGGGGTGCAGAAAGCACACATGCAGTAAATTGCTTTGTCAATTACAAAAACTACTGTTGTGAAATTAGGAAAAAATATGCATAGGTAAACAAAACTAATTAACGTGCAGTGTACCTCTGAGCACAAAAAATAATGCCCAGGTACAAAATAAATTGTTAGAACTTTGGAAAAGCACTCTGGCCTAGAGACAGAATTGTATGCATGTTGTTACTCAAAAGAAGGGAGAAAGCTACAATATTTAATTACAACATCTAAAACTTTTCCTACACATCCATTTATAGCTTAACTATGTAATAACAGCCTGATATGCTACCAACATCAGCCACTGTAGCTACCACTCAGTTCCTCTTCACCCTAAAGAAACAGATACAAAAGTTTCATTTTATACTTAAAAAAAAAAAAAAAGACAAAAAAACTCATTAAAAATTGTCATGGAAAAAGCATACTTTACAGATTGACAGGCTAGAAAACAGCTGCAGATTCCTCATGCCATCTATGGGGTGTAGAAGCCAATGGAGCTTCATAAAAGCAGATCTGTGATTTCCTTTTAGCTTTCTCACACAGTTCTGCCATATTGTCAATATGACGGCAAGCTTTTCTGGTTTTAGCTCTTGTTTCTCTCTGGACTTACGAGACAAGCAGGTTCAGGAGGTGCTCTGTGCCTCGATTCAACACATTTTGAAGGACTAAAGAAAAGGCTAGAAAGAAATCATATTCTGAAATTTTATTTTTCAGTTTCAACATTAAATGTCTTACCAGAAATTTACCTTTCAGTAAGTAATTCTAAAAATACTATTAGACAAAAGGTATACAATATGTTTTGCTTTGGATGTCTATGAAACTGTATTTCTGCAAACCATTAAAATGGTTGCAGATGGTTTTCCCTAGCTTCATTCCTTCACTCAGGCAATATTCTTGCATACTCTATGAACAGTTCTTCCTTCCATTTGTAATCTAATGATGTTAGCAGCTTGAGGCTCTTTCAGACGTGATGCCAACCAAGCAGGAACAGATGAAAGAACTGAAATCACAGCTATTTCTAATTAAGACAGCATATTCTTATATATTTTTCAAAATAATGCTAAGAATTTATGTACTTAAATTGAAAGATTTTTTTTCTTCTAAAAAAAAAATGTAATGGATGAAGCTAGAAGTTAATCAAATTAACTTGAGAGACTCTGAAGTTTCATTGCTATTAATGACCTGCTTTGAGATCAGGTGAAACCATAGATATCTTCCATGTTGCTATATTTGTCTAGGAGAGCTCTGATAGAATTTCCTCCTCAGCTAATCAGACAAGATGTTTAACATAACATTAACATTATCATCTTTCCTTCTCCCAAAGACTCTTCTATAAAAAAAAACAGTGAAAACAATACAATTTGACATTCAGGTTCTGCATCTTATTATACCAGAGCAGAGTGACTTTGTCAGACCCTGCAGCCTGCATCTATTCAACACACTGAAAATTCTGGATGGTTGGATGTCTAGAGCAGGGCAATTCACATTTTTAAGTGGGGAAAGAACAAGCAAGATGCACTTCTGCCTTTTTAGGGATGCTAGTAACATGTGCAATAGAAGATGGTAAAACATGGGTAATGAAGCACACTACTTTTTTTAGCACTAAAGCAAATCACAGAAAAGAAAAATCACCACTCACACAAGTTTTGAGGCATCACTGCATTATCTATTGCATCCCACAATACTCTCCAGTATAGCCTGTCACGTTTGGAGGATGTGGTCTTTATATGTTTGAGAGGGACAGCTACCTGTATAACATTTTCCAGTCAGAATGGAGAAGTAGCGGAGCTGACCTTGTTAATTCCATTCTCACATCAACAGGAAATAAACTTGTGCTGATGTCATCCCATACATAACAGGGATTTGATACAGAACTTGTTTTCCTTAGTCTGCCTAATGGAATCAAGCCGGAGAATTTTGGTCTGGTCAAACCAGATTGAAAAATCACTTGCAAGATATGAATGATACGAATGAGAAACAGAAAAGAAACAGAAAAGGTCTTCTGAGTGTAACCACTTGAACCTAGGGACAGAACGGAATCAATACTTGTTGAAACAATTAATTTATTTCTCACTCCAATCTTTGTAATTTTTGTATCCCAACTGCTGAACTCCAGTGACACTGAAGGTATATGTCACTGAAGGTACACACACACCTTGTCTCAGAGAGATCTTACAAAACCAGCTGGGATTGAGAGACTGTAGACTTGAGTCCAAAATAGCCTCACTGGTGGCAAGACCCGAGCATCATCACACTTAGTTTGAGGATAAATGCTACAGCAGTAGCATAATGCACAGCTCCTATGTAGTGTCTTTAGGTTCCTTCACACCTTACAGAATCATTCACAAGAGCCAGTGCCCCAATACACCTAATGATACCTAAAGATTCTCAGTCTTGTCCCTCAGTGCAGTTTAGATATATGATTGACAAATATGCACACAGATGGCTGTCTACAGATCCAGATACAGGAGGGGCTTCCCTGTTCACTGGATCACCATACTAGAATAAACCATGGGTTATTTCAACAACTATACTGCTAGTATAGGCTAACATTAGCCTATAATAATAAGCATTCTCTTCAACATCCTACATATAAATATGTGAGTCCAGAGATAGCAGGAGTCTCACCACCTGATATCTGAACCACATCACAGTTCATGATGTATGAGTGCTAGCAACTCTATATAGGGGCCTCAGTTCTTTGTAAGAGATAGGGAAATATATTTCCTAAGAGAAGAGGGAAAAAAAAGGGAAAAAAAAAGAGGGAAAAAAGGAAAAACACACTTTCATGTGTTTCTTACAAAACATAAGTCACGGATCTCTATATCCAGTCATCAAGATTTCCTCCCTTTAAAAACTAGTAATTGCTCATTCACTTGTAGATATTTCCTGGAAAAAATGCTTTTGTCTGTCAAGAAGGCAAAAGCTCATGACTCTCATATTGTTCTTGTCATATTTTTTTTTCTGAAATTTGAGCTCTTGCAAGTTCAAATAACTGGCTACATAGCTACACTTAAAAATGTGTTTTGATTTTATATTTTCTTCAGACTCTGGAATACACATCACTGAGAGACCATGCCTAACTCCCGTTCATCACCCATGTGACCAAATACACTTTGGCTGTCAAAAAAAGCCCTCTCCAAAGCACTCATATGTGTGTGCTTACTTTCTCACCTGAGAGAAATCTAACATCCACCTTTGGTATTATTGCAGGAGGATTTCCTAGTTACTCTGCAAAGAGCCTTAAGGAATAATTCTAGCATGGTTGGAATTGTAACCAGGAGAAGTCAGGTCAGAACATAGATGTTTTTTTCCTTCCTTATCTAAATTCATGGTGGAGCAATACTGTAAATGAATAGTTCTCGTATTTCCGTCTCAGATGTGTTTTGCTTTCACATAAGATGCATTTGCCTGGTTCTCACTGCAGGATGTGAGAGGCTTGCCGTAGACAATTAGAATTCAACCTTTGCTTTGACCGTCTTTTTCTTTTTTTTCTTTCCTTCCTTTTTTTTTTTTTTTTTTTTTTTCTTCTTGGTGTAGCCTGGGATTTTACTTTGCAGGCAAAATTCAAGCAAGTAATCCAGTATCCTGGTATGGAGAATTACCACTTCTCCGGTGGAATGCCTTCCCACCTGTTACATTGTCCTATAGACTGCTAGGCTACCATAATTCATCTATTTAAAATGATAGGTTTTCTGTAGTGAAATTTACTAAAATAGCACATTAAAACATGCTACTATGACTACATTCAACAATAATGAGCTTAAACTTCTTCAACACTGTCTTAAACTTCTCAGCCTCTCTAACTTACTAGAGAGGGACCATAACCTCCCTTTTTGAAGCTACATTTTGTTTCTTTGTCTAATAAGAGTTATTCAAAGAATTTGCTCTGAGCAACCTCCTCCCCACTCGAGGAGGAATGGATTTCTCCTTCCTTTTTACTTGCACTCCTATCATACACGTGGATACTGAAACACCATCATACAAGATTATGAGTTGAAACACAGGAAGGTCTACCTCCATATGAGGAAGATTGTCTTTCCCTGTGAGGGTGACTGAGCCCTGGAACAGGCTGCTTGTGGAGTCTCCTTCTCTGGAGATCTTCTAAAACGGCCTGGATGCCACCCTGTGCCACGTGCTCTAGGTGTCCCTGCTGAAGCAGGGCGGTTGGAGTAGGTGATCTGTAGAGGTCCCTTCCAACCTCAACCATTATGTGATTCTGTGAGATTAATTTCTTTCCCTTCTCTTTTAAACTGTAGGGTTTTAATCATTATTTATCTTGTATGATTCAATCAGCACATTCAAGACTTCATCTTTAAACAGAATGGTCTTACTATGAGCTCTCTAAGGTAAGTGAAAAGTCTTCCTAAATTTTATAAGAGTTATTAGTCACACACATTTTAACACCATAACTAACATCAGGTCTTCCCCAGCAATCAATAGAGTATAAATGTGGTCCTTCATCACAAAAAAAAATAGATAAGTCTAGGTAACAGGATGCTAAGACTGCGCCCTGTAAGCATTTTCCAAAGCTTTGAAATAAATGATATCATAATAATGCCTGTGTTTTTATTCCAT
Source organism: Tinamus guttatus (assembly GCF_059628265.1). Classification (NCBI taxonomy): domain Eukaryota; kingdom Metazoa; phylum Chordata; class Aves; order Tinamiformes; family Tinamidae; genus Tinamus; species Tinamus guttatus. Next base: position 4,609,122 of record NW_028289037.1, read on the forward strand.
CCAAATCTGTGGGAAAAACATCGTGATTTATTAAAAACGCAGTGGATATGAACCATATTAGAAGGCTGTGTGTAGATGTTACTTAGATAAAATAAATGAATATTGATGGCAATGGTTTCCATTTTAATGAGAAATATTCCACTTCTATCACTTAAGAAGTGAAATTAAATAAATCAGCAAATATTTGTTTTGACTATTGTCATTTCAGTGCCATAAAAATAATTCTGAATTTGCCTTTTTGTTCAATGCTGTTCTCAGGGATAAGAGTATACTTACTGTGCAAGGCGTCTGCATCCAGGGTTCCCCATCTATCTGCATAGGCAGAGACTTGCTGGTCCTAAAGAAATATATTTCATTGTGTAAGTAGAAGCAACAAGACAAAATTGATAAATTGACATATTAAAGAGACATATATATGATGGCATAGGCACATATAATCCTGATTTACCCTAAACTTCTGTATAATCTCTGGTTTCATGAAAGATGCTTATAAAATTAATCCTTTTAGTAGACTGCATAAACAAGCCTTAGCTTCATTTTTAAAAAAACAGTGAACACTCACACATCTTGCTACTAATATGCTACTCTCTCATGGGAGAATAGCCTGTAATTTGTGAAATAAACAGTGAATTAAGCAAAAAAACACATCAGGCATAAGCTGTACTATCTGAAAAGACAAAATCTCTGCTATTTGTGGTACCTTTGACTGCTGTAAAGGAAATAAGCAATATACCTTAGCTCTACCACCAATATTTACCAGAACTTCCAAAGATGTTTCCAGGTTTTTGTTTAACCCTGGGTTAGATACAGCACTCACATAACATGTGATAATTTTACTATATTCAGAGGCTTTAACTTACCATGTTAAAAACTCAAAGTTTTAGTAGAGGGACACTGATTTTAACATAGAGCTTCAGCCAATGTTCCATGTATACTTTTGGACAACACATTAAGAAAAGTATAGACAAATTAGATACAAAATCAAAGGGATGATCTTTTGGGGTTTCTTACAACCCTGTATATCTGTGTTACAATGGTTTCTGTGCAGGTCTGTTGGAAATAATATGACTAAATAGCAGGAGAAAAACAAGAATCAGTTCTGTGCTCATGAAGGTCAGAAGATATTCTCGCTTAGACACTGACAGTCTATGGGCTTAATCACTGCCATCTATGGGCAATAATAGATGAAGTGAAGAATAGGCAATGAACCTTCACTTCGTATCTTGAGAAGGGTGTACTGGCAGTCCTGCAACATGACAGAATACTCCGAAGTCAACACCACCCCATTCTTCAAGAGATTCTCAAAAGAACATCATACTGTTCAGAACATCCTACTTATTTTCTTCAAGTTTTGATTAATGCTTTTGCTTAATGATTTTATTCCTAATTTTAGGCTGCTTATATTTTATAGCTTATCATTCTATTAAAATTTTGAACTTATATTTAGCTTTTAACAATAAGATTTCCATGCAAAACATTTCAGGATCACAGAAGGAAGGTCTGAATAATGACGTAAATTCCTTCCTCATGTCTGCTAGTCCTGAAAAATCCTTAATGTCTCTCTTTCCCTGTACTTATCTAAAAGTTAGATTTTTTTTAATTATTATTATTATTACTACTTATTTATTTATTTATTTATTTCTGCTTACGAGCTAACCTAGATTTCCAAACTGTAAATGTTCTGGTCGCTTAGTAAATGGTAAAATACAAGTAAATTAGTGTGATACATTGTTCACAGCTTACACATACTAACACTTTTATTAACAGTGATTTGTAAGTGTTCAGTAAATAACAAAGAAATTAAAACCAGAGAACTTTGACTTCCAAGAATCAAAAATGTGCTTTACAAATACTAATTACGTGCTACTATTCCCTGGTGAGGATTGCATTAGAAATTGTTTAAAATATGTTAAAGTGTTGTTAAATGACTTTTTTTGCTCAAAATTGCCCAGAGTCTATGTCAATAACAAACCCCAGGATATTCATGCCGTACTCTTTCTGCCCCACCTGCTTGATGATATTTCCTCATAAGATGAAATGAGAGTTGAATACCCATAAAGTAAATGTAAGCTCCTTCTTTCTAGATTTTTGATGCATTTAAAGAAAGGAAAATGTATGGGCATAGAATAGAAATGGAAAAAATATTTCTTTGACAAATTTTCCTTGAACATATTGTAAATTACTCTTATTTAATATATAACAATAATACTTTCATAAGCAACAAATAGAGTAATCATGATTGCTAAACAATGAGAGAAATTGAAATAGTAACATCTAATACATTCCAGTTTTACTGCAGTAGTATAGAGCAGATCAGAGTGGACAGTACCTGATGACAACAGATGAGCACTGGGCAAGTCGCCTTCCAGCACTTTTCAGGCCTGTGTATATCTGACCCATCTCCATAGCTCCTTCCAGACCAACAACTTCCACAAGTTGGTCACTTAGGTCTGAAAAAGTTGAAAATTGTTGCATTAGAAAAAATATTTTGTCTAGAAATGATTTTGACAGTGGTCATTCAAACCAGTAAAAATTTTTTTCAGAAGACCAGTTGATAAAGGAAAAAAAAAAGGATGAGGTGAACAGAACTGGCAAAAGTGATAAAGGCGATGATTCTTAAGCAGTTTTAAGGCTGGGCACATGTAAGCCTATCATCACACTTTTCAAAAATATCCTGACCAAAATGATTCTACAATGCAACGATATTCCTTGTGGTTAATTTTAATTCATACAGAATTAATAATTTTTGTATAGGAGAAAACAGAAAGACTCTCATTTGTTTACCTGAAGCACACTGAGTGAGAAGTCTGCATTTTAGAAATTTATGGTCTGTGTTGTTTCGAGAGACATTTAAGTCTCTTGTAGAGACTCATGTAGAGTCCATATCCTAGACACTATTGGAATCTCTTCTATACAATTCCTTTAAAAACAGTGTGTACAACTCGAATGCAGCCTTTATGTGTGCATGCATTATGAGAGCCTTTAATTACAGGATTATGTACTATTTTTTGCTCAACATTTTTTCCTCAATAAATGCATTCAATGCAAAGATTAAACTGCAGAATTAAATTTTTATCAACAGCTATTCATCTAGGTCTTCTGAACTTTGGAGTGGTTGTTTGCACCCACTTACATATTTTTGTTTTACATTGCTGTTCAATTACATAGCATTTTGGCATTAAACTTTGAAAAATATTTTAAAAACATAATGCTCCTAGCAAAATAAATACTAGTTTGTTTGATTTCAAGGAGAAAGGACAAATTCTCTCTAGAATTTTAGATACAGAGATAAAAAGAGAAACCTGAACAGTCATACAGTAGTCTGAAACTGTCTGTTTCATTACCGACAAAGGTAATCAGAACCAAGAAGAGGATATTTTGTAAGAAAAGGTTCAACATTCTCCAGTTTAAGTTAAGGCACGAAAAAGCAGATGGACAAGGCAAAGAAAAAACGTTTAGTGTACTTTCTGTGTGGTTTATATTAATGTTTCCAAAAGATATACTATTAGTTGAAGCAGAGATGAGCTAAAATGATAGTCTATCATCACACTGAAGAACGAAAGAAAAAGAGCACACTACTTTTTGTATATTTTAAACCCTTCAACCTTTAATGAAGGTAGAATTTCATGCTAATTATCATAACTTTGAGGCAAGTCCAAAGTTTCAAAAGGAGTCTTTTCTGTTCACTACTTTGGGCTTTGAATGAAAGTAATTAAATGAAAGAAGTGCTGTTATAGGAATACATATATATGTGTGTATATATATATATATATATATATATATAAAGCAAATAGGATTTATGGTCTGGATTATACTTCTTCCAACCAGAAATACTTATAATATCCAATACCATCATCTTTACTCTTAGGTTTTCTTAATATTCCTCACTATTTTAATTTTCTTAACAGGGTGGAATCATTTTCATATGATGCAAATGAAACAGCAATAAGCCAAATTCATATCACAAAAAATAAGATGGACATTAAATTAAAATATATACTATGATGAATTTTAATTATGCTTTTTTATAGCTAGCATGACTATTACACATGTATACCTTATATTTTATGTTTGGCTTTCTGCTGAATTGTTTGTTTAAAGGATGACATTCTTTTAAAATATTTTCCTTTAAGTTATTCATATCAATTCAATCTTGACTCAGATTTAAACATCAGATTTTCCTGATATCCACAGAGATTTAATTTGAAGTCCTAATCATTTGCAAAAGCTTTTAAATTATAAAAGCACACAGAATTTTATAGATGTACTAGATCTTTAAAATGTTTCTAGCCAAGGAAATCATCAAATTTCTATTCATTGGGTTATTAGAAAATTATTTTTTTTAAGTGGGAGAATAATTAAGAACAGATTTTTTATTACTGACAGCTCAGGCAACATATGCAAGATTCGGAATACTGGCATTTGCAAAGATATAAATTTGATGCATCATTTTTCAATAGCTGTGAGATTAGTGCCAGTGACAGCAGTTAACTAAGGGCCAAATCCTGACCTTTGATCCACATCACATATCTCCAAAAATGTGGTATATTAAACACTGGAATATGTAACTGAACAATACACTTATATAACAAAAAAGTGAAGCCTTTTGAAAAACTTCACATTTGCAATGTCTCATTTCCAAAGTCGGGTGATTTTAGGACAAAATAAGTATTTTTAGCAAAATTAAATTAGACATAATCTTCCTACAGAATCAGTTAGAACTAAATCAAATGTAACTTGCAATTGATTCTGAAGACTTAAGTTAGGATTAGCTTTTGCTCCTGCTCTTGCTAATATATTTGACCTCCATGTGTCTACAGAGCCAAAACACATTTCAACATATGCTTCAACTATATTGACTTTGATAAGAACTTAGAGTGAGCAAAAGTGGAAGAATGTAGATTTTGGTGCAATTTTTCAAAGATGTTACATGGGCATGGACACTCTAGTTCAATATAAAGGGTCAAGGCATCAATGAATCTATTGTTCATAAAAGGTCCTTACCAGGGACTCTGGAAGAAACTAAGCACTCTTAAAAGAGGTCAGTTCCTCTTTTAAATTAAAAGATACAAAAAAGAAAGTCACTTTTCACTCTGGTGGAAGGTTATCACTAATTCCTCAGAAGGATCCTTGCTGGGCTCTGTACTGCTCAACACATTCTCTTAAATAACTTTGAAATAGGAGTAGATAGTGAGTTGCTGAGGATTCAGGAAAGAAAAGACAAAAGCCTATTAAAAAAGTTGTAAAGGGATTTCACAATACTGAGTAATGAGGCAAGAAAAAGGCAAGAATCCAATAAATGTAACCCAAATCCAGTGAAGGGAAACAGAAGTACACTGTTCACTCTTTCTTTCTTTCTCTTCATATATAAATGTGTGTGTATATAGTATATATGTATATACATTATATATGTGTGTATATTATATACATTATGATAGGCTTTAAGTTAATACTATCATGCAGAAATTAGTTGTGGAGTTTTTCTAGCTACTTCTATGAAAATACCAGCTTAATGCTCAATGGTGACCAAAATTCAAATATTACAACCAGTAACCCAATGCAACACAATATCCGCAGCTCTGGTCAACTCATCCATAGAAAGACATAAAATAATCAGAAATTACAAAGCAGGAAATAATGTGATATGTAGATAAATCATGCAACCCATCATGGCACAAAGATCACAGAACATTTCTGATACCGAAATGTTAAGATGAGTTAAAAAATAATTAGGCAAACTCACAAAACTTTTGATGCCATACTGAACTTTAGAAATTCCCCAAATCATAAATTGACACACATGGGAGGGCATCTTAGTGGAAGCATCGCTATAATCTTGCCCTCTTATACTTTGTTTGCAATGATACAGCATTGGCTGGTGTTAGAGGTCAGATACTGAGTTACATGAACTTGTGGGTTGACCTGGTGGGACTGTTATGGTTACCTTTTTACATATCTTATATATTTTTCTATTCAGAATAATGAATGTTGCTTTTCACTAAACAACATGTGTTGCTTAGAACAAGTTTTAACATGGATTTTCCTAACTGTGTTTGGGATATAATTCAGGAAATAATCATATTTACTTTACAGGAAAAACATCATATTTGCTAAGAGTGAGGAATTGCAGCTAACAGATACTGAGCAGCTCTTCAATCCAACCGTATCATTTAGTAACCTAAATGAAAGCTGAAGTCTCATAGGTGAAGAGTATCTTGGTATCAGTGTATGAGCAAAGTGATTTTTGACTGGTGCTTTTGGGTCCTTGGGTCAGCTTGTTCTACTGTGGGCCCAGTGAAAAGAGCTGAAGGCTCTAACTTGTTTTCCATGCGAGGGAGCCGTTAGAGTGTGTGGGAATGTTTTCACAGCACCGTGCCTCTCCTGCCCTCTTCCATAAACCCAACTACTTCACGTCTCCTCATATTAGTCCCATCAGTACACAGGGCCAGCTCTCACGGGGCAGGCGGATGTCAGCAGCTGGGGACTAGCGTGCAGAGGGGCATCTGACCCCTTCTACTCATTCCCCATGGGTGGATAAAGTCTCCAGGGAGATGCCTGCCCATTTCCTCCCATTTGGCAGCAAGAAACGAAATCCAGGCAGAAAGGAGCACAAGTGGCAGATGAAACACCGCACATGAACACAAGCCCTTTACAGCGCTTTTCCTAGTCAGACTTGGAGACCTTCAAATTTCTCAGTGAGGAGTCTACATTATCCATTAGCTTGGCATCAGCTAAACACTTCAATATTCAAAGCAAATTCACAAGAGAGTAACATGTTTGGAATTCATCTCTGAAGATAAGCAAGGAAAAAAACGAGGTAGTAGGTGGGATGAAGCACAGTGTGATTAGAAATACTGATTTACATAGAGAGTTTTCCATCTATAATGGAACTGTTTTTTATATTCAATTTATCCTTGTAATATATAAATATTGCTGTCCTGGCAAGAGATTGAATGACTCTGTTATAATTTGGGGTTACTGCACTCACTCAGGCACATTTGCATAAAAACCACTGTTGGTCAGTGGTAAATCTGCCTCTGGCAGCAGTTTGTCTTCAGGGAGAAGGGGCTCCATGCCTTACTAAATGCAATTGCACTCTAGTAATCATCATGCAGGAAGTTTTTGAGTTCCATTTAAAAAAAAAAGGAATAAGAATTTGAAATCTGGTATGATATCAGGGGATCCTTGAAAACCTTTTGAATCCAGTGCTCTGCAGCACACGAAAGCTCCAACATCTTTGTGGAAGGAAGAAAAGGAGCTTTGCCTTATGCAGGAACATGGGGCACTTTCATATGCAGAGATTGGAACGGCTGTTGTGTGAAATGCTAAGGACTTATTTAATGTCACAGTGGTGGCCTGATTTCAAATGAACATCTCTTTTCTAGATTCCTGGGTACAAAAAATCAGTATAGAGATTAATCCATACATCCTTTTTTTTGGTTTTTTGGTTTTTTTGTTTTTTTTTTTTTGTTTTCTTCTGTTTTTGTTTGTTTATTTGTTTGGTCGGTTTTCTGTTTTTTTGGAGAAGCTACCTGAAATAACATATCACTCCATATCTGTAATTGTTTATGTCAGAGCTGTACCTAGAGACCCATCTGATGACAAGGCTCTGTTATGTTACTGATTCACAGACACATAACAAGAGACAGCCCTTGTCTCCAAGAATTTATAATATAAACAAATAAAACAGACAAAGCACAGGGGAAAGAAAATATTATTTCATCCATTTTACAGAGTGAAAAGTTGTATACAGACAAATTCAGGACCTGCAAAAGATTTGTTCTCATACTTAACTGAATATATTGTGCGCAGACCCCCAAGAGTCATAACATTATTCCTACTATGTAAAGTGCACAAGTTAACAGTGTCTTGGCCAAGGTCACGCACAAGGTCTGTGGCAGTGGCTCCTAAATTTCAACCTGCTGCTTATAGAAGCCTGTTCTCCCTCTTAATATGATTTGAATGTTCAATGAAGTCCTATGCCTATAGTATTGGACCCAGTTTTGGCTATTCTGCATTGCTAAGTTTGTTTGTAAACATCAAAAGTCTGAAGTAGGCGCATACATCAATTTCATGACAGTATCAGTTTTTAAACTCAACTCTACTCTTGCCTTCATATTTTTTCCTCTTAAAATACCAAAATGAAACAAGACAAGCTAAGTCTCTTGGTGGGAGGAAAAGAAGAAATATCACTGCTGTAATTTTCACCCTACTGAGATACTCAGATACTGTGCTAATAAATAAACAGATATGTTATATACACAAACACATACATATGTTTTATATTTATGCACACATACACACATATGATATATACCCGGATAAATGCATATGTGAGAAGTAACACTGCATTTTTCCTTTGCCATATGAATTGATGATGCTCTAAGTAGTTTTAACGGGGTAAGCCTGCAAGGTGATGTTTATTGGCGGTATGTAAAATTAATACAATTAATAACATTCTGTCTCTGCTGAATTCAACCTCTCACTGACTTCAGTGAGGCCTGGATTTCACCCAATATCTTCAGTTTAGCACAGCGATTCATTCCTTGGATGGAATCATTTAACAGATACTGCTCAGCCTATTACTGCATATTGGATATTTTATATATAATAATGTCCTGCCTCTCATTAATCATTCAGTGACAAGTTTTCCAAAAAGTAGGAGGGCAAACAAAGAAGGATCAATCCCTATAATTTATAATTTTATAAAACTTTTTACAAAGGCCTCTGTGCACATTAAAACTTTTCCTTAAGTGAACTCTTTTTTTTTTTTTTTAAAAAAAAAAAAGTTCCCAAGGGGAAGGAGAAGAGAGTTCTTAATAGATACATTCTTGATTAACAGTAGAAGAAGAAAAATAGAAAAAAAAGAACAAAAACAAAACCTGGAGCATTCAAATTAAATCACTTCCATCCCAAAACTACTCCCAAATACCAGTGTTCAGATGTTCAGGTTGTCAGCATTTGAAACAAGAAGTTTCATCTTCCACTTTAGGAGATCATTATGGAAAAGTCTTTCATGGTAAAGCTTGGCAGACAAAATGTATTCTTTTTTACAGATTTATTCTTTTAATAGTTTGAGGTACAATTGCATTGAACATACTGCTGCACCAAAAAAGACCCCTATTATTTTAATCTGTATTCTTTTAAAAGTTATTTGTTCAAAAGGATTTCACTGTGTTACTCTTATACCCCCTTCATCCATCAGAACAAAAGCTGTTCTATGAAAGGAGTCTAAACTTGGACAAACCGTAAAAAAAGCAAAGTTCCTCTCTGTTTTTATCAAATTTGATTGCTGCAGCTGTTCCCAGTTTCTGTATTTTAAAAATAGCCTTATTCAGTGCCTTGTTGGCTAAAGGCCAGAGTACCATTAGAACATGCTGTACGGAAAACCTCTATTCAGTTACAGATACAGAAATATATTTAAGATCAGTGGGGGTCATCTGCAGCAAACACTTGTATGGGGGAAAATGGAATTTTAATGTGTTTGGACTACTCACTACTTTTAACAGATATTTAAGACTTCAAACCGGATATCTTTCTATTTGTATTGGTACTATCGCATTACTGAGCATCAGGTATAATATAATATGAGCAAGTCAAGATCATTTCAACTAACAAAAATAGATCTAATTCTCATATTACTTCTTACTAGTTTTGGCATTCACTTTAAATGGTTCCTGGTGATATTGGATATTTGATTAGCCTACAAAAATGCCACAGTTTAGAAAAGAAAAATACAGTAATATTGATGGAACTGTAGAAATCTGATCAATGAAAACCAGCCTTGATTTGTACATTTCAAAAGGCACTAATGCTAACAGGGGATAGAGGTTTCTGTTAGGTAAGGTTATAGGTTAGCAAACTATAAAAATGATATTATTTCTATACTTATCCACTGAAGAGTTTTTTAGTTATCCACCAGAAAGAAATCTTCATCTCATTTGCATCTGCATTAAAACTCTTTTTGATTAAAGAACTAGTTATTTTGGTCCAGGAATTGATAGCCCTCAAAGATGATCTTTATTGATCTTTATTCCTTTTTTTTTTTTTTGTCTTTATGATAACCAATTTCATTTGTGTCCCCTACCATGCTAGTGTCCTGCAAAATTTGGAGATCACAATGTGCAGAATGGACACTCATCCGAACAGCAGTTCTCAGCAATTAAACAGAGCTTATCCCCAGGAAAGGGAGTTAGATTACGTTTTGAAAGTAGTCTGAAAATCAGCGACAGGTCAAAACTTCTGGTGGACTGAAATGTCCATATTATCATATTTCAGTGTAGATTTTATACTGCAGTTAGAGGTGGGATCTTCAGTACAGCAGAAATATACAAGGTAAGTAGAGGTATCCAAAGCTACTTGGATCCGTACTTGCAGGAGAGAAACCATGGCAGTGACGGCATCAGGATAGCCTATATAAGCTTGCTGAGACGTATTTCTGGGCCTTCACTCTCTCTTTCTCTAGAAATTGCATGTTCAGTTAGAAACATCGTTCACCCTTCTCTGCATACAGGAAAAGCAACAAACAAATCAACGAAGACAGATTTAGTGAACTTTGAGGCACTAAGTAAATCAGCTGGTCTCCCTAAACTCCCTTAACTCCCTAAACTATAGTCAGTAGACATGAACAAGCTTAGATTTTGTTTCTTACAACATATACATATGCTTCAGTGTTTTCTGAGATGGCCTAGGATTATCAGGACATTCACCCAAAGCAAACCAGGAGAAAAAAAAATAGCAGATGAAAGAACGACATCTTGAGAGTAACTCTTAGTGTTAGGAACTTATATATGGATAGTTGAAGAAAGCGCAGGGTTCCCTCTAGGCAATGTTTCATGCTGTGAGCCTGAGAAGGCTGACTATCTGGAGGGACATGTTTTTCTGTGTTGCCTCCAAGAGGAGTCCTGGAAGACAAGCCAGCAGACTTAGTCAGCTTAGCTACATGCCTAAAGCTAATTTGTGCCAAAATCTGCAGTCCCTGAAGTCACCACTTGGCTTGGCTCCTTTGTGGAGGCTAAGGCTTATAAAAGGCTCACAGACAATAGTTACAAGCATGCAATTGTAGATCTTTTTTCCTCCTAACTGAACTAAATTCTTTGCCAAAAAAAAAAAGGAATATTTGGCCTATTACTGGCTTACAAGAACAGAGTTCTAGTGTATGCCGAAACCTGTGTTACTTGCAGAAACCAAAGGGGAAAATGACCTCTAATCTTGCTGGAAGAAAATTAAACATCCTCTTTGATGTACTTTCTGTGGAGAGATATATCAAAAGATTTCAAATAAAGGATTTCTCTGTATACCTTTCACTATTTTAAATGTTAATGACTGACATCAAGCTATTTTTCAATAAACAGTTATTTAAAACACCCAGAGGGGAAAAAAAAAAAAAAAAAAGATATCTTCATAACTATAATCAAGATAACTAGAGAACTTTTCTAGATTTCTTCTCAAGGAACAACAACAACAACAACAACAACAACAAACCCAGAGCCAGCCACGAGTGTCCAAGTGTCACAGTAATGAAACTCAAGTTATTTTTTAGTGTCCTTGCCCTGATTGTTATCAAATAGAAACAATAACAACAACAACAAACTAAGGGACTAATTCTAATCTTATTTTCATTTCCATTTTTCCGTCTTACTTTTCTTCTGATTGATGGAGAATAAGAGAAAATGGATGAAAGCAGGTACAGAGGTCGGAGTTGTTTTGCTAGTATGAATGCACATGAATTTTCTTCATTTTCAGAGTGGATACGTGCATTCTGAATTTAAGTTTATTAACCGATTACATACTGGAAAGCAAGGGATGGGAGAGTTGTTCTGTTCACAGATGGAAATTAATCTGAAATGATGGAAGATTATGCATGAATATTTGGGGAAATTACTTTTAACAAATGGCCAGACTTTTAAAGTACTTGACTTTTAGTCTAAGCTTGACAAATCATTTAAGCATGGATTTATCTTTAGTGGTGTCAAATGGATATCACTTTTTTATTTAGGCTTATCTCTATGGTAACTATTGTATGGTATACCATCTCACAATACTAATTATAAAAATAAATAAGATGGGGTGCAACAAACAGTTTTATATTTGTGCATTTGAGACATCTGAAAATTCAGCCTTATTTGTATAATTTATATATAATGTGTAATCAATTTTGAAAAATAGTTTTCAACATTGTAATCCATACATGTTAATGTTAGCTGATTCCTCCCACCCCCACCCCAACACTACTTCTTTATACAAGGATCAGCAGCACAAGAGGATTGCAATAGACTACAGGAATTAAAGAAAGCAGAAGATGCAGGTGCACTAATAAATGGGTGGTCTCTGGATTGCAGTATTTATGTGTGCTATGCCGAGCTAAACAGAAACCTAAACGTTACACATACAAAGTGGTACAACAAGAACATCTGTGTTGGGGGACTGAACTGGCATGGCTAACACCTCCAGTGCCAGGTGCAAAGGAAATTTCAGTACAGCTTGAGTAATTTTGACTGCTAGCATCTGTATACATCAGATTATCTCTCCTTTTCCCAGCCCCATATTCCACTAGAGTATTTATATTATACATCTGGCTTTGAATTCTGAAATAGCAAAGGACAGGTTGTAATCCTTCCCTTCCTGGATCTTAGCCTCATTTCTGGGGGAGGGTTGTTTTTTATTTCTCGTGGAAGCAGAAGCCCATAGTTAGCACTATTTTCAAAACATACACTGCAGTGTTCAAAAAGCTGACCATTTTTCTCCCCAAGAAAGAAAGAAATATTTAAAAGAAGAATAATTAATCTAATCTGTTTCAAGATGATCAAAATGCCTCTGCCAAAAGGTCTTCCACTCAAAGAGGCTAAAGCTGGACAAAAACTTCACCTTTCTCTATGTGTTCATTCTCCTGAGAAATTTTAATTTTTCCACGAAAAGTCGCATTTTTAATCAACACTACAAAATAATAATAAAAAAAGAACTTCCATTTCAGTTTCAAATAAAACACCTCATTCATACAAATATTGATATTTGGTAGAACTAAAATACATGAAAGAAAGAATTGGACAGTGGACATGACTGCTAGTCACTTCAAAGCAAGTTACTGCTGGCTTACTCATCTGAGTCTAACACTAATAGCATTCAAATTATAGGAAATTTATATAGAGCCCACTGAGACCATAACCTACTTCTGTGCTAATAATGACTTGGGCTCAATCCTTTATTTCTTACCCAGGCAAAGATTTTGGTGGTCAAATGAATAAAGCTGAAAAATAAGTTTTAGGGGGAAAAAAAAAATCCAAAAAATCCACTAGTGACACATAATTTTAGGTAGGAGACAATAGCATGATCACATTGGCCATGAGTTCAGTGAAAGCTGAACCTATTGGGAAGGAGGAATGGATGGAAGGAGTGATGGGAAAGAAAATGTTAAGGGAAGATTACACTGTACTTGTGCACCAGAAAATATATTCATCCCAGAGTACTGCTGACATGTTTGAATCAAAGTCTCATGTATTATCTGTCGAGCACTTTTAACATTTATATACAAAACAGAAAGGAAATGTTGTCAATGATATAGCCGGACATATCTAGCTTTGAAGGAATTTCTTCAGAAATGTTTTTGGAAAACTATTTCTTTCTCTCGGCAATGTCAGAATACCCTGTTCCATTCTCAGCCACCAAGTAAACCTTGCAAATATGTCTAATAAATAATCTAAAAAAAAAAAAAAAGGAAAGGACAAATTATTTCAAGACTCTACTTTTCTGGGAATTGGGAGTTTGTTCCCCCACACTGTAAATTATCTTTGATGATTTCTAAGAAGGTGTGACAAAAATGCAATAAATACAAATAAATCCACAGGGAATAGACTTAAAAAAAAAAAAAAAGTTGACTTTGGGTGGAAAAGAAAAAGCTATAACAAATTTATAATCCCTAGTTACTCATCTTTTCTTGCTACTTCAATTCTAAAGCCAGGCTCCTTCATTATTTTTTGACCCGATATGAAATACCATCTGGCAAAAGCATGTTGCAATTCTACAGAAATGAAATAATTGGAGCATCACTTTAAATTATATTTCATAAATAAATATTATTATGCATTAGGAATATTATGCACTGACTTCATTCCATTTCTGTGCTCTGTTGTTGAGCTATGACACCTGCAGGACCTGGGATTCCCAGGCAGGCCTCCACCTAGCTTGGAGCTCGATCAGCTTCCACAGCCATACCATACAAGATGCATATCCATATGTTTCATATGTATTCATTTTATACCTTATTACTGGTAGATAGCACCATAGACTTAGGATTTTTAAGGAAGAGATGACAACTTTAGAGTCCTGTCAGATCTGTGACAACAGATTACAGCTGAATGTATACTGTTTCATCAGGAGGCTGGAAGGTACGGCTATTTAGGAGCCATTTCACACAGGGATCAGGCCTCCTTGTCCTGGGACAGCTTGAACATACTTATTAAAAATAATTTTGGCCAGACAGTCTCTTTCAACTAACTGCCAAGACCCAAGAGCTAAGTTTCCTATGGTTGAACCTTTGCACTGGCACAATCTCATGTTTATGTCAGTGTTACCTTCTTCAGCATGCAAGTCTCACTAGGCATGCATTACTGGAGGAACAAAGCTAGAAAGGACAAAGAAGAAGTCATTGATTAATTGGATACATGTTACTTTGTTGCTTCTCGATAAGTTACGACAAGCATGGATTTATAGTGCAAAACAAAATATTTGCTGGCGATGAAAAGGGGTGTACAAAACAGCAGTTGGTCAGGAGCAAACACTTTGCAGTTATAAAGACCCAGCTGCTTTGGCTGACTAAAATTAAAAGCAACAATGCTTTAGGAGTTGTGAAAGAAGATCTCACAACTGATGGATTATATCGAAGGAAAAACAAAACAAAACATTTCCTTATAGAGCATGAATAGTCCTCTATTCATCCATTTATAACATATCTAATTTCTCTGAATCTTCAGTCCTAGGTGAGCAAGTCATGTAGTAGATGAACACCTGTTCTCAGATGTTGAAACCAGTTTATTCCTTATGACTGTTTTTATCTCTCATTAAATATTAATTCATTGATATTAGAGTTATGAAAAATTCAGCGTAATTTTCATCCTCTCCTATATAGACACAAGAAATTAAAGACAAGAAATTAAAGAAACTAAAAGATCATCCTGGTTTATAGGTATGCATGGTACAGCTTGTGATATTTCGAGAAAAGGACTACAATATCAGGAATCAACAACAGCAACAAAGCCTTGTGCATCACCTAAATATTTAACTACAATATCAACTTATGCTAATCATATTTCAAGAGTTGGGTTGAACATGCTCTAATTGTGCCATCAACCTGCATGAATCAAAGCTTTATTTAATAATTGTAAAAGCTGCTATTTGCTACTTTTAAAATATCTCATTTCTCACGATCTTTTACTCAATAATGGTCACTAGAGTTACAAAATGCTAAAAATATCAGTGATGTTCTTGAAAAGCTTATTTGATTCCTTATTGCAGAAGATGAAATATCTACAACAGGGTGTGGCAGTTATCAGCTTCTTGTAATTTCTGGCAGTACTCAGTTAAAAAGGCTTAAAAAAGGGAAAAAAATATATTAAGTGTTTTCACTGCATGTAAGAAACTGGGTTTTTTTAAGGAAATTAGTAAAAAGAAGCTGCCAAGTCAACCTGAGCTTAAAATTAAGGGATTTTTGTTTGTTGTTGCTGTTTTTGTTGTTTTTATTTATTTATTTTTGTATTCATTAAAAAAAAAAAAAAAAAAAAAAGCTGTTGCAAAACCTAAAACCAATAGACTTTTCCAGGTATTTTATCTTAATTAAAAAAGAAACATATTGTAAAACTCAACAGACAAATTAATTAGGGAGCAAAAGCATGAATATGAATATGAATATAGCATTAGAAAAAAAAAAACTAATAAGTTTCTTCATACTGAATCTTGTAAGAAAAAATAAAATCAATGAAAAGCAAGCTCTAAGAACACTGTTCTCTTAGTAGCAAGTACAGAGAAAGTTCAACAAAAGTTTGACTCAACTCCCGTTTAGATATAATGGGAACTGGAACCAGTCCTAAATCTTTTGAATAAATGGAAAAATATTCTCTCAGAATAAAATAAAACTAATCAATGCTATTTTGGTAGTAGCATGAAAAACAGTCAAACAAATATAAAGAGGAAGATTAAAGGAGAGCAGTGAGGGAAAACAGAGTTAATTGCTAAGTTGTGAGATATTTTTTCCATCATATGCCTTCTTCCAAAATATCCCAGAATATGACATTCCCAAAGCTCATTCCCCTGCTTAAACTGTCCTTTATATCAAAGTACAGTATACACACTGGAGTCCATATCACTTACAATGGGAGATACAATGCACAACACTATCCGAAGTCCAGAAAAATGTGGTATTCACATTTTCTGAACATTGGTGTTTTCTATGCTTTGAATCTTAACTCTGTAATTTTAAGATTATTCTTTTATTTTATTTTTTTTTTATCATCAGTGCACATAAAGCCCTTTGTAAATTTTTTAGGATTATACATATACAAATATACAATAAACATTTTATAGATATTTTAATGCTTACCTAGTCACTACTACTTGTTATTTTCTTTCATTGGAGCTTTTAATCTTTTAAGTAGTCAAAGCTATTGTTTAAAAAAATGAAGCATTAGCATTATCAATCTGCAATGTCTTTCTTGTCCCCCATCACATAGCTTTTTCTTTCTTTTTTTTTTTTCCCCTGCAATACTTCATCTGTAAATGCTAAGACAAGAACTGCCTACTGCTTTTCCTGTTTTTTCTACAGTGCT
Organism: Tinamus guttatus; assembly: GCF_059628265.1. Lineage (NCBI taxonomy): Eukaryota > Metazoa > Chordata > Aves > Tinamiformes > Tinamidae > Tinamus > Tinamus guttatus. The sequence goes on from NW_028289037.1 coordinate 4,625,939, forward strand.
TCACAAAATAGGACTATCTTTTGAGAATGTATCACAGGAATCTTGGCTACTGCTAATAATATGAAGCAGAGATCTTTATTTGGGATCTGCTCCAAAGCTTGACAGTCCTTGAGGAATTAATGTATATATGTATAACATATAATCATGTATATATGTATAATACTACATCCATTCATTCATGTAAGAAGTTTATTACTAATGATCATTTACAATAAATGATCATTTAAACATATCTACATCTTGTTGTGATCCAAGTATTAATTGCATTATGGAATTTACGTGATAAGGCACCTAGATCAAAAAAGAAGGAAAATCTAAGCCAAATAATTTTGTTTATGAAAGCTAATTTTATTTCAAGTGTCTTTGCATGAATAGAGTGAAAAAATACCTATCACTATGTCCTAAATGTGTGTTTCCAATAAGGCAATTCTCTTTCAAATACTCTGGCTTTGGCTCATTCTCAGAAGTTCTTTTTTCATCACCTCTAACTTAAAATTCTTTTGCATGTTTATCTACAAGAGGTGAAAAAGCTAAGTGGCAGTAAGGCCTGTAGTCACCTCAAGAGTCCAAAAGCAGCATGATAAAGGCCCAGGCGAGGGAGAAAAGGCAGCAATTTTAATTCCATTCAGCTGGACCACGTAATCTCAAGAATGCCATTGCAGTCCATGTACAATCTTGGTCTTATTGTATCTATTGAATTAATAGGACTATTTGGTCTTGCTATGCAGATGGATTCGTCTGGATCTCATGGGAAGAGTGTCCTGCTCATACACATTCCCTTTATATTTTCCAGTAGCTCCACTTTCACACACAAAACCAACAATCAGCCACGATCACCAATGCCGTGCTGAGCAGGCTCTGAGCTCTCTAGGGCATGGATTGTTTTTCTTGCTTGTGCAGTATTCTATTCCCCGCAATTCTGCTATCTGATTAGGCTCCTTAGGAGGTACAGGAATATACATAAATAATAAGCAAGAGGAGACTTTTTTTTTTTTTTAATAATTGTTACCATTAATCTAAGAGATTAAGATGTAAACTACACACTTCATATTGCATTGCTGACTCCCAAGGGAGGTTTGTCAAAAAGAACATATATGCACGTGCACGCACAGCAGTACCACTGAGCTTTTGCCCCAGTTTAGCAGAAATCTTATCCCAGTGCAGATTAACAATTTTCCTTGGTTGACCTGTGAAGCGTTCCTTGCTTTAGCAATATTGCTTAGCTTCCTTGTCAGCTTGTTTTTCACAACTATCTTTTCCATCCATGAGTATTTTAATACATGCAGGTAAATGAGGACAGTTATGAAGGAAATTCACAGCATGAAGCAAAATGCCTCAAATTAATCAGGCACCTGGTCTTCAAATCTTCCTCGTGCTAACTAGTGCTTGCTCATTTGCACAATGCCACTGATTTCTTTCTAGGCTGACCATCAGAAAGCCATTTGTATATCCTAGCATGGCTTTTCTCTGAGCTGGGGAATGTGTCTACAGCTCAATAGGACTATTCACAAGAACAGATGTTACTCAGCGTGACTACTGGTAGCAGAATTAGGCTCGTCCTTGCTCTTCCTTCTTGCTACAAACATCAGCTGCTCAGAACATCCAGGCTCTTTTTCTGTGGCTTTTTGCCATACACAAAGCAAGTGGATGACAAGTTTCTTCTTATTTTTTCTTTTTTCCCTCTTTTAAATTCTATCTTCCATTAGCACTTACAGAAACTAACATTTCTATAATATTCCATATCATTCCTTGAATGGATGTTGATAAAAAAAAAAAAAAAAAATCTGCAGCTAGCTGCCTAGTTAGCAGGAAACCTTATGACATTCACAGATAAACAGAGACACCTTTGGATATAGAAGACTGTTGGACCAACATGGAATTTTTAATTCCATACGACGCAACCAAAACTATTAAAACTAGGGATGATGTTTGGTTTGATATATTTTAATTTTCATCCCAACACAATTTTTATCCTTACCAAATACCATTTAAATATATGCAGTACATCCTTAATCATTTTAAAAGTCTAAAATATTGTAGGACAGATATTTATTAATAGTTAACAAATCTGGATATTCCATATACCATAAATTTCTTCACCTAACTACTTTCCTCCTCTATTTTTACCAAACAGTGACAATTCAGACTTAAGACGACCAGACCTGAAATCATGAGTGTTATATTTCCTTGTAGAAGCAAATATCATGTTTAAAAATGAACAGTAATAATAGCATTTCTTCATACTTGTTGCTCTTTCATTTGATAACTGAAAGCATTTCATTTAGCATTTAACATTTTACTTCTGATTAATGCACAAATGTGATCATTCATATTAGTATCTCTTTGTCCACTTATATTTTAAAGTCTCTCCAATTTGACTCTGAGCTGAAGGCACAGATGAGGCTCAAAAATTAATTAGAAAAGGTATTAAATGATCTTTTGATAACAAACTGGAAAAATACCTGAAGAGACAGAGCTCTATATGTAGCATCAACACAATCAGGTTTTAAGACCAAATATGGATTGTGAGGTCTTTTTTGTTGTTTTTGTGCTCTTTGCTTTTCTCTCATATACAATTTAAAAAACAAACAAACAAACAAACAAACAAACAAACAAACAACTTCAGTTATTTCTCTTTGTTTCAACCTGGCACAGCAAAAGCTGAAGAATAAAGATCCAGGGAGAAAAGTTTAAGTGCAATGTTTCAGATATAGCTGGATCTGGTGGCCCATATGCTAGTTAACAACTCACTGGCTTGCTATTTGTTCTTCTTTAGACCCTTAGTGCATCACCTGTTCTTAACGACTTGTAAAAATTATAGCTAGTGGATCCACAATTTATTCTGACCGTTTTTTAAGAACCCTTGACTGAACATCATTTGGCCGCGATGATTTATGTATATATTTAGTTTTCCTAGATATTCTTTTACCTCCTTATCACTCATTTTAACCAATTCTCATTAAATGTTAACTCACCATGCTTTCATGTCTTCATATTTAAAAAACAAAACCAGAAAAAAAAAACAAAACAAAACAGAAAAACAGAACACTGGTGAGGACGGAGGGATGGAGAGAAGGAAAAAAAATAAAACACAAAATCCCCAAAATATCAAAACAAATCTTGATGAATATTTCCAAGAACATAATCTGCAATTTCTGTGCTTCATTCCCTTGGGTAGGGCTAAAATATGCTGTGCAGGTGCAAAGGCAAGTAAATGGCTATACCACCTAATGGAGAAGGGTAGCTGTTCCTGTTTAGCAGGTACAGCTACACTTGCCAACAGATGAGGGCAAAGCTGGAACAGTGAGAATTTTGGAGTACTCCCCATCCTCTTCCCCTCTCCCTTCCATGCCCACAAATTACTCTTAAGGGAAATAATCCAGAAATAGTACTGACATTTCCTTAAGTACCAGCCTTGTGATTGTAGCCATTATCTACACAGAAAAAAAACAAGAAGAATCATCCTACTTCCCAGCATGATCACATAAGTACTGCTTCCAACCTAAACCCTCAGTAACAATTATGATTTCCTAAGGTAAAATGTACACTACCTTTTCTATAGTCTACTATTTATGCCAGATTTCTTATAGCACTGTCTTTCACTTCCTCTGAAAGTTATTTTCTGGCCTAATATTTTTTGAAAGCAGCAAAATTCATAAAATATACTTACTGGTCTTTTCCTTTTTACTACTTCATATTAATTCCTTCTTTCGCTCAGCTTACTGAGAACTATATTAGTACTGCTAGTACCAGAAGTACCATCTGCTGTGCCTTTATTATTGCAGCATTCATTCTATGCCATCTTCCATGTCCTATCACCTCTTACTAACACTGCTTACTGGATCCTGGCACATGGATTCTTTTAATGTCACGGTATCTTCTTTTAAAATGCAGTATATTTTCATTTTGCTTTAAATTTAACTGCTTGCTTTTACATGTTTAATCACTATTGCAACAGACTGTGATCCACACCACGTAAATTCTAGTTCAGGTGGCATGGGAGGATGGGAGGAGGAAGGATATGAGAAGACAGGTACACAGATAGGCAGAACCGACACTGACACATCTTAATTCCCTGTTTCATCAAGAGATGGAGAAAGTCAATTCAGTTCTGAGAAGATGCCCAAATTAGGAGTCCATCACTCCTTCGCTGTCTGTACATCAAAGTAGCAAATGTCCCTTCCCTTAAGATGTAGCTCTTCCAGCCATTCTAGAAAATGGCCATTCAATGGTTGCCTGTTATCATAAAGGAAAATTGTAGCCACAGTAGCAGAACTTAACTAATTAGCTCCAGATACTAAGTGATTTCCTGTGCAGTTTAAACCATACAGATAGTTCTCTAACCACCAAGCTCTGTAATGGGACTGGCAACATGTAACGAAAAGGATAATCATTATGGGATTAGGAGTGGTAAATCCACATATGTCTCCCCATATTAATACTAGAATGCACAAACATATTTGCAGCCAACTGAGCAGGTAGTTTCAGGCAATTGAGCAATGCTGAGCACCAGTTTCAGTGCCTTAAGGATCTAAGGAGTTGGAGAAGTTGAATATAATAAATTTAGATAAATTGGGGCACCTAAATCTCAAGTTAAGTAGTATTTAGACTCACTGCATCCTATCTATTAATAATCAACTTTTGATATTAATATTGATTTCATGATGTAAATTGATGGGACTTCCGCCTTACACAGATCTTGTCAATTAGTGCAGAGTGGCTATGCTGTAGACTAATTAACCTGGAAAATACAAAATGTCCTACAGTAAAGCTTTTAAATTTTTTGCAATTCAGTTTACTTGGAAAATACAGTAGTGCAGAAATAAAATACAATCAAGCTAACAAAGATTGACAGGAACATATATTTTTACAAAGTAAACAATATAATGAGGTTTAAAATATGTTGCTTGCCCTTGAAACGCCCCCAGATGTCAAATTTAGGCTTGGAGAATATCTATAGCTGGGTTATAAACTCCAAAGGTAAAGTAATGGAAACACTGTATTATTGTGTAACAGACAGTGTCAATATGATCTGCCCCTGATCTGAAAGAATCTATTGGTGGTAGAAACACAATCAGTCCTTCCTCAAATACTGAACACAAACAATAGATGATAGTGATCCAAAGGATGCAGAGGATCATGCTGGAAAACTATATCCTATAGTCATGAGCAGGGAATGAGTATTTAATGTAATTTCAAAGTGGTAACAAACAAATAACATCATTTATTCTACCTCCCTGTTTAATATCTCTCTATAAATATATTTTTATAATACCATGCCTTCGGCCCACATACGATGTCCTACTTCAATATCTATTATGCTAAGCTACTGCATACAGTATAAAACTTTACTCTCCTAAAATGATCTGAATGGGTCAGGAGACTTGACTAATTCCACATACGCGATGCTATTTAAATCAGCAGGACACACAGTAACATGTTCTCAGCCATATTATAGCAGTGAAGTGCTGTAATAAGCAGTGCAGATGTTCCATAGAGGCAGAAACATGATCAAAAGAAGCTTTTGCATTAGGATGTATAGTTTCATAAGGATATCTGCGAAGCTTTTCGCTAAAGAAAAGTAATCTAAAGAGCAGCAGAGAGGAAGCATAGGTTATTTTACTTATTTCACCTGCATAAAGAGAAGCTTCTGAGAAAAATAAATAAATAAAAAGCTCTGATCTCCTGACTGATCCGGGAAACAACTAAAATAATCAACATGCCAGATCTCCCTTCCTGATTCTCTTAAGCAAGTTTGTATTTCCAATAGTAGAACTGGGCTATGTATATATGTGAGTGCTTCCCTCCACCTCTTCTGTTCCAGAGAAAATCCACACTACAAGGGGTCATTTATCAAATGTCACGAGGGCTTAAAGAACCTCAGATTCCCAGAATTTTGACTGCATTGACTATATGATTTGTATGTATTAAAGGAAAAATCTGTCTCAGATTTAATGCAGCCATCTCTTTTCTGGCTTCACTAACCTAACTTCAGTTCAGTCAGATATGGTTTTGGTAAAGAACTCTGCATTTGCTCCAGAGCAGCTGTAATTTTTGTTGGTTTCTATTCTGTCTATCTAGAACAAAAAGTTGAAACATATATTTTACCACATTACCTTTTCAAATGGCTGCACTATTCAGATGCTTATAACAAACAAAAAGCCAATAACTATCCTGGTTAGGATAACAAAATACGATGTTATCTTTACCTCTCTAACCTTGGCCAAACATTTAAGCATGTTAAAGTGCTAAAGGTCTATAACACAACCAGCATTAGTAAATGCATGGTAAAAGATATATTCACAGACAGATTAAGAAGATTTTTTTTTTTTTTTTTTAGAAAAGGGGGCAAGAACCCTGGCAGATCATACTGATAATGAAAAGGGTGTTCTCTGCTGCACTAGAAGCTACTCTTCACACAAAATACAGCAACAGGTTTAGAATTCATGGACTCAGCAGGAATAAATTTGAAATACCACTAATATTACATGCTAAGTTCTATTGCATTTGCAATCAGTTCATAAGATTATGTGATGGATATGTCTCAAGGGATAATATACAAAAAAGGCTAGGAGAGCTTGGATACAGATATGCACACAGTCAAATCCCTAGACTGCTCGACCATTATGTAATTTTTCTATTTCATAGGGTTCGTACCTCTTGTATTTTTGACTTTCCTGTGCAACAGCATTTCGCCGGGAGTTAGTAATTTTCTGAAAACATTATAAAAATTAAAGCTTCATTTTTGAAGTGATTTCCCTCAATTCACTCTTTTTCAAAAAAAAAAAGAAGATTTATATGTTTTCAATAGATAATTGATAATTAAATTATACTTGTAAAAAGAAAAAAGAATAAAAAACATAAAAAAGCTTTACAAGACTTCTTAAAAGGAATGTAATTTGAAATGACAATAAAAACATAGGTATGCATATTTTAACAGCATCTAATTACATACTTTTTTTCTGGCATATCTTCCACATACAATTCCTGTTCAGAATTATTTTACCTTTTTATTGATTTCCAAATTCAATACCATGAATTGAATCAGAAATCTTCAACAAAAACTATTTTTCCTCATTTATGATGATTTATAATTTTATACTGGTTCAAACTTGACCTTTAAACTGTGGAACAGCAGGGAAAACACGAAGATTTTAACACAAGAAAAGCCTAAAGCTGAATATAAGCCACATCAATCAAAAATAAACTTACAGTGCAGAAACAGTTATTTGCATAACAGCTTAGAGCAGACTTAGGTCCACTTGAAAAGTACTAGATTTCAACTTTCAGATTACAGATATTTGTTCTATAAAAAGGTTGAATATTGGCCTTTCATCTGCTTATATATTGATTTATGAATAAATATCTTTTTACTCAGTAAACAACAGAGTTCACATGGTTTCACTCTGTACAGGCACAGGGAGAATTCATGGTGTCCCATAATATAGATATCAGGTTTTTTGAGCATTGCAGGAGAATGGGAAATGCATTCAGAACAGCTATTACAGCATAGATTTCTCTGTTCCCTCTGTCAGAGGAAAATGGCATAAATGACCATGAAAGCTCTGCTCTGTGAGGTCTGGCGGCAGAACAAGGAAGCATGCAACTCGGATCTCTCGGATTTCAGAAGGCTACTGCTGTTTTCTGTTAAAATAAAGTCCTAATTATGGATCAAACTTTTAATTTTAGAAGGCAGTGTCAGTCACAATTGCTTTGGAGAGTGAATGAACTGTATAAGAAAACTTTTACTGGGTGCATAGGGAAAGTGCATATTCTCCCTAATGAAACTTTTTCACTGAAGAGAAACAAGTGAACAATTTACCTCTCTTTCAGTCTGCTGAACTTAACTGTACTTTAATGGCTCGGGGATCTTGGCTACCTCTTTTCCTCTATTGCAAGCTCTGGGAACCTCCATAAAAACCTGTTCCAGTATTATCATTAAGTATTATATCCAGAAACAACTCCTTTTTATGACCATCCTTATAAGTAGGGCACTTAGTTTCCAGGTGAACAGCAAAAAGCTTCCTAAAAAGATCTCAAAAACTAAGTTGAATAACTCAAAAAAAAGATAGATTTCTCAGGTTAGCATGATTAATATTGCAGTTATAAAATTGACATTTCAAAATCAGTGGAACTCTTTGTGCCTGACAAAAACAAATAAGTAAATATTTGTATTCCTATGTGGTCTAAATTACTTAGTTCTACAACCCTCCAGCACACATTACCTGTCATGCAATTCTCATTTGGAGCTCCATCTCCAAAGAAAATGCTTTCCTCCTATGCATCACCTACAGATGTGGATATCCTTTATAAGTCATTAAAAACAAAGCAGAACAAAACAAAAAACTCATCAAACCTTACATAAGTTAGCAAAGGTGCACAAATGTTTCTCTGCATGTGCATGTGTGAGCATATGCTCATTTTCATCAAAGCAGAAAGAAGGCAGAGAGGTATGTAGACTTACCTAGCTCTCAGTGCAGAATTTCTAGATTTAAAGGCATACAGACTGTATTATGTCATAAGTCTCTGTGCTCCACTAATTCCAATGACTGCAGCTTCTTTGTGATTTTGATTTTGCAATTGAAACTGATTGGCTGCCAGACAAAAGGACAGACACAGCTGCAGCTGGGATTATTGATTATTTCCTCAATTTAAAGGAAGTAAACGAGGAGGCTAACAACATTGAAGGACAAAGGCGAAGTTGTTGTGCTATGTCTCTGGCAAAGACAGTCACTGCCCACTGCAACATGCTCTGAATTAATTTATAAAATGTAGCTATTATAATTTTAATGTACTGGATTGCTGTAGAGAGCTGCCTGAGATGCTGGGGACTTTTTATCTTATTATCATTTTAGTAAAAACTCAAATCTCTAATGTGAAAGGACACTAAATCCAATATAAACATTCTGGATACTGCTTTTGGGCTATGTGGTGGGTAACATGAATAACTTTCTAGCAATACACTGAACTCATGACAGTTAACGCCTATCCGAAGAGGTCCGGCCCTCTGAATGACAATTGTGTATTCCCAGAAAAATGAGAAGATAACTTTCTAAAACCAGAAGATATCCTGGTGATTCAGGACTGGGGGTAAGGGAGAAATCGAATCAAAGCAGGAAATTAGTAAATTTAGAAAAAGATGATACAAATGTTATTTGTTGTGCCCCTTTTCTTTACCCCCTTCATTTCATTGACTTGACATTAGCCACACTTTTCTTGTCTTAGGTAATGCTTCAATTTGAAGGAAGTAGGGCAGAAGAATTGAATAGAGCTTGTTACCACTAAATGAATGTATGTTAATGTAGATGCATGGTATAAACAGCATTATGGATATACTCCCTTGAGGTAAAATTAAGTTTCTACTCAATCTACTTCCTCTAGTAAGATACTGGATGGAGGTGTCTCAGACTATAAAACTGTAGCAATTTACCTTACACAGTATGTGTTGCATTAAGATACAGTCTTGGAGCAACAACAGGAGGAATCTGATGCTCCCATCAAGACTGGAAAAGCTTTTTTGCAACCAACAGTTTTATGATAAATCTTAGAAATGACCAATATACAAATGTGGAGAATTAGACCAAAAAGCAGAGACATGAAGGATCCTTACCCACACCATTTAGGCATTCTCATAGGCGTACTGAGACAAGAGCTCCCCAGCCTCCCCAGGCAGCCTATTCCAGCTCTTCACCCTCATTACCATTACAAAGTTTTCTGAGTTCTATCTAAATCTCTGGATTGAATTTAAGACCATTACTCTATGTACTGTTCTCCCTGTACACATGGAACAGATGATTCCCTTCTGCTTTAAGGAGCTGGAAGCTGTCCTTGTGTTCCCTCTCAGTCCTTCCCAACCAAGCAGGGATATGTTAAAGGAAAGCACTCTATGCTCTGAGCACACTTAGGCGATGTCTAAAACTGTGTCTGTTCATTCGTGGATCAGTTGAGGGGGTGAATCTGATCTGCACAAGCATCTCAGTATTTCTGTAGAGACCACTCAGTTTGATGCCTTCCCTGCCCTCCGACAGCCCGCCTACCCCATTCTGCACTTATTCTTCTGTTACCTTCCAGTGGAAGTATAATATCTGTAATACTAAGCTAAACAAGGTCAGGTTTTCTGACCCCGAGGCTAACTGGCACAGAACGATTTCCTTCCACACAGTTAAGCGCTCTGCTCCCAGATAACAGAGGAGCTTTGTCAGTGCTGCCCACTGGGAACAGTTCCTGGCCAGCACCCAGATATTATCTGGAAGGGTTCCTTTCCACCAGGGCGCACGCTCCCGGACCAACACGCGCCAGGACTTGAGGCTTTGCACTGTTACGTTTACTTTAAGGGTAGCCAAGGATGTTGACCCTACCATGGCAGAAATGATGCTTACAGCCAGTGCCACCTTCAGGATGTGTGTTCTGTTTCCAAAACTAGCTATCACCTTGGAGAAAAGCTCCAGGATTTTGCCACTACCACACTGATTTTTTTCTTCAAAATTGGGTCAGGTTATTTACACACCACATCCCTTAGGCATCATTTTCAGGCTGGTCTGAGCAGCAGCATGGATCTTTATCCAAGCAAAGTCCCTATACTTGGCATACCATGACAGAAGGTCACACACTGAGAAGGTGTGTGAATATGGGATTAATGTGGGATTATAACGAGCCTGGGATTATTGAGATGAACCAATCATGAATTAGGCAAATTAAAGAGAAAGAATATGATTAAATCTAACACTAGATAACTCTGTACAAGGTGCCATGCTTAGCTATCACCTGTGAACACAATAGGTAAAAAAAAACAGACAAAAAAAAAAAAAAACTCTTCAAGTTGATGTATTCCTTTAAAGTAGTATATTTTCCTGTTTGTTTCCTGAAAATATTGCTGCCTATCTATCTGTGCTATCTATAGTAATGTAAATTATCTTTTCTTCCCTGTATCTTTTCTTATAGCTCTGAAGTTAAAAATTATGATTGCCCTAACTAGGAGCATGGGCTACACAATTAAGCAATACATTCTAGAGGTGGACAGCAAGCTAAGAAAAATATCTATCTATCTATCTAAAATTCCTTTAAGAAGGGAAATACTGCAACTCATTAAAATAAGAAATCATTTCCCTTTCAGCTCTTCTCGATGCTGGTACAAAACTACTACAGATTCTGCCAACATAAACAAACAAACAAAATTACACTGCAGTGACAGATTTAAAAAAAAAAAGACAGCCCAAACCACCGCAACTGGTCATGTGTTAGGGACAGTTGACTATTGACACTCCCCCTCACCCCAAGTAAAGAAGTAGAGAAGAAATTTGGATTATTTGCATGTCATCATTAAGGCAAACTGGCATAGCTATAGAGGTGACAACTGATGTCTGCACTGATGGTTAAGTGCAATGAGCCTTGCCTGATTGCTTCAGTATATTGTAAAGACTTAAATGGCCCTCTCTTAAGATTCAAGACCAGCCAACAGCTGAGTTAGTCTAATATTTATGTGTTAAATGGAACCCAAAAGGTATATTATAGCTCCTTATAGTGATTACTTTCCACTTTAACAGATATTATGAAGCAGAATCTCCACTTATAAATACAGTCTAAGGATGATACATAAGCAAAGGTGAATTTTCATCTGTGTTTAAAAATATAGGGAAATACTCTAGGGCCAAATATGGCAGTTTGTTTTAAATCTGCTCAGTAGGCAAATTTTTTCAAGTGAAATAGTTAGGTCTGTGGCAGAAAATCGCATTCTATTCTTTTTAAATTTTTCTTGTTTACAGTAAGATAAACATGTTGTATTATATGCTGATAAATGCCTTCAAAACATTAAGATACACTTTTTAATCTTATAAAATAAAATAAAATAAAACAGCCTTTAATATGACTGGATGGATGACTAAGGCCAAATTTGTGTAAATCTCTGTTCCTAACATACAAAATGAATTCAGTGCTGTCAAATTGAGTCCACAATGCACTAATTATTTAGCTGCTGTGAACTGACCCATTTGCCATTCTTCTTTATCTTACTCTGCGGGAACACTTTCAAAAATATATGAAAAACTCAAGAATGCAAATCTTTTTCTTTCAAGTTGAAATATCTCAGAAAGTCAGAGCACAAAGCAGGATTCTGAATAGAGTATCCCTTGCCTGTCTCTGCATAGCTCATATTATATCAGCACTTTGCTTTTCTGTTTCATGCCACAACATTTCAGAATTTTTATGCCATTGTAAAAGAATGGTATAATTTCCATGATAACTCAAATTGTTATAATCTCTAGAAGATATGAGAAAGCATAAAACACCTGGGGAATTTCTAATTCAAACTTTGTGATAGGCTCTTCATCTCAAGAGAGTCTTTTCATGTTTGAAGAAAAATAAGATGAAAACAAGTATCTGAAAAAAAACACATAACCGCTGGCCAGCTAGCAAGATATGAGGAAGGGCAAAGATACTAAACTCTCCACTGTAACCAAACACTGGAATGTTGTCAGAGTTCCCAGGTACATGAAGCCCCTGCGCTCACTTTAACCCCTCTGAATGGTGTATCATAGCAGTTTGCTCAAGTTGGGGTGGGGAACAGGGATTATGCTCAAAAATAACTTATGTACTCCTGAAAATTACTCAGATGTGTTGCACCTTAGCCACTCTGTGCATGGGCAAAGCTAAGATGTCCATCTTAGTACACTGTATGCCTGAAAACTGATTTAATATCAGGCTGTTTAGATTATCCTATCTCTGTGAATCTCCACTGCTGCAATGTGAAAACTGAAGACAGTAGAAGGTTGGGCATTTCAGTGGTCTTTTAGGCTGAGGTGGTATGTGTTTACGTAGGAAACATGCAGCTGAGGTCACAGCCATCAAGCAAATTCTACTAATTTCTGTTTAGGAGAAGCAAGTGATTCAAAAGAAAATGTAATTCAAAATCCTGAGGAGAATTTATGAGGATTTGTGAGGGTCAGGTCAAAAGATTGTTGCAGACTAACAGAGCTGAAAAGAATTTATAGCAATTCATGGAAGGCACACAGCAACCACTGACATCATGTTTACAGCAGAAGGAAAAACAATAAAAGCAAAACAATTCACCAATACAAGATATGCAATTTTTGTATCTAAAGAATTGAAAGATAAGCCCTAGTGTTGCATCGAACAGCAACAGTAGTAATAGTACTACAGAATCACGGAGTGGTTGAAGTTAGAAGGCACCTCTAGAGATCATCTAGTCCAACTCCCCTGCTCAAGCAGGGACACCTGGAGAACGCGGCACAGGGTGGCATCCAGGCGGGTTTTGAAGACCTCCAGAGATGGAGACTCCACAACCTCTTTATTCTTGCAAACTTGGATAACTCCAGATCTCTATTTCTTTTGAGACACAGGGAGTGAATCAGGTTTACCAGAATTTTTGAATATTTGTTGAATAGAAATGCTATGAGAAAATCACATTTAAAACATGCTAAACAAAACTCTGGCTTGACTTATGTTAACATGTAGGAATCTCAGATACCACTACAAGTATAACCTAGAAAACACACAGGACATACTTAATGCCATTAAATCTTACTTGCATGTCCCCCAATCCCCTTTGAAAAGGCAGGCAACTGTGCCAATAGAACAGAAATTAAAGGAGTGGCCAGAACTGCAATGGTTTTTATCATAGGTGACTCCACATGTCCTTCAGCTGCTCTGTGCTTTCTGGAGAGCCTGTAACTGGAAGAGTCTAGCCTAAGACTGACACATAACACTCAGTCTGCACTGACAGAAATCAGAGCTTCATGCTGTGACATACTAATTACTTTTACTTTTGTTATGAGCAATAGGGTCCATAACAAGATAAAATTGGATGACTAAGTTATATAAAATTTAGTTCTGATTCAACACATACTTTGGACAACAGCGAAGTCTCTATTGATTGCATTAGTAAAAAAGATGGGATGGATATATGCATGCATGACTATGGATTCCTTTGTCTAAAGCTGCTTTCACCTTTCCTGAAAAGATCTAATCTATTCTTGCATACTTAAAGAGGTATTTATTAATGTTTAGCTTCCTGGAGCTAATTTGGCTGCTCTCTGCAGCTATAAAATTTTATGACAGTAAACATGAGAGATGTGCCTAAATTGCACAGAAATGTTTCTAGACTGCCTAACTGTTTTACATTTCTTTTATAGTGTCAGTCCCATTAAATTTACACTTGTGCTAATTTTACAAAAAACTTTGTGTTAAAATTATTAGGGTGACAAATATGCTGAGTCAATTATTTTACTCACATCCCTTTAACTGCATATACTATTTTTTCTTCAGTTTGAGATGTATGTATGTGGAAATGCTACAGCAGATGTTGTTATGCTTGCCCAACTACTGCAGTCATTGGAAGGACCAGCAATGACAGTGAGAGATCATTAAAATGGGATTTTAATTGTTCACATTTCAACATGACCTTCAGAGCAAGATGCCTTTCAAAAAAAAAAAAAAAAAAAAGCTGCTTATTTCTTAACATTTGCTAAAATCTACAGTTAGAGTAGAAGAGAAATAACTATATTGATATAAAAATGAGCTGAATGTTACACAGAGGTCAGAAGATAAATCAGCTGCTGGACCTTCCAAGGAATGAAAGTAAGAGCAGAGTATGTTCTACAAAAAGAGCTACAAACCACTTTAGAATTAACCTCTCGCAGCAAGGATTTCTATAAAGGTAGAAGAGAGGAGATTAAGATTATGAAGAACAGATAAAGATTCATACATCTTTTGATGAGAGAACATTTCTCTGTATTGAAGCAAAACTAAAACTTGAATCAAGTTGGGGATTACAATTTTTATAGCCTATTACGGAACAATGTTCAGTTCCTATTAGGTGAACCTTTCCAGCCTTGAAGTCCTCAGCTGAAAGTAACAGTATAAGACTTAAGAATTTGTACAAATCAAAGCACTTTTTCTCTACACTGAAATTACTTCCAGGAAGATGTTTCTTCTTGCCCTCTCTCGTGCCTGTGATAGGGGTAGCACAACTTTTGATCCCTTCTCCACAAAACAGGTGCAAAATGACATAGAGGTCAATAACTTGACCTCATCTGAATTTTAACTCAAAATAAGGCAAGTGAGTGCAATCTGTTCATAGTCATCATGAACAAAACTAGTATGACTGACATAGCACAAACCTCAGTTCTTCAGCACCAGAATGTTACTTTTCCGTGCATTTTCTCTGTAAGGATTTTTCCTTTGCCCATATTCTCTTGCAAGTTAAACAAAGCTTTGGTTATAAAAATTGTATTGTATTGTAAAAATTATTTCACTGAGCAAAGCAGAACCTTGATTGGTTTAACAAGAATTTGATCTATACATCTGATCAATAACTGCAGCTATATACACAGATTTTGTCCTCTTCTATGCATGTCCAAGATAGGCAGATACTCCTGAAGTGCTTATTATATTGCAGTAAAGAGACAGATTTCCTTTTTTAGTATCACTCTATTTTCCCAGGAAAAGGATTAAACATTCCCAAATCTTATTTTCCTAACTCCTCTTTCTGTTTGCATTCCCTCATTCATTTTGCATTCATCCTTGCCTTGCATCTGTTTACAAACTAGTCTAAGCTAGTCTATTATTCATCTGCAGCATAATGGCGCAGCAGTCATTGCATCCTTTCTATATCATTCTTGCAGTTTTTTTTCCAACTTTTTTTTTTTAACTCATATAAGCAATCAAGCCAAGAAAGGGTATGAACACATAAAAAAAAAAAAAAAAAAAAAAAGTGTGCTTTGAACATCAGGCTTTTTACAACCTAAGCTAGGTTATTGCTGATTCCAGAGAAGAATAATGTTGAGAATTGTCTGCTAGAAAGTTTAAAGCTCAAAGGTATGATGAATGAGAAAAGCTAGAAATACAGAATTCACAAGAGATTTTTGATGCAGAAGTCAAGGAATATGAAAGACACTGTGAAAGCAGGCAGATGACTGTGTACTCAGATTTTGCACTGCGTCTCAGGTGTTTGGCACTTGGCACCTCATAGAACCCGCTACACCAAAGGCTGCTATGAAGGGAACTGTAAGGGGAGGAGGTCCATGAAACTCCTGGTTCTCCAGCCATGGACACTGTCAGCATCCCAAGCTTTCTAGTGTGACTCTATGATGGTGATAAGAGAATCTTCTGTCTCTCCACTGTTAAAGCTTTTTCTTATGAAGATGAGCATCCTTTTATCCTATTTTCTCTCTCAAAATTAGTTCTGTTCTTTGTTTTTCCTCTAAATATTAAAATTCACAGCTTCCTAATTCATCTGATTGATATACAGTTTCATAATGAAATAGAAAGAAAACCCTCAGAGACAACAAAATTATAAAAAATAAAAAAGCAGTAGCTTTTTTTTTATGAAATAGACCATTAAAATCACCACTCAATGAAGAGTGAAAGAGAATTCTGAAACAAATTAAAATAAATAAAATAGCTAAAAATCTTAATTGAGTTATGATTGCATTTTTTTAGGATACAGAAGCTTCATGCATCAAAACTGAAATCAACCATAATTTGCTTGAGGTATGGAAGTAATTTCCTCTCAGGTATTCATACTTATCTATTGTGGGAACTCTTACCATTTCTGTTAAGGAGCCAACAGACATTTCAGAGATTGGATCAATGAACCAGTGACATAGTGTAATTATAACAGTTACTCTTCTTGCACTCTTATGCTTTCCTTCACAAAATTTCACTACTTTTCTACTTAAAATGTCCTTTAAAATATTTTGAATACATACATATAAATTGATTTCTTATTAGTTTATTGGCCCTTTTGTACAATATATTTTTCAAGTATCAGAAAAGGTTCAATTAAAAACAAGCTCAGTATTTATTGTTTGAAAAAAAAACCCAATTGTGATCAAAAGGCATAGAATGCTCCCCTAAAATTTTACAAAGTAAGGAGAACTCTAAAGCACATATTTAAGAAAGAGAATGTCAAATGCTCTTCAAGAGCACTGTAAATTGTAAGAAAAAAAGAAATAAAAATACTAGCATCAGCTACAACATAATTTGACAAAAATAAAACAAATTGCACTGAGTTATTAAACTATTGTAATTTGCACAGTTCTGCACATATTTATATAAAAGACCAAGTGTAAGGCAAAGTTACATTCCTCAGATCAGAGTATGCAGGAGAGTAAGTGTCATTTAAGTCAGTCAATCAATGACCTGCCCACAGGCAGACATAGTATTCCTTTGTTATTACTAGTCCTCTGGTGGATACCAATTTTGACTTCATCTTCTATAAAGTTCTCTGAATACTAAGCAATACAGAGTTGTATATTAGGCCAAACAAATTATCCAAAACAAAATCCAAAACAAGAAATAGTCCTTACACTGCATTAGCAGTCACCTCTAGGTGGACTACGTTAGAGAAGAGAGAATTCAATTTGGACCACATGCTAGACCTGTTCATCCTTCCACAGTATAGATTATCGGATATACTATTGGACTGTACTTTCAGAGCCTGATGCTGTCCCTGCAGAAGTAGTGGTAAAATTCATCATGGCCACAGTTTCTGTCGAGGAGTGGATTATTATTTGAAAGAAGGCAGAAACATAGCAGCCTTGTTTCCTTTGGGAATTTAGGTCAGACTTTTAACAGGAACTCAGGCCCAAAGTAATGTCTTACAATGTAAAATAAACCTTTAATAAATACTTCTGTCTATTCATAAGTTACAGTGAGTGGAGGGAAAATATTCTCCATAAAATTTAATTGGTGACCTCAGAAGAGTGCTAATACCTAAAATATAACTACCCCTCTTATGACTTCCCAAATCAATAATAATAATGTCTGAGTATGAAGTTAGACCTTCTAAATTCAATAGAAATGTCAGTGACAGTAAATTTAAAGGAGACCTCATACTCAAAGGCATGAAAGCTCTTCAATAAGCAGAATAAAAAGAAAAAGTCTTCTGGCACTGTCCCAAGATCACCTAATGTATTTAGAGTATAAAACAGGTATCCTTGGTTATTCAAGAAATCAGTCTTCTGCCCCCTCAGAATGCAACTTTCTTAAAAACACAACAAACATAGCAGTCACCCACGGCTTGTGGGAAGAGACCTTTCCTTTGGATTTAGGTGCCTATGAAAGATATATTTCCTAAGAAAGATATGTTTCTTTGTGTTCACAGAGGCTAAAATGTTCTTTTATGTTTCAAGGCTTTTACTTTTTTGTTTTTTAATAAAAGTGAAAGATAGTCTTACTGCATCATGTGATTCCATGATCTGGGATTGAAGAAAAACACCAAATGTCTTGAGAGCTGTCAGCTCTGAGCGTGTTACAAAACAAGCCCGTGAGCCAAGCTGACTGAGATATGCTGGCCTCGCACAGTTGCTATAACATAACGATAAATGTTTAAGTTAAATGTCTATAGCACAAGAAATCCTCCCTTCACTTCAAATGTTTATGCAGAAACTCTATTAGGGTAATAGCAGATGCTGCAGTGTGCAGAGCGCTCATTACGGAGCGTGTTGCCGAAATCCCAAGGGGGACGCGGCAGAGCTCCGACTCCAGCATCCAGCAGCCCTTGGGATCGGCTGGCAGCTTATCTGGACAAGTGGAAAGGTGAAGGCAGAAAGCATGTCCTGTCCTTAAAAATACAGAGCAATTTGTAAACTCTTGGGAGAGCTAAGAACTCCAGCTCGCTCAGGGGAGCAATCTCGAGCTGCCACTGGGGCAGAGCAGCTCTGTGCCTAGCGCTACACTGAACTGGCGTTGCACTGCTTTTATGTGGGAGATGGAGTCAGTCCTTAAAATTCAAATTGAAATTTGCTTTCCCTGCAGGCTTTTTTTTTTTTTTTTTTTTTTTTTTTTTTTTTTTCCCAGAGGATTGGGCAGAAGAATGACAAAACAGAGGGGAAAAAAATTAATAAAATACATTTCATTCCTGTGCTTGCTGGCTTGTCTTTCTTACTCATCCAACAATTGCAGTTGGACGACACAAGTAAAACTACTCACATCAATGTGGTCTACAAGAATTAGGATCATTCTCTTGTTTACATCAATCTAGAAGATTGCTTTGCTATAAAATGTGGTCTCAAAGTATGCTAGCAGAGATTAAAAAAACAAAAAACAAAAAACAAAAAACACATAACTATCAGCTGAAGTAAATGCAATTTTTACCTGTATTGAGTCCAAGTCCTAAATGCAAACTGAAGAGAGTGTGAAAAGCTAGCTACCAGTGTTAACAAAATGATGTTATTTCCATTGTGTGGGAAAGAAAGTTTTGGAATAAATTTTCAAAATGTGAACATTTTCTTCAAAATTCTTAACAGAACTGGTTCTAAACAATTGCAAATATTTTGCTTTAATAATGATAAAACATTATATCTTGATAATGTAAGACTCAATTTATTATATAAGTAATTAATAGAATTTCTATTATATTGATTTAAAATTATTATAGCATAAATACCATAACTTCAGCATTATCAAAACACAGAAAGAGTCAAAATGATTATATAGATATTTTTTCATTGAAAATCTTATTGAGTTCAATTTATTTTCATAAAATGCATTCTAAATGAAGTTTCAGATACAAAAGACAGTACAGAGAACATTTTTATGGAACTCTGCTAGTATTTTACTGCATTACTAATTTACTGTTTTTACTAACAAAGGTTTACTAGTGTTAGAAGTATTTACTGATTCTTTCTTTTAATTACATTTTGCTGATGATGTTGAACTTTTCTGCATTCTTGACTTTATATGATAATGTCTATCAATGGTCATATGGGAATCCTAAAACCTGTGAGACAAGCTCATGTTTCTACTCAAGTAAAGATGATAAAGTCTTCCTAAAGGATCAAAGGATGTATTCTTTCACATAAAATGACTTTTGCTGTTTTTTTTTCTGAATTCAGTCTCTCTCTGCTGTTACTTACAGTTCATAGGGCACTGAGTAGAGTCAAGTGAGTCCGTTCTGCTTTAAAATGCTTGGAAAACCTGCAAAAATGCCCTACTGCACCCTTGTGCTCTTCCATGAAAAATGGAATTGGAAACTCTTTTATATAGAGATGGAATGCTAATAAGAGGTAATTACTATTATTTCAGGTGTAATTGTGCTATCAAATGGTTCTGTTAACACTAATGCTTTTCTTCCTACTTTTTCTTACTATGACAAAGAGAAAATAGCCATTAAGATATATATTTATGGACTTCAAAGGCTTGTTTTTTATAAACATGTATATATATAAATTCAAGTTTTATGTCAATAATGGGTGTCCTGAACTATAATGTTTATTTAACATTTAAATTACATGAATAAATTGATAAAGTCTCACAACCTAAGAAACTGATGCAAGTATTTATGAGAACATTTAAATACATGTGTAAATCCAGTTAATATAGACTGAAAACAATGCAGCATGGATGTGTTCTTAAAGCCAAGGACACACATGACTATTTAACCATTGGATTGAATTTGGTTTGAGACAGAAAGGACATTATAAAAACTTTTACTTAAATAAATGCATTTATTTGGAGACTATAATTTACACAGTGCTTTAAGAACACATAGGATAGCAGCTCTGAGTAATTATTTAAGATGACATATCTATATGATTTCAGGAAATTGGACCTGTTAAAGTATGGGGTGGGAGAAGAGAGGGCATCTTCATTCCAACTGCTTTTAGGGATATAAAAATCTCAAGTTAGTTTGTTAGTCACTCAAGGTTCTATATACAGCTAATGGAGAGGAATGGGCAGCTCCAGATGGTGATCCTTTATGAGCCTGGAAGTGGTTAGGTAGGGAATTATTAGTTCTGTCTTTCTATGCCTTTCCCTAATGATTGTGAAAAGTAATATTACTGCAGACATCAAGGAAACTCTTCATACTTCATGTGGAGATATGAAAACAGTAAAAGGCACCATTCCTCAGTTCATTTTTATATCGCTACAAAAGGACAAGAGGGAAATACAAGAGGGAGAGAAGAAAAAAGACCGAAAAAAACCCAACCAACCAAACAAAAAACTCCAAAAAAAAACTCAACAAAACAAAACACCAAGGAGATTTGGAAGGCAGTGATGAGCAAATATGTTTCTAAACCAAAAGGGATACCAAGTGATATATGCCTCCAGTATAATTCCTCCTCCTTCAAATGCTGCAATTAACAGCACTAGAAATGACAGTGATACCTTCAGCATAGTAAACACTTCACATCATTAACAAAAGAATGGCAAAATATTAGCAATCAAAAAACTAATTTTAGTAAAGACAAGCAATAGCTGGAAATCCAGTCTGAAAGACCACAGTATGAAATGTGCAAAGGTCTAAAGGAAATAAGGCAGGTAAAAATTACAATTTTTAGAAGTAGTTGCAACTTTTTCCACTTAGCTCCAGTTTTGCTCTGATTAAATTGTTTTGCAGTTGATGATATGATCATTGTCACCACCAAACCAGCCTCAGCAGATCACATTACAGTAAATACCAATTGATAATAAAGCAAGCAGCTTTTCGGGGCTCCCAGAAAAAAAAAAAAAAAAGTAATAAATAAAAGGAAGACAAGGCTAACGTGTTATTTGTTCACAGGATCAAGGAGCAGTGGATTACCAAGTAGGGAAAAATGTTTGTTGATTCATGATTCAAAGACAAAATTGAACCTATGCAGATGGAGGTCACTGGGAATTGTTCTAATTAGCAAAGCGCAACAAGATAGATCATCCATTTCTGCTTCCTCTCCCAAGTGTCCAAATACAACTCATCAAGAACAGCTGCCGGGAGGGAAAAAAAAGTAGAAAAAAAACATGAAAACTAAAACATACACATGGGATAAAAGATGGACGAGCCATGGCTTCTTTGAAAACTGGAGGTATGCTTCACTATGAATTCCTTCCAAAGAAAGAATCACGAACATATCTGAGAACCATAGTTTTAGCATCAATGCACAATGGAAGAATATTCCTATAGCTTCAATCTAGATGTTTTTAAATAAATAAAAGAAGCTGTGTGTAATAAATACTTACTGGTATACACAAGACAAATTCTCTCACTGCGCTGGTAGAGCCGTATGTAAATAATATACTTCAAGCCTCAAATCTGTTGTGATAGACCTGCTATAGCAACTCCACCATTGCTTTGCTGTTCTCCTGAATTTTATGCTATTTGAAGCTAAAGTACCCACAAAAACAGTGCAGTTTAAAACGAAGCTACAAAATATGCTTCCAAAGAAAAAAACTGAAACTACTTTCCATAGTCTTCATGATATAATCATAATTGAAAACATCTCTTGAAGTTGTTTATATGTTATGAATGTGTTGATTTTGAAATTTCACTTTACACTGAAACATGGGTTATTAAGGAAGAAGAAGAAGAAGAAAAAGGAAAACCTAGATTTTGCTTAGGAAAAAAATCCTAAATAAATAATTCATACTTGGATGAACTGAATTCTAGTCTTTTAGAAGGTGCCAACAGATGGTTTACATTTATAGAAAGCACACTAGCTGACTCCGAAACAGGAATTAAAATTCATAAACCATATCATTAGTTCTTCTTTGAAGCACCATTATGTTTATGATGTGGATTTGGATTTTCCCAGGTGAACAGGCTTTAATCACAATTTTACTAAGGAAAAAGTGCAACATGGCCCTTTTTAGCTGCTTTACAGTGTTTATAAGTTTAGAATTAAGCTGATTTGGTGATCATGTCAAAAACAAATTGAGAAAATGGAAACTGAAGTATGATTGATGTTTTTAGCTATTATGAATTTCATAGTGACTTCAAAATTTTCACATTCTTCAGATGCCAGGCATTTGACCGTCAGTCTTCTCATATTAGAGGTTCATGTGCTGTGGTTTCAGTTTCTAACACCACTGCTTGAACTGAGCATTGTAATTACCAAATAAACAGTGAGCTTGCACCTCATATAAAAGTGGGCATGTAGCAGTTCTCAATTAATTTAGTAACTCCCAAATCTAAATACACTCAATAACAGTCCAGTATTATTGCAATATTTCATTTTTAGGTATTCTCACTGCTAACTGTTCCAACCTAAAAGATAAGGTTATGATTAAGGCTTACTTCATACCTCTAAAGCATACACTGATCAGCCTTCATTAGAGCATTGTTTTACATGTCTCTTCTCTTTTCATGACACATTTATTGTTTAATATATAAATTTTTGATATAGGAGAATAATACCATGAGGTACGGGAGAATCCCAATAGGTGGAAGAAGAGTTTGCTGCTACATCATCAGTCGTAAGATACAGGTAACTTTTCCAGCATAAGGCTGATGAACTGAAAAATAATTTTAAAAGTGATTTTTCTCAATACAAAGCTGATAAAGTAAAAAGACAAATCTTACTTGAATTGATAGAAACGGAAAGAGGGGATTGCTACAAATAGGCCAAAGGAAGTGGAAGACTTTGGCTTGTTTAGAGGAGGAGGAAGGAAGGAAGAAGGGGAGGAAGGACTCTGGTACTCTCTACAAACATAGTAAAGGGCTAGCAGGGTTTGCAAGGCTAGAGAACAATATTGGCATAAGAATTGGAATCCGTCCACTCAGGTGGAAATGCTTCAGTTACAAATTGCAGCATTGAATGAATGTACTAAGTCATTTTCACATAAGAGAAAACAAAATCCACACCACCACCTAGAACCTCGGGTAATTTCTTCTTCAAAAGCCCACAGGATTAGCTCAGTCTCTAGATCCTTTCTCATTTTCTGTAGAAGAAAAAAAAAATCACCAGAAGCAAAACAGCAAATCTCTTTCATGTGTAGTAGGTTTTTATAGCTTTTTCAAAACACTGTAGCAGTTGCAAACTGAGGTGACCTACATATTTATACCAACATTTTTTTACTGTGAGTAACAGTATAGAAAACTACTGGGGATGCAAAAATTAGAAGGGAGTCTGTATAAATTATTGAAGAGTAGATAATAGAACCCAGACTCGTTCTATTTTCCAGATATTTTCCTCCAACTCATTCTGCTGTTTCCCCACTCCTAATCCCTACCAGCTATCCTATCAAATTAAATCAGGTCCAAATGTCTATGAAAAATATAGGCTGGCTAGAATGCTGAGATATATACGGTTACAGGAGGACTTGATCCAGTTACAAATCAGAGCAGTATGGAGATACATTATGTAATGGAGTTCTAAGTTACAAGTTAAAAGTTATAAATACATCACCAGTATCTTATGAATTAATTTGAATGAGAAGAATGATAGTTATCATTCTATCTTTGCCGCATAGGGCTTTCTTGACCTGTTAATAAGAAACATATAACTTGTTCTGTCCAACTACAGTCTGAAATCTACTATTACGTATAGCAACACAAAACCCACCTTTAATAAATAAGCCCTAGGAAAGCACTATTACACTCAGCTCTGAATTGAATCTGTTACCTCCAAGGCACTATCTAAACTCCAAAGCACTATCCATCCTCCAAGGCACTGTCTAAACAAACTCATTTTCTGTAAAATTCCTGCTCTTCTTCTGGAGAAGGAATACATATTCTACATGCTGTCTAGAAATTGCAGGTGCTATAGTTTAACAACAAAAAATGACAAAAATTAACACTGTTTTTAATATAAATTGCTGTGAGGTAACAGAAAGCAATTTCATATAACTAGCTTAGAGGCCAGCGACAGTAAAATATAGCCTGGAGGAAAAACATTTTCTTAAGACTTTGTTGTGATACCTGAAGCAAAAAGCAATAGATTCAATAAAAAGTAGTAGTTAATCCCAAGGCATTTTATAACTGCTACTGAATTCAAATCTGTCACCATTATCTTGGGGCTTTATGCACTGGAATCTTTGTAAACTAACAAAAATGAGATGATAACCTCAAAACGGGAATTGGCCTGTGGCTCTTGACAGAAAATAATGGAGAAGGTCCTAGTTCAAACTATTTAATACGGAGCTCATTCAGAAGGCCTTCAGGACAACAGATTTTTTTTTTTTTCTAGTCCATAAATATCTTCCATGACTACGAATACATGCAAAATGGTATTGTATATGGCAGTCAGTGTTTCAGACACTTGCTCAGTTTAGGTGGTTCTCAAGATACCTCTTGCACAGAAACAGTTCTCCCCATCCTGTCTTTCCTGTTAGTCAGACAGATTAGTCTGAAAGCAATTGGAAAGTTAGTGTTCATGCCCCGTCAGAAGGAGTGATGCATGGAAACAGCTCACTTTGTGGGATACTCAGAAGATTAAGATGCCATGTAAGAGCTTTTTTGTACATGAGTGATTTCAGCTGAACTCTTTGCAGGGTACCATGTGCTGCTGCTTCTCTCCTGTTCAGTTCAAGATAGGAATGTTCTCAATGCTCTGGAGTATTTCAATTGGTTAGATTCAGGTCCATTATTAATATCTCATTTCCTGACTGTTGCTAGGAGCCTCATTAATACTCTGCAACTTGACCATTAATATCGCATATTGGTTGTTAAAGACCTGAAAGTTTCTGATCCTTAAAATCATTATTTTCTTTAAAATTCAAGACAGATACCTATATATCTGGAATCTACATTTCCTATAGCTATAGGAAAACTAACAAGACTCAACAAAACACAGTCTATTCATTATTGCTTGTATAGAAGCTTATTCAAAACAAGAGACAATATATTGATTAAATTTCTTGAAGAATGCCTGTAAATTACCATGTTGAAAATCTGTCTGTTAGGCTATGAACAGCGTAAATTATTTCAGGTGTAGTTTGACTTATGCAGCTGCTTATTATATGCTTTATTTTTTTTCATTTAATAAGGGGACAGAATAAAGGATGCTGTTCAATGATTCATTTTGCCATCATGCAGATCCAATCTCTATGTCTTTCCTTATCCATATTCTTAGGGTTCTTGGACTCCTTGAAACAGTAAACACAACTTTTGAGATATAATCAAATAATTTTGCAAGTATTTTATTTTTTCTGGCATAATGATATTCACAAACATACCTCCACCAGAAAAAAATGCACAATCACTTAGTTTAAAAGTATTTCTGCTTTGAATTTATTTTTGAATGATGAACGTTTCACAGGTATATTGGGTCATATGTTTTTAATATTTCATATGCTTGTTTGCACAAATTATGTATTTGACATGGTGATAGAAAAGAGAAATGAAATCCATGCCCACCTACAGCTTTATATGGGGGCATAATGCTGTGCTCTAGACTGAGATGAATCCTAATGTGTATGTTTCCTTGCTATTTGTAATTATTATTTCATATGCTTCTCAGAACCACAGTCCTAAACTCTCAGCTATACCACATTATACTACTACATCCATAAAGTCATTCAGGAAGAACAATAATCTTTGAGACTTTTACTGGGTGTGTTTACTGAGTCATACTTGTCAATCCATATACAACCACTCCCCCCAAGCAACAACAACAACAAAAATCATTTTTCTGAAGGACCATAATTACAGAGAATTTATTGCTTTTGGAAATAGAAGAGAATCTCCTGATCTTCATATTAGAGCATATGGCCATCAAAAACTTCTAGTCATTACTGTCCAACTCTGCAACAA
Organism: Tinamus guttatus; assembly: GCF_059628265.1. Taxonomy (NCBI): domain Eukaryota; kingdom Metazoa; phylum Chordata; class Aves; order Tinamiformes; family Tinamidae; genus Tinamus; species Tinamus guttatus. The sequence goes on from NW_028289037.1 coordinate 4,652,403, forward strand.
ATGATCCACCATAAAGCAAGGCCAAGAATAGACACTCCACCCTGGCTTGAGGTGCATGAGTTAAAGTTGTTCAGGTCCCTACTGGCGCCTGCCTTCAGTGCAGGACAGGGTGCAAGCAGCTGGGAGGGTAGTAGCTCGAATGTCTGCCACAGCCACTGGAGGACTACATGCCCATGATGGCCTGACTCAACCAAGTCTCTCACCTGGATTGCATCATATTGACTCCCACATATAGGAATACCTCAGAATGGTTTTGAACCCCCAGAGAGTTTATAAGCATTCCTTTCAGGCAGACACACAGATGTATATGAAATATTGACTCATTAGGGAAATGAAGAAAGTGGGAAGAAGGATTACTGTCAGAAAGCCTTTCAGACTTATCTTGTGCCACTACTAGACTGTCTAGTTACAACTGCATCGGTGGGTGGGTTGTATGGACATCTTTTGTTTTGTCTTCTTCACAATTTCTGAAGGCAATACTCCTGTCAATAAGCTATTCTACCAAACTATCAGAATAATAGGCTTGGCTATAATGAGATTCGTCTGATCTATTTCAATATCTCTATTAAGATGTCAAGAGTAATTGTGCCCTATCCCCAAACATTTATTAAAATAGAAGTCGATAGTGACAAGTTAGGTAGACAGTTTCTGCACAGATGTCAGAACCTATGTAGGGTGAGGAACCACATAGGAGATTTCTATCCCAAGGTCTGCAAGGAATAGACTATGTGACTTTTGGATTAAGTTCATGATTTAATGCGCACTAATTAGGTGAACCACCACTGCCAATTATGAGCCTCTCTGTTTTTGTAAGATCTTCAGAAGCTGAGATAAAATCATTTCCTTTGTACTTGCTCAATGTTTCATATTATATCTTGATTTACACACATTTAAGTATATACTTACATAAGATATCCAAGATAATTTTTTTAAACACAAGAATCAATTTTCTGTATAGAGAAAATATGATTCCTCATAAATTCCTAGACAATGATTCAAGAATTTTCATAGATTTCAAGCACTCTATAAAGACTATTATAATGAATGTTTTGGGGGCATACTATAGAATGAGTGCTAACCAAACCTTTCAAACATAATTTCCAAAAGATTTAAATTGAATTTTGCATGCATTTAATCATATATGCAGTAATCCAGTAGAAATCAAGGCTGAACATGACTAAGTCTTTGGTGTATTTGGCCAAAGGGGGAAAAAAAAATCCGAGTTTCATAGAAATCTCTAACAAGTTTATCTTTACTTTTCTCTAACTAAAGCAATAATAGCAAGGCTTTCTCTATACGAATGGATGTGCATTCTTTTACACACAGTTGCAAGCATAAGACTATTGCAAGACTGTAGATCATTACACTGCTTATAAAGCTGCAAATACATGGAGTTTCTGGGGAAGCTGTGTGTTTTCAAACAGTTGCTCAGAGATCTCACGGCAGTTGCCAGCAAGATTGGCTCTTACCACTGTCATTCCCTTAACTGTATCTACTGACATTCCACTTTTGCCTTCAAACCAGATGTCATCCATTACAGAGAACATTCTCTCCACAGGTGCATTAGTGCCTCTGCATGCCAAAACAAATTCAGCGAGGAACAGGAGATTTTAGAATGTATGGTATTTTTTTTTAATTATTTAAAATTTTCACCCATCTTTCAGTCAGCTTTCTGCACCCAAAAGCCCCTAACAGAGAGGGGGAGAAACTTCCAGCTTAAGAGAGACTTTTATTTCAGCAAGGGAAAGGTTCCATTATTTAAATATAAAATAAAAATGAATGTACCCTCCCTGTGGTTTTGGGCCTATTTTCTGCATGATATTAAGATGACACAGGATTTTAGTTTAAGAGAAAAAAAAAGACAAAACAAAACAAAGCACAACTCACATTTATTTACTAGGGCACTGGCATTGCAATATTGCTGAGATATGTTTGGTGAAGAGACGAAAATATACTTTTGATGGACAGGCTTGTGTAAATTCATATAACTATGTTAGCCCATATAACTTATGATACTAGACTTGCATAACCACTGTAATGGAGAGGATTCATATCTAATAAATTAGGCTGTATTGCAGGTCTGAAATAAGACCATGCAAGTGCTAAGTGTTTTAATACTGACCTATATCCCTAACAAGCACAACCATAGTCATAACGGTATCAAGGTCAAGGGGACTGAAATTTTCCAGTTAAATGAGATGTGCCCATGTTACATTATACAGCTTATATGTCTGTCACCTTCAGCCCCTACACTAACTCAGACTGAGTTTAGTTGGGGTAGTGCAGAGTAAGCTGGGAGAGCTGCTATACTTAAACAGCAACTCCTTTTCAGACACTCTTAATTCATGCTAAAAATGCTTTTGTATGGGATAGCAAAGGAGCATTTACAGTGCTGTTAAATCATACATTCAGCAATTCTTCCTGAGTAGAGGCCTATATATGCGGTGCTAATTACTGCTGACACTGCATGGAGGCAGTTGCTGATGGCGGTGATATTAGTATAAACACAAGCACAATCTGTAATTAAAAGACCATGACTCTTTCTATACAAACATTTCTTGTTGCCTATCTCATGTGGTGATGCAGATTTCAAAATCTACTCAGCATGCCAGGGAAGAGCTGGAAGAGCAGCTCAGGTGAAAGCAGGCAGGATTTAGAGGCTCTTAACTCTCAATTTGGAACAGAATTGAGGTTGGGAAGAAATTTTCTAAAAGCAAAAGGAATGTAGCAAGTAATGTACTGCTCCTCTTGCAAAAAAATCCAGATAAAAACTCACATTCTACTTTTACTATTCTTACCTGTATCAGACTGCAAAAACTGACAGCACCTCTCCATTTCTAAGAAGTTAGAAAATATGACTAACATCCTAGAGATGTGAGACTTTGTTGTTGTTGTTCTTCCAAAGAAAATCGATTATTCTTTGTGTGTGTGCACATATATATATATATTATTTTTTGTGAACCTTTAGGTTTCAGTGAAGGTATTTTTCTGTAGCCAGGAGAACCCAAAACCACTCACCTCCTCTAGTGAAACCTGAGCTTTTCAGAAAACCTTAAGGTCTGCGTCCTACACGAAAAAAAATCTTGGGAATCGGAAACACTCTAGTGGGTGAAGACTACATGTGTGGCCAAATAAATTAGGAGGTGCCTCATCTGCTAGAAAAAGGAGAGACAACACATACTTCACCTACTAATTTCACATATCTCCTAAGCCATTAAATTGCATATATTTATATCATGGACTCTGGTCTGCATTACTGGTGTCCTCTTAGTGTCAAAGAATGGCCACCTTTTGTTCCTTCTTACAGGAGGCAGGGATGATTTTCATGGCTTTGCTACAGAGAAAAATGATAATATTTTTGTATTACGAAAGAACACAAATTAATCTCTTGAAAAGATAGTTTGTTACATGCCACTCAGACACACAACTTCTATCCCTTGACTATGAAAAATCATGTATAAAGTTGCAGGAATGCACTTGGTTCTCAGGGGGAAAAAAAGGTGACACTGGGAGTCTTCCTTGCTTTCAGTTTGTTCGGTTAGAGTGTTGTTATTATAATTATTAAAGCCAGGGGATGTGGACATCTGTCTGCTCACTTCCCTCCCATGTGCAGCAATGTGTGTGGTCCTCTAAATGAAACTATTAGCTATGCAATCCTGTAGCCCTGTACCAATTCTGAGCTGGCTGAACTCATGCCAATTAGAAAGTATTCTGCTCTGTATCCCCATTTCACCCACCCATACACACTGTAAGAAAACAAATAACGCTTTCAAATAACGTTTTTGTGTTCCTTCCTTAACCTTCCCTCTAATTTCTAAATTTATTATTTTAAAATGAAAATGTACGCTAAATTAACAGGTCTATTTTTAAAATGCAAGCCTGCTCTACAGCAGCATGCTCCACTGGATGATAATCACTGTATGAACAGCTGCTCTGTGAGGTCAGGGAGTCACTGAAGCAGAAAAAGTAGCCACCGATGGGTGATCTCAATATGTCATCGATCTAACGCACAAAGTTTGCATTACTAAGAAGAATGCATTAATAAAGACTAATGGGAACTAATGTTTACATGCAGAAGTTATTACACAATTAAGGATAGTCTACTATACTCATTAGTAAGTGTCCTTTGATTGCACAGGTGTTTATGAAATACTTGTTGGGAGGTTTTCAGCTGAGGCACAACAAGCACAAATATACTTCATAACACTGAATTAAGAGATTTACTTTGTTTACTGATATAGTTAACTTTTCAGACTAAGGCAGCCTTTTTGAGATACAAGATTACATACTATACACAGCAACTGTAAACACACATATTTTACAACATAAATCTTGCAACACCACTACCATCATGCAAATCCATCACAACAGCACTGTCCAATCTTTATTTAATGCCTTTTTGGGGTCATAACACACAGCTTGAAGCAGTTTCTAATGAGGGACAGAAGCACGCACACAGCTGACTTCCAATTCCTCCCAAGACAACCAAGCTATGCTACTTCACACGCTCTGCCTCTTTTTTTTTTTTTTTTCATGGCCAGATATGTAACGATGTCATCCACCACACTGTACGAGTAGTATATGTTAGTTAAATGGATTTTTTTCTTTTTCAATTATCTAGCAACATTTTGTCAATTATCTAGCAGCTTGCATTGGTCAAACTTATCATACACTTCACAGATCTGTCAGATTCCTATAATGATGGAACATATGTTAAGAAGACCCCAAATCCCTATCAAAAAAAAAAAAAAATCAAACATGAGAACATGAGGCCTGGACCAAAAGATATTTAATGCATGTACAATGAAAGGAATCTAGTGATTTTTTGAATTCACTGGTCACAATGTCACTCTCTCTTTCAAGTGGTTGCAAGTAGTTCCTTCACTTTTAAAGCTAAAAAGCCATCTTCTCTCCTATTAGCTTTTGTTTTAACACTGTACTTTTATTTCCACAGCAGAAGAAATCTTTTTCCATGAGCTGATTGTCAAGTGAATTTTTTTTTTTAACTACCTATCTCTCAGCTCTACCCAAAACCTTGACATCACTCTCAAGAACCATCTGTGAATCTGCGGACTCTTCAGATTTGGACAGAGTATACTATTCAACACATTTTTGAAGTTATTCAAAACAGATTTTATACAATGTTCTAGTCAGCCCATATAGAAATAACTCTAAAGCACTAGCATGCTAAATAAATATACTACTAAATTAATATAAGCAGCCTTAGGAAAGTTTTGGAGATATTTTAAACAGATAATGTTATAAAACATAAAGAAAACCCTTAAGCTAATGAAAAAAGTTAATTTTGTTATTTTTAGAATAAGTAAATGACAGTTATACTCAAAAATATAAAGAAAGCCAAAAAGAAAGAATTCACAAATACATAATTTTATACTAATGACCAACTCTTGACTTTGTTGGTGCAAACGAATGTAAAAGTGAACTTGATTAAAACCCAGAACCTCTAATTATTTACAGCAATCCCATCTCACCCATGCAACCTCTGCTCCATGAAGACAAATGAAACCTAGCCTAGACAAACGTGCTCTATGCCCTATCTGATCTGTGTCTCTTCTGATAGTGCCAACAAATTGTCATGAATTCTCTGACAAGTGACTACTAAGAACTTAAAGACTGCCAGACACAGCAGGTTAAAATAATTTAGCAAAGCAGGCAGTATTTCATCAAGTAAACGAGTAGGAAATGATTTAAAAATACCACTTGGCCAATGCAATTATGCATATGAGCTCAGATTTTCAGATTTAGAACATGGCTGAGGACAGCCAATAGAAAGAATGATAAGCAGTGGCTGGATTCAATGAGCTTGAAGATCTTTTCCAACCATTATGATGCTGTGATTCTATGTACCATGCAGACCTCTGCAGCCAACCTTGCTCACGCAGAGCAGAGGGCCAGCAGAAGTGAGTCAGACTGCCTTCCCAAGAATAATAGCTCTGAGACAATCCTCTGGCAACACAATGAAATACTTTAATAGGAGTCATCACCCACTGCAACAATCACCAGATCACCCATAATTTCAACGCTGTAAATATTACTTTTTTTTTTTTTGAACGGTTATCACAGATAGCAATATCGGAAGTCTGATGCTCGATGTTATCATCTCCTTCAATAAGGGCAAATTGACTACATAAAAAGATCACTTTTATCAATCCTCTATTACTTATATTAAAAGAATTCTTTTCACACATTCTAAGCAGAAAATTTGTACAAATGAAAAAAAAAAAAAAAAAAAAAACAGGACAGAGTTCTATGCATGACACCAAAGAGTTATACGTGGTCTTGTACAGTAGTATATATATCCAAATAAAGCTTCTGCATGCATCCAATTTTACAAATTTAGGAATACAAAACAAATTGAGCCTAACTGACTCAAAGTGATTTTTGTCACTGAATTTGTATTCCTCACTACAGTAAAGAGACTACAGAAAGAAAATATTAAAAAAAAAAGTCTTGTAACTTCATGGCTTGACAACTAAAGCAAAATTAGTGGCCCAATCCTATGCATTTTGATAACTGAGCTGCAATTTTATAGCCAAAATGCATTGTATATACAAGACTAACCATACATTTTTTCACATGTAAAAGAGAGAGTTTCAAAAATTGCTTCAGAGCTAGGTTAATCAATGCCATCACCCCAAAATTAATTATACAGCAATTATTTTTTGATGTTTTACATGTCTTCTGATTACGTCTTAGTCAGTAATTCACAAAGTGTCTACAATCTTAATATGATTTCCGATGTTAGAACAAAAATTGTTGATTGTTCCTTAGTAACAGAAGATTTTTTTATGCTCTAAAGACTTAATCATTCATTTTATCAGTTTTTAGATAATGCTTCTAAGTATCTCCATGATACTGGTAATGAATACTTTAAATTGAATATAATATATTTATTTAAAAAATTGAATTATGAAGAGTTTTTCACAGAGCCCAACACAGAACGGTCACCTGTCAGAAACTTCTTGACTATCCCTAGGTGGTCATCTGAACACAAAGCCCTTTGCACTCCAGGGAGCCTATTATCATTATTTTTGCTGATGGAAAACCTTAATGCAATGCAGAAGTCTTTACATTTTTGGAAAATCTCTGGGAATAACACAAAAATAAAATCAAAATCAGGACACACAGAAAGTGGGAAGTCAATAAGAAGAAACAAAAAAAAAATTGTTTCTAAAAAAGAATTGTAATCTTAAATATATTTAGAGTCTGATGAGATAGAGGCAAGGCATTCTAGAAGATGCTTTAGGTTTGGGAAAGCACCTGATCTCTTTTGCCTCTAATTATATATAAAAACAACCACAATTCCACTGTGATCATCAATGGGATAACCCATTCTGTGGGGGCAAAATGAACATATCAGGATTCCATCTGAAGTATCCAAAATGGGTAGTTATAAACTGTAGAGAGAAAAAATGAAGCATCAGGAAATGTTGAACAGAAAACGAAAAGAGAAAAACCATTCCAGTGGAGTATTTGCCAGTCATAGTGACTCTTGCATTGAGGTTTTAAGCGACGCTGCTGTTTTCATACATCGATGGGACTATCAAGGCTCTTCTCAGAAGGCAGGTCTGCAGCAGACATCTCTTTCTAAGAGAACTGTAGGAGCCTCTGAGTCCAAAGTGAACGAGTGAATGAATAAGAAACATGAAAAGAAAATGAACATAATACTGACTACTGAATTAGAGTAACATACAGAATGATGATGAACTTCTCCTTAACCTTGCACTTGAGAATCAAACTCTCAGATTTAAGCAAATGAACTCTAGATCACAAAACTTCAGATTCTTTCGACTGCAAAATTTAGAAAAGTCCCTGAGAAAGCTGATCTAATCAGAGGGTTGGGCCAGATGAGAGACTTTGGAGATCCCTTTCAACCTAAATGATGATGATGATTCTTCAAGCAGGAAATGTCCATGTGATCTGCATTTATTTATACGTATCTAGTACCTGAGACCTACCGATGTTACCATGGTTCAAACATAATAATCACTAACTGTCAGTTTGTTCATACAGTTCATATAAAGTAATGCAAAGAATGGTTTGGTCAGTCTTGGGTTATTCATTGGGTTCTAGTAAGGCTATTTTTCATATTGGTTTCATTTCTTTTCAGTAGCATATTAGACCCACAAAAAAACGATCAACAGAATCTTATTAATCATACATGGAAAACTTCTGTAATTTATTAAACATCCACGTCTGTTCTAGTCCATATTTGAAAAAAAAGGTACTGGTTAGAAGCTGAAAGCACTGAAAACCATAAGCAAGCCTTTCTGATGAGATGGGAAGAACTTATTTGGCTAGTAACCAGAGTCTTCTCTGGTAACTATTAGAAAATAACAGCTGTGCACATAGTAGGTGTCTAAGAGTTTCAGTGAAGATGGACAAACACACACAAAAATAAATTGGCTTGATACCGTAATTTTACCATCTCTGCAGTGCTAAGAACTATTAAAAGTTATTTTAAATGTACGGACATGTCTGAATGCTTATAAGGAAGGTGACAGAACAACTCCTGAGCCTTGCACAAAGGGCCTGTAAAATTGTTCACTTTACATCTTGAAGCTCTCTGCAGCAAGGAATGTATCTCCGGTGGGGACACAAAGCCAACACAGTAGCTTTCAGATGTGCTTCTCTATACCAGGGAAAGAAGCACAGCTAGAAAATTTCTCCCCTGCAGGAGCCAACCACTGAGGCTATACACAGGTATATGATTTAGTACTATCAGAAATCACAACATATACAATAAATGGAAAAATTCGCACCTACCTGGATTTTGCAAGTAAGCACATGTCTCTGCTTCACTGCTATTTTTCAAGGACTTCAGATGATGATAATAAACCCTCCCACTGTCACATATGAAAGACAAGCCATGTGTTTGCAATACTGTTGCTTGGAAATCGTAGGTCCAGAAATAGTTGGCGCTAAAGTTTAAATAACATTATAGAATTCTTTCAACCTTCCTACTCTCGCTGTGTAAATGTGAAAGTATTGCAAATCTTGTTGACAGTTACTGCCATATCTATTGGCACACAGTCGGCAGCAGTTTGAAAAGTGTTGTGCAGCATAGTTAGTGCCCATTGCCTGTCTCCCTATATTTTCATACAATTTATTTTCAGCCCAGCAGGCAGCACCTGCCATTAATTTATTGAGCAGTTCAAACTTTCCAATACACCTGACTTTACAATGTGTTCTTATAAACAACCTGGTGGTTGGCAATGCTTAACTGTATTAGGAGGGAGACTATAATTTAAAGGCAACAAGTAAAAATGGAGTAGATCACTTAGAAGACCTGCAGAAGGCTATAGTATATGAACTGACAAAAATAAAAATCTGCTCTCCTTTACTTTGGCTTATCATCAATACAAGCACACTAAATCACCAGACTGGCACTTGGTCTCTGTAAAAGCATGACTGAAGGAACACTAGTAGCAAACACTGCTCTTTTGGTAGATGTGCTTTGGGCACATGCTTTTGCTATACAGTATTCTCTAGCAGATCATAAATGTTCATATGAAGAAAACAAATGGAAAAAGGTAAAAAGCACCCTTAAATTGATCATTAGATATGAAAAAAACTCCCTGTGCAAAGCAATTTTTCACTAGAAAAATATTTACATGATTCCTATATATATTTATAGTTATACATACCTAAATGCTTTGGTTCTCTGCATGACACTCTGCAGAGTGAGGAAAAAGATCAGAAAAAAATATATATAAAATGGATTGAAAATGACATTTTTGGACTAATATATACTCTTTCTCATCCACAAACACTAATTTCTCCTGTACATCCCACTTCTGTCTCAAGTGAGTAATGCCAGAGTATGTACATCCAACTTACTGGTCTTACTGGTGGTCCTAGTCAAAGTATTTCTACCACACACACTTTGAGAATATTTTACTTATCTTTTTATTAGAAGGATGAATGCGTATATTACCTCCAGTTCCCTCTCCTGTTGTTACTCAAAATTAAATTGCTGTCAATACAACACCTTTCACAAACACTCAAGGAACTTGACATTTTATATTAACAAGTAATAGGAGACTAGATGGATCAGAGGATATCATTGCGTGTTAAAGCAGCCAAAAATGATCAGCTAGGTTATTCTATTTCTATTTCTGAATCTTTCATCTTAAGATTCAGGCATCTGGGGCAGGGTTAAGTGAGCAAACAATGTGAGAAATATGCTATCAGACATTCCAAGGGAATACTTGTCTGTCATTAAACAAATTGAATATTTTAGAATGGTTACTGTAGCTTTTGCAGTATACAAAAGCATATGTTTGGCATCAGAAAATATTACTATAAATCATAGAATCATAGAATCATAGAATGCTTAAGGTTGGAAGGGACCTCTAGAGATCATCTAGTCCAACCCCCCTGCATACGCAGGGTCACCTAGAGCACGTGGCACAGGACTGTGTCCAAGCGGGTTTTGAAGATCTCCAGAGAAGAAAACATATAAGCACATATCTGAACACATTTAGCTTTCCTTTTTAAAGGGATGGCAAACATCCACAACATTCACATTGGAACAAAGTCTGAAAGGGTTAAAACAGTCTCTATCTTAAATGCATCCGACCTTTCTACTTTATTTTTATCATTTTCCATGTGCTTGAAATGTTTTCAACAGACCAATTCCTTAACTCACATAGGAATCTAAATTACAATAATCATATGCATTCCTTTCCCCAAGAAAGGAAACACCTGTTGTAGTTAGCTAATTGATGACTTTTTGTAAGCATTTAGAAGAAAAACTTCATAAGTAAAAAAACAAATGAATTATAAAAACAATATGAAACTCAAAGAGTAGTTGCAGACAGCAACAGATGTTTCCACTTTGTCAAATTAAAAAAAAAAAAAAACTCCTTACCAAAGTACCATAACAGAATATGGTTATTTTATAACTAAGATGAGTGCTTGTTTCTTTTCTCACACTGGTCTAACATTTCTGCAATAATTGTTACTCATAAAAATTAAGCTCTATAAAAATAAGAGAATTTGTTCTTTGCAGAAAAGAGGTGTGTGTGTGTATGTGTGTACATATGTACATATGCATATGATGAAGAATTGTTTTTTTGTTTATATGCTGAACTAGACAAAAATTGCACATTTATGTGAACACAAAATTTAAAATTCCAATTAAACAGGTCTGACGTAGCTCTCTCTACATATACATATATAGTTTTTTTGTTTCATTTTTTCACCTGGAACATATAAAATTTCTCCTCACATTTAGATAGAGAAAAAAAGTGAAATTCTGTCATTTAATACTTTATATATATACTTTATATGAATCTGATAATTTCAGTACTGCAGAGGGAGTTATGACCTGTGTAAAGTACATCCTATGTTTCTGTGCAAAGGCAACATTTGATGCCTGGCATGGTAAATTTTAATTAACAACTACTTGCCTGCAGTTTTAGCAAGCTCTGAATTGTAGACTCACCACAGCATAATACTGTCACCCTACCGGAAAGACTGCCAACATACAGTAGCAGAGCTACTGTCAGAGGAAAGACCAACATGGATGGATAACACCAAGAAACTTAGGAAAGAGAAGCTTGGGAAAGAAAAGCCTCTCCTCTCACGTGCAAAAAGCTAATTATTACAGATCTTCGCATTTTATAAGGTGCACTTTCAATCAAAAGTCAAGTCTTTCACAGATAAACACCAGCAAAACTGTTGTGTTTAATACTATAAGTGAGGTCAGGAGTGGTATTGAGGACCACTGTGTAAGTTTTGTATGTTTTCCTACCATGAAAATGGTATTTGTTACTCATTACAATGAGTAAAAGAGTAAAGAGAAAAAACAATCAACATCTTTTGAATTTTTTAACATAAGAAATATGAATATCACATCTTAACTAATTATTTGGTTCTCAGAAAGGAAAGTATTGGGTTAATGAGGCCCAGATGCCATGAAAGGCTCTCTGCTAAGCAGCATTTTAGGCACTGGGGCTACTGTGGCTCACAAGTCTTCTGCAAACTGGTGGTGTGTGGTGGTGGAGAGGGATAGACTGGGCCACCACACCTCAAAGTAAGCCACAGACCCTGCACAGAGAGCACCTCCCTTGTTCCACATGAGACTAAATTTACTTTGACCAGTGCACCATGTACCGTAGAGGGGCCTGGGCAGCTCTACAGAACTGGCTGAAGAGCAGGAGCTCGGCCACATCAGCAAGGTGCTACCTTTGCTACTTAGCAGGTTAGCTGAGTCCCAGCAGAAAAATGCCTTGCCAAATAGGACTTGGCTGGCTACCTGCGTGCTGCACTATGGGTGCATACTAGAAAAACAAGCAACTTCCTGCTGTCGGCTAGTACTGACTGACTGTGCTATCCCTCCCGTCCTCACCTAGTTCTCTGAACAAACCAATTTACTTGGGCTTTTTTGATACAATAGCTAGAGTTAATTTCACCTACTGCATTTAAAGTCATGGGAGTTATACGTGTAAATCCCTGTACTTAGAGATAAGATAGTCCTTTATGCCATTTTAATCAATCTTTGTCATGGGTATGTTACTTAATAGCTCTGTCTTCCTATAGAAAATGAGCAACTTAAGGGAAATGAAACTTTTCAAAGTACATTTTCCTTCTGGCAGTCTGTGAAATACACCATAATTATCCTCTTTCGATGAATAACGCTTGAAAGAAAATGAACACTCTGTGCACCAAAAGGTATAATATAATGACAATCTCAATTGCCTTGTAAATAAAAGGAAATTGTTTTTCTACTATGATCTATATTGCACAGAAACATACATACATACTTTATAAATATAAATCCAAATCAGACTGTCAATTCATTTTTCAAGCTGCTACTACTTCCTAATAATAATAAAAATCACTATTTCATAGATAACAGGAGCAGTAATTATATTTCTAAAAGATTTAAACTGTATTATGAATTATGAACTCCATCACTCAAGTTGATGGGCTGGTTTGTATGAGTAAGGCTCTTTCTAAACCACCTTTTCAGTTATACAGAGTACAGTAATATAGTATACAGAGAATAAGCAAGAACCTAAAGTTTCACTGCCATGAAAGAAGGAGAGGGGCAAAGGAGTTTTTAATGGCATATTAAAATGCGCCTGTCCACATTCTTTTGTGAACAAAAGCACTGTCTTTACAGCTTGATAAAATGAACATAAATTTCCTTTTTAGATCTTACAAACTAACAGGTACAAAGCAAAATTTAAGTAAGGATATAAAACAAAGCAACGTTCACCCCTTTTTCCTTCCAGTGAATGTGGGTATGTAATCAAAGCAAGGACCCAAACCGATGAGATCTTCAGTAATATGAGGCTAAAGGCAGAATTTCTGCATGTGAATAGCAACTTAATCTGTCTGCCAGAATCTAAGTACCGAGTAAGGAACATTTTATTTATACATATAAGTCTTTGAGCCATGTTTATTGATCCATCACTTTACTAGGTTGAGTAGCTCAGCACCTTTGTCACCTCTCCATGGTGTCTAAACATACAGCCCACTGCTAAAAATAAAAGAAGAGGAAGTTTGCTAGTATGATAGAACTGAAGGATGTTTAATTCTTCCTAAATTTAAGCTGCTGCCTCCACAGAGATAAGATACTGCTGATTTGTGGTAGCACATCACAGTATGGGGATTGCTGCTCCACAGCTTCTGGACGGACCACCAAGAGCTGGGAGTTGCTGCTTCAGCAGAAACAGCTGATGGCTTCATCTTGCCTTTTGCAAAGAGCAGGTGCAGGATTCATAAGAACAGATGCTTTCCACAGGGGGTAATTTGGCAAGTTTTCCTTGCCCCTGCGGTGTCTGCAACCTTGCCAAAGCCAGAAACCACCACCCTGCACACTTGTGAGCTACAGTGTGCAGCTGCTCCCAGACAGGCAGCAGCTCCCAGCGCCTGCTGTGCTCCTGCTAGAGATGTGGAACAACCTGTCCAGCACGGTGGCCTGTTACTGCTGATCAGCTGATGACTTGCGACTTGACGATGAAATGCACAACAACCAAGGTCTGCAAAACAAGTGCATACAAGGGAATTCAATATTCAGCCTGGCATTCAGAATTTTAGAGGCGACAATACAACTCAAATTTGGATGATATAGTCCAAACTAAAGAAGGAGCAGTATATCATACCAACTGAGTGCTACCCTATTTAAAGCACTACCAATACCATCATCTCCCAAACAGGCATTCCTCTGCTTGAGCCCCTCCAGGGGTGTAAGTCATAGTCCAAGCAGGATCTGCACACACTGACAAGACAGATATTTTGCTGGGGTCCTTTCTGTGCAGCAGATTAGTGACTACCGGTTTCTTGAGGGATGCAGGACGCATAAGCACAGGCCCAGAATAGAGAGCACAATTTAGCTCAACAAGGCTAATCTAGCAGAGAGGCAACTGGTTGCCATTCCTGCTGCAAGGACTGTTTATACATTTTATGAACTACTGTCATGTGCAGCACATACAGAAATTCATCTAACTGTCTAGTGAGCTGGAAGCAAGATGTCTAACCTAGCCAGGCAGTTAAGATCCCCTTATGGTAAACGGAGAGGCACCTCCAGGGAGCAATTTATCCTGCCTGTCTTAGACCCTTACACAGGATAAACACTCCTCTTGAGGTGACACTCTCTCTATCTATTGACTATAGACTTGACTTTTAGAGACTGAAGTCAGCTGAGATTAATGGCTCCCTAACTTTGACAGGGCTCACAAGGATTTGATTTACCATATACAACATGTGCTCATGTATTTTAACAAGAAAACCCAGACAGAAATATGTGATGTCTAGCTTAGAGCTTAAGTTTACATTTTAAGATGTTCAACATAGTTCTGGGTGTACGCGTGGACAGAGGAGAAACCTGGTGTGAATACATATAGAAATTAATTTCAAACATTTTAAGAAGCATCTATATATGAAGGGTTAACTTATTCATTCAGGGGATTTTCTATACCTTTCTGATTTCAATCAAGGACAGAAAATAAAACATGCAAAGTTTTTCCAGACAAAGAAATCAGGTATATAACACAAGCGTGTGTAAAGGTCCTCCTTCCTTTTTACCTTTTCTAGAAAATCAGACACACTATCTTCCATTACCCCTTTGAATTTAACTTATTTTACTGTTTATTATATATTTTTTTACTTCTTGCCTTTTCAGATTTGTGTGTTAGTTAACATACTCCATACTGATCTTTTTGGATTTCTTTCATTAGGAAAGGTACATCAGTGTTAGATTTTTCATTTTTCACTCTTCTTGCAACTAAAGACAAAAGACTTTTCCCCTTAAATATAGGAAGGCTCAAGCTGAAAGCATTTTCTTTGCTTATCTAATGCTTTAATAGACAGAATTCAACTGTAAAAGCTGTCTTCCTCTATATTTTTTCTTAAAAAAAAGAAGAGATTTTCTATTACCGTGTATGCTGCATCCTCTTTTCTTGGCTTCATTGTTCTTTTTCAGCTATTTTCCACAGAAATATCAGAAACAGAACCCTGCAAAGCCACCACATATACGCTGTTTGTATCTTTGTTTTGCATACGGACATGTACCTCAGCTTTTGGAGAGGCTCTTCCTGCAGAAAGACTGTGTTTTGCAAGATGTCTCAAATACTAGAGGGTGTTTATGCCAGCCTGTACTCTACTTTAATGATTCTGAGCCTACCTTAGGACAGTGTGTAACTATTATCTCTTTTTTATATTTCACTGATACTCACTGGTTTTCATTGCTTAGATATGCCTTTTGAAATTCTGAATTTCAAACTTATTACCTTAAAAATATTCTTCTTAAAAATATTCTTAAAAATATTATGATTAACATAAGCTAGTTTACTTTTTTCTTTCTCTAAAGGAGCATATGTAATCCACAACACTGATTAGTAAAATTGGTAGAACTGGATTATATCAGGACTGTTTGTTTCCATCAGCTGTATATGTGTACATCCTAAAATAGTTAGGATTGTCAAGGCAGCAAGTAATTAAATGATTTTACTTAGATGCTTCAGCAAACCATGTTGCTTCTGTAGCTGAATGTCTAACACAGATTGGCTATGAAAAAGCTATTTTTAATTATTTTTCTCTATAACATGTTAATGGTTATCTTTTCCTTAGAATGGAATTTCATACCTAATAAATATGGCAATTTTTTCCCCTTTTAGTATGTACAGACATTTTGGGATGCTCTAAGGCCTTCACAGTTTGCATTTTTCCTATTTTTGACTATAGCAAACTGTCCGTATAGAAATTATTCTGCTCTTAAAACTTCTGTATTTCCATTCAGAAATTCATAACACAGTTATTAACTGAGATTTCCACACAGAGTTATTGAATCATCTTGATAAGCTTGGTTTATGCCTAGATGCTGTGATATGAATGCACATTGTCTTGAATCAGTCCACCCATCTACCGCACTGCTGAATAAGGGCTTGGTGCAGCTTCCCTAACCAGCAAGACTGTCTGGTTTGTTAAGTACTTGGTTATGCATCACTGTGCCTGGCGCTGTACAAAGTAAATAGGAAGAAATATTCTTCCACCAAAATATTTATAGATTAAGGGCTTTTTGCATTAACACTAATGTTCAAAAGCTTTGGCTAGTGTCCATTGAAGTGACCCTATTACCTATCCAAAACAAGTTACAGGTCTATGTTTGCATTAAAAGTTTAAGACTATTACTCAGTGAAGACACCCTATTTCTGGACCAGGTTCTGACCACTTCAGCAGTGAAAGCAAATCAAAGTATAACAACATTTTCCTCAAAGGAATCCCACTCTATTAGAAAAAAAATTAGTGGACAAATTTTAAAAATGATATTTTCTATCAGAAATATTAAATGCAGAAAGTTAAAGTTTGAACATTTTATTTAATATCTCTGGGAAGGTCATTTTAATGTTTAACACCTAACAGAATTGGTATATATTTTATGGAAGACATATTTTCATGTTTCAGCTTATGTTTTGGATGTCATTTCCAAACGACAAGTAGCTCAGCTATTTACATTTATGTATCTCAATTCATGCTTGAGTTTATATGCAGTATGTTCATCTTTTTAAAATATTTATCACATTTATCAATATTTGTGTATATCCAAACAAATATCCTATCCAAATGATGTTTAAGGATAGTTCAGAGTTACAGCTGAGATCCCGTACTTAGGAAAATAAAAATAGTTGTGGATAGATATTCCATAGATACGTACATGCTAGGAGATGAAAAAAGCAATAGAGAAAACACACTGCAAGTGGCATATTCATAAAGTGAAAATGATTCCTAAATCATATCCGTGAACAAACTTCAATATATACATATAATTTTATTTATTATTATGAATCGACTATAAATAAGAGAAATTTTCACGACATATTTTTAATTTAAAAGAAACAAAACCAAAATCTGATTTCTACTCTAAAAGCATCTCAAGAAAGATAGTTTATTCTGTAACAGAAAATTACAATAAAATACAGTTGCAATGTTGTAGTGACAAGCTTTAGTGACAAGAGTAAAACTGAACATAAATATCATTCCAGACCCAAATATAAGGATTAGATTTTCAGCATAAACCTGATTGATAGAGCAATACCTATATGGAAACATGGGTATGTTAGACTACAATCTTCCAGAAAACATAGTGTTTTGTTGAGTTCTTAGAAGCTGTATTTGTATCCCAATATGGAAACAAACAAACAAACAAAAAGTTAACGAACAGGTGTGCAATTAACTTTGTTTCTCAAAAAAAAAAATCTATCCAACTAAAAGTACACAAGCCTAATGGACCTAAAAAAACAATCATCCTAGACAATATAGGATGCTAGGATATACTTGTCTAAGGCTAGCAAAGGAATTGTATTACCTGAGAACAGACAGGAAGTCAGCTGTTTCCACAGTGGATAGATTTAGATTTATCAAAGCTCTTTGATAAGCCTAGACTTAAAATAGATTGAATTCCATTATTCAGCAATATTCTTGAATACTGAGATGAAAAAGCTTACTCTAACCTGAGTACCTATTTTAGCTGGCAAAATTAGAAGGCTGCTCTTTGCAATATGCAAAAGGAGTGGATCCACAGAAAAAATCATTTGATCCTTAAAACCTGATGTCCATGCTATTTGTGTTTTGGGGTTTTATAGAGGGATAGAAAAGTATGCTGAAGTAGTACAAACTTAACATTTGATAAGACTTCAGTTGACAAAGCATGTCAGTAAGTTACTTGGAGATAAGGAGATCATACCGCAGCTTGCCAAAACACAAAGAAAACACTGAGTCTTAGCACCTACTGCAGTCTCCAGGTCATAGAAAATTACTTTTTTTCCTAAGCCTATCTCATCTAAACATATTAGCTGGATTAAAACCACAACATGTTGTAATTAACTTAAAAATTACTACTCACAGGACAGAAAAAAATAAGTTATCCAAACTAGAAAAAGGATTTAAATAAAACTCAAAATGTTTAAACCCTAATCTTGGTTCAGTCTGTGAATGTTCTAACCACTAAAGCAAAAGATGCTCTTTTCCACAGGATAAAAAGTACAGAGAAGAGAATTTTGGTACTTTGATCCTTTGGTATGAGGAGAACTTCTGCTCCATAATCTGCATAATTTATGATGTTTTATGGTGTGTTACAATACATGCTATTCAGCTGCTACAGACTATAGTAGAGATTATAAAAGATTATGATTTATTGTAGCGTTTCCTCAGAGGTTGTGATTAATAATAAAAATTAAGGAGAAAATCCTTCTTATCACCAGAAAAGCATATGATCCCTGAAAGGAAGGATCACTCCCAGGCAAGCTACAGCATATAGTTCCAAGAATTGCATATAGCATCATAGTATGGTAGCATCAAATGTGTAGACACTTTCTTCTTACCATTGAGAAGCTTTCCACAATCTGTTTTCCTAGGACAAGGTTTGTTAGAAAAAGAGAAAGATTATGCCGAATTTTTATGCATTTGACATTTATGGCCAGCATTTCTTGACTCCAAAATCTGCAGGTATTTTCAATGGAATATAATAGCAGTAAACAGTGCCACATACTGTGCTTAGTCTGGTTTTACATGTAATGTCCTAAGAAAGGCAGGTTGGGGAGTATTTAGATTGCAATTGTCAGCACGTCTTTTCTCCAGCGCTTGCCATCAGGAAGCTAAGCACACACACAAAAAGAAATAGCTAAGAACTGTTCCTCTTTACTCTTGAGAAGAGGCAATATAATTGCAATTAAATAACAGAGCTGACTGTATGAAACCAGATAGCCTGTATAATCCGTAAGCTTACCTTGGCATACAAACTTCAATTCCTTGGCATCTGTGACGGTTGTTCTTTTATCTGACCTCTTCTTTTCTGTCCGGCGATGGCTACGTCTTTTCTTTGTCTCTCCCCAGAGATTTGACCCGCCATGCATGCTTGGGATATTGAGAATGGCAATTCCTTCCAGAGAAATATTGATTAAGTCTAGCTGAATTCCATCACACTGATTAGCAAGGGGAGAAAAAGAGTGAGAGGGAGAGAGAAAGCAGTAAAAGAGAAAGAAAAATCAGAATATTCTACCTACCAGGTATTTTTCTTTAGCAATGCACTGCTCTAAGCAATGTTAATGATTTATTCAAGGTTTACGCCTAAAATATATGTTTGCATCTGGACAGGAGGTATGAAATATGAATAGATCCTCATTCAGTGGGCAAAACATGATTACTATTCAGGCCTTGATTGCTTGATTAAGTGTGGGACCATTTGGTAGAGCCCGGTTGTTATTTGATGTGTATTCATGGACCCACGTGAAACATATGGGTCCATTTGTGGATTTGCTGCAGGCACTAGCAGACAAACGTATTTATTTCAAAAATTACCACTGTAATAACATCAGTTGTTGCTTCTTCTTTCAGCTAAATTGTCTATCTTATGATTTTATAATGATACTTGCCATTATAGCAGCTGATTCCCCTTCACATGAAAATGCATATAAAAGATTTTACATATGCATTATAGAATTTCTGGTTATATTTAATATATATAGCTTGATGGAAAAGGGTTTTAGCAGGCCTTGAGAGCTTAGAACAGCCCACAGATATTACTGTCAATCCAAAGGCAAAACTTGTAGGAGATACTTGTAGGAGGCTGGACCTTAACTTATTGAGGCCGTTTGCAGTCAAACTGTGACACCTTCTCAGCCAGCAGCACAGCCTCCGCTGAGGAAAAGACTTTGGTTACTACATTTGGGAATACACTTGAATATGCATGTGGAAGGCAAGTGTTCAGACCTAATCCAAAGGTCCCAGTATTCACTTTCTTATTAAAGATACATGAGCTTCATGCCTCATAACATAGCTAAAACACAGAGATACTCTGGCAAGTCACACACCTTACTGTGTATAAGCTGCATATTTTAATGCAACTTACTCCTTCAGTGTACAACTTGAGCATTGGTAGGGGTTTTTCAGGCCAGTAGAGGCTCTAGTCATGCATTTAAAATTGATTAAAAGAGCCTTACTTTGTAATTCCAATATACAATAATCAGGAAGAAAACTGGAAAAATAATTAACCATGCTTCAGTAATAGTCCACTGACATCTTACAGCTTGCTGCTCTGCGGGTCACTGGCACATTTTCTCTCTGTTTATCTAAGACTTTATTACATAGCTCATAAATAGCTACACATATTTATTCATTTACTCTGAAACTTATTTAGACCACAAATCATAATTATTTTATAATGTACATTCTGCATCTTTCTAATTCTTCTGCAAAACTGCAAAATCGTAAAGAAAACAATTTCAATATTAAGGTTTCCATTTCACACTGATCTTCCAGAATTATATTTTAAACCTGTGGATTTTATTCATATAGTAAACTTTTACAATGAAAGGACATAACTGGAACTGAGCTGGCAGTTGTGGCAACAAATGTAATTGGAAGTGTAACTTTTCAATCAAAGGGTTTTTTTTCATAAAAACTGCATGGTTCTTCAGTATTATTTTGGAAGTGAACTCATGCTTTTTTCCTATATTTTATACGTATTAAATATTGAGATGATTTATTTTACTAAAAATTCTGCTCATGTGTATGCTCACTTACTGCTATACATTCTAGATAAACAGATATTAATTTCATAATTAAAAGTAATCTTGTGTAAATACCCTGCAGGCCTCAATGAATCAAACACATACTGTGTGTCAGGCCTCCCACTGTCTTCAAGTGGAATGTACTGGCTGGATAATTAGATAGTACATATTTTTTAACCTTATTTGCATGCATATTATATCTTTTGCACACTGACAAGCAGCAGTAACAACAAAAGTCAGATTACCACAGGGAATTCCCACAAAGAAGTCTTCATTCCTTATAATTTGCAGCCTAAATTAAAATAATTTGATCTTTGACAAGGATGAAATGTCAAGCAGAAGGGGGTCCTCTACAAGCCACGGCCTGTGGCTTATGAAATCTGCCTAATTTATGTCAGTCACTTCTTAATACATATTTAAGTATTACAAGAGAAAGATGATAAATATGCAATCTGACACCTTTGGTATTTCCCTGCTGTTAATTTATAAAGGTCTGGCGTCCCCCAAACCGATTGGAAATATTTAAATAAAAGAAGGCCTGTGAAATAGGATGGCACAGGGTCTGGCTTCCATTTTCACTCAATATTGAACACAGCAGGTAGTACACTGAGACAATTATTTGCCTCGGCCTCAGAGTCCCACAGTGACAAGGAACTTCCCGAATTAGTAAAGGAGTATTTCTTTTGTTCATACACAGATGAGAAGTTTGCACGACGGGTACCTTGCACTGTCCTAACACATTCATATGCTACAGCAACACAGTGCAGATGCGCTCTGCTCCTTTATTTTATTTCTAGGAATACAAAGATGCTGCCAAACATAAAAGGACATTTTTAAAATGCAGAAACCGCATTTTAAGAATAAACCACAGTGCTTTCCCCTTTCTTTTTTTTTTTGGGGGGGGGAGGGGTTGACTGGCTTCAGTCCACTTTTTGACATTATTTTTTACATTTCCTTCATTATATTAAAAATATTTAGAACTTTTCTAGATTGAGAACATAGCCATGCTTGTAAACAGTTGAAAGGCTTTGCTGTCTCAGCAAGTTCAACAGTATGCAAAAGCACATAATCTCTTTTCCCCACCCATTACTACCAGGCAATATCCTATGCTTCCTCTGGTCATGTGGTGCTTTTACAGGTCTGCAGGTATGTCCCATACCATCGCCACTTGCCTTGTCTAGTTAAGTCTGCTTCACACACCTCCCTTCTCTTTTTAAAGGGGAAATAAAGCGTAAATTGGTAATCTGTAAAGTCTTAAACCTCATTTACTGACACAATATGTTAAAAAGCTCTATTTTTTTCCTTTAAAATTTATGAATCCACATCACCATTTTAGATCCTAAATTAGGAAAACATCCCTTATTTTGTTTAATATTTAAGCCTACGCTACTTTTGCCCCTTGCCAAATAGGCAACTTTTCCTGTATCTTAAATACAGAATTTAGTAGATGTATTTAGTGTTCTGCATCTCAAATACAAGAAGAAAAGGACTTAAGACACATGGATGTATATAAGGAAAACCAAGCTTAGTCAGTCTAGAGATCGAGTATGTGGCTGAACAAATAACTGCCTGCAGAAATCTTCATTGTCTTCTCCCAGCTCGGAGATACAGATCCTTAATCTCAATGTGCTTTGTTCATTCAAAAATAGGGTGCAGAGCATATGCATTCTGTGTGTATTTCATTAAGAGTGAAATGTGGTGCAATTCTTCAAGCTCTCATTTATAGCAACACTCCAAACCCCTGAGCAAAGGGCAGCAGGTTTAAAAACCTAATGAGAACATCATTATATTCAAGTATTTATAATATAAAAATGAGAAATGTTAAATAAATACAAGCATATTGGTAATGTAATTTACTCATAATAATGTCTGTAAATGACTTCTTCCTAACATTCTTCTGTAAAAATTTTGGAAAATGTTTCCCATCTGATTTGCTTGCCCTCCTAATTGTAGGACTAATGATAATGGCGAGCACAAATGAAATGAATTTTAATAAATACATCTTAAATATTGTCCATGCAATAATGTTATTGGTCTTAATTGTTAAGAATAAAACTGGAATCAGCAACATCATGAACTTGTAAGCATACTCATTTACTATGGACATGAAAAACATTTCATCACCCACTCAGTGGCTACAGACAGACGGCTGAAGAAGAACTAAGTGTTGAGCTATGCAGAATTTTAACGTGGTAAAATTCTGGAGACAGTTTGCTCTTGGATTTATACTTAATCATATACTTAACCTGTAGGACATTCAAATCAAATCCAATCAATACAGGTAACCACTCCTTCCAATAACTAATCAAGCATTTCTCAGGCTGTATTTTTGGATGCAAGTGTGTGAAGTGCTCTCTTGGAAAGCAAAATCAGACTTTGTTTTGTTTTTAAATGAATACATCTAAGTACTTTTCCATTTTAAGAAGAAATATAGCTACAGATATGAAAGTCTCTTTTATCATAGGTCTTAAGATTTTAATCTCAGTACCCTTCTACTCTTTTCTACTACCATGGTCCTTTCAGATCATTTAAGTGCAAGCCCTTCATCAGGCTTTGAGCAGACTAATAGCTCTTATCAGACCTTTCAGACTGTCTCATAATACTATACAAACACCCTCTTGACATGTGCAATTTCTCATTACTGTTAGAAGAGAAAAGCACCATAATACTGTTGAGAAACAGCTTCATTATTTAACTTAAATTCTCAAGTTTGTAGCCTCACTCATTTTTCATTTACTTGTAAGTATCAGTGCTCCCCTCAAACAGTTTGCCTAGTGTAGCCACTTATTCTATCAGTCATCAAAGTAGCAGTATCACATTATTTTAAATTCCCTTTTTGTCTGTAACCGTCCTGTGTCTTTTCAGTTAATGTTCAGTGTATAATGGAAAGATGACCCCTTGTGCAGAGAGAAAAGATAGTTAATGAAGGGGAATGATTCCAAAAAATATATATATTCTTTAACATGTATTCAGGAAAGTAAGTACAATTTTAGGGAATTGAGTTTTAAAGGTTATAAAAACTTGGGACCTAGAAATAATAAGATTTTTTTTTTTATTTTAATCCTGCAGCAGCTTTCACTCCCTGCAACAGTCTTTCATTTTTCCATCTGACCTAGCCACACTCCCTATTGATTTCTAATGTTATGGTTCACCTCTTGACCTTGTCTACAGTATTAAGACTTCACTAATCATCAAACTGAACTTTGATCCAGTGTTCAGGGCTACACTACAAATAGACATGATAAAAATAATATTTTGGAATATAGGGTCGAGAGGATGTGCACTGCTTTGCCTTGTTGGATTCAGGCACTCTGCACTGCTGCTCCTTGCATTTCAGGCAAACTAGTGACATTTCAAGGATAAAGGCAACAATTAATTTCTTACTTCTATTTCTACAGATTCATGCAGCTTCTTACAGGTGGCTGAGAAAGTTTCTGAAGTGCCAAATTCAAAATACCAAAATTTGTTCTTCATTCTGAAACAAGAAAAAGAAAGGAAAATGAAAGATCTTATTCACTATCAATATGTGACAAAAGTGATCATTCTGTCTTCCAATATAAGTAATGGCAAAGGCTTGGGAACATGTGACATCCCATTTGAAATAGATGAGCTCATAATTTTCAAAGCTTAAATGTTGGTGTCAAGTTGTATGATATCCCCTAAAGGGATGACAGGAATGTATTGAACTGACAGGTTCAAATGTACCCTTGACTTTTCTTTTCCAGTGACTATCAGAATATTTTTTGTCACTTAACTAGTGACATACCTCATAAAAATGTATTGATTTTATCTCATGTCTCACACCTACTAGATGTTTTCTGATTCATGGTTAAAATCTATCTCACAGAGTGCCATTATGTATGAGCAGGGTGCCCCTGCATGAAGAAGAGCCAGGACAAAAATGTATCTTTCCCTAAACTCAGTAAGTAGTTTTTGTTTATGAGGATAGACAAGACATCAAAGAAAATAACTTTTACAGACCTAACATCTTCAGGTATTTTGCAGTAGGAGGTTTTTCTACCATGCACTTAACATATAGGCACATTTAAAATTGGTGATGGAACTCATAATTTTAAGTTCATTAGTGGATTCTACAGAAAAATAAATCCACATATAAATGATGGTAAATTTCTTAAGTTATCATGACAGTGGCGGAGATTACACTTTTTACCTTCTTAAATACATAGAGGCAGCACTTCTGTTTTACTAGAACTATTACATACTGTTAAATACAATCAGGACAGGAGTAGCACCATTTCATATAATTAAGAGTAGTTTTCTGTAACTATCATGAGTAATTACTATTCTGAAACAGAAAGAGTAGCGAAACTAAAAAAGACCCAGAATTAGAATTCATTATTCACACTTAAGAATCAGATGTGAACACAGCACATCCACTTGTATAAATTATTCTCTGATACAAACAGACAATTGAGCTCTAAGTGGAGAGGAGCAAAATACAGATATATATATCTGTCAAACATGTCAGCAAGAGTTATAAACCCTATTGGTAGGTATTTCAAATTACACATCTAAGTCTACTTAGCAGCTCTTCAAGTCACAGCCATGCACGGTGGCCACTGCGGTGCCTGCTGTTCCCAGAGACCTGCTGGGAGCCTCAGGGTGTCCAACCCAACAGCCTGTGTGGGGTGGGGAACACGTACATAATAGGAGTGTGATTTCTGAAAAAAATATGGTGCAACCATTTCCAGAGGCTTTTCCAAAGAAATTCTGGACACACTTAGAAACAATTTTTGAGAGCTGATTATGGGGCTCAGCTCCTTTGGGATAAATGGCATACAAACCTACATGCCCATTTGGATCAAGTGCTCTATTTCTGCCATGAATATGAAGAAATACAGAGTCCTTTCATTGCCAAGCAAGTGTGAACGAAATGCTAAATTCCTACTGCGTCCCTTAAAAAGTCTGGATGAAGTTATTTTCCTGCTTCTTTTGACGCAGGAGAATAATTAATTAAACAATGGGAAAAGTTGATTTAGGAATTCAGAAAAATACTTTGCCATTTCTTTTGATCCTGTTATTGAGTAAGATTAATGAGACTTTGTATCTTTTCCTTTGAGAGCCTTTCTCTTGCCATTCAGTTATTTTTACCACAAAAGAAGCACCATTTCTTTTCTTTATTGCAAAACATGCTTTAAATTGACTTCTCAACACTGTATATAATAAATTCTTTACTTGCAGAGAGCTAAACCAGACAGATATATTTTATAATCATTTGGGGTCATTAAGAATATACAGTGTCAATTAATTTCCTTGTTGGACTGTGCACTCTAAGTTTACTAGAAAATTCAGATCAGTAAGTAAAAAATAGCAGAATTATATGCTAGAATTGTATTTATATGCATTTACCATTTTTTGATTGCAGATGCATTTGAATGTAGATGTCATTACGGTATACCCAGAAGATTCTATTATGCTTCCGAACCTAGACCTGTGAGCTTGTCCTTCTTTCCCAAGCTAGAGACATAAGCTGGACCTCTTGTAAGGATAGAATGACAACCTACTTGATAACCTTTTCAGTACAAATAGATACAAGTAACTTTATTCTTCGTTTTTGAAAGGAACTAAAACTCCCTTCACCAGCCATGAAACAGATTATATGTTTTTGTTCAAATATACAAATATTTTTATAGAACAGCAATTATTTGATTCATAAAAACAAATATAAAAGTAAAACAAAAATACAGAGAAGAAATGAATACAAAGTATACAAATTTTCCACAGGCAGGACTAATCTTATCTCTATGTTAAACATGCTGCTTTGTATAACAGACAAAAACTTCTCTAAATTCATATCTTTCACCTGTGCTACTCTTTCAGATAGGTGAAGCTTATCTACCTTATCAATGACAGCAGCAAATAGCAGAACAGTCCATTTAGAAGATTAAGAAATTTTTCTCATTGCCATTCTTATTTCTTTCACAATGGTGTAAGCAAATTTTAGACTGGTAAACAAATGCATATTTAATGATAATTTTGCAACAGTAAACCTGAAAGAAACTGAATCATGGGCTATTGTCATGTGTATTTTTCCTGCTAGACAAGCTGATAACTTAGAATTGTTCCAACATTTAATAAGAGATAATCAAAATAAAGATGAAGTCTATTCCAGGAAAAAAATAAAAAAACAAACAAGCACAATACAACAGGACTTTTCTATAAAACACTACTTTTGTTAGAATGGGAAAGGATTAGCTTATTTTACAGGAAAGTGTATTGGCATATGCTTCAAAGCACATACCTAAATTCTTAACAAGACTTCTTGACTGAAAGTACAACATCAATAAAAGATGAATCATGATTAAATGGTGACCCAACCCTATCTAATGATGCTATTGGATTACAGTATGGCAAGATACATAGAGACGTAGGAGTGACCAAGAAAAAGTTGTTGTACTTCTAGAGTTCAAAATACTTTTGTTGGTGGTGATGCTTTTGCCAGACCAGCATTGGCTAACTTTCTGATATCTGAAGTGATCTTCTTAAAAAGGGATGAAACAAATTGGCAATACAGAATGAAAAGGCTACGACTGCCATTTTGTATAATCTTTCTGTGCTGTGGATAAATACGAGGCTTTCTGTCTACTGAACGCAACTGTTACTCTTGATTAACTAAAGAAAAGTAGAGACAACTGTTTTCACCAAATAATCAGAAAAAGTTCAGCTAGGGTGAATATTTCTTGGAAAAAGTTCAGGCTAATATTTGGTAATCAAGACAAAATGATCAAAATAGTCTGTGATATAGGTTTGCTCTATTATCAGTTAATCAGAAACCCCCCTACTGCTAAAACTATTTTATATAACCTTTCTGATTAAGCAATTACAAGACATATCACTGAAAAAATGTCCTGTATCTAAATATGGAAATGGTAAATACTTAATTCTACACCTGAAGAGCACTGCAGTATGCACAGTCTCTCAGAATATGCATAACAATAGATCAGCAATAGGCTAGTAACAAAAAGGGGCCTTTAGAGGCTTAAGGGAATAACACATTGGGGCACTCAATTACTATTAATTTTATGTGTTTATCATCCTTTCCATTGCATTTTATTTATACTTCTTATTTCTACATTTCTTACTTATACTTCTTATATTATATGTATTTACATCCTAAATTAATTAGATAGTATAAAGCATCAGTGACATGGGATAAAAAATTCTACATCAGGAACTTTATGACCCCTCTTTTTCTCAACATTTTAGTTGAAATACTTTGATCATTTTTGAAAATTACACTAAAGAAAAACATGTGTTTATTTGCTTATATTAGGTTTGTTTGACAGCATATACTTTGAACTGTTTTAGGTTTAGTACTGGGATAGCCTTGCATAAAGAATATGATTCTGGTCACCTGTATGAAAACACATACAGAATTTCACTTTATCATGATCGTTTTGGGAAAGAGCTCTTGGAAAATTTTGAACATGCTCACAGAGCAGAGAAAAAGAGTAAACTTCTATCTGTAGTTTTATCAAGCTAATGTCTATCATTCTTTAGACTCTATAGAGACTTTGATACAAGACACTACTACAGTTCATAGCTTTTCTCAGCTAATTCCTTGAAGAATCCACCCCCAGGGAGAAACCCCTACCACAGATCTGAACAAGAATTTCCTTTCATGTAGGAACAGTTGTGTCTTGCTACTTTGTTTCCTCCATAAATCATACTGGTCCCCAAAATATAATGCTTAATAAGCAGAAGTACCCTTTTTTTTTTTTTTTAGTCAGTGAATGTCAAGAGTTTGTCTCAGCCTGTATCATAAACTCAGAAAAATTTTCAACAAAGAGCTCCCTTTTCAAGAGCACTTCACGAACAACAGCATACAAAATAAAATGGGGTTTAAAAATAAGAAAAAACAGATAACCTTTTTTTTTTTTTCCTCCAACAGGGCAAAAAAAAGGTGAGAAAGAAGAGCCTCACCAAGTGGACACTTCATATCCTATTCACTATAAAAATGGCAGAAATGTGAGGAAATGGAGGTGTGAGACAGAAAGATGTATTTCCACAGCAGAGAGACGTTCAAGGACAGAAAGTGGTTGAGAAGTGTGTGTGAAAAAATGGAGATCATCATCAGGGAAAATAGAGAGCTCAAAGAGAGAGAAGAATGAGAAAAAGATAGGAAGCTAATTTCAAAATATATTGAGCTTCTGTTAAACTGAAAGGAAAATGAGGATAAAATAGAAAATGAATGGAAGAAAAAGAAAGAAAATAAACCTAAAGGGTGCAGAAAAAGCACAAGCATACACTTTTGAAGTCTGAAAACATAGACAGTAAAGACTAGAAACGAAACTGGGAATAAAGAAAAAGTCATACTGGGTAAAAAACCCTGAGCACCTTCTCCAATATGCTGTGGCTCGTACCAGAGACTACAGAGAAAACTGTAAAAATGCATGTAGGATACAGCTGGGAATAATCTAACTCTAGAGGAGGTTGATTTATTTATTTATTTAAATTCAGACTATGGTCATTTATGCTATGAAGGAAAAAGCAATAAAAAGAGAAAGGAAGAAAAAAAAATGCCAAATTTGGGGGAGAAAATTACCTCTGATAAAAAAAATACCTTATTTATGTTACACTGTGGTTGTCTGCTGCTGACACAGTTGGTGCTCTGCCTTACTAGAGTTTTTACTATTGCAATTTTAAAAAGTCAGCACAGAAAGTTTAGTATTGGTTAACAAATCCGAAGAATAAAAAGATTGGCTCACAGGAACAATTGCAACACAAGCAGCTATAAAAGTCTCCATTCCTGCAACTGGGAATAAAAGTGTCTAGGAGCTCAACTATCTTGTTTTCTTCAGGTCTTGGAAAAGTCTTCCTATCTGTGCTGAAATTGCAGCTTTTGGCTATTGAATCCTGGCCTGTGTGACATAAGAGGAAATGAAATAAAACTTACAGCAGCTTATATGTCAGGGTGACTGTGCTTTGAATGTGGTAATAAAATGTGTTGGTATGGATTTTATCTAATTAAATAAATATCTAAAAATCTGATAAAATAAAATAAATTAAACTTTAGCTGCTAAAAATATTTTAACATTTATTACAATTTTATATAAAGAATACTTTTATCAAGTCTCGTCCTTCTTACAGAGTTTTCAATAGACAACATATTTTCCATCTTTTCTCACTCTTCATAAATCTATTATCTAGGTAATTTTATACTTAGGTAAAAATGATTTAACTGCAGCACATAATATATATTAATAAGAATGTATGACTTTTTCTAATGTTCTTTTCTTTCCACTTCTGTCTTAACAATCATATAATTCCTGTTCTGCTTTATAATGAATCATACGCAAAGGTAAGGAAATAGCCAGTGGAGATGCACATCCATAAGAGATTTATGTCTGACTGGCATGATGTTAATAGGGACGTCTTTGTCAATTTTTTCTTTTCCCATTACCAACTATACTTATGGCATATCTAAGTGCTAATCTCTTATGGTACATAGCATAAGCAGAGATTTCATAGCTAAACCCAGAAAAGTTAAAATCCTGAAAGAACATGTCCAGTTTTACACAATAAATACATTAAAATTTTAATATTATCATACAACAATACCACAAGTAGATGGAAAGTTACAGCCTAAAATCTTATCCTATGAAGAAAAAATTTGAGGCTCTTTTCTCCTAACACTAATTAGTTCTACAACTGCTGCTGCAAATCTGTATTTCTGTGGTGCCAATCTGCACTCAGTTTTCTCTGCTGCTTTATAGCACCATTTTGCACTGTAGCTTTCGCTGGAGGAAGCAGCTGTTCTGCAATCTCTGCTGCCCACCTACTTGGTCAACCCTTTTAGTTTTCTGCCCAGCATTCTCCAAAATGTCTATTGCTACTTAAAGCTTTAACAACCATCCTGCTCCACCTCCCCCTTTCAGTTCTACTCCTACCTTCATCTGGGCTCACATTCACCAGTCCACTCTTGGACGTCCTGTCAACTCCAATCATTTTCAGTAAAAAACATGAATATGAAGAGTTGTGAAAAAAAACTCACAGGACTGAGTGACTGGGCAATAAAATCATAGATGAAATGTAATGTGGATAAAGGCAAAGTGATATATGGAGAAAATAAGAGGAAAGTAATGTTAATTTTACATACGTGTTGGGTTTTCAGTGGACTTGAGGGATGGGGTCTTGAGCTTACAATACATAGTTGAACGAAATATCAAAGCGTTGCTAAATGCCGTTTGCATACACTGAATTGTGATGCATGGTTTTTCTCTCCTCAGAGA
This sequence comes from Tinamus guttatus, assembly GCF_059628265.1. Classification (NCBI taxonomy): domain Eukaryota; kingdom Metazoa; phylum Chordata; class Aves; order Tinamiformes; family Tinamidae; genus Tinamus; species Tinamus guttatus. Next base: position 4,683,697 of record NW_028289037.1, read on the forward strand.
GAAGGAGAGGGAGAGGAGAGAAAATAAAAGTATACAGTAGAAGCAGAAAAAAAGTCTGAAGAAAAAAAAAAAACAGTGATGAACAAAATAACTCTTCAGTCTAGAAAGGTGCTAAATGAACCAGATACAAGAGAGCTCTCTAAACTTGTCTATGCAGGGGGAAGGATGAATAGGGAATAACTGATCAGTGTCTCTCCTGAGAATAAGCTAGAACACATGAAATGGAGCGAGGAGTTGGTAGATAGAGGAAACAAAGGATTCTTTACAGTATGCAGTTAGGATGCTAAACTCTTTACTACGGGATGCTGAAAGACCACTTCACTTCAAAAGTGACGGAAGAAATTTGTAGACTAACCATTGAAGTCCATATAATAAAAGTACCATGTGTCACAGAATCACATAGTAGACAAGGCTGGAAGGGATCTCTAGAGATCAACCAGTCCAAGCCTGCCTGCTCAGGCAGGTTCAGATAGACCAAGTTGCCCAGGTCCATATCCAGTCAGACTCTGAGTATCTCCAAAGCTGAGGGTTCTCTGAGCAGCCTGTTCCAGTGTTCAGCCATCCCCACAGGCAGAAATGTTTTATAATGTTCAGAGGGAATTTCTTGTGTTTCAGGTGCCCATTGCCTCTTGTCGTGTCACTAGGCACAGCTGAGAAGAGTGTGGCCCCATTCTCTTGAAACTCTTCATCAGACACACACGTTGATAAGATGGCCCTGAGTCCTCTCTGCAGGCTACAGTCACACCTCTCTCAGCATCTTATTTATATGAGATTCTTTAGCCCCTTAATCATCTTTGTCTCCCTTTGCTGGACTTCCTCCAGTAAATCCATGACTTTCTTATATACAAGAGCCCAGAACTGGACACACCACTTCAGATTTGATCTTGCCAGTTCTGAGTAGAGGGCAAAGACCACCTCCCTAAACCTTCTGGCAAAACACTCCCTATGCAACCTAATAGCCTGATACTGCCGCCCACCTTTGCCGTGAAGGTGCACTGCTGGTTGGTAACTAACTTGCTGTCCACAGCACATCCTTCTTTGCAAAGCTTCTCTCCAGTGGATGATCCCTCAGTGTGCACTGATGCATTGGGTTATTCCTTTTAAGATGCAGGACTCTGCACTTCCCTTTATTGACCTTCATGAAGTTCATCCCTGCCCCATCTCTCCACCCTAGGTCCCTCTGAATAGTAGCACAGTTGTCTGGTCTATCTGCCACTTTGCTTAGTTATATGTCACCAGTGAACTTCATGATGGTGCATTCAGTCCTACCATCCAGATATCAGTGTGGAGGTTAAACAGTACTCAACCCCAAGGTTGGTATTGGCCACAGGGGACACCAATAGACATTGGTCTCTAGATGGACTTTATGCCACCGATCACCGCCCTCTGAGTACATCAGATCAGCTAGTTTTCATTCTATCTCACCACCTACTTACCTAATTCAAACTTAATTGGCATTTCAATAAGGATGTTATGGGTGATAGCGTTAAAAGTCTTACTAACATTGACAACATCTACTGGTATCTATCATGCACCAAGCCTGTAATCTCACCACAAAAGGCTATCAGATTGCCAACAAAGCAGTTGTCAGCTCTTGAAGAAGGTCCCATGGTCACAGAAACTGAAACCCTGTTGTCGACACCAGCTGTGCGACCTGTTCAGTCCTCCGTTGGCCTTTCACCCTGACCAGGAGAACATACCCTCACTCCTATGCCCTTGACCATCATCCCCAGAGCCATGTAGACACAGTGATACTTTCCAAGTCTCCTTTGTCCGTAGTGTCCACGTGGAAAAACAGAAAGGTGCTTTTCCAGCTGTGCTTGGTGCTTGCTGCACGAAGGCACTAAGCAAATTAGTAGGCTTTGTTGGATTTTGTTTGATCAAAATGTCATTTGTCTAGGTGTTCAAGATAAGTAGATGACAGATCAGAAGAATTCCTTTTGTTAGTGCAACCAGAAAAAAAGACGAACAAAACCAGAACGATAATCTTATGCATAAGGCACTTTCTTCACTTACTAGTGGCCTGTGAAACTCATTCTAACTGGATTATCTGCAGTGCCATTCTCACATACCCTTCTTCAGATTCCAGTATATTATGAAGTCTAGTACCAGCATCTACACAGGAGAATCTTATCCTAAAACACAAATGTAAACAACGCTTCAATCATTATAAGGACCTCTGGAGTACTATGCTAGGTAATAGAAAGCAGGATGAACTAGATGACTTCTGAGTTGTATCTCAGATTGCTTCTGTTCCATGCCAACATGCAACAGGATATATCTAACTCATAAGAAAAAAATATATATATTTCTCTTAGAGTTATGATATTCTCGACTGGTATAAATCACAGGACTTGGTATAAAACCCATCTATTATAAAAAAGTGTGATACCTGGTAACTGATAATAATTTATGACATTCTGCCATGTAACAGGGTACTGTTTCAGATCTTCTATATGAGTATCTGATTTGAATAAGGAATTCTGCACTTGGTTTTGAAAATATTCTGGTTTTAAGAAAAAGTTACTAGTAAGACTAAAAACAGTTTAGTTTCTCAACAATTTATAACTAACCAATATGTTCATTATATCTGTGATCTGATCTGCCATTTTGCTCCATTAAACGAACTTTCCTGTAGCACTTGTTAAATCCTTTGTGTTCATTCTGCATCATGAAGATTCCCATTCTCATCATTTTACTTATTTTCATACTGATATTTCACTTCAATTTTCTTCCCAAATTTCCTAGTCTTGGGAGCAGATGCTGAGGCACCAATGACTCATTTATCTGAAGAGGTTTTTTAACATGAACAAAAATAAAGGCTATAAACAATTCCTCATTTACCAGACCCAGTTGTACTAGAGAAGCAACAAAACTGCTTAAAAACCTCTCTGTATATAACAGACCCAGTATCTCAGAGTAAAGTCATAGAATCCACATTTCATCCTTAAATTATGTCAGGCAAATAAAACAATTTTCCTTACCCATAATATGCTAGTATGTAAAAGCAGATATGACACTAAGTAGTATTTAAGTTAATCAGATCATTGTTAGAGCAATTAAGAGGTTCAGGTACAGGTTTACAAGGAGCAACTTTGCATTTCAGACATGCAATTACAGTTCTATTTTAGGAAAAAAAAATACACATAAATATATAAACCAGTTTTGTTTCCCTGTGAAATATACATAGGCAATAGGAATTATGCTAAGAGGCATAATTAATTTATCCTTTTTTTTCCACACAATAATTTTAACTCCCATTGCAAAACTCAAGTATTTCAATAATGACATTCATTTCTGTCTCCCCAAAAATCTCTCCATTCCCCCAGAGTATTTGAAACAACTTTCTGAAAGGCTTTGAAAAGCTTTTTACCATTTCCAGGTAGGACACAATGAGGAGATTAAGAACAACATCAGAATGTGATCAGATTCTGGAAATGAAGCAGTTCTTGCATAAAGACAGGAGGTATAGGAGAAGATCTTCTTTGATAAAATCTCTTCTCCTTAGGACTCTTCAGAAGTGTTTAAGCCTGACAGGACACAGGCTTATCTAAACACCTTTGCCTGTCTGACTGGGATTCACTCAACACTAAATCTTCCCCTTTACCTGATAGAACAGTTTAAGAAGCTTCATCCTCCTTAAGCTCATTTGCCTCCTGATTCCAAGCCATGCAGAATCAAGAAGGAAGGAGACCACGTCTAAGAAAGATTTCTTTCCTGGTTTTCAGATTGACACCATATTTAGACATTTAAGTGCATCCGTCTGTCCGTGAATTAGACGTTTTTCCTCATATTAGTATTTTTATTCCCATGTCAAAAGACATATACTCAATAGAATTTAAGGTGACGACAGCCTGGTCTCCAGGCTACACTGACAGAAATAACAAGCTCTCAAGAGCTCTCATGTAATGAGAGCATTGACATCTAGTTCATGTGCACACAAACACCTTCAGATGCCTAGATTTAGATGTCTAATCTCAAACTGAATCTCACCATCTTGAGAGAAAACGAACTTCTGCTATTTTTCGTTTGACTTGCTGAAAGAACCTCACACCTCAAAGTGCTTGAGACATCTAAGACATCTAATTCTTAATAATTTCACTGGGAGTAGGCATCTAAGCATTGCTATATCCAAGTCTTTAAGTAACATGCTACAGAAGAACCCAGTAACAGAAACAAACTGAACCCAGACCACCTGTGTTCCACTAAAGTACCTTAAATATAAAAGCTGACATAACCTTTCCCTATTCTCCAGGCTACTCTTCAGGGAATTTACCATATCTTTCTATCCAGGAAATCTATGGGTATTGCACTCCATTATTTTCTGTGTAGCTGTTATAATGGTACTGCTAGCTCTGAGATGCAGACCATTAAGGGAAGAACAGGCAGGTGAATCAGGTAGCATACATGGGCCAGGATTCATTCACTTTGTACAATAAAAGTTCAAAGATATCAAATACATCCCTTTCTATTTCGTATGGTAGCATGGGGAGTTTTTTTTTTTTTTTTTTAATGCCACTGACTTTTCAAAACCCTAAAAATATTACCATGAATACTGTAATTTTATGCAACACTATTTTCGTGAACTAACTGAAAACAGTAGTCAGCTGTGTCTAAAAAGAAAGCTGTTTTGTAAATGCTTCTCATATGCAAAGACTTCAGAATGCATCTTTAGTACAGCAGAAGGTCTTTACTTAGTAGAAATCAGGACTTATCATAAGTACACATGGTTGCTGTATAAATAATACATTCTACTACTATAACCACTTACCACATTACTTTTCAAAATCTAGAAAACTTTCTACACTGAATGACGCCTAAAAGGATGAGGCAGCTGCCAGGGTGGGAGTAAAGCTGGGAGTGCTGTAGTCTTTTTGCTTCTCTGTACGTGTGACTGACAGTCTATTTCAAAAATCTTGTTGTATAATCAGCAAATATCTGCTTCTGTGCTATGCATGTTGCATATTATTTGTTTCACTTGTTAGACTGTTAGGATGAAAACACTTGTTTCTGAATCCCTCTGTGCACTGCAGTTTAAAATACACATAATCGAGAAGAAATAGGTATTTTTCAAAAGCATACTTAATATAAATCTCTAAGATGGTATGTTCCTTCCACAGAATATGTTTGTGCTTTTATATGTATTTCACTACAGGGAAATCTACAGATACACATCCCTTTTCAAAAGGATATATACAGTGATCACTTCAAGTAATTTTCTGTCTTTCTAATTTTTGAATAATCATGTGCTACAGTAAATGGCAAATTTAGCACCAATATATAGTAGGATTCCTTTTTTGCAACCAGAGAGTTGTTGGGGAATCAACCTTTATGAGTGATAATTCTAAGCTATCAAGTAAGCCTGGCAACTAGACTTGTGCGTCTACCTAAATTATATTTGCCTTGTTCAGTGCCTTCACTTTAACTTCTTATACTGCAGCTCCATATTGCATTTCTAATCATTACTTCACCCCTGCTTTTTAAAATCTATCACAGATCCATGCTACCAGATGTTGTTTTCTTTCCTAATGCACTTTACTTGCAAGAAGGAAAAAAAAAAAAAAAGAAACACACAGCAGATCTGGATTTCTTTGAACCTTTTTCTTAATCACCGTGTGTCTGCTTTTCAGCTCCTAAGACAAATGGAAAAAGTCATTCTCTTCTTTAAGTCTGTAATACCTTAGGAGTGAAACTTGATAAGGAAATCATACATAATCAATAAGGACTCAGTCATTTGGAGTTCTTGATCTGATTTCTTAAGATTTGTAGAATTCCAAAGACTGGTTAACTTGAAAACTGCACCAATTCAACTGTTTTCTCACACTTACATAAGTAAGTACAGATTGTTAGGCATACGCTTTCAAGCCAAGAAACACAAATCAAGCGAGCTACTCATATACTAACATAAAATGAAGCATTTACTTCTATGTTTGCCGAATTGGAACTTAATTCTAGTATATATGTTAATAATTTTACATTAGTAGATCATTTTCTAACTGATCTAAACTAAGCCAAAATAAGTCACTCTTAAATTAAAATTAATATACATCTACCCTTATATTTTGTTCCAGTTTAATTATTATACCATTTGAATTAAGAAAGCAACAAGACAAAACAGACAAAACATTTTAAATTGGTACAATTACGATATAGCAAAGGCTACTTAACGTATAGAAAGCACCAACTTTTGTTAACATACATTAATAGTTATTTGTAAACTGTGAACAGATAAGGAAGAAAATATAAATACCAGTATATAAAATGTGGCTTCATTGGGATCACTGTAGTTACATGAGAAATGCAGCTAAGTTTTCTACTGACAAACACAGAGCTCCAAAAAGCTCTCAGAGCTTAGCTTGCAGGCTTCACTTTCTTTCATAAAATCTAATGTTAAGAGTAAATTAAAGTATATAAAACTGAGTCTCAAAATGTCTTCTCCCATAAACTTTTTGGTTTGAAGAAAAGTAATAAAAAAAACATGTAACATGTTTCCACAACATTACATCAGAGAGGGGACAAACAAACTTTTCAAAATTAAAAAGAGAAAAAAAAAATCACTCTGAAAACCAAGTATGAAATGGCCTATAAATTTCTACTTGGAATTTCACAACATCATATACTAAATTCTTAAGTAAAAGCTCTGAATGATGACTACAAAGGAGATTTTTTTAAAAGAATAGCATGCATCGAACTTTTCAATGGTGCCTATCAACTAGGACTATAGAGATGCATCATTTTTCTTTTTAATGGCATGTGAAGAACCAAGGGGGAAGTATGTGCTGAGATTCTTAGCTTTGGTATAGTTCCTTTGCATCAGTCTACCAATACAAAGGGTCAGTAAAAACGACAGTAAAAATTCTATTAAGGCAGACCTATACAACGCATTCCGAAAAAAAAAAAAAGTTTAATCTTTGCAAGTGGCCTTCCACAAACTCTTCCTGAAGCTATCATAAGTAGAAAATGGAGTGTATATGCCTGTCATTAATAAGAAATTGTGGATTTATGTTATGTACAAATATTATTAACGCATTTTTTCTACTTGTATAGGCTCCACAAGAACATACTTTAATTTTTTCCCTTTGATTTTGGTAAACCATCTTTTATATTCAAAATCTTTAGACATTTGAACATTTTTTTTTAATGTAAACCTAAGTCACTTGCCAGACAGGTTGCTTCTGGGTTTCATACTACTTTTTCCTTAACTGTGTCTATATGTGTGGAATTGTGCTCAGCAGCATTTCTTAAAGATTTTCAAATTTGGCAAAAATTTCATCTGAACCTCCCAGCTGGTTTCTCCTCTGAGTCCTTCCTTATGGCTAGAAATTTGCCATGAGTTTGAAGTGTCATGGACAACTGTCACATGGCAAATTACTGTTTTCATGCATTAAATATTAAAGCTGCTCATTCCTGACCTTGACCACCACCTATGCTCCCATACCCAGGGCCCTTTTCAAAGTCAGCAGGGTGCAGCTGGCCCAAATTCAGCTCAGGCATTAGATTTACACTGGTTCACAGCGTAGGAGACTTTTAAAAGCAGCCTGTCTCATGCAGTACAACTACATGACCACTCTTTAGAAAGGTGCCCAGCATCTGACCGTTCCTGCAAAGAGTATTACCTGTTCACATTGATTTGCAACAAAGTATTTCTCAATAAGTATTTCCACTTAACATTTACTCTCAGGGAACTTATGTAGTGGGAGATATTTATGAGTTGCCTTCAGCTTAAAAATAAATCACCTCTAATTCCTCTAAGCGAAATCAATCAAAAGTCTGTAAAAAATGGACTGGTTGTTTGGTCGATTCTGGCAGAAAAGTAAACAGCACTTCAGCTTTTCTCCACCATTAAGGTCTAAATGGCCTAGAAAGTAAATCAATATCTCTAGTCAGCCTTCTGGCTATTGTTTAGCCAGTAGATATGGATTTTCTCTAGCTTACTGCACTCCTTTGGGACTAACCTGTAATCCTCAGAGAGTAATAATAAGTTCGTTATCTAGTTCAGCTCTCTGTTGTACATTTAAATGGACCACATCCATCAGCAGCACTTGTTAAAGTTAAAGGACAATGACACCCCATTCAACCTATTTGACAATGAAATAGTTGCACCACATGATGGAGAAATTATTATAAAAATTGTATCTGTTCTCAAGTTATTAAAAATAAAATATCACAAATGAGGAAAAAGAGTAAATAAGGACTTTTTTATAGATATTAAGCCTTATTTCTTCATTAATGAGTTAAATTGTGGTGAACATTATTTCTGTCATACATCATGCAATCTTTCATTATTCATATCAATCTGTTTCAAATATTTCTGTTTAAATACTGCTGTGAAGCAGGCAGCTGTCAGAACGAATCAGTACTTTTTGTCATTCCCAGGCTACCAGATGTTTGCTGGACCAAAATGATTTTCCCTCTCCCTACCTAGGAGTGAAGAAGAAAGCTCTCATGTTTATACACTGCACTTTTAAAGTGCTTTTGTCTCAGATCACAGAATCTGTACTGCGCTCTCAGCCAGAGGTAGTTACAAGTCTCTGATCTGAGCACTCCTTCTTCTTGTACCTCCACATTTTCTCTGATATACGCAGGCAGTCCCTCACAAAATAACAAATAAAGCATTTCTTTTATTGCTTTAGTATTCCCTTAACCTTTCAAGAACATTACCTAGTAACTAAACTGTAGTTTCTCTCAGGATATTAAAAAAACACTTTCTAGTTGCTGTGGAGAGATCCACATTGTAAATTATGCACATGACGACTGGTGTCTACTGGGGAATGTGAATGCATTTCATCTATGGCCTCATATTCAGTGCTCACAAGGGTTATACAGATATATTTAGGAGCTGCATCCACAACTGGCGGGAAAAGTTTTAGGGGTACGGCCCCATTCAGGCTAGTGTTTTAAAGAGCAATAGTTACTATAAGTAACCATACTTTCTTCTCTCAGAATTGCCTATCTGAGTTTCAGCTGCATTTAGGTGAGTGACAAATAGACCCCAGATCAAAAGGAGAGTTGACAGAGTCCTAAATAAAGATTAAGGAATTGATCCTTATAATGGATTGTCTAAATTCCGAGGTTAAGTCCAAACAGCAATACTGTTTAGAAAGACAAATGCAACGCTATGACAGCGGCAATTCTAAAACAAGACAGCATCAGTCTTTGCTGAGCTTGTGGTACTGAGATCACCACCAGGTGACAGCTAGAGAGAACCCACAGTTCAATGCACTTGTTGCTGTCTAGCAGCTTTGCTCTATTCCTAAAGCAATGTATTCAGTTTGGAGAAGTTTTTTTAGACCATTCTGCATAGCCCTGTAGGGAAAATCAATAGAACTTAGCTTGCTACGCGCATGTCACTTCGAAGAGCAATGTGAGGAGCAATGCTTATACACCTCAAAAATCAGACCCTTAATGAATTCTTGACAGCACTAATCCTCCTGGGCAGAAAATGAAGTTTGATCAAAGGGTGTGTCACAGAAATTGAAACCACAGAAAGGAGTGCCTGAAGAAGTACCACATTTTACTACCCTTCCCAAATATGTTGCTAAAGTGGTTCTTATCCTTTTTCTCTTGGTAAGAAAGTTGTAAAAGAAGAAACAAACAAATAAGATCCCTCCGCTTTACTGTTCCACAGGTTTTGAAGATTTATACCTTTGCAAGACACCAGTGATGGGATTCATGTCCTAGGATGAGCATTTCTTTGCTTTTGGAATTCTTACTGTAGGATTTGCTTCCCCTTGTTAAGTTGCCTTGCAGCAATGAACTGTGAGACAATTCTTTCATGAGTTCATTATTCTTATGGCTGAACATTTCTGTTCTCATTTGCAACCACAAATCTAACTACCTAACCTTCTGCATCTTGCAACACTTTTGTTTACTAAACCAAATGAACGTTTGCAATTAAATGATATCTCATGAAGATACTTGTCATGATCATCCCACATTTTAACCTTGTCCTTCGTAGGACAGATAATTAAGATTCAAGTGTAAGGTGACTTTTCCTAGTTTTTAATAATTCTTGAAGTTTTTCAAAATCTCTTTTAGTCTCCAATGTTCTTTTTAAAGACTGGACACTAAAACTGGATTCACCAATAGGCCAATATCACTTGTCTCATTAAAACCATATAAAGTCTGATGAATCACTCTTCGACTTTAAGCATGATATTCCTGCTCATAAAGCCAAAGATCATATTTGCTAAACCACAGCATCACTCACAAAAAAATCTGTGTTCAGCTGGTTACCATGACCAATCCTTTATAGGGTCACAAGTTCTAAATTATGGCCCTCCATTCTTCAAATGTGACCTATATTTGTTCTTCCCAGATGTGTGGCTATATATTTAGTAATTTTAAAATATGTATAGAACAATTCAGCCCAGTTTACCACATAACTCAGAAAGCTGTGTTACTGATCTTTCTTCATTGCTTAGCACTCTTCCAATTTTTGTAAGCTGAAAAATTTGACAGTAATGTTTTCTTACAGATCTCTGGCAAAGCTGTGAGAATTAAAGACTTAATTCTGTACAAAGACTTTGGACATAAAAATATATAATGGTAAGTGCAAATAAAGATAAGTGGCTTTCAGCGGTTGCCTGCCTATGATTTTTATTTTCTATAACATGCTTATAAGAAAGAACTAGAAACAGAATATGCATAAGAAGTACTTTCATTGTGTAGCATATCATAGACTCCTTCTAATCAATATATTCCTAACCTCCTGTTACACTAAAACTTAAATGATGTTAAAGAAACTAAAACCTTTAGATATTTCTTTGAAGTAATTGCCTTCTATGTTCAGATTTGTTTTGTCTTTTCACTCCTATTTAACCCACTTACTTCTATGAACTAAATACCCTTCACAAACTGTCTAATTTGGTAATTATTTTAGGCACTTGTAATATTTCTATACCCTAACAGCTGTTAAGGTAACTTATACTCTAATACAGAGCACCTATATAATAGTGTATATATGTATAATATATTTTATATAAGAGTATACAGTATCTAGAAAGAGATCTAGCATTGCTAATTTCAAAGTAAAATTTACTCTATTTTCAATGAGGTCAGGATCTTAGTCTTTACCTTCTGAGTATAGACCTAATGCTCGTTTGTGAGTCTGATTTTAGCAATGTTCTTTACTTTGTATAATGCATATGTTTGAATTTTTTTTCTTTGGTTTTAGCCAGAGAGCAAATTAAAAAAAAAAAATCAATTCGGCTATTTTTAAATGTGATTATGTTAAGAAAATGAACTCTATAAACAGTCTCTTATTTCTTCACTTATATGTTCCTGCTGTCTCTGGGGTTTAAAGTAAAATGTTTTACCCAAATGCTGTTACTCAGAAGAAACTGATTTTTTTTTCTTTCTTTCTTTCTTTGTTTTTTCCAGAGCTCTGCTGAGAGGATCTAAATAGATACCCAAAGTTACCTATAGTTCAAAGAAATGACTGAATTTTCAGAGCTGATCATCACTCCCAGCTGATCAATATATTAGGAGAAGTTTTGTGTTACAGATGAAGTGAATGCTCTCACCCAAGCATGTAAGGCACAACTAAACAGCCATACTATACATGCTAAAAATTACTAGACAGGGACAACAAATCCTCCTGATGGAAATTGCTTTAAAACTGAAACAAATAGATTTGTCCTAATGCAAAGGGCTCAGTCCAGCTTCTAGGCATTCCTGTGCAGCTTACGAGAGGAGCCATGTGTTCAGAGGGCAAACATCCTCAGTACAGGCAGATGGTCATCCCTACAGCTAACTCGACAACACATCCCGACAACCTTTTGGCACAATGGGAATTGAAGTCAGGTGAGGTGATCTGACCACAGGAGACAAACGGGGCAAAAGCTCCTACATGACAACTCCCTTTGAGATACTCATCAGCTGGAGGCAAGCAGGTAGCCATATAACTAAAGCAAATGACACTATTTCTGAATTGCTAACAGGGGAGTTTTTAATTTTCTAACACTACTCTTTTGAACAAAATCCACTAGCACATGTTATATAATGGAGAAAAACATGTTTGTTCATGTCATGTGGTAGGTTTTTGTTTGCAAGGGACTATAAAATTTGCGTAGATGGAGAATCATTTTTATCATGGCTTCTTTTGGTATTAAGGACTCTGTAGAATATAATGCAGTGCTCTGGCCTCACTTCCCCTCTGGGACACTGCGTGTCAAGATCTTTTGACCAGGGACTCTGGCACAAGCGGTTTTGTATTAAGTTATCTCAGTAGAGACTAATAAAATGAAACAAATTCAAAGGCCTGAGGAGGATCACAGAAGGAATCATAGGCAGAGGAACAAAGTAAGCTGGTCAATGAAGAACAAATCATGCAAAGGCCTCCCATCGAAGGGGGCACATTCAGCAAGCCCTGCTGAATTTAACTTAACAACTTAAACAGCTGGAGACTGGAGCACTTGCTTGGGGAGGAGAGGTTGAGGGAATGGGACTTGTTCAGCCTGGAAAGGAGATGGCTCCCTGGGCCTAACAACAGCCTGTTAGTGCCTGCGGGAAGGACATCAAGACTCCATAGCCAGGGTGTTTGCTGCTATGGCAGGATCAAAGACAAGGGGCATAAGTGGAAATAGGAGAGGATCTGTTTAGGGATAAGAAGAAACTTTTTTTGCCATGAGCATATGAAGACAACAGAATACTTTGCCTAGAGAGACTGTGCAGTTTCTATCCTGGGATCTATGTTGGTAAAACAGGAAAAGGATGTAGGGAAACACAGTATTGGCAAAATTTGGGAAATTTAGCGTTCAAACCTAACCTCAAAGCGTAAGATTTCTCAGACTTTTCTGTGTTGAGCTGTGACAGTGACTGAAAGTGTTAGGAATATTCTAGATGAGCTTATTAAGGTTTTCATTCAGTGAAAAATATTGATGCTTAAAACCTAATTTAGACAAATGTCTTAGTACTGCCATTTCATTCCTGAGAGAATTGCTAGTCTTTGAATAACTAGAATAGGCACCTTTATCTTTCTTGGATATTTAAGTATGCTGTGGTATCCTGTTACTACCTATCACGATTGCATCTGAGGCTCTGAAAATTTGGAAAAAATTATCCCTTAGCTACATCAATTGTATTGCTCATGTTTATAGAGGAACTAAAGACAGAGAAGAGTTAGTAAAACCTGGAAAATCTGATGTCAAGCAGGCAATCTACACTTCTAATTCTATTACTGTTACCACCAAAGTCTTTTTTTTTTTTTTCAGAGTTATTAGCATAGTCCTTAGCTAAGGCAGGCAACACTGATGTAACTCCGAAGGAACAATCATAACGTGTTCTGTCCCATTAAATACAAAAATGTATTTAGTTCTGAAAATAATGTCCCTTAAAATTTTTGAGTTTAAAAAAGCATGGATTAAAGACACATTAGCAAAACCTTCTAAGTGAATCCATCAGTGCTAGACATAAGTAGAATCAACTGTTTATGGAAAACAGTATTACCAGAAGGTATCAGTGACCTTCAACCTCTGAAAGACTTGCAACAGGAAAAACTAACAACAAGGGAAACATCCAGTATTACAGAAAACAAACTGCTAATCAACATGTTATCGATCCCCCATCTTGTCGAGGTCATTTTGTGTTTTAAAAAATGATCTCACACTAAATCTTATAGAAAAAGTGGGCTAATTTGATTTACAAAGTAAAGTGCTATTAATTATGGAGGACAGTCAATAAAAAAGCTGATTCCCCTAAACAAAAGGCAAATCTCATAGTCTATGATTAATGATGATAATTTTGATGGCAAAATATTAGTAGTTCTCAATGTTACCCAAGTTTGGTCAACTGGAATAAATGATGCATGTAAGATGTATTCAAGCCTCAAAACAAAAGAGCAATACAAAACAAACAATTTTGGGGGAAGATAAACATCTGGATTAAGAATAGTACACAAAGAGGAAAACATAATACTCTATAGTTTCCTTTCCACTGTATAACATATAAACTTCTTTTTTTTTCAAAAAAAAAAATAGAGATAAACTGCTGTCTTGCTGCTGCACTACAGTCCCTGAATGTCTAGGTTGCATAACCAGACATCTCAAGGGCCTACAGCCCTCATCTAAAAGGCTGTACTCATTACAAATTTTCACACTTGGGAATATTAGTACGTCAATAAAATCTGCCAGCTTCTAAGGCAAACTTTGGATTTTACTAAAAATGTCTTGTAGGATTTGAAAATACTCAAAAGCCTTTGAAGAAAGGAATATTATTAAACTCTGAAGTTAAAGATTATAAACAACGTATCACACATTTTTGATTAAAATACTTAATGTTTAGTAAATACTTCATATAACAGACATAAAATTATACAAGATAGTAGGAAAAGGTATGGAAAGGCCCAAAATATTCTACAGTAGGAAATAATCTTAGAGAGAAAAATGAAGAAACTGGAAAAATCAAATGCATCTATCGCAATATTTTCTGTTTTCTTTTTCTATTGTTTTATTTTAAACAGTGAGAATGGGATAATTCACACTTAGAATAATTGTTTCAACCTCACAAAAAACAAAAGTCAGTATAATATTGATTATTCCAGCTCACACTTTCCAACTTCTTTCATAACCATGAGATTTAAATAATGTTTCTGTCACTGATCTAACCAAAGAGCTGCAAAAGATAGTGCATGTGTCTTTATTCAGCCTGGATTTTTTAGCCAGTCTACTAATCACAGACAAGAACAGTTATCTATCCTGTATGGTTTATCATTAGCAAAAGATATTTCTAAAATAGCTGATCAAATTTGGCTTACCAAAATCATTATCTGTTTTTCTGCACAAGCAGTTGTTTGAATATCATTAATATATAGTTGCAAGGTGCTGGCAAAACTAAACCTATGGCTATCACTGAAATCTTTCATCGTGTTTGCTTTGTTTTCGTGCGAACAACATGACACTTAATTTTGACAATCTGTCATTTTTCAGCATGTTTAGAGAGCAGTCAGACAGAGCAGTACTTTTATGTTTTCCATCAAAATCCTTACGGTGCAGAACTGCTCGTCTTCTATTAGAGTCCTTGTCAAGCCTAGTGAGCTGTTAGGGAGGACTGTGTCATATTGTTTCATCCCACATGTCAGCAAAGAGAGAAGTAGATCCAGTGGTTTCTATCAGCATTAATGCTTACTTGTGCATTCCTATACTTCAGATATCTTTGTTTGCAGGAGACAATTTGATAGTGCTGTAGTGCCAGTGTGAGTAACGTACAAAAGCTCCCATCTTCCAAGCTAGTGTCTGCATGGCTTATCCCCTACCAGCTTGCTCTCTCTGAGCCTGCTCTCTTATTTGCACCTGTGCAAAAGAATTGCATGACCTGTGCAATGCTATTCATCAGCTCTCATTTTAAAATCTAATGAAAAGTTATATTTTTGCACAGATTCAAATATTATTCTTCATTTTTGAATAAGAGAACCAAATCATTTCTATAAAACTACCCCCCAAATATGTCTGTAAACTCTTCCCAACTTTTAAAAAATGTTGTAACTCCCAAAACAAATGAATCTTTATAACAGATGGCTACTTTTAAATTGCAGGGCCCCATAAAAAAAGGTGAAGCTAAAGAAGGTTAGTCAACAATTTTAATGACAACTGAAATTGGTAACTGTACCATTAAAAGTCAGAAAGACTTTGAATATGAATCCAAAGTCTGAATACGAATCATTACTAGCTTTTAACAGCTCCTTTCCAAAACATACTTCAAAGTTTACTTGCACAAAACTCAATTAGAGAAGACTTTTCCACACTGGAGTCAAGCCATGCCCTGAGTTATGGACCGTGATGCATGAATATTAAGGTAAGGATATTTGTATTTTTTTTGCTCATCTACGACAGCTGCATGTTTTTTTTTCTCAAGCTTCAACAGCAATCACTCTAACAGAGTTTGGGTGGAGGGAGGGGAATGATTGTCTTTCCTTAGGGATGACTTTCTAGATCCTCTGGAGCTCTTGATATTGTTCAAAACAAAAAGACCCCAGCCAGACAAGCAAACAAAAATAACCTTTGGGTGTTTTTTTAGAGGAAAAATAGAAACAAAAATCCCTTGCTATGGCCTGGGCATAAGGGGGACCAAGGACACCTCTGAAGATGATTCTATTATTAGCAAGAAGCCTAAAACTACACAGTGATTTTGCATTATTTATCTAAAGAGTGTAAAAAAATATTTTCTGGCAAATATGCAGCCTCTTTTGGCATTGTGTCAGAAATAACTTTAGACTGAAATTCATACATCATTCTTTCTGTTGTTAAACCTCTGCACAGAGGATACTTTTAGCAAACTTAAAACCAGAAAGATGTCAAATCATCTCACTTTAAATCTTTGTGAACAAGGGCCTTGATGTGGCCTATCATTCTCAGATGTCTTCATTTTTAAGTGCATAATAATCAATTTAAATTAATTATATAAAATTACAGAAGATAGCATACTTAAAACGAATTGATGTAGCTTACATCAATCATAGTGTCATATATTCATAAGATCTAAGTAACTTCCAGCTGAAAGACAGTCTGTGGAAACATCAATAGTAGCTCTCAAGGATGAGTCTGACTCCATATTCAAACACAGATATGCCTTATATCTGCCTTGCTTCTAAACTTCTGTATAAGTTTATATGTGGGAGTGCTCAGGAGAAAGTATCTTGTTGTTGGACTCAGACAGACAAATCACCCAGATATCTTCTCAAAAAGGCTTGGCCAAAGTCAAGGTGTGTCTTAAGACTCTCTTCAGACAATTTACAGGAGTGTAGCACAGAAGTAATGTGTGTACAGGACACAATGTAATCTAGCCCATGTCAACATCCATGTTTTAAAAAATAGAACATATATTAAACAGTATAGTCTAAGCTGACAAGATGTTACTGTTGGTGTATATCATTTCCTTGGCATTTTGGGTGATAAAGCTGAGTACATACTACAGCTGTCTGATACATCTATGGATCTATTGCTATATCCTAAAATAACATAAAAGTTTGCAGCCCTGTCTCAAATGGAAACTTGGTTAACTCTGCTCCACATCCTATGCACTGGGAACATTTTTCCTGATTACAGGAGTATGCATCTTCCAAACAAATGCCTTTATTTTAAAGACAGCTGGCTGACTTACAGAGATCAGGCAGTCTGGGTACTTTGAGCCTTCGAGTAGACTTATTTAAACTTAATTAAATACTTGCATTCAAATTTATGAGCATAATTCTAAGAATAAATTTTTAAAAATCTAGGTACAAGTCACTAGATAGTCATAGTAGCCAAAACTTTCTAATTTTAATGGTAATATCTTTGTTGTCATTCTTATTCCCATGGCAGCTAGAAACTTCAACCATGGAACAGTACACAATTGTGTTAGAAACACAAACCAAGAAGTCCGTCTCTGAATCAGAAAACCCTTGCTTATAATGAAAAATCTTTTTTTTTCCACATTATTGATCAGATAAGAGGTTTCTATTCTCTGAAAGGATAGAAGATTTCTGAGAGAATGCCAATGTTATTATTTCTTATATAATGGTGTTTTCCGACTTGGAACAGCAGTGCTGCCAACTCTAATATTAAAAAATCATGAGTCAGGCCCCAAAAAGCATGTCATTTTGAAAAAAAAATACATTTGGATATTTCATATTTGTCATTTGCTACTTTGCTGAAGGGAGTGTTCAAGTCAGACCTTTAGAAGTCTTGCTACAACAATGAAGACAAGAAAAATGTTTTTAAGTGAAACCAAGTTTTTTTCATAATCACGAGAAATCAAAATTGAGACTTCAGTAAAATTCTAAACACACCAACATTTATAAAAATAAACAAACAGATGAAAAACCATTTGCCAATACTGGAACAGCATAAACTGTGTTCCATGTCTCAGTAGTAATTCAGGGTCAGCCTTTTAAAGCCCTTGGATAAGACTTCCTATTTGCAGAGATATCTTTGGCAAGGACCAGGCCAAGTTTTACACCAAAGAGGGAAGCACACTAAGGACAACAGCAATTTGGACACTAAGGACAACAGCAAAAGAGATTAGAAAGCCAAGGTGAAGGAAGCAGGAGAGAATTAAACTGGAAGTTAAGGTATGGCATCAAGTTTTAACTAGAGATGGAAGGTAAGAAATGCCAGTAATGTAGTTTCTTGATTAAAAAAAAAAAAAAAAAAAAAAAAAGACAGATGCCCAGAGGGGCATTTCTTTTTACTATTATTGAATGTGTGATGACATAGTAAGTCAAAAATGAAGTAAATATTATTTTTCTCTGACTCATGCCTAGCAATACCCATGTATGAAATGTATTTTGTTATTTGCCTATGTTGCCCCCCCCAAAACAAACAAACAAAACATCCAACCTGTAGTTCTTTAATGTTGATGTAAAAAGATCGAAACAGGAACAGGTTTGGGTTGTCAACCAAACATCCTACAATGCCTGCTCCAAACTACCCATCACATCTAATACTCATTTTTGGAGTTCATCATGGAAAGAAGGAAAGGAGGAAAGGAGAAAAGGAAGGAAACTTTATGAGACCATCTGCTATATCAAATGTCTCAAAGGAGAGAATTTTGACTTGTCTTACCAGCTTCAGGAAACAACTAGCTTTTGAAAGTACAATACATGAGATTCTGTTCCATTAGATATTACTAAATATTATGGTTTGATATATAGTTTCTTTGAAGGAAAAAAGGCATACTGTCAGATTACAGCAAGGACCTGCAGCTAAGAATAAGGTGAGATCCAACAACTCTCATGGCAAATTAAAAAAAAAAAAGAAGCGTGTTATGATGCTATGCCACATGCACTGCTTGGCATTCATTCAGCTCACTGTAGCTGAAAAATAGCTGTGAGCATCTACGTTCCATTAACACTATGTTAATTATTATCATTGTCTCATCAGTAGTTTGTTTACGACAGTTCTGGATGACAAGAATACTGAGATGCTCTGTCAAAGTCATCACCTGATGAGATTCTTATTGGCATAAGATCTTTCTTTCCTTTAGTTAGTTACATTACAAAAAATCAGTATTTCATTACATGCAAATACTATTGCCTGCCTTCGGCTTTTTACAGGAGTCATATGACTGGCATAATAAGCCTGATCTGGAATTGCCTTAACCAGTTTCTTCTCTAAGTGGGGATAAGCTAATGTGTATCTCTTCTGAAGAGATTCACACTGTAAGCGTAAAATATCAAATGGACATGTTGAATCTTGCTTAATAAACCTCTCATTTCTGTTTCTACAGTGTAAGATAGATATAAAATGCACTGCTATCATCTAACTAAAAGTAAACTCAGAAATTTAGCATAAAAAGGGAAAGATAGCAAATGATTAATTCTTTATAAATAGCATTTTACTTACAGAGGCATTTCTGAAACACCAGGCATTCAATTAGGGCTTTGTTAATGAACACGAGTTCTTTCTTAATGTCTTTCTTTATTTTGCCATCCTAACAAAGATGTCCCTTTCAAAATAAAGGATGCTGTGTTAAGGCAAATCATCCTAAACCAAATTAATACTGCAAAACAATCCTTTGTATTTGTTGTATGTTTTGGTAAGCGCCATGAATATGACCAGACCTCTCATATTCTACCTAAAATATATTTAAGTATATCTTAGAAACCCTAATTTGAGGAGGATTTTGACCATCTCCACTGAATCTCTGTGTAGGGTGACTCAGGCATGTACTTCAAACAGTAAAGCACCTGCACTAGAGCAGGTGAGCTGAATCTAATTCTGTCTTTAGCTGCACTTTGGCAGACACATATTAAGATAAATACGAAATAATTGTTCCACCTTCTTTCATCTTTCACCACTTTTTGAAGTGAGAGACTTCAATAAAAATTACTTCAATAAAAATTTAAGATTATGATTTACAACATGAAAAGAATGTTGGTTCAATAAATTGTATTCTATTAATTACTGGAGTGTTTCTATACTTCATCTACCTTTCACATTTGTCTAACAGGTTGAACTATATTGAACTGGGAACTGGTAATACTATGGGAAATCATCATCTAACTCTACAAACAACATCTTAATTACCCTCACCTCTGATCTCATGGCTCATTTGAGGTGTTTTTCTTCTGCTAGATTCATAATCACAGATGTTGATTATCATCAGATGTGAACCTCAACTTAACAGTGCAGAGCTACAGATTTCACACCGCAATGTATCATCATTCATTCAAGTAAGGATATCACTTCATACCTCTTGGACTAGTATTTTCAATGTGTGTAATGCCAGGCTGTTCTGTATGAAGATGTGACTGATAGTCTTGTTTATCATCATCAAAAATTTAGCTTCAATGTGTCCTTTTAGGGTGTAATTGCCTGAGAAAGCATCTATGAGATTAAACAATTTTTCTCTTTGTATCAAACAACAGTTTTCCTTGCACCTTCCTTCCTTGCACGATTCAATGTCAGAGGAAGTAATAATAATTATTATTACAGAGACTCCTTACACTTCTTATCATATGGTGAATATAGCGAAATCAGCCATCAGAAATAACAGAATCATAAAAAGAAGTCTGAAGCTATCAAAGATTAGTTTGTTTCACAGTTTTTAAAAATTTAAATGGTCCCATACCAAACTATATGGAGATTACTCAGAAGAAATAGGTTATAAGCATTGATAAATTCAAAGTAATAATGTTTAAAATTTTATATTTAAAATAGTGTATTAAAAGAGAAGGACATCACACTGAAGTTGAATTTATAATAGAATCACTTACCTTCTCTACATGTACATTCTGGTCTTTAAAATTAACAGCATTCAGATCAATACAAAACAGGAGATAGATAAATTGTCTTCAATTCTTTGTATATATTATGCTTCTGTCTCACATTAGTGATACTTCAAGTTCAACTTTGTCATTACTTAGAACTAAGTGATTTGATTCCATTTTTGATTTAAGTAGTTTGTAACTGAATCAACAAAATAATTCAAAAATATTGCCTCAAGGACCTTCATCACATCTTGCTTGGTAAATTTATAGCTAAGCATAATGGAGTCATTTGGTAGTTGCTTGCTAGGAACATATCTGAAGGGTTAAAATCTCCACTTCTGCACATCTCTTTTCATTTCCAATGAATGCAGGATCAGACCCAAAGAAATCAGTGCATGTAATGTTTGTCTAGTTGGTGATTTCTCAAAAGATTTCACAACAGCTTGCAAATAGCATGATTTCCTCTTTTGCATCCAGAACTATAAGAAAGAAACAACGAGAAGCAACTCTTTGATGCTGACATTTCGGGGAGTTTTATCTATCCTGACATTTTGCATGCAACAAATTTCAGCATGATCAATTATCTCACCATCATTATAAAGTTTTTTTAGTGTGGCAAACATGCATTTTATGCCAAATTTCATTCTTCCGTGTTTCACTTACTTCTGAAAACCTGTGTTTTATTAGTAAGACGTTTATTTGCCCACAGCTTTTAATTTGCTAGCACTAGGAAGGGAGGAAGAAAATAAAATTGCAACTTTTGCAGGTACATTGGACCAATGGAGGAGTTGTGGGCTTCTGGGACAGGTCTTATGGCCTCCAGACATCCTCTGTTCATGGAGCCAGTTGGGAAAAATATCTTTGAGCAGATCCTCACAGAAGTTTACTCCCTCTGAGTTTTCTCCCATTAGTTTGGAATAGAATTGGGAAAGCATCTTTTGAATCCAGAAGTAAATTTTGAAAGGAGAAATTCTGCTTAGCTTTGAACTATGATTAAAGGGAACAAGTCAAAAGGACATTGGGGTGAGATTTTGTGTGTGTTTGGGTGTGCTTGTGCTGCAAATGTACCTCTCCATCATTCTTTAACCTATTTATTACTTACCCAAAGGACTTTCCTAGCCTTTTATGATGTCAGCTTTCAGCAAAGAATGACTTTTTATGACCCTATTATAAACCTATAAAAATAAAGGTTTACAATGGAAAAACTAACAGATGTTTATTTCTGGCTTTAAAGAAGGCGCTTTGGACTCCAGAGCGTACATTGCTTTTATTTAAAAATAGTCGGTTTTCACAGCTATTTGGCATTTTGTCCTGGAACTCTACATTCTGTTTCCTACAGTTTCTTCAGCTAGATCTATCACTCTTATAACAGTACCATTTGTCCAGATACACTATACTGAAAGACTGTCTGCCTTTCTCTTATCAATAAATTCTTATTTTAGCTTCTAAAAATAAATTTTACATTTAAACTTGCCACTAAAGTTGGGCTAGGGATGAATTTGTTTACAAGCTTAATGAAAAATATGTATCTACTTTTGAGTCAGCTTCAATAAAAGGCAGGAATGAATGACTTCAAGCTTAAAAAAAAAAGAATTGATTTTTAAATGGGCTTGTCGAGGTAAATAATTTGTAATTGGTACTAATTGACTTGTTATATATATATAAAAAAACAAGTCACTGATTAAAAATAGGTCAGAATGTTTTCAATGACAATTGTGTGAGATTACTAGTACATCTGCTTAGTCACTCTATTGTACCTCGTGAGCTAATGCCTGCAAAAACAAAGACTGAAACATCATCTCCCTGTGAAAGTGGACAACGGTATTCCCAGCTAACATACTGAAAACTATTCAAACTATTTCTTCTCATTATGTTACTGAATCTGAACTAAATCAGGGTGAATTTTTAAGAGTTTTCGAGATGACATATTTTCCCCAAAGTAAATGATGAATTTGGGCCCTAAGCAATAACAAAAACAATTACATATGCCTGAATGCATAGAGCCAGTCCTATGCTATTAAGTCATGTTCAAAACAAATGCCTTGAATTCTGGTTGGTATGATACCATGACGTCTGGTAATAGAAGAGCACCTTTAAGACTGTAGAAAGACACACAAGTGCACAGTAAAGCATATCTGTAGCATACAACAGCAGGAAAATTGATGGGGTATTGCAACACAGTCCTGGTATTACTCACTTGCAGATGTATTTTAAACAGTCATTTCCTATAATCTCTCTATATTTCCTCTGCTGCTTTTGCTGACATTCCCTATAATGACTAGATTAAAAGGAATGTACTTCATCAACAGCAAAGAAAATGGCCCTAATTCATTCTCTAAAACTAAAAAACCTTCTAGCAATCTTACGAAAACCTTTTTCCAGAGGTGTTTTGGATATACTATAAAATGGCTCCAAAAGAAGAATCGGAAATTATTATGGCTGCTCCAAAGAGAACGATTAAGTCTAATCACAATTATGAAATTGCATGAAGAAAATAATTATAGTTTAAATATTGTATCTCTCCATATGTCATGAGATATCTCTGTTCAAGTTAAATTACTACTATTCGCCATTTAGGTTCTTGTGTATAAACTTTCTCAGATCAAATCTCCTCTAATTTGGTGATATCCTCTTGAAAAATAGAGGGGGCTCAAAAGATGCACTCCGTTGGATAGATATAGCAGAACTGCAAAATTACATATAATTTTCATTTTGATAAACAAAAGCTATCTAACACCAACTACTGAATTGTGCTAAAATAAAAGATGATATAGTGAAAAGTATACATATAATAATAAGGAAAAAAATACTGCAATCCTTTTCTGACAGTCTTTACTATAGTCAGCAGAATTTCCCAGAGCATAGTCAATATCAGAATCTTGAAAGTTTGAAAAAGTACTTTAAATTCCTCACTGTATAATAGCCATGTGGATGTAGTCATAGTCTTCCATATGTATAATATATGTGTCAAAATACATATTTTGACAGATAAAATAAAATAAAATAAATGGAAATGTATCAGGCAAGCCATACATTTTTTTCAGATATGTTCTATTTCATTAGTTGATGATGAGCTGATAACCCCACAATCAAACAGCCATGGTCTAAGCAAACAGCAATGAAAAGATAATCCTGTGAACTTAGATAGTTGGCTACAGACCATCAAAAAGAGTCCAACCATTTGTTGTCAAATAGGAAGGCCTAATTTATAGGCGTTACTTCACAGACACTTCTTAACAAAAGTGGCTGAATGTGAACTAATAGCATATGGCTTATTTTAGATTTCATTTATTTTGTCAAGTTTTAACTCCTTAATAATACATTGCTCTATAAAAGACTACGAAAGGCCGAAAAACAAGCGATACTTGTGCTGTGCCTAACGAAGGCACAGCAATGCTGATTTATAATTGCTTTCTTCAGAAAACCTGTAATACTAGTTCTCACCTTAGTACCTCATACTTCTCATCATGAAATAGATGTCGTCTACTAGACCAGGAGATAACGTACGAAAAAAAAAAAAAAATTGTTCCTGACTGAAGTGGAGAGATCACTAACGGATATAGAGAGATAAAAACATGAGAAAAAAAGGGGATGCGAGAATATGGATTTATAAGATAAAAAGTAGTATCAGAACAAGCAAAATTGTTACAGAATATTTGTGTAGACTAAGTCAGAGAGAGGAGCTGCACTGGGTCATTCTTAAGCCTTAATAATTAACACAGGAGTGTTCCTAACTTGTTTATAACTTGAGCAGTTAACATGCATGTAACATGTATGTTAAGAGATAAAGATTTGAAATATTAGCATCTTTTTTTAATATACATATACAATTAGCAGTTGCAATTACACATCAAAAGAAACAAATCCACCCTCAGTTGGGATGGATGAACATCTGCACTACCCAGACAATTTTTTTCGTGGGATTTTTTTGCAACAGCATAGAACAACCAATCAGTTATTTAATGGCTGCATTACAATCCATTATGTTCAAGAGTCAATTACTTTTAGGCCTTACAGTTTTATCACATATAATATGTCTAAATTGGATGCAATATTGTGGATCAATCAAATTCCAAATTTTGTCTGAATCTGACTGCAAAATGCTACAAATAAATTATATTGAAGGTGATAGGAGGGGAAAAATAAGTGGGAAAATTACAAACACTAGTTAATAATCCCTTTAGAATTAGCTACTTTCATTGATACATGGCCTGTACACAGACAAAATAATTGCAGTTTAAAGAAAGTGTTTGGCATTTTTTCCATTTGTAAAAAAGCCCAGAAATCAGCAATACTGATCAGCTAATCAGGAAATACACAGCACAGATCAGCATGTGGAACTAGTCCAGATGCGAAACTGGGTTTATCAGAACAAGATTTTTAAGGGTCCTAAGACACATGTCTCTAGAAAATCAGTCTTCATTAGTCAGGCTGCTCATAGAACAGTTTGCTAGTATTATGTTCATCTATGGATGTAAAGTCATTAATAAAATAGAGCTATAAATTATGTTTCAAAAGAGTATACAATATATGTGACTTGGTACATGTCACCTGCCTAAGGAGTGAATGAGTCACTAGAAGTGCACATCAGATGTATTATTTACAGATGTTATACTTTGCGCTATCTTGACATTTGCCAGTTTGTAAAGGCTATGTCTCATAAATCTCAGCAGACAATAAAAGCATTTATTCCTAGACCACTGAAAATAAAAGTAACTTAATAGAGGCTATAATCCATCTGATGGTCAAAATAGTTGCAACTTTATTATCGGAAAATAAGATCTTCATTTGCTATAAGTGAACATTACTCCATCAAAATCAATAATGTTGATTGACTGAAACAGAATAAATGCCAGAAACATATATCAAAATTTTCATGTAATATCTTGAAGGAGGAGAATGTTCTTCCTTTGTTGGTGATGAGGTTTTTTTTTTTTTTTTTTTTTTTTTTTTTGCTTTTACCTTCCTTCCTTTCCTCCTTCCTTCCTTCACTCCTTCCTTCCTTCTTTCCTTCTGCCTGCCTGCCTGTCTGCCTTCCCCTACTTACACAACCCTCATCACTTTGCCTAGAGTTCTGTATATCTTGCATGGGTAAATCTGAGTTTAATCGACTTACTTAGATCCATATGGAGATTAATGCAAATAGAGGCCACAAGAGTGGCCAAAACAGAAGCTTTTAGCTTTTCGGTTGTAAACGTGTTTTTACGTGGGTAGATAGGCACTGGAAACAGCACCAGCAGATTGGAAAAGCTGTATTTTGTATTTAGTAAATTGCAGTATTAGTAGGAAGGATCATGGTCTGCTCCCTAGGTTCTTCTCACAGGGTATTTTTGTTTTGGTTTTTTTTTGAAAAATAAATCCCAGTTGCAGGGAGGTAGGTCTGCTGGTGCCTACGATCACGCCTGTGTCCCTTCTGTAGCATAATAGGATTTTCGTTAGCTGTCTTAAGCTTCTGGTAGCAGGAAGAGAAGTATGTAATGCTACCATGGAGCTGATGATCTGTGGGCATTTCTAAGTAATTTTATTGTTTTGACATCTGTGACTGAAGTGGATTGAATTTGATATTTTCTTTGGTTCCTCTTTTCCTAAAAATGAAAAATTGAGCAATGCTTCATTTCTATCTTTTTAATTCTAGATCCTGACTCCCAGGAGTTCAGAGACTTTCTGCACTGGTGGATGCACTTGATGTGCATCACCGCCTAAATGCTATGCCATTCTGTGTGTTGCCAGTTATAAATCAAGACAGTTTGATCTACTCCCTCAGGTTACTCTCCCTCAGGTTACTCTTTCTGCTTATTTTATTAAAAATATGGTTTCTGCTAATTTGCTGAAAAAAAATAATAAATTGAAAACTAATAGATTTGTATCCATAATCTCTTGTATCCACGATGAACCTTTGCACAGGCACTTAATGAGAAATGAACATGAACATGAAGGAATGCTCTGAAGCTGTCTAGGAATGATGAAGCCCGCTTATCTTCCCTCTGAAGATGAACTGCTGAGATGTTAAGCACAATAATTATGTACCTACTTTCTCTCTAATAAGCATTCTTTGCTTTCTGTCTCAGACTGGGGATTCTGAAGAACTGTGACGAACCTTTGCATCTAGTCTCTTTTGACTGCTAACTACATTCAATTTATGCTGTTTTCCTGTATTCCTAAATGAATATATATTTTGTGGAGTGTGAGTGAAGAAGAAAACCTGGGTACTGTGTGTTGCTGTTTTTCTTCTCCAGGTATATTGTCTAGGCAACTTTTGGAATTCCTTTCTCTTTACTTCCTACTTTTGTAAGGACTGGAGAAGCATCTACTTTTACAATAGGAAAAAAATGAAAGTGTACAATCATCTGAATTAAAATCTGAATTAAAAACTGCACTAAGTAACTCTTACTAAGTTTCTCATTAGAAGATATTTTTTATTTATCAAATGTGATTGCACATGCAAGCCTTATTTAACTAGTTTATTATTTTGATTGCATACCTCCAAGATATGTTTTGAGCTAAGGTAATTGTATTAATTTGCATCTTCAAAGGGCACTGTTGCAAAACTGAGTATTTTATTGAGGTAATTCCTGCTGAACCAAAAGAAGTTCATGCATGAAGATGTAATAATTGCCTTCAATATTTTATATTGACTAGAAAAAGAAAAACAGAGAATCTCTAATCTTCTAATCCTAATAAAACAAAAACATGGAAGACAGAATGGATTTTCAGTGAGATGTAAAAATAAATTATTTCTATTTTTCAGGGAATTGTAGTAAAAGAAACCATTGAGTTGAGATAGACTCCCTTCCTCCAGTCAGCAGAGAGAAACACATCAACTGTGCTAGTCAACAGTTGATCGGGTAGTGGCTATTCAGTGGAAATGCTTTTAATTGTTTCTTTTTAGTTAGGACAAACTATATAATGGAAAACTAATTTTTAATCAGTAAAATCATACATGAGATTATATTACTTTAACTAAATTATTACAAAGTAGAATGAACCATTAAATTCACACGGGTTATGAATCTAGACAACTCTAAAAAAGTTTTGATCAGTGGCTGCTGCCAGCTGAATCACTGCCCACAGGCATGTTCTCCCTGAACTCTGCACTGCCATGTAAAGAGCAAATACCACATGCCTTTTTCTGCCCTGGTCATACACTTGCCTCTATGCAACAAAATCACAGCACTGACATTGCTTCTTGGATCTTTGGACTCTGAAGTTGAGGAGATTATAGGATAGAGAATCAAGCTTTTCTATCATCACATTTTTATGCTCTCTATAATTCATAGAGAGGTCTGATTTAACCTAGAAACACTATTGCCTGCAATTATCCAATAATACATAGATTAAAATAAGTTTTTATTGACAAAATCAGGATGAAAAATCTAGATTAGCAACCAAAACGATCCTATTGGATAGACTCATGGGTGACTTCTTATTTAATCAAGTAAAAAGGGAATCCAATATAAATTAATTACATTATGCTAAATTTGGTCAGATGTGTTAAACAATGTTGATACAGTCAAGATTAAAAAAAAAAGGCGGGGGGAGGGATGTAACAGTCTGCCTTGTTATCAGTGTGTATGTTGTCACAACTTCTCAGCGAACTGTGACTGAGATGTATTAGCAGGTCAAAAGGACAAAGCTCTTCAATTTTTTACAGTTATGGAAAATGGATGACATTCAAAGAAAAGCTTAGTCTTAGCAGGGGACCAAAAGTGTTTCTTTTTTTCTTTATATATTTGAAAAGAAGAAAACAAACAAACACAGGCTCTGTTATTAAAAGTCTCTACTTCATGCCAGGCTTCTTCTATATGTTTATTGTGTACAATTTACTGCTTAAACCCCCTATAAAGCTCATATAATGATTTGGATAAAATCAGAAAGAAAAGTGCTATGAATCTTGCTTCCTGCAGTGGCAGAGGTTGGGCCAGAGGTGAGGTTTCAATGAATTACACTCATAAGTGACCATCAATTATAGATAACAGTGGAGTTAGATGCATTATTTTATCTCAAATTAGGGACATGCAATTGGGTGTTCAGAGGCGCTTGCTCAAGCAGCTTTATACAAGTGTTGGCAGCTGAATGAGGTAGGACTTGACTATATCATCCTTAAAGAAACAGATAATTAAGTATCTCCTAATCATCTTTTTTTTTTCTCATTTTCAAAAGGTTAACACTTGAATGCTCTAAAAACTGATTAATAAGAAAAAAAAAGAGAGATGTGATGACCTAATAAACTTTCTAACATTTACTATGTTTTATGACATATTTTAACATTTAAAGTACCATAATAATTTTGCTAATACTTAATACTCTTCTATTCAGGAAAGTATACCCTGCTTGTCTTCTGTGCCAAGGTGAAGACTCATGATAACAGTATAATCCATGGAGAAAAAGCTATAATAAGAAGAAACTTTGTTGCCAAAAGAGGCAAGAGAGGATGACTGGTTTATATTTCTATTTCATCAGCTCTTTTCTCACACTACATGACACTTGTCACTAATGCATCTTAATCATCACTATGCATCTTAATGCATCACTAATCTTACTTAAAAAAGGATCACATACGCTTCGATAGCCATGCCTTGGAGTGAAATTCAGAGTACATAGTTTCAGTCCTAGATTCTGGTAGACTCCAAGACCTAGGGTCTTAGATATTTATGGGTTGTAATACATACACCAGCAAATGAGGCAAATGTTTTTGAAGTTTAAATTCTCTTCCTTACTAGTTTTGCAATCATCTAAAGGATGTTTAAGTGATAATAATTATTTTGAAAGACAAAGCTTGGCCCCTAAAGGCAACATCAGAAATGAAGATGGAGCAGGAAAAACTCCATATATGGCTCAGTAGACATTTTCTCTCAATTTCCTACTACACAGAAATGCTTTGGACTTGAAGCTATGTCTCTGTGAACCATATGGAAGTATTTCCAATCTAATGGAAGCCAGCACAGGTAGTCCTACATCGAGCTGGCATAGGACTTCTTTGCTTACTTGCACCTAGAGGTTCTTATTTACACTGTAGAAAACTACTTTGTGGAGAAATGCATGCCACGTTCTCAAAAGACCATCATGCTTCTCTAATTAAGTTTCAGTATTTTGCAGAATCAATATGTTCAGAAACTATTAATGCTTTTGACAGGACATTTCTGCTGTTCTTATCCTGTCTGAATACCTGTAAGAGTTAGGAGAAGAGAGTTTGGCCTACACCTCATGAAACTTTGGATTCTGGAAACCAAGGCTGCATATTTATCCTTAGAGTAAATCTCTATATTTTTTTTTTCTTCACCACGAGCAAAGAAGCAACAGCCAAGACTTCCAGCATTGCTACCTTTAGTAATTATGCAGTTCAAAGATTAAAGAAAATACTGCAGTTTTTCTTTTTTGGTTGGTTGGTCTGTTTTTTGGTGCCATATGAGCACTTGTTGTCCCACTGACAAGACCTAGAATTAAATGTTAAACAAAAATGTCATTCAAAGTAACTATTTACCATGATGATTGTTATGAATGGTCCATTTAGAAAAGGAAAACTGTAGTCAATTGTTTTTAAATTACTGACCTATCGGCTTATACAGCCATTATTGATCAATTTCTGGGCAACGGCACAGGATAATCTCTGTCACATGATTTACTTTAACTGATTGAAAAAATTGGTTGATATCCAACCGTGATTAAAAGGAAAAAAAAAAGACTTAAAGATATTAAAAATATATTTTATAAATCCCTTCATGACTGAGTATAGAATATTAATCTAGTGTTATTAAATCAGTCAGCGTAGCATCCTCTTCTGTAAATGATTGAACATTTGTCCTTTTTGGTATGAATATTTAGCACACTGGAAAAAATATTCCTCTACTTTTTCTATAATGGTAATAAAAAGAAACTGATTATTTTTTACTTGTCCATAAAAAACATCCTCACATCAACCTGAATTTGATTAAGCTGGTATATCAAATATATATATGGAACTGTGCACACAAAGTTGGACATATAAGAACGTATGTACAAATTAGATGACTGCAGTATTCAGTAACACAATGAACAACCACCTCTGCTAATGTAACACTTCTTTTTTTGTATTCAGTTATTTGAAATGGAAATCATTTTTAGCAGGAACATGACATTCTTTTAGTGTTTCAATCAAGACTCCTTTATCAACACACTAATCGTAACTGCTTTAATGAAATACCTCTGACCTTGAAAGTTTATAATATAGTAATGGAACACCAAGAAGATACAGTTATGAAAAAAAAAGAAGTTTTTCTTCTTTAGTAGAAGATTAATTACACATCCAATTTAAGAAACAAACAAACAAGCAAAATGAAATCAAACAAAAAACTTCCTACTACTCCCCAGAATAAGACTTCATTCTAGGTGCTTCAGAAATAATTCTCAATCCTATTAGAAGCGATAGGGTTGGAAAACTCAAGGTGCTTTAAATGATCTCAGCCTGCACACTTCCCACCTTGGGCTCAGGTCAGGAAGTTAGTTTAAAGAAGCTTTTAATACTGCAAGAATCCCCACCAAACAAAATAGTCTTTGGGGTCTTCAATCTTAAGGTCAGTGGATATTGAACTGATCCAATAGTTTAGAAGTGAACTATCATTTCAAATTCACTGTTATTTTTCTATTGTCTTTATTTGAACCTAGAATAACCAAAAATATGCAGTCTCTGTGTGTTCTGTCTCAATTGTAGCTGCAATTAGTTTTGTTTAAAATAGAAAATTAATCGCTGCCAATATCTTTCTTTCTTTCGTTCTTCTTTTTTTTTTTTTTTGACAATGCTTCAAGCTTGCAGTGGAATTAGAAAATGATTGTTAATTTACACATACAAGATAATTTTATGTGACTTAAGAAAGATTAAATGGAACAATCAGGAGTGACAGTGGAAGAAATTAAATCAGGATATGAATGAGCACTGTTTTATACTGTAGGTGTTCCTGCAAAACCTAATGCTAATACTTAAACTCATCAGTTAATCACTTCCCATATTCTTTTTCAAATATTAACCTTTTAAAAAGTTGAATTAGCTTAAGAATAACTTGATATATTATTAGGATTCATTTTAAAAGTCCATGCTGAAAAAGAATGGTTCTCTTTTTAAACAGTTTTTAATTATTATGAGGCTTATATGAAGAGCAAAATATATTTTAACAAGCATCCACACAAGTGGTCTGATTATGTTATTCTAATCTGCAAACCTAATTATCACCTTCTTATGGAGTACAAGGAACAGCTTTAGAAGAAAATTAATGTATCCTATCAGTGGGACAGTTTGTCACTTTATTAAATAATCATCGTCTTTGCAAATAAAATTGTTAGAAGCTTCATTGTATTAAGGAAAAAATAAAACCCCTCACACCATTACATATTAAAATTAACTTCCCACCGTTTCTTTAATGGTCTATTAAGCCTTCACTGTGGTGGATTATGAAGTACAAATGAGGATATCAACTGTTTCTAATACTGCAAGAAATAAGTATGTTCTATGTGCATTTCTTATTACTGTGAGTTATAATTTAACAAACATTTAAACTACTGTCAAAAGTCCTCAAGAAGGAACTAGTGTAAGAAGATAATTCACAAAAAATAAATATTACTTTTTTCTCTCTTTGATCAAAATCATAAGCTATGGGGAAAAAAACCCTGACATCTCTGTCCACTATTTCTGTAAAACGACTGATTCACATTCTGTATTTCAAACTAGAAGACAAAAAAAAAAAAAAGAAAAAAAAAGAAAGAAATTGAAGTGTTGCTACAGATGCCCCTAGAAGTCATCTTTAGACTGACCTCTGACCCCCAAAAAAATGGAAATCTGGATGGAGATATTTAATACATGATTGTTTAAAGTATCATTCTCAGATACTTCAGACTGAAATTGCACTCTAAATCGTCAGAGGCCTTATGTTCAGAATGACATAGGTTGCAAGTGCTTACAGGAATCCCACTTCCAGGTACATACAGGGTCATATCTGTCCTGCAGTAAAGGACATCTATTGGACTCATCAGTTATTAAAGATTTTCTTTCACTGGTCGTGGAAATTAAAATGTTGGAATGATATTGTCTTTGTTTCTTTTGTTTTCTCTTCCTTTTTTTTCTTCCTCACAACATGCTTGTTATGACTCCCATGTAGAGCTAATTTGGAATTTTTTTTTTAAGTTAGCTTTGATTAGACAATATTAACTACTGAAACAAAAAACTAGATAAAACAAAGCCAGTTTTAATGGAATCTTCATCAGGAAAGGGTAGTTAGATAGCAGACAGAAATTCAGCTTATAATTACCCATAAAAACATATTAGCTTCTCCTTATTAAATGATCAGTGATCAATGTACATCATCTTCTATTTGGGAGACACAGCTGGCATATACCATAGTTGGACTAAAGTCTTGAAATTAATCTCCAGCATCTCAGACCCATGCTCTTACCTTTGCAACTCTAAGCAGGGCTTTCAGAGTTATTCACTAAAATTCCTCACCCTGGTAGCAGAAAATCAAGAAGTCTCTCAGATGGACCTGTGCTCCAGACACCAATTTCAAGCTAATCATGTGGCAGAGCTCTGCATTCTGTAAGTAAACATTCACCACTGCACATTTTACAAACCAAACCAAAACAATCCCATTCGCTCATAAACTAATCTAGCACAAGGTCAGCTGAAATGTGAACAACGCACAGAGTGAGAAACTGAGTTTGTGTTAAGTTGATGAATTTGGGATTCACCCATTTCAGACAGGCACTACAACCATAAGAGCAATCGTGGGAGACACAAAGGTCCCATACTGCTACCCAGGCTACTCTAGAAACTGGATGAAAGTCCTAAAATTATAAAGCTTTGAGCTGTCATAAAAGTTCTCTTATTCTATTCATCCAGAAAAAATCAAAAATTCTATCTGTCTTGTCAGCAGAAAGATCAATCAAATCTGTAATGACAGCACATAAATATTTTATTCATAAAACTGTCATTCTGGTTATCAACAAGATTTACACTCCTTGTGAGGAAAAGCTTCAGTTATAGAGATACTGATTTTCTTAACTGATTGTTAAATGTAGAACTCTATGGCTTGCAAATATGGGTATATACAGCTGTTAAGAATGCCTAAAATTATGTGATATTTTCCTGTACACATGAGAAAATATTATGCTCTGTAAAATAAGGCAATCTGCCCAAAAATTAGCAAGTTATTTAATTTTGACACTACAAGGCCCTCATTAACCTTGGATAATGAAAAAAATCATAGAGTTAGTATTTTTATTATAGATTCTACTTCTCTGAACATTTTTTTTTTACTCACAAATGCGAAGACCAAAAGAACAACTTGTAATAAAAGGTGAAAAAAAAAAAGCTCAGATAAATCAGGATTTCAGTAGAAATACTAGCTTATCTATTAGGACTAACCTTTTTTATAACAACAGGTTTGGATTAATTCGAAAATCACAATTCTTGGAGAATAGAATACTATTCACAGTTAGTTAGATACGTCGAACTGCTCTTGAAACCAACCCCTCCATAGCCATAATTTAGTCTGCAGTGTTATAGACATATAGTCTCATACTTCTGGACAGACTTCACTGAGGAGGCAATGCTTCTCTAGACATTGAAGTCATTTTCTCTTTTTCACAGTTTGCACTGGACTTTCATTTCCCTCCATTCTAAAAAAGAACTAGCAGGTCTAGCAGAGCTTTCGATGATGCAGTGCACACAAAAATCCTAGCATGACACTTGAATATATCTTCTTCCAGAACATAGTTTGCAGAGTTCAGGACACTAAACTTGAATGCCCTCTAGCTTGATTAACTTAACTTTAAACTGTCAAAGAGTATTCTGGTAGAATGCATGGTCTGGTATGTGACATGCAGTAGTAACACCATGTTGACAGAAAATAAATGTTGCCATATAATCACCCGTGCTGCATATGTTAGTGTAAAGGAATTTCAGAGAGCCAGTTAGCATTCCTGGAAAAGGCTTTCATGGAAAAGGCATGAAAGCTTTCTCCATTATGCTCTCCTGGAAGTACTTTCTTGTTTACGTGCATGTAGTTGGGGTGATTCCCAGTCAGCCTAGAATAAAAGCTTCATAATATAAAACAGCAGGTAGACCAAACAAAGCAACACTTAAGACTTCAGGTAAGAGATGTCGTTGAAAAGTGCTTGCCTCTTGCTCTCTCAGCTTCTCCGTATCCTTTTTTATTAAAATACTAAACCATGAGCATTAAGTAGCTCTTAAATTAGCTTTATAATAAAAAATTGAAATCCTTCTTAACCAAGAGTGTAGTTTTGTTGAAATCTGTATCTTTGATTATTTTATAAGTGAAAGAACAAAGTAAAGCCAAGAAAGGCAAGGAAAAAAGGCGAAAAAGTAGAGAGAGAAATGAGAGGCATGAGACACCAAAAGAATGGAAAAATAGACCAAAAAAAAAAAAAAGTTCCTTTTACCAAGAATATGTTTCAAAGTTCAAATTTCACCTCAAAACTTCCTTCACTTGAGACAGGTACAAATCATTTGACAAGGATGAAGAAGCTAGAATACTGCGAGCAACTACTAGACCCTAGCTTGTGCCACAGAGTACTCTACTAAGTCCATATCTTTTACCACATGTTTCAGCCATGTCTTCATGCTCTATGGTAGCATGCTTCTAAGACTGAGGAGCTAGTACGGTGGCCCAGATGTAGCTCTGGAAATGCAACTTACAGAGTCAAAGCGGTCATCTTGTGCTTGAGGTACTCCAAACCATACAAGAACATGTGGTCTTGCATTCCACTCAGATGTCAGAGTGCTGCCACCCAACTTAGGAGAAGACATACAGCTCACTATATAAGAGGTCAACTGTGACTGTCAAAATAATCTTGAGAAATTGGCAGAATCAGAGCAGGTACAGGGTAGCCCTGATGGGCATCTTCTTTCTGTAACTTTTTGTAGTTCTGTGCTTGGCATGTGAGATTATCTAGCATGCAATATGATACACGTAAACCATTCCCTTTGTAACAAGTAACAAGTTCCTTTTGTAACAAGTGTGACAGTGACCATGATATTTATTTTGAACACATGAATAAAGCAGAGGACAAATACTGTTATTCATTAAGCAACACAGTTAAAAATTGAGTCATTTAAGGACTTTAAACAATACAAAAACTCCTCCTTTTTGGGCTAGTGCCTTATCCACTTTGTCCAGCTGCTGTTTTGTTGCCCAGTGTTTAAAACACTATTGAAGGAAGTAAGTGAGTGTGTATGATTGTCCTCAGTCAGAAGGCAGGGACTGAACCCCCATCTCCCACTTCCTACATGAGTACTTGGACTACAAAGACACTATAAAAATGTGGCTGATGTGGTGTGAATGCTGTGCTGCTTTCCTACTGCAAGATTTTCTTTGACACACAAGCCCTATTTACATAGGCCAATCCACTCAGGTTTCGTTTCTAAATGTTGAATACAACTTGACAATTAAATTTATGTTCCCAAATCAGTTACACATATACTTTACAATTCTTTCTGCAATCAAAGAAACTAAACATATTGAAGATTTCATTTAGAATGAGTTGTCAGCTGTCTCATATCAGCAAGAACATATTTCTTTGATTAACACATATTTTTTCTTTGAACATCAACAAAATCTTGATAAAGAACTAAAGATTGACAGCTTAACACAGCCTTCAAGGATTTGTTATCAAAATCTAAATCACTTAGGAATTTACATTGCTTCTACTTATACTGATACTGTAATTATTAATATATCACCATATCTAAAAGAAAAAGTTCTCAAATTATTGTAGCTCATTTTAAAAAATCGATGTTACCCCTGTTTTTTAATGTATTTTTTGAGCACAAATATTCTAACTACAGAAAAAGTTCTTCCCTTGGCCATTATACTCCCAAATCACAAGTTACTGTTCCAAAGAGCATTCAATGCCTTTAGACATCTTCATAATTGGCTCAGAAATAGTATGCTGCAAGAAAGGTTAACAGACCTTGCTGTTCCTCATATGGAGAAATCTTTATTACAAAAAAAAAAAAAAAAAAAAAGGGTGGGGGAAAAAGAACAGAAAAGTAAAAAAAGGATAACTGAAAGGTCCTCAGGAATCAGGAAACCATATTACTTGCGGCTGTTCTCTAAGTCTCATTTAAACAAGAAGTCACAGAGCTAACAGATGGCTTTTCTCTGAATACAGAATGAAAATCCTAAGCAGCTTTTCATATATATGCCTATGCCACACAGACTCAAGTGATACTTTCAGAGCTCTAGGCCTACATTTTAGGCATATCACAAAAACAACCTAGATTCAATATGATTTTAAAATACACTTTTTCCTCAATCTCAGAGGAATTATGTTGTCATCATAATCACATCTAAATGAGATCTCATCTAGTCCAACCCCCCTACACACGCAGGGTCACCTAGAGCACGTGGCACAGGACTGCGTCCAAGAGGGTTTTGAAGATCTCCAGAGAAGGAGACTCCACAACCTCTCTGGGCAGCCTGTTCCAGTGCTCTGTCACACTCACTGTTAAAAAATTTTTCCTTAAGTTCCTGTGGAACTTTTGGTGCTTCAGTTTGTGGCCATTACCTCTAGTCAGTGGCCACCAGTGAAAAGAGACCAGCACCATCCTCTGCACTCCCTCCCTTGAGGTACATTGTTTTCCACACATATCTTTGTCTGCCCTGACACTCACCCAGAGAGTCCTCCTGTGCATTGAGCTCTCCTGTGCAATGTGTTCTGTGTGTCCCTGCTTGAGCAGGAAGGTTGGACTAGACGATCTCTACTGATTCTCAACCATTCTCTGATTCTGTGATTAAATCAGTGTGGAGAATCACAGTGTAGTGCTGGATGTTTGGGGTATACTACCTGTGAAGTGCTGGATGTGAAGTAAATCTGAGACCCAATTGCTCCTAAGTTAAGAAACCAGGCCAGTTAAGGCATATCCTGTGTATCATGTCAGTCCATGCAGTACTGAAAACATATCTGGACTGTTTTTATTATCAATGTGTACTGCAGTATACCTGAAAAAATATATTCTCTAAAAATAGGGTCTCAATAATTGGAATTAAAGAATTAATAATAATAAATAAATAATCTTTTAAAAGCTCCATAACAAACCCACAGGTCAGAGTGAAGGTGTTCATTTTGTAATTAAATTTTCATATCTTTGTACTTAAGAATAATGTGTTTATGTTTATCAAATAGGAAATGTAAAATACATTCCTTGACAATTCATTTCATTGCTTTTAATGATGGGGATATCATCAATAATATTATAAGTAAGTGCACTGAGGCCACTTAGCAACTTCTTTGACTGGATTTTGAAAAAAGACTTGTTGGTTTTGCAACATATATTAGAAATGTCTGCCACTTAACCCTTTGTAAAGAGCAACATCTGTTGCAAATATGAAATACCCTTACATAAAACTTATGCAAAGATTTGACATTTACTTCAAATGAATTAATTCAAAATAATGTCAGAAAATCAACTGCAAATTTACATTCTTAATATTCTGCAGTTCTGACCACAGAAATTCTCTGGCAAAAAGGAAGCAGTATTTCACAAATAATTTCTATAATATTTTTGAGACACTTTATTTTAAAGTATGGTCATGAATGTCAGGGAAGATAACTTTATTACTTTGTAGAGAAATATATGACTATATTTCATGAGTAAGCAACAAATGGCATACTGTATTCTCTTTGTTTTGCCACAGGGCTTCTCCTATCTCATAGACTCTCTTCACTTGTGAATTTACTATAATGAGATAGTCAGAAAGCTTTTATTGCCTTTGGGTTATTAATTTTTTATTTCAAATTGTGTCTGTTCACTTCCTATATACTGAAGTTTGCCCTATTGTGGTAATAAAAGACAGTAGTTTTAATTAATTAAAGAATGTGTAGAACATCCAATAGCCACTTCAAAATCCATATAGAAGGTTCAAGACACACTGAGTAATGAAACATCATCTTCAATAAAATCCTTTACCAGCTTGACATCAGCTGGTAAAATTAGATTTAGATTAGATTTTGTTTTAACATGGGCCAATAGCATATAGATAGGCCTATTGTGAATTGAAAGTTTATGTGCAACAAGCTGGGTCAAGTTCTTCATGTCATTGTGTACCGTGTTAAACAATTCTTTCTCCTAGGCAGTGTGATGATTTTCACCCTTTTGCATGGCTATACATTTTACTTGACAATTTCTAAAGCAACAGTTTAACAACTGGATATCATTATATATCTTTAAAATACCTAATTTTCCCTAAAAAAGAAAAGCATTCCCATTGCGTTTTGTAAATATTAGCAATACATCTACTGTTTTACTAAAATATGTAAATATTAGTAGTACATCTAATTTGTCTGTTGTTTTTAAGACTGAAAGATGAGAAGCCTTTTGCAACACCTCTAACAAAAGTGTCCAATAGCCAGTGAATGA
Source organism: Tinamus guttatus (assembly GCF_059628265.1). Taxonomy (NCBI): domain Eukaryota; kingdom Metazoa; phylum Chordata; class Aves; order Tinamiformes; family Tinamidae; genus Tinamus; species Tinamus guttatus. The sequence goes on from NW_028289037.1 coordinate 4,722,786, forward strand.
CCATTATAAAGTGCAAAATCTGTACTCATTTTGTTCCAGCAGTAGTGAATTTGACATATGAGGACCCTAAGAATGTAAACATAAACTCATTGCTCAGACACAATGCACTGTTTAAATTTTCTAAGGGGTATTTAAAATCATTGGGAATGCTCAGGACTATTACCAGCCCTTTACTTAGAATATATTTTATGTAGCCCACTGCCTCTATTCCTCACGAGCCTGAACTCAAGATTCACCAAACATTCCAGACTTCCAGATAGCCGTTCAAGAAAAATATTTAACAGATTAAGAAATTTTCAAGCAGGAATCCATTAGTCCATTAGCATCTTCTAAAGAAATGATGCAGGTAATGGAGATAGACACTTCTATAATTTTGTTCTCTAACCAACAGACATAAGCATGTTGAATCAGCATTATTTTCTGTTGGAAAAAGTATGGACTACTGCATTTTCAATGAATAAAGAATATTTGAAGGAAAAAAAAAAAAAAAACTCTCTTTTTTTTAGTCAGCTTGATATGTTGACCCAAGTTGCAATGTGACAGAATCTAGAGCTTTTTGTGAAAGCCTGGTAAATATTTAATACTGGTGTATCATTTGCAAATATAAACTGTATTAAATGGATATCTGCCTAATCCTTACAATAAGGATCCTATAACACTAGGGTAAGCCCTATAGACTGAAGAGCTGCAAGATAGTATCAAAACGATCATATTGGTTTTGCCCAGCTCAGTAAAATCAAGCATGCATGATACACTTCAGGAACTTTTCTAAAGGTGACACACTCCTGTGTTTGAAGTCTGACAGAAGATGGTGATTGTTCTTCCCTTTTTTCTATTAACTTTATAACCAAGAGCAAGGCAGGGGAGGCTTTATAAATACAGGCCAGCTCTTGATCATGTGCAGATACTTCAGAGTCTGTGTCATAAATTGTTTTGCCTAATGTTTTTTTCTGATGACTACTACTGCAGCAGTCCTGTCTGAGTGCAGAAGTGTTGTCTTTCATGAATAGGAACCGGTGGGTTCAATGGGACAGGTAACAGATGTCTGCAACGTGGTCTCTGCATGAGCTCTGTGTCTTTTTCTAATGTTCTCTGCTCAGTCACAGTCAAAAAGGGAGGAGGGGTTGAAGGGACTAATGCTAAAATATCTGCCTTTCCAGTTAAGAATATTCTGTTGAGCATTACTTAAAATGGAACATTTCAGTTTTTCATTCAAAACTAAAATAAGCCAGTTTTAAAACAAAGGCTAAGCATATCTAAGAATGGAGCATTTTAATCACAAAATCCCAGAGCTGCTGAGTTTGGACGGTACCGCTGGAGAACATCCATGTTTCGCTTCATGTCTATTACCTCTTTTCCTGATGCTAGGAACCACTGATGAGAAGAGTCTGACTCTGTCTTCTTTATTATAGTTATATCTAACTTGATAATATCCTTCCTAAGCCCCAGGTTAAACAGTCTAAGTTCTCATAGTCTTTCCCTGTGTGAGAGTGCCTCATGCCCTTCTGTAGATTTGTGGCCCTTTGCTGGACCTGTTTCAGTAAATCCATGGTTTTCTTATGCAGGAAAGCCCAGAAGTGGACACAGCACTGTGGGTGTGAGGTTATTCCTCCCCAGGTGCAACACTTGGCATTGGCCTTCTTCGAACTTCATGAGAGCCTAAGGCACTACAGAGAGGCACCAAGCATGCGATTTTCCCAGAAAAGGCAGAAAAACTTCCCCCATAATGCTGTCCTTCAGATACTTCCTTTATGTGGATATGCTTGGGGGGACCCCACTTCAGGTCACTTTGTTTATTGCAATGTTTCTTCTCTTCACATCATCCTGGGCCTTTTGTCAGCCCCATGAACTGCTTCCTCACTTGATAGTTGGTCATTCTCCTCCACCATTTGCTCCTCCATAAGAAAAGATTTTGCTTTTAAACAAATGCTACCTTTTGCAAATATAGGAAAAAAAAAACAATCTTATTTTACCTATCTCTCTGTGATGTTTGGCCATCGAATCAAAATTAATACTTGCTTTGCAAAGCAAGTGATTTGAGGAAGCAAGTGAAATAACTTCTATTTTCTTTGCTGACAGGCTGTATTAGAAATATTTTTCAATACAGTTCTTGAATATAGCAAAGTATATACTGTATATATAGTATTCATATAGCTCATTACTGGACAGGACTTTTTTAATGAGGTCATGCAAGATATGTTACTATGATAGATACTTAATATAGTGAAGTTCTCAAGCAGGTGCACAGAAGAACTTGCTAAAGATTTATATCTTTATCTGTGTATTCCTATCTTTTGCCTTTATGGGCTTAACAGAATAAACCAGTATCTAATAACTTGCAGGTCAAAATGTAAACATAACTACCTACAGGTATATGTATTAAAAAAACACTGATTCTCTTGGAACTCACACAAAGTAAATCAGTACTTTTTACGTGTATCTTTAATATCTGGAGAGTATGTATATTGGCACAAAATAAAAGCATAAGTAAACAAGTTGAAAGGAAATTTTCTAAGTACATAGTAGCAGTATATTAGTATATGATACTAACTGAGAAATTTGAAATATTAACATTTTTCTGGTTTAGGATTTCTTCATCATAAAAGATCTTTAAATGAGGACGATAGACTCATGTTTGAAAATCTCAGTGATAATGTGCTGAAAACTAAATACAAACTATAAATACTACACAAGTTACTTTAGACTAAGAAATTTCTTGCATGCTACTGAGGGCCAGATAGTCAAATTAGGCTCATTTAACTGAATATTATTTTAGAATCACAACTTTTAGAAATTAATATTAACTTGAATTATTTTTTTGTTATTTTGTTTCTTTGCTTTTTTCCGTGTGTATATTCTCTTCACATAACTCATACATCTGTTTTTATCAAGTTCAAGTCTATTATGTTTATACAGATCTCCCTGCAGGGCATTTTGGCCTAAACGAATCATTATTTCAACAGTTATGTCCTAGCTTAATGATACAGTTTCTTGAAATGCTGTCTTTTGCAAGCTTACTTCCCCTTGAGGTTACTTCAACCCTTCCACACTGAAATAAGGAAATCTGACCCCGTTCTTAAGCAGGAGATACTGAGAAGTGAACGATGTTTTCTCAAGCACAGTAACTTCAACACTTCAGACCTGTAAGATGACTATGGTGACAGCTGAGATTCTGATTTTCATGAACATCATTTTAAGTCTTGGTTTCTAAATGCATCAAAATCCATAATATCAAGTCATCTACTTCCAGAGTATTCTACAATATTAACTGGTAGTAGTTAAAAGTCTTTCTAGGCCTTGTGCTGTGCAGTCTTCAACCAGTGCAGAAATATTCTACTTTCACTCACAAATGTAAAGTATCAGGAATTTTCATATTGGTATACTCCATTGATATATTTATTTATTGCCACGCTCCCCAGGATAGGAAAATCAAGGAACACCCTCAGGAATTTGAGGACTATAATTATGAATTAATTATGAAGAAAAAGAAAAAAAAATCTCCATACCAGAACTTACTGTAATTTAATCATCAAAGCAAATATAGTACCATTGGGTTTTGACAGAACTCTGCACGTAGTTAATCCAAAGGCAATTTATTCTTAAATTTGATCCAAATCACTAATTCTGTTGATTCACTAGCCAATATGACCACCTTCCTGCTCGGACTGTTTGGGCAATTGTAGTAATGGAAACCTTACTTCCAATTTAATATCCAGGTTTCTAGCTATAGTATACTGTGACCAAAGGCCATTTCAGTCCTGTAAGGAGATGAGATGCTCTTCTTCAGAGCAGAACCTCAATGCAAGCATCTGCTTTACAGAACTGGTTAATAGCTATGGAAGCTCAAAACCTTGGAAAATCAGGCAAGACAAAAATCATAGAAAGTCAAAAAAAGATTTTTTTTTTTTTGAGTCAGGAGAGATGTTCAGAAGTATCTGTGTATGATTTTCAAAAGTAGAAGTGCTACTAACTCTGGAGCCCGCTATGAACTCACTTAATCTTTGCTGGACTGGCTGATCTAAATCATTTAGACTCATGAGAAAATCACACTGGTGAAAAGTAAAATATATCTTGCTATTTGGAGCTGCGGTGTGGAAAGCTAAAAATGGACTTTATTTCATATACTGTAGGAAAATGCTGCTGCAGCATATTATGGACTATTGACACATGCTAGTAACTGTTAAAGGAACAAACTATTTCACAGAATCACAGAATCATAGAATGCTTAAGGTTGGAAGGGACCTCTAGAGCTCATCTAGTCCAAACCCCCTGCACACGCAGGGACACCTAGAGCACGTGGCACAGGACTGCGTCCAAGAGGGTTTTGAAGATCTGCAAAGAGGGAGACTCCACAACCTCTCTGGGCAGCCTGTTCCAGTGCTCTGTCACACTCACTGTTAAGATTTTTTTCCTCAAGTTTCTGTGGAACTTTTGGTGCTTCAGTTTCTGGCTGTTTCCTCTAGTTCTGTCGGTGGCCACCACTGGAAAGAGGCCAGCACCATCCTCCTCGCTCCCTCCCTTGAGGTACTTATAGACACTGATCAGGTCTCCTCTCAGCCTTCTCTTCTCCAGGCTGAACAGGCCCAGCTCCCTCAGTCTTTCCTCATAGGGCAGATGTTCCAGGCCCCTGATTATCCTTGTGCATCCTTTCTGACTAAGCATTGTTGGTCAGAAAATTTTATTCAACAACTACAACAATCTGCATTTTTTATCACTACACAAAAGAAGAAATATTTTTAAAATCAGTCTACTTAATAATATATTGTCCAAGTCTCTATATTCTCTTTTAGAAATGTATAATCTTTCTGAATAGTCTTTCAAAATGCAGAGAATCACTGATTTTTCATGTTCTTTCAATATCTCAGTACTACAGTAGGTAGAGACTTGAACTATATATTTTTGTAATTAATTTCCTTAAGATAATGTTAGAAACATCAGATTCCTTAAAATATAGATGAATTTCAAGGTGAGCCTGCTAGCAGATGTTATTAATGGCATATGATTTATTGTGACATGAAATCTGATCTGAAATTCATGTTATTAGCTGAGCTTTTTATAAATTATAATTGCCAACCGCTGAAAATATGCAGAAAGACCACTGATAAACTAGCTTCATCTTCAGGGCCTTGAATATCTGCATTTGCAAAGTGTCCCATATCTCTAACCTTGCTGAATCTGTATAATACATTTTGACATATAGTCTAAGTTTAAGTTCAGATTCATTCATCGTATAATTCTTTCAGATGAGCATCAGAGTAAGAATAATGAAAGATAATGCAACATAAAGGTTTACTGTGGGACTTAAACAGAAATATACACTTGGGTTCACAGTATGTGACTGTATAGATGCTAAACAGATTGAGTATTCAAGGAAAAAAGCCCCCACATCTAGCTGTTAAAATATGGGAAATGTAAAATTTACACCCACAACCTGAAAACAGTAAGAAGTTGCATATATTCAAACATCATTCTGTACAGTTCTAAGGAGATTTACAGCCCTCTGGCATGAACACTTTCATGCCTTTCTATGAAGGCTTGCATCTCATGAGACTTTCCAGGTTAGCCCCATGGCAAACTAAAGTCTATGAATAGGCTCAAAAAGACAAAATATTTTGGTAAATATTTTTTCTAGATAACTCCTTTTATTCCCATGCACTTAACATCTTTATCTCCCCTGCCGTTCTGCCTTTAAATGTTAATTAATGTTTCTGAAATGTTGCTTTACCCATTGCAACCGATGTACTAAAATATCCAAATAAAAAAGAAAAACATAAGCATTGCATTATGAATATTATCTACTCAGCAAACCAGATACTGAAAGAAGGTGAATTGACAGTACATGTTGTAATACATTTTTAATCTCCAGAAAAGCTCTGAGATAACATTCCAAATTCAAAAAGCAACACAAGGAACAGATGCAAAGTCTCATTCTTGACTTTTTTACATATCCAAAGCTTTTTAATGATAAAAAGCATTTATGTGTAAAATGGCATTCACTTGCCCTTACTAAGAGTATATATGGAAGAGCCCCTTGTCAATGCACCAGTGTGCGTGTGGGAATGAAACATAAGGATCACCATCTGCAGCTGTCTAATAAGTGTTCTTCAGTGCCTAATGGCAAAGTGTCAATTCAGGGATGCTCAGATACCACAATGCATCATCTTGTCCATGCTAGTCTTACAAGTCAAACATTTTGCATGGAAGAACAGTTTATTTATAATACTATTCATTTCATTTGAAACACCAGATATAAAACAGTAAGACTACAAGCAGCCAGGGAGGACATACATAACATGAGATGCACCAATTTCCTCTCTTTTATAAGACTCAGTATTTTAAAGGATATTCAAAACCCCTTCAGATTATACCTTAACGTGGAAAGAATCTCTTCATATGCAAATATTTTTAGATTCTTACCTACTGTTGAACTTCTCTGGATGTTTTTCTCTCATGATGTGGAATCTGTGAGCAATTGAAGCATCCTAGCAGGAAAAAAAAAAAAAAAAAACTGTAAATCTATCATGATGGAAAAACTGCAAAGCAGAAAATCAAACCTGTAATGCAGACATATCATTAGTAAGATGTTGAGTGAAATATCATTGTTCAACAAGAGCAAAAATCTGATCAGTTAGAAAGCTCATGGGTACCCCTTTCCAGGAATGGGGTATCTAACATGACTGATTTATTACACTTTCTACATAGTCTTCATTATAAATCAGATCTAATATTTATTTTTACTGAAACTGTCTTCAACTTCTTTATAGCAGACAGCATCCAGATTTGCTGAAGGTTTACAGTAATACCATTCGAACAGTACTTTTTGTTGGAATACTAAATAAAGTCTACAAAACCTATTCCTCTGGTGAAGCTGTGTGATTCAGAAGAGTTACATTATATGCATACAGCTTGATATTTGCATATGGCTGTTCAATAGCTTTCTATAAAAATTAGAGAATAGTCCATTTCCTACATATCAGGATGGAAAAAAAAAAGTGATCTGAAAAGAAAATCAGGTTTTCCAGTTTAGAAGAGACTTATTTAAATTAAATATATCTCAACAAAATACATTAAAATATAGTAATTGATGACTAGTCCTAACTAGCTAGAATGCATACCTGAAATGAAAGAGTACACAGTATCTATATATTGATGAACTTTTAAAGAAAATCAAGCCATTACAGTTGTGGAAGTTGCTGAAAATAAAATATAAAATAAAATATTTGAAAGGCTTGTGCTAGTTTTGTATGTCCTCTGTAGATATAAAAATAATGTTTTCTTCATTCCAGATCATTTAACACTTCATTTACAAATTCAAACGGTATTTACAAACTGGGAATTAAGAAAGCAAAATGATTTATACTGATCTTCAAATATCAATATTAACTATGTGTGAGAGTATATAATCTATCAGTTTTGTAGTCATGCAAGACATAACAAACACAAAGAAATTTGTTTTTCTCACTAAAAATATTATTTTATTTGTTAAATGCATGTTACTAATTGCAAATCATGTTTCCATAATTATATCTTAAAATATTGCATATATAAGAAAATTATTACAGACTGAGGTTATTAGTTAGGAAAATTAATAATAGTTTTCATTGAATTCCGTTTTTATCTAAATAGAGTTTGTTGTAAACTACAAGTAAAATCATAATTATAAGAAACTATTATGTAGAAGAAAGAATTATTTATGATCTCAAAGGTCATGAAAATATAAAAACTAAAAATTTCAGAGATTTATTAAATTTGGTTTGAAATCCTTCACAAGGAAAATGTTTCAAAATTCTCACAAATATGAATTTGCATTTAGCAAAAAAAAAAAATTAAAAGTATATCTTAATGCTGATTCCAAACATAATTAAAATATTTTGTTTAAAATAATTTTTATTTAAACCAACCCACCTTAGTATAAATAGGCAAGTGCAGATATACAGGTACCCACTAACATCAAACATGTTTGCAACACTTTATGTATTAAGTTATTTATTTATTTATTAGAGTCTTAGAGCAAACTCCAGAGTACAGACTCGTACAACCTCTAGATATGGCTTACTAACCCATGGGTACTTTGAAAAAATAAATGTGTGAATTTGATAACATGTCAGACAGAACTGCTCGGAGTGGGATTGATGATATTTAACTTTTAAGATTATGAATAAAAAGTAATAAAAAGTGATAAAGTTTTCACAGTATTGTACATAAACAATATATACATAATGGGCACAGTATAGAATTTTTCAGCAATGTGATTTGTAATCACTAATCAAGTGAAATCAATTAATGGCATCAGTAATCATACTGTCTCCACTGAAATCTTCACATTATTCCTGATCTCATTATGCAGTTTATATACCTGCATATAGGATGATGCATTATTAACCAACATGCCTCTATTTTTTTCTATATTTAAGAAGAGAATCATCAGTTAATATTTTACTGTCCTTCAAGGAAATGAGAGCAAAAAGTCCTAATGAATGAATGAGTGTTAGTCACAGAAAACCTTATCTTTCTGATTTCTTCTCCAAACTGTCATCTGAAACTTTGCATGCAATATTCTCAAACTCCATCTACCATTGCCTTAAATTTATGCAATGCAATGCAATTTTATAATGCAAGTATCTGCAAGTACCCTGGTGACCCCACAGCTCTTGAATACGAATGAAACAGAGAATAAACCCTGAGATGTCACACTTCTAAACAAAGCCTGCCAGCTGGACTAAAATAATAACTCTGTTAACTTTAGAAAGGTTCATTGTTAATACATTATCCCACACTAGATTTGCCAATATGAGAAAAAGTATATTTGCTAGCCAGTTCAATATGAAACAGAAATAAAAGCACTACTGTTGTGGTTAATTGTGAATTTTCTCTACATTGAAGCAAAAGCAAAAAAGACAGACCCAAGACAAACTGAATAAGGGAGTAGTAGCATATTTGACAGAAACTAGGAAACGCTAATCAAGGACTAACTGTCTAATGAATGAAATGAAAAGGCTCATGTGCTTACGCATGCATAACCATTGCGGGACACAGACAAGCTAGGGATCAATGCCCACTGCAGATGGCAAACAGGGCAGTTGGTTCTATACAAGGCTGATTCGATTGAAATTTTCTCCTGCCCATACATTTTCTGACTCCAAAGCAGAGAGGTAAAGCTGAGAGGTAAAAAAAGGGCAATACACAAGGTTTATTTTGATGGGAACACTAGACAGGCATGTGTCACACTAATTTCATCAAAAAAAAAAAAAAAGAAAAAAAAAAACACAGAAAAGCCACAAAACCCTGATGAATGTCTATGGCTTTGCTAACGAAGCGTGTAAACCACACTAGCAATTGCACAAAGATAAGCAAAACAGGAGCTGTGATGGGAGGCCCGACTGCTGTCTTAAAACATTCAGCTGACTCTACTATGCCCAGCACTTAAACCCCCTACCAACCTTAACTCCATGTTATAGGATCATTTATAAGTAGCCTATAAAGCTTGCACCTTAACAAGATAATCCTTTGCTTTATGAAAAGAAAAAAAAAAACAAAACAACAACAACAACAACAACAACAAAAAAGGGGAGAGCAGGTCCCTTACTGTGAGCTGTTACTAGTTTATTTGAAATAGAATCAGTCTTTCCAAAAAGGAGCATCGAGCATGATGTACTTAGAGTCTACTACTCATTTTGGACCAATGAAGAAATAATTTCTGTTTGTGCCAGAAGTTATATTGAAATCAGCTAATTAGCTATACTAAAAAGAACACAACAATGCTCATGTTCATAATAAGTTGAACATTTATGCATTATTGTCTTAATATTGTGAACTCTTCTGGCACCTGATATTGGAGGTGGCCAATAAAAGATGAGAAATTTCTTTTATTTTTGATAACAAAATAATAATACCAAAGTATCCAAGACTGGAGATGTTTTTAAGGAGCACTTTTGTATCAGGTCTAGTGTTGGTGCACAAAGTTCATCTGAATAACTAATCATAAAATTTTGTGTTTCTGACAATGCAATATGAATATTTGAGTTGTATCTATTAATATGAAATACTATTTAAGACATACACTATTTTAAAGCCATTTAGATGTCATATGCAATATACAGTAATAGCCTAGATGACAATCATTTCTTTGAACTTTCTTCTCATAGCATCACCAATCTAATTCAAAGAAACATATTCTCTTTCATATGTACCTCTTTGTAGGTTTAGATGGTTTCCATTCGCTTGTGTAGGATATTAAAAGCAGAGTTGAAGAAACTAAGATAAACATTAGACGAACACGAGCTGTAGTTTATTCTGGTCTAACAAGAACATTAATTTTACCTTTTTTTTTGTTTTTTTGTGGTAATAAACTTTTTAAAAAGCGTATTCTTGAATGCCTTTATTCTCTATAAAAGATTTGACTAGAAGAAACAGTGAACATGTAAAAATGTATACACACTTATATACCCTTAATTTGATCCTGTTCAGAGTCTGAAGTAGCTAGACTACCCTTCTATTATCTCACTCAGGTTTGTTTTAAATCCTGACAGCGAAGATAAGATAGAGAACAGACAGAGCATATCTGAATCTACTACTAGGAAATGGAAAAAATGTTTTAATTGAACTAGGACATTTCTCAAAGTGACCTGCCAAGAAGAAAAGAAGCTTAAGTTGCTACACCTCTTTAATACCTTATGATTGACTTACACACATATATATTCATCTTTTTAATGGGTATTAGCATTACCGGAAAGCAATCTGAAGCAGTCTTTTCAGAGAAGTAACCTTATACATTGTGAATAACCTTATAGAAAGATTAATGCATTTAATATATGTCTATCTATAAGCTTGCTGTGATTAAAATTTCCATTAAATAATAATTTTTATGCTGGTGAACAAACAAATGACCAATGTGCATCTTCTTTGAATATAATATAAATGGTCTTATTTTTTTCTAAGATGCTTCTTTAATTAAAGCTTAATGGACTCATAAGGCTAGGAAGCTTAAGGGATAATTCAGTAACCTGTAATCTTTGGATCAGAATGCCAATCTAACCTGAACAACCAGTTAGCTCATCTCAGCTCAGTTATTAATGTGGAATAGTAAAGGTGGACAAAAATTCATCGAAAACAAATTAAAAACAGTTGTTTTGCTTGGCTCAAGAAAAAAAAAATATTTTCTAGATAAACAAACCTCTTCATCATTATTATGTATCAGATTTTCTGCACTGAATAATAACCAAAGACCCTTAGATGAACACATAATATGCATAGTACAGTAATCTAGTCCATGATCCTAGTCTAGAAAAAGATACCCCAGAAGCTTTAGGTCCTGCCCTGTTTGCATCAGTATGTTATCAGTTCATGTAGGACTCCCATGTATTTTGATTAAATTACATATTCTAACCTGGACGATGAAGTAGCAGGACTTCCAAAAAAATCCATTAATATATTCGTTTTTGGTGAATTCTTATAGTATTGATAGTTTTTAGTGCAATTCTGAGCCTGTATATCTGGGGGGAACAGGAGTGGGAAGGAGGGGGTAGGTTGAAATACCTGAACTGGAACAAAGTGCTTTTTCTTTTAAGAAAGCTTACTTTCTCAAGAAAAAAATGAAAACTTATTTCTTTCCCCAAGAAAACACATAAGCTGGCAAGACAACCTTACTCTTTGTGACAGTGATATTGCTGACAGCCTGCCGTGTGTTTAAATATGGCCATATTTAAATAAATTTTAGTTTTACATCTATTACTAAGTCAAGTTATAGTGCACATGTCAAATACACATTTTAAAAGGTAATGAATAACCACTGTATTTATAACCAGCAGTCAAATGACCAAAGGATGGTATATTTGGAAGCCATAACAAGATGATAAGAGCAGCACATCAGATGTAAGCATATTACCTCTACATTTCCATTTAAATTCAGATATCTGCTAAATTTCTGACAGTGTATTTGAACAATTTGGTGCTGGAAATATTTTATACAGTCACAAACGATATGCTATTTTGCAGGAAAGAATGTGTTTGAGGGAAACACTATGTTCTTCTTCTGTATAACTTTGTAACATCTGGACATGCACACATATTTTCTCAGTAGAATTTACTTCAGTCAGTTCACTTAGTCTGACCAGGTGTCCTACCTGAGTAGGGACCAGACCAGACACCGGTCTTGCAAAACAACTATTTGTAACCATATCTCAGGGAGTACCTTGGAGGACCTATTTTAGTAATTGATACAAAATTTCTATGCAACCATCTTTTAAGTCAATAACTGAATTCCAGGACCATCAAAGGAGACTGGGAGACAATACAGATACCTTATTGTCTGATGCATAAATGTATGTGCCATGATTTAATATGATGCAGAAAGCGTGCCCCCTGTACCACGACTGCTGCTGGGAATATGCTGGGTTGCCGAGCACATTTGTATTCCTTTTCTTTAAATCTGGTCACCCTAAATTTGTTGTAACTAGAAATGGTTCTTCTAGAGTCATGCTGAGTGTTTATGTGGTCACTAAAGGGAGATGAAGAAAAGTCATCCCGTGGCAATTAGCCAGCATAGGCATATAAAGAACAAAGTGTTTCAGAGACCTCTGCGGTAAACCTTCAGTTGCACTTCTACTACTGCTGATGGAAAACTATGCTGAAATCCCTGCCAATTATTCTGCGCAGTGAGTTTGAGCAGAACACAATCAAGGTCACAGCTCAAACCAAAAATCAATATAATCTATATAATGCAATGAAAATGGCTGTTTCTATAGTTGTTCTTCAGAAACACACATCATGGCATATGCATATACAGCAAAAAGCAGAGAAGTTCCAATTCAGAGTCTCTCTAGCTTGAAATGAACATCCAAAATTTCATACCTGTACTTTGGCAATTTTGAAGAAAGTATGCAATTTTCCAAAAAGTCAACTATTAACCATTTTTGGTGGCAGACTAATTATTGCTATCATATGAAAAATACATTAACACAGAGGAAAAGATAGAGGAATTGTCTTAAAAAATACTATTTGTTTATGGTAATCAAACACTGTCTTAAAAAAAAGCAATAATAATAATAAAAAACAAATAAACAAACAAAAACAACAACAAAAGCAAAGAAACCCCCCAAAAATCCTGATAGTAGTTTTCCTCTTAGGTTTTAATCAAGTTGGCATTAGTGTAGGATTTACTGAGGGTAAATTTATATCCTTAATTTAGGTGCCTTAAACTGAGAGGAAAGCCTCTATCCTCCCACTATGACCAAAAGTATGAAACAGACTACTTGGAAAGGTTCTTCCAAAAGGCAGTACAATATATCTAAACAAACTGTTCTGAAATTTTCCTTTGGGTTTTTGGAAGTCGACCAAATCAACCAAATAAGAATTTGCCTAGCAAGGCTAATTTCTCATCTTAAAGATGCTATGCCTAAAACACATTTTGAGCACTGATATCTTCACTGGGGTCCAAGCCAAACCTTGTATCACAACCTATTTTATATGCTCATTTGCTTGATAGAGATCAAATTACAAATGCTAACCTGACTTCTCCTTAGCAACTTCCCATTACTTGTTAGTTAGAGCTTTGGCAACAAAGACTTATGCCTTTAATGCATATTTATGTTATTCATTTGTTTCCATAGTACTTATTTATTTTTATAAGAAGTATGCAAATCACTGAAACATCCATTATTGATTTAAGGTCTGTAAGAATATTTTTCTCTTAATTGAAAAAGGTCACTGTTTTCCTCATTCATTATGTTTTTCTATTTGAAATGTAAATTTTTGTAGTACAATATTATTTATTATCTTCCCTATCATACAAACAAATCTTAGGAAACACAAAGAAGAGAAAATATCCTCATAAATTAATGCTAGTTTTTAGATTATTCAGCTGCTTTCTCTCTCCATTGATTCACATCAAACTTTCTAAGACCCTGCGCTCACCCTCACATCATTGATAGTTCGCCCTCTCCTAAACACCTAAAACCATCTCTTTTATCTTTTGCTCAATATCTGACCTTGTTCTTTTACTACAGCAAAATATCTTTGAATCTTTCTCATATGCCCAAAAACACTTTTTCCTCTTTATTTTCTTGTTTTTCTCTTTCCCCGCCTTATTCCCAATTAAGCAGATCTACAGTTATCGACACAAGTTTTCTCCCTCATGACCCAGACTTCCAAAAGTGTTTTTCATTTATTTTCCTTCCCACCCCCCTGTCCATTTTCCACAAGCTGATAAATTCATCACAACTTCTTTACCATAGAAGCAAAAGAGCTCCTTCCAGTGCCACTGGGCTACATACTCTAAGCGATTACGACCAGTGCTGAAGAAGTGCTGGTGAGTTCAGAGAGTCTGTGGATGACTAAGATATTTGTTCATTATATTCAGCATAAATGATGTGGCTATGAAAATGCCTTTCTCAGACTTACTCGTTCATCATCTGCAAATCTAGCTGGGGAATAATTCAGGAAGTCAAATGTGGCATACCAATGCGCTAACTTACAGACCTTTGCTTTTCTTTGGTGCTTCCCTAAATATTCCCCCTGAAAATACTGTTCAGATCAGACTTCTTGCATGATTATGACTTCAGTTTTCCTCCTTGTTTTTGCTGGTTATTTCTTTCTTCATAGATTTCATTTCTGTAACTACTTTACTTAAATACTTGATATAAAATATCTGGAAGAGAAGAGCATTTTTCTTTTTTCAGGTATTCGTCTCCACCATTTTAAATGCCTATCTTTCATCTAGTCTTAACCTTAACTATACCTGAAACTTCTTGTTAGGTGATCAGCTGTAGAATATTCCCATGTGGAAAGAAACCGTATCCGTTGTCAACATGTCTGACATAACTTCTAGATATCAAGGCCATCAAAGTGCCACACATAGAACTAAACAGGAGAGGCACTCTTCTGTCTACAGTTTGAGTAAGTGACACAATAATGTTCTGATCAAAAATTGAGGCCTTTGGTTCTTGCCACCATTCAGTGATCTGTTTCTATTTGCAGTCCTGGCAAAGCTTCCCCAGTCATGCACACATTTCCTAGGAGGTTGCTTCAGGCTTTCTTCCTCCTTTCTCCTCCACCAGATTATGCCATTTCTTGGGTACTGATAAGGACTTTGGGTCTAGTTCACACCTTAAGTATCCATCAGAGAATGACATAGCTGTAGGAAGACAAAGAGAACAACTGCAGAGCATACTTGCTGGCACTGGTCAATGCTATACTGAAAGAAAGAGAGGTATCTTGCTCTTTTTTCAAGTAATTAGGCATGTAGAATCTATCTATAGTCTTTCAGGACTGCCAAGGTCCGATGAAGCCAAAGAAAAGTCTAATGGAGGTTCCTACACATAGCTGTGTTCCTAAACATGATTCTCAATTGTGCTCACAGCTAATGCCAAAGCACCAGAATGCCTCATATGATAAGCAGAAGAAAAGGATTTATACCAAACTGATCGTGAACCTTATTTAACAGATAAGGTGAAAATACCTGAGTAACCACGAAATCTCCAAGAAATGTTTGATTTACTTGAGTGGCTGAGCATCTAGAAGATGCACTACAGAGATGGCAAGTAAATAGTTCATAAAGATTTGCATCTAATGGACTATGGAATGACAATATGTTCATCACACGCTGGTTTTATTGCTATAGCTACTCAAATCTGTAACTTTCAAGACGAATGTATAGGAATCTTCATACATAAATTATTGGAATGTTGATACTTAGAGAATATTAACAAAAGATTACTCTTTATAGTACACAACATACTAATAATTAAGAACTGTAAGCATATTTTAACCAAAGTAGTTAAAATTGATGTTAGCTTAAAAATACCCAACAACTTTAGTGACTACCAGCTTTATATTTCATTATGATATTATGTCTGTAACTTCACTACTAAATAATCTCACAGGAAAACAAACAAAAAAAAGCATTTCTTGATGTGGTCAGAAAATCTAGAAACTGCACTAAAACCCTTTGCTATGACAACACATGCCATAGATCTAAGTTTTGCAGAAGACTTCTGAAGAATGCTACAGAAGTACAAGTGTGTGAGGAGTGAATCTGAAAAATTCCTTAAATTTTTCAATCGCAGAGTTTTTTCCCCCTTTTCTGTGCACTTGCATAATGCTCTTTGCTTAACCATCTGGACAGGCTCAGTGCGTCATGGTTGTTCTAGCAACTTAAGGGTTTCATGGTAGCTTTGAATGTGTTATGCCAGTATCCTATTCTCAGCCTCAAATTGTTTGGGAGGATTCTATTAACTTATCTGCATACAAACCTTTTCCTCAAGCCTCATTTACATTTCCAACACAGATGAGATTTTTCCAATAGGCTAATAAGATCAAGTCATTCACACCAAATATTAGGGTGTAATTCCACAAAATAATTATCTGGTTCATTGAGTAGCTCTATAAGTGATTGTACCATCAAACTGAGGGGACAGTAAACTGCATGCAGAGGTGGAAAAAACACAATCAGACAAGAAATTCTTCAGTTTCTTTCCTCTGAAGCCTGCAGCTTTTAAAATAGGGTCCATAGTTTGTGGCAAGCCATGGAACATGTGACCACTTATACAAGTGAGGACAACTTGTATGGACAAATGGTAAATTGCACATTTCTCTGCATGTATATCTGCTTTAACATATGACTGGAAATCTTTGTGATTTTTAAAATCTTCTGATATGGTATTTTCAGCTCCTCAGATCAAATCTGCAGACCACGACAGCACATGTTCAAAATCAGTTCCACTAAATTCCACTGCGAACAATTTCAATGGAATAGGTTTTCTGAACTCCAGGCCAGATAGTTATTTTTACACATATTTTATAGATGGAGAATCATATTGTTGTTCTATAAACTACAATAACTCAATTTGCCTCATGAGTCAGAAATTCTAAGTAAATTTTTGGACTAAATGAAAGTTTAATCAAATCAGCCTTCAACTTTTGACCTTAAAAATGTAGTAGGGTCCAAAATACTCCTAGGTTTTTTTTTTTTTTTTTGGGGGGGGGTGGTTTTATAAACTTGCAAATCAGAGAACATCTGTTTTTAAAGCACTGCTTTGCCTCAGATGATCGGGTAGTTAAATAATGTAATCAGTACTAAATGACAAACTGGTATTCCCAAATTTCTGCACAGCAAGAAGACATTTGTTTTGGCAATGTTTGTAATAAAGTTATCTTTGTAAGTATAGTGAAGACAAATGTAGTTAATGTTACTCAAGCATGCTCAAGCATAAATATCACACCCATATCCCACTAAAAGCTAGGCATGAGTAAGAACATTTTAATGGCTATAACTATTTGGTGTAAGGACAATGTAAAGTAAGGACTATGTAAATTTGTTAAATTCTGATTTTACAAGTTTTTCAGTTTTGCCAGTTAAAATAACAAAAAAAAAACCTCTCCAAATAAACAATGTAATTCAAAATTCAGAGTAATCTGAATTTGGATCTTAATCTTTTTAGTTTGCAATATGTGCATGCAATTCAGAGTAATTTTTTTCATCCAGATCCCTGAAATTAGTCCACTGTCCTTAAAGGACAACTTGTAACACACTGGACTTTTGCTTCTGATAGACAAAATGAAAGTTGCAGTTCAAGCTGCCACGATTTTCAAAAGAGATGAATCCATGTCAACAGTCCCTAAGGGACATTTATTAATGGCTTTTATTTATACATTATTTGTGACCAAAACATGTTTCCGTTTGATTTTGCCCTTAATTTTCTTTCAGTAAAAATACTTATACTGTTAGAAATTGCTCAAGCATCACCTATAGCAATTTCACTGTTATTGCACAAATTGTAAATTATGCTTTCTGAATTATAGATGGAATTTTTAAAAGGCTGCCATTTTGATAGTCTTTTGAAAGGACAATGAAATCCATAAAAAACAAAGATTACAATTTCAGCATTTAAAATCTACACAAAGTAATTCAAATAAATGTTATGACATTTAAGATAATGAAACTCTTCATTTATGCCAATGTGTCCTATTTCACATATAAGGAGTCAGAACAGATGTCCAAATACTGTAATGCCAGAAGAAAGTTAGGGCATATCTTGATTAACACTCTCAATGCAGTCCATAGTGTCTCTTTAAAACTGGCATGGTTACTTCAAAACATCTATTCAAAATCCATTCTAGGAAACACAGCTAGACAAAGTGTTCCCAAGACAAAAGGAAAACAATAAAGCTCTGTATAACCCTTTTAGCAATGTAAGCTGCATATTATCGACAGACCATTCATTGCAATCAGCAAATGATTAATTGCAAATTTGTTGCTAAATTGACCACGAAAAAGACAAGCTTCAGGGTACTGTTAAAGAGGAAAAACTTATGTTAAAAATGATTGGAGACTTTTTGTAGTGAATTAATTCTAATCAATACTCCTGTTGACTACACAGTGGAATAATGACTTCCTTAAATAGCGTATGTACCCATTATTGCAGACATTCAAATTAATATTTAACCTAATGCCTTGGGATTTTTTTCCTTCTGAAACAGCATTTTTCTAACTTCACTTTAAGAGTTATAGTGTCTCCACTATTAACTGCAATGTACAATGAATTCTTTAGTGTCTAATATCAATCAGATTGCCAGGCATTACAGAAGCAGCATAAAAATTTCTAATACAAATGGTGTTTACTTAGACTATTTACATAAGAATTTTTTTTTTTTTTTTAAAAATTATCCTAGACATAGAAGAAATATAAGATGCCTTCAGGCATATCTACCTTACAAAATTCTGCCAGCTGTACTATCATTCAGTTTTGTGCAAAGGTTTGAGTTCAGTTCCTCCCTGTGCAATTTTACTCCTATTTTAAATGAAATCATATGAGTAAATGCTAACTTCTAATGATCTAAATCATTTCATTCCTGGGAGGATCAGTTTACTACTCTAAAATAGATTATGGGGTTTTTTTTTGGCATGATGATGTTTTCTTGAGAAGTGCTTTGCTCCTTAATTTGACTCAGAGTCTGGTTGTCAAATTCTTATTTTGAGAAAAATGATGTATGGGTGATTATATTGATGAAGAAATGTTTTAATCATTCAAGTATATCCACAGTTAAGGCCCAGTTTACCAAAAAAAAGAAAAAAAAACACTTAAGCCTAGACTAAAACACCAGTGCAATCAGCCAGGGTCAAGTACAGGCTTAGAGTTGAGCACATGCTTAGTGGTTTGCTGACTAGGAATGGACTGATGCATATGCTTATATTATAACCTTTTGGAAAGCAAGTTTCTTATGAATATGGTGTAGGTTGAATTGCAACACTGAACTGGGTCTGCTCTTCTACATTTTTTTTTCCTGATAATATTACAGAAAAAAAAGTAAGAGAATCTATCAGATAATTTACAATATGGCTTGTGTCAAGTTTTTTTTTGAAGAAAAAACTCCAGACATGAGAATATTTTTTATTCCACTTCACAACTGTGCATGTTAGATCAAAGAAACATATTTGAAAAGATTTGAGTTTTACTCTGTCAGCAAAAAAAAAATCTAAATTTATCTAAAAAGCCTAAGAACAGATAAGGTAAGGACAAGGTTATGAGCGTTGATGATAAAGTGAAGATAAATTGATAACGTTTTTTAAATGTCTGTGTGTGATAATTTTTGTATTCATAAATTTTTGCTTTACAAGCAAAAAAAAAAGCTAAAGCTAAGATTTAAAGCTAAATTTTTGGTTAAAAAATCTCTGAAATATCATTTCCATTTAGGAACCTAGATAAATTCTCCACAATACCTAGATTTTAGATGCCTTGCCCAGAGTCAGAATCCAAACCACAAAGTGAGGCTCCAAACTTGCACTTGTTTATAAGACTCAAGCAGATTGGGTCATATCATTTCTATTCACTGGAGCCTTCAGTAGAGTTCCTCCACTCCCTCAGCCATAGACCAGAATTCTCTCCTTCAAAATAAGTACTCTTATCTGTTCTTTCAAAGAACTGGGCAGAGTTTATAGAAGAACTCTTACCAGTCTAGTATATTGTTTCCTGTTGCCAAAATTATATTCTTCATGTCAAAAATTTTTCCTTGGAGAAAAATATAACAAGGCAAACATAAAGTAATACTTCCTCAATAAGAGAAACTGGCAACATATTCTCAAAAGCATTAATACAAAATTCAACAAAATGACATTTTCCTAACTGAGAAATAATAAATTATAACATTGGGTTATGTTTGTAACCTAAAATGAAAATTTTTATCTAGATTTTACTAGCGTAAAGAGGTGTATATAGCATTAACACAGTAGTACAGAAAAAAAAAGTATTTGACAAAGTAGCCTTCATGTAGCACAATAATTATTTTATAGGATAGCATTTAAAGCAAGTATTAAAAAAATTCTATTTTGTATTTCTTTTTGATAGGCGTCTTTTGTAATTCTCATACGTAAACCCCAAAACTGACATGCTATGTGCATTGAGTAGCCTCTTTGGATTCCAGCTGGCTTGGCTGTATGCCTTTCTAATGGTAATGAAGTCACACAGCTGCTAGGACAATCAGCTGGAGTTCAGATCATCACCAGCTAAATGGATAGCCACTGACTGGCTTCTTATCAGGCCTCATTAAAGTTCAGTGTTAACAAACTGTAGGCTTACATGGGTTTACATGGTTACAGCAAAGTGCCTTTTAAAAATGAACTTGTTGGAGATGAAAAAAAATCTCTCCCTTTTCTGCCTATAAATGTTACTTTGTGCTGGTCAACTCAAGAAATGTCCAATCCTACTCCCAATGAAGTGAAAGGAAAATTCTCATTCATTTGCATGGAAGTAGAACAACTCAGTTCCCAAAGTTTCAGGGATTTTGAAGAATACTGCTATTCAGATTACTTCAGAACGCCTCAGTTAAAAGGTCACTAAGTATTCAGCTATGTCCAACTTTCAATTCAGAATGCGGTGCATGCTTGGCAAGGGAGAATTTATGCTTTTCCTTTGCCCATGAAATTTGCTAGTGTGTTTATGCTACTTATAAAATGATAAAATTTCACCATTTCCACAAGAGGACAATTTTCTAGTATGGAAATACAACTTGGTGTAAAATATATCTTTTTACTATAAAAAAACTTTCAAAGTGAACACAATAAATTTCAGTGGTAGGTATATTTCCCATGAATAGATAGATACCCCTCAAATGTATAAATTTTTACAAAATCTTTATTGATATCTTTTTTTGTCATCCCAACAGATTTTGTATTTTATCTTTACTAAAAAAAATAGAATATGGAAAATGAAATGGTACTTGCCATAGATGCTAAGATAGAATAAAAAAGCTGTATTAGCTATGGGTGAATGTTAGTGATGGACTTTTTGAAGTATTCACTACATTCTTCAAAACCAATAAAAGTTTTGCCTTAGGCAAATTTCCACTGTTAAGATGTAGTGGAATCAAACTTTTAATTCTGGGACCAAAAGTCCATTGCTGCACTAGTGAAAATTGAATGAGAAATAACAGTAGTTAAACATCTGAGCCTCTCTGTAATTAATGAAGTCTTTTTAGTTATTATTTTATTTTTGCAGATTTTCAGATTTGGTTATCTCATCAGTTTTATGAGACAGTTCCAAAAATAAGGGCTGCACAATATAAAATATATAACTAACTTAACCAAATTAAAGAGGTAGTATCTTAAGACTGGCGTTATAGTGATTTTATACAATCAACAGAAAAAAAAAAAAGAAAAACAAAACAAAAACAAAAAAATCACTCAAATTACAGGAAAACCTCACTGAAATCCAAATAGTTCTGACTTTTTATCTCTTTACTTTCCCTTTAAAGGCTTGCCCACCTCTTTTCAGTTGAGTTTCTCCTAGCAAGCAAAAGCTGATCAGTATTACTTATGTGAAACTCAGAATAAGGGTTTTGGCAAAACCTCCAGATTAGAATCAGCAAAATATCATACTTCCCACAAACCAATATATGGAAACTCACCCACATAAATGACATCATCCTGATTCAACTAAGCATGCCCAGAGTGAACAGTGACATTCACACAGAGCAAAAAGTTCATAGAGAGAAAACAGCAATACTCCTACAGCTAATTACTCTCAAAGAGACACAGGCAAATAACTCCTTTAAAGTTGCACATTCTCTAAATTCTAAAATGAACTCTTCATTGTAGATCTGCTAGAAGCAAAAATATTATTTTGGTCTTTATTTCAAAATTACTTTAGTGGCTATGAAAGTTGGCAGGATGACAACATTTTCTGCATAAAGTCCTATATTTATCCATGGAGCTCAGGTTTCTGTGCCAATATCCTTTGGCTTTTACCTAGAGAGGTTACTTCTGCTGGCAAGCAGTAAGTTCACTTCCATGGATCACAGTTGAGGCTGTCAACAAATGTGCCAACTGTATGACATGGTTGTCTATTCAATAGAAAGGACGAAGCAGAATTATTCTATAAGCTGTATAAGTGTCACTTGGTAATAACTTTTGGTTACTGTAGATCTCAGCTGAATTTAAATAACTGATCTAGGAAAGAAAAATCTCTGTAACTCATTATTTCTCCCAGAAATTTATGCCAGAAACTAATCAACGGTTTCTGGAACCAATAATGGTCAGTTGATCTTATTTTATCCATGAAAGGGAGGCACTGGCAAGTAGACAATTTAGGAGCATTTACAGCTCCAACCCAATAACCACTCATATCAGTACAAGTATTCCTATAACCTTCAGTGAATTTTCAATTAGCTTTCACCACTGCAAAAAGATTTTTTTTTTTTGAAATTGAGAATAGTACATAGAAGTGCTTTTAATTCAAATGAGCTGTAACTATTTTCTGCTCTTAAGATTCAGAAAGGATGCCTTTTAGTAAGAAAAAGAGTCCTTTTCTATTTCTAATTTCTTCAGTATGCAGGTATGTCCATAGGAAGTAACAAAGTGTTAAAGTGGTGTTCAAAAGAGAGAGGCTTCGTACAAAAAAGGAGCCACTTGCAGTGTTTTGCAGTGTAACCATCTAGAGCAATTGCTCTTGGCACAGGTCTAACCAATTTGTGAGCAGGCAAAATGCCATCTCAACAGATGGCATGAGGTACACAGCCAAATAGCCATGTATGTGCATCGACTGTGGGTAGTAATGGCATGATTCCCAGCCATGAAGGTCTAAACAGTTGTCCATCCTGATCTTACAAGCTAATGTTTATAAAGAATTGTCATCAATAATCCAGCTCTGTAACGAATTAATTCCAAAAAAAAAAAATAGTTGCTGGAGCTGAAAACGTCAGATAGCTGACTTTCAAGACAAACTTCGAGTTCATTTCTTCATCACTTCAGTGAACACCTATAGAAAAGCGATAGCTACAAAAAAGGGGGCCCAGTTTCCCAGACCCATTTCTACTTGTTGATCACTGCCGTGGTGATACTCAGCAGCCAAAGATCTGTTAGATCTGCCCTTAGCTTTTGGGTAAAGGAATGTCTGTGCTGCAGAGATGCCTGGGCACATTGTCTCCACACCCTCCTCTTTCTTCTTGTGCCTGGATTGGGCAACTCTTCCCAAGAAATAAAGAACAAAGTGTGTTCCTCTGCAGATTCATGGTAATGATCCAAAGGCACCACAAGGCTGGGTGCAATAAACCGGGCTTTACAAACCTTATCTATCCCCAAAACCCCGTAAATAAAATCAGCTCAGATTCAGCTTTCCCTGGCATGCTTATGAGCGTGTCTCAGCCACCACTGAAGACCCGAACCAATGATTTTGCTTTGGCAATTTTCATTTGGCAATTTTCATTCAGTAATTCAGCATAGCTAATAATTACTAACTGGCTGTTCACTCAACAGTATGAACTCATTTTCTGCTTATAAACCACCCAAAAACAAATTAAGATATCTGTGTGGTCATTAGTTACTTTAAATTATTTTCTATGTAGTTTGAGCAACTGGTTCTTAACCTCCAAGAGATAGATTTTTGTTATACATGTTTACGAGTTACAGCTGAATTGGCCGGGTTTGATTGTAAAGAAAGTTACTAAAAAAAAGTAAAGTTACTATAGAAATGTTTTTGCTCTCTATTTGAAGAGGAATTTAGAATCAGGATTTTGAAGAAAAATCTTGTAACTTAAAGTTCGAAATCAATGTTTGCAAATAACAAATTTTGTTTTTCTTAAGAGTACTCTCTTTTAGTAAATTCACATCCACAAGATATAAACTAGTTATTTAACTTAGCATTTTTATCAAAAGCATAAAAATGCTACGTTAAAATAACTAGTTTATATCTTGTGGATGTGAATTTACTAAAGAGAGTACTCATAAGAAACAAAATTCTGTTATTTGCAACACATCTCTGATTTAGAACTTTAAGTTACAAGACTTTTTCTTTCAAAATCCTGATCTAAATTCTCTTCAAATAGAGAGCAAAAACATTTCTATAGCTAACTTTTTAGAGCAAATGTCACCAATTTAATCAATTTTAGTAGATGATCCATCCTTACAAATTTATCAGCGTAGATCATTTTTCTCTGTGCACACAAGTAGGGCTGATTCAATAGCATATTTATCAATGTTCAATACAATATACAAAAGACCATCAACTACAGTCTCTTAAGATATATCTTCATTGATGATTTGGCAGCTTAGCAAACAAAGACAAGTTTGGTGTCCTTGCAACAAGAACAACAATAAAAAGCCTTCTACATTCGTATTTATCTATTTTTGTATTTGTGGAGGCAAAGCTGTGTGATTATAGTTTACCATGAGAAGTTGTCTACTCTTTTATCTGTGTAATGAACTGGTTCTAAGTAAGTGAGCAATTTGCTTAAAAGAGAAAAGAAGATATACATATAGAGAGAGAAGCTGCAGTTCCAACCAAAGCTTTAATTGACAAGAACTTGCAAAACGAGCTCTTTGCATTTTCAATATGTCCTGCCTAAACATTTATGTTTTTAATCTTACAAAGAGAATCCTTCCTACTCTTAAAAGGATTGTCTATAAAACTGTTGGGAAGGCAAATCAGCAAAGATGAAGCCTACGTGAACAAATATGTTTTTTACCAATAGTGTATAGAAAAATTACTTGAACAATCAGTTCCACAACCCCCCTTTTTCTCCATAATTATATTATCTGTTATTGTTGCAGTTTAGTTAATTAAAAGTATGGGTCTTATTACTCTTTTAAATTATTTTAGTAAAGTATTCAAGTGAAAAACAATATGTACATGTGTACATACATGTACGGTCAGTTAAACTTTTTCTTTCCACTGTAACTTGAAAAAGAAGCTTAATTTAGTAAATGCACCAGAAACCTAGATTATTGCCTGGATTGTTAAACTAATCAAACACCGAAAAGAGAACTAAGAACCTTCATGCATATTACATGGCTATTGGGTGTTGAGCAGGAGGATAAATATTTGATTATGGCATCCATCCCTCCATTATAATATTTACCATAGCTAAGAAAGTAAAAATCTTTCTTTTTTTGTTTGTATAGGACAACTGTAAAAAAATAGTATGTTTGTATAATAAGATTCAGGTATTCAAAAAGAGGCAGATTTCTCCTAGATTTGATCTATTTATTCCTGGAAGCCACGATGTCTTCTGGAAAGTTAAAGACATTAAGATCTAAATGAAAGATATTCTTCAGATGAGAACTAATATGCCAATGGTATGTTCAACAAATCATGTGAAAAATTATATAGATTAATGTGCTTTAAGAAATCGTTTTGCAAGCAGCAGAATTTATGGAATCTGATTTCTTACCCATTGTTGCAGATAGTTAGGGAACGGCGGCCGGAAGATATCGTGCTGTACGGAAAGATAGAGCCCCTAATAGCCAATAGTGTTTAGTCTATGGTGTAAGCAGACGGACGTGACGTTGTAAACCTAGCTATATAACACCTTGTTACCCATCAATAAAGGCCATTTGCCGTCCACCACATTGGTGTCAACTAGCTGATGGCCCGAGTGGTTTGGGGGTGGTCGCCGTGCCGTCCCTGAACCAGGTCGCTGCAGCCATTTGAACTGCAACAAGTGGTGCCGAAACCCGGGAACGTCATCACCTGGATGAGCGAGCAGCGTGAGCAGCAGCCAGAGCAAGTGGACCACCCCGGCGAAGGGGACACTACCGAATCAACAAGGAGGATGGAAGCCCTCATAAAGGTCGTATCGCAATTACATAACTACTGGGGGATTGATTGTAAGCCAAAAGATTTTACTCTTGCAGTTACAAGGCTTTTGAAAATTAAGGCTATAGACCAGCCGGTGGATATTCTCCACCCTGAACTGTGGGACAAATGTACTACGGCATTAGCTGAGGAGACAATGTTCTCAGGTTGTGGGAAAAACCTTAAGGCTTGGGGAAAAGTTGTACAAGCCTTACAGAAAGCTATGAAAGAGCAGGAGACTTGGGTAGCAGTAAAAGACTGTTTATTGGCCACGTCCAAAGTGGGAATCGGGACAACTGCGCAGACTTTGGACCCCCCAGATGATGGCAATTCTGCTGAGCCTAAAGGTCAGCAAGAGGGTGAAACATCCCCTCCATCCCCGAACCCCGCCCCGCTTACAGAAGAGCAGAAACAGCCGAAATCTGTTTGGAGCGAGCTAGCCGAGGAAGCTAGGAACATTGAAGAGAAGTCAGAGCATGGTGACGTCTGGGCCAGGCCACCACCCTATGCCCCTCAAAATGGCGCCGAGCCGCAGGGGATAGGGTGGGGCGAGGATGCCCCCGGCGCGAGTGAGGCGCCGGAAACCAATGGGAGTGACCGGACACCTGAGGGCGGCCCGAGGGAGGGGCCGAGAGCGAGCCCGAGGGAGGGACGAAGAGAAGACCCGAGGGAGGGGTCGAGAAGAAGTCCGAGTGAGGGGCGGAGAGAAGACCCGAGGGAGGGGTCGAGAAGAAGTCCGAGGGAGGGGCGGAGAGAAGACCCGAGGGAGGGGTCGAGAGCAAGCCCGAGGGAGGGGCGGAGAGAAGACCCGAGGGAGGGGTCGAGAGCAAGTCCGAGTGAGGGGCGGAGAGGAGGTCCGAGTGAGGGGCCTGGAGCGAGCCCGAGGGAGGGGCGGAGAGGAGGTCCGAGTGAGGGGCCTGGAGCGAGCCCGAGGGAGGGGCGGAGAACCGATCAGAGCGGACATTTCAAAAAACGCCGAAGCCCAACGAAAAAGTACCGGAGCCCGGAAGTGACCAGTCAGTCGAGTTCCGACTCCGGATCAGACACTAGTCAGGACGAGTGGCTCACAACCGATTCAAACTTAAGGAAGGAGAAAAAGAAGGTAAACATCCGAATTAAAGAAAAACCGGCGGGAGCATTCATGATTAAGCATGTTGCAAAGGAAGAGCATCTGACCCCAATTCAGGTGGCTGTTACCTTCAAAATAAAGCTAATGAAAATTGTGAGTTTCTGTTCACAGGACCGGATCATCGGACACCCCCGTAACCCGTACACCCCAGTGACAAGCGTCCCGCCCGAGCCTGCGAGTTCCACGCTGACCGAATCCAGAAAACAACAAAACAGCCTTCGCAAGAGGGGGCCGCGATGCCTTTGCGTTATCTTAATTTTGCAGCTTGTCACTATAGGACAGGTAGAGTCACACCAGCCCTTTAAATGGGGTACTTGAACAGATCGAACAACCTCGAGCAATTAGTACAAAAATAACTACAGGGCCACCAGTTTTCAGTGCCATGCCTTGCCAACTAGCACCCATTGAACCCTGTTCCAAACGCAGCTGGTACAAAAATTTGTTCAGCGGTTCGCCGTGGTTAACCACCCTGATATCCACCTTGATAGGGCCGATCACAATGATCATGATGACGCTAATCTTTGGACCCTGTATATTGAATAAGCTCATGCCGTTTGTCAAGAATCGGCTAGAGAAGGTTAACATCATGTTAGTAGAACACCAACAACTGCTTTAAGAATATATCCACTCAGTATTACCCCCAAGTTATCCCAAGGTACACCCTGGTATTACCTGTCATCCCCTACCTTCTACGCGCCTTCTTCTTTGTGCCTTATGTTTTATGTCAAGTTTATGATATGTAATTTTAAGATTGGTATAACTATAAGAATAGAATAAGATAGTAATAAGAATAAGATAGTTGTATTTTAGCTAGTTTTGTTATGCATAGGGAGGGGGGAAGTTGTTGCAGATAGTTAGGGAACGGCGGCCGGAAGATATCGTGCTGTACGGAAAGATAGAGCCCCTAATAGCCAATAGTGTTTAGTCTATGGTGTAAGCAGACGGATGTGACGTTGTAAACCTAGCTATATAACACCTTGTTACCCATCAATAAAGGCCATTTGCCGTCCACCACATTGGTGTCAACTAGCTGAAAGCCCAAGTGGTTTGGGGGTGGTCGCAGTGCCGTCCCTGAACCAGGTCGCTGCAGCCATTTGAACTGCAACAACCCATCTATGTTTACAGTGCATTATGCTTACATAGCTCTAATTCCTGAGACAACTCCACTGGTCAAGAAATTGTACAACTTACAGATACTGCAAAACTAAACACATGATAATTAATGCACTAGAAGCTAAGAAATAGATTGTTTGACTGCTGAATTCTGCCTGCTTTCTTTCAAAGGCAGTCTCTCTCCTACACCAATTACTGAATTTCACAAATTTCCAAGGTCTTTCTTTGTGTTTCTTTTTAACTTGACTGGAATAAGCCTGACAGTCACTCAGATAGACAACACGCTCATACGCAGTTTATCTCTTTAGGAAAATATATTTAAAATCAATGAAGCTGCAAAGATGGTTTAAGATAGAAAACAGCAATGGGGTTCTCCTCTGTTCATCTAAAGACAGAAGGCCTTCTTGTTTTCAACATAAGACCATGAATGTGCCCACTGAACACCTAATAATCTAACGTGGAATTAACTAACTCTGCAGGAGGAATAGAAACCATCTTTACCTCATTAGTTTTTCTTCTGGAGACTGTCAACCTATAGAGGATAGTGCAGAAGAATTTTGAAACGTCCTTGTATCTCTCTATGTAATTCTCCAGGCATCCTGTTTGTAATCTATGACCAGCACAGCTGTTGCCATATAGCTTACCAGTAACACTGGTTCACCTTCATCAAGGCTTAGTTATATCAAAATACACAATGTCTTGAGCAATCCATGCTTCTGTATTGCATTTGGCAATGCTTTTGTCACTTTCTTATTATATCTTAAGACTAAAGCAGAAGCTTCTACCAAAAGTGGATCATAAACTTATATATTTAAACACAAAATGCATTTACAGTGAACAGTGGGATGTTTTACAGTCATTTAGTACCAGCTGAGAGTTAAAGATTACTAGTGTATCTTTGTGACCTTGATCAAGTCACTTACATGGAAACTATCAACTACAAAAGTAATCCACATACTTCTATAACTGTAATTGTGTTATTACAGTTAGTCTGATATAAGCATGAATAAACACACTACCATTAAGACATACATGAAAAATAGCATTTTCTATTTCCTATTTTGCTGACATAGGTGACCCTGAAAGTCTCAAGATGATATTTATCTGTGTAGTTTGTGTTTGTGTTTTTAGCTATGAGTCTATTAGACAGCAATGGAGATAGTAACATGAATAAAATAATAAGAAGAATAATAAGAATATATTCCACAATCCTTAAAATTCTTACTGTAGGAGATTTAGGTAGTGCTTTAGTAATGATCGAGTCCACAATTCATTCGACTGAACATTTTTCCTTTTTTGAATCTAGCTTTACTCAAACATAAAACAGGAATCATTACATATTTGCCTACAGAGGTATAGTAAGACTTAATAGTAAATTCAATATCCCAAAGGAAAAAAAAAAAAAAGGTAGGAAAAACCACTATTCTGTCACATTCTGTATACAGGGAAAAGATGGTACAGTTTGAAGAGCAAGGCATACATAAGAGCTCCTTCATTATCAGAGCTCTCTTGCATAGTGACCCATTTTACTCATATTGACCGGGTAACTTTACAATATCTACTAGCTTCATTCCAAAAATTCACTCAACAAAAGCAGTGCATCAGTTCCAGTTCCTTGCTGGAAATGTGGCAGCACATTGCAACCACTTCTCTAGGGCCTGGAAAAAAAAAAAACAAAAAGTACAGGTTCTCTTGTAGGACTGCAAGTCATCACATTTCCAGGGACCTTTGCAAATATCAGACAAAATTTACTTGTGAGATGGATCCAGATTAGAATCTACAATTTGAAGCATTCTACTGTATAGTTAGAGAAGTACTTCATACTAAGCCAAAGTACAATATGTTTTTTATAATTTGCCTCACTGACACTTCTCTGCCTGCCTCTGGAAACACATGTGCAAGCATGGCAATAAAAGGGTTATTCAAGTATCTTAAGCATCTGCTTTTGTGATTAGTATTTGAAAGGAGATGAGTGCTTCTCTTGCAAGGCACAAAATGACATGGATTATAACAGGTACTGTTAATGACAGTATATTAATGTTTAATAATGCCAAGTGATTAAGACTGGCCCTGTACTTTATTATTCTATCTTCTACATATGTCAGAATGGCTTGAATACCTTTTGGCATTATATTTAATTAAAAGTAAAAGTTAATTTTTCTCATTCGTATCAGGCATAAGAGTTATTACTTATGATTACACTAAATTTCCTACAATGACTTTCTTTGTTTAATTGATTGTCCACGGTCAGAGATAATATAATTTTATTTTGAGTTCTTCAATTTTTCTAAAAAAAATGTACCTAAGTTTTGGGAAAATTATTCCAATATCTTCCTAATTGATTAAATGCTGTTGTTTAATATAAATACAGCAGAGTTTTAACCCAATAAGGAGTTGTTCAGATGAAGAACTAAATTTGCAGAAACTCTGAAGAGCTTATCATCCATAAATTTCAAATGGACACGGACTGTCTCAAATGACTTTAGGATGATTTGTCTCACATACCATTCTTTTAGCTTCTTTGAAAACCCCAGTACTTGCATTTAATGTATTTTATTTCTTAAAAAATCTACCAAAAGTAAATATTTTCTCCAGGAATTTCACACCCAACTGTATTACTAGTAGCATAGCTGAAAAAATGATTTTTAGTGCACTTTAGATCAATTCACAGAATATCCTAAAAATCCTATCCTAATAATTAAACTGATGTGTTCATGCAATAATAGTCGTGCAAAAGATATCGATTACATACAGAACAGAATAAAATCAGTTGGAGAAAATCAACTGAATGGAAAAATCAGTTTGAACTTAGTCTGGAAGTTAACAGAAGAGTACATTAGTCTTCTCTATCTCCAAAACTCCCAGACAACACAGCAGCTTTAAAAAAAACAAACAAACAAAAAAAAGGTACAATTAAGTACATAACCCTAAATTGCAAGACTATCTGCAAAATGCTAACATAACAATCAAAATTAAGTTTTTTTTTTTTTCTAGAACATTGTCTAATTTTATCTGTGCTTATTTGAACAAATCCCTATAGAACACTATTTTATGAAGATTTCAGTGCTTTTAAATTCTTGTCCTCTGCCCCTCAGTTCTGTAAAATGGGAATACTATTTTCTAATTTCACAACATACTGTGAAATTAGATTCCTTTGCAACTATTTCTACTGCAAAGAAAGACATACGAAAGTGTACAAATAAAACAACACTGTAAATCCCATTTATTCAGTGAATACTTACCCACACTACATGGCAACTCTGCTTCAAAAAATATGTTTGGAAGCTCAAGGGATAAAAAGCCATATGTTTATCTTCCGTAGAAGAATGTACAAAGAAAAATAAAATAGTCTAAGACATTCAAAATGGTACAAAGACTGATTTAGCTGATGTAACCGTACACAGACCCTCTGGTCTGTACAGCTGAAGGTGATACAGTGTGGTTACTGTGAGTTAGGAATCCTTGCTTGGAATGTGGACAAATTTTCACATGATTTCTGATTTCTCTCCTACCACCTCTGCCACTTAAGCCAGACTAAAGCTTTCTGTCCTATTTATTGCTATATCCTACATCTGTGATTTCAGACTCTTCCTTCCTTTTTAGACCTTCTCATACTGCTTTGGTACTGTTTGCTCTTGTCCACTCACATGTTCCTACTATCTCCTCAAGCTCTCTCCCTACACCCAGATTCCTCAGAGCAATGAGGCGGACAATATAATTCCTCCTATCTTTAGCAGGAGCCTGCCAAAAGAGAGCAGTGAAAGATCCTGGAGAATGACACAGAAAGAGAAATGAGGAAAGGTTCCTTAGTCCTTCAGCCATTCAAAACCTTGTAGCATTCTGTAGCTCTGTTTTTGGCACAGAGTCCACATGCCCATCAGATACTGAGTCTATGTTGAACCTCCTCCTTTATTTGGGTGCACTTGACCAGTCAAGTACCGCTACTAATGAAAAGGAATTGCTACTATATTAACCATTGCTTCCTTTGCTATTTATACTAATATATCTAATTAAAAAAAAATGCATCTCAAAGCAGACTTTCCTGCATTTTTCTTTAATATCACACCAAGTCCTGCATCTCAAGCATATTTTGTGAAGGGGCAAGAATTAAACATAGGGGTTTCAGTATACTGTATAATTGCTTTCTATGTTTGTGCAGCCCATCAGCATCTTTCCTATATAAACAATAATAATGAAATCCAATACTGAATCTTTCTTTCAGTCTGAATTGTGAGAACCTTTGTCAACTCTCTGAATAGTACATGTTCTTTTCCCTAGGCTGCCATTAACAGTTCTCTATAAAGACCTACTAAGAAAAGACGTTTTAAAATAGGATGGTTTACAGATGCTTATCACAGATTCTGTCACCTACACAGTGTTTTGACTGTTCAGTAGCTTTGGAAGACAGGATAGCTAATTACAGTTGCTTCCAAGTCCCCATCTTATGCATGCTATAACAGCATTATGGAAAACATTTTTGTATGTAATATTCATCCACACTAATTTGCTAGTTTTGAAGACTAACACTTTTTGAAGACTATTCCTCTCTCTAAGCATTAGTTAACCATGATAACAACATATTTTGCTCATGGAGTTTCAGCAAGACTGAAATGCAAAACATTGCAAGCACAAGAAAGCACAATGAAGGGTTCAAACTCTTACACTCCCTCTTGCAATGGATTTGGATATGTGAATTAGTAGTTTATGGATCCATTAGCAATTCATCCTTGATTGAAGTTTTAGTGTAACAGGGCACAAAAAAATAAGGAAGTAGCATCCAAATGCATTACAATCCTACATGTAAAACAATATAGAGAAACTAGCTGTTTCAAACTTTTTATCATTTCTGGTACAGTTCAAAACCATTATTTCATTTGTTCGTAGCAGACCAGCTCAGTCCAGATCATTGACTTAATTGATAAACTTAAGCAGTTATGTGTTCTTACCAATCTGATAAAAAAAAGTAGTAGTTTAAAAAACAGCTTAATATAGTACTAAAAATAAGTATCCATAGAGCAGAGGGACACAAGTTATTTTTTATGTAAGAGTAGTACTCCAGACATGGTTGAACTGCTCCAACAGATTTGTATAAATTCAAACATCTTTGCAGACTTCCTGTTTGAATCAGATCACCAATTATTTTCTTCACCTTCCACCCTCATTCCCCCCTGTCAAAAGCAAACAAAAGAACTGTCTCCCTACCTACCTGAGTAGGATCTTATCCGTTTCTGTCTACAAATATGGCAGGTTTACATAAATCTTCAATTCTATATCTTTTCACTTATTCTGAATGCATTTTGTTTATCACTTGTACATTGTAGAAAATGAAGGCATGAATGAAGTGAGAAAGTATATATGGATAGAATTGTTTGTGATTTTGTATTTGTTAGAAGTCCAGAGCGGAGACGTCTTTGTAAAACTAAAGGTTCAATTTATCTGACATCTTAAAAGGAGATTGAATTTTAAATAATTTTATATATATAAAAAATGTGTTAAATACTTCAGAATATATTTAGAACTGGTGACATGCAGACATTAAATACAAGTACCAACTGAAAAATCAGGAAATCTAGTGGTCAATAATACAGTTTTTGAAAAATAAAAGAAAACCAGTAGGCATGTGGATATGGCAAGGCCATAAAGTTAACAGTTCCTCTGTAGAAACAGAATAAAACTACAGAGATTTTTTTTTCTTTGCATTCTTCCTACTGTCTATAACTCCCTATAACACCTCCCCTGCTTCTCAAGGCATACTAATCTTGTGGAGATTGATAGGGTTAAACAGGTCTAAGCAGATAGTTATGCTTTCAACTCTTTTACCCAATGAGAATATTCCAATTTCCAAAAGCATTTTATAATCAGATTATACCATGCTGACATTTATATACAAATTATAGTGTTTCCATGTATCATAACCCTTATAATCGTGAGCAGCTTTAGTAGAATTCTCAGTGGAAGACAGCTTTGATAGGAAATCGTTTCTGTCCTCCCAGTTAATTACTGATTTTTTTCCCACCAATTAGAAATTTGAACTCAATCCCACAGATTTATAATTTACAATCAGTAGCAAATGCATACAAATTACTCCTGCTTCTGTTTTAAACATGACTAAAAGTTCAATTTATTAAATGTTAAATCATATGAAATATCCACAGTAAAATGCTGTGTAGTAAAACCTTCTCTAGCTACTGGAGATTACAGAATAGTTATATATTTTAACCAATCAATCTTAACAGCTACCAAAGGCTTTTTTTTACACTGAGTAAAAGCATATGTGTTTGCACTCTAACCTACTAGATAAGTATAGATAATTTAGACTCTTAATCAATTTATTTTTTTAAAGCACTGAGATAAGTAATACAAATAGAAAGTGCACATGACAAAAGGGATGATTGCCTGCTTAAAAAAAAAAAAAAGCCAGCAAGGCAAAGAGAGAAACATTAACTTATATTTTCTACTGTAGTAATTAAGCCACTGAATCATAGTAGATTGAGGTTTCAAAATTTACCTCACTTCCAAAGAAACACATAATTACGCTGTATTTCTGTGCATTTATTTTCTTCCTTCACTCCCCTTCACATCTGACCCTCCAGATCATATCTGAGTTTGTAAATGAATGAGCTCCTTAACTGGACAATTTGGAAACAAATAAAGAGTGGAAAATAATTGCTACCTGCCTTTATAATTGTGGATACAGATTATTCATGTATGAACTCTCCCAAAGTTCAGCGGTGCTCAAAAGAGTGTAGAATTCATATATCTTCCTGAAAGCCTCTTCAGCAGGGTTTGTGGATGTCTACTCAGCACACTTTACAAAAGCGTTTCTAAGACTCTTTTCCCAATTATTAATGAATCACAGAATATGAGTGATAGCTATACCAAAAATCACTTGGCAATACTGACTTCATTGTATACCATTTAGGACAACTGCATGTATTTCTTTTTAATAATTTTAATATTTGCTAATATAGTAGAAAATATGAAAAATGAAAAATGAACTACTAAAAATTATTGCTTAGGTTAATAAATGAATAAATATATACATGTGTATACATATATTTACAGCACAATTCTTTTACTCCTAAGCCAAAATAATCAATCTTTACTATGTTTGAAATAAATTTTTTTAGCTCCATCACTATAAATGAAAGTTCATGACTGACAACGTAATGAATAAACAAGTGAATCATGGACTAGACAGTCATAAACATGACCAAGATAAGGTAGTAACAATTCAGAAAACAGTTGTTTTGTACATAATTTGTTTATTCATTGAAATTGTAAAATATCTATGATTGTTAAAAGGAGATACTGATTCTCCTGAGCTCTTGATAATCTGACAATTGCTGTTTCTTTAACTGACTTCTCTATGGTCTGTTTACACTGTTTAATTTCCTCTGTATCAGGAATTATTCAGCTACAATAACTGGAACTGTCTCAGACTGAGAGAGCAAAATAAAGCCAAATACACACACAACAAAATAATTACAGATACAGACATACAGGGATATTTCTCAGGAATTCACAGTGTAGAAGGGACTTTGAGGAAAGGCAAGCTTAAAATCACTTTTATGCTGTTAAAAAACTGTCTTCTTTGCTACGTGGCTTCACTGCTTAAAAAATAGCAGGTTAATTTACCTGAAAACTGATATTTTGTAGAGAAACTTCTTACTGTAACACGCTGATTTTTTTAATTTGATTTTCTAAAACACTAATACAAACTTCCTGCCATACACTCACCCTTGAAACTAGGCAGAGCCCACAAGTCTAATTCAGCAATTCAGAGTTTAAAAGTATTTCTAAAATGTGGTTTCACTATTACTTAGACAACTCTCTAAAAAAAAAGAAAACAACGGTCTTCAGTTTATTATGCACTATTAGTGTCACCTTGATACACGCTCATTTTGTCATTGACAGCATCATATCCTGCTGCCATGGTTTCAAAACACCACAGATTACTAGCTACTAATGACAGAACCATAAGGTTTGCAGATATATATTATCCAAATTAGTCTCTAAATTTGTTAGAAAAATCCTGAACAAAGCAGTTTCACTCAGACTCTTTATGTCACCAAGCTGCTGGACCTACTGGCATACAGATTAATTTGAAAAGATTAATTCTCTTTAGTTAAAATTCCTGATATGAATGCAGAAAGAAATATTATTTGCCTT
Organism: Tinamus guttatus; assembly: GCF_059628265.1. Taxonomy (NCBI): domain Eukaryota; kingdom Metazoa; phylum Chordata; class Aves; order Tinamiformes; family Tinamidae; genus Tinamus; species Tinamus guttatus. The sequence continues at coordinate 4,759,260 of NW_028289037.1, forward strand.
ACCAAAATACTCTGTGGCTGAATACACTGTGATTGCCTCCGAGAATGTTTCTCTTCTTTCCCTGTGCCAGAGAACCACTACTTTTTATTTGTATTAACACAGCACTTAAGAATTGTTGCTATCATTTGTAGTGCAATGAGCTGCACAAATGCAAAATAAAAGGTCAGTTCTTGTCATGCTATTCCTGAACAGGAGGTATGGAAAGAGCTGATCTAAAACATCATTCCTTTGGATTTGTTAGCTCTGATTAAATCTGCCTTTCCAAATCTATTTACATCAAAGTTTACAGTAAACACTAGATAAGCGTAAAGGTGAAAACAACTGTAGGTTAGCCAAGCAAGCAGTAAATTCTTGATATTTAAATTCAAAATAATAAAAAAAGGAGAATAAAATAACTTTTAAAGACTACTTTTCATATTAAAGTTCCTTTCTAACTGCTACAGCAGTAGGAAATATAGACTAATTCTTGCCCCCCTAATTCATAAGAATGATTTAACCTTGAGGGCTTTGCTGGTTACACTCTTCTACTTTATTCCTTTTTTTAAAGGCCACTCACCTATTTTTCCTCTCAGTCTCACTTAGGTTACTATTCAATGTATATGTGTCAAGAAAGGTATCTTTCACTTCTATCCTCTGATTAAGCCCATTTCTTATGGCTTAAATAACATGGCTGGTGACAATATTTTCAAGAGTATTACAAGCTATGGGTCACAGCTCTAGCCATGGACAATAAGAAATGTTCGCTACTTGCAAATCTTATCAATTTCACAATCTTTAGTTTATTTTCATATCTTCACAGGGACCAGAGGCAGCTTACTAATTACAGAGCTACAAACTTGGCATTTAGAGTGCTCTCACCCTTCCCTCACAGCACTTGTCAGTTTTGGGATCTTGCCATCACCACTATACTATAGAAAATCAGTAAATCAGAAACTATTATAAGACTCAATCAGTTTTCCAAGAGTTTAATTTACCCAATAAGGATTTCACGGCTTCTAAAATTACTTTCATAATCTTCTTTGGCCCCTGTTTCGCTTTATAGTTATTGTGAAATCAAATATGACCTTTTGAAACACAAACCTAGAGATATGGCTTAGATGCATAACATATGCCTACTATATAAGGTGTTCCCCAATTCTTCCAATAAAATGGGGGACCTTAATTTTGCCCTAGAAACCCTTTGTAAAAAGTCAAGGTCAGTGTATTATTTGAGATCGCTTGTGATTATCTGTCTTCTCTTTCAGCATGGATCAGCTCTACAAGTCCTGAGGATACACTTGCACTTATATAAGCTATACAGATATTTCTTAGTATTTCCTAATCTTGGTTTTATATTCTTTCCTTTACATGTGCAAATACATTTCATGATCAGTGTGTACCACATGCAAATTAATTCAACTGCAGTTCAATGCATTTACTGACTCAACAAATGAACAAGTGTTTATTTAAAATATGAATTGTATTGTATTTGTCTCAGTGTTCTTCTTCTGCTATGTGAAGTGAAACTGCAGTATCAGTCCTGTACTTTCATAGTTGTACTTTTTCATGGAACAATTGCTATGATGTCACCTTACAGTGGAAGTTCAGATTGTTGTTAAATTTGGTCTACTGAGGTACTGTAAACAATACATGCAAATCCAAAAAACATAGAGATTTCTTTATCATTTTGGTTCTACATTGCTGTCTGCCAGCATCAATAGTTACAGAAATCCACTAAGGGTAGCCTGAAATGATAATTACATATACATGTACACACAGACAGAAATATATGTGTGTATATGGCCTTGTCAAATGGGCTTTAATGCATATAGCGGAGTCCTTTTTTTCCCACTTTCTGAATCTCTTGAGGTTATGGGATCTAACCTGACAGAATGTTTAAAAGCAGCTCATGTCAGTCAATCAGTTTATCTCAGGAGACAGCTGTGAAAGTTGACTTGGATTCAACAAATATCGTATGCCATGTGGATAGATGCCTAAAAATCAGCTAGAATAGGCTACTTAATTAAAGCCATATGTTCCCATCAGTTACATACCGCGCACAGAAGCAGCTGGTCACAAGTTATACAACTTACGTGCAAAGTGCTAGTAAACCCTTTATGTGGGAAATTAATGCCTAGATGGCATACGGACAGGGCTATTTGGTACTATAACATACTTGAGTGTACTCTGTCCAGGGTCAACACTGTGTTATACTGACATACTTGCAAGAATATTTTTTAAAACATGATCAAGTAAAAGATAAGACCAAGACAAATAAGCCTTAGAATTTCATGTAAACCAGTATAGATCATTCACAAATTAACATAAAAATAGCACTATTAGAATTATCTCCAGTAGCTTGATGATCAGCTGGAGTTTAACTGACTGATTCTGCAGCATCAAGGGGTTTAACTGACCTGTGAAATCAGTAAGACTGAAAGTTCAGAGGCAGATCCCCATATCCATGAACAACAACCAAAAAAAAACCAGCACTGACTGAGGGCTAACTACTTATGACTTGGTAGTCGTCGCTAATTAGCTGATGCTATAATTACCACTGACATATACTATTAAGTCATGCAATTTAAAAGCACTTCAGCCAGATAAAGCAGCAAGCCTTTTGTTCATTAGGATGGCTGGGTGGAAAAAAAGTTCCCCAGGCTTTTGTATGAAATATTGACTTAATCTAGCTGACTTTGTGAAGGTAAATATAGATACTCTATAGAAAGCAGCATCGTTCTGTTTTTTTATTATTATTATTTATTTTGTTTTGTTTTTTTTTTAAAACAAACAAAATAAATATAATCTGGTGTGGATGCAAAATTCTAGTGAAAAGCATTAAAATAACCAAGCAAGTGATGTACAATATATGAAGGAAAGCATTTGCAAGCCATAGCTTATAATCAACAGAAGACCGGAGATTGAGGAGAAAACCCTGGTTCTCCATTCTGTCAAGCTATAGGTCCATTCCCTTTCCAGTGTGGTTAGCAAAACTACTGGACAAAGAAAAAAAATATATATATATTTCAACCAGCAGGATAGCCTTCCTAAAAGGAAATATGTTCCAGAAGAGGAATGTATTCACTCTCCATATGACAGGCCACAGGCTGAAAATATTTCGCTCTTTCAGCCCACACACTGCAGAAAAATATTGCATAATAACGCTGCCCATGGCAAGTCTGACAACAATTTTATGTATTTATCTACAAGAAGACAAACTTTCACCCCTGTGCTGAAATAGGACAAACGAGTGTACAATTTTATCACAGGCTTTTACATTTAACAAGATTGTGTCTTGATAGTCAAACGCCCAAATAAAATTTGCTGAATACTAGAAAGGTATGCAGTGCTCTGGGTATAGCACTAAAGGGCTAAAGCTCTCATAATCATTTCACTAAATTTGGACCTACAAAGGACAACTTAACGCACTGAAAGTGAAAATGTAGCCTACGATTTTCTTTCTTTCATTGCCATTACTATATGTTTTGCATTCATTTGAGAAACACACAACTGCATGATCTCCATTCTTTATATCTGTTATCCACAGCTCTCTCTGTGTTCAATTAACAACACCAATTCATGCTTCTACTACTGTCAGCTAAATCAGGAATGGAAGTATGATAAAACTTTCCCAGAGATAGATTCCTAAGTATGCTTATTGTTTCTAACTAGCTAGCTGTTAGCTATATATTTGTGTGTACTTAAATGTTAGCATAAAATGGAGATTTTATATCCATCTTGAGGGAATTTACATTCCTCTCACAAAGAAGTAAGTGTCTATATATTTTAAAGACAGATATCAGACCAACTATGTGATCTAGCTTGACCAAAACAGTCAAGCTGTTTAATACAGCCTGGAACTAGAGGTTCCAACATTTTCATATCTGTTTCCATCTTTTTTTGTAAATTCCAATTTTATGCAAATTATTGGCATGCAGCAGCTTCCCAAAAGCCACTTCTAAGGTGATTATAAAGTACCCCATCCAATTCTAATACTAAATGCAAAAATCTGTGTTATTTTGCTCATGTGTTACATTTAGAAAGCTTATTTTTTCAATCTAACTTAAAAACGATCTTTAACTGCAAGGCTTAGCTTTCCTGGCAGCTGACCATAAATTATCAGAAGGCGGCAATCAATAAATATACATGTTAAAACTCAATGACCGTAGCCATCAAAATAGTCATTGGAATATTTATTCTCTGTGAAACAAGGGAATTATAGAAGCTGTCACTCTTCTTGACAGGAAAAGATACCATACATGCTGTTTAACTTCAAATAGAGTTAAAGAGAAATAGTACACAAATGACAGAGCTTCACACACAGGTTAAGCAGTGAGCCAAGGGTGAGGAAGACCTTATAATTATTCTATGATGCTTTACAACTGAATTTCACAAATGTACATGCTCTTTTTCTGCAGTATTTTCACTTATTCTTTTTGACTTAACTCAAAAAATATTTTTGCCATTAACCCTTCTTCTATATTACCATATCACAAACAGATCTTTTAAATTCAGCAGCCTTTAAATAACTCAAATGAAGCTCCACACAGCACACATCAGCTCCAAATGGTTTCTGAAATTTCAAACAGGAAAGGAAACAAAGGCTGAAGAGATCAGCTGTGATGACATGATCAAGGAGGACATTTTAAAAATGGAACCTTGGGAACATTCCGAACTATCTAATTTAGAAATACATAATAAGATTTAAATTAAGTAGTACCCTGATTTTTAAACTTCAAACTGTTATATGTTTTAGATTTGTAAGAAATGGGAAATTTCCAAATTAGTTTTTCTTATATTCTACTTTACATTAAAAAAAAATCACCCTGATGATTTTTTGCATATAAAAAGGGTTGATTTTATGTATGCAGAAAAGGCTGCTTAACAAGTCTTTTAGTCATTTTGATTCTATTATTAGATGTTATCATATATTATATGATATACTTTACTACTATTGCAATTATTCCAATATTTTTCAACTCTACTGCTTTCAAAAGATAACTCCTCCTTTCCTTTGCATATGCACATATATGTGGACACTACCTGGAATTCCTTTTCCTACATGTATAAAATGTATGCTAGAGCAGTGCATAGAGAGAAGGCAGCCAGCTGAACTGAGAAGCCAGCGGCCAGAATGTTAGGTTAACCCCAGAATCTTAACTCCAGAATGTTATAGCCAGGGCTAGACCCAGCTGCACTAGTATCCCATGGGACACCCACATGCTGCTGTTTCCTTTCTTAAATTCATCTGGGAAGGGGATTCTTACAATTGAACTAAATGTAAAAGGTCCAACTAAAAATGGATTTAGTAGTACATTGATGACTCTAACAGTTCATAATGATTTTCTGCATAAATAGGAAATAACATTCAACACTGCATTTCCTGAATAAATCATGTAATCTCTTCCTGAGCTATATTACTTGTTTAGGAAACTGTACTATCTGTACTATCTTGAGGTGAAATTTAAAGTGATGAAAGTATAGATTCCCTTCATTATTAATTACCTCCATTATTAAATATCTATGATTTATGTCCACTGTCGATTTCTCAAGTTTCAGCCTACTTCTTCAGGATCTTTGCTTTCTTAAGGGACAGCTGGCTACCATATATTTTGTCCCAGCTGAGGTACACTTACACTGATCTAGTTGTCTCTTAGCTGTTTTGTCAACAAGTAGATTGAAGTCTCAAAACTTCTGGCACTGTTTTCTGAACTCTCTTGAACCTTTCAGCAGCCTTTCTTGAAATGCTGATATTTCAACTGTGCAAATGTACCAGGGCTGCACACAGATCACTCTAAATTTACAAATATTCCCTTCAAAATAAAATGAAATATTTGCCTTTCTAGCACCAACTCGTAGTGATTACTGTACATGAACAATTAGTGATTCAGAATTGTTGCTTCTGAGTATGCAGTCTTCCACACCACAATACACATTGCTTCATTTCTAGGTATCTGACAGTGTTTAAACCATTAGAAATAATACTATTATTAACAACATTAATAATCTTATTAATATTAGCTGATGAAAATAGTTAAGAAAACAGAAAAAGGAAACAGAAGAGATGAAAGACCCATATCAATCCAGGTAACATTCTTACACCTCAAGCAGTTTATTTCTTGAGATGTGCCACTGGTGTCTTGCAAGTGCTGCTAATTTTTATGACAGGCTGAAGTGTACAATAGTTAATGACAGGGAACTTAAACTCAAGAAATACATTTTATGCCTCAGCATTGAGTCAGTCATGGTGTTGTTCAACGAGATGAGTGGAGTTTTCTGCATTTTCTATCTACTTTGTTTAATATGATATTTAAGCATCAGACTTAGCAAAGCCACAGATGTGCCTTTAAGTTCTAACTGAATGTGGCTATTACTTTATAGCATAGCAATGAAAGTCATTTAGTAGCAAATTTGAATAAAAAAACATATGGACACATTTGGAACAAACCAAACACACAGGCAGGAATTTATCCATACTAGAACCAATTTTCAGATGCATCCCAGAAACCGTTTGGTCAAAACATACGAGTACTGGAACAGCAGGAAAACGTACTGGACTCTTGGTTTGATGGGAAAGAATGACAAAAGAGATATTAAGGTTCTACAGATGTGAAATGTGCGATTTATCTAAATTAATTTAGACAAAATTGATGCACTTGCTTGTGTGGTTGCTTTTAAAGTGGTTAAAGAGTGGCCAAAATTGATTTAGTTTAATTGGGTTAAGCTAAAACTGTTTTAGCCACTTTTAAACTGCTTCAGTGTCCAAACAAAGCAGTTGAACCTACTTACCTAAATGGAATTAGAAGCTGATTTTGTTAAGCAGGAACAATTCCTGTCACACCAAAGTGACAGATAAGTGACAGAGTTAAAAAGAGAGAATGGTAAAGATGAGGTAATAATAAATGGATATTATAGGATAAATGAATGAACTAAGAAGAGAGGACAAAAGTGAAGGACTGAATAAAAATGAAAATAGGATAGGTAGATATATGAATAAAATAAAAAAGAAGGCAGAATAAAAGGCAAGAAAAAGAAGAGGTCTGGCTTTAACCTCCTTCTTACAGAACAAACAGAATAGAAGTTATAAAGACAAAATAGGGCTTTTATAAATCATACTTCTAAGCACAACCATCCATTTCTTCCTTGGCAAAGCTGCTATTGATTTCTGCCTGACTAAAGACTGAGCCTCTAATTTGGCTCCAAGAGTGGAAATTTGTTCATTCTTGCCATGTACCATCTCAATGAACTATTGTAAGAAAACATGCTTATTATGATCTTTTGCTAAGATGCCAGGTGGTAGCACTTATAACCTCTTGCTAGGGGAGTAGAAAAGGGATTTATTTTCATTATTCATGAGAACCATTTTTAAGGGATAACTAGCAGCATGAATGTAGTTCTGAATCAAGTGACATGAAGTGTACTTACTTCTGGGCTTACAAAATGAAACAAGGTGAGGTAGTTATTTAAACTGGCAATTGCTTATAAAATGCAGGTACACTTGGGGAATAAAAGTTAGAAGGACCTAAATTAATTAGCCACATGATTTGTATGTTTTGTTATAAGGGTGCGTGCACGTGTGTGTGTATAAATATACAGATGCCATATAGTTAAAACTGATGGCTAATATGGTATAGACAAGAATCAGTCTTACATCCCATTGTAAGCCTCATTTTAAAATCTCATCTGACCTTCAGAAAAAAATGATCATCTAGGTTATTAGATCCCTAAGCTTGTTTCTGATCTGATCTGGTATGCACACACAAAAAAATATTATATGAACAAAGTTGCTTTGATTCTGGACTCATGCTCAGACAATGATATATCTTCACTCACAGTATGGAAAACTCATAGTCCTAATAACTTAAAGATGATCAAAGGCTGACTATAAATAGAATAAAAGAACACCACTATTGTATTTGCACTTAATGGTATAAAAGTAAAATGTGCAAAGAGAAATTATGCCAATAAAATATTTTTTCCCACACACATGGAGTGGATTTGACAGCTTAAGACAGAAATATTTTGAAGGCAGTGTGCCCTCACAGATAAAATCTGACTAAAGTTCAGTAGATCGATTCTCTTCCAGTTCTACCCCTGGCTTCCCAAATGGCCTTGAAAAAGGCACATCAGTTATTAATAAAGCAAAGACTCTAGCCTCCCTTTGGAGTGCCCTGAGGTCAGGAATTTGGTGAAAAGTATTGCCAGTAAGGGCTATTGTCTGTAGGCTGTGGAAACTAGCGGGTGAGTGACCCCCATCTTCTCTCTCTGCCAGTACTATGCCTGTGCTTGTAACTCAACACAAAGGCTTCAATATTATCGCACGGTCAGATCATGCAGGGTGTTATTTTTGTGCCTTACTGCTGGCACACTTTATTTTCACTTTATCACTTTATTTTTAAAAATAATTTAAGTAACAGAGAGAGAACCTACCAGTCATAAACTTTACACTCTGTTATAACAGAGATTAAATAGTAGCTTATATGTTTTCCCTCCTTTCTTTTCAAGAAGTGAAGAAAGGACAAAACTCATGCACTGTGCTACTTTTTCTGGATTTTTGTCCTCAGTAGCCACAATAAACAGTGTAAGAGACTATAATTTCAGCTAACACAGCATTTCCTCAAACTGTCTACTAGTCTGTACATTTCACTGGTGGATAACATCCTGTTTATGTACATTTTGCATGCTTTTTTAACACCCATTTTTGCATGGGAAAGGAGATCACCCTAAACTGTAACATTTAGGAGATTGCACATTTAATAAAGTAGAAAATTTCAATATCCTTTTCCATGCATTTTGTCTGTGTGTCAGATTAAGTTACATTGTAAGATTCAGCTTCAAACATTATCACACACAATTAGCCAGATATAATTAGACAGTCAAGTGAGAGAGTATTAGTTGTCACTCACTAAGTTTTTTCATGTCATGACCTGTACAGATTTCCATAAGGTGAAGGCCAAAACGGACTACAGTATTTTTATTTGACTAGCATTTATGAATTCATGCATCATTATCTAAATATTACCTTTGATTGAGATCTCATTAAAGGTCTCTCTGTCTCATATCAAAATGTCAATAACCCTCCTAAGATGAGAAATGTCATTTAAATAGGCTGCGCTTATTAATCTAATAACTTCAAAAGTGATCACAGTAAATGATTTCTTTTCTCACTATATCCCCATTGTTTAGTTTTTTTCCTTCAAAAAAGCTTTCCTTCTGTACTTTCTTCAGGGATATATTACAATGAAAGCAGAAAATAGTCTCTATTTGAAATGATAGTTGTCCTGAGCTGAAGAGCTATCACCAAGAAACACTCTCACCACTAGGCCTCCTTTTTTGGCATAGCATAGCATGCTTTCAAGACATTCTTGGGGCCTTTCCTCTTCTCGATCTCATAAAATTGACCGATGAAATGAAATAGGATCACTATAGGAAAACAACAAGAAAACAAAATCTAAAGGAAATGCTTTCTTAACATTACACAATTTACATTCTAGCTAAATGTAAGTTTATGACGGGGTAAAATCTTCTTTCCTGAAGATTCTCCAAGGACTCTTGTCTGTGAAGCGATGCTTCCTTCCCTGTAACTACAGAAGAAGTTAATGCTTCAAGTAGGTGATATGTCATGTGAATATTTTTGGTGACAATCTTTCCAGATGCAGTTTGCTTGTAATGGGAGAAAGGAAAAAGGAATTCTCTTCCCCACCACCACCTGTGTGATTTTACAGATGCAAGGCAGCAGGCCCTTTCCCTCCTACTGACTGAAGGAACAAAAATGTTGCAGTAATCCAGACAAGATTTTGCAGGGCTCAGAACTGATATTCCAAGCTCTGCATTAAATGGAATATTTTCTCCCCTTCTGGATTTGTGTAATCTGATATATCTTGTTATTCCTATGTGCTACTTGTATAACAATTCTCTTAAGATTACAGTTTGCATCTCCTTATGGAAGGAGAATTCTGCTATTTATTTCCTTTAGCATCTTAGATTAGCTGACTTGACTGAATGACAAAAATGCAGGATATACCTTAGAAAGAAGTAACATAGAATGGGCAATACATAGGCAATTTTTTGGGTAACAGCTCCAGTAGGCAACTCTAATTGGCAAATACTGTGATCAGGTCTAAAGTGAGTGGGGCCAGCTGTGATGCTCAGTTATCAACATCATAGGGTAAGTTCTGAGGTACAGGGCAGAGGGAAACATGCTCTCCGTGAAAATCAAAGCAGCAAATCAAAGAGTGCATATGTGAATGCACTAGACACATCAACCCCGTAACTCTTCCCTCACCCTGTAAAGACAGTCACAGTCAGACTAAGAGTCTTTCCTCAGGGGAACTCCTGCATGGGATTGCTGCAAGGCCCGGGACAGCCCCAGTGCAGGAACTTTATTCTAGGATGACATCATGGTCTGCCCCTGGAAAAGGTGCCTTGTCTACATTATATGACTATGGAAGAGTTATACTGTATATGTGGCTTGACAGGGCTGAACAAAGGTGCAGGTACAAGCCTGTGCAGATCCTATCATATTGCACTAATATGTGTTGATGATATTCAGATTTCTAGATGGAAGCTCCCTCTAGGGTAAGACTGCCTGGTAGGAGGCACTGCAAGGAACTGATCAGCTTTACTCAGGTGGGTCACATCAGCTCCTCCAGGAAAAATTTTGCCATGGGGACATCACCGGTAGTTGTACATAATTACAGCATAAGGGCAACAATCATGATCCATTCTTTTGAGTGTTAAAATCCTAAGTAGTCTTGGAATCACCACAAATAAAAGAATGTGCTAAATTTTGCACTTAGAATTCTTACATTAAATGAAGTAACTGAAAAATCTCATATAGTCAATAGCAAGCTCCTTGGCTATGTGTCTGTAGACACTTCTGTACAAACTGTTCTAGCAAGGACATGGAATAACTTATGTTCAGTAATTTGTATCAGGATCCACCTGGTTCAGATGGTAGTATAAGACTAAGTGTTTCTTGGCTAAATCCGCCCACTTTTATTTTAGTTAAATCATGTTCCTTCTGGGACTCTGCCATAAAAATGCAGAAAATATGCAGATCTGGAGTTATAAAGAATAATTTTGTACCACTGGAATCTCAATTAAGCTATCAGCGCTCTGGATATATAAATAATGCTAAATGGCAGATAATTCTAACTCTGTCATATTTTTAGATATTTTGCACTTAATATTTCCCCCTATATAAAAAGGAATTATAAAATCAATAATGGCACAGATTATACTGTTATCGTATTCTGTGATGCAAACTCTTCTTTCTGCATTTTTTTTAAATAAATGAAAATCTCTTCGCTATCTGGGTCCTAGGTTAGGTACACAATATGGTGGAAAACTAAGTACTAATCTCCAGAGTCTATTTAAACATACAATTCACACTTCAGATTTCTCTCTGAAATGTGGACGGCTGCCCAATTTATATCTCAGAATTCTATGTCTACTTCTCCTCATTCTCTTTTTGGACACAATGACTTTTTTTTCTCTTGTACGATTTTGTATCTTTTTCTCTCAAAGAAGCAAGAACACAATAGGCATGCTTACAAAAACAGACAATTTTAAAGCATGCTAAACCGGCACTATACAATTTTCATGTATGGATCCATAGCACAGATGAATTTTCTAGTTCTAACAGTAATTTTGTACCTAGTCAACATACTCTGTTCTTCTAAGCCTAGCAAACCAAAGCTAAAAGCAGGAAAAACTTTCCAGTGACTGCTGTAGTTTGTTGATTTTCTAACCACCACTAAAACACTACCAAACACCACTAAATAATTCAAAGCAATGAATTAATTAAGTTTGTTTCTTAAAAGTAATTTTAAAAATGTAAATTTCATATAAAATTCTATAAAATGTCCTGTTATCCTTGCTGTCTGTAATAGATTGTATTTTATACTGTGCTCTTAGAACTGTATTGTACTTCATGTCCTCAATGAGTCATCATGATGATTGTTTCTTTAGTCATTCCCTACAGACAGCAGTCAGCAGAGGCCCGTAGGGCTCCGTAGAGCTCTGGCAGACCTGGGAAAGCAGAGTTCTCAGACAGAATCATTTAGGGGATGGGAAAGGCCAAATGATGCCATCAGGGAGAAGTTGCTAAAATAATTAATTTACATAAGCCCATTTGCATACACTAAGACTAACTTTCACATGAAAACAGAATGATTACAAGTGAAGTCTCAACTACTTTATATATATGTACATATATATATTTCTTTCTAACCTTAGTTAGGGCTCTTGCATGAGTAGCTGGATATTTCTGGATAGCCAGACCTTAAGCTTTGAAACTCATTTTTTAATCAAAACGGAAAGGTTTATAAGTATACACACAGCATGTCAAGACATCCTTTGTTGTTTAGCCAGGTACAAGGTGTATGCATGTCAGCATACACATAGCCAAATTTATGTTCTCCACAGGTTGCATGTGTTTCATAAATTTCTTTTCACATGTGATTGACCTCCACTGCTAGCCTCACACATCTTCAGCCTCTTTGCCTTTTCCTTCAGATCATTTTCTCAGCTCTCTAAAATTCCTTCTACTTCTAGCTCAGTATGAGACTGTTAAGAATACTGGTATCTTTCAGTTTATTTACCTTACTCTTAAATAGAAAGTACTGTTGGCTTAAACTTTCCTCACAACATTCCTCTTATCATTAACAACCAGAATTACAAGATGAAGATGAGGACTAAAATTTCAATTTCATTTAAATACAGATACTTCTCACTTTGTGTGCCAAAAAAAATCATATTTTTCCTATATCCCTGACATTTCTTTTAAGAACAACTAACAATAACCGCATTAACAAGATGAACACACATCACAATTATATTATGATAATATGAATGAAATACTATAATGAACTCTTAATCATTACTTAGTACATTACAAATTTCATATGGAGAAAATAATACCTTACATATATAATGAGTAATATTGTACTAGGACTAATATAGTTGTAAGTTAATTATACACTGTGTAGCTGATTTAGTTGCATTTAGCTAAGGAGCTGTTCTGAGTTCACTGCAGATTAATTATGTCTTTAGGCATATACTCTCATTTATAACTGTCACTTGCAACAGGAGCTGCTGGCTAGGCTGCTTTGTAGTCAGAAGTCTTCTTGAAGAAGAAGAAGAAAACCCCCTAAACTAATAAAATTTCTGAACATCCCAGAGGTTTCACAAAACTCAAAATCTACTGGCTGAGGTAAACACTAGGAAAGTGCAGGTTTTATTTTACTGAGTTTCTGCCCAGAAAACACTTTTATGTATCTGTTTAGTAAAATTATAATGATCTATTGAATTTTATTTAATACGATTTGCTCTGTCAATCACAAAATTCAACACAAATCTCTTCAGACCTATTCTAAAAATAGTTGTATTTTCCGAATCCCTTATAAATTAAAGAGAAGGAATTAGAAGTCAAAGACTTTCACAATTATTTTTCTTAAAGTTTTTACTGACTCTAAGAAAGAAGTACCTTTCTAGTCTTTCTACATCAGATGAATAATTCTGCATGACAGAAATGGGTAATAAGTGATAGCAAGTACATCAGCTATTCATAAATGTAAAACACAGGAATCTTTCTGTCTGCTCAAGGTATTCACCATTGTTCTAACCTCATTGTGATAAGTTAAATGAAGAGTCTCAAACACCTAATATGCCAAAATAAAAATGAATCTATATAGAAAAATAAGAGAGGAAGAAAATAAGGTAAACAATACGCTCTTACATGTTTATATACTTTTACATCTTTGGAACTTTTATTGCAATTAACTCCTAGCAATGACTAGTCTTTTAAGCAACTTGAGACAAGTGTGTGCCAGGAGAGTTCAGCCTGGGGGAATTGACTTTATCCCATCTGAAATAAAACTCCCAAATTGCATGTTGTGTAGATGCATGAGCTTCAGCTTCAGTTGATTCCATGTACCCCTATGCTGTACTCCTACTCAGACAAATTGCTTGCTAATGCGAATGTTGCCAAAAGAACCAGAGTTTCATTGCTCTTGATAAAAAATATACAGTGAATCACTCACAAACATCAGTAATCTCTGAGAAAAGGGAAACTGCACAGACAAATCTTAACCTATCCATATAATATACATATTTTTAGGATGTACTCACATTTTAGGAATCTTACGAAAACGAACAAAAAGAAAAGAAAATCAGATAAGCAGACAATAGTAATCAAAATCCTTATAATATCCTTATACTTATATAAAATATGAGAAAAGTTATCTCAGAAAACAATTTCTTTTTGTAGTGGTAAGTTTCATTAAGTAATAAAGTGAACCTTCATCTCTTCACTTAAAAGTACATTACCCATTACATGCAGCATAGTGCAGATCACTTACTAACCTGATCTACATTATGAGAGGCAGGAGGTTTGCTGGGAAGAAGGATGAAAATGTAAACTAAATCTAGAGCTGTGGAAGAAAATAAACTAAAGTGCTGACATCAGTGTCACAATACGGGTCTTCTTAACTACAAGACTCAGTACTCCCAGAATTCACATTCTGCATGCCCAGGGAAACATCATCCCACAGCAGAGAAAGAAAATCTTTGGAGAGGTTCTTACTCTGGTCCTTACCTGTGAACACCTATTACAGCCTCAGCTTTCCAAAGCATTTGGTATGTCTGTTCCTGACATAAGAAAAAAAAATAACCACTGTAAATGAAAGACCTGTATCAGTCCTATTGGCTGTATCTTATGCCCATTATGTTTGCAGAAGAATTTAAATAGCAAGAGAAGATGAAGAGTAAACATGATAAAAAACAGTAAACTGCAAAATTTTGTAAGAATGACTACTTTCATGAAAAAAATGTAATGTTTGGTGATTAAAGGTTAATGAGGAAACTACAGATCATAGAATCATAGAATCATAGAATGCTTAGGGTTGGAAGGGACCTCTAGAGATCATCTAGTCCAACCCCCCTGCATACACAGGGACACCTAAAGCACGTGGCGCAGGACTGCATCCAAGCGGGTTTTGAAGATCTCCAGAGAAGGAGACTCCACAACCTCTCTGGGCAGCCTGTTCCAGTGCTCTGTCACCCTCACTGTTAAGAAATTTTTCCTTAAGTTCCTATGGAATTTTTGATGTTTCAGTTTCCGGCTAGCAACTTGTGGATAATATTTCAAATCTGAGATTGAATCTCTCTGAAAAGATCCCTTCTCCAAGGCAGCATAAACCTCAGATGTCACATAGATGCCACATTCTCTCCTACAGAACTGGCTGTAGGATTGAGGCTTATGTTATCATATACCCAACATCAATATGGTTCCTTTGAAATAGTATTTATACGCCTACATGGATGAACCGTTCATTCTTGTTTCCCTTCTTTTTGGAGGAAAAAGAAGAGTTTTGGATTACAGAGCAATAATATCAGTTATTATGCAATATTCCTTCTCTCACTGGCACAGAAATAATATAATTCATAACAGGACACCATTAGCACATTCAAAGTGATGATTTTGATTCACCAAATCATTTAAGTATGTGCTTATGTTCGTATTAGCTCAGCAAACCAATAAACATGATTTTCAGTTATGTATACACAAAAATCTCCCTATAATTGATTAGCTTACAGCAAATGCTCAGATTTAGAAAAGTGCAATTGTCCAGTCATATTAATGGGATTGCAGAAAAAGGTTAAAAAATTACCGTGTATTTAACTACTTTGCCAGATCAGGACTATTTAAACACATACTCAAATGTCATGTTGAATTAGCATAACTCTAAAGGTGCATTGATTCAGGGTATAAATAGCTAATTTACACAGGAGATTTTCACACATTGTTACAAAAAAAATCCTCTGACCTCTGTGACCACAAAATATGAGGCTTTGGAGCTTCAAAATAGATAGTTATTGCAAACCTGGAAATCATTTCTTTCTGTAAATTGTATACCATAATAAAGTAATTGTTTGTAGATATCAGGATATTGTGAAAATATGTTAGATGAAATAGTAGACTATAGGACCACACTGCAGCTAGAGGAACAAGCCTACTTATACTTTGACATTTGTGAGTAGTGAGTAAAATTGTGATACCCAAAGCAAAGCTTCTATTCATGCTAAAGAAATGTTCTTTTAAGAAACAAAACAACATTAAAAAATTACTTTAGGTTAGATTTTCCTTCCAGTTATGCAAAAAAGAATTAGTAAGATGTAATGAAAGTGGAGGCTGAGTATAGCGATGGGGAAGCAGACCCATAACAAATTCAAATGTATGATTATGAGAATTAAGCAGACATATTTTTCCCTACTGGCAGAATAAGAGGTTCTCAGTGACTGGTTAAGGCTGAAGGATATTAAATCATGACCATGCAAATATCTATTTGATAGTGCACTTGGATAAGTAATATATTAGGTGTCATAAAAGTACACTTATCTTTGTCATGGACCTTTGCTACTTTCTAATAATTTTGCAGATAACACATACTGTGTATAGTAGTATTAGGATGAAAGATGTCACCCCTCTATCTGACAACTTTTTTTTTTTTTTTTTTAAGATCATTTAATACTGACTTGTTTCAAAAAAAAAAAAGAGATTATTTCAAGGTATTTTTAATAATCTTCATTGATGAACCTATACACACTATAATTGAACTATATACACTCTATACGCCAGCAAAAAAAACATTTTTGTAGATCATCCAAATTGGAATATTACCACATGAAATCAACACCACATTATAAAAACAGAATTGAAAGTTGAAGTATTCTACTTGCATGAGTTCTGTTTCACCATTAAAATTCTGCTTTGGTTGATGTTAGCAAAGAAGTCATATTCAGCTAGTAGCAGTTTCTGAATTGATTAACATACATGTTAATCAAATGGACAAAAACAACATACGGAACAGGAATCTGGCTATCACAGTTCTCTAGCAGGTGACTGTCTTAATTATTGTCCTAGAGTGTTACACTCCTTTTATTTCTCCAATATGTTTTTATGTATGTGTTTGCATATGCATCCAAAGTCTCACCTCAATGGAAGACACATATAAATGTTGTCTTCATGAATAGAGAGATCAGACATTCTTTCTCCACATTATGTATCTTATGAAAATCAAAAACTCTGAGTAAGATTTGCTCTACCCTTAAGCTTTCTATGGAGCATGATTCTGTCAGCAAGGACAGTTAAAACAACATATGTAGAAGAGCAGCAAAAGTAAGAATTCCAAGTAAGCTTAAACTAATACATGCATGTCTCTGATCAAGGGCAGAGCAGTTCAAGATCTACACAGAAAATAAGTCTCTAAGGTACTCTGCTATTTTCCCAGGAGACAGAAGCCTCTGTAGTCCTTTTGGCCTGACCATAAGGCAACGTTCATTAGTATGAAGAGAGGAGAATCCACGTGTTCTTTACACACAAAGCAGCTACATAACCTGAGCAAAAGTAGGAGGAAAGTTGGCACAAAATTGAGGCTGGAAACCATTCATACAGAACATTTCTGATTAAACACAATATACAGTGGTTGCTAATATCTGTAAATACTTATTTCTATTTTAGGTTTACTCCTAAATGTTGAATACTGCAAAAACACCAGAGATATATACTATTCTAAAAGAATTGCTCTTATTATAGAATCTTATCTTTACTCTTTCATATAAAGACAGACTATGCCATACTTCAGCTACTATAATTTATCTCAAAATCGATTTCAGTGATGTTTCTTTCTGTACAAACTTGTACTAAAAGACATTGCAGATGTTTGCAAGTTTAGCTTATTATGCTTCAACACTCTAATTGCTGAGCTGCAGGAGGCTGAGGCTTATATATGTGGTATAAGATCCTATGTGGTTATAACAATTTAAATTATATTTAAACAGATTTGTTAATAGCTTATGATGGGTTTTAAAGGTAAAAATAATAAAGAAAACAGGAAGAAAATCTTTATGTTAGCATATTTTTAGTATTGATTCATGTTCACTTAGTTTGGGTCCATAAAGGGAAAATTCTAGACCTATTCAGTGGAAGAATGATAATTTGAAAATGTGTCAGCCACAGAAATTCATTAGAAGCCCACTGGACAGAATATAGCGGCTGTGATAGCATACAAAAACAAATATAATTGAACTGGGTGCTTGTTAGTCACTCTGACAACATCAGTCTAGTGCATGAATGTAAGACTATCAAGGCAGGCTGTGCAGTTTATGGGGAAAATGAATACTTTTCTGAAAATCTGACAGCAATGTTTGTATTTAAGTAGTCTCTTCTCAATGGTTGGCCTGATATTTCCTGTCTGTATCACACTATCTTATCTTTCCTCTAATATTACCAGTTATGTTTGGCCAGCTCATGACATCTAAGACTTTCCAAGGCAAGCTTCTATTTTCAGATGGTCCAACTATACTCTTGATTTTTTTTTTCTCAGTAAAAATTATTTGACTGCTTTTATACATGTTCTTCTTGGATATTTAGCTTGTTTCAGTGATACAGTAATACTGGGAAGCAGATGGGACTTCTCTCCTGGTATCTTGCCATCCTGACAGAATGATGGATGTGAGCACTTGAAAATCTTTATCTTATTCTACTTTGCTCTTAGATATTTTCTAGCTCGCACTTGGTAACATAGCTTGGCTGATGCTGTGTATGGTTTTTGTGTGCTCTATGCCTCCATGAGGATGAACATCTTATATACTTCATTTACTGAATCTCAACATTTCTTGTTCATTTGCCCATACTTATACACTGCGGAGTACCTATCTTAGAGTAGAAAAATGCTTTTTTTCTTATCTTGAACACACTAACAAAATTTGTTGCATACCCGAACTGTTATAAAGCATTCCTTCTCAGTTGACTTCATCATTGTTTTGCTGATGATAGCAACTCTTATACAGAAGCAACGGCTGACAGAGATCTGCTATTGGTCCTCCCTCACTCATGTTATGTAATAACATATTGGTCTTTGTACTGAAGCTTGAGCTATTAGATCATCTCATCATAGTGAATTAAAAATAAACAAACCCCATAAGCTGGAGTCTGCATCAAGCTCAGTGAGTTAACCAGGGTCAGACACATCGCTGCGATGTGATGCAGGTCCAGAAATGACCAGGCCCAGACCTCCAGCCTGACTCATGTTTCGTGGATCTAACAGCAGCCTGTCGAGGTCACTGAAGAAGTAAAGAACATAAAGCCATCTTTTCATAGTGGTACATGCAACCTGAATTATAGCCCCAAACCAGCAGGAGTCTCATGTGAAGCACTGCTTTATCTAGTTTTTATTTAGATTTTCTCCTTTGGCCTTTTTAGGCGGGCATTAAGATTGTGTTTGTTGTCAAATACAATTTATGCCATACTGTTACAAAATCCATATGGCAGATTCTATTCATAGTGCAATAGCAACTGTGCTTATTGTTTGACATGAACCTATAAGTAAGTAATGTGAATTATTTTTGTAGAAAACTTTTGGTATTAACAGTGTTTCAGAGAAAATTTGAGAACTAAAAAAAGGGTGCAATTCAATGAGTGGTAGTTTTACACTTAAGTAGGAAGAATCAGTTGTGCAAAACCCAGAGATACACTGTATATGAGATATACAGCAGTGAATTTTCAGAAAAGGATGTGCAATTAACAATGGACATAAGTCAGACAGGAATAAAAAAATAATGCTAATGTTAATAAGGCAAATTTCACTTTTTTTTTTTTTTTTTTTTGGTAATAAAGGTATCATATGCAAGACACAGAAATTAATTCCTCTTTTCTACTTAGTGCTGGTAAGACATTAAATGTGTCTAGCTGGGAGCATAACAATTCCAGAGAGATATGGATCACAGGAAATAACTGGACTGAATTCTCAGATTTTAACTATACACATAAAATAATCAGATGTCTAAAAAAAATAAACTGTGAAAAAAGGTCGAAGAAATTGGGGGTGGTTAGACTACAGAACACAAGACACAAGAATTGATCACCCTTCTAGGAGACAAAAGGTATTTTAACAGGGGAATCTAATAAATAATTCACCTTATCCACTCTGTACAGGACAAGATATTCTGGGGCTACAATACACAAAGCCAATTTGAATGATGTGACAAAAAATTTGTTATAACAAAATCACAATAAAATAATACTTGATCAACCAAGTTGCTGTGCTTGTGAGCTCACTATTGCCTATGTCCTTCAGTATGTAGTGGTAATCGCAACCAAGTAATTCTAGAGACAAACTGGACAAACAGCTGTCAGGAATAACACAGGTGCCACCGACGCTATCTTAGGGAGAGGAACAGATAGGTGACTCTTCGAGGTTGTCAAGTACTATTTTCTATGAGTCTATGAATAATGCAATCCACAATAACAATCCTTTCAACTTCTGCTGATATACGTGTCACTTACATTTCTCTGCTATTCACTTGACCTAAGTTGCATTCTCAGCGATCAATAACTACATATAGTCCAAGACGGTGAGAAAGAGTGGTTTTCTCTGTTCAGTAACATTTCTCAAAGTTTGCATTAGGCATCATATATTAAAAACAGTTTTGCTCTTGTGAAATTTAGCTTATTTCAGTTCTACTCACTTGCTAACCCATTTTCAGTACTTTATCTATTTGCATAGACATATACATTTTGTCTTGCTTTTCAAGAATTACCATGAATGCTACCTAATATAAGAATTAAATAATTTTAACAAGTCTGAATTCCAATTTCTTTTTTTTTTATTTGCTTTGTCTTATTACTTACTTTAATGAAATTGAGACAAGTATTTTGTACATTTCTGTGGGCTATAAATTTGACAGAGATCTTACTCCTTCAAAAAATTATCTTAAGAGGCTGAAGGAAACATATTGTCTATTGTTGGCACCACTTTGTACCTCTCATATTTCTATTATGTGAAATAAATCATAAGGTTAAAATGATTAAATTCATGTATTCACAGGTTTTAAATGAAAACAGAGTTTTCTGGTTGCCTATAGAGCCTGAAATGTTAGACTATTTTCCTTGGCTATTCTGCAAGTAGATTACAGTGTCCTTATTAGTATTATAATCTTGCCACTGTATAATTTCAGTGCAACTTTTCTTGAGTAAAAATCTGTTTTCTTCTCTTGAGTAATGCTAAAGAATTCTTTGAAGTCTGGCACATTCACAGATGTCCCACTATTTGGCATTCATTTTCCTGTTTCTGTGCTGTGCCTTTACACATATTGTTCCTTTAAGTTTTAGCATAAATATTGTCTTTTGACAGTGTCACAGATTATGTCCCTCTGTGCAGGGCATTTCCACTATCATGATGTTTTTCCTTGATTATAGAATTACAAACAATATTATGTAAAATTTCATCAAGAAAATATAGAACCATCTTAAGCTGTGGCAGAATCTTGTTAAGACTGAAGTGCAAAGATCAAGTAAATTGACAGAGCTTTAATTTCTTGGATTTACAGTGTGTATGTAGTACTTTCTATTAAAACACTTTCTATAGCATTTTGAAACACTGGATTGCAGAATGAGTTGTATATGGATTCTTGTAATGTACAAGCTAAATGGAGTTTTTTTTTTATTTGATTGTTTTAGAACAGCCAGAGCTAGCCATTGGAGGGCACGTTTCTATGTTAATTAGACTACAGTTGTGTATGAGTTATAAACCAAATTTGTGAACTACTTGATCTGTGAAACTTCAACCTTATTATGGATATCACTTCTACTTGTGTTTGAAATTGTAAAAGATTACATACATAGTAAACGACTACAGGACAGCAAACAGGACTGATTTCTCTCCTATATGCAGCATGGATAGCAGATGAAATTAGCGGAAACCATGGAGAAACACAAGCGGGAAATGCAGTTCACTGTATTCACATGATTTAGTCTAAATGTGAATATCAACCTATGGACAGAACTAAGAAGATATTTGGGATATTTTTCATTTTATTATTTAAATGTACCCTGAAGACATAAGGAATGCCACTGTTCTTTTGAACAGTTTTCAATTTCTGAATACTAACAGTGAAGGTTACTTAGAGTTCTTACCAAGTCATTATTTTTCCCTTATCTTTTTTTTTTTTTTTTTTTTAAGATCTTAATAATGACAATCTAAATTTAGTGTTATGGCTCCTCAGAAACTACTAGGAACAGCACGAGTATCTTCTTTAAACCTGGGAAGGTAGAAGATCCTGAAAAGTAATTTTAGTTTGAATGTAAGTAGATTTATGTAAATTGCTGTCAGTTATCTATGTCTTTATTTTACTAGAAAAATAACATGATAGATAAACTGTTGTCAACCATTCTTCATGGAGACTTACAATGCAAATATTATTCAGAACGGAGGCAAACAAACCACTTATGAATAAGCATAAGTCTTACCACGCCAATGGAAAAGTAGTTGTTGATGATGTTGTAAGGCACTGGGTCTCCTTTCTCATCTTTATCGTTGGGTATTACTTCAAATTTCCATCTGTCCAGCAAAATTTCTGTACTGTTCTCAATGTCTTTTAAGATCTTCATCAAATTCTCACCTTCATAACCTAGCAAAAGGTGAAGATGGTAATTTTGATCAGGCATGATAAAAGTTTCATTTGTTTTTCTTTCTTGGCGACTGGAAAGATGAAAACCATGCATATAAAACCTGCAAAGTAGGACTATGTCCTCAAGTACTGGCAATTTTCCAGTATCTGTCATTAAAGTAATACAAATACAGAGATGACTTTTACACTGTAAACTTAGATTAACACTGCAGATTTCACTCGGCATTTGATTTATACTGACACTGGAGAAAATAATTTGATCTTCTAAACTTGCCATTTTGTGAAATTTTCAAAATGATTATACCAGTTATCCAAATGCTTAAAGTCGTAATTTGTATAAAATTCTCAATATAAAATGAACCTTAGTATTTAATATCTTTAATTTCAAAATTTATGCAAAGAAAGTTATATAAATGTCTAATGTGTGTCTAATTTGTGCCTAATCAAAGGCTGACAATAGTGTAAAAAGTGAAAAGCTATTTACTGTGGGCCATAATGTTTTCAACATGCGTAACATAAAAATTAATATAAAAAATGCAAAATGTGAAATCCATTCACAACTGATAAGATGCCTATTCAGCACAATAGCTATGATTTTCCATATTTTAATAACCTCTTCATGAACCTCATACTGCTCTATATCTTATTCTTATTTGCCAAGAAGCACACAAATTTTAAGTAGTTCACTGCACTACTTAAATGTTATTATCTACTGTAGTATACTGCATATCCAAAATGGGTAAAAAATTATTGCTTACAATCTTTTGAGTATAATAAGTAAGCCAAAGTACATGTATGCACATAGAAAGGGTAAATATTATCAAATTTAAATGCTATTCAGACAAAACAGGTCTGTGGTAAGATTTGTGAATTCATTTCTTCTTCAAAGCAGGAATAAATGTCCACATTCAAGCAATATACACTTTTGGGTTCATTAGACACCTTAATAAATTACAGACTCATCTTTAGGCATAACATATGTATCTGGTGGAGGGAAAAATTAGGACAAATGTCAGGAGTTCTTCTCATAGCTAGTGGTTCAGCCAAAATTCAGCATTTCCAAAGAAGAAAATGAAAACATTTAAGGTCTCCTTGTATGAAACTCACTGCTAATGTACTGCTTTATGGTTGTATTATTGCATAATACATTTTTATTAGTTAATTTTATTAGTTAATTACTGTCACCACCACACAAGTGCACGATGCATATGTGCACGATGCATGTATGCACAATTCCTTTTGTCTACATGCTAGAGATCATTCACTAGTAATCTAGTTTCTTAAAGCCCTATCTGTTCTTCCTCCTCTCCTATCAAAGTTCCAGAAAATCTGTGTTATGGCACCAGAAAGTAACTAGGCAAAGAATGATGAAAGACAGAACGTTTTCTCCATTACATCACCTAGTTTTCAACTGTTAATTTTCAGTTCAGACAGAATAAATCAAAACAGAAGTAAATAGGAGTGAATGGAAGTACAGGTTCTGAGAAATGTAATTAAATTAATAATTGTCTATTGTTGTTCATTTCCATCTTCTCTTGCAGAAAGTTTGAATATACTAGCAAAGGTGTACATATTTTATTTGTTTCACATCATTGAGGTACCTATGCCACAGTGACAGAGAAAAGAATCAAGTAACATGACAAGACCTAATACAAATATAAAATAAATAAAAAATATATCTGCAAACTTCCACTGCAATTACTCAGACCCCCTCAGCATGCGAAGATGACAAGCAACCACAATTAATCTGAGTTGTAAACAAACAGATGAGTAAAAAAAAATGTTTTTAGCTAAAATTTTTGCTAAAAACTTGTGAGATTAGAAGAGAAAAATATGATTAGTTTTTCAGATTCAGATGAACAGAGTTAAAAACTGATCCAGATGACAGAGTAAACGTGTTGCAAGTTGATGGTAATAATGCTAGGAATTTTGATCTTGCAGTTTTCTAACTTGCTGAAGTGTTGTGTTTTGCCAAGAGAAAAGGAAGAATACAAGAGCAGGTAAATGCAGCTCATGATTCACCTGTACAGAAGGCAAAAATCAGGTAGGACCAAGATACAGGTAGCAGGGATTGCGGTAACTGGCCCACAGACAGAATGTGAGACCATCTCAGGTATTCTTATAACCTGTAAATTCACAGACACTTTTCATGCATATCTTATAGATATTGCAGCATAGCTGATAAGTGCCTGACAGCCAACATCTGACATTCTCTATGAGGAAGGAAGGTATGTATATAGCAGGAAAAAAAAATATTAAATACTGAGAGGCGGGTATACCTAGAACTGGAGCAAAGATAAGGGAATTTGATACTCTGGAGAATTTAGAAATTTTCAACCTGTGGAGAACAATTTGAAGATATATAGACCTACTATGAAAGTAGTAGACCTATGAATGTAGGTCTATATCATCAAGAATCATAATTAAACACACTGACCACTAACTTTCCATAGTGACAGAAAAGACATTTTTTATTATCAGAGACATTTGATCAAGGCATCTAGGCAGGTACTAGGACTTCATTTTGAGTTTCTGAAGAGAATGTCATTCAGAATTACATCCTGAAAAAGAATCCCAGAAAAAGTGTTTGTTTGTTTGTTTGTTTTAACAATTTGACATAATATTTTAGTGTTAGGCTTATGAGTACTATCATTTATCTCAAAGGATCAGTGCTTGATTTTATTCATTACTGAAATTTCACAAAGTGAAACAGAAATCAAACTATGCAATCTTTTAAATTAGTAGCAAAACATGTCAGACATGCAGTCTGACCATGAACTGACAAGTCTCCACAGACTATTTTGATTGGAATATGTTTTTTAACACTGATACTAAAGGATCCTACTATTGACAGTAAAACACTGCGCTCTGTTGCTGCAGAACTCTTTGATGAGACACCCAGTTGTTTACAGATATCTGCTCCACTGAACGCTTTTGCTTTACATTCATTTCTCAAACACATATCAAGTTCTTTAAAAGTTTTTACCTCCTTCCATCAACAATAGATAAATGATCTAGGAAATTTTGCTATGAGAAATGATCGCCTGACTAGAAATCAGTAGTAGAGAGAAAACACAGAAAAGAGGGGCTGATAGCTGGGAGAGGTGAAAGGCCAATATAGAGAAGACTGAGGTTCTCAATGCCGCCTTTGCCTCATTCTTCACCAGCAAGGTCTTCCAAGCTTCTGTGCTCAGAGGCAGGGTTAAAAAAGAATCATCTGCAGATGAGACTGAGAAAGGGATTACTTTTGAGAACTCCACCTATACAGATTCACATGACGTGATGGACTACAGAGGTTTTGATGCCCTTGAAAGACATATGTTGAACTGGTCTTCAAAAAGGCTAACAGAACAAGCCAGAAAATTACAAGCCAGTTAGCCTCATTTTCATCTCTGAAAAATTAATGGAGTTAAACTGGGTGGACACAGTTTTAGAAATGTGAAAGCAAAAGCTGAACACATGATGGATTTACTGGAATTAAATCATGCCTGACACACATTATTTCCTTCCATGATAAAAAAGACTGTGTTTGTGGGGAAAACAGTAGATATTAATTATCTCAATTTCAGCAAGGGTGTTCAACATCTTTCCCTCAACATATCTGCATCCAAATTGGGATGTTACTGTCTGGATGGGTCAGAAACTAGGTCAGTAGATACCTGATTGGATGATCAAGTTCAGATAGTACAGGGGACCTAATAACAGCCTGTCAAAAACAATGAAGAAGACAGAGACAGTTTCTTCAGAGCATTGCATCATGGCATGGTAAGAGACAAGGAGTGCATCACTGAAATAAGAAAAATTTGCGCCAGATACAAGGAAAAAAAAACACTTCCTGCGATCACCTCCAGCCTGAATTATTCTACCATTCTACCTGATGAGTTGTCAAGAAAGTGATGCTTGGCTGAACTGATTTTCTCCAAGACTACGTCACCAGCCAAGGCAGAGAAAAGGGGATCCTGAAATAATTTGACAGAATATTATTATTATCAACGAAGTTCTATAATAGGAAAACTACTGAGAATTTGCTAAAGAACTATCTGATAGCAAAGCAGGAATTAGGAGAAGATGATGAGATAGAAGAGAGTAGAGGTTTGCACGCAAAGGCCAAGAAGTTAGAAATAAACTGCTGAGTTGCAAGTAAACAATGACTGGACTGAAATGACCAACTGTGAGCTGGGAGAACAGGCTGACATGCTTTCACCAGAGACTGAGTCTTCTCTAAGACTTCCTCCTTTTGTTTGTCTTTTTCAAGTTATCCTACTCTTCTCTTTTTTTTTTTTTTCATAATGTAATGTAAATCCTGGATGAAAATAAGCTATGGGAGAAGCTGAGAGCTAGGGTCCATGCATCCAGGAAAAGGATGCAAAGGATATTAAGAGTTTGTCTTTATATATACTCTTTTTTAAAGCATTCTTTTTCTCCTCATTGCCTGATAAATGACACCATAGCACTTATTGTCCAGAATCCTCTGCAGGAGAAGAGAAGGAAAGTGGATCAAAGGAACTAGTCTGAGGCTGAAACATATTTTTCATTCAATATTTATGAATATTAAAAAAAGAGGAAACCATTCCAAATCCATTATTAGCTGTTTTCTGTAACCCTTTCAGAACAGCTCCAATTAAAATACATTTAAGGATACATCTTTTCTAATTTATTGATCAAAGAAATAACTGCAAAAAAAGATGGTAAAAAACAACAATTATTATATATATCACTTTCATTGCACCTTAGAGCTTTTTTTTGGTGCCAGTGAAAGCTACAGATAAAATATGAAGCGTGATTATCATCTTCAATATCTTTAAACATTTTGTTTAACATTTACAGTTAACTCATTCCAAAAAGATGAAAGGTATAGTGTTTCTTTACATACATCATAAAGGAAAAATTAAAATATTCAGAGTAGATTTTGATGGAAGTCATTTTTTTCTTTTTAATTATGTAATGAATGATATTTTAATTTGCTTTTACCTCCTCCCCATCTCAGACACCTTGCTAAATCATTACCAGTCCCAAGAGGCAGGATAGCAACTGGAGGATGCTTAAGCAAGTTTGCTTTCTCTGTAAATAAAGAACAAAAAATATGACTAAGAAACAAAAATCTAACTGCATAGTAACAATACAATTATTGTCTTAAGTTTTGTTTCAGTGAATGACAGAGACATGTCGATATGAGATTCTGCCACATTCTCCACAACAGGCCCTACAATCACTCCTCCCCTTGTCAGTATTCATCATTAGTTTATGTTATTGTCCTTATCACAAGAACTTCTGGAACCCACGACTGTGATATCTGGCATAAACAAAGATACTGAAAATCTTTTGAGACTGATCGTGCTGTATTCTCTCTTCTTCTCTGTTTTTCTTTTTCAGATGAATGCCAATTAAAATTAGTTAAGAACACAAATAAGGAGAAATCGTGTACCTTTTCATCTGAATAGTCTAATTTGTGTTTAACTCTGTATCTACAGAGATTCATGTCTACACATAAGTGCCATTACCAGGAATTCCTTGTAGCCAGCACTTAAAGTTTTGCCCATAAGAAATTAAATCTGATATTCAAAATGAGCACTGATTGATTAAGTCTCCAAGACCATATTTGGAGTTAATAACTAATATTTTTAATTTTATGTGCTTATAGTGACTTTTATCTCCTAACTATTCTCTTACAGCATTTCAAGTCAAACTCATCAACTCTATACAATCTCTACTGGTGGTGCAAATGTCACTTAGGCATAATCTTTCAAAAGTGTAATTTGTTCCTCAGTTAATAGAAATGGGTACTGTATCTAGTTTTAAGTCACACTTGAACAGTTAATTTGCTATTTTGTTACCAGAATAATGCACATTCTCAACATTTTCCAGTATGAGTTCATGCCCAATGGATGTGACAAGGATACCTTGTTATTTATTGTTTTCTGTCTTCAATTCTTTAGGAGGATTTGGCATTTACAAGTTTAATGGAAAATTTTAAGGCTTGCAACAAAAGAAAAAAAAAAAGGAAGTTTAAAAGTCTCATCAATTGCAGAGATAGAAATTTTGTTTTTTCCTCATGCTTTGCTCTCTGTCAAGATTGTTTTTAATTGGGAGCCAAGGGAAGAAATGATCAAACTGAGAAGTGTCTGTTTCACAAATAAGCTATGTTTTAAACTTTGCACCTACAACTTGTGCCAAAGATTCCTGTTTGCTAAAAGATAGCATTCAGAATCTATTTTCTGCACTAACAGAATTGTGGGATCTCACAAATCACTCCTTAGGTTCATACTATGAATATTGATGCAGAAGACAGACTTTGAGTCAACATGCAGTCATTTGTTCAATTAACATCATTAAAAAGGAAAGGTGACTGCATGGAACTTTAGTCCATCTCAACAAGAAGGCAAAGACACATCCCTTCCATGTTTAGGAAGTACACCAGATATTTACATACATTGATTTGTGATTCTGATTTGAGAACTACAGTCAATAGTTTGCATTTGCAAAATAAATACATAAATAAATAAAGATTAAAAATATACCTCTTGTACTATCCATTCCTCCATCACATCACCTTAACTTATTCTCTTTCTTCTTTTAGCCTCTATCTCCTTATTTTCCGTTGTCACACATTCCCAATTTAGTCTCTACAGATTTTCTAATGTCAGAAAAGCAATTGTGGTGCTAGAGATATTCTCCCCAATAAGCCTTAAGAAGTTCAAATTTGTAGTATCTTGATGTCTGGATCTTCCTAGTGATTTGACTTACACAGCACTTTATGGCCTAGTGCCTGAAAGAATTCAGAATCTGAACTGGTAAACAGGCCCCACAAGTAGCATACAGCTGTGAGATTTGCATGGCTCTCAGGATAGTCCTTTTGAAAAGACTATTATCCCATTATCCCTATTATGGGATAATGGAGCACATATAAAACCACAGACACTGGAAAAAGCTAATGAGTGAAGGTAAATGGTCTTGAAAAAATTAGATTTGATTCAGTTAGGGAATTGTCTTTGAACTGAAAATTAAAATAAACTCAATATTTCTTGCTTTCTGGGAGTCCAGAGGATTCCCAGAAATAGAAAAAATGAGGTTACATAGGGATTTTTTATATACGGATTTTGAATATCCTTAATAATTTGGATATTCTTAATAATCCCACAAATTAATACATTTCAACAATCTAAATGAAAAAAATCATGTTTGAAATAGTTGGATCCACCTGTTGATAAATAAGGGAAAAGAGTAAAGTGAAAATCATGAATAACTGATCAAGCAAAACTATAGAAACAGTATTGATTACCTATGCAATCCAAAATCCAGCCCACTGTTCCATCTCCACCACATGCCAGTACTCTGAATTCAGGAACATCTCGGAAAAAATTTAACCTAAAATAGTAAATGAACATACTAGATTAACATAAATTCATTGTGTATTATGCTAACTTATTATGAATTAACACATTTTATAGTAAATATTAAATTGGCAAGTTTAGCATTTTAAGTAATAATCACCTCTATCCACGCATTCACTCTTTTAGATGGAAAAAAAATAAAATCCAACCAATGCATTATCAAATAAATTCAAAATGAAAACATTAACTTGAGGACTATTACTACACTGCTATCTGAAAAATTTTGAACCTGGCAGTTAATCCCAATTTTGATATTTCAACTCAACTCTTGCTTCAAACTATTGTCAGAAAACATTCTTAGGGTACCTAGTTATGAATGGATCTGTTGTCTTTCAAGTTAGAAAATGTCTAAGGTGGCTAAATATATCAGCCACAACATTTCATTAAAACATTCATTAGCCCACATAAAGAACAATTTACCAAGACCAGCATTTCAGGATAGCTATAGTAGGTAAACTACAAATTATCAGTGATATAAAGATATTAGTTAGCTTGGTAGATTTCTCCATTGTAGATGAGATTAAAGGGCAAAAAATGGACTTAGGGATCCACCCACATTACAGAAATTTCCTCTTAAATAGGAAAGGACTTCAGAAGTTCAACATTATGATTTACAGAAAAATTGCTGAATGGTATCCATCCATCCATCTTGGGTGGTATCTGCAATTTTTCCATCAATTTGATAATTATGATTGAAGTAATACATCACTCATATTGGAACAGGACTTACATTTGTGTGTAAATGGAAGTGAACAAAAGTGAAAAAGTTGCCTTAATGCATCACTACGTCAAAGCCAAGTTGCCTAAACCTTCATTTACAGATTTATACTGACAAGAGATAGACCTGGCAATTATCGAACTTCTGGAAAATTTCTGTAATCTTTGTCCATTTCTGAATGTAGAATGCTGTGTTTGATCAAGCAATTCCACTGCTACATGTATTCTGCTTAACTTGCCACTGAATCGCCTGAAGTTAGTCATCCAGAGGAAAGTACAAGGTTGAAAGACAAAGCAACTACATTGTTGAAATGGTTACTTCTTCACTGTAAGGACCATAGTGTCTTCATTTTACAAAAACAAACAAACAAACAAATAATAATAATAAAAAGAAAAAAAAAACAAACAAGGAAACAAAACCTGACAAATATTTATTCAGCTGAGTATACGAATGAAATCTAGACCTGTGTTTTCCCTTCCTACCAAACACTACCTAAACTGAGCTGGCCATGCAGCCACTGGACAAGGCACATAAACACTTTGTGCTCATTATGACAGAGTTATGGTTTGGTGTACCCTGTAATGACACTATTCATGAGACACTAATTACAATAAAACACTTCAATAAAATTAGTCTCAATAAATCCAGTTTATCATAACGTCAGACAAAATATTCCCTTCCTGGAATGGCATTTTAATGTGCAAAGACTGACTGGTAGATGGGTATCTAACTGTTGAAAATACTGTGTTCAGCTCATATTTTCTATGGATGCCAATTTCAAATCATAGGCTTGCTAAAAAAATATGATGACACACTTCAGGAAAGAAAAAAAAAAAAAAAAAAAAAAAGAGCCCAATCCTGCAGCGTGTGTTCACATGGCTACTGGGGACTCTATGATTATAGAGGACATTTTACTGGAATATGCACTTTGAGGTTAGAACTATGATAGGTACCCAATGCTGAAAACATTGTTCTATATCATATACTTTACACTCAAAAACACCAAGAATATACTCAGGTTTCCCTTAGCTAGCTGTTAGTTAAGATACATATTGATCTATTTTTACAGAAGTAAAAAAATCCAAATCATTTTGTTATAGATACTAAAGAATAACAAAGAGTCAAACTCATGATCCTTACATGAATTAAATTTACTTCATATGCATGACATCCCCAAAACAGCATCTTTGCACATTTTAGAGGGACATGTGCCTGTCACAAGAACGAACACAGGGAGCATTTCTGGGAAAAGTGAATCAACACAGGCTGTATAGTAGGTGGAGCAAAGATATTGGATGTCATAGATACAGCGAATTTCAGAGGCAACTTAAAAGGGAAGATCAAAAGCTTATTTTGAGGTGACTGAGAAAAGGGAACCAGATGAATAATGCAGAGAGGGCAGCAAACTAATGAACAGCAGAAAAGCTTTTAAGACAGATTTCGGACAATGGACTGCGACTGTGAAGCGTACTCAGCACTGAACAGCTAGAAAGGTTGAGAGAATTAATCTGTATCACAGCTTTAGCACTCCAACTGGTCATTACATATTTAAAATATTAATATAATATTGCAAAATTTAAAATATTGATAAATTCATTTAAAATATTGATAAAATTGAAAAGATTGTTATTGATACTGCAAAAACCACAGTATACATACTTATATATATCATATGAAAAATATTAGAAATATTCCTTTATTCCTTTATTAAATGAAGAATATTATTAAACAGATTATTAAAATATGTCTAAAAACAATATTTTGAGTTTTACACAACTGTTACTTTAATCATTTTACAGAATCAAGCAATCCACGATGGCATATTTTGCCTTTCTTTGGCAAAAAACTACCTCTTCAAAAGCAACACAACATAGGTCTCAAGGTTTTGTTCAGCAGAAAATAACCCAGCAGTTATTATGTTATAGAAAAATATTCTTGGTGTATACAACTTCCTAGAATACTCAGCAAATTCCAAATGTCTAACTGCAAAGAAAACAGGAATATACTCTAGCAATCAACTTTAATAATCAGGGAAAATAGTGTAATTTTCAAAATAGACCTATTGCTTTGTGGAGTTATAAAGGCCCAGGTGCTGTAGATTCCCAACTAAATTACAGAGTAAGTTGCAGGGATTCAACCTGCCTGTCTTGGGCATTTTTCAAGTGGATAGAATTTAAGATTTAAAAGGCCTGTTGATGTAAGCTTGTGGATGGAATTTAAAAATATATGTATTTTTTTCAAATTAAATGTTTAAGAGAGTTGCAAAGAAATACAACTTCTGTGTGTATAATTCCTATTATGAAATAAAAATAACATAAATTAGACATTTAAAATAACAGACTTAAGGGAATGGGAGCCTTTTCAGAAGGACAAAGCCTCTGTGAAATGGTGACCTCTCTACAGAGTCCTGTGGGTCTGTGGCTCAAACACTATTCATCCAGCTTTTATTTACCTCTCTGTGAGGTGAACAATAACTGAATTTCAGATTCTTCAAGATCATTAAATCCACAATAACAGTTGTTGTCAGAAGTAGAAGGCTCCTATAGAGATATAACAACCAAACAGGGAAACTCTATTCAAGGCTAAAAACACAGGTGCTAGGCACAAATTACACAATGTATCAGCCTGGCAATTTTCATGTCACTTTGTTAACTGTGGCAGTCTGTAACTGTGGAGTACCTTTTATGCTTGCGTTCAGCTGCAGAGTTTACAGGGTTCCTCCAGCTCACACATATCTCTTTGCTCCCAGATAAAGAATGCCTAAACCATTAATTACTATAGCAATTCTAAAAGTGTACGGGTGCCCTTTGGCTGAGAGCTCCTTGATTTTCGGGCCTCACAGCAAGTCAGCTTCCGTTGTTGGAAAAGAATCAACATCAGGGATTCAGCTGCAACGCCATCTATTTGCATCGCTATGTATTTTTATATGTATTATGTTCATGAGTCTTGACTTACGACTCTGGAAACCTTAGCATGGCCATGCTAGGGAGGCTATGGGCAACACCCTTGCTCCTGCAGCTCTCCAGTAACCATCGCACCTATTACAAAACCAGGTGACACAATCACTTGAGTAACCAGGGAGTCAGCCTGCATTTATTACCATCTTTTTCAAAATATTTTTCTGCTTGACTATTATATATTGGAAAGTTTACTAAAATTGAGCAGTAACGGAGATACTAAGTTTTTGTTTGTTTCTTTCTTTCTTTTCTTTTAAGGGATGGATTTGAAAGTGGAATGTATCCTTTCCAGATTTCAAAGAAATTCGTATATGGGACTCGAATTATGGCTTAAAGCAAAGATTGCTTTAACCTAATTTTGGACTCAGATCTGCTAAGGAGCTCTTTATTGCGACACATTTCTATGAAAGATTGTGGTTATTCCAATGAAGAGGTACATTGTTAGATGTAGTGATTGAGCTGTTGCTATTTTCTCATAATACAGCTCTTTCCAAACCCCTCTGAGGCTTAGGATCTTACTGGTCTCCAAGTTCCCTCATTTCTCTCCCTACTATCCTAAACAGACATATTCAACAGACATGAAAGGAAAATGCTAATTCATATCAATCATAGATGTTTGGAAGTGTACGTAGGGAACTATTGAATGTTATCCTCTTGCTTGATGATGGCGTTTCATCAGAAAGACATAATCATAAATAAAGGACAAACATTAACTTATAGATTAAAATGGGTAGTTTGCCTGTACAAAAAAACATGCAAACACTACCCTTATACTATAGTTTAGTGATGTCTGGAATTATAGTTAAAAAAGAAAAAGGCTCAAATAGGCTCAGTTGAAACATATTACAATAATCATAAACAATTTTAAATAAATCTATACGCTTATCACTTTCAACTCAGTAATAGTAACTGGCATGGAGCATAGAGTGTATTTTCCCTTGTACTGTATGGTTGCCTATTGCTCTCTATTTCAGTCTGAATGCAACATAAGACAACGTTAAATAAATGTAACATTCTGCTTGACAAATCAGTATAACTGGCATTATAGAGATGAATGGGCGAGTCATCAGATGGATGGATGGGCAGCAGGTATTTATTAGATGATCCAGCTCTCACAGAAAAGAGAAACAAAGATTGGTAAATGAAACAGAGTGAAAATATGGTTGACTAAACTGCTCGCTTACTGGATAAAACATATACAGCCTACACAGAACTGCCACAAGGCAAGAAGTGATGATAAGAGATAAACTGAAAATTTAGGTTTACACTTTTCTGTGAAATTAATAAAAAGAGTACACCAAAACAAGCCTAATCATGTCTGTTTGAAAATTAATTAGAAATTTTTCAAGATGACACTGAAGTAAAACTATTTAGCTTCCTAATAGGAAGAGAAATTGAAAATATTTCCTAAAAAAAAACCCCACCCTATTCCCTATTCCGGTTCAAAGGATTCAAGTTTAAATGGTTTCAGCACTGTGTTTCTGTCTGCACTGAACACTGCCCTCTCGTGCTTCTGCCTTAAAATACATTTTCCTTACATCATCATAAGACACAGGAAAACCAGAAGTCAGTTATAGATGAAAATGGAGTCAATAAAAAAATGTACATTTGTCACTAAACGAAGTATATTTAGCCAGATTTTTTTTCAGCTTCACTGAGGTAAGCTGAATTTGAACAAAAATATTTCAGTGATTTTAAAAGATACCAACTCAGACTCAAGTGCAGCATTGCTAGGTACATAGCTTATATAAGGCAGTACTAGTTGCTCATTTTGTTTGTGTTAAAATTTACTGAGATATTCTGAAATAATTTCTGTTATTTTTCAGTTCTATTTGTTTTCTGGACTAACACTGTTTAAATTTTCCTTAGGTAGCACAATTACTTCATGTTTGTTGTTTGTGTTGTTATACTAATAAACTAGCATTAGCATGCAGTTATTGTACAGAATAACAAGCATGAGAAGAGTCATGAATTGCCTAATTTCCTTTTTTTTCAGCATTTTTTTCACCACACTGTGGGTTGCACGATAGTTCTTATTTACAAGATTTTGTCAACAGAGTCAGCATAAAGTATCACGAAAATCGACTTCAAAAATAATAAATAAATAAATAAACAAATCCTCCTGTTTCCCTTAAAATCAACACACTTTCTGTATATTTAACCTTAAAATCAACAGTAATGGCACAAAATCTTAGAGCAAATGCTTTCTAGTGTGACAATTGAAATAAAATACTACAAGGCACAAATCAGGTAATTTTCTCCTTTTCTCTTTCCTCCTTCAAGACAAACCTCTTTATATAAATCATTCCAAAGTCCAAAGAGAAAGGAAGAAATAAACATTCAGACTTCAGACAACAGCATAAACTTTGTGTCAATGAACATACATATATATATATATATATATATATATATATATATATATAATTATCCTCCTGCAGCTCTTCTGAGTGATGTAAAATTTCATACATTAATTATAACTAAATAACATTCAACACATGCAAAACGATATGTGTACAAGTTGTTCAGTATTGATGTGTGTATGCATATATATTTGCACACACACATGTGCACGTGCTCATTTAAAAGAAATGTATGTCTTGCGAGTCACTCTTTGAGGCTGTTTTAATACTTGCAACATAAGAGTAACAGCTGAGTGAACTCAGATTGCTGATTTAGCAAGGAAAGCTGCAAATGAAATGAAATTTATCTCCTAGTTCTCACAGTGGCCTGCACAGTTATCAGTAAAAAATAGAGGATATGTAGTTTTATATCTACCTATAAACAAATAATATCAGCAATTTCTGCAGCCATTTATAGGTCTGTGGTGTTGATACATTTGAAGATTACTATATGTTCCTCAGCC
Source organism: Tinamus guttatus (assembly GCF_059628265.1). NCBI lineage: Eukaryota > Metazoa > Chordata > Aves > Tinamiformes > Tinamidae > Tinamus > Tinamus guttatus. The sequence continues at coordinate 4,795,641 of NW_028289037.1, forward strand.
CCGTCATTTGATTATGCAGTTTTTTATTAAATGAGTTCCTGGTAATGATATTAACTGTAGACTTACCCTGGCATTGGTCCATTTCCAGAAAGACTATAAACTTGACGAGGATTTAAAAGGTATTGAAATTTTCTATAAATTCTGAGGAGGAAAAAAAGACAGGGGAAAAAAACCCTTAAGATTTTTTTTTTTTGTAAAAACAAAATAAAACAAACATACAAAACAACAACAACAAACTGTCAAAGAATTTAAAAAGTTAGCACATACTATAATGACCTGAATTACAGGATCTCATTAATACAAAAAGAAGATCAAATATTTGAACATGACAATTATAATAATTCACATCTACACTGCTTTGTGGACATAATATTGAGATGTAACTTCTACAAGCTTTTTACAATTTGAGTGCCTTACATAGAAGGAAAAATGTGGGACAGGGAGGCACAATAAAAAAGGTGACTCAAAAAAATTATAAGAGCAGTTTTGTTACTATTAAATCTCATTCTAAAGGATTTATTTCAATAGCTAGCAGTGAATTTCATATTGCTAGCACACACAAAATGTATAATTAATTCCAAAAGCAAATTGGCTTGGTCATCTACCAAAAATGTCTCCATATATTGAACAACATTCTGAGAAAGCAAACCCGTTGTCAGCTACCATTAGACTCAGTTAATGGAAACTTACATTTCCTTTGGATTATTTTTAAATAGAATGAACATCAAAAAGATTGAAAACTAACATTTTAATTGAATTACACTCATTTGAAAAATCTCAATAATAGGAGGGAAATTATTGATTATGGTATGTAAAGTGTTATCCTATTCCAGAAGGAACTACTGGGAAGTGTTTCTTCATATGGTAGAATACTTCAAAAATTATAACCTCATGAATTTGAGGTTATTTGTCCTAAAAGTATAACAAATGTTTTGCATCATGATTACAAGCATTAGAAATGTAATTTTCTACATTCACTACAATGTCGAACCCCTATAATTTCTTATATAGAAATAAGATAAGACATGAAAGAGTTTGAACTCTGAATGACCGAATACATGACTGAATCTATGAAAATAGCTTGAATTTATAAAACCTTTATTCCTGCTTTTAATTGTAATGTTTATATCCTCAGGCTAATTGATATTTTAATGTTTTTAAGTATACATTTATTTTTCCACTAGCATATTTTCCTTTATTTTTAAATAACCTTTACTACTGCTTTAAATAAAATAGATGCACAGTAAGAATTGAATTGTCTTAACTTACATTTCCACATGGTTTCAAATTCAGCAAAATTAAACTGTCTAGACACTATCCATGTGCATATTGAGAGATTTTTTTCTAAATAGAAATACATAATTTATCAAGCTAGATGGAAGAAGAGGGTATAAGGATACTGAATACAAACAAATTTATAATTATCTGTAAAATTGCTAAATTGGAATTTTTTTCTTAACTTATCAATTATTTAGTGACATTAGCTTCTTTATAAAGCATTATATTCAAACATACACACACAGTCTATTCCTGATGCCGCTCATGACAGAAAATGTCAATATGAAATGACTGGCTTCTCTTTGCAAGCAAGCACATTTTTGTCAACTGTTGTGATTATGACTAAATCAGACATTTGTCAGTAGATTTACAACACTACATTTTCATTTCATATTCAATATTTCACTGATGCAAAGGGATCGTATTTTTAATTTTCTGCTTGGTATGTGTAAGTTACCTGTCAGTGACAGTAGTTGTTTCTTAGTGACAGTGATGCCATTTAACCTGGTCAAAAGTTCAGTAACTTTAACCTGTGTAACCTGAGGGAGTTCCTAAACAAGATTGTCATGAAAGCCTAAAGGTTTAACCGCTTGCTGCCTGAAACCAAACAGTTGCTGGATATCAGTGAAATAGTGTAAAAACCTTTTTAATAAAAAAGGAGCTGCATATCTCTAGCCAAAGTCTAGAAGTCCACCAGCAATAATGAACAGATGACACTGAATCCTATGATATCAGCTGAATTCAATGCATTCACAGACAGTGGTTGAACATCAGTAGTACCAGCAGAATCATGCTATAATGACTCATTGCAAATGACACATCATGCTTTAAATTACTATAACACATATTTCTGTACACTAGTGAGTGTAAAATTCATAACTTAAAGATGATTCATTTCAGTTCAAGCATTCATCAAGAAAGAGAAAGTGCCTAAGTTTGCCTTCAGACTGAGCTGTAGGCAGTTCAGATACTGTCAGGGGCGCATTCAAGACTAGGAAATGGACAGTAATTCAGACTTTCCAGTCTTATATGTACAATACTGAATAGCCTAAAAATACTGACATGTTTTGCGGGGAAAAAAAAAAAAAAGAAAAAAAAAAATGCTTGCTTCTGTTTGCAAGGAAGGGTTCAGATTCGGCTTCCTCGTGACTGGCGATTTGTGCAGACAAAGCAACGCGGTAACGTAGCGGGTAATGCCAAATAAGAGAGCTCTTTGTGACCGAGCGTGACTCCATGAACAAAGCCAGCGTATGAAATCACCACTTGTCCCCACCCAGCTGGTACCTACGCTGTAACACAGTTTACCAGCATCCAGTTATGCTTATGTAATTGTTCACTAGGCTATTCTCTGATCGAGATAATTCCACAGATTCAACTTAAAACACAAATGGTCAGGGAAGTTTCTCTGCTGTCATTTCTTCCCCTCACTTACATCATGCTCAGGATATGATATGCAGTGGAAAACCCAAAACAGCTGTGCTAGGATAACTGAGGAGGCATGAAATTAGAGCAGAAAGGTCCAAGAGGGCTGGGATCTTTTGCAAGCAGCTCTCCCGACCGTATGTGACTGCTTGGTCTGAGATAGACCAAGCTATCTTTCAAAGTCATAAGATCCTGCTTTAGAAAGTTAGGAGACATAGAGGGACAGAAACCTGTTGGTACTCCAAAACTGGCAGGAAATCACCGGGGGAAAAGCTGTCCACAGCAGTGCTGCCTGCAACATAGGGAATGCATCATTTCAAGAATCTTAGAGATGATCTAAGATGGGGGGATTTTAGGCTTAGTTCATCAATAGCGATAAGCAATAGTATTCACCCTCCCATATAAAATAATGTTAATAGTCTTTTCCCCATGATATATGGCATTATAGAAAAAAATCTTTAATCACTCCTATATTTTGTCTCTATGCTGGGAGCTTAGAAATCAAGTATTATGATAAGGTGGGATGGAAGAGCTACTTTGAAACAAAGTTCTCTGAAAACAACAAAGGTCAAAGATATCATCAACGTGCACTGCACAGAAGCTGAAAGTGGAGTCAGCAGGAACCGTCAGGGTACGGAAGCTGATCTCCAGTGCATCCAACCGCACGTTTGCCAAGGAAACAATTGTTTAAGCTCACCTGCTGGTCAGGCAAATAAATTGTAAAATGGGGAAGGGGAAAGTAAAAAAGTAATGAGTGTGGCAAAACAGCAATGTGATTTAGTAGTACTCTTATGTGAGAAACATTACCCTTCACAATAACAGCCTTTAGAAGCACTACATGCCATAACCGTTTGCCAGTTGCATATTCTTTCTGCTGAAAAAATTGTATTGTCAATTATGTAGCAATTATGTACATTTTATTCACAGATAATTTACAGTTGCTATCTTGACAAGTTAGATCTTAGAGACAAACATGCAGGAATGTTAGCTCTAGGACATTCCAAAGGATATGGAAATACTGGCATTCCATAGGAATTGGAAATATTGTCATTTTTTTTTTTTCTGGATAGATATACTAGCAAGCGCTTAAATTTCTATTTTATGTACAATTATTGAACACATGTTAAATTGTAATGTAGCCCAAAGAAGACACCTGATTGGGTTGAATGAACCTATCCAATCCCATTTTAATTAGTCTATTTTTGGTCTGTGAAGGGGTAAAATCCATCAATTTTAATTCTAGTCTGATATTTATTGCTTAACACATGTTAAACTATACTCTTTTTAAATTTGTTATTATCATATCTGCACTGGAGCAAATCCTTTAAGAACAAATCAAAATGTTTAAATGAATTTGCATTGCAAGTGGTAGGCAATAGGTACCTATTTCTCCATTTGAGAAGATACCATGACTGAATTATTTTCATAGTACTCTATTTTGTAATATATCTGAAAACCATGCCATTAGTTTTAAGAAGAGAAAGCTACACACATTTTGCAGAACATTTTTTTCTTAAGAGAATTCAAATTTTAAAACATCGATAACCTAGATATGGTTGTAGAGAACACAGATGTTCCCAACGCGAACTACTTTTATCTTCTGAACGCATTCTTTCTGACTATGCATTTATGCTTCCCGCTATCCCTCTGCTGTAACACTCAAAAACGAAAGTATCTACCTTCCTTTATATTAAAGTCACTGATCCTCTGTTCTTTTCCTTTCCATATGAGAGATTTGAAAAGGTTTGCAAAATATGAACGTAAAAGAGAAAATTATTACTGGGTGAAGCCATTTACTCAATTTGGTGTCAGACAGATGCGTGCACTCTCTCCAAATCTAAAGGCACTGAAATGAGTTGGCTTACCATATGGCAAGGCATAAAGTCTCATACAGGGGAACTGTGGGAACACTGGATTCTTGACAATATCTGCAATAACCTTTCTGTGCTCAATGAAAGTCAATTAGTAATCATAACTTCATTCATCATGATCCCTCAAATATAGCAAATCTTAAGTAAAGACTGAAGAACAGCTCCCACTAAAACATCACCTTAATCCGGCTGAGCCAAGATAATGAAATTCTCATGTACAAAAATTAGTAGGTTCTCCCACCACCCCTGCTATGGAAATTTTGATTTTGTTCTAATCTATCCTCTATTCTTAAGTTTCTCAATACCTGACTAGATTGCAAAATTACTGTAAGTAGAGAGTCTGACCTGAATCACCATCACTGTGCATTTCGCAAAGCTATTTATGTCTTCAGACATCCTTTCATTTTACTTTTCACAATATATAACTGTCACAAAACTCCAGGAGTTTCCTCTCTTTTTGGTTACTGACCATATTTCAGATATGTAAAAACCAAGAAAAGTTATAAAAAAAAAAAAAAAAAAAAAAAAGACTGCTATTGTTCCCTGGAAGTGATTTCATACTTTAGATTAAATCTTCCAGGTAATATGTGATTTTCATATCCTTATTTTATTATTTTGTTACTGGAATCAATACAAAATGTCAACACCTAAAAGGCAGACAGCAAACCCCCTTTTAATAAAATATTCCATACATGGAAAAACATTCTTTTTTTTCTTTTTTTTTTTTTTATTGATCCATTTTAAAATCTAGTTTTACCTGAAATCATGAGTTAAAAAAATCTCCTGATGGTCACTGGCTTGAGATATGTCTACATGGGTATGTAGCAGGGTTCTCAACATATTCCTGCTAACATAAAATTTGAATGCAGCCCTGAAAAAATTGTATGCAGTTAAACATTTTATTTTCTGTGACATCAAAGACAACTGAAGAGGTTATACTTCATTATACCCAGCTGCTTGCTGCTGTCCTCGTACTACCCACTTTATTGTGTAATGATGCTTGTTGGTAATGGTGTTAGTGAACAAAACACGCATGCATACTTTTGAAGGCATTATTTTTTAAAAAATCAAATCTTTTCTGTGACTTGTTTGGCCCCATTAACAGTTGCATTAACATAAACTGAGAGATGCCAGACTGCTATATGTGAATGAAAACAAGAGACTGAGTTGGGGATCAGGTTTTAAACTTGATTTAACACAAGAGAATATGCATCAGTAAATGACATCCCTCATGCTCATTAAGCCTATTCAGCTAGTAACATCTGGGATGAATTCTGAGCTAGGAAATAAAAGTGTGAAACAGCATTTCCTTTAAACTGTTTCTGTGTTATCACCAACCATGTACGTGCAGCTCTCTAACATACCTCTCACACACATATTCCCAAATTGGATTCCTGACCTACTGACTTTGTAAGTATATTATAAAACAAGGCAAGCTGCGTGCGAGCACTTTCCCTTCCACGGTGTACCTCACACGACGCTGTTTGTATTATAAATGCTCACCATACAAAACCATACAGTCTCAACTGTTGTCTCACATTGTATTATCATAATTGCAAGGCATGATCTTGAGAAACGGTTTATGCTGATTTTTTTAGGTCAGTCATATACCTTTGACATAATAAACATTCTTGACAGGGTGATAACGAGGTATATCAGCCTGCAGACTACAGAACCCACTCCTAAGTGATAACCCCTTCTCTCCAAGGACTTTGAGCATAGTTTGGATTGAATGTTTTTGAGTTATGATATTGCCCTAACATCTACCTTGCAGGATCGTGTGCCCTTTTGGTCTAAATGAGGAAACACTGTTTGAAAGAAATGATCTGATGGGGGCAGCAAGGAAGAGGGAGGGAGAGTTGACACTCTTCAAAATTACACTAGATCCTTCCTTCTGTGCATTTGGGTATTCGCATTGCTTGGTGTCCACAGACACCCTCTTCAGAGTGAAATTGGTCAAAAAATGTTAAATAAAATAAATAAATTACAGCACTGGCATTTAAAGATAGTCTAAAAATCAGGGGATTCACATGATTAATAGGATATCAGTTTAGACCAAAAATGACGCTATTATTATCACTTGTGAGTCTGAAGTAAATCTTGAAGAAAAGAGTTTGTAGAACAAGGAAAGAGGAGAAGGTCCTTGCCTTTGTTTTATTATTGCTACACCGATGCATTTCAGCAAAACATATAGCCTTTTTAATTCAAATTAATATCTCCGCTGACATACTTAAAATGCAGTCTCTTTAAAGTCTATGAGATTAGATTTTGATATTCTAACTTGATTGTTAGAATGCTTCCTATCTAGTCCCCCTCGTATCTACAAGGCTGAAAGCCTTACTTACGAAGGTAAGTAAGGCAAAGTAAGTTACCTTACAAAAGGTTATGTATTAGAAAGCAGAATACTGTCTTTAAAGGCCTTTTTTGCATAATTGAGATATTAAAACTGTTACAACATGAAATTCACAGTGCAAAATATAGCAATTCATGTCTTTGTGTAAACTGTACAAAACCATGCAGTAAGTATAGCTACTCTTTCCAAAGTGAAATAACGCACACGCATGGAACTCTCTCTAGTTTTTAATTGCAGGGTTTATGGTAACGTGCACCTATCTTAATCAGCGTAATGGGAATGTCCAAGTGCAACGCATATCATTATAAAATGCACTACATTTGGGATTTTTTTCTCATGTCTAAACTTTTCAGATTTTTAAACACATCACAGATCAAATATAGGAAACAAACAACCAAAAACAAAAAAAAGCTCTTACCTTTCACCTTGTTTCCCACCACTTTTAGGATTGACAAAAACTAAAAGTGGATGAGTGCCTGGAACTGGAGTGATCTAAAAGAAGGGAATAACACAGCCACTCATTAATGCTGTGTGTTGTTTTCATTTTTTTCCTATAGTAGACAAAAAACAAAAGGCTTAATGCAAACTCTATGTTGTGCTACGTAATCCAGCTGGAAGTAATTCCGCAACTTGCAATAATCCTCACTTCATTAATTTCTCACAAATTATGTGACATTTATGGTTTTTTATGCTAGCTGTCTGTCTTACATCTGTGATGCCATTTTAACATGTAATTCTGTTGAAATCAATACTGATATATATAGGTTATATCCATCAATAGGGAAAAAAAAATCAATCAAAGAAATATATAACTTTAATTCTGACAAAAGAGTAACTTCCTATGCCAAAAAGCTATGAAGAAAACATATTTTGTCATGAGGAGCAGGAGAAATGAAAATAAAAATCATATATAGTTATATTAAATTTTTAACTTGAGGAAAATCTCAAAAACACAAGAATATTTTTTATTTATTTTTCAATGACAGAAACCTGCAATACTTGAAATGATGAAATCACAGAGTCTGAAAAACCTAACAATCAGTAATAATTAGCTCCTTTAAATAGCTTGGACAGCTGGGAAGTTGAAAAAAAGATAGGAGATAAAATGCGGAAGTTACAAATCTGAGGAAAAGAATAGGGAGAAGGATGAAGAAATACTTGTACTGAAGGAGACAATGCCTTCTACCATGTCCTTCTCTTCTGTTTGGAATGTATTACATTCCAAAATAATGTTTAGTCTTGTTGAACTAACACCTTCCTTAGGTATTTTTAAATGCCTAAGATGTGAGTGTTCACTCCTTTTGCTCCACTGCCTATGAAGAATATAAAAAACTTTACATTAGATGGTTACCTCTAATACCTGTTTATAATCATAGAGTATTCATATGAAAGCAGTATCACTCTTTTTGCCACATATCAGCTTTCTAAAATACTTAAAAATGTATCAAGAATGCAAAGTCAACACCTCCAAAGTCATGCACTAAGAATTTAGATTGTCTCTGTTTCAAAGGGGATATATATTGAAAATTCTTACTCCAAATCCTTACTCATAACTCCTGAAACAGCAGAGTCTTTTCAGCTGAAGATTGCACAAAATATATCTTAAGGCAGAACTTAAAGAACTTGAAACTAAGGAGGTTAGTTTGTCAATCATTTATATATCCGAAACTCCTTTTTTCCTATTAATAGTTATACAAAAAATGAGTCCAATTCTTATCCAATACATACAACAAAATTAGGAAAACTTTAGCAAAATCAGTGGATTTAAACCTAGACAAAAAACAACAGAGCATAAGATTCTGTTGCAGTACATCCTTACAGTACAGTACTATAGGTGAAACACATAAGCTATCAAATTGCAGGACATATTGAAATTTGTCATACCTTTAATTTTTATCTACTGTTTTAATCAATTTTAGTTATTTAGCCAATTCACCAGATGTTTGTTCCTGTGAACTAAGTGTAAACCAATGGTGCTCACTGTGACAGAGATGGACTACCTACTAAAATCCCTTAGGACGCAGGTTAATTAATGAGACTCATCCTAAGGTTATACATGATCTATTACTTCCTCTAATTAGAAATAATAATCCTGATCATTATGCTGGTTAGCTAGAAAGAAGTAAGATGAATGTGCTTAACTATGATTAATTGTCTTCTCTAAGTTGTGCAGATCTTCACAGCCACTGAGTTATGTGCACACCACACTCTGATGGAAGGAAGGTTTTGTCTTGATACTTTTCTCAGCAAAAACTACATCTGACAAACTTATTTTTTAAAAATGTTTTATTTCAAAGCTTAACCCTATCATTATAGGTAGGTGGTCTAGGATTGTCAAAAAAAATCTAGGAACCAGTTTGTATTTTACTTTATGCCAAAATAAGGTCTCTTTCAATTAATTTCTTAAAGCTTTTCTAAATTAGTTTTCTAAATAATGTAGACATTTCCATATAATTGACAATGAAAACTAATAATTAGACTAAGTTAGTGAATCTTAGTCAATCAGGTGTTGATCTAAGATAATTTAATGAATCTTCATGAAACTATTAGAAAATAACTTATATTTGTTGTGACAAAACCTATATAATATGTTTCTTTTCTTTCCTTTTTTTTTTTAAAGCAGAAACCAATTATATATATCTTAATCCATATTTAAAGCAGAAGTCTCACAGGACTTATGTGAGGATTTCCCACATATCTCTCATACTGTATCTTGGGATCTTAAATCATAACCAAATGAAATTCATGATCTGATTAAAGAGATTATATTTTCTGATTAAATCAAGGTTTCAAAAATATGAAAATTCTGTGGTCTAAAATCACCGGATATCATGCTCAAATGAGAAGACACCAACAATATATTAGTGCTTAATGTACACTTGAAGTAGTACTTGAGTATTGTACTTTGGCCAGCTATGGTAGAACTACAGTATCACATTTTGATCAGCCACAGAAACTTTTGTTCCTGAAAATATACTGCAACTTTATTCAAATATACTGCAAAATTATGCAAACATAAGCAAACTAATCCTAGTAAAGTAAAAATGGCGCTGTTACTGAAAGCAGATACCAGTAGTATCTGGGGCACTTCTGCTCACTGGAATTGCACAGGCCTGTTCTTGGATCTACACAATTCTCCACATGCTTCCAGTAGCACCCATGTATTAGAGCTCCTCACACTGTGATTATACATAACTTAAGCAGCATTCTGTCAATAAACATCTGCACTTTTTTGCTTCATGCTTCACTTTTCACAGGTGATCTGAATACTACTGCAACCTGGGCAGACAGCAACCTCAGGAAGACAACTCTGGGAGCCTTGGAAAATGATCACTATGATATCTTGATAGGGCATTAATGGAGCAGTCATGTGACTGCAGATTTTTTTTTTTTCATTTGAGTTATCATAAGAGGAATATTTCATGAATCAAAAAAGATGAAACAATACAATAAGCCTCTCTATCCTGACACAACAGGGGGATCATGAAATAATTATGAGGTGTTCAGCATTTGATCTATGTTTGTGGAATCTCTGGCATTTTACTGAATCTCAGTTCCAGCACATCAAAAGATACAGAGAGCAGTCAACAATATATATTAAATGATTATCACATTGTTATCATGATGATCATTTACTTCTGAGAAAATCAAGAAGCATCACATACATGAACATGTGCACTACTCAAAGCTACCCACAGTCTCAAGGAAAAAAGCCTAACAGTTCAGATAGACCTTCAGATGTTCTCTACCTCCCTACGATAACATTTCTCCTTCAATCTCACACATAGGTACATACTATCAGGTTTCCTTTAAAGTAGAAAAATCTCAATTTTAATAGATAAAACCACTATTGCGACCGCCTTGCCTATCTCCACCCTTAACTGTTCAAAATACCTTTTTTTGGAAATTCCTGCACTAGTATCTTTGAAGTTTATTATCTATCTGATACTTAAAAAGTCCAATAATGATCTAGTCATGGGTTCAGTTTGATCAAGTAATTTCAAACAGTGTTGCACGACAGTTACTAAAACAATCAATTTAATCCTCACTCTGCAATCCAAGTGTTACAGAGCTAGTAATTCTTTCACCTTAATGTCTTAGGAAGTCTTATCAACCATATCAGAAACAGAGGACCCCTGTAAATGGAAATTCCATACACATGGAAGAAATTATCTTATTGTCATATTTTTAAATTCTCATAGTGAAGTATTAGACGAACGTATATATAGGAAATATTTTCCTATTGTTGTCTTCATACCTATAAATATCTTCTTAAAATTAAAATAACAACAATAATCACACCTGAAGACCTTGTCCATCTACGGTGACTGAATTTGCTCTTTGCATTTTGTTCCGTTCTCCCAGTTTGTTCATTTGCTGAGGACAACTCTTTTCTTTTTTCACTGTTGCCTGCCTTTCCTTTGGGAAAAGAACAGAAGAAAAAAAAAAAAAAAAAAGGAAATGTTAATACCTTATATGATGATGTTGCAACTTATGCTGTGTCTGTACAAAACTTGCTTTTTCACTAGAGAATGACAGATTCTGCTTTAACGAAAATGAGATCTCAGTCGAGTTACTACACAACGTCTATGAACTTCATATAACATCTATCTATGTCATCATCACCATGGCCAGGCTTTGCGAACGAAGATATGGGAAGGGCTCTACCCATGCCTGAGACCTATCTATGTGCCTAGACATCAACTAGGCAACAAACAGATGGAAAGTGTGCAGTCGCAACATAAATTAAAGCAATGATGTGAAATTGATCTAGCACTGCAGGTTGACATTCTGCAACTTGAAAGCCAATCATACAAAATCTTTAAACATTTGATGAGTACAGCCAATACAATAATTTATCAAAATCTAGTCCAAAATGCTGGTAAAAGTTGGCTGTTCTAAGACACTTTGTCACTTTTGGTAAAATATACCTATTCTAAAGGTACCATAACTAACTGACTGTCTACCTTTTAAAGGTATATATTTAAAGCAGCTTTTTATAAAATATGCATTTTGCATCAGAAGGATTATATTCTGTCCAGAGGAAGTTGTGAAAGTATATCAAAATGTAAGAAGACGGCAACTTTTAATACTAGTAATACAGCACAGCTAGATGGTTATTGGAAAAAAGGAAAGCTCTTAAATAAAAGTATGTTGCTGCAATCACATTTTCAACTGCTGTGAGGTCATTTCAAAGAACTGTGAAAGTTAAAAAAAAAAAAGAAAAGAAAGAAAAAGAAAATATTGTCCTTGTTCTTTGCATCTCATTTTCTTTTCTATTTATAAACTGCACCCAGCATGTCCTTTTAGCATGTCCAAAAAATGCACCATAAAATAAGACAGCAGATGTTTATCAAATGGAATCAGTGTCCCCAAACCCAACTGCACTCCAGTCACTTTCCTCACTTCACAAGAGCAAAGAGGCTTTAAACTAGTCAGGGGAAAGGGGTGGCACAAAGCTGCAGCAACAGAAAAGAGCATGAAGGACGTAGAGCCCCTGCAACTGCACTCAGTAAGCAGTTCATTAAATGTTACCATTTGCACAGTGTACCAGGCTAAACACATCTCTGTGGTACCTCTGATAAAGCCTAGGGGATTTCACTAGCAATTAATCCATGCCACTCTTCCTAGAGCAGTTTAAACTGGTAAGAAATGTTGACATAGATTCTCCAGGATGAACAGTATAACTCAAGATAATGCAGTGCCCTCCTAGTATTACTGTTCCATTAATACACCACTACCTTTGGTTTTCTTAAATTTGAATACTGACACAGCCTCAATCTAGTCCAGAGGTAAATAGTACTCTGAGTCACCCCAGGCTGCTGTGGGTAGCCAGGTGCTCTGGAGAACTGTGGCAGTTCAGTCACATTTCCTACAAAGGGCTGACACATACATGTCATGGAATAGCAGGGGAATCTACATTATTTCCCATTCACAGTGATATTCCTAAGAGATTAGTTAACCAAGCCAATGCTTTGAATAACCAGAGCATTTCAAGAGACAAGTATAACAGTCTAGCCTACATATTGCTTTAAATAGAAAGTTACCTTTAATATATCTATAAAGAAGATGATAAGGCTCTACAGAATAAGTTAAACTAGTTCATCCTAACCTTCAGACAGACCTACACTGCCCACATCTCTGCATTTAAGAAGAATCTGCATTTATTTATTCAATGATTTTTACAAACTGGAGCCAGGACAAAGAATCCAAGCAGAAAAGCATTTGCAATGTCACATGAACATTAATTCACTGTGGCACTGGTTAGTGGCTTCAGTATGGAGAAAGTATGGAGAAGCAGCTTTTAAGGGGGATAAACAGTTTTGCAAACAACTACTCTTAATATGAATTGCTTAAAAGTCACTACATGAATTTGCATTGCAAATGCAGGAAAGTCTAAAATTCTGGGAAGTCTAAAATGCAGGAATGTCTAAAATTCCTTTAGACAGGAATTTGCATTACATGATGTCATATGGACAAATCTGGCTGCTGAATATTGCAATATACTCAAAAACTAAATCGCTTGTCATTAATGCAGACACATAGCTCATATAAAATCCTGACTCAACAAAACTCACTGATGGAGAGAGAACTTTACACACTATAAAAATGTAAAGTTAAAAAACATATTTGTGATAGTTCAAGGAAAAAGATAATAGATGGGAAAAGATTAAGCACATAGGGGATGCTTGCTGAAAGAGTTTTTAAAAACAAAACCAAACATTGTTAAAAAGAGGCCTGCTTATAACACATGGTACCAAATAACATCTTTCATATTTCATGCTATTACTTAACGCAATTTATACATTCCTGAGAACTATCTTTACATAAAAGATGCGTACCCTAAAGCTCAAACCTTCTGCTATCAATCATTCACAAAATAAACTCAGTAACAAACACCTCAAGCAAAGTTTTGTTGCTTTTTCAATTCATTCCAGGATGAGGTACAGAAGCAAATATCCTCTGCTGGTCCTATGACTGCTGCATCACCTTTCACAAACATTCTTTTCCTAATTTATATTACCAGGTCCCATAAGCAAGACTGGATTGGCACTGCAGACCAATATAGCTTCTCCTATGCAATGACTCAGGCCATACAGAAGCCAATAAAATCAGGCCACACATATAACACAGTATATGGAAAAGGCATATTTTTTGATACAAAATTGTCTGGAAATTTGTACAAAATCTTATGTGGATACTGGGCCTATTTCTTCCAATGAGGATTTTTTAAGAAAGTACAAATAAGGTATTTCCTATGATCTATATATATGGTACTACATTATATGCCACTGCATGTATGAAAAGTAATGTTTTTGAAATATTGGTGAAAATGATTATAAGAGATTCTAGATTTCCTAAAATTATGGAACCTGCATATATGTTAAACTACGAGAATCTAACTTAGGGTTTATATTAAATAATAAAATAACTCTCTACTTCTCTCTCTACTTAACTCTCTACTGAATATTTCTATAAAAGGCACCCAAAAGAAACATTCATCATGAAGGATTTTAAATAAAAATTACCATGTAAATATTTTTATACAGAAATTTTGTATTTTACATGAAATAGAAAGATGGCTTTCTAATCCAGTTGCAAATGATTATTTGAATAAATTTCAGGAATTAGGGAATTCTTGAAATATCCAAGATTATCATGAAATAAACAATGCCATTTCCTTATGAGATAATAACAATTTAATAAAATCATCTTTGGATAATAGCATACAAGTTCTAACTTAATGTTAGAATCTGATGTGCACTCAAAATAAGCAAAATACAAACATGTATTTTAAGGTAAGAAAAGTTTGTACTAAAATTGTGCCATATTAATATCTTTAATTTTTAATTAATTATAACATTATGTTTAATATTTTTGTTAATAAAAGCATACCAATGATTAATGGGTCTATGAGGTTTTTTTTCTGGTGGACATGCATGAAGCTGACTGAATATAGCATTTTTAAAAGCTATTGTACATTTTGATGGCTCCAAGAATTAAGCTTTTGTTTGGTAGATACTAGAACATATATCTTTCAAAGCAGCTATTATCATAGGGAGAATCTTTTCTACATTTTTGCATCTCTCATGCCTTCTTTTCTTCTCTTGAACTCCCACTCTGAAGTCATTTTCCATTAACCAATAGGATGGAGCTTCCACCATTCAGTACTGCTCCAGTTAGATCCACGTCAAATAAAAACTGCCTCTTAATTTGGCCTATCCTTTATTCATCTAAATAAGACAAAAGGAATTGATAAATGAGACAGGACCTTTCAAGCGGCAACACAGAACACCATGTTCAGATAGTTAGCTCAGCCCCAAAATGCACTGTATAGCAAGAAGAATGCACGTTATCAGATCCATCAGTACTCGTGCGTACATGGATGCGCCCGCATTACGCACCTCAGGGAGCGAGCCTCCTAAAGTGGGTAGCGTCTGTTGGAAAAAAAGAGCATTAGGCTGCAAGACTGAACAGCTGGGGTGCCACAGGGGCTGGAGACGGCTCTCACAAGGAATGCTACTTTGCAGCAGTTTCATTTAACAAAAACATACAAGGTATTTTATTCCTTTTTTTTAAAAAAAAAAAAAAAAAAAAACATATTTGCACACGATACTTCCCCAGGGTTTTGGATGCCATATTATAAAATGCACAGGCCTGAAAGAATGTGTGGAATCATTTTACCACCAGCTAAAATATTGGAAAATCTGAGCAATACACTCTTTCATATAGTAAAAAGAGATACCAGTACTTGGGGAGAACTCTTTTTATGTTTATTTTCTAAGTCTTTGAACTCTCATTCAAAGAGAGGAATCTTACTTAAAAAGATTTCTTAAGCTACAATTGACAAGCTACATTATATTTATTCTCAGTAAGTATTGCAGTCCTTTCTATGCATAACTTTTTCTTTAAACAAAATAGTGATATGTATAAATACCTTATGCTGTGATAGGTGTTGTCATGAGAAAACAGAAGATTAACAATTTATGTTTTACTACGTAGTTTTCTCTATATATTTTAACTGCTGACATGGAATGCAGTCCTTACGCAGCAAAAACTGATTTTTGCCATGAGGTCTCTTATTCAACCTGTGAAAAGCTGTGTACTTCTAAATTATTTTGTACACAAATTAGACTATTTAAAGCTATTTATTTTTAGAATCTATACATTAAATAGTAACATAAAACTAATAGTGAATGGTTAATTTCATTAAATAATTTGTCAAATAACTACTGAAATCTCCAGATGACTTCTGTATGGCACTTATTTCCTTTACAATACACACCTTCTGTTGAGGCATATGCTCTAAAATCCAGTTTGGAGGTGTTGGTGCATAAGAAAAGAAGAAAATTCAGCAGTAAACTGAATATATTACTAAAATTCTTATTTTAGAACTTTGAGGTTTGACCTTGAAACATATTGATCTGTCAATGATTGGAAAGATATCCTCAAATTTTTGCAAGATGGAGCTCATGGAAGATTAATTATGAAGTGAGTTGAACGCAAAAAATGAAGGTTTTTCTTATTTTAAGAAATTTGGAGGAAAGAAAGCTTGGTATTTTTTACAAGTCATATCACAATTCTTTAGAGCTCCTTTTTTCTTTAAATGACCTGGCAGTCTCCAAGGGATGTAAAAACTGTGTTTTAATATGCAGTGAAATACTAAATACTCCTCAACTGCTATTTTGTAAGCCTATTTACAAAAAGTCCATTCCATGTAATTTCTGTTTTTAGCTACCCAAACAATCAAACAGACTTCAGACACTCTGAAAACTGATGGTGGGCAAACCTGGGAAGGAATCAATCTGTAACAGCTGTTGAATATTACATCCAAGATATAGATAGGACACAGGATTTGAAAATTTATACATTTACACCCACATTTCCAGCTCAATATGTGACAAAAACTGATCAGAAGGGCTAGTTCAATAGGACACCATATTATGCTGCCTTGAAAATTCATGGAGCTCAATACTCATGTCAGTGGGCTGAAGCTAAATGTCATCCTGTGGACAAGATCAGTGACCTGTTCATTAGCAAGAAGAGTATCCAATGAGTTACATTTGCCATCCTATAAAGGGAAGATGAGGCTTCTAATAATTTGATAGCTGTTTTGTCAGAAACATTATGCCAATCAGAGTGATTAAGTACTAGTTGCAGAGGTTTATGCTAAAAGTCTGGGGTCAGCGATGTGGGTTACTATTTCCTCATCCATAATACTGGTAGCCACCTTAGGCAATAGTTAGTATGAATAGTATGTCATCTGAAAAGCTACTCTGAGGATAAGGACTCTCTTACTGTAAGTCTATTTTGAACACAAAACCACTACATCATGACTTCATATAAAAATTGTGTTGCTTTTTAAAAATGTGTTAATAGAGATATAAAGACTTCTGAAAATCACAACCACATATTACTCATATAGAACGCCAGCCTCAGTTTGTTTAGTTGGCGAAAGACAATTGGCCTTATACCTTGCACCCATTCAAAATTTACATCGATATGTAACAATAGTAGGGTCCCATGTTTTTTGCTTAATTTAAAACCTAAAATATATTTGGGCTATAGTAGGCAACTATAAACATGCTACAAGGAATATTTAAAAAAAAAAAAAAACACACCTTAAAGAGCATTTTGGAAATAAAACATTTTAAACTCCAATGAGAGAGTATGTAAGGAACAAATACAGGGACAGAGAGTAGTGATGAATTGTGGGCAGGCAACTAGATATAACTTAAAATGATTGAATGTCTGCCATTTCAGTTTATGAGCATCTTATTATTTTAACATTGAACTGTGTTTGCTGAACAGATAATTAGTTAGAAAGATACATTTTCCTCCAGGGCAATTATTAATTTCCTTCTGACTTCAAAAAATGAAAAAGCTCTTATTGTAGATAAGCAGACCATTATATTTCAGGTCTGTTTTAGATTCTCAGAGAACTGAATCTGCAATATGATACGCAATAGAGATGGAAAAAATGGTATTCTTCTGTTTCAATTGCTATGCCATTATTTAATATCCAGCAACAAGATTTAAATTCTTTCCTCATAAAAGAATATATGTTCAAATAGCCATTCCTGCTGTGTCTATGTTCAGAATCTCACAATAAGACTACTGCTCAGCTTCCAAGGATCCCATTGCTCATAAAGATGTTTACACATTGCACTGACTTTATCCACTCAGTGTTAAGGTTGTACTCAACTGACTTAAAATTGACCTCTACTTTTAAAAAAGCAGAAGAATTATTTTAAGATTAACTGCAACTACTAATTTCCTTATTCTCTCTCTGCATCTCTGCATTTCTATGTGGTAACCTTTACTTATCTCACAGACTGTATTAGAAAAACACATTATCAGACATGGAAAAGTACCTAACAAATTTTGTTGCATTCATAGCATTATAGCACAAGTATGAGCTATTCTATTTCATCTCTCTAAACACCAAATATAAAACTCTTGTACATAATCATTCTTTACTTTTAAAGTACTTCTTTCATCATCACAACACGCTTGCTATACTTACACAAATTAATGGAAGGTTGAAACTAAATATAACAACATAAAATATTTATTCGCACAAGACCTTGCATAACCAAAATGCTTTTCCTCTATTGTCTATAGTATTTTACATGTTGAAACCAGACTAGTTACAAACACAAGATTTTTGAACAATTGTTCTTGTACAAGAAAAAGCTAAAACAATCAAAATCAGATACATGTCTTCTCCACCAAAATGTATAGCCAGATGTATTTGAAAATAAAGCTCAGTGAACTCTATTTGTTATATGTTATTTTGTATTACCTGTATATGTACACATTGCACAAATAGGTACTCTCTCTATAAAAATAATATAGTGCATACATTTAGCAACATAAAAACACAGTGAGGTATATCTCATATGTACCAGCCTGTTTTAATTGATTTTGGTCTAAAATTTTGTGAGTATCATCTCTAAACAAACAAGCAAACAAGTTTAATTTCTTTACAAGAGCAAAGTGAGTTTTGAACTTTTCTTTATCATGGTGACTAGTTTATCCTAGCATGAAGAAAAGTGAAATTGCTCCAAACAAATATGTCCAATAATAAATTTCATTTCTAACACTGCTTGTCTTCAATATTACACCAGACCCTCCCCTATTTGAAATAAACTGGTTACTATAGAGACACTGGTAACTGCCATATAAGAATACTCACAGTGTAATCAGTGTATCTTTTGCTTTATAATTTATTCTATGATTTTCTTTGCATTGCATAATTAACAGTTTTAATTATAGTTTTCAAAAACTGTGCAAGAAATTAAGCAGAAATGTTTATATAAGTGATAGAATCAGGATTACTATGTATCATAAGACATATTGTAGAAATGCATTATATTGTAGGCTGTTATTGGTTTATTTATTGCTACTCAAACCTATATTTATTTGTATAAATTTGATGGAAAATAGAAGAATAATTATTTTTCTATACTTAAATAAGAATTAGAACATTCTATTTGCTCATTAGAATTGAAAAAGAAAAGGGATGAAAAGGCAAAGCAAACATGTATGTTAGCACTTTTCTCTTTCTGCCTTGCAAAAGAAGGGAAAAGAAAAAAAAAAGAAAAAAGAAAAAAGCTGTATCACAAGAACAGACCAATCTCTTTTCTTGACTACTTACTCATCTCATTCCAATACTCAGTTTTTAACCTGGTTATGATCTAATTCTCTTCTCTTGGTAGGCTAGGATTCAATTGAGTTAAAGATTTTTAAACTCACTGCCAGTCAACCTTATCATGAACTTTCATTATGTGCATGTAATTAATTGGGTCCAATGAACAATATCAGCACTGAGTTATAGACTTTTCCCTCCACCATATAATTAGAATATAATTACCCACAGGATATCAGAATGATGCAAAACCTTTCCTCTAAATGCGCCCTCATTAGGAAACAAGTCTCAATGTACATTTATTCAATCAGTATGAATTAATTAAAACGTTACTGAAATAAAAGAGGGTAGCATTAAAGTGTATCTGACATCTATTAAAAGACTATCACTTGAGATCTGCACACACAGTTTATAACAAAACTCATTTAACTCAAGGAAGAAACTTTACCGTACAACAAGCTTTACCTACAGTAAACAGAAAAGTGAAGGGAGGGGTTTTAAAACAGGCAGACTACATTCAACTGAACCATCTTAAATCTACTGCAGGGAGCTATGAAAATGTTCATATGGCATCAAATTCCAAAGGTAGCCTGGACCAGTACATGTTTCTCTCAAACTATATGTAATGCAAGTTCTCAAACTACCTGAGTTACACTATGGTTTCCTTTTTCAGCTTATCATAATTACGAATAAAACCCAGCAAGCTCTATTTTGGGGATTTAAATGTGGGAGTCCTTTTATTTAACATATACTTTTCTAATTTAAATATCTAATTTCTCGGGGCAATGAGAGTCACTCTATTTTACGATCATCTTTTAGAGGAACTCTCCATTTTCTAAACAGACATCTTATGAGATGAATGGCAGAAAACAGTTCAGCTTGTCATTTTGTCTTATCCACAATTCTTTTTGGTTCTTTTAGGGTCAAAAGAGATGTTTTCTTTTCTGATATCACCAATTACCCTGCTACAAAAGTCCCTTTCCTTCCAGATATAAGTAGCACTCTCAGAATACCACTCCTTAGGTGACCTGTGAAGCTGAATGTGTGTCCTGGATGAAAAACCTGCTGACTGTCAGGTTTATGAATAAAAACATCATTTTTATTAACAATCACGTTTACTAGTGTCTCTCTAGAGCATTTGGATACAAAAACATTCACTGCTTTGCTGTTTTTTCTAGAGTGCTTGTTTCATATTCAATAAAGTACTGCATTTATCAAAAGGAATCCCCATAACAGGAAATGGTAGAAAGTAATTAAAAAATTACAAAGATAAATAATATGTACACTGTAATCAATCATTTCTAAGAGGAATTCCTATTAGCCAGGTCACTGATGTATTATTTGTAATTTGAGTAATCTCAGGATTTTAATGCATCTTTGCAAGAATTTACTAAAGAACAAATATACTATGAAAATATGATTCCCATTAAATGACAGTAAAACACACTTTCCATTCTTACTGATATATAAACAGTGCTGAAATACATGTTTCATGTTACATTATTAGTATGTAATAGTGAAACATAACTCTGATACAGGAAAAATAGTTACTTCTGCTTATGCATTCAAAATTTGCAGATGAAACAAACCTATTCAAGGATGATTTTGACTCTAGAGTGGTTTTATATATCCTCTAAACAACTTAACTAAACTCCAACTGTGGAACGAAAATGGTAATTCCGCTATATCTCTTCCTCTCCTGAAAAGAAAATGGAGTTACACAAACATAATTGAAGATGAAATTTCATGCAGAGGCTTCATTCATTCATATAAGAGTGGCAAGCAATAAATAACAATCAAGCAAGAACAGTCCAAAACATGATTTCTATACATCAACTTTTAAACTATGATCTAAAAATCATGAAAACAAAATAAGGAATGCAAAATGTTATTATTCAACAAATTTAAAATGTTACAATAATTACTCAGAACATGGCCTGACAACACCAATATATCATAAGAAATGAACTAGAAAACCATTGTTTGTACTTTTAATAAATATTTTTAAAATCATATAAATACTAAAAAGAAAGATAAATACTAAAACCAGCTTTCCATTGCTTTACCTCCATTTACAGCAATGGAATATTCCCAATTTACTCAAGTACAAGATCAGAATCACATTGATGAATATCCCTTAAGATATTCATAAACAAAGAACCAAAGGTGTTAATCAGAAGTAATTTACTTTAAGCATGAATATTATTTTTAATTATCAAAAAAAAATGTTTTGGATTGGTAGGTAAATTTTCTTTTTTTCCTCACTGCCATATGCTTTCTCAAGGTCAAGAGTTTATTTTTATTGTGAAGTGTATTTAAAGTAAGAAGAGCACACATGGCTGTTCTGGCATGAATATGAGGATGTTATGACCTTTATCTGCATAAAATATCTAATTTAATCTATGAAGTTCTGAAAATCTTTTCTCATGATAAACTGCTCAGCTTCTTCAGTATACCCTACATAGAGCATGCATTTTATTTTCATTGAATTGAGTTATTGTTTTTGTGGACAGAGAAATTTATTGTCCACTACTGCAGAATAAAATATACCATAATGTTGATGCATAGCTCACTGCAAGACCAGCGTCATCATTCTAGGTAACCTCCGGCTTAGATCAGAGACCTCAGCATCACAGATATACAATATGCATCCCAAGCAAAAACTGTCCATAAGAATAACTTCATTATTCTGGGAAGCTGGATCTATAAAAGATGTAAAATGTAGTGTTCTGCCTATACAGTTTCTGGTAAGTACAGTCTGACTAAGTGATAAAATCTGAGTCAGCTTCAGTTACAGTATGCCCTACAGAAAGTTCATTGTCACATAAAGGAAAGTGTAATATGCAGCGGATAGGAAGAAGCATATCACTTTTAAGACTATCCATTTTTTGGTAGGATTATCTATTGTGTTCAAGGTTTATAAATTCCTGTGGAAACAACTATTTCAGCACCAGTACTCAGTACCATCCCAGTTTCATCCTTTACCTATCACAGAGGATTTCTTCAGAATGGAAAATACAAACAACTCACCAATACTACTGGGCAGATTGATGTGGGTGGTAAAATATGATCCTTCAGAGGTCCACAGTCACATTCAGGTTTTAGATGTGAAGCACATTTATTATGCAACTATGAAAAGACAGGAAATGAATATTCATCTTTTTACATGTATTATCCAAAAAACTTCCTAAAATATAATACTAGAACAGGATGAATTTAGTTTATTAAAGTAATCTAAAAACTATTATAGTACTACAAGGGAAATGAAACACTACAGTGGGAAACTGGAAAAAAAAAACATTGGACTTGAAAAAAACAATCAATTTATCCTGAAATGACAAAAAACAATGGATCAAAATGCCTTCCAGTTTGAAAATGCTATATTTGACCCAGTGTAAAACAGCCTTACATTGACAGTAAAGTGACATCAGCAGTGACTAACGATACCTATTGGTGAGTAAAACTTTTATTTCATAAGACAAATTCTTACACTGAGTCAGGCATTATAGTATTATTGCTGTCCTTGTCTTGCAAGAATTTGGGAAAGCCTTTGGCACTATTGATATAAGGAAAATTTTTTTTAACAGTGAGGGTGACAGAGCACTGGAACAGGCTGCCCAGAGAGGTTGTGGAGTCTCCTTCTCTGGAGATCTTCAAACCCCACTTGGATGCAGTCCTGTGCCACGTGCTCTAGGTGACCCTGCGTGTGCAGGGGGGTTGGACTAGATGATCTCTAGAGGTCCTTTCCAACCTTAAGCATTCTATGGTTCTATGATTCTATGATTCAATTATTTTTACATCTGGTTTAATAGGTAGCATACAGTATTAGTTCAACAGGTTTAATAACTGTTATAAAACTTACAGTTCACTGGTTACATCTATAAATCACATTTTTCCAGTGATTGATTCATTTTTCCTTAGATAATTTAACCATGTCAGTATGATCTCCATCAAAAGTAAAATAAAACCTTATCAGTTGCTGATATATAAGCTTTGCCAATAATACGTTCTTCATGAAGTCATCTAGTACAGTTAATGTAGATGTAATGTTTCTGAATTTTGAACTGAATAGCACCTAATATTAGCCTTGTCCATATTCATTTATACTGCAAAGTTACCTTCTCAGGCAGTTACTTAGCAACAGAAAATAAAAGTCTAACGAGTTTTGATTTACTCTGAGTATTAAAGCCCTATTATGAGGGTATTTTGGTAGCCCTGTAATCTAAATCATTTGTCATGATAATTCTTTGCCTCAGGGGTAAGGATACTTGTACCATAATTAATGCACACCAGGCCACGTTACATCAAATAAAAGTATCTTCACACATTCAGTGATAATTAGCAGCTCTGTTACTTGGTGGCATGCAAACTTATGTATGAAAAAAATAGTTTAATCTTCTTATTAGTCTCTGCTGATCTTTGATAACAGAATTGATGCATAGCAGACAAAAGAAATCGTAGATGATATACGGCTTTAATGAAAATAACATTTGGAATGAAATGAAATAAAATACACGATGTGCACCTCTTCTTAAAAATATTTTAGCTGATTTTAAATACAGATCCCCAAAAATCCTTTACCCTAAACCTAGTTCCTTAGAATATTACCTCCCTTACAATCAGATGCCTGCAAAGTAAGAAAATCTGTATTTGCTTGATAGAAAGCTTGAGGAAAAGACCTTTTACATGATTGTGGAGAAGGACAGAGCTATAGAGATTAAGAAAAGGGGATCACAATCTAGAGTAAAACACTTTATAATAAGACTCTTAGCTCAAATAGTCTCAAAACTCTCTCTTTTTTTTTTTGTTTTTTTTTTTTGTTTGTTTTGAAGCAGTCATTGACATCCATAATGATCCTAATTTATATGAAGGAAAACATTTAAAATGCATTAAAGAATGCATTAAAGAATTGGCTGCATAACATCTAACATTCTTTTCTGTTACAAAAATACTTTCGCAACAAGTTCCTGATGTGTAATTGAATTAGAACATGAAAACATACGATTACACTGGATGTGATAATAAGTAAATAAATCTAGAACTTCCATTAAAAAGTTATCTGTTTAAGATTTAAAATATTATTTTTTCAGTAATAAAGAAAGATTTTATTATGAGAGAAGAAAAGCCTAAAAATTCTGCTTAAGTAGAATTGTACAAAAAGCAAGCAGGAGACTGAGAATGAAATTTAAACTGCAGAATTCTTAAAATTTGAAAAAAAATAATTTTTAACTTTTGTATCTAATTTACATTGGAAATCACAGAAATAAAAAAGCATAAAGTTCTTTCAAAAATATAACTTTTTAAAATAAAGATATAAATGTTTAAAATACTGATGAAAGCACAACAAAAAAACATGCTAAGGTCAATAATTTTCATATCTGCACATCTAATAACATATGCCTATTTCTTTAATTGGAATTTTGATAGTTCTTGAAGCATTTAAATATGGAGATCGTTATCTCAGATATTTCCAAATAATTTATCTTATTAATTCTCAATGACTTCAATGAGAAATAATTCCTTGGTTATTTCCTCACTGTGTCTCAGTGTTTATGAACGTCTTTCTTTTAAGTCTTGGAGAAATGCCTTTAAAAACCTGGTTCACATTCATATTTAGATACATAAATAGTAGGAAAATATTTTTTTCAGAGGAACCACAGAATTTGCAACTTCCTTTGACTTCCAGTGGGAGCCTTACCTAGCAATTACCTAAATATTCATATGGATTCATATATATAATCTAATCTCAACTAATCTAAACAAGACATGTACATCTACAGCAGAGAATTATTTAGCTACCTAAGGAGAAATGGTCGTTGTCTAATTTGCACATCAATATTTTGGATTGGGTGTTTATTCTCTAAATAAATTATCCACATTTTGACAGCAATCTGGAGTACATATTTGCTTCCTTATAAAATATTGTGTTTAAGTGATCACAACAGTTTATCATTGAAAGTATCCTGGATCTATTTTCCTTGCTGATTTTTTCACATTCTTATGTTAAAAAAAAGTCATAAAACATTCAAATTTTTATGTTCAATCCAAACATTCTCTAATGTCTCACTCTCACACTATTCTTTAAACACTGAACAAAATACTGATGTCCGGTAATAATAATAGCAATGGTGATAATGATGACAATAATAACAACAACAAATATAATAATAAAAATCCCTTAAGAGCTCTGAATCTCTCCTCATTTAGATTTAAATCCTGCCTTGCCTTGGAACAGAAAGACTGTCATTGTTCCTTCTAGCATGAAGATTTCACTTATAAGAGTAGTGTTCCTTAAATGTGGTTAGTTCCAGTTACTGCTTACTGCTGAATAAGGAGTACACACAGTTGTATATATTAGACTTAGTGCACAGATTAGGCTTTTACCAAGATATTCCTGCTATCACTCTCAGGCACTTGAAATCATTGTATCCTACCAGATGCCCTCAATTACATTTGTCTGCTAGTACACCACAGATTGTGGTTTTTCCTTATTTAACAGTGACCTTGGCTTTTACCAGTAGTGAAAAATACTTTTATAATCATTCCAATACATATATACTAGGAATTCTATTCTTTAGAATAAATATTTCTGATATTGCCATTTAGAATATTTCTTTAGATTTTCATCTCTCTAACCTGTGCTTAAGGTTTTACTATAGTGTACTCACTGTGATCTGACACCAAACACAGTGAAGTCCAGTCAAGCCTTGGTAACATTTTATAGTTTTGTGACACTTATCACATTTTGTTGGACAATTTCCTTCTACCCAGAAATGGTGCATAACCTGCAACAGAAAAGTGTGGATATACATAGGGTTACTAAATAACAGGTTCATGGCAAAGGTAATGCTACCCTAGACTCACATCTGTATTCTTTTTAGACTTCACGTAGGTTTTGATGCAAGATGCAGGAGCTCTTGAGACACAGCGTTCATGGACTGTATACTTGCAAACTGAAAAAAAAAGAGACGAGTTAATAGATGCTGAGGGAATGGTGTTTCTGACTATATTTTTATTAAGTAAATAAGATTACCAGAATGCCACCTCTATATAATCAATCCAATCAGTCAATGAAAACTCAAACTAGACTGCTTTTTCCATAGAATATAAAAGGCCAATTAGTACAGGAAATATTATGCAAGTGAAAAATCCAAGAATGCACTATCATTACATAACAGGAAATGCTTAATTAAATAAGAGCTCACTAAATTTTTTCTCAATAATTCCCAAATGACAAAAATATTAAAGACAAATTGATGACTGCCAAATGTTTTGGTGTCATCTGCTAGTGGAAAGAAATCTATATTTTACAAACTATAGGCATGAGAGCAGCTGGCAAGCACAAAAATAAAAGCCAATGAGTTTATGTTGTTCTTTCTATTGATTTATGAATCTTAACTGGTTGATTAGTCCATTTCCAGATAGCAATTGCTTTCCTGCATTTCATGCAATCATCCCAAGTTTAACTCTTACTTTCCCAAACACTACCTCCAGAGAAGCTTTCTTTTCTAACCCCTCCCCACCTGTTTTGCACAACTGTCTTTTGTGACCAGCTCTGTAAAGATCACACTAGCTGCATTTGGAAAATATACAAATATCAGGGCACAATGCAAAGCTTTCCTGAGTATAAAACTCTATGAGCATATTTCTGTGATGACCAAATAGCTAACAACACCGTAACAGTTCTTAGAGAAGGAAATAATGTCACTACTTATAGTTGCATTGAATGGAGTCAGCTATTAAAAACTGAGGATGAATACCCTGCATGATATATGTCTTGTGCTTTTGACCTCAAGAGCAATTAAGCACAAAGTGCTTCTAAACACCTTGCTTGCACCTATTACACAAACTCAGTGGGAGGCGTAGCCATTAATCAGACAAACTGCAGGGAGTAACATTGTTGATTGGACCATGGAGGGATGGTGAGGTCCCCTGCAGTTTCCCTGTTGTTTTTTTTTTTTTCCTCTCACACAATCTAAAACACAAATAATGAAATCTATAGCAATGCTTTGAAAATATGTAGGAGGAGAAGCTTAGCAAAATGTAGAAATAAGCATTTTGTAGGAAGATTCATGTCCCTTCATGGGTGAAGTAAGTGAGAGGAACATGTGGAAGCTCTTTAGACACTCTCACTGGGACCATCGTTCTCACCAAATAAATGCCAAGCACAATAACAAAGAAATTTAAGAGGTGTATTGCAGCACACAAGATTACAGTGAGGCTGGTCTTTCGGTAGCAGTTTATGTTATACAACAGAGAAAGTCTTCTTTACATATTACCAATAACTACAGAAGATGATGTGTGTTACTTGTTCAACAGAATTTTCTCTAACACATATGTGTCTTAGGTTTCCTCACCAGGATAAAGTAAACCTCTTTACATCACTTTGATTTAAAAGAACACTGAAGGGTGCAATGGTTCAAGTTTTGATAGTCAGTTCAGCAGTTAATATATATTCAGTTACTGTCATCAGAATTTATTAATCTGAAGATGTAAGATTTCTGTTTGTTTGAATTGCGTTTAATGAATGTATCTCTCATTCCAAAATATTGCAGCTGAAATTATATGATGTAAAAACCAATAAATAGAGGATTTACTTCTGAATTATGTTTTAAAGTGCTTTGTGGCTCACAGAGGGGAGAGAAATGGCTAATTACAAGTTCCTCATTCTTTTAAAGTAGTCTCAAACAAAATGAATAGAACCTTACAGTCAGAAAAGTTCTGACCAACTATGATAGGCTACCTTTAATTCCAGAAATGGAGAAAGTAGGTTACACTAAGAATCTGGTTAATTTATCAAAAAGAAGAATGAAAGGTGACTTGATATCATCACAAGGAGAATACACTGGGTACTAAAGATCTCATCAATCTAGTGGAGCAGTCCATAACATGTACCAATCATTGGAACTGTCTATCAGAAATAGTCAAATCAGAAAAAAAAATAATAATAATAATCAGGGGAATACACTGCAAAGAAAAGATACTGAACATCTATCTCTTGAAACACTCAAATAGAGATGAGATATCTTTTGGCAAAATATGTTTTATTAAGGTACAGGTTATGAGCTGGTCAAACACAGGTTATCAGAACACATACAGACATAATTCAATGAATTGAGCTCTAGTTCAATTTAATAGTCTTATGTAAGTAAGAATAGATGCAGTAATTTTATGAAATTGGACTGGATGCCAGCATGTGGAAAATTGGGATCTTGACCATTAACATTAATAAAACAAGAATTTTAAGGAAAATTTAAATTAATATATATTGGAATCAAATACTAAGCTAGTCAATGTGTAATAGAGAAATGAATAATTATTTATGAATATAATTATGAATATAAAAGAAACAACAACCAAATATTATGTTGACTCTTAAACATGATACTTTCTAAGAAAAGAAGAAATAAAAACTAGAGGCAGAAGACAAAAGGGAACATCTAACATTGACAATATTGTAATACAGAAAACTCCCTCAAACAAGAGTTTTGAAAGCCCTGTAGCATTTAAAATGCAACCTTGGGAACTTGTGCATAGAAGAAACAAAGGTAAAAACATCCTTGTCCTGGCAAATAGTACTGGGAAGCTACAAGTTGTTATACAGTGACTGTAACACTTCCAGGAACAGACATATATGCAGATGGAAACTGAAATGCCTATACTCACAAGAACAGCAGAGACCTTGCTTGCCGACTCCTATTAGCATGTTCAAACAAAGATTACAGTAGGCAGGCTTGTTAAAGTGTTTCAGTCTCCATACATGCTGCCCATCATCTTTCACATTCTGCACAAGTCATAAAAGAAACAGATTTCATTTAATAAAATAAACAATGAAATATATAAGTGCCCGTAAAAATTGGAAATTAACTCAAGAGTGTAAAAGACAAGCTGTTACTTCATTTAATACTCTGCACCAGATCACAGTAAAATCCTTACAAATACACAAGCAATGATATAATAAAAATACTTCAGATGCTCAGGGATGCCCATGTGTTTCAAAAAAACACTCAGAAAAACACCAGCCTGTTGTCAGCTCTGCAACGCAGCTCTAGAAATAAAACTAAACAGGTATTAAATTCAAATTAACTTTGAAGCTTATTAAAACAACTTCCAAGCTTTCTCTAAAAATAAATGTGCTGCAGGGTAGAAGGCAAAACTCCCAAAACAATAATAGAAAAGATTGCTAAAACTTCAAAGATCTCTTCCACAGAATAAGGGACATGTATCATTGTTCGGTATCTTACGATTTATGTGAAGTGAGAAATGCAGTTGCACAGTGATAACAGCTACTGCCAGCTTCAAATTATGTTCATCTACCAAGTCTACCAAAATCAAAATCAAAATCAAAAAAAAAAAAAAAAAAAACAGAAACAACAACAACAACAAAACACCAGATTTAACATTCTGGACCTCTTATGTAAAAATTGAACTGCTTACTCCTAACCCTGTCTTTCTCAGTTAGCAGCAGTTCTATACTCAAATCTCGTATGAATCGACCATCCAGCAGACTGGGACTCACACCTCTGCATCCCACTGTAACTTGAGTTTACAACTAAATTATAAGTCAAATCACTTACAATTATAAAAGTAAGCCTTCAGCTGCACAACTGTCCTCTTCTTTCCAAATGAAATCATTTTGTGACCTCATTGTTATGAAATTGGCTGTGAACATGATGCACAGATTGCACAAATAGTAATTCATGCACAATTACCTCTGAAAATTTGAAGTTTCTCAACAAGTGTGACTGATATTTATTATTCAATACAAATCACAAAACTTGTTTTCACATCAAACTTAAAGAATTATGAAGAAGCAAATAATCTGTTTGATCAAATATTTCACAAATCCAAATCATCCTGATGATAAAGCAATTGGATTTTCTCATGTCCAAACTCGTCCGATTTTATTTAAATACTTCAAATTCTGCTACATTTCAGCACATGCTGTCTGAAAAGAGTAGCAAAGTACACTGATCACTATCAATTTATTTGCCAAACATGAGGAAAGAAAACCACATGAGCAGCTGGTTCTCATCCAGTTACTGATTTTTCATATCAAACTACAAGAATGTCTACAGAACACAATATGCCTGACTTGATTTTCAATAATACAATGATTTTTACTGATAAAATCAGTCAATGGAAGGCAGAGAACATAGGCTTTAACAAAAAAAAAAAAAAAAAAAAAAAAAAAAAAAAAAAAAGAATAGTCATTAATGACAAGTGAAACAAAGTTTACTTCCTCCTCCTGAAAGAAAAATTTCCTTTTATAAGAAAAATTAGCACTCCAAGAAATTAGGAATTTTGGTTCAAGTCAGAACAGAACTTTGAATAACTCCTACAAATTTCTTACAAATGAAAGGAATTGAAATCAGCTGGAATATTTCCCCTCACCCCCTCTCCGCTCTGTTAAGATATCAGGATCAGAGCCTAAGTGGAGTTCCCCTGATATTATCAGCCGGAGCTCAAATGCCATCTCTGACAGCTGGGCAATGTCAGGGTCCCCTTTCTGCAGAAAGAGCACAGCAGATGCCTAATGTGGGATTCTCAGGCTGGCAAAGAGTGTGGAAGTTTTCCAATTTCCCCTGAAGAATCAGAAATAGATTCTGCAGCTGTGGAGCCTGAGCATCCTGTCAAGCTCCTTCATGACTGGCAGCAAAAAGGATGGATGTATTTTAATAAGTGCACTCTCTGACTCCTGTTTCTCTACCTTACAACTCATTCAAACCATTTTTTCCATTATTGTTACATTGCAACATACTGAGTAAGTTTTAAATCTTGTCGGCAAACAGTTATTCATTAAACAACAAAGACAATGTAAAAGTTTCTGAGGAAAAAAGAAGAATGCACACTTTATTTTTAACATATATTTCTCTAGTCACCAACAGATACAGCCAAAAGTCACAGAACTTAAAAAGCAAGCTGATCAGTTTTTATTAGCAAAAATATTTGCTATTTCTGAAAACTAACCCAAAAATGCATGATTTTGCATAAAGATGCTCCTAGTCCATGTTAGTTTCATTTACTTTATCATTTCAATTTTATTTTTAAAAGAATGGCCATTCCATGTGAATGTGTCGCTTCTTATTTGAACAGAACATATGGACCAACTTAGCTGGCATTTTCCTTATCAGAACAACAAACAAGTCTTGATGTGGGTGTTCTGCCAATTAAAACACTTAACTGTGTTACAGACAGCAAGTGATGCACAAATCTATTACATAAACACAATACGCTTTTGGAAAATAGCAAATTAAATTTTTGCTCTTGTGCACTGCCAAAAATCAGCAATAAAGTGCTGCATATGATTATGTATGTACATAACTTTTTAAAACACTGCCTAGGAAAAAGAGACATAATGTGAAACAAAGCCAATGTAAGACTTTAAGTATAAATAAAATCCGTATTTCTGACACATCAGTGCATTTAGTGACATTCAGTCATTTTGTTTCCATATCCTGAAGAGGAGTTTAAAAACAAATAGTCATTAAGAAGATCGCAAAGCAGGGCAGGTACAGTAAAATTTCTTCCTTGCTTCATTATACATCCCTGAAAATGAAGCCTCCATATGTCATACAGAAACATTAGCACATTATGACATACTAGCATTTGGAATACGAGAGTTTTCTAGTCTTGACCCTTCTATCACAGGTTTGTTTGACGAAAAGACCTGATCTTAAAAAGCAAACCACCCATGAAATAGCCAGCCTTAGGATTAGTAGAAAGCCTCATTAAGTCACAATATTTAATCTAGATTGATGTTAAAATACTTCTGTTTTCAAGGTGTTTGTAAATAAAAGTAGCTAAAGAGATTCTAAGGTTCAAAACATGAAAGTCCTACACATGACAAAAGTAAGAAAATATTTGATAAATCTTTATCCTAGTCAAGCATTAGTTCATATAAGAGCAACCACAAAATGCCTGAAATATCAGTCTTCAGTATTTTGTATGAAGAGAGTCAGAACCGAGCAACTTATACGGCAACGAGGGAGAAGAACACTAGGAAATCTGGTAAGTTATCCATGTGCTGCCTATTATTTTTGCTGGATTTGCCTTGGTTTGCTTTGTTTTTTAAAAGCTTACATGAGGAAATCTTTACAGTATTATCTCTGGGCGTCAATCAGGAAGTAGAAAGGAGAGCGGTGTCCACTAAACCCCATGGCATCTCCTTTTAGCACAAAAGTGTTATGTTTCTTTGCTGGCCTTTCAGTAAAGGCTTGAAGTCAGGTTTTCTTCTGCTTAGTGGGGCTAGGCAAGCTTTTCTGAGTCTCAACAGATACAGTTTTTGGGAGGGTTCCTCGTTTCAAACTTACAAGCAATCATAGTGGGAGAAGGAAAGAGGGGATAGCCCTGTCTCCACAGTTTTAATCCACACAGCAACCAGGGTATTATCCTGACATCCAGAAATGCTTAAGTAATAAAACACATACAAGAAAATGATGACGGAAAATATAAGAGCAAGCACAGGAGGCGAGAAAGCTTATTTGTTTAAGGCCACTATCATAATTAGCATGTTTTCTTGTCCCTGAAATGACAGTCACCTGTCACCTGCAGAGACAGAAATGCTGCAGAAATTACAGTTTAAATAATGATAAATTTGTGTACCTGCATAAAATACTGTATATTTTACATATCTTTAAAGACAAAACAAGCTAGGGCTATTTCTGACTGAGCTTTTACCAGTCTACAGGCAGAGGAATGGCACTTGCAAACTTCCTGAAAAAAAAAGAAAAAAAAAAAAGAAAAAAAAAAGTAGGAGGGTGTCTAGGAAAGTAGGAAAACTAGGAAAAGGTGTCTACATTTTTATTATTATTATTTTAGCAGCTCCTTGCATGAAGTCTTGCAAAGAATAAATGTTCCTCCCTCTGGTGGCAAATCTAGGAAGTGATACTGCTTAAACCACCTCCGACATAAGTACTCCCACTCCAGGAAGGGGGTAGCGCAGAGAGTTACAAGTTACAAATATAACAGTTACAAATGCTTCCAGGATGGCCTGCATATGTATGGCAAGAGCATACGGCTCATTTATTCTTCAGGCTTTTAGAAGAATCATCCAAATATGTCTTCAGGCAAATATTATAAACTTAACAAACGGGGCGGGGGGGGGGGGGGGGGGGGGCGGCGTAAATAAATAAATAAATAAATAAAAAGCCCAGAACATCCCCATTTATTTTTGAACTAAAAAAAAGTAACTACCAAACTAGTTCTGGGTTTTTGTGGGTTTTTTGAAGTTCAGACTGTGAGACTCCTCACAAGGCAGACTTAGGAATGCTTTTACGTCCTCAGTTTGCTTCTACTTTCAGATATTCAGAGCTCAAAAAGTAAGTCCAAAATAATATTATATAATAGAAAATACAAAAATAAGCACTCCCCATTCCCATGGGAGTAGATTTACATGAATCTATACACATAGACTCACAGCAACATACTACAATCCATATTTTATCAAAAAATTACAAATAATAACTTTTTAAATTCTGAGGAGGTAAAAGCATAATGTTTGCTGTTTGAGAATCCAAATTGATTTTTAGGAGCATTTCCTGCTGAATCAGTTGAATCAAATTGACTTCAAACAAAACGAGTTTGTGTCATTGACCTTTACCTTGATGCTCCATATTGGAGTGTTCAGCGTATATCTGCATCAAGTGAGGAGGTGAAAAAGATTGAAGATTAAAATGCGTAATTTAAAAGAAGTGGTCAGAAGAGTGGCCTGGTTTCCTATTATTTATCATTAAACTTACACAGGTTATGAAGCATTTATTGTTGTTCAATTTTTCTCTTGCTTTAGGGCAGCTTTTCATTTTTACAGTACCAGCTGCAGAGCATCGCTGACATCTAGTGGACAAAGAAAAGGGAGCAAATACAGCATATTTTTCACTCCTAAACGGCCCAGTATTTTTTCAAACACTAGCTCTTGTGAAAATTATGCATGCCCCTTAGGGCATCTGACACAGATAATAGTGCTACATCACAAAATAGCTATCACAGAATCATTTTATAACAGAAATAAAATGCTTTCATCAAGATATACTGGAAAAAAAAATGTGCAAGTAAGAGACTGCTAGGGAACAGCAGTAGCCAGTGCTCACGCCTGTCAGAAACCCTCACGAGTAAATCATCAGTATACGCTCTTGTTCCCAATTCACAAAGAATGTTTAAAGCAATGCTAGGAGATCGTCACTGGAGTGTCTCATACTTTACTAGGGGTTTTGACTTGCTTCAATTAATGCAGAAAGAAAAAGATTAGAAAAAGATCAGACTCTTTGAAGGTTTCTGCTATGGGAGTAGAATACAGAGAGTCTAATAGCTGGTCATGTGCAATATGCCATTTTCTAAAAGTGTAATTATCAAGATGAAGGTGTAATTAGCAAAGACATCTCTATCCAACCTGTGCTTTTGGGAGAAAGAAACAACCAATGCCTTAGGAAGCAAAAACAAATTTGGAAGTTGGCAAAGACTGTGAAAATTGCAGACTGAAATATGACATAAGAACAATATGATACAATATTTACTAAATGGGGCCTACACGATACAATATTATTAAATTACATGATACAATATTACTAAATTACATGATACAATATATACTAAAAATTCCATTACATAAGTTATTTTTTCCTCTAATTCCATTTTTTTTTTTAATGTTTTCAATAAATCCTTACTTTTCCAGAGACTCAGAAGGTCTTGGAACAACTTCCAGAAAACTGGTGTGACTACATGCTTCAGAATAAGAATTACAGATGATAAAAAGAACAGCTTTAGTAGATGTGCTAACTAGCATTCAGCTACTGCTAACTGGGAAAATTACAGTTATCCAGTACAACTTAGAATTTTATCTCTGTATAATCCAAAGATCTACTGTTGCAAAACAAATTTACCAACAGTATGTGTATCTCAATATCTCATCTCTGTAGAAGAAAAAAATAACTACCTGTTTAAATTCCTTGTTTAGACTGAAACTGCTTGTCTTGAAAAACACCAGAATAAGAAATTATTGTTTCTGTCCTGGAACATCACTACAGGTAAAACTCTTCTTTATTTTGAAATACGTTCTCCTTCTTTGACAACTACACATCCCTATGACCACTGCAAGTCTTTTTGTCTTTTTTGTTTGTTTGTTTTTTCCATACCTGGAAGAAACACTCATCTAACAGGAAAGGAACAATCTTGTCTCCCTATACAGGTACACCTGACCTCTTCAGAAACAAAGCACAAATTTAGAATAAAACCAGATCCAGGCACACTGAAGTTGTGTGCCTATTGACTTAAAACCGCCAAACTTGAGACATTATAGTTTAGGACTGGAGATTCCAGTACTTGAAAAAGAAACTGCAGTGACCATTCTTTGTCAATGTCATACTGGAATGGCACTGAAACTAGTTGCTACTTGGTTTTATTGCCTTAATTCACAATAGAGCAAAAAAGTACTTGGCTAAAGCCAAAAGACAGCAGGATTTTTTTTTTTTTTTTTTGTATTGAAAGTATACCTCGAGGAGCAAGGGAACTTGCTTCATATTAAAAGGCTGACATCAGGCCTGAGATCAGGCTCAGACAACCTGATATTTCTAATCATTTTTTTCAACATTGAAGGGTACCTGGACATAAGAAACCTAAGGCTTCTTGTTGCCTGTATTCTCACAAGCTTTAAGCTATCAGGACTTCATCATTTAATTACTGGGCCCAAAAGAGTAATAGTGCACCAAATGAAAAGACTGGTTTTACAACAGCAAATGTATCACAACAAGTTGAGGCCAACAGTTTACAGAAAACAGTAATGGACAGGCATTAAAGATTGATTAACTTTTCAGTCTAAATACCTAATTTGAGTTATTTCAACCTGTGTAAAAGCAGTAGAAGTAACTTTTTGCTGTTTTAATGGAAAATGTGAATCTGACTTTTCTCACAATTATTATGTAAACGATTCAAGAGATCAAGATATCTTTGAAACATGAAAAAAAAAAAAAAAAAAAGGGAGCCTTTTTAGAGGATGGCTTCTATTCCTAGTAAATCATTAAGAAATGACTAGGGACACAACTCATGGTTCTCTAGATAATGGCATCATTCATTTTACTCCAATGTAAATAACTAAAAATAGGCTTATTGATCCAAAATATAATTTTGCTTAGAACTATATAGACGCCTAAAAACAATTATGTTTCTTCAACAGATGAAAAAATGGAAATGGTCTTAATGAGACCAACACTAGCCCATGGTGGTACTGTTCATAGGACTCTGCAATTTTGATCACTGTGTTTGCTTATAAGTATTTGTTATTTTCTTAGTAAAAATACTTAAAAGAATAAATTAGCAAATATATGTTTATACTGCTTCTTTACATTTACATAGCTTTTGCTTTAATAGAGAAATAAGCCTCTACAGAAGGACCTGCTTTAATTTATCATAGAACTTAAGCACCTTTATATTCAGCAAGTATCATGTCCTAAAATAACTAAAACACTCATTAAAAAACATTCATACTGCAAATGCCCAGTAGTTATCTCCTATACTGATTGTTTAAAAGAAAGGGTTGCTGTTTGTCTAGAATCTGCAGAAATAATAAAATACAACCTGATATAGATTTGGTATTTCATGGTAGAAAGATACCTGAGCTTTCTGTTTCTCCATCTCTAGAATTAGGAAATCAATAATTGCAGTGTTGATTGAAATGTGCCATAAAGTTATCCTCAATTCAGATATCCAGATGGAAATTTGATTTTAAAAAGTATGAAGTACACTATTTTGCAAGAATTTCAGATCTTCCGCTAAGCATATTGTACTGTTGCAGATCTTCTTTTGGAAAGTTTCAGTCTTTGCAAAAACAAGATACTACTGATTGAGTGACTGCAGCAGTCTAGACTTAGTTTGGTTAGTAGCAGTTAATGGGGAGAGTAAAAATTATTTATTTTTATTATCCTCCAATTGATCAGAAAGTTGAATATTCTAAATAAAAATGTTTTATATCAAATCACAAAAAGTACTAGAAATATATCCCAATATACACATGCTGAAACAATTACAGACAGCAGGTGGCACTGGCAACATGCCAGTGTTAAGGCACCTGAGTTGAATTTGCATAAAATTGATCATATTGTCTGTTTTTTATCTTTATTGTGAAGCTGTGTAAAGGTAGAGAGAATAAGCTCTTCTTTCATAACACTCTACCATTTGGTGTAAGTGCTCTCTTTGATATTGCTGCTTGGTATGGTTTACTTATTTATGGAGAAGACACAGGAGCTCTATTCACAGGGATGCACAGTGGCAGGACAAGAGGCAATGGGCAATGGTCACAGGATGCTTCAGAGGGAACTCCATCCAGATATCAGTTAAAAAAAAAAAAAAAAAAAAGAAAAAAAAGACCTCTTAGAGCAATCAGACACTGGAGAAGGTTGGCCCATGAAATGGTGAAATCTTCCTCACTGGAAATATTCAGGACTTGGCTTGGCAGGGCCCTGGATAACCTAATCTGAGGCTTTGCCTTCAGCAGGAGGTTGGACCAAATGAACTCCAGAGGTCCTTTACAGCTTTGACTCTTCTCTGATTCACTATGGTTATTCAACACAGCACAGCACCATACAGAGAAGCCTAGACACTGCTCCAGGCAAGTTGCTACATAGACAGAGGAATTAAAGCATACTTATATTTTGACTCTTAGTCAATACGTACATTCTCTAATCCAAGAAGCACCAAGAGAGGGATTGTTGTCATTCCCCCCTGGATCCATTCTTCCAGAGACACAGTGCCGTCATGATCATAGTCAATTTCTTCCATCATTTCATGGAGGATCTACACAGTTTTAATGAAAATCCTCATAAATTTCATATCCCAAGAAAACAGTAAGAACAGAACTCTGATCCCACATCCATGTACAAACAGTAAGGAAAATAGAGTTAATATGTCATCTTTGGAAGAAATGTACTAAAATGACTAGTGATAGTTGAGAAGATGAAACTGTATTTTTATTTATGTTTTATTAACACCTATTCACAAACGAAATTGTGCCCCATGGTGTATTTATGATATAAAATATGACTAAGAGACAGATCATCCTTTTAAGAACTTTTCAGGGATATATCAACTGTACTTTCAGTTTAGTTATTAGGTGCACTGAAGTATAGCCTTAAAATTTAGCAAAGAACTAAAGTAGTTCATAGAACAGATTTAATCAGAAAAAAACAGACCCGTAGAAGTGCTAATTAACACTACCATAATGAAGCATAGACTACTATTATAACTGATCTTTC
The DNA here is from genome assembly GCF_059628265.1 of Tinamus guttatus. Lineage (NCBI taxonomy): Eukaryota > Metazoa > Chordata > Aves > Tinamiformes > Tinamidae > Tinamus > Tinamus guttatus. The sequence continues at coordinate 4,834,458 of NW_028289037.1, forward strand.
TGATATCTAAAATAATATGTAGGCATTAAACACCACAAAATTATTAGAAATAATCTCTTACAATTTCAAAAATGGGTGAGAAAATGTTTGCTTACTGGATTCAGTTCGGTAACATCCCATTCAAGGTATTCTGCAACATGCATCATTTGAGCAATGATATTTTCGAGCTCCTATGAATGCAAAAAAAAGAATAATAATATTTAGTCCAATATTATAATGGCAAATTCTACTGCAAACAGCTTATGATTCAAATTTGGTGCCTTAAATGATACTGTTTTATCAGCAATAAAATATACGGAAAATTACATTTCTAATCGCTAACTGGTAATCAATATGCAATGCAATTGTTACCAAAGCCAAAAAAATCCATTAGCAGTAAAGATCCATTAAGCAATAAAGGAGGAATAATTATAGTATTTATTAAAGCAAACATCTTATTTTGCATAAATGTATTTATGGTTGCAGAAGTTTTTTCTTTTTTAATGTGAGAAAGGTTTGGGGCTCATATTTGGCATGCTTCTTCAGTAGGAAAAACTTATGTTCCTCATCTGATGTGACAAAAGGAGAAACAAAAAACGTTTTTTTTAAATGAATCAATCTCAGTTTTTGTCAGCATTATTTCAAAGTTTCTCCCTATATTTCAGAGGTTGAGGAATCCACTGGGTACAAACGCTATATTAATAATAACAATGAGAAATATTCTAGACAAAAGGGTAAAGCATAAAATCGGCCTCTTGATTAGACTCTTTATTATTATGTTCAAAGGACTCCGTAAATACCAATATCCAATTCAGGAAAAAAACTCTTGAGGATATAAACTAAAGTTGGACTTGAGAAATACATAAGCTGTATTTGCAGATCTCTTTTTGCATGGGAATTTAGCTACACCAGAGTCTTATAAGCAAAATACAAAGGCAAATTTTTGAAACACTTTTTATGAAGTAATTAGTATTGTGTGAAACCAAGTCTTTCGCTTGAAACAAATCCTATTTTGTAGCTTTTATTACTACAGAGATAGCAAGATCAAGCAATCCCTGGTCAAATACATTAATGTACTTTATTTACTTTTCATTTATAAAAGAAAATGTGGATACAAAGCCAATGAGAAAGAAAGTGAATTAATTTGCGAGTAATCTTGCATTGACTAATCCTTTAATGGTGGTGTGATTTCATAATTCAAAAAAATCTTCAAATTCTCTTGTTATTCAAAACTCAGAATCTCTGAGATAGGTGCACAGGTAGAATATCTTTTAACATTTCTTTTTAATGGGTGGCATTTTGTATAGAAGTGTAATTTTTCTATGCTCCACTGGCGCTTTCAAGTCACATTGTGCACTATGCAGAAACCTTTCCTGCAACAGACATCCTACTTCTCCTGTCCTTGGAATTGTACATACAACTGAACATCATGAAACTCAAAGGAAAAGCAAATGAAACTCAATGAAATGAAACTCAAATGAAAAGCATAGCTGATTTCAGCCTCTCATTTTACTGTTCTTAACAAAAAGTCCTCATGCTGGAAGCCATACATTTTTCCTCTTAGGTGAATACACATCACAGACTGTAGACTATCAGGCATAGTATACAAGTATAGTCTATGGAGGTGAAATGTGGACCTACAATCAAAGGACAGCCTTCGGACTGAAAGAAGTAACAGATTAATCCTTCCTAATTGTACATTTGATCACTATTTTAATGATCTGAAGCCCATCCTATGATTTAAGGTACTTCAAATTCCATCATTCTAAGAAGTTATTTTTACTCAGCAATTGTAAAAATTACATCTTTCTAATGGAAAGAAGGCATGAAGAGGACTGTGTAACCTAATATGGAGACCATTTCTCTTTACCAGGTAATGTTTATTGCAGAAGCTTATGGAAGAGCTCAGAGCTATTTACAGAATAGATGTTGTTTCTATTGAGTACAGTTTATACTGTTTCTACTAATTCAGCATAAATATGAAGTTAATTTGTTATCACGCAGTTTGCTACAAGTATACCATCACTGCAACAATCTACAACATATAAAAATTAAAAAATAAAATTACCGAACTATCCAGGAATCCATTCCCATCTGTGTCATATAAGCGAAACATAACTAAAAAAGAAACAGAAAGAAGAGAGAAGGAAATTCATTTGGAAAAAAAAAATAACAGTAATATTATTTCATTTTAACAAATGCAAGTTTCACAGAATGAGCAGCATTATCATTATTCTCAGCGCTCATCAACCATAAACCAAGGAAATTTCTTGTATTTTGTGAGAAGCACTCAATGACGGCCCCAGACAGTGCCTTCCTGGGAGATACATGAGCAGGCCACGGCAGTAGCATTTTTAACTTGTAGACCAGACAGTAGCTAATTTAATCTGTGACATGGGATTCTGGTTCATCCTAGAAAGGATCTGTTTTCAAAGGGAGCACCACCAAAAAATCCCATCTCTGACACTTTGTGAAATGTATGATAACATGCACCAGTCAAGCAAATGTTAATAACCCTGTTGAAGTTTCAATATTATGCCACTCTCTCCTTTGCAGCTATCACAATTCAACATTGATACCACTTTAGAAATGTGTTCTGACCTGCTAAATGAAACAACAGATTATTATTTTAAGTATCTAGTAAGCCAAATCCAACAATAAACATTACTCACACATGTTAACAAGACTATCATTTTCAGACTACAACCTAAACATGTTCCACCTCTTTGAAAACATGCCCAGACAAGAAGAGCTTCATTTTGATAATGTCCAGAAATAATATATTCTTTCATGTTTCTATCATTGCCTGATTCTAGCCATAGAAGCTGCAATATCCACCATCAGCAACACATTTAAAGGCAACTTACTAACTTGGTCATTTGCAGGAGCAGGGAGAAGCTTTCACCTTTAGTAAAACCATTATTATAAAGGCAAAGAATAAAACCCACATGTCTAGGAATACATCACTCTTTGCCCAGAGTCCCCCATAATGGGGACTGTTTCTCAGGTCTTGCTAAATCCACCTCCTCAATAGTGTCCAGTTTATCCCTAAATGAACTGTTTTCTAAGGAGGAAGAAAAGAGAAAGCCCACCTACAGGGCACTGCGGTTTTTCAACTGATAGCAAAACCCAAGTAAACTGTTTGAACTCTGATATCAGATGTCTTAGGAAACACAGCATATGACATATTAACAGTGAACAATCCGATTACACTGGAACTACAGAAAATGCAGCGATGTCCAACAAATTCTGCAAGATAAGTTTATTACTGTTCTCAGGCAACAACAATACAAGTGATAAGTGAGAGGAATTTCTTAGGAGTTGGAAAGCAAAATGAGGGAAACAATGTCATTATTATTGACTTAGGAAAAAAAAACCCCACACTTAAACAGGCATTTGTCTCAGTGTGCTTGCTTTATATTCCCCATCCCCCGCCATCTTCCCATATTGATCACCTAATTGAGAAAACGAAAAAGTATTATGCCTCTCCTTCACTTCAACAATTTTAGCCAATATGATATGCCCTTAAGAGCTGTAAAGCAAGATTAAAGATATTTACTGTAGAATGTGTTTAAAAGCTACATTAAGTTCACTGTAAATAAAATTTTATTTACATAAATACATAAATTATAGCATAACAACACCTTTTTTTTTAAAAAAAAAAAAGTGTTTCTTTGCTGGCAATTACATAGCAGAAATGCTTGGGGGAAAAATCATGTTTAAAAGTCTCCACAGACTGTCACTGCTACTATGCTTCTACCAAAGCTGCTTTGAGCAAGAGGGCTAATATTATCTGGCAAAGGTACCATTAAGTATTCACAGTTTCCATAGGGATGACTCACTGAATCACTCAGCGATAAAGTTCAGATGATTCGGTTCTGCTGCCGCCTCCTCTATGATTGAACTGCAGCAATGGAAAGAATCCTCTACAGCAGCTACCACTAGAGCAGCAGTAGTTTTAGCAGCTCCCTGATCTTTCTTCATTTGAGAGAATTCATTTTGGAATTTTTTTAGCATGAGTCAGCAGTTCTCATCAGTTTTTTGAAAGACATTAGCACAATTATAACTTTCACCTTGGTAGCAAGCAAAGTTTCTCCAGTTACATAGGCACTACATAGGGATAAGGCTCAATCCCAGTTCTTTGCTGATGTTGTGTTTTGAATAACAGAAGGATTGATTACAGAACATGCCTGTAATCTCTTTTCTATTCATACGCTTCTAAATATTCACGTTCTTACTGATTTACCCAGTCTGGGAGAAAATAGGACAAACAATAAAAAGTCCTGAACAAAAATCCCCTTGCAAGCGACAGAGCCCGGAGTTGGGCTTTCATATTCATTTTCAAATGCCCTAACATAACTAGCCTGGCTGATCTAGAAATGAGACTGTACAGTTTACCTTTTATAGGTAAATAGAAATGCATTAAGGTTACCAAGATGAGAACAGTTCTTGCACTGCTGAACTTCCAAAGTTCAGGCTGACATACCCCTATAACTACAAGAGTTGGAAACCATGGCCTTTAGAGTAGAAATTGAGGAATTCATTTGTACATAGACACACATACACAATGTAGGTTGAATGCACTTTCTATTTTCATGACTGCAAAAATGTAAAAGAGAATCAGGCATCTGGAAGCCTGTGTTGGGATGGAAGGGACAGAAACTGAATAACTTACAGTCTTGATGAGAAGTGATAGCAAAAAAAGCTCAGCTCATAATTCTTAGAGTTTCTTTTTATAACTGTGCTGAGTGCACAGTTTAAAATGTACATTACAACTTGTAAGCACATAATCTTTGTGGAGTTATGGTGCCTGTGCATGTTGTGTTCATGCCTAGAGCCCTTTCTCTGAATGGCCTCACAACAGGGCTGTGCCTCATGTCCCTAATAACTCTATGGCCATAATAATGCTCAAAAAATGCCCTAACTAATAATCATCCTGAGTATGTGAATTGTGTAACAACAGTACATTTATTTGATCTAGCTCTCTCTCTTAAATAATAAAAGAACATAAACAGTATATTGCCTATGTACTTCTGCAAATGGGAATTCCATCCAACGTTCCCTGCCTGAAAATCACTTTCTGCTCTACCTCTCCCTCTTTCAATTGTACCAATCAATTCTTGGCTCCAGTGAAGCAGCCAATCTCCATTTCATGCAACACTCCAGGCTTTAAAGCTCTGCTTGCACAGCTTGCTACGAACAAAGAATTACTATATGCCAAGCTGAATTCTAGAAACTTCTTTCTTTTTCTTTGTATGTATTAGGAATGCATATTTGCACATACAGCATCATATTCTCACTCTGTGACATCACACTATGATATTATCTAAGGGTTGAACCTCATAATCTCTGCTGAGGAAAAACTGCCAGTGATCTTACACTACAAAGTCTACCATCTTTGAAGTTGCAAACTACAAAACAGGAAGATAGTTCGAAAGCATAAAGTCACTTCACCTGGTAATGAACTTCTCTTTCCAGCAGATAGAGCCTCATGTCTGCATTTCCTGCCATGCCGGGTATTTACCTTCCATACAGCCTCGGAATCTGATCCCACATCTCTCCAACAGACAGACCAGCTATGTATATCAAAGTAGATTCGGTCTTAATAAGGACTATAGGACTGGCCTGATTGGTTGTCTACCTGGCGCTAACCAGTTTCTAAAACTCCATGGTGGTAAACAAAAATTTTCTTTGTTTTTTTCTTTGGATTTGCAGATCAGTATCGGGCTGCAGTGAATCAGGCCCCTAATTGACAAATCAAGTCAAACACTCTCCCCTAGCAATGGCACAAATCTGGATATATATTTTTTTAACTTTCTGATATTCATCAATATTGTAGAATCCAAGACCTACATCCAAGATCTGCTCTTTGCCTGAATTAGACATGCAATCTTTGCCTGCACATCTTCTGCAGATTATCCTTGTCATAACCTGTATATCTTGACCAATATATTAAATTTGTTTTTCACAGCTCTGATACGAGGAGTAATCTATTGAAAATATCACAAAAAAAAGAAGTATTTTAATTGTAGATCTTATGTTCCTCACTCCCCAACTCGGTGCATACTGGATAGAAAGAAGCCATTAAAATCTTACGAAGTTAAAACGCCTAGCAAGAATAATAACTTCTCCAATATAACTTCCCTGTCATCATTAAGTCTTAATTCTGAATTGGAAATTTTGTGAAATTTCTTTCTGTGAAAAACAAATATATATAATAAGGTAAAATAAAAAGAAAACATACATTCTAGTTTATCTTCAGGTCTTCCTCTTTCTAGCAGAGACAAATAGCAAACAATATCTTTCAACTGGATCACATCTGGTAACTGTAAGTTGGCAGGAGTAGGAGGTCGGGACGCAGTGGTACCTTTGCTAAGTCTCAAACCTGGAAATAACAGATAGCCCTTGTTACTCTTATCCGTGATACAAATAGAGAATGAAAAAAGAACTCCTATACACATGCATCTTCGATTCTTTATCTAAATTTCAGAAAACTTCTTAATTAAAATCTGAAATATGAAGTTATTATCAATATTATAATTCCATAGCTTATATGACCAATACATAATTAAAATGATAGTCAGTCTAAAATAGTATGCAGATAAAACAAACTAATGTAAAAAGAAATCAACTATGGAATGGAATCCCTTTTTTCATTTGCCCTGCTGTAATGTGCTTTGATCGTACAGCATCTTTGTTGAGTATTTTTATTTAACTTATATGTTAATTTAAACATTAAAACAGACCCTGCACAACTCTGCATCCACTTCCTTGTGTTATAGCAGTTTCATTGAATTTACAGATTGTCATCAGCTAGACTAATTAAAAGATGATTTTGTGACATCAAAGAGAACTTTGATGACATCCAAATGTTTAGTTTTCTCCCAGTCAGATGCATGTCAAAACAACACATATTTAAGTTGTATAAGCCTTGATCTAAGAATATCATGAAAATAAACACACAATTTAAGTAAGGGTCATAATAATTCCTATCAAAGCATTTCCAGGGTATCAGCTGGAACACAAGTTTCAACAATTATCTTTAATCACACAGTTTCACATAACTGGTTCACATTCAGATCTTATGTGAATCATATGCACCAAACAGAGCTGGACCTAACTCATATATGTATAGCCTTGAATCCAGATGAAAATGAACTTTCGGCTTATTCAAAGCTGCAAGTCAAAGTATTTTTCATAATCTTAGCTGGTAGAAAGGAGGATGCAATACTGACTCATAATGCTGTCACTTACCTGGCATCTGTTTCCATCTCTCTTCAGACACCTTAACTGAAAATGCAATTTATAAACAGAGGTGAGTGGGCAGAGAAACACTAAGCAAAAAGTGGATACATTCCAGATATATTTATGAACCTTATTATGTTTCATGCGATCTTCTCTAGCTCATTCCCTTCCCACCTTCGGAAGAATGTCAGATGTTTCTTTCTCAGTATGGTCATTTTTTCATTATTGGTAATGTTTAAAGATTACTTGATAGCCTGAATGTTTCCATGATTTTCATTTGTACATTAGAATGTACAAAAGCCCAGGATTTTCTCTTTAATCACTACAAATTATAAATACATAAAACCTAGTAAAGATCTAATATGTTTAAATTGCAACACAAAAGCATATTTTCAGGCAAAAATGACCAGTATTCCTAGCATGATATGAACTGAACTGTTTCACCAAACATGCTTTGGACATAACCCTGAAAAAACTTAAAATTTTCTTTTCAGTACTACATTGAATACATATGGAGAGCTACAAAACTGGTCTCATGACAGATTATTATTTTAACTCCTTATTAGGAAAAAAAAAAAAGGCTAAAAGGAATTAAAAAGTGGAAAGAGACAGTGAAGGAGAAAGAACAGTAGGCAATATTATAATAAAAATATTGCATACAGTTTTGAAAATAGTAGATGATTCACTTTTTTTTTTTTTTTTTAAACACACTTAAGGAATAAACTTATCAGAGAATTGTAATAAAAGTGAGAGAAGCTTAACATGGTCTCTACTGGGCAGATTTTATAAATTAGTCTGACAACAATCTAAAAATGGCAGTTAGCTTTTTCTTCACATGAAGTGCCAGAGTCACAGAAAGAAACAAAACACCAAAATGATAAAAGATGACTTTTAGAAATATCTACTCAGACAACATATGTTAAAATACAGTATAATAAATAAATATGTATCAGTGAACGTCAGCTGTTGTTAGAGTTATGAGGCAAAACGTGTTGACTCTAAAAGATTGCAAACTAATGGTGATTTGTACAGTGTATGTTTGTAGCGGATGCTGCTCCCTGCGAAAACATCAACAAAAAATAGACATGCTGTAACTGGAAGCAAAATTGTGCTGTTAAGACATTACTGGCAACAAAATCTATATGGCTAAGAGAAAAAGTGCAATGCTGAAAATGTATGACATTCAAAATAGCTATTGCAGTAGACAATACAGACTACATTTACACATGCTAGAAGATCTCTAGAGGTCCCTTCCAACCTTGACGATTCTGTGATTCTATAATTCTATGCCCTGCCCTTAGAGATTCTGTCACAAAGCATCTCTGTGGGCAAGGGACCTTTAAAAGTAGGGCCTAAATTAGTTTCCGAGCATCAGAATACATATTATAGGCAATACATATAACAATAGCCAATAATGCAATATGTCTTTTGGCTGGGATGCATAAAGTTAAGAAGTGGAAAAAAACCCAACTACTGTAAAATTAAGGAAAGAAAAATAAAGGAAAAAATATATTTAGTTGAGAATGGCATGTGGTAATCACAGAAAAAGTTATCATCATAGACTATCCCTTTACCAAAAAGCAAGTCAGATTCAATGGATGATATTTAAAAGTCTGTAATTCTGATTGTATCTAAACATACATGGAAATGTGTCTCTGTAGCATCTACGGAAATTCAAAGTTTGACACTGTAGGAATCAATTTATTTTTTCATCTCATTCCTTGCTAAAAGCAAGTATTTAGTATATTCATAAGTTGTAATGTAACTCAAAACTATCACCCGCATCCCATCAAGACTTTCTGCAACTCAGGAAGTAATGTTTTATCAGTTAGCACTGGTATCAAGTCAACTTCCTGATGAATCGCATTTTGAGGATATCTAATTTTCAAATAAAGATTTCAAGTGAATAAAGACTTTTTTTTGTAACTCATTCGAACTGCTTGATCACCTGTTCAAAGTTGGAAATTTATTCCTACTCTAAATTAGTCTAGAACCTGCCATATAGCTACTGAATATTGCTATAGTTCTAAGTCAATACTATTTAAAATGAAGTCTCTGAAATTTAGGAAAATAATATTTTTTTAATCTGAATTATCTTAACAAATCTTTATAAAACTTAATAAGTCATTTTTAACAGGATTTATCATGATAGTATGTTTAAAATTTCTCCAAACTAAAAATTGTGCTAAACAGATCACACAGTCTAGCATTAAAAATTCAAACTATATTAGGAAACTGTTCCTCACAGTGGGAAAAGAAATACTGCTAGCACTTCTAGGTCAGCAAAACATGAGGAGCTGGTATATTCATAGGATTACTACCAGCATTATCACAATTAGACAACTAAGAGAGGAGTCAGTAAAAGGATAAGGAAAGCTTCAGAGCATACGTAGGAGTTTTCTGCAGGAGCTTCTGAAGGTTTCTAAGCATTTACACAGCACAGTAGGCAGCAGGACCAGATAAACATAGCAATTTAAGCATAGTATTAACATGAAAAAGACTGTCCACTTGGTGTCTCAGCTGCATCACTATTGTGAATTAAAAAGATGAAAGTATTTAATTCTATTCTCTTCACAATAGTCCTGTGTTGACAACTGAGTTGTTTCTCCAAATTCACAAATGATCAAAAAAAAAAAAAAGAATATAACTATACATAAATCATAATTCCATACATTTATAACTTTCAGAAGTAAATAGTAAGTTGAGAAAATTAATTTCTTGTATTATTGTGATTTTATTACTTACCTCCAGAAAGGAGCTGAGGTTTGTTTTTTATTAAAGGGCTGCAGTGAGGGATTTTGTTGCTGAACGATGTAAAAAGATGTTCAGTGAAGTCATCAGGTAGCTCTGCCTCCAGAAAAGTCTTCATGAACAGCCTGAATCCCTCTAAATCAATTGTCTAAGGTGAAAATATATATAAAGAGAAATTTTATGAACTGTTTTAGAAAAACTTTCATATTAGTGCGCCAAATAACATCTTGTTAACCGAAATGTTATACAATCCTTTAAAATACTGATTTCTGAAGATATAATTTGGATTTTCAATATATATTGAAAACTACTGATTGTATATATATTTATATAGGAGAGAGAGACAAAGGAGAAAGACACACAGCATCTATCAGGACCCTGTAACTCAATGCCATGGGTTTCATTTCAATATGACTTAACTGTACATATAAACCCCTAGTCTGTGGAGCTCCCAGGGCTGTGCCTGATTAAGTTTTAACTTTTCCTCTCGTTAGACAGACAACAAGCAGAAGATTTTTGGATTCCAACTGAAAGGTAACTAACTCTTTTTCTAGGTAGCAACATGTTTTGTTGATGTTTGTCAAAGAGGAATTAATCACCCTGTCTTGTCTAAACAGGGTTTCATATGTGTCTGCAATTAAAAAAAAATCAGCCAGCTGGCTACTTTGTCAGCTAGGTAGAAATTTATTTATGAAACTTCATGGTTGACTTCTATCTGGTAAGACATTTAACAGTCTTAACAAATAAAATGAATGGAAAATGTTTTGATTGCATTTAATCCTAATAATACATAACTACTAGAAATAACAGTGTGATGAAGCATATCATAAGTTCTTAACACAATTTCACTTTCATCTCTCAATAACTGTGATAAAATCAAACACTTAACAATGAGGCGGCTTTGTTACATATATGATAAATAATAAAACACACTTAGCATTTCTTAATTATCTGAAAAATATAATACTGTTGCTGTATTTGTTTCTGGCTCAAACAGAACACTAACTTTCCACCTTTGACTACGTCTCAGATAAAGTCATGTTTTATGGCAAATTCAAGGTGAGAAAAGCTCTCCATGTGTAGGGAAGTCTCTACATGTCTCCCTGAAAATATGCTGGTGCAATAGTACAATGAATGCAACATTAGCAAGCAGAACATAAATGTCAAAAGCAAAACAAAAGTGGAAGCCAAATAAGTGCCTCGGTAACTTGGGAATTGGAGTCACAGTCACAATTATGTTAAATTATTTGTAAAAAATACTTCATAGCAGAGATTTTTTTTTCTTCTCCTCATCTCTCTCTTTTTGATGAGATGAAGAAGTTTTGTTCGGTATGTATGAAACAAGGTTTTTCCATGAAGAGCAATAAAACTGCTCCAGGGAAATAATTTAGTTGTATGTCATTCTTCTTACTAGGGGGCAACAATAAAGATTGCAAAATCTGACTAATTTTGTGCAAGTTTACTGACTTACTGGGAATATAAACTTGGCAAGAGGGCATCTCTGTAGAGGTTCTAAAACAGAACACCTTTTTCAACAAAGGCGCTCAGTGAAACCACTAAAAATCCTATCTATTGAACGTAAAAATAGCAGAAACTGGAGGAAAAAAAAAAGCATCTTGAACATGTAGTAACCATCTTTCTGTCATTCTAGTAGAATTTCAGTCATTCAGCCATTCTACATTTACATTTATACATTTACAATTTATGCTCCATTTCACTTATGCTGAAAACTTTCTAAATGTGTTCCTCAATAACAGCCATTGATATTTGATTCAATCCTTATAAATTTTGAAACCACAAAGGCAAAAGAGCAGCATCCAAGCAAACCGCCTATCAGTTTACACTATATATATATATATGCATATATATATTTATCTGACAACATAGTACATATACCAATCTCTAAATTAACTAATATTAGAAACCTAAAATTATACTGTTAGCTTGTTCAGTAATGAAATATATCTTAGAAATTTCATTAAATTAGGTATAAAGAGGTATAACTGAGCTAAAAGTGAAACAGAAAAACAAGCTACAATCTCAGTTAAGGTTTATGGATGGATGTATTAAAATCTCTCTGCTCCATAAAGTTTTATTTCATTTACTCTGTCCTCAGTTTTTAGGCACACACCTTCCTGCTAAAATATTCCTTGAATTGACAGCTATCTTAGATTTTTAAAGAGCTGCCCCTATAACCATATTGCCTGAGTAATAGTAGTTCATCAAGGGCAAAAGGTTGGTTAATAAATAACATTAACATTCTTTTTCTCAAAGAGGTTCTATCCGTTCAGCGTTTTCTAAAGACTACCAAGTTATCATTTACTTGGAGTTTCCTCTAAAGCAAATGTTCCAAGCTGTCTTATATTTTCTGTCCATGAAAGGCAATGTATATCAAAGAAACACAACTCAGCTGCCAAATCCATGTATTATACTTGATACCCTGGGTGCCGTTGATTAGGGTGCCTGGCAAAGGCAAATGACAGGCCAAGGGAGGTGTTCTATAGCCAGAGCTCATCAGCTCAAAGTGCTTTGGGGCCTATATTCTCCTAGAGAAACAAACAAAAAAAATTCCTAGAGTAGAGAGAGCTCTGATAGTGTACAGCCAAAGGCCTTCAAATGAAGCTGGGAGTTGTTTAGGGACTTGGCTATGCATCAGGCATGATTCTGGCACTCTTTCACTGAATAACATTTTTCTAGAGGACCTAAAAAAAAAACAAGTTAGGTAGCATAGACATATAGATAATCTTAATAAGAATTGACCTCTAAAGCAATGCAGACATTTTTGAATCTTTGTTTTTCCTAAATGAATCTACAATAAAGACGTAGCTTGGTAATGTATCTACAGAAAAGAATAGAGCTGAGGAACAGGAAACTGTAGTAGGATCTAGGACTAGTTTAGATTAGCCTTCTAGTTGACAAATAAAAAATGAGAGAGCCTTCAAACAGAGCACATTTTAAATTATTCTTAGTACTTTCTCTTCCATATCTCTCTCACTGGAATATACATAAGGCATTACATAACAGCAGAATACCAAAAGAAATTTCTTAGAAGAAATCCTGTGAGAACCACAGCAGAAGATTCATGTTATTGGTGCTAAAATATTACCAAGTACCTATTTGGTACTATTATTGCATCATAAATCTTCATAATCCTTTATAAAGCTTTGTAAAATTTCTTACAGTTTTGGCTTATAAAACTGCACTTGGTAATATCACATGTTGGTATCAGATCAAAGAAGTATTCATTCAATAACACTATCAAGTTATGGTATTTAAATCACAATGTCTCCATAAAATTATTTTTCCTACTATTTTTACAAGGAATACATCCTTTCCCTGTTATACCATTTAGCAATGTTTCCTATTCCTTCAGTTTCAAAAACATGGTATATATATCTAACTTCGAGAGAAAGAGACAAGAAAGGATAGACAGCAAAAGTAAAACTGAAGTTCTGGTTTTCCGTTTCTTTTCAGCAAATAAACCTGTCAATCAATCCTTAAACTTTTTAGCTTGTCTTGAAGCACACATTAAACTGGATTCACTATGACTCAGGGCAGAGGCAAATTAAAAATATGCATCTTTCTTATGTGACAATTTGTCAGAGACAATCCATAACATTTAATTAAGCACCCATAAAATTTCAAAATTAATTCCAGCCCAAGCTGCCAACAAGAATATAATTCATAGGTGTTGTTTTTTTCCTTAACCTCCCCCCACACAGATCTGCACTATATTGAAAAGTAGAAAAAAAAAAAACAATGTTTTTGATCAGTTCTAGATGATTGACTGAGTTCCAAAAGGAAGGTATCTTGATTTGCTCCAGCTCATCCAAAGGTGTAAACGACAACTTTACAGAAAAGGCATTCTAAGGGGTCTTTTGCACAGTATCAGTTGTGCCCATTTCAAGATACACTGTGAAATTGCATTGCTTTTACCTCACAGCACTGTAGACCTTAGTCTACAGAGTAGGAAATATCTTATTCCTTTTTGTAACTAATGAGAGCAGAGCTAACTACAGCATAATACGAACAATATGGGGCAGTTCAGAAAAAAAAAATCTAAAGTTGGAGTTCAATATTGATGCCTTTGTTTGTACTGGAATCCTGAAGGACTCTGCCAATTGCTACTAATGCAGCACTTATATCTGGAAAACCCTTTAGTTTTCTGCCTTAAACTTCTTAAAGGGTCTGCAAACATGTTTCTCAAAATGAATAAAATGTTCCAGCTATGACAGAGGTGTTCACTCTTTATCTTACGTTTAAAACAGAATAAATATCAGGATACCCAACTAGACCTGCATTATTGGGTCTAATTTTCTGCATTCACAAAAATACCTAAAAAAAAAAAAAAGGCTGTGCACCAAGTGCAGTGGAGACCACAATTTCATTTTGAAAGTGCAGGAGTAACAGCTTTTCCAATATTTTGCAAAAAAAAAATCTCCTGGTTAGAACATATGCATGGGGTGGGGTGCCTTGGTCAAGCTCCTCTCTTTGCTTGTGAAAATTCAAACTTGCCTCTCTCTTAATAGAGGCTGTTTAAACATCAGAAAAGAGCTGACAGAAAAAAAAAAAAAAAGGGGGGGGGGGGAGGGTTGTCTCTGTAGGTCTATTCCAAAATTCCAATAGATGATAAAAGTTTACTTGCAAAATTATTATTGTACAAACTACTGAAAGAATCCTCAGAATAAGGAGGTACCCGGAGCACATCCAAGCAACCAGGCTGTTTGGAGAGATGTATCATTTTGGATTTGGGCTTCTGTTAAAAGAAGCAAAACTAATGTATGCTAAAAGAAACAAAATACATATATAAATATGTATATGTGTCTGTTTTTGTATGCATACATATATATTATGTGTATATAAATTATCTACAAAACAATGAGGTAAACAGCAATTATAGATTGTTCGCAGAGGCCACTCAGCACCCCTAGGACTATATGCCATCTGTTATGCTGTTTATATTTTACAATCACACGTCAGAAATTCTGTGTTTGCTGAAAATCCTTAACAGCTTATTTCAAGGTTGATACCATGAACTTTCATATACAGAAAGTTCCATCTGAGCAAATATCCTCACTTTCTTGGGTGTAAGAAGAAGCATTTTTCCAATGCTGAAACAAGGCAGGTCAATCTGTTTTATTTCCAGATAACATTAGAATTTTTCTGTTAGAATCTTTGAGCAAGCAAATATAGACAAATTCACCCATTTCTGCAGCTTGAGCTGAGCTGTCTTGTTACAGAACCCAAACTCAACCACTGTGTTGTGGTGGAAATTTCTCTGAAGCATCCTTCACTTTACAAGGAGCCACAAACACAAACAATTAGAATTTGCTATGCCAACTCCCATTACTTTGAAGAAAATTCCTGCCCTCAAATAGCCCTTTAAGAACCAGGATAAAACAGAATTAATTAGATCAAGAATTTTTCTCATAATACTATCCTTGCAATAAGTTAATAAAAAACAGTTACTCAAGGCACTTGGTTACAGTGTCCTAATGATATTATAAAATATAGAAAAACAAAATAGCTGTATACATATGTTAAGTGGCAGTTGCAAAAGTAGTAATACCACATTGTGCCTACTTTGCCTAAACTGAAAATCCCTCTCTTGAGAAAGGGAGATAGGCACTGAGGTTGAGGAGATTCCACTCATGGGCAAACTGGAATACAGGGGGAGGCAACCACTGAGCCAGGTCAGAATATAGGGTGGCAGTGAAACTGCAGTGACTTTCAAGCCTTCTTCCAAACCCATTAGCACCTCTGGCTCTGCTGCATCTCATTTCTTATTCCTTTCCTCTAATCTGGCAGCAGCCAAGGAGGCACAGCTGGGTAAGCAGGGCAGAAAGGCTGGAAATGGGCTACGCATTCCAGGTCTGGACTCTTGAGAAATTTAAACTACATCTAAAGGGAACCTACTTAGAGCAGATACTAGACACTATTACAGAAGTTGATGATGGGGCAGTTAAGAGGAGTATTTTGAGTTATAAGGTTGCCACTCTGAATGCAGTGGAAGAACTAAGCTAAGACCCTAAGGAAAGTCCCACCACTGGATCACAGCATCCTACGGAAGACTTCAGGGAAATGTGCTTCTGGAAAGCATTGTACTTCCCTCTTCCCCAACTGCAAAAAGGTCTTGGAAAAACCCTTAAGGGCTTTGGCCAACAATTCTCAGCTCTTTTGTTGTTTTTCAATCTTAATACATCAAAAAGGCAGTTCTGTAGTAAAGACTTTAGCCTGGGATTTATTCCGCTTTCCCACCTCAGTTTTGTGATCATTAATTCATTATGGTTCCTTTTCAACATACCACATGAAATCCTATGACAGAACAGTAAGCACACATAAAAAGACTGAACTAAGAAATGATGTTGCTAAGGAGTCTAGACTACAGAGAGTTGTAAGTCACCAAGGGATTGAAGTCCTTGCAAATGACAAGGCAAATAAAATACAGTTTTCAGGATAAATTACATTTTTCAAGAGAATTTTCAGGATGACATTTACCACAATGACTAAGCAATCCTCAACTTCGAAGAAATAAACTTAAAATATGAAAATTAGCTTTAGACATTTTGAGCATTAAAAATCTCTTTATTCTAAGCTAACAAAATAGTGCACAGCTTTATTCTCCTGTTACTGCACAGAATACTACAAAAAACAGCAATAAAAGGACCTTTATATCCCATAGTGCCTTGACAGATCATGTTTGTATGCATGTTTCTTCACAGTTACCCCATTCAACTCAGATAAGTGACGAGAAGCCTTTTACTTCACTAATACCACTGAACCATGCACCCTGCATCTTTTCTATTCTGTGCCAACAGCATGAAGCAGAGTGCTAACCTTCAGCTTCTCTTAAATTCCAGATTCCCAGAATACACAGGACTTAGAGGAGAGAAAAAAGAAGAGGGAGGACTGCCTACGCTGAGTGTCCTGTTTCTTTTGAAGCACTTACTCATAAGTACATTGTATTAACTTAGCCCTAGTTCATAGATAACAAGTCACTTAATTCCAGGGAAAACAAGAATTGGAAAACTGGCTACTCCCAGTAGCAGTATCAAAAGTGAAGCTATAGTGCTTGGAGGAAGAGCAAAGAGAGTTTTTTTAAGGCTTTTAGTATTTTTTTTTTCATTTTGTATCAAACTTTTTATAGATATATACTCACCTAAAAGAGAGGAGAAGGGGGAGGACACTCCCTGATATAAGACTTCATAGACTTGCCTTCATAGACTTCATAGAGATGCCTGGAATACCTGATTCTGATAAGACAAAGGGACGACTAAGAGAGGGAAAGAGACTAAACTGCTTTCTTAGGATACTCAGAGCAAAGATCTGTCTCAAGATGCATCCTGGCTAACTGAAAGCATAGGATTGACTTTATAAATTCTCTTCTCTTTGCAGACAAAGCAATCTGCCCTCCTTCCCACAGGCTGAAGCAAATGGAGAATGATCTGCTACTCCTCTGCTGCACACCAGAAAAGGACTGATCCCAGTCAATTGGTTCTCTGCATACAAGCATGTTGCGTTCTACATTCTTAGATGCCACAAAATCTCCCACAATATACATGTTTTGTAGTTAAATTCTGGAATGATAGGAGCTCAGAAATACATACATGGTACCACACAGACCATAAGCACGAATACACATGAAAACTACACCTGAAAGCCAATAGTTTGACACCATGTCAACAGTTTTTGCTTGCCTTTTACTTCTTGCAATATATGAAGAATCCATTTCTGTGCTAACCAGAAGTTATTAGCCCCTAAACTGTCCATTGCAGACTGGTGTGAAATATGACTGTGGACATGATTACAGGTGAAGGAAGCTGCATAGGGCAACTCATCTCTTGGCCTCCACCTAATATAGTAGAACTGATGAACATGTTGGGGAGAGGCTGGAGATTAGTTTAGATAAAGAAAATATCATGCTGTGAGTATTTAGCTCTATCTTTCTTCCTCCTACAACTAACCTGTGCTATTTTATAATTTGTTCTTCTTCATTACTCACTGCACACAGAAAGACAAGCTAAAGAGAGATATTTATATATCTCCAACTGTGCCAAAGTACACACAACTCCACATGGTAAAGACATCACAAGTCTAAATACTCTGATTCTGAAAATATGCAAAACTACCTTTCAGTGAAAAACAGGATATACAGCTAATGCATATTTTGCATTTGTTGGAACGTACTTTAATGAAACTATTAAGAAGTTTTAATTGCAGTATGTAATATTTTACTTCCTACCATATTCTGAAGAGAACAGATAATTTAATCAGAAAAAATAGCAGTTTTTGACTCAAACTTTACCCTGAGGCCAAACTGCCATAGAAGAGGTCTAACTACCTCCTACATTTTCTCCCAGCTGGTGTAAACACAGCAACCAATTCTGGTGGCTGACATGTAGAAGGAAGGCAAATGAGCTCTGCCACTCCACTTCCAATTCTTAAAAGCTGGGGAAAAAAAAAAAAAAGGCAACATATTAATACCCTCTTGATAAAGGAGCTGCCATTGTGGATGGACTAGAGTAGGGAGTGTGATTAATAACTCCTTTTATTCCTCCCCATGACACTGGCCACACAAATGAGAACAAGGGATGATCTGGTCTTTGGAATTAATCTCCACCCAGAATTCTTTCTAAATAACACATTCTCTTTGGCCTTTTTGTTCTTTTAAATTTGTACAAAATATTTCAACATGAGCCACTGTTTTCATCATCCTGTAAATGAAATGTAAGAGACAAAAAAATCATTAATTCCAGCACACTTTCATGAAATATGGTTTTCAGCTATTAAAGAACATTTCAGAGATAATGGAAAGATAATTATGTTGAAATGCAATTTTCAATTAATTACTTTTTAAATTAGGCTGCCTGATCTCCAACTGATGCCAAAAATGTAGAGTATAACCAGTATTAATCTACTGATAGCAATATCCCTACATTACTTTTTGTTTTTGTGGGGGTCTCCCTAACTATCTCTTTTTAAAGAGTTATTTAGACTCAGTATCTGAAAATGAGCTGGAGACACAGGACACAGGAACAGATTTTACAGGACTCTGATCCACATGTAATGCTATGACAAGTGAACACTTTCATCAATACAAGTGCATATGTGACAATCAATTGATCAGCTCTGAAAAGGGGTGCTTAAGCATTCCCAGTGAAAGTCCTAGTCTTTAAGATTCATAAAGTCTGCTTAATATTTCTAACTTAACTATTATCCAAATATGAGGGACAATAACAAAAACTGTATATGGAGGGCCATTAATCTCATAAACATTATTTACATGAGAATCTACAAGCTTTTTTAAAAAAATGTATTTCTAATGTTCAAATTACAGAAATCCAAATTAAATTTGGAATACACAATGGAGATTGCTCACTGGGATAACCTTTAGCATTTTCTGATCTAAGTATTTAACTTATGACACTTCTGATGTAATTCATTCTAAAAGATCTGTCAACCAAATATAATTATTTGTTACATGAAGCAAAATCAAATTTTCATCTATCACAGTGAAAGTTAACAGAGAGAAAAAAAAATAAAAAAGAAAAAGAAATGACATGCTCTCACACTGCTCCTACCAAACAGTACATATGACCGAACAATTGTTGGATATTATCAATGCCATTAATATCTCCTATCAAAACCAATGCTTTGCAATTTTTGAGGTCAAGTATCACGTCTCATCAAAGAAGTAAAGTCAAGAAAAACACTCTAGAAGGAAGTGGAAAGACTCCATTTTCATATATAAACTAGACTTTTCATCATAACATTGACACTGCAGCATCAGGTTTCGTATTATAAATTGACGCAAATTACTTAAATGGATTTGGAATATCTTCATCAATAACAGCAATCTAACATCCAAATAAGAACAAATAAAACCTTTCTACTAGCAGGTTTTATTTCATGCATGATTTCAAGATTGTTAGTATGTCCATATATGCTACGCACATAGATGCAAATATATACACATTTACTGTACAAATTTTTTTTTTTTAGAAGAAAGAGTGCTAAGGGACAGAAGGATTCTATAGGGGATTACCTGACATAAATAAATAGGACTGTGTCAGGTAATCCCCTATAGAATCCTTCTGTCCCTTAGCACTCTTTCTTCTAAGAAAATTCACTGATAATATAAATAAATAGGACTGTATTATCAGTGAAAAATATTATGACAAGTATACCTAAATTGTTGCATACTAAACAGAGTGAGGAACAGGTATCCTACACTGGAGATAGCCCCATGGGACAGCTGAAAATTATACTTACTGCAGTTAGGAAAAAATGGCTTAGACAATATGCTTCAAATCAAAAACAACTGAATAATGGAAAAAAAATAATTATAAGAAAAGTTCTCGGTGAATAAAACAATTAATCTGCTTGTGAAGATAGTGCCAAAACCTGCTGATAGATGAACTTGGACAAACTGTCATTTTTGTAATTGGCCAAAAAAACACAAGAATTATTTTTCTAAAAGTGTTCTAGGTCAACAGCATTCTCTGGTATTTTAACTCTAATGATCTTCCCTGCCTGTTGAGATTTTCACTGATTCTGTGATTCAGCTACCCTT
The DNA here is from genome assembly GCF_059628265.1 of Tinamus guttatus. NCBI lineage: Eukaryota > Metazoa > Chordata > Aves > Tinamiformes > Tinamidae > Tinamus > Tinamus guttatus. The sequence continues at coordinate 4,855,006 of NW_028289037.1, forward strand.
ATTAAAACACTTACTGCAATACTTCTATTAAGAAAATAATATATGAATAAGTCATTTGAACAGTTCTTGTGCATCCCTCCCCCTGCATGTGTTTGAAAGGTACAGGCGGACAAATTTCCACACATATTTCAATTCATGAATAAATGATTTGCTAATACTTAATACAATCCAATCCTAAGCATTTGGATCTTTCACCTGGGACAGTCATGCCCAATTCCAGAAGGTTTAAAATGCCCCACGTCAGCCAGAAAAAAAAAAAAAAAAATCTGGCAGCAATCTACATCTGCTTTGCACTGTGTGCAAATTTACAGCCTTTAGGAAAGTGAAGCTCTGTTAGTTGAACAAAGCCTGGGTTTGTTTCATCAGAATTGAAAGCTGTAGCTTAGCTAAGAAAGTGATAAAAGATGGGAAAGCTATGTCATCTGACCAATTATATATATTTATAGACCAACATTAGCAGTAGAATCTGTATTGCACAAGAGAGCTACAAGTCATCTCCCTTTTTGGCCAATTACTGCAATATTATAAATATCAGTAGTATTTTTTTCCATTTTGTTTACTAATACAGTTTGATAAACAGCAAGGACACACCATCATGCAGGGTTAATCGATTGCAAATGCAGCCATTATCATAAAACAAAATAGAATATAATAGATTGTACTGCAAAGTGAAAAACAAATGAAAAAGTCATAATTAAATATTCTGGATAAAGCATTTTAACCAGAATTTACTCATTCAGCCTCAGTAAATCTATATTAAATAAAATGCCTTCGGAGATGTAAGCCAAACATTAAAGAACATTAAGCTAGTATCAGGCTGCAAATTCTAGATCCAAACCTAGAGAAAAACAAAGTAAGCTTGCTATGTGTCTGAACAGGTGACACAAAAGCCTCTAAAACTGTTCAAAGCGCTGCATTGACCTTTGTTAGTCCACTATTACATACAGGTCGTAAATTTTAAAAAGTAATATAGCAAAGCAGTATCCATTTGATAACCTTATAATTCTTACTGTTATAAATGAAATATAGAATTTCAAAATTAAATGTTTTTTAAAGAAAACACCTTATATGGTTATGTTTTTCAAAAAGAGAGTAGAAATACACCTCAGGCAAAAACTTCTGCTGTTACTTTTATAGCATTAATTCAGTGACATAGAGTTTGACAGAAGGCATAAAGTAATACAACTGTAATTAGACAAGTAAAATGCGTGTTGATGTCACGACTACTTAATTCCTAATACATTCTGCCATAAGCAACTGTGAAATATTTAGTAACTGTGACAACGCTACTATTTGCTACTTTCCAGGAGTCAGCCATAAGATATTGGACTTAGCAACACAAAAAAAAATCTGTCTGGAAAAAAAAGGACATCTGCAACATCACTTGGGAACTTCAAGAAATTTATTTTCCTTATATTCAATTTAACTGGTTTAAATCCAAAGCCATCAATTGAGGACACGTTTCTCAAAACTCATCTTGCAAAAGACAGTTTGAGAACCCAAAAAGAAGCGGAAATTATAGTCCATCATCATCATCTGTATATTTGTGAGAGACTAGAGAAAGAGAGAGAAACCCTTCTTCTCTGTCTCATAGAAAGCAAGTAGGTGCAGCATATAACATTTAATTTGTGAAATGATTTCAGAGTGCATGTTATGTGCAGTATGGAAGTAAATCTATTCTTTTGCCAATTAACAGGTTCGCTCACCTGCTTTTCTATCACGTTATATAAATATGGCTACACCTTAAGATGTAATAAATGGTGAATAGGGCTGCAACCACTTCCCTTTTTTTTCCCTAAATATTCTAAATATTAGATGATATTTCAAACTGCTATGAAAAAAAAAAAGTGTATTGTGTTTTCATGTTGTTAGATGGGCTAAAATGTCATCAGAGTAGTCTGACGCTTTTAAAATAAAGTAGGATGTTAAAAATAAAACATTTTAGACACCAGTGTGACCCTATATAATACTAAGTTTGTGTGTTTGGGAAGTTTTCTTCTTAAAAAGTTGTAGTATTAAGAAGCGTATTTTTTCAATGTTGGAAATTCTTCATTCTCCATCTTTTAAAACAGTTGTAAATGATATCTAGTGCAAATCAGAAATAAGTCCTTGAGTTATTATCTCAGAAAAGATGGCAATTACATCAGGTAATGGGTAAGTGACAGTGGTATGCAGTTCCATAAACATATGTGGTACAAAAAAAAAGTAGAAGGAAAAGGATAAAAACAGGAGATTACGGCCAAGAGGGGAAAGTATCAAAAGGAAGGAAACTAACAAGGAGTGAGAGAGATGGACTTGTTAGCACAAAGAGAGGAAAAGAGGCAGAGGGACCACTAAAGATGGACCAAAATGCTCAAAACTGAAGAAGATGCAGCAGAAATTCAAGTATCTTAAAAATCTTATGAAATCACCTCGATGCCCTCAACACTGCACAGAAAACAGGCTTGCAGACCAGGCTGCCAGCATCTCCCTGGCAGGTGTCCTGACTCTCTACGTATCCAGGAAGATGTTCCTGGGAAATTCTCCCCAGAAAGCCAAGGAAACACTGCGTGCAGTTTTGAAGGGTAGGACTTTCCACTAGAAATATTCACAGATTGCTCAGTTTTTCTGTTCCTGGATGTCACCATGGCTAGCAAAACACAATACATTTCCTAGGCTTCAGTTGCTTGCAAGTGAGGGACGGTCTTCTCTTCCTTCATAACAGATTTTCTACAATTCTCCTCATCCTACTAGCCCTTCTGTAAATTACTTTTTGATGTCCTATTTCTTGCATTGCGATATACACTGGGAGAAAGCAGGTCATGAAGGAACTTGCTTACCTATAGTAGAAATGCTTCACTTTGTATATAAGAGGAAAGCAAGGTTTGTACAGCAAATTATCTTTTGTCAAGTTGAACAACATAGCTGAGGAAACAAGCACACAAAGCCTTCTAATCTGTACTTCTGCATGCTTAAGGCTTAAATAGTTTTCCACTTAAATCAATGGGCCTAAGACACAACCTTCCCTTACAAGCCTATTCTTGCTTTAATATTCTCAGACCATCATGGCTACAGGAACACTATTATGATGTCCCAGTAACACTTTATAATCATTTTGTTGTTAACTACCACACTCAGCTCTATGTGCCAGCAACACTAGCCTGGCAGTACACTGCTCTGTTCTCTATGCTAGTTCTTTTCCAGTTCTATTTTTAATAAGCCATCAAAATCATCAGTTTTTGTACAATTTTAATACATTTCTCTATTTTGACAACAACACTTAAATTTGGGTTAGTGAGTGCATTCATCTACTTTTTGTTAACGAGATTATCAGCAAAACTGCAGACCAGATAGTGCCAAGACTGACCCTAAAAACACTGTTTTAACCTGAATGTCTTCTCTTTCGAGACCCACTGCAATCACTTCCTTAGCAAATGTTACTTTTGTAGTAGGTTACCTGAAGAAAACAGAGCTTTTTACAGGGAGGAAGTGAGTTATTACTTGAAGTAATGCACCTCCAAGAGCACCCCTGGCCTTTTACAGTAGCAAATGCAGGGTTCCTGCAAGCCCAGTCCTTTCTGTCTCTTGACTGTGTGATTGTCCTCAGGCTTCAGCTGCCTCTTCCCAAAGAGCAGAGCAAAGACTTTTTAACATCTATGTGCCACAAAGAAAGAATACCTAGACCATTTTAAGAAATAGTCATTTGGCTAGTCGATCTTGACTTATCCTTTTTTTTTTTAATCCTTTTTTGTTGTTGTTTTTAGGTAATTTAAGCTAGCCAGGAGTATAGTCTTGAGTGGATGATGAGCCCTTTAACCTTTTTTTCCTGAAACAGCTGCAACTCAACTACATCACACGAAAGAAAAATTCTTTTAAACACACTATAAACCATATTGAACCATGTTAGCAAAATTATGAATTGTTGCTATGACCCAAATGAAACACATCCAGTTAAAAAACAGTTTGACGCTATAAAGAGAATGCACTTTGGTCTCAGGTGCCACCTTAAATATTTGTCTGTTATCTTATAGGATAGCAATACGTAATATTTATCCATAACATAAATGAATGCTACAAAATATAAAATATTGCCCCTATGCATAATAAAAAGAGAGAAAAATCATATTAAGTTTACTTACTTGGTTAAGTATATCTTGTTTCTGTTATGCATGCAAGAAAGAAAGAGCACACATGCATTAATGAAGTACAGTAAAACCCAGACTCTTTTTTCTGTATTAGAACCACTTTAATTAGAAGATTAGTGAAACTGAGAAACAGGTTTAAAAGATGACATAAAATAATCCATTTTCTTGAATTTGCAGGCACCAGGAAAAGAGTCCTAGTCAGCATTATAGCCTTGGTTAATTAGACAGCATAAGCAATTTATTTTTAACCATGCAATCACAAATATCCAAGGAAAAGAAAATAAATACAATGTTTGCATCTTGTGTAAATGAAAAAGAAAATACTTGTTGTCAAGAATGTTAATGAAACAATTTAATCAGAAATCAATACAGTGATAAACACTGCCTTAGGAGTCATTGCCACATGCTGCTTCTGTTTCTACTTCTACTTATTTTTACAAAGACACTGTACTAACTTTCTACATTCTTCTACATTGTCCACAGGCTGCTATGCACACATACGTATTAAAGTGATATTATCTTAAAATTCCAAATACTATTACAGACTATGTACTGCACCCTGTCTGGTTGTCGGGCTGGGGCTCCTCCATACAACTTCCATCCTCACTCTTCCTGCCCTGGCTAACCCCCAAAGATGTAGGTGGGTAGCTAAGCAGGTCCACAAGAAATTATGATGCACTCCAGCGCATCAGCCAGGACAGACGATCCATCAAGAGGCTCAGCCTGCAAGCACTCAGTGCTGTGCTTCTGCTACCCAGGCTAGATACAGTCTGTAGCTCACTGTACTTCCTTAATCCTTGCTAGCCTATTCAGCACTCTCCACCAAATAAAATGCCTGGAATTAATTAATTTAGACAAATCTCAAATGATTTAGACACTATTTAGACACATTTTCCAGAAGGCTGATCTTAACATCCCTATAACTCTTACATGAGGTGTAAAATCTAGTCTTAATTAATGTTGATAACAACATACATATACAAGGGGGCAGGAGGGCAGAGGTTAATTAGTGTTTGCAGTTTTAGTCATCTCCCTTACACTGAAAGCTAGGGTAAAAGCAACAGTGACAGCTCCATATATAAACTCCCTATACTGGATGACCTGCTGATAATCAGCTTCACCATTTCCACTAAGCCCAAAAATCATTCACTCAACAAGATACAAAATAATGAAAAAACAATCCAGATGATTTCAGGTGACAAGCTTTGAATATCCATTGCTTTTCGTTTGCTATTTCTGTCCCATTAAATCGGCTTGTGATTAAAAAAATAATAGTAATACAGAAGCAATAGAGAGGTATAAATTTCTGAGCCCTTTAAGCAGAGAGAAGCCTGAAACAAGAAGTTCTTAAGCCTTTTTCTTAAGAACATAAATACATCACACTGAAAAATGTCCTGGCACAGTTCTGTGTCCCAGGTTTATTAGTCTAAAAACTGACATATCTTTTTACAGATTTTTGACAACACTATACTTGGAAAATAGTTGGAGTGCTTATGAGATAATTATCTAGGAAATAAAGAGCTAAATGGTAACATGCTGGTATCTTCTACAAAACAAAACACTGGATTCTTAACAGTTTAAAATTTTATTTCTATAGCATGGAAGGAGAAAGCTATCTCATAACTGATTTTAGCTGGAGCTTTGTATCTTTGGTATCTCAAGCTGCCCATGTTAAAACACTTAAAAAAAAAATCAGGTAATAATTACGTTAGTTAAATAGTACTTCCAACACAGACAGACATCATCTGATCAGGTACAGTCAGCTCTCAAATCATCTTGTGAATATTTTAACCAGGTAGCAGGCTGGGTGAACACCAAAAATGTGCCCACACACCCATGCTTTGTGCCAGGGCACTTGAGCCTGCCTGGGGTTATTCCCTCAGCTGCAGAAGAATGTAATTCCACCTGCTGTGCCTCCAGCTCGGCAGCTTATGGCATGAAACCTGAGCTAATAAATCCTACTGAACCCCAACACTAGCTTTGCTGCTAGCTGTATTTTCCTTTTGCTGCTCTCCCTGAATTTTGAGTGCTAAGCAATGCAGTGCAAGAGCTATTGGCAACAGCCTGAATCCAACATGGGCAACCCGAGCAGTGGTGAATACACCGATCCCTGCTGAAAACAGTGGAGACGCTGTAGGGAGTTTGGTTTGCTTTGCCCTTCCCTTTGCAGCCTCCCATCTTGCCTTTTGGTTTGGTTGCTGCCCCGCTCCCCGTGTCCCTGTGCTGCTCCATGCAGCAGGATGCTCTGTGCAAACAATTTTAGAAATTAAGAACCACAGGAAACACTGCATGTGGCCAGGGGTGTCTGCTAATCCCAGTTTTGTGCAGATTTTGCCAGGTCCACTTGACTTCAGAGGAAGCTGCTGTCCCAGGTGCCCATATCACTCACTTTTCACCACGACTCATTCTCCATATACCCCAAAATTAAAGGGTTAGTTAAAGACCATTAAAAGAGCTTAATTTTACAACTTACTTTAAATACTGATCTGTTTACACACCAATATTGATATATTTATAATATGTATTACCTACGAGACAACAAGTATTTAAATATATTCACAAATAAACCATTCGCTTGTACTTTAAAAGCCTGTATTTCACAAAACTGAAAACTTGTCTGGAAAGTGAAAAGAAATGAAAAATTTCAAGAGAAAAAATGAGAATTAAGAAAATTTTAAGACAATTTTAAAATATACATTAGGAGTACAAAGAAAGCTGCAGAAGTCAAAAAAGAAAGAGTAAATACTGAGTTTGTAAATTAACATTTCACATGTTTCTAAAAAAATTATTTAGATTCCAACAGGAGTCAGTAAAGGGAAAACACACAGCCTGCCACACTGGAGAAAAAATGAGAAGACCCCAGCATTCGGATCTTGTTTAAAAGATAACACTACTACAATGAGGTATGAAATACTTCCCTCAGAGAGTAGAGAAAAAAAAAATTAAAATCAGTAAAACAACAAATGCTATGCTGTTCTAAATTCAAAGTGTCAAACAACATTTCAATATTTCATTGGGTTACAACTAGCTTGCTTGACAACAATTCTTGACTTTTACATCCTGAAGGGAAGATCAAAGCATTTTCACAATGATTGGTTCATTCTTTTGTTTAACATTCCACACAACACAAGCAGAGTAAGGAAGATTACAGAAATAGGTGTTTACTGAGATACATTTTGAATCGCACTTGATAGAAGTGATATAAATTACAATCAAGAGTATCAAAAAAAAAAAAATCCAGCTTTTTTGACCAGACAAAAATAGAATATTTGCTTTAGGAGTGAATCCGTAGCCACAGCACACACATACAAGTGTTTCTTCTGCTAAATTCTTTGCTTCACAACACGAGAATGTATTTTGTATTAAAGGATATACCTATACATATGAGAAGCAGAATTTAAAAAGAAATCTGAACTGAACGGTTTAAAAAGAAATCTTAACTGAATACATCATCCTTCTATAATCTTTGAAAATATGCCTAACGTTTCCAACATTCAAAACAATAGGGAAATATATTAAATTTACCCTAACATTTTTATTTTAAATTTAAAAAAAGAAAATGCCTGTGTAAACTATAAACTATTCAATAGTTCTGCACAATATGATGTTATAAATGATTTATTATTTAAAATACACATATTTTTATTTTTTTCAAACAGACCAATCACCCCAAATAGCTGATTCATGAGTAATCTTCTATTCCTAAATGTTTAGAGTTGCCATAACACTTGTAGGTATTTTCCCCACCATTTTTGACCATCAAAAAAAGAAGAAAAATTACCCCTTCAGGATTATATTTTGCTAGCACTCCACTGCCATGGAATTCTTCCAAGACATCCTTAATTTTCTTGGTGGAATCTAGACAAGGAATAAAGAGAAAAAATGAAAATACAGAAAACTGATTTACATAAAATGAACTGTAATTAGAAAGGCAACAACAAAATGGCTAATAGCTTTTCTGAAAGCACATTAATAATTTCCTCTAGTTGCAAGAGAGCTCCCGGCACAAAGAAAATGAGAACAAATTGTACCCTCTCACCAAACACTGTAAAACTCAGCAAATAAACACACGCACACAAAAATCGCAGATGCATATACTCTTTGACCCAAACCTTGATTGCTGTTGGATAGTATATTTCTGAAGGATTGCTTTGCAAGGACTATTTCAAGTCACTATTTTTTTTTTTTTTTTTGTCCTTGAAACATGAGTTAACAGTGGAACTTGCTCATTCTCAGCAGCATTACTAAATCTCCTCTGGCATAGTTGCCAATGAGTAAAGGAGCTGTCAGAGCAGTGAGACAATATCAAGTTAAAGGGAAAGGTCACGGAAAAATCTTTTTCTCAAATCATGTCACAGGAAAAACGTTGCTACTGAAACCCCAACTTTTGCAAACCTCTAAAATATTCTAACCTCTAAAATATTCTAATATTCTAAACTGCTGTCAGCTATAATAGCTTTGGGGAAAATTTTGTATAACAGAATTGTGCAAAACTGCTCTAGTTCAGCAACACATTTGCCTTTTAACTCATCCATTTTGTTTATTTCAAGTTACTTGTCTACTTGCAAAACAAGAGTCAATTCACTAAGTAGCCACTGCATAAAAGCCTAAAACTCAGGTTATTTTAGAATATCTCATGCACTTAATCAACCTCTCCACCTTGAACAAAAAGAAATGTAATTCATTTTTTTTCTTTAAATACAACATTCAGGTACATAACGGCCAAATGTGCATTATGGCCATAACCCTGCAATAAACCATGGACCCTAATGAGTAGCCGATTCATTACAGAAGCAAACAGGTATCCTGAATGGCTGCACATTTATTTCTATGGCAAAATCTGGAGGGAAAGAACGCAAACAAAAAGAAAGGAATAAAAACAGGACTGTCAGCAGTGTGTTGGACATTAGCAACTCATTAAAGAAATTACAAATAACAAAACCCAGTCTTACTAAGTTTTTAATTTTATCAACAAAATAGAGAATTGTAAAAGCTTTTAAGAGATTAAGAAATTCCTCAACTATAAATTGGCTCCAATACCTTTATTTAATAAACTATGTGACTTGAGAGGAGAAAATACGACAGCAAAGAATTAAAAAAAAAAAATGTAACAGTTTGCAATAGCTTTGAATAGGAGGAATTTCACAAGGGTAAAGTTCAATTTCAAGAGGTGATAAAGGACAGCATTTTAGGGAGGGTAGGTATCAGAGTTTAGGTTGCAAAAAGAATGGCTTCTGCCAGTGTCAGTCATTTTCTAATCCTTTCTTAAGTGAAAACACCTGATACTTTCTGCGTGGCACAATACAAGGGTTTATATGATTAATCAGATATATTTTGACTTTACCTGTCCAGTTGCAACTAATCAAATTTCCCTTGACATGTGGGCAGTCATGATAAATACTTATTTGATAAACAGCCATCTATAATTTTACTGCTACGTGATCCTAAATATAGCAAACGATTTCAACTTTATTGCCTAAACGAATAAAGAACCAAAATCTGTAATCAAAGAATGAACTAAAGAAAAAAAAAAGAAAAAAAAAGTTCTGTAAGAACTATAATTAGAAATTACTCAGTTAGACATTGTTTTCTGATTAGGATAAGCAGAGAGATTGATAACCGACAGCAAGTTGTATTTCTCTTGGGCTTGGAAAAGCATTTCAAAATGCTTTTCAGTAGTTGTATGAACACACAAAGCACTGCATCTTACGGTAATGAAATCAATACTCATGAAAAAGGCAAACTGAACTGAGTAACTGCATGAAAGTGGGGCTTGAAACTAAAATAAAACTTTTTCTTTTTTTCTGATTTTTGGGAAGAAAAGGGGAAGAAGGCAAATATACATGAAATAAGAAGAGAAATCTTCCCACACACATTCTATTACACAAAGAAAATATTCTTCTTAAATTAAAAAATGGCCCACTTGCTAGAGATTTTACAAGAGTTAGCTGAGGTTTTTCTCCTAGGAATGACCACATTTCTTTCATATTTTCCCAGATAGATTCTATTCATCTCTAAGTGAGTATTGTGCCTGGGCAAATGCAATTAAAACTGAAGAAAATAAGTGTTATGTTTCTAATTAAAAATATATTAAATCTTTGCTTTTAATTTTGTTCAGATTCTTCTTAATCAAATATGATTGAGATAGAAACATTCTCTATTACAGCAACTGCGCAACTATTCTGTATTTTTCTGCAAGTCAGCTTAAGGCAGTCTTCCAGAAAGTGTACCAAGTTCCAAGCTTGAAACATCAGTCAAGAAAAAAAAGGGTCTGTGGATCTAATTTCTGCATCAGTTGTCCCAACAGAACTCTTTGAGAGACTTCCGAAGTCTAAACTGGAGCTATATTTATTATACCACACCATACATTCGAAAACTGAGGCAGAACCAAAATCTTTGGTTCGGTCATTCATTTTTCAGTCCATGTAACAGTATCCAAAGAAACCTGAAGAGATTTTATCAAATTCTGTGAAATAACATATCAACATTTTAAGCTGAATGCCAGCTAACAACAGTTTCTGCATGTCATCTCTTCAACAGAGTTGGTGCTCTCTCAACAAAAATAGTTCTCCTTCTACAGTCTCCAAAAGGCAGTAGTAGGAGCATGTTCTATTTTTACTAAGTTGAACTGAAAGGATACGAGTCTCAAGATCATTCTTACCTGGTGACCACATTAAAAACAAACATACAAACAAAAAAGTAGGAGTCTTTATCATAGAAGGTCTATACCCCTAGAAGGGGGTAGAAGGTCTGCCCCCTCAAGGGAGGCAGTGAGAAAGATGGTGCTGGCCTCTCTTCACTGGTGGCCACTGACAGAACTAGAGATAATGGCCACAAACTGAAACACCAAAAGTTCCACAGGAACTTAAGGAAAATTTTTTTTAACAGTGAGGGTGACAGAGCCCTGGAACAGGCTGCCTAGAGAGGTTGTGGAGTCTCCTTCTCTGGAGATCTTCCAAACCCGCTTGGATGCAGTCCTGTGCCACGTGCTCTAGGTGACCCTGCGTGTGCAGGGGGGTTGGACCAGATGACCTCTAGAGGTCCCTTCCAACCTTAAGCATTCTATGGTTCTATGGTTTGAAAACTCTGAGCCAAAAATAAAGGAAACTCCAATCAAGCACTCTCTCAATTCTACTAATAAAAAAAAAAATGCTAGGTAAATGCTTTCTGGCAAAAGTTTCCCAAACTTATACCAAACAGTAACTAAAAAAAAAAAAAAAACTTAATATTAACAATATTATGTAGCTAATATATATATTGCATATATGATGCATAGTATAGTACATAGTACAGCATATACAATATGGACAATAACATAGTATATATATATCATATACTACATATATATATTGTGTGTGTGTGCGTATAGCATAACCCTAGGAAAAAAAAAAAAGTATATAAAAGCTAGAAGACTTTCTGGTAATATAAAGTATACAATTCAAATGATTTCATACTGCATTTTTTCCTGGTGTTTTGCTTTCATCCAAAATTAAGCATCAAATGAATCTTTCTGTACACCAATATTCAACATTTTAGTCAGATATAGTTTATTTAGAATAATATTAAAATAAAAAATCGCACTTCAACAATTGTTTAAGAAATAGAAACTATTTCATAAAACTAGGGTCTCAGCATTAGGACTACCCATTTAGGACCTTTGAAAATTTGTGGGGAGCATTCTATGAATTTATCTTCTTTTGTTCTTTTAGTTTTGTTATTTCTGTATGATATGATAAAGTTATATCTATATGATAAAGCTATTTTGTTCTTTTCTTCTGTAAGCTTTTATGTTGAACAAAAATGCTGCTTCACATATCTTAAAATTATTCTTGTTGGAATTTGACCTTTCTTATCACAGATGTGTAACTTTCTCAATTGCTTAGTCTGGTAAAGCACAGAATGGAAATATAATTCTCATCACCTGTGTGCATATTTGTTCAAGCTTTAAGTCTCCATCCTCCTATCAGGCAAATTTTCTCTGTTGAGCTCAACTTATTCACACAAGCTCTCCCCTTCATCCAAAGTCATTACACCTATCCAAATAAGTAAAGTTATCAGAATTTCACTTTTTATCTCATTTCTCATAAAACTCCCACCACAGAGGTACACATTGCCAAGAGCAGTCTCAGCAATAGTTCTTATTTTATGAACCGCTTCAGTACAAAATAAACCATACAGTTCAAATAAAGAGATAAGTCATAGCATTATGCAAACTTAGGAACATTTCTCTAAGCCAGGAAGACAGACATAAACAGAAATTCACAATCACCCTGCTAACCTTCCAGCTACTCTAGGACAAAGTATGTCTGGATAGTAAAAAGAGCAGCTCCTTCCTGCATTGATAACATACTTAAGTTCTACATTGTTGGTGAAAAATGAAACAAGACTTGTTAATTCTCTTCTTTATATATATATTCTGGTTAGTGAGCAAAACAGATTCTGTGTTCAGGTTGTGTTTTTAGGAAACATTTTTTTTCAAATCCAAAGGACAAATTTAGTCATTGATACTCTTTCCTCCTGCCATACTTGTAAAACAGGTAGTAGAAAAAATTACTAATTCACAAAAGCTGTTTGAATTCAAATTCAAAATTCTTAAAATTGAATTCCTGAAGAGCATTGATGATTTATCAATAACAACAGGTTTTTTTTTCTTTTTTCTTTTTTTAAATGCAAGGTCTAATCAGAGCTTTGGCTGAACTACTTGCTGTCATTTATTTAAAGATAGCTTATTTCCCCATTTTCTCTTCAGTTCTTATTGAAACAAAGTAATAGGAATATATTTTTCACATTCTAAGCACTATTCTCAAACATATGTGATTAGTCCTCACAAGCCTTTCCAGGTCTTACACAGAGAGGTAAAAAATTTCATTCGAGATCTCACTGTTTTATACAATCTTTACTGCCACTTAATTTCCCTCTTCACCTATCTCCATGTTATTATCTCCTATTCCATTGCAAGAAGTTATTTTTGTCTGAGATCTTGATCCACTGCTGCAGCACTTACTGACAACAGATGTAAATCTCACACACGCTATGGGCTAGTTTGTAGCCTATTCATTCTGATCCAAATTATCTACATAATCACTGGAAAATGGCGACAGAAGCACAAGTCTCAAATGTGAACCTGTGTTCTCACTGTTGCCTCTGCACATCGTAGCGACTTACTGCTTTTTGAGCCTTCTCGTTAAATTCATAAGCACCATTCACATGTTCAAAGTTAAATATAAATATACTCTTTAATCTCATCGGATAGCTGTTATCTGTTGTGTTTTTTTTTTTTTTTTTTCCTTTAAGGACAGATTATTTCTGTGCCTAGGTCACTCTCTTTGAAGCTCTCCTCTAAGTTTCTAAGTACATGCAGATATAGCACACAGTCTCTCACTGTAGCACTTAAGTCCCATCTTATCTGCAAAGCTACGACCAGCACAGTAAGAATTTCAGGTACCATTAAATACAGAGGTTTTTGGAGAAACGTTTCATTCTTTTTTTCTCATAATTTTAGTGGTTTTATTTACTCAGTAGGCCCGTGCTTTGAGTATTTGCCCAAAATATCCTATATCTTATATTTTTTTGTTCCTTCTACTTGAAAAGATTTAGATCCTTATCTTTCAACCTATCTTCTGCTGCAATTTGGATAGAATACATCAGTGTTCACTGAGCCAAGGAGATAGAACAGAAGAAAAAGAAAACACGGCCCTGGAGTTAGAGCTTTGCCTTGAGAAGGTGAGACATTTGGATTCCCAGTTTCTGCTCCAGTGAGTCTGGAGAAAAAATAGGCTAGGTATGATGCAGAACTGGAAAGCTAATACTTCATAAAAGAAATGAAGCTAGATTTCACAGACATTTTATTTTAAAATAAATCAAGACTTCAGAACAACAGACATATAGATAAGACTTGAGCAAATGTTATTTGCTTCAGCCTAAAAACAAATTAAATAAAACAATAATATTAGAAATAACAGGCCTGCTATGACATGTTGAGTGCCTGATTTTTTTCTTAACTGTTGCATGTTTTAACCAAGCACTTTTACATACCAAGTGCCAAACCCTTTAAAATGTAGCTCAGAATAAAAATTATGATTTATTTTACAAAATGCTCCAACTTTACATGAGGAAGACTGAGCACTCAAGACTAGAAGTCCAGGTACCAATTTTCCATACCTGGAAATACTGACCAGTAGGAGAAATCACATTCCTCTCCATTCTCACCCTATGAGCCTCAAAACCCTTAAAAAGAATAAAAACAACAAAATCCAAAGAAAAAAGAAAAAAAAAAACCAAATCCTTTCCCCTCAAAACTAAGAATTATGTAAAAACGAGGTTAAATGAGGAAGCAGGTATACACACAAAAGTGTTTTACAATGTAAAGTGAAATAAGCACTACAGAGCAATAGATTACAAGGAAATCCGTTGTAAATGCAGATGTTCAATGCATTGGGCATCTTAATGTTTTTTTTTCGTTTTTATTTTATTTTCATAGTTGATATTTGCGATCAAAAGACATACTGTGGCCTTGAAAACATCCGAGCTGAGAAAGGGACCACTGTGCAGCTGCCTAAAGGTGCCCTCTCCTCATGACTTGCTGCTGGTGATGTCTGTGTGACCCTCCCTAAGACCATGAATTTGAGGGGCTGCACCCCAAGCAGACCACACTTACACCGACTTCTGTGAAAACCACTAGTAAAAAGCTTCCTAAAAAAATGCAGGCAGCATTGGGTGATGCTGCTCAAGTAAGGAAAACACACTGGAAGGAAGAAGCAAGGTACTCCAGGGCATCTGAGCAATTACAGGTAATTTCTCTGCATTTTTAGAAACAGTCTGAGGAGCAAGAAAGAAGAGGAAAGAAAAAAAAAAGACAGATCTCAACCTAATGACCTTTTCCATTTTAATACTGTTTTACAAGCAGTTTATCGAATTTCCTGGGGATTCCTTGGCTCCCTAAGGGACAGAAAATCAGGAACTGAAGCTGCCCGAGGCCAGCTCTGAGCAATGGGTCTGGGAAGGGGATGGGGGCTTGGGCTCCCTGATGCCGAGGTATGAGCATTGACAGGAGGCTGGTGGCACCTTTGGGACCCTGGCACATTGTTTCTTGAAAAACACCTTGCTTTGACACCAGAAAGGGCTAAATGTCCCTGGAGGCCCCCCAGGTCTGTCATGTTTTTTTCTTTCCCTCCCTCATTTCCTGCCTGTTTATAGGGGCTTGCCATATCTGGTAGAGGCCACAGGCTCATAACCCATCCAGGTAGAACAATGATAAAACAAGTCTCTATTAAAGTAAGGACGTAATGCTACTAGCAATGTATTTCACCCCAAACATCAGCTCTAACTAGCTTCCTAACAGGGAAGAATCAAATCATTTTGGTCTGTAGTTTATCAGGAATAAGCAAAAGCAGGGAATGGCTTTGTAATTTTGATATTATTTACGCTGCCTTTGACATTTGCATTTTACAAAGTAGTTTGACCAATTTTATTTTTCCTCCTATTTTTTCTTTATGATTTCTAATATCAATATGTTAAACAGGTTTAAACTACAGCTTCAAAAATTATTGAACAGGATATATGAGAGTACAGTATAGTCTTTCATAAGATCTACTTATATATTTGAACACACACAATTTTGGTGCAGTTACTAGAAAAGTGATCAGTTATAAGAAGTTTTTAATTTTCCCTTCAAAGAGATAGACTGCCACTGCATAAACTTATGCATTTCAGGGGTGAATTGTAGCTCTGTTGAAATTACGACAACACTTCCAAGCTTAACATGAAAAGGCCTTTTTTTAGTATACATCAAGTTATATTCTTACAAATAGAGCAATATAAACATGTAAGTGTTAAAATGAGGGAAGATTTAAAAAAAAAAAAAAAATAGGTGATTGTTTTTTTTCTACGTGTTTCTGATCCACTAAGATACATGTATCTTTCATTTCAAGATTTATCCACCATTACAAAGAAATGTTCTTTAAAAGCAAAAGCTGTAGTTCTTGTTATTATGATTCTCTAGTTTTTATCTTAAGAGCAGAGGCTTCGAATACTTATCTAGACTGTAAAACTGAATTAGCAACAGAAGCACACCGTGCTTTGAATTATTTTCTGTTCTCCCATTACCAAAGGGCAAAAAATCATGCTGTTGTAAGAATGGTACATTGACAAATACAAAGATTCAGGCATACATTTAATGCATTGCAGGTTCTGCTCCCCAGCATACAAGGTGTTAATTCAGTTATATGGCACTGGTAAAACTGAAAAACATGTTTCAGGTGCATTAACTTAGTTATTAGCCTGAATCTGAAATTTTACTAAAAATACAAGTATGTTCTTAATAGCATGATACCACCAAAAGCAATTTAGATTCCATATATTATCATTAAAATAACTGGTTGCCTCCCTGTCTCATTGTGGGAGACAGTATATAAATCAGATGTCATCTGCAGCATAATAATTAAGATTCTTTCAAGTATTTGTGTACCTGCCCTCTTTCAATATGTTGTTGAAGCTGCTAATCTTGGTTTCTTGTGAATGAGTTATGTATTTCTACAAAAGGACAGAATCTAAATTAGGAAATTGTTACTTATGAACATTTTCATACAAAATTACCTTGATGTAGGGAACCTGAAATGACAAATCAATCCCAAGATTATTATTTTGACTCATTTCTCATTATATATATATATATATATATATATATATAATATATAATATATAAATAAATCATGAGATTTTAGCTGGTGTGGAATGCATGAAAATTGGCTCAGTAATATTTTTATACCTCTTCTCAATTACCAGTAAAATCATGGAAATGCATAAACACACTAAAACCATGGTTCCCAACTACTATATGCAGTTAAAGCTAAAAGATATACAGCAGTAACCATACTGTCTCCTTCACAGTAACATTAAGATTGCAAGTAACTGTGAGTGAAAAAGAGGGAAGTTAATTACACATTATATGAGAAAAATGTTTGAGGTTCTGTGTGGATTAAAGATAATGCATACATGAGCACACGTGCAGGAAAACGAACAGTAGCACAGTAGCAAAACCAGACCTTTCACAAGTAGTAATGTTTTACTACATATCCTCTGCAACAGATTAAAACCCCACAGGCAGCCACACATCATGTGAACAGTTATTTTAATACCCTATGTATTTGAAACAGGCCAAGTGGAGAATCAAAACATTCAAGTCTAAGATCTTCACTACCAAACCTTTCTTCATTAAAAGCATCTTGACATTTGTAAAATCATTAAGAAATGCAGTTCAGCTGAAAAAATTATTTCTGAAAATAACCAAGGTCCCCCTGGCAATTTCCCACTATCCCATATTGTCTCTTTATCAAAGGGCAGAGAAGAGGCAGATGCTACTTGTTCCTGTATTCTATTTTTTGCTTCCTGTTATCTCTATTATTTTTGTCCAATTATTTGGAACTTACATAACTGCTAAGGGAGGAAAAAAGTGGAGACAATGCAAACAAGATGTAGAGCTAGACTGCTGCAAGGAAAACGCTTTTACCAGACAGATGGATTGGAATATATTACAGTATTCTTCTAAGTAAACCATATTGCCACAAAGTATGTGGATAAGTAAAAATTACTCTTATAGCATCCTCATTGTTTTCTTTGGATTATACTTTTATCTGTCCCCATATGGAACTTCTAAATGACATGAAAGAGAAATTCAGTCTGACTGGCTATATTAGTCAAATGGATGGTGAGAACTACTCAAATAATCGATTTATAAAACCATATCATAACTATATATGTTTGATGTTAACTATTTAATTGCTTTCAGTCTCTTCAGTATTTTAATCTCATCATTTATCTATAGAAATGCAAGTTAACAAGATGTATTTTTGTTTCCCTAATACTTCAGCCTTCTTTCATTTTAACTCACTCTTGAGCACACTGCTGACCTTTAATAATTCAGTTATTAACCATTAACTGTTTTGGATTAGAGTTAACATATATGTAAAAGGTACTTTTTGTTTTCAGGGTTTACTATTCATGTAAGATTGTATGTTTGTTCCATGGTCTTGGATTATACACGATGAAGGTTCTTGCACTTGCTAAATATTTGCAGTAGTAGTAGTAGTAAACAGGTTTGCCATTTTTGGTTCTAAATGATCCCTTAACTTTTATTCTTAGTGATTATGTGTTTGGAATCATAGTAAAAAGCAGCTGCTAAATTGTTTACTAGCACCTACTGTCCCCAAGACCCAGAAAAAAATCAAGCCCTGACAATTCTATTTAAAGCTTTTCAACATTTACAGGAAACGTTATCAAAACTTTTTCAAGCTATGTAGTTGTACAGAAGGCTTGCTGATATTCTCTACCATTTCCCCAATTTTGGTACACCTGATTTCCACATGAATATAGTCATATATATTAAACACCTAAATATACATATAGAGAAACTAAAATGGAAGGGCTTGGCAATAATCTTCGCTTCATAATTTCTGTTAGGTAAATTCAAACTCCCTTTTGCATTCAGCATGGTATTGACTGACATAACCTACCAGTCACCATAAAAAAAAAAAAGGATTAAGGTTGACTTTGTGAACTGGAGAAGGTAAAGAGGGAAAGTTTCTTCTCTACATTCTAAATATTCTATACATATATATAATTATACATATATATTCGTACACATATTCTACATTCTATATATTTTTGGATATCATAAACAGAATTGGTCACTTGGAGCATCATGCATTAAGGATATTTCTAGTCTTGTTTTTTATTTTATTTTATTTTTAATTCCAGTTTATATAGCAAGAAATTGCCTGAAGCTTCACAGTTTTCAATAATCCTGTTTAAAATAATTTTAAATCATTCTTGCTTCTATGAAGCCTATTCAATTTGTGTTTCCTTTATGGAAGGTTTTTATTTTTGCCTGGGTTGAACATGCTGACACTCTACATTAAGGGTTCTAATTTTTTACTGTTTTTGCTGAGAATCCTGCCAAAATTCCATTTTGAATACAATTTTGTATATTCATCACAGGATTGCAGGTGTTGCTGCTTTGGAAACATTAACGTCATATGAAGCATAAAGTTAGTCACTGGTAAAATCACAGATGTTTTGCCCATAAAACTAAACTGTTAACAAGATATCTGGCCTAGAAGTCACTGCTTCCCAAACACAGCTAATTACAGTCATGGCCTCATGGTGAGATTGTTCCCACTACAGTATCACTTACACCTTCAGCTATGTTATAAGGATACTAAGAATACATCACTAAACCGTTAGAATTACAAATTACATCCAAAAGGCTACAGACTGAACTGTCAGGACACAATCCAACTTCTGGACTAATACTGCTTGCCTAATGCCCATGGGCTTGAAGTGCAATGTGATGTGTAACAGGTCTGATCCGTGACTATGAATTTGTCTTAATTATGTATTAGGAAGTCTAAGAGTTTTTCTAGTTCCATTATTATAGGAAAGCAACAGCATAATTAATTAAGGTTAATATCTGCTCATTTATTTTAAGAACTGCCTTGCAAACCTATGCTGGAGATCTGTTTTATGTTTGGTGTTCTGGGGAACTAATATGTTTTAAGCACCATTTCCATAAATCCTCTACCAGTGGAAATCCAAAAAAAAAAAAAAAAGGTTTCCATACAAGCTATCTCTGAGTTTGAAGAAGATTCTGTTAAACAAACTGCTCTCTTTCAGCATTGTTATAATAAGTCTTCATTTTGTCAGTATTAAATAGTTTTCCCATTAATTAGCTTATTTATCTCATTAAATTTCTTAAGAGACTTTATGGGAAATATTGATTGTAACTGAAAAACAATACTCTGATGAGAGGCAAACAGTATAGGAGAAATGTACTATGCAGGGGATACCAAGTAAAGGAAAAGCTCATAAGGATCAATTTACATTCCTCGAGAGCTATATTCTAATGATTCTTGCTTGATGTATCCCTAGTTCTTTCCTTTTTCCTATAAATACATGAGATGTGAATTCTACCTCTTCCTTAGCTTGAATGGATTTAATCCACTACCTCTTTGATTTATTACCAAAAGTTCACACAGGGCAGCTCTCTGCTGGATTTACTGGCTCAGGATGAGAAAGTTCAGACTCCTTCAGGAGGATGCATCTACCCAACCTGGCTACCAGATAGTGCAGAAGTTGCATTTGTTCAGATAAGAGTCTGTAGCCATTCATGAACACACAACTCGCCGTCCATCACCTGAGCTCTCCTTTGCCTTGAGACCCCTCTCATAGTTTGCTTCTTTTTTAAAAAGTTTCAGTAACTTTTAAAAGCATTGGCTTGATTCTATTCTTAAAAAATTAAAGGCTTTCATTGATTTCAACAAGAAAGAAAAGGCAGACGCAAGGCTAAGCTTCATCCACTCTGCTGTCAGTGTTTCTTTAAATAGAATTAATCCACGCTGACAGAATATTTGCTCAGGTAAGTTTCCTCTTTCCTTTAATATCTAGGATTTTATACTTAGCAGATGAATGTAATTTTGGGAACAACGACTGAAAAGTTATGCACAGAAACATAAATGAGGTGGGAAGATAAGCAAGTAGAGAGGTATTCAAAGGCTTACAGTACTTGGCAGTGACATATTTACCAAATCAAGTGCCTTCAGTTATGCAGAAAAGTTAAAATAAAAAATGTAAAGCAGAAAGGCGATTAAAATTTTGTGAAACAACAATCTGCAAAAAAAGTAGATGATTCTCATTTGAGACATTGAAGTATTTTGTCTTTAATAAGTATACTCCAAAAATATGTAGTGTGTATATAAAAAAGCTAGAAAGCCAACAACCTAGCAAAAATAAAAGACAGCATATCTTCAGATTCATACACAAATAATACCACAAAAAAAAAGAAATTACAAAGAATCATACCAAATAAGATAAAGAGCATGTTAAATAAGTGCCAAAAGAAAATCTGCTATAGTAAATTGAGTTAACTTGATTTTCCTGCTATTTTCCAGCATTTCTTACATTCACAGTATTTTTAGCCACCAATTAATTTTCTGCTGTAAATTGTTGGTTAAATATCCAAAGAAATTGCATAGATAAGGCAATAGTTCCTTATCAAGGCTCAATAACTTTTACTATTATAAGAATATTTTATTCAAAATAATTATCTTATGTTTGTTTTGAATACATGCTAAAACATGCTTTTATCAATAAAAAAGCAATTGAAAATACAAACCTATAGAGGTTGCTATACAACACAAGGGCTCAGGACTCTAGGTGGAGCCTAACAGGATGGGAATCTTTAAAAGAAAACATGCCGGTGTACTTTTTTTATTTAACATTATAGGACAGCAGATGCCATTTACAGCAATAATCGTTGACCAATACATCAGCACACATATATTTTGTTTGGTTACCCTTTTATTTCTCAAAAATCTCTATTTAGGTTGGTTGGATACCATCTCTTTGCCATTCAAATAACAACTTAAGTCTAAACAAGTGTTTTTCCATCTTTGTAGTTTTTTAAAACATCATAAAAAGGGTCACTGAAAGCTTTAGTAACAAGGACAGAAGATGACAGAGCAACGACCGGATCTTTAGTAAGAGCCCATTCTCAGGCTCCTGTTAGCTTTGTCTCTCTCACCTCAGTATAGTCTAAGCAGATCTCTATAACTGTAGTGAAAATCTTTTTTTTTTTTTTCTTTTTTACCTCCATCTTACAGGTCAGTATCAAATATACTGAAGATGGCGAAGATGCTTCCCTTGATAACAAGGGAAGGCATTCCCTATACTGAAGCCAAAGTTATTACTGTGGCTCCTTTACAGGACTGAAGGTAGAGATATAATTACAGTTTACAGCACAGACCTCAATTTCTCAAATGGATGTTGAAAAGCATAATGAATTCTCTTCTGGAAAAAAAATGCTCTAGAAATATGAAAGGTAGCTTAATTAAGCCATTTGTCTTAAAACTGCATTAGATGTAATCACACTGACTGTAATGTGAGCGTAGTTCAAGTTAAACGTACAGCCCTTTGCCTATATCAAAGATCAAACTTTTAGCCCCTTTCTACTCTATAGAAAGAGCATTTTTATGGTAGGTCCATTATAAAATAGCACATTATTTATAGGAAGATCTTAAAGAGTATATGTTTTACTGATTTATCCCACATAGGACAATTACAGGTTAGCAGCCAGTATGGACAATTAATATATGTATAATAACAATAAATCCTCTAATTCTTATAAAATAAACTTTGTTATTTACTTTATTGTCATAATCATCATCAGAGATATCACTGTTTGTCTGTCAACATTATCAATCATTAGCTATTCCTGGCAAATTCACCAAGAATTTCCTTATTAAAATCTTGTTTCCACACTAGAGATGATGTCCCCATCTCTAGTTACATCTTTCCTTATAGCTTGGCTTAAATCATTTCTTTCAGAAAACCTGCAGCAATCAATAACGTTTGGAGAATGAATCGCTTACCTTCTCCAACCCATCACACTACAAACAAAAAACCTACAGAAGTGATGAATCGAATTACTTACTAAAATAACTTTTCTTTGAAGCCACCTATGCTTCAAAATACAAAGATATCATACGAAGCTAAATGCAATGTATTATTAAGAAGGAAAGGATAAATGTTTTAATTATGTGTACTGACTATAAATTTATATTCAACTTGATATAAGCTTATTGTATAAGCTTATTGAAGTGTTTTATCAACATGTAGTATAGAAACAAAGGGATTAAAACAAAATTAAGGTATCTGACTAGCTAATTTCTGTAAAACATAATGACAGTGCTTAATACATAATAGAATACCAGTAACATGACACTGGCATTCATCAACAGAATGTTGCCATAAACAGAAGGCAACATAACTCTAATGAACTAATAATGTGCTCAAGTTCAGCATTCACATTTATATTGCTTCCTAACCCATTTAATTCTCTCACAGTGTGCTCACACAGGTTTATTTTTTATGCATCAGTTAGGAAGTTTGCCATTGATACTGTCCAAGGCATCCAAGACCAAGATAATTTCAATAAAGAATGATCTGACAGAGTAGAAGAAAACAAAAACATACATGAGAAGGAAAATAAGGACAAAGCAGTAATCACCAAAAAAGGGATAAAAAGAACAAGAGAAGACTAAAACAAAAAATGAGGAGAATGAAAGGTTAAGAAAGATTAAGGAGATGAAAAATGATGAGAAAAAATGGAAGAGGAGAGAAAAGTTGTTTCTTCTGGCTCATCTTTTCTCCTTTCTTTCACTCTCTCTTCTTGGCCTTCCTCACAAATTAAAAACAAGGCATTATTAATTAATCTTAAGAGAAACAGCTAAGCAGTGCTCGATCATTTATAAGGACCTTAGAGCGACTAGTCAAAAGATGAGATCACATTTCAAAGTTTCCAGATCCCTTAACTCTTGCATGATCTAAAAGTATGACTCCATTGCAGAATGAAGTCATTCCATCAAAAGCTCTATCCACGAGGAAAAAGCATTAAAAGTTAACATTAGAGCTTTCAAGAAAATAGGAAATTATAGTGGCGCGCAGAACCTGACTTTTGCACAAGTACAAGTTCCATAAGTCTGATTAATAAAATGATTGTAATATGGGATTGTAATTTAAATTAAATAGTTTAATTTAAGGAAATAATAACAAGAAACAAGAAGATGTTTTGAGATTAATTCACTTAAAAACAGAGGAGTTGATGGGAACCAAAGTTGCATTCCAAGTTAATGGGAGAGCAAACCATCACTGAACATTTTGGCTCAGCTCCTTTTGAGACCAAACTTAATAGGCACAGATTGCCTTGGTTCAGGAAAAATCCTGAGAAGCTGTAAAACTGGTGGATTTGGTTATAAGACACCAGGAACAATGTAGAAAGTAGGAAAACTAAGTTAGATTTCAGGGACTCAGGAGCTGCTTAAGAGTTCTGTGAAAGGATGACAAAGGACCTTTTAATGACTGACTCTTTCTGTTATATTTTCCTTTAGAATTAGAAAAACAATATTTTTGAATATTTCTGCTATAAATAGGCTGCTGCAGAACACTTTAACCCAAGGAAGCTATATCTGAAAGAAAGACATATAAGTGCTGGTTGTGCTAGGCATGCCATAAGTGCTTTATACAATAGACAGTATCTTATGAACATGCTTAAGAATTTGTATATCTAGACATTTTATCTCAAAGAATGATAAATTCTTTCCTTGATAGCAGCATAGGAATGAGAAGTCTCTGGGGATGAGCTGAGAAGAGTGTGGTTTCCCTTTAGCTTATACCAGATTTTATTAGGACTAGTCTATTGTATATTTTAAATATCACTATGTAGACAAATATATAAAGCAACTGCAAGCAGATGACACGCTTCCCTAAAAACTTCATGTTTGGTCTCTCCAAGCTGGGCTGTTCCCACTCTTCCTGTAGCAGCTGTCCTATTATGTCCCTGTTTGCTGTTTTGCAAAACAGATACATTTTCAAATGTTATGGGGTTCTGATACAAAATCTATAGCCACGCTTCATGCTTAAGTTTCTCATACAGCAATGTTTTATTTTCTTTTCTAATTTGTAAATAGAGCTTATTCCAGACTCTGCATTCAAAATGACGAGAGTAAATGACTTACTAGCTTTCAATATGTATGAGATCATGGCTTCAAGGTAGGACAAATAAAGATACAGTCTCCTGAAAGTAGTGACGCACAATCCTCTGCACTATTAAGAAAGATGCCATATCCTTGTCAGATTATCACAAGCTCAGTGTCACCACTCAGTGACAGCAAACCGCAAAACTGAATGAATTCATGTTAGTCACACTAAAAAATAATAATAAAATCTACAAGACTTTTCTGACTTTTCTAACAAACTCTGAATCTCTATGAATCTCTCTCTCATGCTCTACCTATATATATATATATTTATATATATATATATATAAAAACATTTTGCTTTACTTCTTCTTTAAAGTGAAATATTCAAATACTTAATTCTGCAAACGTCCACAAGAATTTTTTCAATAAGAACACTGAAATGTTTTGTTTCATCAAAGCAATTTGTTGTTTTATATGCCTACAAATTGCACTATTATGTAAAGATATTCTGACTAGCTTTAGTCAGGCACTGGAGGAGTTCTACAGCTCCAGGATGATCACATTAGGAAACTGAAAATAAACTCCAGCAGTGCCATGACATCCAGCTTACTGATGGTTTCTCATTCAGGAATCCTTACCCTACATTGCAATCTATGCTATAAGCACATTGCTTCTCCGGGAAATAGCATTCCCAGATATCCTAGATTTACATTCCCCTAAGAATATCTCAGTCAGAGGCCAACCTTCATATGCACTCACCAAATCCCTGTAAGCTGCATGCTGTTTCTTGGCTTCATTAGTGAGCATTGAGTGGTGATGATGGCCTTAGGCCTCAGGAGAGAACTCTTTGTAGAGGCACCAGACATGATGCTATTGCCTGAGGATGGCAGGTGATGAAGAGGAGGATGATGGGGATCTCCCCAGATAGCTGGTGGATAAGGGAGCACCTGCGTGCAAAGTGGGGAGAGGGTTGCTCGCTGTTGCTGATGTAAAGGAGAAGGAGGATGGGCTGCTGGCAGTGGGGGCTCCTCTCAGCTTCATCAGAGCAACACGGCTGCTGACACCAGACTCCCTCTGAACATAGAAAATACATAATTTTCTTGTTATCACAATTGAGGCCCTCCCCTGGGAACTCTAATCACAAGCACAACAATGTGCATCATATGGAGTTAATTCTAATCATGCAAAAGAGCTACAAAAGCAGAAGGGAGGCTTCCCATTCAGCCTGCTGTGCATCTTATGAGGGAATTGAGCCCTGTGCAAAAATCAAGGATTGTCTTTTGTCCAATTTTAAAGGGAACACCTATAATTCAAGTTGTTTAAAAGCTTGTATGTGATTCAATGGATAGCTCGAATACAGAAAAAAATATATTTTTAATAAAGTATTATTTTTGCCTTTCTACAACAACAACAAAAAAGAACAGAGAAATTTCTCATTTGGTTCATCTACTGTATACATTTTCATTCTCAACTCCATCCTGGTTCAGTCCCTTTATTCCCTTTTCAACTCTCATATAAACCTTCAAACATACTGCCTAACTTCCCCCAACCTTTTCTCTTTGTCTCTGCTTTCATTCATTTTGATCCAAAACCCTGCAGCCTTCTTAATTGCTACTGCTTGTTTTCACCAGTGCCTCCTACCTACCTTTTATTCCTAACAGCCGTTCTACAGGCCACATACTTAGAACCTTTTAATTAAAAAACAAATACCTAATGAGAATTAGGCCTTACCTGCCTCCTTGCCTCCTTGTTTGTTCTTTCATGTCTCTGCATGAGCTACACCATTTTGGGGGGCATGGAATTCAAGTTATTTTAAAATCTAAAACATTCTTACTATGACCAAAAATAATAATAAAAAAGTGTGATAAAATGAAATGGGATAGTCTCTTCATAATAAAATAAAATAAAATAACAATGAGTTAGTTTCATAGAAAACAGTGAGGTATAGCCTGTACGCATTGACAATGTTGAAACAAAAATATAATTTTGCAAGTCTGGAGGTTTTCCCAATTCAAGATTTTTTTTTTCTCAGATTTGTAAAATTTCCAAAATTAGACTGATGGAAGATCTTTAAAAGAAAGTATTTTAATTTCTGGACCTGCAGAGGAAATAGAGCAGAATGTTCTACATCCATTTCAAATGAAAATATAACAATGGATTGAGCTGAGAAATGTAGGAACTTGCAGAAGAGGAATAAAAATGAAAGCTTGAAAAAATCTGCAAGCAGTATTTAAAGAATCAAAACAAAATCTAGTAACAACTACTCACACTAAATAAAGGGTCTCATTTTCACCCTTACGTCTCAAAAGAAAATCTTTCCCACTTCTCACATCCATTTGGTTATTACAAAAAAAGGTTTCTATAATAACCAAACAGGTTTCATCTCCTGCAGCGGAGGAGAAAGAAAAAGAGGTTGAATCTGCTCCCCAGAACAGCCGAGCCAGCAGCACCACCGAGCAGAACAGGGCACTGAGGCAGCAGTGCTCACAGAAAACACCCGGCTCAGATACCTGAGTGTTTGGTAAAGCCATGGAGAAAGCAAAACCTCAGAGATGCTTCAGCAATGGTAAGCTGCCACAGCAGCTCAACTCTTCAGAGCTAAACTAACTAAAGACGGTTGATATATTTTTATTATTATTATCATTGCCTATTTTTGGAAGGGAAAGGGTATGTGGCCCGTAAGAAGCAGGGCTTAAAAACACCAGGATGCTATCTGAGACAAGTTGCAGCATGTATTACTGACTAGGAGGAGCACTTACAGAAACTCACCTGCTGTTACATACAAGACTAATCACATTTAAAAACCCCAACGCAGAGCCTGCTTTAATCACCACCACAGAATACTACACAGACACACTCTCTGGCACTGTAATTTACGTAGCAGCCAGTAACAAACAAATGCAACTTCTTTACTGTTGTGGCACGAACAACAAAAACAAATGAGCAAAGATATTCTGTATCTCTAGCTGCCTTGCTTTACCAGCATATTTATTATCTGTCAGGACAAATGCTGAAACAC
Source organism: Tinamus guttatus (assembly GCF_059628265.1). NCBI lineage: Eukaryota > Metazoa > Chordata > Aves > Tinamiformes > Tinamidae > Tinamus > Tinamus guttatus. Next base: position 4,882,680 of record NW_028289037.1, read on the forward strand.
ACACCACCTGGCAAGTTTAATGTACAAAAATACAGTGAAACATTGGGTTCCCCAGTTATTAACCCCACTAAGTTATTTCAATGGAATCACTGAGAGCAGCTTTTCCAGCTTTATTTACTAAGAGCAATACAACACTCGAGGAGGTCTGAATCAGTTCCAAGCCAAAGACTCTGTAACACAAAGACCATATTGCTAGTTTCCACTAAAATAATTAAATGACAATGCAATTATAATCCCTCATGCCTAATTATACAGAATTTGGTATTGCTTTTTATGCTAAGACAGACTCTGAGTAGATTGAAATATTGTCGCCTCGAACCTCTATGTAGAAGTTCAGATGCATACCTCCCAGGGGCACGATGCTAAACTGGAATGCTTTTCTTTAGTTATCCAAAAATGCTGCATGGGTATTGTGGCTAGATGACAAAATGGGGTGGAAAGAGTGAAAAAACAGGAAACTCGGATTCTTACAAAGGCTATTAACAGGAGAAAACACAAGAAATTTAAAGTAAGGTTATCTAGGATATTTGTGAAAAGATGAAATTGGATAAGTATAATTTGTGCTAAATATGGATTTAGCTTAAGTCTATGTACAGCACTGAAAAATATCTTACAGCAAAGTCTGCCTCAGAAAGTTTGCAATTTGAACAGCTTAGCCTCCTACAAGTTATTCATTACATCTCTAGAGTGCTATTAGGAGCAAGTGCTGCTCTGGCACTCACTTATTGAAACCTAATCCAGAAAATAACTTCAACACATGCTTAATTTAAACAGTTATGCCCAGAAATACTTGGGCATGTTCTTCTGTACAGTGTGGCACAACTCAATTTTAACTCTTATTCTTATCATGGATCCCCTGCAACCCTGACTGGATCCAGTCTTTTTACGGATCATAGAATCTTTTAAGAGCACTGATAATTTAAAAAAAAATATTTAGTAGTCACTATATGTTGTTTGGAGACATGTTAGATAGACACTGTTTAAATAACATAGCAATGATCAGAGATGGAATAATGAGCTTGGACTTGAAGAGTAATGCAAGAAGATTAAGTGTGTTTGGAGAAAAGTGTATAGATACGCTTCTATACTTAAATCAGTGAAATATGAAATGGGTCATTATTCCCTTAATTATGAGTTAATTCCTAATTAACATGTTAGCTATGAAAATAACTCATTTCTGATTTATTGTAGATTAAGAGCACCACCAAAGGGAATTTAAGTGGATTATTTCAAATTCTAGTTTGAATACATATTTGGATTTGCCCTCAACCCAAATTAGTTTAATAAGTAGTCTATTAAAAATAATAGTACTTGTACATTTTCACAGATTTTAATTATTAAGTATTTATACAAAAACTTCTAGAGGGATCTCTACAGAAAATGGAATAATTATCTTATGGAATTTTTATTCACTGTTAAACAATAAAATTTAACTATCCATGAGGGTTCTCCTTGAATTCGAAAGACTCCTGCCCTATGCCATTCCCCTCAACCTCACTGTCCATTTTTCATAAGAAATAATTATTAATTTTTATAAACACCTATTTGGCTTTTGGTCTATCCAACTCATTCTGAGATATGTTCTCTCAGCTCCTTGATCTCAGTCGGAGCAGTAGCTTATGTGAGTTGTGAATGCAGCAGGCATCCATTGACTTTAGTCTATCAAATACAAGTTCTCAGATTTGATCTTAAGCCATTTAAGGTCTATTGCTGTTGTGTTTTCCACAGATTTTTTATTCCTCCTTTTCATGACTTCCATCTTCATCCCAGAAGTCTTCCTACATATTTCCTATACTCATGCAGCTATGATGGTACATTTAACATCCATTTGCAACCTCAGTTTAGTAAAATACTTAAAATCAAACACACATACTTTCGTGATTTGAATTATTCTGATCTTCCATATTTATTGCTGCTCACTCTTTTTCCCTATATCCCTTCAAAAACCTCTTCATCTCTAGTGTCGTTTCAATAAATTCTCAGACATTTCGATCCTATCCAGCACTACCTGAAGTACTGTACACTGCTCAGTGAAGCACTCAAGCATATACTGAATACAACCTCAGTGTTCCTACCCTCTTCTCATAACTCTAAAATATCACATTGTTTCCTTCCAGTTGTTTGAACATCTATGCTATAAGAACATGACCTAAACTTCCTTCCAAAGCAGTGATGTCAGTAGTTATCAGAAGATTTAATAGTTGGGGTTTTTTGTTTTTGTTTGTTTATCTGGTTGGTTGTTTTTTATTCTATTTTGATAGAAGTAAAGATGCTAATTTCTATCCCATTTCTCTTGGAATTTTCAAGCATAAGTAAAGTACTAAAAGTAGAATTAGCCCACTATTTGAAATTAATTAATAAACCATTTTAAATATATTTGGTACACCTTCAAGGATGAAAATATACAATCTATTACTAGGTCAGTTAATTAATTCTGAGAAATATGTTCTTCAAAATAAATTAATTATCAATAATCACCATCATTGCTATAATTAATTCAAGTGTCTTAATTAAGCAAAGAATTTATAACCTTTTATTTTGAAGAATAAAATAAAAAATGGGTGTTCTCATTTTTTTATGAAATAAAAGTGTATATTATACTGAAATTTAATTGAAAATTCCCTCCACATTACCATACTTCCACTTCCATATTTCGTACCTTTTTTAAAACAAGATAGTTAGACAACCCACAAAGTACAGGGGTTCTAAAAACAAATTTGATAATCAGTAAATCTCCTCAAAAGCATTTTGCAATGCAGCCAACAGAACTATGCAGTGACAGTCCATAACACCCAGCAAAAATCTTCCAAGGCCACACAAAAGAGCAATATATTTTTAGTGCTTAAAAACAATGAAAATATTCATAATTATAAGCACATTTTAAACCAAATTTTGTTTCTTTTAAACAGCAGAAAACAAGTGATAGAAATGCAATCCAGGGCCCTTCACCCTTTATGCTGTGTCATATGGCACCATCAGGCAGACTGAAACCTTTCTAATTTTTTTAGATGCAGATCCCAGTTTGAACCATCAGTAGTTACCTATTTTCTGTCCTCAACAGCAGGAAGAAAGGAATCTTTGACTCCTTTTCTTCAGAAAACCAGGACAGGCAGAATAGCACAAGACCATAAATACAAAGTATACTTGTTCAGTGGATGTGCTGGACAGGCTGCTCTGCCCTTCTCTTGCCAGGCACACAGTGCTTTGCTGGGGTGAAGGAACTCCCCCAAACTACTATTTCTTGGAATTAGAAAACCATATAAGCAGAGAGGAATCATCTTTCTCTCAGAGTTATTTTTCTCAGTTTGCCTGATGAATCATGGATTTTCATCATCTGGATTGCACTCTCAAGCGTTTCTGCAGAAACGCAAGGACTAAAAATACATGCTTCTAATGAGAGCTGAGATCCTGCCACAATCACATGACTCCACAATTAATGGAGTTCTCTTGCTCCTTTCGCTTTGTTTCTTTAGAGCTTGGTTAACTATAATTCTTTGTTTGTGACATGTGGATCATTTCCACAGCAACCAATTGAATTACCCCCCAAATCTTTCTAATAGGGAATAGGCAACAGGAACAGATGAACCCTTAAGAAACAAAAGCTTCTTACTGTTTACATGCAAATGTCCATAGAAACAACTAAATAATAAAGAAAATGTGGAAGATGCATAGAAACACAGGAAATATAACAAAGACACGATAAATGTTTATGTATTTTATAGTGTATATGTTCAGTATTTTTATAACAATATGTCAGATTTGTAATGACCACGATGTCTGTTCAAAGGCAGTAACAGCTAATGCTGTCATATTGAGACTTAATGACTGGCAATGCTTATCTGTTCAGATTCATTTCTGGAAAGGAACCGTTATTTTTGGCAGAGGAAACAGTGAGATGACACCATTCATCATCACAGGAGCTAATGCTACCGGCACCATGTACCATGGATCCCACAGCCACGGAAACTGAGAAGCAGGATTTCTATTTTGGACATTATAGGAACTCTGCAGATTTGTTTCTTGCAATAATTTCCAGAAAATGTAAATGAGTAGTTACTTTTTTTCTAAAATAGTTATTCATAATTATCTTCCATTGCCACAAAGGCATTCAGGAGACTACCTATACTAAGAATTATAGTTCTCTCTGTATCTCTAAGAATGAACATCATCCCTGTTACTGTTGACATGGTAGAGCTCTGACCATCTTCATCTTCACCAGGTACCTAAACAGACAGTATGACCTCCAGCAACAGTGAAAATGCTTAGTAGCATAACTTACAAAATCAATAAGATTATCTTAAAAATAATGGTCCAATATTGTCCAGTGTGAGCACAGGCAATTCAATACGTGATTGTTCGTATTGACCTCTTTTATCTTACTTCTCAGGGAGACTGGGTAACAACTGCTACCTTCTCCATGTGTTGTGATTGCCTTCTGTCTCTTCTTTCATGGATGAAGATGTTTGCCCAGCATTATGGGCAAGAAAATTAATGCATGTTTTAGTTAGGCCACTAAGTGCTTTTGATGGAGAAACAGCATCCTATTTATTATCCAGCAAGTGTAGCCAGAGCTTCACTGTGCTCAAATAATGGGTGTATGATGATCAAAATGTTATAGAAAAGGCCATTATTTCTGGAGCCTGGCACTGATACAACATGGTTCTCTGTAAGAGGGCATGTACATTTTGACTCCTATAACATTTTCCCCATTAGGAAACCTAAATACATACAGAACTTTGATATTGTTTCACACAAACGTTCCTAAAGTGGACAAATAATGTGTGTTAGCATTGAAACAACTGAGCCCATTTGCTCCTAATTATTTTTGCTATTCCCGAAGGAACTTTCAAGGTTGTGACCACCATATACTTGACTCTACCATTCAACCATTCAGAAATCAGAAACAATCCTTTAAGATAGAAATAGAAGCTGAAAACACTTGCTACTTTGTTGAATTGATCTGCTCTGGACCATTTGCCAACAAACATCTTTAAAAATTCTAAATAAGAGTTCTGAATGAACATCCATAACTCTTTGTGCTAAATGAACGGTCAGTCTCTTTCCTTTATGATACATGATCTCTTACTAGCAGTTTTCATCCAACAGCAGACAGCAGCAGTAGTCTTGCATGTTGGTGACTATGACCCCCTTCCACCAGAACCCTTAAACCAGTCATATTTTCCCAAAAGCATTGCTCATTTCATGGCACTGCAAGATATAGGGCTATTTATCAACAGCAAAGACTATATCAAAATTCTTCAATGCATACAAGCACATATATATTCAGTATTTTCCTTCTTACAGCATGTGTTTCTCAGCTTTTTTTCCTTGGAAAATGCTTAGCTTATCAGGTCTATCTTACAGTCTCTTCAAGAGCTAAGAATGACTTCCAAATGACAGCAGTGAAAGAAATCTATTGATCCTTCTGCACATGACACCAGTACTCAGCTGCCTACCCACGCCAGCTTTTTCATCTGCAAAACCATCTCCAGAGGCCAAGTCCCAATTATAAGGAGATAGGCTAAAAATAAATTCACAGCTTTGATAACTTCTGTATTTCAGTTTAACTTGAGTCATAAAATTGGATCTAATACCCTCATTAGTGCACACTGCATATAATCACCTTCCTTTGGACCAAGTTCAACTTGATCAGCTATTTATGAACAGACCTGACTACAGACTGAATCTATCAGATGTCGAATTTCTCTCCATTTTCTCTTACTTAGAACAGTATAAGAATTTTGACCAGGGATTTAAATTCACAGCATTTAGGAAAAAGATTGCATTAATTTACAATATTGTATCAGTCACCATAGTCTAGCTCTCAGAAGTAACCTGAGTGTCCCACCAAACCCTGGTGTGGGATTCTGATATATTTTAGTCAGAATTTTAGTGCCCAGACATAGACTCACAGGCCTTCCAGACTCCACAGAGAAGCCCTATAAGCCCACCTTACACTTTTAGTTCTATCCCCCAAGGGCCTTGCAAGGAAGAGGGGATCCCTCACAAGACGCGATATGCTTCTCTGGTGAGCTCTGGAAGCTTTGGGATATATGGTAGGCAGTGCTGGCAGTCTCCATCTTTGAGACAGTTTGACAGGCTCTGACAAAACTTTACAAGAACTTTGTTTCCTCTATTTTTACCAACATCAGCAGAAACTCCAATACTCCTACAATCCAAGATTCAGGGTAAAATTGTTCTCAGTAATCACCAGCAACTGTATCTTTCCACTTTCCAAGCAGCCCAATATAGCTGCTTTTAGCTCTCTGTAATCCTTGGGAAGGCCAAACCCTCATTACAATTTGCACAAATGTAATGTGATATTAGAGGCCTTGTAGTGTGGTATTAGAAGCCTGTGACCCTCCTCTTAGAAGGAGGAAGAAGGTTATGATCATGGCTTTAAGGGCTGCTGGTGGCCAGCTGCCACATGTGCAGAGACCCCCACAGGTTATCATTGTAAGAGAAAATCCGTTCCATCTGTGAGAGCCACAGAATCAAATGCTACAAGAGTCTCTGGCAACTTATTTTGGGGGCACAAACTTCTGTTATCCCTCCTGTTTCTCATCAGAAATATTCTTCACAAGTTCCTCTTTCCTGTTTCCCTAAAAAAATAGTTACACTGACTAGTTCTTGCAGCAGCTATTGATGCTACATCAAGAGATGCTGTAGCAGCTGCTGCTGTTCCTGTTCGCACGGCCATTTCAGTAGCGCTCTAACATCTATTTCCATCTTCAGGCTATGATAGATCGGCCAAGTTCTCCTGCACTAGCTTGGGAAAAAAAAAACTCATTGTCAGAAGTTTTACAAAAAATCTTTTTCAAGCTTTTTCCTCAGGGCACAATTTGTTGAAAAACTGAAAAGGACAACACAAAACAAAGCAATTTCCTCAGAGCATACATGCTGCCAGAACTCAAGGGCCTTTTCCTCTGCCTCTCTCCACCTATTAAAGACAGGGCAGACTCTCCTTCTTTCTTTTAAATCTTAGCTGAATCATGAAACAGTCTTGCTTTAACTCTTTTTAACTCATTCAATATTTTCTCACTTAATTTTGGAGCAAGATCTTCCATACTTCCCTCACTTAAAATTTTGAATTGTAACAGCTATTTAATAAATGATACAAGAATACTCTACAAAATGATCAAACTTACCCTATGGATATTAATAAAATCACATTCAAGTACTTACATTGCTTCTCTCTAACATCCTTACAGTTCAAGCTGCTGCTAGGATAAGGCACACACAGGACTTACTTACAGATTTCTCAGGGCAGAGACCATTTCTTCTTGCATAATATCAGGTATCTGTGCAGTTCTTTATTACCCTACTTTAAGGAATATTTTAAGAAAAAAAAAGTATGCATTCTTCATTCTTTCTTCTTTCCCACAGTCAGCATTGACAATGAGATCTAAAGGAAAAAATATGAATTTATCTGCTCTTAGGAAAAAAGGTGCATGTATTTCCCCTCAAATCTGTATGTTTTAGTGTGGGTTACATACTCAGAATGAGCACCCCAGTTATCTCAGTTATATCTCAGTGATCTTATATCTTAAAGACCTAATGCACAAAATTTTCTATTATTCCCTTCTCAGAAAAAAAAAAAAGGAGATTTTTAATTTGACTGAGGACACACAGGAATAGTCATTGCAAATAACTACTCTTCTAAAGCACACACACACAAAATAACTACAAAGAGTCAAGCATGAGTTAATATGCTCTTTGTATTTCTAGGGATATAATTTTCTTGTTTTTAAACCAACACCTTAATTATTCCACAAAAATTCCTTTAAAGCCTCAAATTATTTAAGCATGGTGTCATGCAGATGAAAAAATTTCTGAAAACTTAAATATTAAGTAGCCTCAAATTGAGCTGAAAAATATTTCATTAAAATGAAATTATAAATATGGACTTTTAATGCAATATTATATTTATACCATTTTAATTATAATCACAGAGAATCAGAACTTTCTACAAAAGTATTAAATTACTGGAAGATGCTCACTGTTAAGTGATAAGTGTCACTCTGAGGAATATGTTTTGTGATTAGGAACAAGTTGTAGAAAACCCAAAGGAGATTTGTATCTCCATTGCCCTTTAGTTTATTGAAACTGGAAAAAGGTATTATGTGTTTCAGAAATTATACTGTAAATTCAGACAATATAATATTATTTTTTTACCAGTCAAAAAATTGAATAATACTATAAATACCTGTTACTATAAATACTATAAATATGTGACAAATAGGACAGCTAAACAAGATGCGGTAGGGACTTCTCAAACGGATGCAAAGCAGAGTGTCAGCATGTAGAGCTAGCCTGGTTTATTTAACTATGCTTGCAAGAACAGACACACTGTTATCAAACTCACAGAATTTGAGTTAAAAGTAGAACTATGCAGAACTGTAACAAAGTCTGTTTTAGTTAGAAAGTAGAAACCCTGTCCAAGTGTTAGAATCCAAGTGAGTCATAGAGTTTAACAGAACTTTATTGTGTAAGATTCATGCACCTATTTTGGTAACTGGAGGGAATTTGAGTCGAATTCAGACCTCCAAGTCCAGGACAGCTTAATCTATAATGTCCTCATCCTATTAGCAGTTCAGCACCTACAGCCTAAGCTCTGGAAGTACTTTAAACTTACTATCGGTGCAGCCTGTATCTCAGTACAATCTGAAAATTACTTACCTGACTAAAGCCAACTGATGCACAAGGGAAACCAAAGGACAAGTCATCTAGGTTTCTCTGAAGCTCTTACTACAGTCTACAGATAAGATGGAGGAACTTAAATTTTGCCTTTGAACCAGAGAGATCCATTCCTTCCCTATTCTTACGAAACTTAATACTTGCAGATGTGGCTGATTACAGCACCAAGTATGATAGCAACAGTCATCTTCATAAAATCAGTGAATGTGAGATGGGCTTGCCCTCTGGTAGTGGCTAGGTTGAAGGCTGGGTTCAAACAGAAGCTTGGGCTTGAAGTACTCAAATGCAAATCCTTCACTTCCTACAGGTGGGCCCTGTCTCACAACAGGATAGTCTGGGTTACCACATCTCACAAGGTGAAGCAAAGCTATGGTTATTAGACCAGTAAGATGGTATGTGTGTGTGTGTGCGCCTGTGTGTGCCTGTGTGTGTTTGTAAGGGGGTGCCACACAAGCGAAAGAGAATCGCCCTCGGTATCTGGCCAGGTTGAAAGGATTCAGTACAAGGCGGGGAACTCCGCAGCGATGTTTTCTGACCGCCAAGCTGCTATGGCAAGCAAAACCATTTTAAAGAGAATACTTTCTAGATATATAAACACATATAATGCAGAACACTAGTTTCTCTCCTGAAAGTGAGAAATTTTTCCTAACCAAACATACTTAGGTTCCAAAGAGAAGCAGAAATTGAAATACACCCTGTGCCTAAAGCATCCTACTGGTTAGCTCAAGACATCTCCACACATGCCATCTCTGTTACACGTCTCTGCTTAGTATCATCAACAATAGCAGATGTTCTGAATAACCATTATGTTTCTTTATGTTATTTTAAGTTCGTATAATAATCTTACAAAAACAATTCCAGAACAAACTTTTGTTTGTTGTACAAAAATCATTCTGATTCCAGCGATCATATTGAGTAGATGACTAAGGATATGATGCAAAGTCACTAGCACCCCAGGAAAACAGGTTTTAGGGGAATTCTAGCCTTTGAATCAGGTCCAAAATAAACAAAACAAATGGGAATAAAATAGGAAGTATGACTACTATATGTTTTTAATTCAAAAACTGCATCTGTTAAAAAAAAAATCCAAAGTTAAAATCAAGTTGTCATTTAGGTAGGATTTATCAAGTACAGTATGCATACATCAACTTACAGGCAGATGAAAGGCAGAAGAAATGATAGTCACCAGTAAAAAGCAGGTAGGTGGAAAATGAATCACTTTATCAAAGTTTCCCTAATGCATTCCAGAACACTGATGAAACCAAGCTCCTTCACATAGTTAGCAATCAGGACCTTCCATGCCAGCCACAAGGCCGAGCTGGGGGTCATAACTGACAGTTGTTGATAGGCATTTGTCACAAAATCAAACATCCCTTGAGTGTTACCTTCTACAGCCCAGAAAGTTTCTCCTTTCTGTGGGAGTTAAAGAGTCTCCGAGACCCATCAGAGGCTCTCAGATATCCTGTTTCCTAGAACAGAAATTTCTCCTGGTCTTTTCATTCCTTTTAATACTGTTGCAGAATATTAATGCTATAATGTAAAATGCCACTGCAAAAAGCCCACCACAATTTTGTTTCACCATCTGCAACAAGAAATAGCCATTACTGACAAGGGAGCACAATGGACGGCTGATACTCTGCATACAGAGGCGTATCACAGTCCTGGGTGCAGGACTGTACCACGAGAGAAGATCCAGTGGTGTGTCAAGTCATGTCGTGGAGAAGAACATGCTTTTTAGCTTTCTTGTTTTGTTTTGTTGTTTGCTTTTTAGCAAACATAGTCAGGCCAGCCACAGTTTCCTAGGATCTTGCAATGTCCAGCAAGGAATGTAGAGTATCAAACAAATTATATACTCAAACTGTATAAAATTCCATGTAATTACTATAGAGTAATGAATAGAGGCATTACTCTCATAATATTTCATATCTCTGCATGTTAGATAAAATGTAACGCATTCTAAAATGTTGGATCCAATTAAAAATATAATATTTTTAACAAAAGTTTATACATCACACATTTAAAGTAAGGTCCATATCTGGGTTATATGCCCTTGGAATATTAAGCCTTATAAACCATTAATGATTTTTTTTTTCTAATTGCCTCAGAATTTCAAATGCTGATACAAAGAAACATCACATTTCACATCCTGGTGCAACTAATATCCTTTTACACACAAGCAGCAAAGAGTTAAATAAACACAATGTGGAGACATTATGTCTTTCCTTTATATATACACACAAACCTGATTTTTTTCCTTTATATACCCACACAAATCTGAACATAAGCAAATCCAACCAATTTCACAAAATGCTTTATACTAATATGAATATTTATTCTGTTAAAGGAATAGTTCTGACTTATGGTCTGTGCAAGTATGTTGGAGGAAGAAATGAGAGTAGAAAAAGGAAGAACATAACAAAAGCCTTTTTCATAAAGCCGTAGACATACTTTTGCTAATGGTACACTGAAGACTTAGATTAGAACAATATATAGAAAAAACATAACATAACTGTTACAGCTCTATATTAGAAGTCATCAATCTTTGATATCGAAAAAATTAACAAAGAACCATTTTGAAACCTCTTCAAAGGCAGAAGTAAATACGCTCTCTAAAGCTGCTAAATCTTTTACTATACAAAACTTATTCATGTCAAACTTATGAAGAGTAAAATTTTCCATTGACATGTTCTGTGAAGGCAAGGAAATAGCAAAGAAATATCCCTTTCACACTTTATGAAAGCCCACAAAATCGCATCTGATTTCCCTGCATTTAATATTTTCATATGTTAGACAGAAAAAAGACAAATGCCAAAAAAAATGTGGACACGTTCATTTCATAGACTCAGGACAGATCTTTAAGAAACAGAACATAACCGATTAATTATTCAACAGGTCTTATATTCCACTATTAAAGGGAAATGAAATAGCTCCCTGCTTGGTTGTATTATTGAGATTTAAAGCAATATAGGGAAAAAAAAATCATCCCTGTAGAGAGAAGATCGTAATATAGATTCAAGGAGAATGCTTTCTTAATACATAGTGTATTTTCAACCACAGAACAGTTTTATAAACTTGTAAAAACTCAAATATATCCTTTCCAGAAAGCATCAGATAAATATTTTTAGTTGACCATTTGTTTTTCTCAATGATATTGCAGAATATTAAGTAAAACTCATAGTTAATTTGATATAATGAAAAATGTATGAAACACAATAATACCTTCCACTGGAATACGATTAAAATTAATTTCAATCACCATTTCATGATTATTCTGTTAGATGACTCTATTGAAATACAAAAAAATGTGCATGTATTGAGATTTCATAGGCAAAACAAAAAAGCAGAGCCATTTTCTGCATTTTACCTTAGCTTTACTAACAAGTCATTCACAAGATTTTCTCTGATGTTTTTTAAAAATACATTTTCAAACAGGAAAAGTTCACAAATGTTCATGCACTATACTAGCTCAACTCCTATCCAGCTTTATAAAATGTCTCCTAAATCTAACTTCCTATCTGTCCTCTAAGCATGCAATTCTATTCTGTTTATTCAGGCAAGTTAAAGGAAGGTTTGCCTGAGCAATAACTAAAGAACTGGATCTTCAGCTTGCCTTTTGAATAGGGAGATTTTTATTTCCTGGTCTTCCACCTGAGAACAACTCCTTCAGATTCTGCAGCTAGATATGTTTCTTCTGGAATTGTTTCCAGCAGGACTGAAACTGTTTTTTTTTTAATGATAATCCCCTCCTGCCCGCTCTGAAATAAGGCCTATAAAGTGTTATAGTGAATTTAAGAAAGTACAGCAAAAAAGCCTTATGCTTTCCAAATAATCATATTCTACTAATCCACAGCCAGTCTAAGCTGTATAGTGAATAATTACTGATCAGGGAAGAAAAATCTTAGCAGACATTTAGCAATGAATAATATGAGTAATAATATGCAATGTATAATAACAGTAATATATAAAGTTAAATATCTTATAGCTCCACTTTCACCTTTTAAAACACAGTTCAAAATGTTCTTGACTATGAATTAGCAGTGAAATCACATATTTCGCACAGTAAGTACTTACATTCCGCATATTTCTGAAGCTGAGAGAATTCTCCAGGACTAAGGTTAACCCACTTCTCCTGGTTCGTCATAATGGCAGTAAGGCTCCTCATTAAATATCAGAACAGCATGCCTTCCAACCCGGGGGATATAAATTCCATATGGTTTCGTGGTTTCAGTTCACAGTGCTTGGAGACTTCAGAGATGGCATCGGTCTACATGAAGGAAGCTTTTGATGCTATGAACTGTTCCCAAATTGTTGATTCAGTGATGAGTTACAATGCTGTTAAGAGAAAGACAAATATGAGAAGTATAAATACCGGTTTTACTAATGGAATAATTATAGCTGATAAACATGTTTTTTCTTATATATTATTTTGCTCTGAATTGGTTCATATAATATTTGTTCATAATAAATATTTGGATAAGTATTCACAATATACACTCCAAACTTTATAATTCCAAATATTTCTGTACAGCAATACTAATCAAATATTACCCACTGCTTATGATCAAGATGTATCCGCACAGTCTGAGCAGGTATATTTCTGTCCCAGTAATAACCAGTGTAATAGCAGGCACCATCAACATGTAGACTTAGTTGTCTGCTATAAGTAAGTAGCACTAAGTAGACTTAGTTCCTGTGATTTTAGGACTGGATTTAGGCACCAGGGTTTATAATAAATTATGCAATTGTATGGTACTATGTGAGATTGTCAAAAATACTATATCACTTCTATCTGCGCAACTCAAAAATGAAATTAATTATTCTAGTGACATATCATGGGTTGATTTTTATAATCTGTCTGAACACTGTTGAAAAGATCATTGAAAAATAAAATCAAATATAACAGTTGGTACTGCTCAAGAATCCACTCAGGAAGGAAGATTAAATTGTAGGTGTCACTCCAGTTTTATGTAGTTTCGAACTCTGTAGAATAGACATTACAAAGGTAATGCATTACCAGCACTACTCGCTCCACAACAGGTAGTATACTTTTAATTTTAGCAAACTGAAAGTCAGATACCTCATCTGAGATAGTAGTTATTTAGGGTTCTCTCTTTAATCAGCCAAAAGAGACAGATGAACCAGACAGCAATGAATCCCTCTATTTTCAACATAATTTTAAAATGTGGTAAATTGCCTTCTTGTGATATTTATCATTCTTTATTGATTATAGAGGTTGCACAAATGACAGGTTTAGGATTGTAAGGTAATTTTAGATGTAAGAGGAATCTCTTTATGTGTCTGGCAATGGTGTTATTTACAACGGTCACATTATGAAAATAGCAAAGGAGAAATTCAGACAAGAAGCTACCAACAGAGTAATGGAAAAAATGCTAAGAAAGAAGACTAACGTAGCTGGAGGGGAAAGGGAGAGGGAGGGAAAAAAATTACAGGGAAAACAAAAAGACTAAGTAGCTTGGAATAGTAGTAAGTATGTGTAGGACAAGTATATTCATCCAATGATAGTCAACTTCTTTCTTCTGTAACATAAACATTAGAGCATCATTCCTGGACACAGAAAAAAAAAAAGGTGCAAAATAAATGAAGCTAACGACATAAGAGCACTACCTGAGCATAACACTTAACACTTCTAAAGTTAAGAATAAATTGACTGAAACATTTGGAAGAAAGTCCAAATAGCACTTCTGAGAAATCAGAGATACAATTAACACACGTATCTCTGTAAATTAATTTGAGTACGTTATTTTATCTCAACTTCAGTGCCAGTGAATGCTGTTACTGCACCCAACCCTCTCCTGGTGACAGACATTGGCATTAAGAGTTCAAGGAAGGTTGTCTGAGTAACAATACTAGCTGTTCAACTTCCTCCTTGGCTGTTGCCTTGTCTTTATAAAATCTGAAGCAGAGGAGATTCCTGCGCTCTTCATCTTTTCAAGTTAGAATAAAACATAAAGATAAGGTAGAAGAATCATATTTAGAAACACTAATTGAACAAAAACTAATTGGAGCATGTGGATTATGATTAAAAAAGTAACATTAAGGTGGATAATGACGTCTAAGAGTAAGGTACATCATCCCTCAAACATCTGTGAGACAACCTCAGTACCAAAAAAAAAAAAAAAAAAAAACAGATCAATAAATACAAAAGGTAAAAGTGACCAGGCAGAAAGCTTTTATCCTGTCTTGGGAGCCTCATTCCTCTTAGTTACAACAAGAGAAAATTCACTTAGGTCATCAGACACTTTTTGATCAAATTAGAAGTGTTTCATTTTTGACAGTTGATTAGATTATATTGAACACAGTCTTATATTTTCAAATAGATTTCCTCCCTCCCCCCATCTTCTTGACAATTGATTAGGTTTTATTGATAATGATTTTATATTTACATGGTTGATCTAACATATTTAAAAATTTCTACAACAATTTCATTTAGCATTAATTCTTGCATTATTAATTACATTATCCTCATTAGCTGTAGAAGTTAACATTGCTGAATGCTGTACTGTTAGAAATCATGCCAGGTATTTAATTTATTTAATGAAAATATTTATGATTAATAGCCTACCATTTGAATTGTTATCGCTAGCAAGATAATAACTGGTGTGGGATCTGAGCTGATCCATCTATTCATGTGGAATGTCTTGTTCGCAGTACGTGGGCAGTGAAAACAAATATCTTCCTCCCATTTGTCTTTCCCTTCTCCTTCCTTAGAGCTAAAGTCTCACCTCTGAGACAGGGTATACTTTCCCCTTTACTGGACACCCAGGCTGCTGCACAGAGAAGTTTTGGGAGAAAAGGTACATGATCTGATTGAAGACACAAGGGCAATGGAAAAATTTGGCATGGGTTCAGCATTCCATAGGGAAGAAAAATGTAGCCTGTGTGTAAACCCACAGTACTACCATGGAGGATATAAGGCAATGCTATTACCTCGGAAATCTCCAAATGCAAAACTTGCCTTTAATAAAAGACTGGGAGGAAATCTAATAGAACCAATTTACCAAGTTGAACCCTGGAGCAGTAATGTTGAAATGGGCAGTCTTCTGAGAACGAGCCCCTGGTCCTTGGAGAGCTGCAGCCAGGTCCTCTATATCATCTCCACGTACGTGTTGTAGGAACAGGCACAAACACAATGCCGAAAAAAAGGCTCTGCTAAAGGAATCTAATAGAGGTTTCCTTTTTTGTGTGTTCTACTATGTTCTACTTCACAGGAGGTATCTCAGATCCAAAAAAGGAAACACAGCCTTCCTACATCCATTAATTAATAATCATATTTACAGCTTTTATAGAAGCATTTTTTTCATTTTACATAGATGATTGTTATACAGATACTAAGGCAAAACGCCATCAATGCATACTTAAGCTCTATGGTCTTATCTGTTCATGTGTTCAGGTAAATGTTTCATTTCAAGATGTTCAGTATTTCACACAAGTTTCTTAAGTTCCGTAAGTGTTAATTTATATTGTCTTTCTTAGTAGAGTTTAATTTAAATGCATTCTTTTGCATTTTACTGTTCTTCATTTTAGTACTCCTAGGTATGTCATGCAGTGAGTGAACTAAAGCCAAGTACATGAAGAGGAAAGTGGTAACAGGGATAACACAATAACAAATGAAACATAAAATCTTGAACTAAAACATTAATCAAACGTGCTTGCTGGCAAGCAAATAAAGATCAACAGTACTAAACAGATATAAACGGTGCTTTGACCTCTCCATGCAGAGATAAATTACTTTGAAAAACATAGTATAGTATACAGTTAAAATATACAGGATGTCAGGCAAGGAACCACTGAGCCTCTAAGAGTTTGACCTGCCAGGAAATGTGAATTTGTGCAAACATTTTGTTTGTACAAAGCATCTGGTTTGGTAAGATCCACAATCCTCTTTAACCAGAAATGAAGCAGAACTTACAAATAAGATAAATTTGAGACTCTTTGTTAATAAAACATTCCTTTTACTGGAAAAGAAAAAAAAAAATGAAAAAAAGGTCCTCCTTTCTCCCCGACAATAAGAATTCTTAAATTTCCAGTCTCCCTTTTACAATGTGTATACCTTCAGGACCATCAGGACACAGATTTACAAAGTTTTCTGTCAAGATCCCTATGGGGTCACATACCCAAACTAGCAAGTAAAGCTTTGTTTAAAAACTCTAATAATCAAGTTACTTAGCATTCAGCTAACGATGCTAACAAGCTTAGATTTCCAGGAATTCCTTATACCACTGAGATTCCCAGCTACCCTGAGAGAGCCCTAAACCAGGCTGAGGAAAGCAGAAGAGAAAGGAATAGATAATGGATTAAAAAAGCAAAGGCCATATCCTCTCTACAGCAGTCTCATCAAACAAACTATTAGGTAACAGTTCACAAAGCAGGACAAGAAGACAGCAGTCCTCAGTCCTATGGTAACAACTAGTGGCACTGGGTTCAGCTTGAAACTTTGATGCTAGATGATGACCATATCGACTGTAAAGCACATCCAGCCTCTCAAACCATCCAATTCCCTCTGCTTCTTCCTGAACAGGAGAAAGGCTTCTTCAGGAGCACATCGCCACTGCAAAGACTGAAGGCATGAAACTGTTTCTTCATGGGAACGCATACCTTAAGGTTCTTTATTTGCCAATCATTGCAAGAAAGCCTAAACAGCCTAGAAAGTAAGACTGAGGGCAAGGAGTGTAGGTGACCAAGTATCTTCCATGTTATAAGACTGATGCCTTCTGATCAAGGTTTCAAGTACTTTCTTCCCACTTTCTTTGATTTGCTAACTCCAAAAGCTATGTGGGAGTTTACTTAGCTATGTGGGAAACTAAAGCTAATAAGTGATGAATTCATTTAGCCATCCATGGAAAATCCATTCATGCTTTTCTTAGGAAACAACAACAAAAAATAAAATAAAAAAAAATAGAGAAAAATAACTTGAACTATAAGGAGACAAATTTCCTTCCAAGGCGACTATAGCTCTCCACAACAGGACCAATTAGTGATTTTGCCTGAACAATAGAAATAAATAACACGAAATGTTTTATACCTTAGTTGCTATGGAGGCTGAAGCAATTACGGTTTTCAGTAATTTAACTTTTCTGCATAGAATGTACTTAACATTTCTTTCAATTGTGTCCTGCAATTTCACCATGGTTATTGGGGTCTAGTGATTTCAGTGTGGGTGACATGATGGATTTTCCAAAACAGAATTTTTACATGTCAGCTACCACATGTTGACAGACTACAGTATTAGCTCCTGAAATCAGTTCAGGAAGTAGCAGTGTTCCTTTACTGACAACATATAAGTATTTTCCTCTGAACACTCGGTGTCTTTTTCAAATTTAATCTAACAATGAAAAAGTGCATATTTAATGAACACTTGTGGAAGAGGAACTTAACCTTCACATATAAAATACATCATCTTGTGATCATATTTTAAAATCTATACAACATTAGCATGTATGGGATCATATTGAAATATTTCTGCTCTATTTAAGCAGATATATTCAAAATATGCAGTATTTCCTGGGCAATGAATGACAAACTTTGCTATTGAACTTCAGGATATTATCTGTCCTAAAGCTGTTATTATCAAACCAGCTGAATCAAATATATATATTTATAAGTGTACAAGACTATTTGTGAATAAATTCTAGGAAATCATTTCACATCTTTTGAAAAACAGTCTCTCAGCTGTACTTCAAATTCATTTACCTGAATGTTTATTCTGAATGTAATCTTAGTGTCATTCTTTTTCAGTTTGGCAAAAGATGTTTACTGATGTAAATTATCATAACTTTGAAATCTAAACATTGATACAACTTCTAACCTTGTTGAAAATCTCTCCCATGAAATGTAAAGAAACTTCAACACAAATCAAAAGCATGTGTATTTTTTGACTACTTTAAATCTCAAGTGTCCTAGTTTGGGATAGATAAGAATATCCATTAACATTTTAATAAAAAGATTTGGATGGTATTCCTCAGAGAAGCAATAATTCTAATCCTCCTCAAATAATTTATGCGGAGCATATCAGTAAACACTGGGGACATGTAGCACAAAAGCTATTGTGTCAAGTTAAGTATAATACCTGAATCTTTGAGAAAACATTTAATTAATACATTTTTGTGATAGAGAAATATTAGCAATAAACGCTACACACCAATAAAAATTGATCAGAATATACTGAAAAGAAAAGGAAAAATAATAAAAAGAGATATATGTTTAATAAAACCACTTAATATATCTGATTACATTTTAAATACAGGAGTACATTTTCTATCTATACTTTAGTTTGCTCTTAATGTACCTTAATTTCATTACATGAGTATTTTAGAAGAGACTTTACATCTCAGATTTTTCCAACTCTTTCTAGGCTTGTTCTTTCCAGGTAATTACATTAAAATTTACTAAGTTAGAAGAATTACATCTGAATTTCTTTTTTCTTTTCTTTTTTTTCTACTAAAAGAAATACTGAAATAAATGAATTTGGCATAGGATGCTGGACAAGAGAACACAAGGCTGTATATATGCTGACGCATTGTAGGTTAGGTAGCCATCACAGATGGTTTTCTTCTTTCTTTCAATAATATAATTAAATCAAATAAGTTGACATATTTCAGGTTGGGTTTTACTTTGTGCTTATGAGGCAAATAGAGTGATGGCATTAAAAACTCCTGCATTACAATTTTGGGGGAAAAAAAAAAAAGTGAATGTATGAAATTTGATAAGTTACTCTTTTTTAAAAAAAAAAAACATTTTTCATCAATCACTATTTTTCATTAACAAATCTGTCCTGGCACTGTTTGTTCTAGGATTAAATGATTATTTACAAATATACTGAAAAGGAAGGTAGTTAGGAGGATCACACCAAAGATCAAACCCACCAAAACATGGAGTTTAGACAAAAGAATTTCTAGGAAAAGGGTGTTAATATTTGAACATTCGCAAGTTTCAGAAATACACAGTATGTCACCTGAATATGAAGTTCTAAGTACTCCTAAAAGAGGGCTGAATCAGAAGCATGTGACTGGTGTTAATAAATGACACAAAATAATCTCCTACAAATTACTAATGAATTTGATAGATATAACAGTTCTTTTGGAATAGAGCACACGTGGCAAACCACTGGATAAATCATCCTGCCAAAAGAATTAATCAAAACTCTCCACAAATTACACACTACCATGTTTTTATCCACCTAAAATCTTCAAAGTTCAGAACAGAAGAGAATAAACATCTCAGAGGTAAACCCTTCCTTCAAAAGTATGAATTTGTCACCTTCCATAAAAAACAGCTTTGGAAGCATATCCTTCTGAGCGTATTCTACACAGATTCTACACTACTGGCATCGCAAGTATCTGAGTTCGTATCAGCAGAATATTAAGCTTTTTGACTCCTCTTTGCCATGTGTTGTTCCTCTTTTCTTTCTCTTCCCTCTCCTGGGATAAACTATAAATTCAGCATAACAATTAACTTCGCTAGAGTCCTTTTGTTGGTGATAAGCTACATGCTTTTTGTTTAATTGTTTGCTCTAATTAATCTCTCCATACTTAGGTGCTCTAGGGGTGGTTACATTAAAAGAAAGGGGAGCTGAAAAGAGTAATTTACAACTGGTGAAGATTTCTGATGATTCTTAATTTCCTGGGGCAGAAATTCCTGCTTCACAGTCGGAAATAAGCCTTTGAAGAGATATGCTTTAGTCTTGTGAAAAAATATTCCACTGTGCTGGAGGAGAAGATTTGTTAATGGCTGTCCTCATTCCAAAAAGTTTTATGCACTTTTAAAATATACCAGGAACATGGCACTTCAGTTCCATGAAGTTCCACTTCAGTTCAAAGAAGACGTGAGAATATGAAACTGATTTAATCTTCAACAGGAAATCTACACAGAGCATAGAGAACAGGTTAATGGGCAGGTTAATGGATTTTGTGGTAGATGGGCATGCCACATGGTTTTCTACTAGCTGAATGTTTTTTGTCGTCCTTCCATGCCCAGGGAGATAACTTCATGCAGAACCTGATTAAACTATTGCAGTCCTGAGATGTGAATAGCCTGTGCTATGGCACCGTCCACTGACAGAGAGCAGAGTCTTCTGGATGATGGGAAATGGCTTCATATTTAATCTCTGGTATTACTACTTAAAAGTTCAGAGACAGTGAATTATCAAAAAGGATACAATGAAAGGGGGTTAGGCCATTGCCATTGAAAAGTGTATCCTCAGCCAAACTATGTGATAGCAGCAGCATTTCAAAGTACTAAACCTTCTTTACCAGCACAACATCTGTCTTGCTCAAATTTAGTTCCTGGCAGCTGTTAATTTCTGAGGTTTGCAAAGAATCTGTAATCATCATCAGCTGTATATTCGTAGCACTTGAGTTGATGGCATATGCACACCACCTCCAACGACGAGGATCTCAAAGTATCGTATTACATGAGCAAGATAGTTTTACTGAAGCAACATTAGGAGAAAAAGGGTAGAGTAGACACAGCATCCTGCAGGCACCACTCCTCTACTCCCCACACACTTCCAGGCAGTGCTGAAATCCATGAGAGACCTTTTCACAGCTCATGTTACCCACAACTAGTACTTACAGGTAGCTTGTCTCTATCTTTCACCTCTTCTAATAGCACAAATATACCTGTCTCCTATCCCACCTTACATCCTTACCAACTTTCCTTTAGGCAATTGACCCCAAACCATACAGGGGTTTTTTGTAGAACCTCACACGAGAGATTTGGTCAGTGACAAAAGCACATTCTCTAATTAATGGCCCTTCATTTGTTTTTCTCTGGGGAAGACTTACAGATCTAGGCACGACTGTAATACTTTGGCACATCTCTCAGATGGGACAACAACATCTCATTAGCTGTGCTGAATATTTCAGATGAATATAAAATGACACAAAATGCATGACCTCCATCTACTGATACAAGGACATGAACACTACTCATAATATAAATGTTTAGACCTTTACCAAACATTTAAACAGGTTAAGCAGGCTCCAGATTTTTTTTGTAGCTAACAAATGCCACATATTTCTCTGAAATTTTTGGTTACCTAAAACATGAGGAATAAATTACTTCAACAGAAAAGATAATTGTATTGTACTTAAATTGCACTTTTATTCAGACTAATTTTGTGTTCTTTCTCACTGTGTTCAGTTCAAACTATCATCTTATTTCACCAATTTCTTTGTTTCTTCCTCTTTTTGCCATTTAAACTTAAAAAAAAGGAATGCTTTTTCCTATTGTCCCTTGAGATTTTTTAGCCTGAGCTAGCATATATTTTTCTTGCATTTTTTAATATATATTATTTTGTCTGGATAAAGCCTTTGTATTTGGTTCAGTTTTAGTCATTATTCCATTTCCCTTGTCGTTTTCTCACACGTTTTTCTCTGCAGTTCCACCTACTTATCTTGTCTCCTAAAATGTTGCAATTTTAATTTTAATTAATTCTCCTCAAATCTAAGTTTATGCTTTTATGTAGCAGTCCTTGACATTAATAGTATTTCTCTTTTAAGCATGATTACCTAAATATATGAGAAAGGCAGGATTTTTCAGAAAATAATAATATGTTTTAGTAACGCATGAGGCTTTCAGACACACAAGCCTTCCCTCAAATCTGAAAAATAGATGCAGAAAGTTTCAAAATCAATTATCCCACCTCAAGTTATTTATGTTACTTTATCTTATAGTTTGAAAGACAAGAGTAGTTATTACCCTTATTGCGGGTCTGGACTACATGCTAGGGACTACTAGCTGATTTTCCCTGCTTTATATCTAGGTTTTGGGACATCCAGTGTTGACTGAATAGATGATCCTGAAACTATCAGGATCCTCAAAGGATACCTCAAAGGATACAAGGCACATACACATACATATACTTTGTGCAGCAAAATTACTCTCCTAGAGAAAAGGAACAAGGTAGGCAGCCAGCAGACTGCTGGATGCAGTCCTCAGTGTCTCTAAGCAAAAAGCTCTCAGCAAGGCCAGGGACAGCAGTTAGGTGGGTGACACAAGCCGGGACAACACAAGCCACACGTCTGCACATGCAGCCCATCAGGGTATGCCTTCCTTACCCTCCTGCCGACCTCCCCCAAGCCCAGACCCCAGTGATGACCCCTCCGGGGAAAGACAGCAGGAGGGTCTGGGCAGGAGGGCAGCACTGGCTCCAGAACAGGGGCAGAAGACCCCTGATGGCAGCAGCAATCCCACAGCCAAGTGACGGTAGAGGTCACTGCCTCAGCCTTTCCTGCCCCTCAAGGGTCACTGCACTGCCTGCCCTTGGGAACTGGCAAAGACAAATCTCAATTCTACTACCATCGATTTTTCTTTCATACACTACTGATCAACTCAGGAACAGACTATGGAGAAGATTACCCAAGTAAAAGCAAAGGATAAACCTGTGCAAAATGCATGATGTTCTGATACTCTAAAAAGCCATTCGCCTTATGTATGCACTTGTCAGAGAACTTGCTCTACCCCACCCTAGGACAACAGTTTTGTCAACTTGGAAACAATTTCCCTCACTTTTGCTGGGATGCATTGATGCATTTTCTGTTCCCCATCATCCACATAAGGAAATCACGGGATTTAGCCCGAGTTCCAACTTTAGCACTTAAAAGGATATTTTGAAACTTCGAAGAAGCTCAGGTGCTCTTGCATTGTCTCCTATACATCAAACTTTATGATCCTACTACTGCTTTAGTTATCAGTTTCAATAGAATTAAAAAAAAAAAAAAAAGAAGCAGCAGCAAGTTTGAGAGCCCTCTGTTTCAATGAAGTTATTCAAGACTTTCTGCTATAATTCCTTTGTATAGTTCAGGCTATAGAGCAGACTAGACAGAATCAGTAAACACCATAGTGGAATTTCCTTCATTTACCTGTCTTGTACAAAGAGGTCACTAAAGATTTAGATGTTTTATGAAAAGTCTGTATATGAAATATACATATTACAGTGTTTGAATTTAATTGAAGTCTTGCAAGAGGGAAAATATTTTTAGCAAACAGATTTAGGAGGGCTAAAAGACTTATTTTCTATTGTTTCGTCCTGAATGGATCTATAAAAGTTTTCAAATTGAGAGATTTTCAAGTCTTTTGGGTGGTCTATTGTTATCAGTAGGCACAGGGTTTACACGCGTAACTCTTTTTTCTAGGACCACCCATATAGAACTAATTTCTGTGGATGGAAGAATTCTTGAATTTAAAAATTAAAATTATCCTAATAGAACTGGTTGTTTTGTTCATTAAATGATATACAATTTATAAAAGAGGCATTCTTTTTCACTTGTTATATACTAAATCATGCAAAACTCAATTCTTCTGAAAAAGTTCATTCCTCTTATCTTTGTATCAGATGAATATCAAAGCTATGTAATCCATAAGTTATTCAGTTTACTAATGCCCCTCTATTTTGGCATAACTTGCTGGAATAAAAAGAAAAGAAAAAGGCAAGAACAATTTTCTTCTCTTTGCCATTCAAACAAAATATCAAAGATCACCTAAAACTTAGTAAAATTCCATGTTCAAAAGGATAAAGTGCATTTAAGATAAACTTGTTTTACAAATTCCAATAGATATTCACAGGTACATTTTTGTTGTGCCTGACTGCCTTTTATAAAGAATTCTCTTCTTTATGCCGATATTTGCAATAAACAAAGAGAGAGCTAAACCCCCCCTCTAATCTTTTATCATTTGAAGTATGCCTAGCAATAAGCATTGTTCTATCTGTTGCTAAAAATCAAAGGAGAACTACTAAGCACACAAAAAGGGAAGAAATAAAAAGAGAGAAAAAAGCATATCCTGAATCCAGAGATATCCACCCATAGCAGGTCATATACCTTCAACCAAATCTGTGCTTCAAAGTGATAACGGAGCACCAGGCAGAAAACAGGCAGCAGCCAGATTAGCAGTCAGGTAGCCTGGGCACTGGCCATTCCTATGTGGTAACTTGGTGTCCCAGACCAGGAAAGCTACACCCTGATGTCAAGCACTGCCTAATTTTCCCTAATTTTTTCTAATTTTCCCTAAGTTGGTTTATATATCCCATTTTGAAGAAACGAAGTGGAGATCTGGAGTTCCTAAAAATGAATATTTAAGACCTTTTGCTGAATTTTTAGAAGTGACCAAGAACTCTGGCATAATTACTGTAAGTTCACTACACATACTGAAAAAATTGTTCGCAAATAACTTGCTCACTATCACACACATCACAAGAAATGCGTGGAAAACACAAGAACTGAGCTGAGATCTGTAACTGTATTTAAACACATGAACAGTGTTAATTTATGTAAGGAAATAAACCAGTTTCACTTCTTAACAGCTTTATTTTTGCCTATTAACTTTGAACTGGAAAAAGCTTGGCATGTATATAGTAGCTGACAATAAAGTTGCATAATATAAAATTTATCATTTATACTTTATTACTAAAAGCATTGAATTTTTAATTAAATTTCCCCCTATCTCTCTCATTTCAGCTTTAGTTACTTCTCCATTAATTAAAACAAGAAATGGTTCAAAGAAAGTGTATGCTGCTGAGGACACAGATTCAGCTATACATATCCAATATGGTCAGCATTCTGGGAATCTGGGGCTGCATCTAAATTCCTGGATTCCACGCTGGGGACCTACTTGGAAAATTCACCAACTCCCTTCCAGATTAAGCAGCTCCAGCTCCTTTCCAGGGAGATGTGCAAGCCCAAGCCCTGCTCAAAACACAGCTGAGAAGAGGCAGAGAGGCACATGCCAGAAATGCTCCCAATGCACCAACTTCTTTGTCCCTGTAACAGCTCCCTAAACTAAGGGAAGGTGGAGATATTGAGCAACAGCATAGAGGACCTGCCACTGTAAAGACTGGGGTCTTTGATGGTTCTCCTTTTTTTTTTTTTTTTTTCTCAGGATAATTATACAGAGTTATCCTAGTATTATACATGGCCTATATTTTAGAACCTACATATGATAAAGTTCATAATTTTGAACAACTATATTTATCTATAGATACATTTCAATAAATGCATATTGTGTCACCTCAGAATACCCTGGTGAAAATAAACAGCCCTTCATACCTTCATACTATTTTAATTATTCATGACATATATCTAGCCTTTGAAACAATAGGTTTCACCAATAATGGTAGCAACCTCTTACAGTACAATTGCTTAATGAGTTACTGTCAGAGCTGGCACAGATAGATATCAATCGTATTTATTAGTTATATTAATTATGAATCAGATTACTTTTAAGTATTTTTATATTCGTACCTGTAGAGTACTCTATATGAAACTAACAAAGTTTCAGTAAAAAATGTTAAAACAAAATATATGCTCTTTTTCTGTCAAAAAGTCCAAAAGAAAATCAACTGTGTTTTCTTGCTAATCTTACAGGAGACACTGTATGCATTTCAGAGGTATAGGGTTTTTGGTTTTCATTTTATTTTTCCGAGTAGCCAAAAGAGTTAATATTCTAAGAGGCTCAAAATAGTCCAACAGTCCCCAAAAATAAAATAGCAAGCTTTTCTTGTTTAGCACAATGTGGGGGATGTTTTGGTTAGTTTTCAAGTTATGCATATTTTTCAGATATATCAAAGGTTGCAAAAACGCATTTATTCTCTCTTATGGGACATCACAATTGCTCCATTTGTGGTAAGTTTGCCCTGGGACATAACATTTTACAATGAAAATTGTGCTACAATGGTGCACACTGTGCCATCTGTTTCAGGAAGAACTCTCCAGTGATTTCTATGGAGAATAGTCTCCTTAAAAGAATAAATGGAACAATGTGTCCCGAAGTACTCTTTTACCTAGCTTAATTACTCTTCTGAGTATTATTCTGAAATTTAGCAATCCTTAGCTGAAGCACCGCGACTAAGGTAGCTCCTTAGTTTAATTCTGTTCCCAAAGAAGCTAGTGTACAAGTACTGAACATTGTACATGTCATGCCTGCAAAGGCAGACCAGGACCCCACTTTGGGGCTTGGGGCCATGCAGGGAGTCCAGACTTCCTCTTTCCCAGGAGACAAGTCCTGCTGGGACCCTCCTTTCTGCTCAGCATAGCAGCGTTACCCCTACCCACATGTGTAAACAGGCATGGACCTAGAGATGCCAGCTGACCATAAGTCCATTAGACCATGACAGTCTAATGTCACCCTCACATGTGACCAGTGCCATCTCACTCCATCCACAGGACATGCTCCAAACAGTGCTAATCACAAAGCCAGGGGAAAAACTTTGGGAAAAAAAAAAAAAAAAGCTCTTTGGAATTGCCAACCAGAGGCTCAATACAGTAAACAAATCTTTCTATGCCAAATACGTCTGGTGCACTTCAACTACTCAACAGAACATCAAGGGAGGTGGGGGAAAGGAAGGGTCTTGCTTGATTATTGTCTACTCCCTTTTAAAAATAAAATATTTCTCCCATATAAAATGCAACTATAAACTTCAATGCCATGAACTTGCCATGACCTTCTGCATTTACTCACCTTAGAGTATGAGATCTCTATACAAAGCAACCATAAAGTTCTGATTTAGGTTCAGATTTATTATTTTTATAACACATTCACAGAAGAGCATTCCCAAAAGTTCCCTGGAGAAGGCATCTGAACCCCCTTTCAATAACAACTCTTCTGCATCAGTATAACCTTTATATTACCTCATGTCTCATTTAGACATAATTAGGACAAAGGCCTCCCTGTTAATTTTATAAAGCTGTTATTGTATAAGAATGTTTCCAATGTTTTCTCAGAATTACCAGTGCTCTCAGGATACTAGTATTTTTTCATCAAGTGGTCTGG
Source organism: Tinamus guttatus (assembly GCF_059628265.1). NCBI lineage: Eukaryota > Metazoa > Chordata > Aves > Tinamiformes > Tinamidae > Tinamus > Tinamus guttatus. The sequence goes on from NW_028289037.1 coordinate 4,910,163, forward strand.
TCAAGTTCAAAGGAGTAATATTCTTTGACCCACGCTGTCCACACATGATGGCATAGCCAGTATAACACCAGGTGACAGTAACAACATTACCACAGAACTTCAATATTCTCCTTTACTTCTTTACTGTGAGGGTGACAGAGCACTGGAACAGGCTGCCCAGAGAGGTTGTGGAGTCTCCTTCTACAGAGCCAGAGGCACCTGGATTTTACCCTGTACCACATGCAACCCTGCACCACATGCTCTACATGTCCCTGCTGGAGCAGGGGGTTGGACTAGTTGATTTCTCGAGGACCCTGCCAACCTCAACCATTCTGTGATAATAATTTTATGCCACATAGAAGGCATTCTGAATCTAAAACAAACAAACAAACAAAACCTCCTTTACACTATACATAGATACAGCTATTTTTGCAGTACACATTTCAAATGGGTGTTCAGGGTTTGGAGATTTCTTTTTGAAAATCAACAATGTAGGGAGCACCTTCTTTATATTTAGGAGTGCTTCAATCGTGCAGATGATCTCCCTGTCAAAATGGGTCTAAATTGAAATTTTAGTAATAATAGTGATGTGCAAAACATCATAAAAAATTTCCTAACGAACTGGCATGAAGTTGCAGCAATTCCCAAACTGACATGAAGACTTAGCTTTCTTTCACTTGTCAAATGGTCTTTGCACTTTCCACTCCCAGTCTAGCCTTCATCCCATGAGGCTTCTTCCTGCCGAGCACAGCACCACATCCTTCTCTCTCTAACTAGATGTTGCTCAAACACTCAGCACAACATTTTGTTTGTTAATCCTGTGCTCTGGAGTTTGCTCAGTGCTCACTTATCCCCTCACACAGGAAAAATCCCCCTCACATTCTGTCGTTTCCATAACCATAGCACATTGCCCTGCTTGCAGCTTGAGAGCCACCCTTGCTGAGACACACGTTGGTTTTGGTCACCTCCAGCTCTCACATTTGGCAGAAGGGGAGAGGACATGGATGCATTGGTGATTCCCCAGCTCAGTAGAATCCCAGCACTTCCGTCATGGAATCAGGTTTTCTCAGTGACAATGCAGGATTCCCACAGTGTTCCTCTAGCACACACAACCATTTCCCACTATGCTTTCACCTACCAAGGGAATGACTGCAAGTATCTCGCACACGTACAGCAGAGCCAGCAACAGATTTTGTTTGACTGTGTGTGCTTATTCCCACCAACTATTTTCTGTGGCTGTGCTCTGGCAGTCAATCTGTTGTTTGCTCTCACAAACCATCTTTAACGGTAGCACTTTGGCTCTTTCAAGAGGCAATCCTCAGAGTGTCATTTCCACAAAATTATACTGTCTATTCCATCATTCTAAGAATGTGGAATCACTCAAATTTGCCTAGGGCTTATTCACTTCTTTTACGAAAAGCTAAAATTTTTGTCCTAGTACTTGGTAAATATGTGTGTGGATTGAGTTTTCACATACCATTGTAACTCATGCAATCATCTCAAGTAGAAACTTAAATATTTTAAAACGGAAAAATCCCAGAACATAAAGAAATGATGATCCCATCAGCACCTTTCTGCTGCTAATCGGATGCTAACAAATTACAACTTCCCCTGACTATCTCCGTACACACCAGATGTTTTCAGAAACGGGCTGCAAAAGAAAGGATGTACAGTAAAAGCAAATTAGGAATTTACAGCAGAGTTATCCTGAATTTTTATCAAAATCTCATTTGAGAAGAAAATAAAAGCCCTCGCCATTTATGCAAGATATAAATAAATAAATAAATGGGCATATTTGGAATTCTGTCTTTTTTTTTTTTCTCCTTCCTTTCCCAGATAAGCTAGTTCTTCCCATTATGGGGGAAAAAATGCTGGCAAACAACTTCTACTCCACCAGCTACCTTTTCTGCAGTACCTTCCCCTGTAGGCACCGCCAGGTGTGAATGTCGGTTTCCTAAGCATGTTTGAGATCCCCCAACACACTTTGATCCCCAAGGCATATTAAGGTCTCTGATAGAAAACATAATAGGATTTTTTTTCTGAAATGCTATAAAAGGGGTAGACAGCAAGGTAACTCTTGAGTTAAGCTCAAGCTGACTTCTGTCACATATTTCACTTCCCCTAAAATAATGGTTTAGGAAGGGGCATAGATTAACATTTTTATTTTACAAGACTTCCATACATCACTCACTTACATGAGTATATACCCCTGTGTAGTGTAAGAAATATAGAATAGTAACAAAAGCATTCCCCAGGTTGAGCTAGTACATTTCCATGGTGTTTCTAAGGTTCTTACCACCATGGCACTAATACAATAAATAAATAAATAAATAAAAATAAAAGCTAACAAAGCTAACATAAAGCATACCTGACTATTAACACATTTATTACACTATTAACAAGTCTTAGCTAAAAAGGAAAAAAAAAAAATCAGTTCAAGCATTTTTTTTGTCCAAAACCCCAAAAGAGATCTTATCTTCACATCTACATATAATTCTTCTTTTAAATGTGCACGTCTGGTTTGAGGAAAACTGTCTAGCTAAAAATCTTAAGGTTAGAAAACTACTTAAATACCAGGTCCACACATCTTTTGGCTTTGGTTCTCTAAAAGGAAGCTATGACTAAAAATGGCATTTCAAATACAAGTCCCTACCAATTCCTATGTCACCAACAGAAAAATCACTTTACCAAAGCCTACCTCAAAAGCTATATAGTATCACTGATCCACATGACTGGAATTTCCACATATATCAGTGGAAGCCCCACATGCAGAAGGCAGGTAATCTACAGCTCCAAAATCATGAAATATTTTTGTTCTAAATCCTGAACTGACTCTCTAGGATGATTAGAAGTTTAAAAGGAGAAAGATTTCTATACATTTTCTAGTATTAGAGCCATAATATACAAATATAGCTTGGGGAAAATTCACAGAAAATAACTATAAATTTTGCCTGTTAATAACAAACACAATTCTTTCTAACTAAACCATGCTTTCAACACAACCAAAGCCTAAATTTTCCTCCTAAATTTTACTTCTACTACAGTTTTTACAAGTTGTCAGTCTAAAGCCCAAGAACAACTACATAGTCAAATAGGCACCAAAAGCAAGACAGGATCCATAAAAGCAGGATGTCAGCCTATCATTTGACTGTGCTCATCATTCCTTACTTTTACTAGTCCAGATCACTGAAAATTTCAGTGGTTATTATCAAATGTATGCTTTTTTGAGTTAATGACAAGAGTCTATCTCATTATTTGCAAAATATATTGAAACACTGTCTGGTATTTCATATAAGATGCATATAACATCACAGAATTGTCACAAAGGGATTAAAGAAATGAAGATGCATGGCTATCCATATGCTTTGTTATTTTTAAGTATTATTAGTTTTGAACATTATTTATAATGATGAGTTCGTCATAAACAATAATGTGTAAGAAATTGTTTTTCTGTGAAACCATCAATTTCAAAAATATTTCTGCAAAACTATTCCTTATATGCTAAGAAAGACTACATTTGTTCTCAAATTAAGGATAATTCTTGGAAACAGATTCCCAGTGAAAATAGTCATACTTACGAATTAAAGCTTAATTTTATTCCCATCTTCTCCAAAGTTTAAATTTAGAATACAAGTACTTAAAAATTATGATAGTAACTGTTTTGCTCAAATGCTTTCACAGAACAACACAGAAGGCGTACAAGCATAATCTGATTACTCTGTTGTATTCTAAATTAAGATCGTTTCAGTATTTTTGCCCTCTTTCTTCTGGCAATATTATTGTTTTAATATTTTGGATGGTATTATAAACTGTAAGGTCTCTCAGACTGCAGGGAAGCATTCTGTGGCTTGTGGTAAGGGTTCACAAAATTGATGGACAGTGAACCCCTCCAGATAAAGCAGCTATGATACAGATTCCTGAAGCTGTAAAGAACTAGACACAATGGTCCATATGATTCATTCCAGCTATGTGTTTCCATGATAAGTCTTCACTTAAAAGAGGGTGAATATGATGCTGTTTGTTTTCATACATAAAACTCAGCACCATTTAATTATGAGCCCCACTGCTGTTGGGTATATGATCCAGATAAAAATAACATTTCTGTCAGGGATTGGACTTCATCCAGAACTAACGTGATCCCAGCCAGTAGTCACTTGTTTGGGAACTATTTCTCTAAATGCCTCCTCTAAACTCTAATTCCTATAGGCAATTAAACCATAGTAGTTACCTTCTGATGGCTATAAATTTAGTCATGATCACATTACACAATGGAGGTTTGATGGCATATTCCTATTCAGTATGTGATCAGTACAAGATTTTGTATAATGTAGTATAGTCACACCTGTTCTAAATTGAAAAAGTCAAGATATTACCTATTACACAGCAGACGGTTGATTTTTTTTTACCTTCTCTTGTATTAGGTTATTATTTTTAGTAAGAACAAAGAAATAATAAAAAAGGACATTTGAAGTATTTTTTTAGGACATAATTGCAATTCTAAGAATTCTTTAAATGAATAAGTTCATTCAAGAAATACTCTTCATTAGAATGTTATGAAACTGTTTTTTGAAATTTATTTTACTCATACTATGCATTTTACTTTCAAAAAAATGTTCCCAATGTAAGATTCCCAGTCAAGTTATTCTTCTACTTATTATTACCCACACACCACTAAATATCACATACCTGTCATGCCCAATTCATATAAATGAAAGTCCTGTATGTCACTTAAAAATGTGCAACACTGATACCATGATGTTTTGAGGCTAGATCAAGGAAAGGATTTAGAGAACAGAAACAGGATTTAGGTATAACAGGGGCATTGAACCCCCACAGTTACCATCTCTCCATCCTATGCCTCTAAGCACCACCATTGAAAAAATCCTAATAGCCAAACTCTCCATTCTGTTGCTTAACCCTTAATAACATAGTTAATGCTTAATAACATAGTTAATGCTAGCCTCCTCTGCCCACTGGAAGAGTTTCATATGCCTCAGCATAGATGAATATAAAGCGATGAAAAAGGAAAAACACAAACCTAACTTTATACCCAGAGTGTAAGCACTGAGCTCATCATTGATGAGTTATCTATCAGGGATGAAATTTTGGAATTCTAATCAGGAAACACCAGAGCAGTGCCCAGGAGTGTATAGTTCCTCACTGTGCTTCCATTTTGAATAACATACGGAGTTCTGGGTCTCCAAATCAATTAAGAGTAGAACTGTAAATCAAACAAAAAATACATTTTGTTCATGAGAAATAAATTAATATAACTAAAAGTCTTCCATCTTAGAAAAGACACAAGGGAATATCAGAGAGATCTACAAAATCACAAATGCGTGTGAAGGTCTGGACCCTGGAGGAGTGCTCTGGAGATGCTTGTCCTACTGTTATAGCCTTCCCTACAACCACAGTGTTAGGAGACAGAGAAGGCTAGACAGACCTCTCATCTGACCCAGTAAAGCTATCCTTCTGGTTCCAGTAAGAGGGGTGGAGAATGACCCCATTCACCTGTCCTGGTAATACTGCCTTCTTCTTAGGTGGATATGAATATGCCGCTATGATAGACAAGGTGCAGAATGTTTCCTCACACAGACACACACAGAAAAAAATATAAACAACACTGGGTAGCAGTATGGATTTTGTCTGTGACAAAATAAATGCTACAATGTTAACCACACTCTAATGTGTTTACTAATTTGGCACATATATTCAAACATTTCCCAGACCATATTGGGCCATACAAACAACAAGTTTTACTGGCAGTATGTAGTGCTTTCAAAAATAACCAGCTAATAACTAAGCAAAAATATTCCTTTATATTTTAATTGCCTATGTATGTAGTCATTTACTGAATCCCACATTTACTGAATGGCGCCGGAATTATATTAGAGAACAAAGTCTGCATTATCAACTCTTCAAAAGGAAGAATCTATTTTAAACTTCACAAAGAGCTCCATGACAATAGCTAAAGGTCTTTGCATTATGTTGTTTATATCTGTTCCCTTCAGAGAAGGAGTGTTTAAAGTACTGAGACATAAAGGTTATGCTGACACAAAGTGTCTCTCTCTCCTTTCCCTTCTTCAGTTCTTCAAGTTGTCTAAAAAAGAAATCTATACCTCTGCAAATGTCAAGGTATCACTAAAAAAAAAAAAAAAAAAAAAGAATTGGTGTTCATATATCTTAACCAGGGTGAAAAACAAATTTGATTTGAAAAAACAATAATAATAAGCTGGAAAATGTGATTTGTATTTATAGGCAATTATCAAGTATTATTGGCAATATGCATGTTGATATGAAAACAAAAGGTTGAGCAAGTATGGAAGACCTTTATATTGAGACACACATACCAATTCCCTAGGAAATGAACATCATTTTATCCTCTATGGGTTACTAGTTTGCTCAGAGTTTCAAAGAGATGGCACCTGCTATGGCAAAGATGTATTTGCATTTCCAAAGAATGAGAGCAGTAAACAAGACAAGGGGAGGAGCATTGAAACTTTTCCTGAATAAATTACAGATTAATAATCTCCAAGGCAAAGGGATGAAGCATTTGAATCTGAATGAAAACTGCAGAACACGCCAAGAAAAATATCTGTGCATGAAAATTGGCAAACTTTGCCTCGTTGGGATGCTCTCCAGTGAAAGCTGGCCAAGCACATCAACAATGCAAGAAGACTCAGTCCTTGACCTCATAGCAAATCTAAGGAGTAGTACCTGTCAGGATACATAGAATATTTGGATTTGACTTTAGTACAGAAATACAAAGGAAGACTTTGTTTCAATACTGAAATGTCTGTCTTTATAAATCCATGCTTTATAATTTGCTTTGGATTTTGCAAATGTTTTATTTCCTTATCCATTAATATGGCAGCTAAACTAAGGATGAGTTAAAAAATCAGTTGAGCATGTTTTTCAAATCTCTACACGATGGAGGCATGTAAATAGAGATAGATCCTTTAGTTGGATAGTATTTTGAGAGGTGGTAGTATAAAGTCTAAAAGGTGACTAGAAGTCACCAGACCAGAGTTGACCAGTAAAGTGGCCTGAAATTAAATAAGGTCATAGGAAGTACTGCCTAGAACCTGTAGGAGTGTGTAGGATGTTCTTTAAAAATACAAATTCCTTTGAATTTCTTAACAGTGAGGGTGACAGAGCACTGGAACAGGCTGCCCAGAGAGGTTGCGGAGTCTCCTTCTCTGGAGATCTTCAAAACCCACTTGGACACAGTCCTGTGCCACGTGCTCTAGGTGACCCTGCGTGTGCAGGGGGGTTGGACTAGATGACCTCTAGAGGTCCCTTCCAACCCTAAGCATTCTATGATTCTATAATTTGTTTGTATATTCACATTAGTGGAGTTTACAGCTATATGAGCTCTAAACTATACTGAAATAAGACTGAATGACTTAAATACCGTTATTGAGAAGAGTATGTTTGTATGATTCTACAAATTCTTCTGTCGTTGAGAGATCTCCCCTGCATCAAACCTGAATAAGAATTCATAGATATCCTTGCTAGTGAAACATGAATTTCCTCCAGTCCACTAGAGATGCAACTAAAAGTACAGGATCATCCATCCGTTTTTCTCATTACTAGACAAAAGTAAAAATCTCCATGGTACATGGCATAACACAAGAGTAGAAAAAAATCTTGATCAATCGCACAAGTAACCTCACAAGCTGTTTCCATAGTTTCTGGATGTCTGAATAATTTATAGGAAACAATCATTGACTGAATATAGGGTTTTTAAAAATGATACATTATTTTGCATTTAACAGCAAACAATTTCATAACTGACTGTCATATTTTACTGTGCAAGGGACAAAATAACTACCTGGCATTTTAAACTTAGAGATGAAATAAATGAATAGTCTTACCAGAGCAGGGAGATTTCCCTGGGATTCCTCAAGGCATTCTATTATAATGAAAAAGCGATTGTGTCAATTGTGCTAAGCCTAATGCAAGCAGTACATTTTTTTTTTCTGTTATGTAAAATACAACTTTGTGTAGAATCTTTATATTCTTTGACAGAGAAGTTATAGTGTTGTAGAAAGTGATATCTTCTTTCCCTGCATGCTTTTAAAGTCAAAAAGGCAACCTGACTGTGTCTGATGATTTCCTTCCCCACCTCACACCTCAAACAGAAAGCATAATAGCAGTAGACAATTTTAAATTTACCACAGAGCTATTCCAAGTTAATTTTTCAGTTTCTGTGGCATGTAGAACAAAATAAAAGTAAATGCCCGAGCAACTCTTTACAGTTCTCAAATCTCAAATTAAATATATAACTTTCACAAGTTTATTTTCCATAAAAAATAATTGGAATATATTATATTTATAAGTAACTGAGACACACAGGCTTTTTTGATAAAAACAACATCATAGCAAATTTTACAAGATATGATGAAAGATGAAAATGCTCAGAAGTACATTTTAAATTTAGATATATTTTAAAGTGTCCTTTGATATTTAACTGAATCCTTCTCTGCGGTAGCCCATTCTAGGCACTACATTTGGTAAGTATATTTTGTTTCATGTTTGTTTTTAGCAATGCATGGGAAAGTATTTGCTATGTTCTTGGGATTTCAAATTTGCTTTAAACTTTTTTTCTTCTAGGTAACAAAATGCCAAAGGGTATTTTGGTATTTTCAGTTCATCTCAGGCAGTGCTGGATGTCTTAATATTATTAGACCTTAAACTGTGCAGTAGTCATCCCACGCATCCTTTGTAACGATTTGAGAGACCTAGATACATCCAGTGTGTACTTCCACTGACCTATATTAAACACTTATCCTCAAATGAGAATCTCCCTCAGCAGGTGCTTTTATCTTCTCTCAGCAGTAAGAGGAGAGACACGAGGTAACCAGCTGGTGTTTAGATATCCAAGTTAGGACAGATTAATCCCACTTATTGCATTTCAAAGATTATCAAAACTTTTAAATCTAAAATAACCGAATTAACACAATTACTCCACAAAAAAAAAAAAAAAAAAAAAAAAAAAAAAGCTAAATACTAGTAGTATAAGAAAGAATCAAGCAGCACTCTCTCTATATAAATATTCATTCCAACTTTATTTTTCAAACTTTTACGTTTCCATTGAATTCATTATCTTAAGTTCTTTTAAATTTTAGAAAAAAAAACCCTTTGGAAACTTAACTTGAAAAATAATAACAGCAACCATTAAAACTAGCCTTGCATGTTTAACCTGTTCCTGTCTGTAATCATGTATCTATCCACATTTATCTACAGTATCATTTTTGGAGGGGGGTAGGGGGGAACGCTGTTAATACTTTTATCTTTTTCTTTTTTTTTGTTGCTGCTTTTCTCCCTGCTGCCTGAAGATAACTTCCTGGCCTATATCCCAATATTACCTCCCAATTGCTTGATGAATACAACTGTTCATGTGGGAAAAGCCAGAAAATCAACTCTGCAAGAGGCATTAGACTACAGCAGGGGAAGAAAAAAAAAAAAAAAAAAAAAAAAAAAAGCAGACTGCTGCTTCTTGGGTTGCAAAAACTCACCCTACTTATGCTCAGGTCAGAGGTACAAGAAATTACTATGACTTCTTCCAAAAAGAGACAGGAAAGACCACCGACATCGTATCATCCACGATTCTTCCATGGGCTCATGGAGATGATGAGCATTTCACATTTGTATCTTTTGCTTAGATCTTATGTCTTGTCCTTGTCATCTAGGGCCACAACTGTGCAGAGTCACAACTACATGAGAAACCTACTCTTTCTTCTATAGTGTGCAGGGCTGAGGCCCTATACAGACTATGGGATATTGCAGCTTCTTTCCAAAGTTGAACAAATACAAGCATTGGAAGTGTCCACTTGCAGACAAACTTAAACCTATAAGAATAAATTTGACTAGCACTATTTTTTTTTTCTTCACACAATATGATTTAGATGATAAAGGAAAAAAATATATTTTTTATTATCCTGGTGCATTCTTAAGTTCTCAAATAAGCCACAACTACACTCAGATGCTTCCTAAATTCTCAAGAGGAAACCCCAAGGGCAGCAAACCGTGCCACAGCAGAGGACTCGGAGTATGATGTGCACAGCACAACATTAACTTCTGTGAAAAGTGCATTACACTCATCCGTTGGGTTTTTTTTTTCTCTACTGCAACATCTAGAGAATGAACTCCTCACTACTACACATGAGTAAGAGCTGATTAGCATTCACCATTTGTATCCTTTGCTCATGCTACGAGTCCTACTGAATACAATGAAAAATGATCATTTCAATTCAGGTAATCAAACCGTGACTGAAAGTCAAATTTAAAAGCATTTCATGGCACTTACAGTAACTAGAAATAAAGATTTATGCCAGCATATATAAACAGTCCATTCCTGAAAAGAAAAAGGTTTAAAAGACAACAAAAGGTATTTACATGTCATTTTATTGTAACAAAAATTTAAAATAATATGTTAAACATAACAACACGTTTATAATAAGTTTATTATAACAAAACACTAGCATTATCTAAAAATAAAAAATTGTTTTGTTCTAACACTTAGAAGTCTAAAACGGACAAATGTGTTTGTAAGTTTGCTTTTCTTTGTTTTATTTAATTTTTAAATAGTTTAGGGCAGCACAATGGTGTCAGAGTTGTACATTTGCATTCCAAAATGGTGCTAATGAGTTGGACATGAAGTAATTAAAGCAGCCTCAAAATATTTACATTTGTTATGCTTTCAAACTTGTGGCAAACTTACTAAATAAGAATATATGCCCTCAGGGCTAAAATGCTGCAAACATTGTTCAGAGAAATCTTCTATTTTTCTTCAGAAGCAATTAAAAAGGGAGGAAAATGTGTTCTAGATTGCATAAAGCTGCTTTACTGCTTGTTTGGGCACAGTTACTCACCCTGACTCAAAGGGAAAAAAAAAAAAAAAAAAAACTTCTCTACTTGCTAAATTGTCACAAAATGCCTAGACATGCATCAAATCACTTCTCTCCCTAGTAAAATTGCCTCTAGCGTGATGGAAGTTAGGTCAAGCTGAATAGACCAATAATATCCATTTCAAAGCCCAGATTTGCAAGGTTTTGTTTGTTTGTTTCCTACTCTTGTGGACAGGGTATTAAATGTAACTACAAACATATAATTACCTTTGGGGAGGCACCCCAGGTCACTTCTTAATCTTTCTTTTAACACAATGAATTAGCTTGTTTTACCGTACAGCTAGTCTGTTTGGCCCAAATAGAGAATTATTAACGTTAATTCAATAAATTAATGTTAAATTTAATAAATCAACATTAACTTAATAAATTAAAAATTAATAAATGTGCAACTAAAGACAATCCTAATAGGTCTCATATTATTGCTATTAATTGTTTCATAAATGCTCCAGGAAACAGTGGTCAAGAGTTTGACTCAAGAAACTTGCAATTGAAAAGTCAACAAATCCTTTACATGGAATTTATTCAGAAAGAACTACTGTTTCTCTTTAACCTTTCATATCTCCTATTATTGATTCAATTGCATTTGAAATGTTACCGTTCCTACCAAATAACACTTAAATTCATTGTGCACAGGTACACAAGCAGAAAAAAAAAAAAAAAAAAAAAAAAAGGAAAAGCCTGATGTGTTATCCTATTGACTTTGTTGTCCAAGACAGTAGTGATAGTGGGAAGATCAACTGGCAAGTCTTGAAAATAGGTTGCAAACTTTACCTAAAAGCTAAAAAAGGGTAGGGATGATGGATTTCAGAAAGTTGGCATCCTGTCCTGTCCCACAGTAGCATCACACTCTCTCGGTGTCCCTCTCAGATTTCATATCACAACTATGCAATAAATGAAAGACATTCCCAAGTACCTTCTCCTTTCCACTGGAAAGTCAGGCTGGAATTCTTTGTTGTACACCAAACCACAAAATAATATCTCCACTTTTGGTATTCTATTCCTCCCCCTTCCCTGACTCCTCCTGATTTTTGTCACCTCTTCACTATTCTATATATGTGTTGGGAACATCTTGTCATATTTTTTTTCACAACAGTTCATGACTCTTGCCCTCACAAAAGTTCAGAAGATACACTATGAATACTAATATAATTATGTAAAAATGTCTTTGCAACAAAGCTAGCTTTAGAAGAGAGAAAAACATCAGAAATAAGTGATGCTTTAAAAAGACCTAATAAAATTAGGCTCAGAACATTTAACTTACCGATGAAGTGTAAAAGGTCACAGTAATTCAAAGAGAATGAAACACTATGTAATATCTAGATACACTTTTTACTATGTATTGAATTAATTATTTATAAAGCATAGCTTAAACCATTTGCCTTTCATTCTACAGGTGTCTTTTGCAAGATCTCAGAGCTACTGTCATACATGCATGAAGCGGAGGTTGAGCCCTCTGTGCCTTTGAAGTTTATCCAGTGTTTCCTCATAGATATCCAGTATACGTAGCCTGCTTTATCGAAATGCTGCTCTAGCAACTTTCCTACAACCCTTGTACCATTCTCTCCATTCCTGTTCTTGGGATCTCATTCCTTCATCAGGCGCTACCCAGACCTGTCTCATGAAGCCTCACCTGAACGACTCTCAGGTGGAGTTGACACAAAATCCTTAAAAACAATTTACATTTGGAAAAGTATCACATACCAGCTTTATTGGCTTTCTTACTTCCAAGTTGCATAAGCTCTTCAAAAATAACTAGTATTTCTATTGAGCATCATAACATTCTTTGAATATTTTATACTAAGGCATATCTATAGGTTTATACACAAAGATTATTTCAGTTTGCAGAAACCATCCACATATATTTCTTCTTCCTAAAATGGATAAGAAACTGCAGGTTTTCTAAGCTTGCATAACAGCAGCAACTCCAACCAATTTAGAAATCTAAATTAGAGGAATAGATTTCGACCCCAAATTTTTTCAAATCACAGAATAAATAAATACCTTGCTGCATACCCATTTAAGACTGATGGCTATTTTTTTCAGGCCTTTGCCATCCTGAGAAATGAGAAAGCTCTTCCATCTCGAGAAGAGAACCAGGGATCGCTAACTTGACACCCCAGTAGGAAGTGCTGCTTCCTAAGGGCAGGTGTTTCTTAGCACTTGTGTGCTTGTTATCATTCTGTGCAAGCTATGTGTTTCAGGCACTAAACAATACTGGATTGTCACTGCAGGGGAAAAAGAAAAATAATTTCTTTCTTGTTGCTTTATCTGTAAAGCACAGCAGAATTTTGGTCATCTGGGAATGTTTATTATACTCTTTTTATAGCTTTTTTTTCTGAGCTATAATGATATATTAAAATACCGAAGCAATATATTGAAGTGCAAATAATAAGAACTGTAGTCTTGTTATGTCATTTAACCTAAACAAGAGTTATATACAGTTCCTTTTTAAAAACTTTTATAGACTTTTAAAATATATTTTTTCCTGAAAGAACTGTAGCTTTTTCCCCATCCTGTTGCATTCCCTTTCCTTCCGAGATCTGTATTTTACAAGCATGTTCAATTTTCTTGCAGAGGTGTATGTGCCTTAAAGAAAATGCTTTTGAAAACTAATAAAATTTCTCCTTTCCATTATGTTTCTGCAACATAAATGAGAATTAATTGAGGAACCTATAATCCCGTTGTTTGGCCAGGGAAAGAATACTTGATACAGTAATCTTCTGAAAATACCTGTCATCCCTTTCTTTCTATAATAGCATACTTCCAGTGGAAAACATAACTGTACTATAATAAGATGCTTTTCAACAGAATGAATCAGAACAACACTGGACTATGTAAAACACGAATAAGCTATATTGACTTCAGACACCCAGCTGTTCAGAGGATTAGCACAGCATTTTTAATTTTTCCCTTAAAATATATTTTTATAGAACCTTTCACATCACCACGCGAAGTTTCAGGAGACCGATTTTTACAGCGCAAGTTTCCAGCCGCACCTTTCACTTCCAACACTCGCCGTGTCCTTACGCGCTCCGCATGCTTCAGCAGTCCAGTGTTTTGTAGGCGACTCTCAGTGGAGTCCGGGCAGCTCGGTGACATTTACCGCGGCTGGGCAAAGTGGCCTGGGTCAACGAGATGAAGCGGCGGTGGCCACCAGCCAAAGCCACCAGCAGCCACCAACGCACCGCGGCTCGCGGAGCTCTAACTTTGCCCCTGGCCCCCTTCTGCACACACGCACGCAGCGATGCGCGCAGAGCCCCGCGGCTTCCGCGCCTGCCAGCGCCTCGCTAACTTACTGCAGTGCGATGCAGGAGCAGGAAAAACACGTCCCCGGGCTGCGAGGCTCCCGGCGCCCTGGGCGGCGAGGGGACCGGCCATGCAGCGGGCTCGGCGGCTGCCGCAGCGCAGCGCGCCCTGCCCAGCCCCGCTCCGCTCCGCGCGCCCGCGCCGCCGATCGCTGCGCCCCGGCACTCGGCAGCCGCGCCAGCCCTGGCCGCGGGTTTTTAAGCGGCTGTGCAGCGGCGGATCGCCCACCCTCTTCCTGGCAGGGGGAGGGGAGGGGACAGGCGACACACGCGCGCGCACGCAAACCCCGCGCACACGCGCTGCTCGCTGGTGCCCTCCCCACTGCTGATGCCCCCGCGCAGGCTGCGCTACCTGGACTCCGGCTGCTGCATCCCCCGGGGCTGCAGCGCGCCCGGCTGGCGGCGCGGCCAGCAGCGCGCCCGGCTCCGCGCTCCCTCCCTTCCCGCGCGGCACTTACTCAAAGTTCACCCGGCGTCTCCGCGGCGCTGCGCTAGCGCCGAGGCAGCGGGGCCGTGACGGCGGCCGCGCCCGCGCAGCACCCGCGCGCGGAGCGGCGGTGCGCGGGGGCGCGCGGAGCGGGGGCGCGCGTGCAGGCGGCCCGCCCGCCGTGCGCACCTGCGCGGGGACCGCCCCCGCGCACCTGCGGCTGCGGCCGGGCGCCCTGCGCTGCGCTGCGCTGCCCCCCGCGCCCGGGAGCCTCTGCTGCGCCCTCCGTGCCGGCGGTGGGGGGAAAGCCACGGCCTATGGCATAAAAACAAATGTCTTTCTGCTAACGTGTCCCTCCTATCACGACACAGCATGAGGGAAAAGATAAACTTTGCCCTGAAAGCTCTCCAGTGACCTGTGTGGCAATTTGTCTTGGCCAAAAGCGATTCCTCTAAAATGCTGTGTGGTGGATTTATAAGCACAGCAACCATCACCAAACTTCCATCCTGACCCAGTCCCAGGAGCGCTCTTGAATAATTCATTCCTTTGCCTCAGAGTATCTTCTGCGATCTTGAGAGTTTGGTTAATTACAACAGGGATCAACTCCTGTCTGAATCCCCTTTGCTGCTAAAGGCACTAAGTAGACTTCAGCACTGGAGATCGTTTCAGACAAGTTAAATGGAAGTTGGCATGCTGATAGTAATTTTGTATACTAATAAAACTGCAAAAGTACGAAAATACCAAATATTTTGCCAAGTTTTTTTTGTTGTTGTTGTTGCTTTGTAACTGCATCTGTTACTTCTTTTTGAAATCTGCATTTGGAGAGTTTAATTTTTACATAACATAGAAGTGCTGGAAATTTGGAGGTTTCTCTTAGTAACCATATAAAACCTTATCTACCCAATTTCATTGCTAAAGATTTTTGTTTTCTTAAAGGAGGGTTCCTCAATTCACCTATCTTAGGGTAAGCAGCTTCCTGAGACTATACAATGCAAACTTTCTCTAAATTATCTGCTGTTCACCTGTTTTGAATTATCAAGTTTCCAAAACTGATTAACACTTTAGCATTGTAGCATGTAGCATGTATTTAATCCAGAGATTGAATATTTAGATACATTGTACTCATACTCTTGAAATTTATTTTCTATAATGACATGTAATGAATACATATTTATACCATACACTGTATTATGCACATATTAATGTGTTTACAACTAAAATTACTGTGTGCATGTATCTCTGATTGCCTACAGACTACTTAAAAAAAGTTCATTTTCCCTTATTTGCACACAAAACCAAAACAAAAAATGAACAATCAAAAATGTCTCAATCACTTTGGAAAAATGTGTTCTAGGAAATGTAAACCACAAAAGCCTTTCAGTTCAGATTCATGTCAGTAGTCACTGCAGACCATATAAATATCTTTCCTGATTATCAGGAGGACATGACTAGCACTTGTCTTTTCGTCTTCCATGCTTGATATATTGCTTTCCTTCTACAACACTGACTTCCTAAGAATTCTTTTTCTTTCAGAGAAAGAATTTGGTCCCATCCTATCTGAGCCTTACAAGGGTTATGAGCTATGGATCAAAGCACTGAATATTCATTAATTGTGATGCATCATTTGAATATGACAGATATAGATACATATAGGTATAGATTAGATACATATAATTAAATAGGTTCTGCAATAAAACGCTTGATTCAATGGCTTGGCTTTCCTTAATTGTTTTGAGGGGCCATACCGCCTTCGATACTGCCTTCAAACATTCTCACTTCTGTAAGGCCATACCAAAACCACAATTGATACGTAAAATTGTTTTACAAATACAACCATTTAAATGTCAGGATAACCACTAACACTCTACATAGCTTTTGTTACACCTTCTTAAGTCAGACCACTACTGTTCTCTTCTACCCAGCATTGCGACCATGCTCAACTTCATACCTATTGAAATGAAAAATCTGCCAAATTCATCAGTAGTATCATTCTGTTAGTGTTTGTAGCTTTAAAACACCAAAGTTCAGTCTGAGGTCTTGTGATAAAAATAGAAAAACTGTTTCATTAAGCCGTCAATGTGCCTTTCAAAAACAGTAGCCATTATCCAGGCCAGAAGACAACTCAAAGCTGTCAAAGATCACAGTGAAAGCTGAGAAACTGAAAGGACACTCATGTGAGGATTGTATTTGCACTGGGAAAATGTTCATGACAATTGCTCCCCTTACTCCTAGCCTTGGAAACAGGGTGGTAACAGGTGCAATTTTGAGAAAAGGCCAAATGATGGGGATGGAGAGAAGACCAAGGCTGAAGCCCCATGGCTGTGTTTGGAGGCAGCACATAAGTAACTTTATTCTATTTCAGAGCTTTTGTCCTCTTCTAGAAGTACTATGCTGCCTAATCTGTACATGCTCCTGTCCTCTCTCCCTCTATTTAAGTACCTACTATAAACAGATTACCATCTGAAAAAGTCTGCCTCTTAGCAGCTCATTCTCACACAGCAGAGAAAATAACAGATGCCTGGAACCCACAGCCAGAATTGTCAAAATGAAATTTCTTTATTTAATTTTGTATTTGGCCATTTAAATAAATTATTTGTGCTGCTAAGCATACCTTTAAATTACTCATTTGATATGCCTTTGCTATGAACTCAGGAACCAATTGGACAACATTTATAGAAGAAAGCACCTAACCAGAGACTTACTTAAAAGGGAAAAGTAAACCTCTGCCCTTGTGGGGTTTTTGTTGTTGTTGTTTGCAGTCATTTGATAAGAAGAAGACACAAAGTCCAGTCATAGCATGACTGTACAAAGTTACAGTCACTATTGAAAACTAATCAGAAGCAGATATAGTTCACCAAATTTGTTTAAAAAATAATTTTAAAAACAATTTTTCAAAATCCAAATCACCAAGCTTAGACTATTCTTACACTTTGTAAGAATGTCTTTTCAGCATGTATTCAAGGAAATTGAATGTAGTGAAAAATATCTTACAAAATATCTCATGTTTCACTCACTTTCATCAAGAAATGTCAATATACACTAGGACTATACTTCCAGAAATACCAAATTCACAAGCAATTCTAAAAAAACCAAAAGGATGCAAATAAGGATCCAGACATTTTTGTCAGAAATAAGATCTGGTCTACATCATGTAATTACTTTGCATTAATTAATTGTAATGATAGGGAAATACAATTGACTCGTAAGTACAATATCCTTGATACATTTATCTGGGGTAGTATAGTTATTTACACAGCTCAAGGAAGATAAAGTCTTGTGAAATATCCAGGAGGATTTGCAGACATGCCACCTTTACACACACACACACACACACACACACGCACATGCACACACACACACACACAATAATTTTAGTTCCAAAAGGAATGTTTGCAATGGAGTAAATATCTATATTTGAGAAGATAAAAGATTTCAGATATTCTAATCAATCTTAAGCTATTTTTTGACAGGTCAGTAAAGACCTGCTGAAAATACTGAAAAAAAATTTAAAAGCTTTTTTTTTTTTTTTTTTTTTTTTCAGGTTATCACAGATATACAGGCACATTTGCTTCATTCCCTATCAGCTACAGGCCAATGAATCTCAATTCTGCCTCGGAAGACCATGCAACCAGCCCTCTTGTAGCACATTTCTGGCCATGGGAAGGAGAACATGGTGACTGGGAACAGTCAGCATGAATTTACCAAGGACCAGTCTTGACCGATCCTCCACGAAGCCGCAGGACATGTTGACATGTTCATGGGCAGGGCTGGCCCCCAGAGGGACCTAGACAGACTGGAAGAATGGGGTGACAGGAATGTCATGAGATTTGACAAGGATAAATGCAAAGCCCTGCAGCAAGGAGGCAGTAACCACTGCAATGGTACCTGCTGGGGAATGTCTAGTTAAAGAGCAGCTCTGCTGAAAGGGCACCACAAGCTGAGCATGAGCCCTCAGTGTGTCCTGGCAGCAAGGCAAGCCAGGGACCTCCTGGGCTGTTCCTGGATGGGAACACAGGCGGGAGGCTGAGGGAGATCAGTGAGGGAGTTCCCCTCTGCTCAGCACTCAATAGATCCAATAATACGAACTATAACTATAATATTGATTCACTGGACTATTCAGGCTGAAAAGCCTTACCCACTTGGTTATTGATGGAGATAATGATGAAGATTTTCCTTATATCCAGTCTTAATCCTTCATTTCAATTTATGCCTATTATCCCTTGCCTTCCTATCATGCATAACTGTGAGGAGCCTGGCTCTGCCTTCCTGATAATCTCCTTGAAGATGTTTGCAGTCTGCTCTTAGGTCCTTCAGAAGTCCTCCCTTCGCCAGGTTGAAAAAACCCAGCTCCCTCAGCCTCCCTTATGGGCCTCAATTTTGAAAGGCAGTAGTGAAAAATCCATGCCCAATTATTGCCCAGATAAGCCAGTGGTTATATACAGATCATCATATAAATGTAACAATACTGGAATGTGTTTGTCTATACACTGATTTTATAACATTGTCTCTAATGCTTTAAGGGAGAGAATGATGAAAATAAAAGAAGTAAGGACTGGATTATACTACAGAATGATTTTAAATATATATGTTATTTCCAACTAAGTCTCACGTTTATCTCTGTCTACGTACACAGTTTTCTTCTGTTTTACTTCTGATTTCATATTTCAAACATGGACTATCCCCTATCCCTGTACATGTCATGTGACTTTGATTTACTTACAAAACCTTGGTCTAAAGCTATCTGAATGCTGTGGGAGGAATTTTCAGAGACATCAGTGGGCAATGGATTTAAAAGCCTATATAATCCACATCAAAATTGTCATTGTCAAATGGATATAGGAATGAGACTTAATTATACTAAATGACAAATCATAGAATCATAGAATCATAGAATGCTCAAGGTTGGAAGGGACGTCTAGAGGTCATCTAGTCCAACCCCCTGCACACGCCGGGTCACCTAGAGCACGTGGCACAGGACTGCGTCCAAATGTTTGTTCCATCTGAAATTGCACTGTTTGGAAAAAGATTACCTAAGAAACACATGCCTAGTAACTTGTCCATTCCTAAATACAATAATGTAAGGATTATTAAGGTCTCTAAAAATGCCTTGATCCTGGGCTGGACAGGAGGTAAGGAGAAAAATGTATTTACTGTATATTTTTCATTATAGCATTATAGCACTGACATTCATGTTTTTTTATTCCCTGCTCCATTTATTTTTTTCATTATATGCAGGATACCAAAGGGAAGCATATGGCTTGCAGACATTCAAAATAAAAAGAAATGTCTTTATGTGAAATCTCAAAAATGGCTTTATGTTTCAAAAGATGGTTTTAATACATTAGTCACCATCTGTACGTTTATTGAACAGTGTTAACTGTGTGAAAAGATATGGCGTATCCTTAAATATTTATTGAGTCCTAACATATACTTAGGAATCACTATTTAACATTCAACTATCAACAGGATTTGTTTGAGAAAGTCTTTTTTTAATATTTTAAACTGAACTCAACTGTAATCAAAAATGTATTAAATTATCTGGAAGACAGTAATCACTCCAAAAAATTGATGGCCTGAGTCATATTGCTAACTTTCAAGAAGCTAATACACTGAATACACCTTGCACAACAACTGTTGTTGCTAGAAGATTAGAAACATGCTGAGGGCTTCTTGGTTTTGTTTTCTTTTAGCTGCCACTTTCCAATTTTTCTCTGGATTTTGGAAAATTGCTTATGTGCAACACCATGCCCTCATATGTGTCTCCTGCAAGTAAATCTAGGAAGAGACAGCAGTAGGTTTTCATGTCTCGAAATACAAACACACAGCAGAAGTTTTTTAAGAATCCTTTCCCTGCAGTATTTATGATGTGAAGAACAAAATAGAATAAAAGGGGAACATGTATTTTTCCTTGATTTATGAGCTGTGTACTAGCAGAGGTAGTATATGACTTTTACAGATAACTATTATTAAGCACGTATTAGTATGAAGTATTTCAGGACAGAAAGCAAAGTTGTGCGGTTTACAAAGACAAGGGAGAAAGACGCTTCACAAATGACTAAGGAAACAACAACAGAGAGAAAAGCAGAAGAGAGATTCATGAGGTGAATTTATTTGGGGAGTTTCAAAGAAAACTGGAACACTTAGTATAAATGATGAGAGAAAATGTTAAGATTTTCCAGGTAGGCACAGCAAAAGGTAAAGAGAAGCAAGGAAAAGAAAGATAGTGTCTGCTAAGGTGTTAAATTTTTCTGTATCTTGAAAAAAAAACCTATAAAAATTATCAGAAAGTGAACAAAATTTATAATAGCTTTTTTAAAAGTATAGCTGAATTTAAAAAACAAACATGTACCTGTTACCTGTATTTCAGATTAACTTGATCTAAAACATAGGAAAACGAACTATAAGAATACACAAGCAGCATTTCTTAATCTTCTAGTTAATTAGACCGTTTTAGGGGACTATCTTTAAAATGATGAGGAGAGATTTTCTTAAAAAAAAAAGAGTAGGCCAGAAATGAATATCAAACTATATTAGCTTCAGAACAACGGCATTACCAATAGCAACACAGTTAGCAAAAAACCCATGAGTTTTGGATATTATAACAAATATTCAATATGTTCATATTATTATGTAAGAAAGTGAATGGTGCTTAAAAACAATAGGGAAAGTTGAAGCTTGGAAAGCTGAAAGCTGAAACATATTAGGAGAGGATAAAAAGACTAGTTTGTAAAAGCAAATGGAGAGAAAACTAGAAGTTTTGAGGTGGTGTGAGAAACAAGGATATGTAGTCAAAGATGGTCACTATCAGAGAAAATTAAAATGAATACTTATTGGTGCAACTAATAAGGATACTAATATTGGTGCAACTCCTACAACAGGAGACACTCCTGTCCCAAAATTTTTACTTATTAGTTTTAAGCTAGTCAATGTGGTTCTCAGACAAACTTTTTTTTGCATTTCTATTCCCATGTTCTCTTATACCAACATCAGGTACATCTGTGCATCATTGTAGGAACATTGACTGGAAAGAAAATGAAAGACTAACATGGAATTCAAGGAAGAAAGAGAGAGAGTCTGTTTTATTTGCATTTTTTGAATAAATTTATATCCTTAAAATAAAATTACACTTTGTTCTGTGGTACACCTGGTATCTATTTCTTGGAATGTAAATTCAAAGAAGCTTAAAAAAGAGCAAGCAGAAAATATGGCCTCAAAGTACAAAAAGTAAAAAGACATTATGAAGTTAATAATCTTTTCAACTTAGCTTGAGCTTTTTCAAGAGCTGCTCTGGTGTCATACCTGTTTAGATCAGAGCAATCTTGGATATATGTATACATGCAACTCTATGTTTCTTAGAAACCTAGAAACTTTTTTAAAGAAGAGATACATTGAATTTAGAATTAAGCATCAATATTCCAGATATCTGGAACTAGATACTAAATATTTGCTTACTTCTTCTGATGAATAATTTATACCATTTTTAGAGCAAGCTCTTTATTTTATCATATATGTGTGACCAGCACAAAGCGGTTTTAATTTTCATTTGGGTCTATAATAAAACCAGTATCTATGGGCCTGTGTAAGTTTATCCAGTTTAGAACTCTAACATTATAAATAGCAATGGAAATTAAAAGTGAAAATAAATCCAAATCAGGTTGTTATATAATAAATATATATTAATATTATATATATTATAATATATATAATACATTACATTTACTACTACCTTAATGCAAATCTGAGTGACACTTTTTAGGCTAACTAAATTTACATCTTAGGATGTCGATTATACATATTTCCATGTAATACAATGCTTCCTCTATTTTCTTTAATTACTTCAGTGTTTTTTACTATATTTTGGTTTTAATATCTATGCAGCGCTGGGAATCACTTGCTTGAATGTACAACAAACACTTCAACTTTTATTAATTTTGATGAGCCCTAATTTTCATGTCTAGTCCGTCTGTCTTGAATGGAATTACTGCTGCTTCTCTGCTAATATGAATAAACATCTGCAATCCATCTCAGAACCAAAACCAGCCACGATGCTGAAAATTTTGCTCACTTCTGTCAGTTAGTTTCCACATAATAAGCATGAATATTTAACTCCTTGATATTACAGTATTGCATATGTATGAACATAGTCATCCACCTGCATACAGTCTATTCTTAGTGCAGTGTTTTAGCACTTGTGAATAGGACTTGCAGACCTTATCTATCACTTTCACTCTTTATTAATTGGTCCCTGATCCTTCTGTAGAGGTTTCATGTGGCACACATAATGCCAGAAACAGGCCAAGCTACAAAGATGACCATGGTTCAGAAGAAAGAGAGATATGGTACAAACTATTTGAGGATCCCAAATGGAGCTGCAGCAGGTAGATCTGTTGTGATGCACATGCCCCTGGGAAAACACGCAAGGTCTTTTCCAACTCCTGACCTAAAGCAACTTCATAGAACACAAATGTGGCTGGAAACTGTTAAAGCAAAACTTTCTAGTATCTATTTTTTTTCAATTCTGTGATGCACTTCTAAAAGATAGAACAGAGAATTTTGCCTTGAAGAAGACTATGTGAACTGTAGTCTTATTCAAATGATAGTGTGCCTCTCACAACAGCTTTCAGCTTGTTTTTACCAAAGGTGATAGAATATTTCATGAAAAATTCACTTAGTCACAAACTTTTTCTAATGTTAGAGAAATTAAGGTCTATAACAGCACATTGGATTAACCAATGCACATGCAGTTTAGTAAAAATGTACAATTTTAAATAATTGAAGCATTTCTACAAATGAATTCATGTCCCTTTTACCATTTTTGCTGATGATACTGCAGCAGCTGTTGGTTTATATGTTTCTATTATGTTCCCTTTTCAGGACTCATTTTTTTCAGACTTGGTATGGTAATGGATTTTGTTCACAAAACAGACAATATTTGCTTTAATGCTATTTAACACTACCACTCTATACTGTTCTTGCTGTTCCACTATTAGAAGGCGCTGACAGAAATGACAAGAATCCGCTTGGATCCTTGCACAGGACTTTGCCATGTGAGATGGGCAAAAAGGCAGAAAAAATGGGAGGAAGAAGGAAGAGCAAGTGCTAGAACTCATTTGTGAGTATGCAGTAAGGGACTGCTGTTGCACCCAGTCACTCCTATGTGCGATGCAAGGTGAACACAACAAATTTAAGCTTTGATGTGAGTGGGGCTGCTCCATGCAGAGGGCCACTAATAGGGCAGTCCTCAGGAATATCAACATAGCAATACAGGTGTGTGCACTGCAGATAATTGCACTGTGTATCTTTTAAGCAATCAGAAAATTGCTTTAGAATATACTGTAATCTGAACATTCAGGCAAAACAGAATTTACAGGTGATACAAGTTGTGAATATTGAAAGCAGAAGGTAGGAGTGAACACAGAAATTGCTGTAATTAGGTACACAGAAATAAATGAAGCAAGGAAACTGGGAAGACCAGAAGTGGGTTCTGATCATCTCAACTGTGCATAAACAGAAAAAAAATCCTATACTATTCAAAATAGTGAAATACCTTCATAAAAAGTAATTTGCTACTTGCGTTTTCAAATATGCATATATACACACATATATTTAAATATTCAAGAGCAGCATTACTTTCTGGTACTTCTAGAAAAAAAATACTTTTGTATCGCATGGAGTAGTTCAGTGTAGCATACATTGTTGAAAAGAACTAATGGACTAACTGAAACCAGAATTCTTAATTTCTGATACCAAAAATTAGCTCTAAGACAAACTACTAGTAAGAAAATAATGCATAAAACTCTTAATAAAAGTCATTATATGGTCTAATAACTTTTATGACTGAGCAAGGTTTTGGTTTAGTTTATCTTTAAACAGCTTCAGGTTTCTTAAGAAAATTAGACCTGTGTGTTCATACTGCTTATGGGATACATTGTTCTGTAGCATTTCAATACAGTGATTGATTTTAATCAAATTTGACAGATAATTAAAAAGAACAGAAATTCCAGGGATTATAAATTCATATACATTTCATGAACTCCAGTGAGCAAACAGGTGAGACACATTCAGGTGTCTCTCAGGTTTAGTACCACGACTGAGTGAAAGAAAGAAGGAATGCCTGGCTTGAAGCAGCTGGAAATTGTAGGGGAGAAGATAGAAGAATCTGTAAGGCTGATGCTGAACTCTATTCTTATAGGCATTTGATGAGATGTTCTGCAGTTACACTGTGGTGTTTTGAGCCACTCACAGACCTCCTCAAGGTTTTGAAGCCAAAACACTGCAAGTGTGGCAAAGATAGCCCTGAAATGACACATTTCCATTTTAAATAAACAGATTTTAATATGCAAAGACAACATTAATTGCTGAAAGCTGCTACTTAAATAAACAAATAAGCTACTTTCTCAGCCTGAGGGAACGGCTTATTCCCACAATAGCCATATTTGCAAATTTTAATAGAAGAGAAAAGATTTTAAAGTTGCTTCTTCCTTTATTAAAGAAAGAAAGAAGTCCCTTACTCAGGAAAAATGAGCTTCAGTCTGGCCAAAAAACATACCAAATAATGTCTTCATTTGAACATCTAAACCCCCATATTTCACATTATTTTAAGTTTTTCAATTAGACGTCACACCAAACCAATCAATTGGAATGCACTTAAGAAATGTTTAATACTAATTCATGAGAAAGCTAATCTGGAAAAACACCTTCTTACCAAGAAGGCCTTAGGAATAATTGAAATGACCATGGAACAGTAGCAGTTAATAATGCTGCTGTTAGAATAATTTTAATTATCTTATTTTATAATTATATATTAGGCATTCAAAAAAGTTGCTTATCTCACATGAGGGGATCTAGATCATTCCTGGCTGTAAAATCAATTGCAAAGAAGCAATACTTTTCTTTGCTGATGTCATGGTCCTGTATTGCTTTTTAATGGCACAATAAGCTGTCAATTGAGATTAAGTGAAGTTCTTTGAAAAGGTCTTTTCATTGAATTAAGCTTCTTAATAAAAGTAATTGCTTTTCTAATTTCCCACTGGGCTCTTACAGTATAATCCGGTACCAACTGGAGAGAAAATAGAGACTCAGTAACTTCAAGGGGTATTTGGATCAGGCCCATAACATTAGAGCCATAACTATGGCCTTGGCAAAATAGTAGGCATGCAAGAAGGAGACTGAATATGTAGAAGAATAAAAGTAAAACCATGAATTTAATAATTTTAAGGCACAAAGAAAATGAGCTCAATATTGGTTAATTATGATTAGATTCCTCTTTTAAAAGCTAACAAAAACAAGGAAAGAGAAGAGTATCAATAGCTAGAACAGGTAAGTGAGGACAAGTGTATTCTACTAATTCAGTTAAGGTAAAAGCAAGCGAAAGCTATTTTAATGTTCTAAATGAAATATCGAGCTTTTTTCATTTAAAAAAAAAATCCTACTGCAAATTTATAGTTTCTAAAAAGACAGCATCCAGGTGAATTAACAGCAGGTCTAGTTTCCATGCGCAATTTTTATGCCATATTATGACAAGCTGAAAGTTTTTGTGTGTGTGTGTGTGTGAAATTAGTAGAGGTGCACAGCAGCTAATTAAGTGATGCTGCTTGAAAAAATGTGTCCTGGAAAAAGAGCACAGACACTGCTTAATATTGAAAATATTTGGAATATATTTATTTCTTCTCAGACACTCCGGGGTAACCAAAAGTGCACAGATGCTCATTTCCTATAGGACAATCAGATGCTGATTTAAAAATCAAGAAAAAGCAAATTACAAAGAAAGCAGAGGTATTTAATTAAATTATTTTTATGAAGAATCATAAAGTGTTTTTGAACTAAAAAATGGGATATTATGGAGAGAACCAAGAGATCTTTTTCCACTTTCGGGTCCAACTCTGACCTGCAAGATGATTCTCACATTGCTGTTTCTCTTACCTGATTTTCTCTTTTCTAGTCGCTTGTTTTGTCTAAATAAGAAACAGATAGAACTATCTCTTTCTGTACAATGTCTGGCATAAAAATAATACAAATCACTCCAGGTGAGATGCCTGAGAGAGACCCTGGGAACAGCATTAAAACAGCTAAAATCAGCCTTATGGATATGTATTACTCCATCGCTAGAGACTGGACTGTGTAAGGCCTTCTTTTTTTTTTTTCTTTGTAAAAGCAGAAATACTGAAAATTGTGAGTATGATAACACATACTGGATTTACTTTCCATCTAGACCTATTAACTACATTCCCACTGGATTATAGTGAAATGTCCTTCCACAAGATCTTTGCAAAGAGTCAGCTCAAAAATGCAGCAAGATTTTTTTTTTTTTAATAACAGACTGCCTTTAGCACTTCTTAGCTTTCTCTAATACTTTTCATCTAATTACAGACCATATCTATTTCAGCATAGGTTAGAAGTAATCAGGAAATTTTCTGCATCAGATCTATCATCACAAAGAACTGGGGACAGAAAAAAAGAAAAGTGGCCTTCCCTCTTCCTCAGATAATGTAGTTCAAAAATATATAGAGCGGTTTCTTTAGCTGTCCTTGCTAATGTTTGATTGCAGTTGTAAGCAGCATGGAAAAATACCAAGAAGGACACACAGTTTTAACTATAGACTTCTAAGACAATATTTGCAATGGTCTGCCAGACTGCTCAGGATGAAAGCAGTGCAATTGCTCTGGGGAAAGGAATGTAAAATAACATGTATTTTATATTAGATGATTACACCACAGGACGTTCCATAATCAGTACCACTGTAGCCTCATTATCTCTTGGTGACTGTGCTGAAATAACTTGTGTCTTGCAAAATGAACCCTCAGCCTCCAGAAACAAGAGAAAATCTACTTATATTACTCATGATTAAACACAAGAATAGGAAATAATACTGAGCTTAATTAAACAGTAATTTCAAACACTGATATTAAATGTGCATGCTTATATCAAATTTGTCTTTTCTGTCAAGTGATTCACACAAGCAAAGTACTACTCACGGTATGAACAGAAACACACAAGCATCTCTGAGATACGGATATAAATCTCTCCTGGCTAGTTACATTTACAGTGTATTCTTAAAGACAGTTTTTCCATTGATAGAAGTCCACATATCTTTTCTTCATTCTAATTTGTTCCTAATATCTATTTTGTATTGAAAGATTGACCACCTACATGTTTGTGAATCCCGTGTGGGTTTTATCTCACTACTGTAAACTTTCAACTTTCATTAGGCATAAATTAGCAGTAAATAGTTTGTACATATTTTATGTACAAACAAAAGATATATACACAGGCACCATATAAAAATGCTGCAGTCTGTGTAGTTACATTATTTAGAGGTATTAAGATAATTGCATGCTGTTCAAGAAAGCTACCCTATCTCCAAAATCCAATGACTTTTTACCCCCAAAAGTCCAAGCAGATGTTGTTCGCTTTTTTTTAAAGCATACTATTCATCAAGTCGATTAACTGAAATAGAAAATGTAGCTAATTGCACACAAACTAAGCTGAAGTGAAAGATCATGAATACACAATAATATTGATGTTATTCAACCAACTTAATTTATAGCTATGAAAAATTAACACTAGAAGGGTCAAATCTCCCCACCAAAATAGACAAATATAGAACGGAAACTATTAACAAAAATATATTTGTTTAAAAATACTTAAATATTTATAAAAATAATTTTAATTATTAAATTGACATAAATATAAATATTTAATAATAGCAAACAATTTATCTGTCTCTGGGTAGATTCATATCTTCTTTAAGGATCTTTATAAAAGCAAGGCTCTATCACCAATCCAATATATTTGAATTTAGTGAAAATTCTCATTCTTTCTAATGTTGATTTACCTGAAAGTATTATATAATTATAGCAGATTCTGGATCTGTCCCTGAAGTTGGACAAAGATTATTGACATACTCTGCAAATTAGAGGTATTCAGCTGGTCAGATGAAGGTGTCTACATGCAGGTGAAATAACTATCTATATCGGCCCAACCCTTACTGATCATAAGCAGTACAAATTTGCTTTTACCTAGGCATGTATATGGGCATCTAAATTCAAGTATCTCAGCCTGAAAGCAGAATCCTTTTGTTGTCTGTTACTGTGCATGTTTTTAAAATTATTCTTAGAATAAGGAGGAGAAAGTAAAAGAGTACCTTTTTTATATTACAAGGGTATCTGCCTTGTATTTTATTGTAATATTCAGAATATATTTAATCAAAATGGAATTTGCAGCCCTGACCTTCCTGTAATTAACATTTGTGCAAATCAGTAGCAGTTCATTTTCAATCAATAGTGCTATTCGGTCTCTCTGGTATAACTAATACTAAGAAACTCCTAGCTTAAAAAGCTGCATTAGGACAATAGTACTTTTGTCTGTCCATTTTATACTAACAAGATGCTTTTCCCAGGTATGGTGGCTATACCTGCACGTCTCTGACCTGACAGATCCCAAGAGGGCCTGGAAGTTTAGGAGTCTCTTGCACCTGGCATTTCATATTCTCTTTTTTCTTACACAGAGTAAACTGTTGGTGTGACCCCAGAATGCCTATCAAGACCATCTGCCTTTAGGGCAGGCAACCAGGGCCCTTATAGGATCATCTCGAGTCTCCTCTACCCTTGGCTGAATTTCAGTAGCAGAAGACACAGATTAAAGCACTATGGTCAGATGTAATGAGTCTGTATTCTCCACGGCATGGTTGGAACCATAAAACTCTCACAAGACCATCCTAAATTACTCACTATCTCATCTCAGAGACAACACAGATACCTTTCCAGAAGACAAATATTTTGGGTAGGGAGTAAATTTGTCCTTATTAGGAGACCAGTCCTATACATGCATCTTCCTGGAACTGTAGTAGCTAGGGAATGAGTTATCTATTTTTTGGTAGTCATTAAAAAAAGAAAACCCCAAAATTGCCAGTATGAGATTATATGAAATTATATGATGCAGAGAAATATCAGTTATGTTGTTTTATTGGCTGTTTCATTTGCCAGGGGGTTCTGATTTACCATGGCCATTTGAACAAGAGCATTTGGCAGCAAGAAAAATTCTTCCAGTGGCTATATTTTATTCAAAACATGATTAGCACCTGTGGCTCTGAATATCTTCTATTCATTTATAACTGCGGAACACCACGTTATATCAGGAGGAGAACAGAACATTTGAATTACCTGATGGATTTGAGCTGGGCAGGGCATGATTTCAAAAATGGCCTGTGTTTCCCCAGTCAGTTATCCTTTAATCTGCAAGTTAAAACAACGGAATTTTAGAGTTGTTATGGCAAATGCCCTCACATGTATTACCTTAATATATAACAGTACATAATGAGAACATTACAACAACCATACACTTGGTAAAGATAGCAGTTGCTTTCACCAATCATTTTGTATTCCTTTTTTTATCTTATTTTTATTAACAGTCTGCATTTTGGGGGCTACTCTAAGTCAAAACAAATAAACGCTGTACTATAATAACCAAGATTGGTGGTGTTAGTACTAAAGCAAACAGAAGCATGTAAATTGCAGGAAACTAAACCACTGAGAAGTGACAGTCAGCTAACCCACAGGGTATGTGATGCAGCTGCACACAGATGAAAGCAGTATACAACAAAAAAGACAGATATGATGTTTTTTCTAATCCTAGTTTTTCTCGTCCTAGACATCCCTTGATATTCCTGAAAAAACTCAGCCTTGGCAAATACAGTATAGTTGCAATTAAATTTAGTAGGGACTTTATTAATTTATGCTTAGTGTTATGCCTAATCATCATGGAACAGCAAACCACTGAATGGCAAACAATTTATATTATTCCACCACTGACACTTTTGCAATTCACGTAGCTGAAAAGGGCTTCGTCTGCGTCTCGGGTAACATGTGCTACCTCAGATCAGCAGTTTTCCAGTCAAGCTTTAATCAAAACAATGGTGCTTTGGATAAGCCTTTTGTCTGAAACTAACTCAGAATACCCCCATTCATTCAAATGTTTCTAGATAATTCATTTTAACTAAATGCACACGTTTTTCTACTGAATAAGAAAGCTGATTCTGTGAACTCACTGCAAGAGCGCAGATTTTGTTTTCAATTATTAACTGAACCATAAAAAGCACAGAAAGATCAGAATAAGTTGTATTTGTGCAATTCCAAATCTATCTTATTGTTATCAAACCATTTCATATTGAAATATATTGAATATACTGTACGGGAGTAAGTTAACTTCATACTGTTTTCATAATCGAATCGAATCGTTGGATTTTCAAATCTGCTAAGGGGACTAAGGACTAATCCCCAAAATTTCTTGTTAAAGAATAGAAAACCTTTTAACAGTGATGTATTTTTAACTGCATTCTGTAAACGTTCATTTTATTTATTAGCAATATCATAGGTATTTGCAATTTATTTACTCTATTAAAATTCTTAAAAGATAAGCAGAGTGGGATATTACTGAATTTCCATACATGACATTAAAAATGTCAGCCTAGACACTGTTAATGAACAGCTTGCTTATCTGCACTGTCACTACAGCAAATAATCAACAGTTGCTTTAGGATTCCGTTATTAATCTGTCCATAAGAAATGTATCTTGACAATGGCAAGGAAGAGGAAGAGGAAAAACCTTATCTTTAAATTTCTTTTCACTAAAACTAGTCATATTATGTGGATATTAAAAAATCCAGGTATGGTCATGAATTTGAAAACATTTTACTAGCAAAATATTTTCTGATTTTCATAGCAAGAACAAGTAATATTCAACATGCCAATCTAAAATTGCTTTCAACATACCAATCTGTGGCCCCACAGATAAACTTCTGATAACGGCTGTTGAAATGGTCTATGGAAAATACTACTTAGTGCAAGAAAATGATCATACTGAATTTAGTGAAAAAGAAGTACATGATCTTTTATGCAGCACGGGACTACTTTTTTTTCTTTGTCATCTTCTCCAGTACTTTGTGAAAAAGAGGACTATTTGCCTATGGGGATAAGAGAATGCAGTGGACCATTAGGGGTTCCAGACATGAGTCACAGTAATTATTTATAATTACTGTTATGTGTTCAGTTGGCTGCTGGGTTTATTTGGAAATACTTCACTGAAAAAGAAGGGATAGTTTCAACTACTGCAGTATCTTGTACTATTATAACTGTGTTTAGCCCCTTCTTTAAATGTACAGGATAATCAGATGAAAGATAACAGCATCTTAATCATCTGCATAGAAGGTTTCTTCCAGTGTGTTTAAAATACCAAAGTTACATTAACGTATTTTGGAACTAGAGAAAGAAAAGAAAAATGCCCTGGTTTGCAGAAGAATACACTAAGCCTCAAGATGACATCAGCTCACCTTGTTCTAGATGTGCTAAACATTAATTTAGCAAATAAACTACCAGAAACACCAGTACTCAGCGTAGCTGTGTTGCATACACAGGTTGAATCCCTTCACTGACATAGGCCTGTGGTCAGCACTGTCACAGACATTTCTGGATGTACTCTCTGTGACAGCGTTCTCTTAAACTTACACATAATGAAGTGGGTGGCAGGATAAGAAAAAGGATTTATTTTTAAATTAAACTTTGCATAATAGTTTAAAACATTCTTTTTTTTCTTTTACTTTGTTCTTTCAGAATAGATTTTGTTTGATCTATTTTCACACAGGCACCCAGAAGCTATTCGCTAATTACTTATTTTTAAAAGAAAAGCATGTATTTGATAAATTGATGACAAACTTGAAATAAAAAAATACATATTTCTCAACACTTAAGCTAAGTGGACTCTTACAAAAAGGTGTCTATGCACAAATCTATGACTAAAAATTCACAATTTTGTTTCCGTTCCCTAATCAAAGTAATATCCTATGAAAATTCAGTTTGAACAAGAATTGAAGGATTTAACTATTAATGAATAATATGTCTTAGGATAGACATATGATGTGAAACCAGAATGGTTTACTTTCTACTCTTTCATTTATTCATTTTGTTCCTCACACACCTCATCTCATGATTCTCATTGATATCCTTCATCTAGAAATCAACACTACATTTCATCTGGAATCTGCCAAACTTAAGTAGGTTCTGCTTGGTGTAAATTTAAATGTCTTCATATCCATAAAAGAAGGATTAGTTCAACTCCCCTGCCTTTTCAATGTTGATTCACAGTTGCTGCAGAAATCTCTCCTCAGAGTAGGCCATTTAAGGACAAACTTCTAGATGTGAAAAGTCTTCTGAGACTGCAGTTTGCAGCTTCAAAAGGAAAACAAACCTGGCAATATAAAATAAGAAATGAACACTTGAACATATAGTGATCTCTAAATAAGCTCTTTGATAGTGCTATATGGGATTTCTAATTGGAAAAGAAACACGACAATAATGGCACCTATACCCGTAGGCCTAACATAAATATTGGCCTCAGAAGCTATGTTTCATTTTGTCTGGCCTAGAATATGACTGTGCCATCTGCTAATTAGCAAATGAAAAATCATCATATGTCTGATAAAAACAACATACATACTGCAATAGATTTAATATTCTTTGATATCATATTCAAATGACTATTCTAGGCTGATATAATAATAGAAAACCGCTTTTGAGTTCTTCCCAAAGGAAAAATCCGCAGATTTTTAGTTTCTTACACAGGTTTTCAGTTTCCCACCATAAACAGGAAAAGCTACATGCACTCAGGTTGCATCCTCAATGCTTATAAAAATGGAGCTGATTGCAGTTGATTACAGTTTCAGAGGCATCAGATTTTCTTTTAAACAGGGTATCTCTATGGCTTGTTTCCAGACAGTGAACATCACTGTCAAGAGTTGGTGGAAGGGATCTGGTATCGGGTTGTAAGACAAGAGACAGAAGAGGTTTGAATACCGCTGAGGTCACCTGCTTTTGTGAATAGTTAGCATGCACTGGCTAGTTCATAGAAAAAAAATGATTAAGGACATCTTAATATTCAACTGAACAATCATAAACTTACTCTTGAATCCTGCCTTCACAAGTTACCACAAATTGTTTTAGAAATGTTCTGGAAACCTGTATTTTATTCTGTATAAACATAGCGTCCGGCAGACTTCATATGCACTTTCCCATTTTGCTTGCATATTATTTAAATCTATATACAAATAACTTATTAAAATGAGAATCAGAAAGTAATTTTAATAAACTTATTAAGCAAAGTTTCATTAACATGTTGTCTTTCTGTAATCAGCTTTTAGATGTGGGTCTTGCCACTAAAAATTTCTTTACCTTCCCAGCTGATGTTATTGCAGCTGGGAAAGCTTTTAAAACGTACCCAGGACATATTCGAACAATGACAAATTCAAACAGCCCCTGAAGATTAATATTTAGCCCTCAGAGAAATGTAAAGAAAAAATAAATGAAAAATAAATAATTATAGGTTCCTTGAAAAAAATTGCTACTATGGGATACTTCAGATACACTTTTCATTAATTTATTCATTAAAAATAATTAGGTTGTATATATGCATTACCATTCAGAACATATCAATGCAGAAATTTTGATAGGTATTGTTGCATATGGTTCTTATGAGTAAAACTGAAGTTCAGAGCAGTGAAACAGATTTTGACATTATTCAAAGGCACTTGTAAATGGGGAATCTGACAAAGGAAGTGGAATTGTATTTTCATGGATGATTCATTATTTACCTGAAAACAACGTGGCTCAAAAACATGTTTTCCTAACTTTTATCAGAGAAAACCACTGATCAATTTTCATACATCTTTTAAATTGTTCTGTTCTAAATTTCACAGAATGGTTGAGGTTGGAAGGGATCTCTAGAGATCATCCAGTCCAGCCTCCCTGCTCCATCAGGGACACATAGAGCACGGGGCACAGGGCTGCACCCAAGTGGGTTTGGAAGATCTCCATAGAAGGAGACTCCACAACCTCTCTGGGCAGCCTGTTCCAGGGCTCTGTCACCCTCACAGGAAAGAAGTTCTTCCTCACATGGATGTGGAACTTCCTGTGCTTCGTGATAAATTACAATATTTTTTTTCTATTTGGAGGAATAGGAAGCATCTTCACACCTCTTCTTTAGGACCAAAAAATGCCTTAAATTTGCTTAATATATATGCCTAGTCTGGTGGTGCTTTAAATTGCTATGTTTGGAGGATACTGCTAGTTAATCATAATTTTATGGAATCAGAAAGTTGCAAAAATAAATGAACCTATTAGATACTTAAATCTGATGTTAATATCCTACTCTTTGTGGTTTCTCTCAAACTTCTTCAGACTTCCTAAATTATTTGCAATGATAACTTTTGTATGATATTGATATTCATATGACTGACATCATAAAGCTACTTTGTCAGAGCTGAAAAAATCAAAACACGGCTATAGTCTTTTAATAAATGCTTAAAAATTTTTCTATTAATATTTTTGTAAATCTAAAAGTGAAATGGAAAGAAAAAAAAAGAGAAAAATAGAGGGAAAAAAAAAAAAGTATATGACCACCTCTGAAGAAGCCATTGTCTGCAGCAACATCCAGATAAAATGGCTTACTGCTCCTGAGGCTAAAACTAAGATTAAACTAGTTCTACCTCCAAAGACATTTAAAAAAGAATGACAAGGGAAAAATAAGAAGTAAATGTAATTTAAGGAAAAAGGACAAATTGCCAAAGACTTTCCATGGTAAAATGACAGGCGGGTGGTTCCTACAAAAGAGAATTGTGTGCTTCTTGCATTAGAGATGGAACAAGTCGAGCAGAGCAGGATTTGCAGAGCAGTAGTTCACACCAACATACAAGTGTAAATTAATCATTTACTCTGGTTTATTTTTTTATTATTTTTTATTTTTCTTTGAATTAGCAACATTTAATTTTGAAGATACCATCTTTACATCAATAAAGTTAATAATTGGCATGGAGGTGTCCATTAACATGGCTGAGACCCACAGGCTGTCACAAGAAATCCTGTTTAATGCTGTCTGGAACTGAACAATTTGCAGGAAGTCAGGCCTGTCACTTAGCAAGTGCACTCAGGAATGATTAAGCATCCTGAGAAATAGGTACCTATTCTTTTGGTGTATGATAATTGAAGTTAATAACCAGACTGTTCCCAACTGCTGGTCAGAAGTTACCATTTCCTATGCTGCCCAAGACATTTGTTTGGCTGCTCTGTAGAATATCTTAGTCAAAATAAAACTAAGATAGCATTAAGAGCTTCAATAACAGGTTTTTGCTTCCCAAGATTATTTTGACTCAAACAGGCTATGGAGCACGTATGCAAGCAGCACAGCCAGTGGACTGAACGATAACAACTTCCAGACGGTCAGAGCTCATGAACAACTGGTGTAATAAATCAGTAGAAAAGGGACATCGTGAGTCTATGCCTGAGGGAACAAGTCACACATTATGCATCACAGAATCACCTTCCACTCACAAAGATACCATAAAAGTGAAACTTAGTCTACCAGCAATTCATTTTGCCATGTAGATTTTCAGTGTAAATTAGAAACTGCTGTATCATATGGCAATGAAATATACTTTTGCAAAAATATTTATTGAGAATATTTCTGATGGCTTTTGTCTGTGCTGAATCTTGCCTGAGGCAGAATATATAATATAAGGCAGAATATACAATGTTTAAGGAGATGCTATTCCTGTATGTGTTAACCAGCCCTAAATTCAGCCTGATATTTAAAGATTTTTTTTTACATATTCCAATCATTTTTTTATATATATTTTCTAGAGAACAAAAAGTTTTCTAATTTATTGTGAGTTGTTTTAATCAAGATCTGTCATTTAGTGGGTGAAGATAAGAGCTCTTTAATTAAAATGTATTTGCTATTCTCTGAATGGCAGAACAAATTACAATTTGCGAATGCATTTGTTATATATATATATATAAAAACACTCAAAATTACTTAATTTTGTTCCCATTAAGTTCATGCTTTTTCAACCATTGGCTTGAGTGTGATTTTTTTTTCCTGTAACTCCTGTCCTAGTGCTTTATATTGCTGAGTTGTTGTTTCACAGAGTGCCATGGAATCATACTCCACAGTCTGCTGAGGCTGTGACAGGTTTGCCTCAAATACTCCACTGTCAGGTAAAACTGAAGATGAATAAATAACGTATCCTACTAACCTCAAAGTTTTTATTTTCTTTGTATCTCTGCAACTGACCTACTAGTACCTGTGGACAAATCATTAGTCTTTTTAATAGAAGTGGTCAGAAGAGTTGGCAGTTTCTTAAAATTGTCAATGGTGGCAAAAAAGAGTAAAAGCAGGAAGCGCAATAGCGGTGGCTAAATAACATTCACTCAAAAATTCAAGAACAACTTACACAAAGAGTAAACTCTAGATCATATAACGGCAAATGAGAACAGAGGAATAACTTAAGTACCTGAAAACAAGAAATTGCAGAAAGACCTTTAAAAACGGAGTCAATTGGCAATAAAAAGATTGCTTTTAAATAGATAAGCATGGAAGGATGTGCATGCATAAAAATGTATCTATATACAAAATGATAAAAAATGAGATCAGAACTGTATAGAAAAAAATGGAAAGCTAACAATAGTTATCTCCTTGGGGAAAATCTTATTTATTTATTTATATTTCCCCAGTAGAGAGGGCAAAGTATTAATTGCTCAGACTACACTGAGTATTTAGCAAGCAACTGACTACTGGAAGCAGCAGAGAAACTGGCTGAAATAATCTCATCTTCCCTCTGAAAAGTGTGCCTTTCTCTGTGGAACATAATAGAGTTGAAAGAGAGAAACAGTTGCAGATAACTTTAGAAACTTGGAATAAAAGATTCAGAGAATATCGGTCAGACTAATTTCAATTCTCATAGGAGCACTGTAAAAAAAATTCTCTTTAGGTAAAGACTAAAGACATCTATTTGCCAAGAGGAAACATCATTCCTGGAAACAGGATTTATTGGGAGGGAGAAATAGTAAATGGTAAATATTTACTGCTTCAAAATATTTGAGTCTTACACATCATTTTCAGAAATAAGCTAAGGAAAAAGAAAGCAAAAAGAAAAACTAGATGAAACTGTTGTAACTATGTGCACAACAAATTTGAAAACTATATTTAGACCAGCTACCTGTAATCTCCTATTATCCATCTGGATGGAAATACTGAGTGGGGTTTCACGGGGCCTGTCCTGGATCCAGTATTATTCAATATTTTCATTAATGACTGGGATGATGGAATAGAGAGTACACTTATTAAATTTACAGACAATCCCAAGCTGAAAGCATCTGCAAGCACTTAAATGGATAGGATTTGAATTGAAAGTGACCTTGACAAATTGAAAAAGTGATCGCAAAAAAGGGAAAATGATACAATTTAATAAAGAAGAGTACAAAGTATCACACTTATGAATAATCCCCAGCTGGAAAAATACAAGATGAGAACAACAGGCTACACTTCAGATTTATAGCAAGTAATGAATCACAGAGACATTTAGAACCAAAACCACTATATGATAAATGTAGAACTATCATAGTACATGGGAAGCATGTGCCATTTGATATTAGCCTTCTCTCAGTACTTGCCATGGCCATGCATAAATGGAATGATGCATGCATTTCACATACATTAGAAAGCATGCTCTTCAAAGTTAGATGAGCAAAAAGATAAAGTTTTAAAGTCTTATTTCTTAACTTATGGGCTGTGTAAAAAATGAGATCTATATTTTATCTGGCAATACACAGAATTTGGATTCATGGATTCCTGCACTTGGTTAATTCTCTTTCCCAACTGAGCTATAAGTTACAGAAATGCTTTACCTTCAGATTGGGAAATATGGTATAAATTGAATTATTAACATGACCGACCACGAAAACTCCTATAAAGCAAGATGGATCAGAAGATCTGGGCGAGCATGAGGTGCCCATGAAGCTCCGGATTAACACAGGGAGTGACTCGGTAACTACAGCTGCGGCACAGATGCACTTTGCTGACTTTGCCTCAGCACAAAAGGGCATCACCCTAGTGTTGTGACTGAACTGTACATTTCGATTGCTCTATGTTGCTAAGCGTAAAAACTTGTATTGTGATTTCGGTATATCGCTGTATCTGACAAAACAAAAATCCTGTGTGATACCAAATTCCTTCAAAGTAAACATTTATATTAAACATTGCATTTTCCAACTGTGGAACATCTAAAAGAATCAGGATTCTGACAACTGAACAGCAGAAAAGGCCACAAAGAGAAGATTTTTTTGTTAAGTCAGTCATGAATTACCGCAGGTTATTCTGCATTGAGAAAGCAGTATTCTAAAGAGAGTACACTAAAGACATATTTGAATGCTGAAGTTACCCTTCAAATTTTGCTAAAGCAAATTTTCTTTTTGTATTCTCTATAATAAGTGTGTGCATATGTATATATATTTTCATGTCATGAGTATTCTACTTGTAGTTCACACTACTCCATATATTATTAATATTTATGGATTCTTACAGACTTCTTTACTATCATAATTTGCATTTTATACCTTCAGCAGATGTTATTCAGTAGGGAAAGTAAAAGATGGGGAACAGCTAACTAAGCTGGAGCTTCACAGTGGGTAATGAATTACAGAGATCTCATGAATGAAACTGGCATATTATTGCAATACACACAAGAAGAATTTATTTAGGAAACATGGAGTAATTTATCCATGTAATATTCGCCAGCACTCTTTGCAACCACCGCTGTTTTCTCTTTCACAAGTACACAGAATACATTTTTGAAAATTGGACAGTTATGATGCCAACTTCTTGCATACTACTGAGAAATTATTTTCACTGCCATTTGCAAAAATAATTTACCTCTTCTAATGAAATTACTGAATTTGCATCATGATTTTTATATATCATCTATATTCAAAGTCATTAGAATAAACCAAAACTTCTACATCTCTGTCATTATGGATTACTGAAATAACATTTACCCTTCTCTCCATAAACTATTTATTGCCATTGCACTCTCCTTGGGCAATGAAAAAAATCACAAAAGAAATTCACAGTTGCTGATTACCAGTTGTGATGTACAGCTTTATGTTGTAGAATACAAAGAAGCATATGGTTCATTCTCTCAGTATAATTAAAGAACTTTTCTATCAATGTTTTTAATTAAAGGAACAAAAATGGAAAGATGAATAATGTTCTGTGATCCTGAAATAAGCTCACTACTCCCATTCATAATGGGACATGCTTAATGTATCTTCGCAGAATCGAATGTTCAGATAAGGACCTAGTTTATTTTTTTTTTCTAATAGAATTTCACTTCCATTTAAAGTTAAACCATAGTGATTTATGCTTCTCATAATTATTTTCTAGATTTTAAAACTGGATATCATCTCATCTTTGACAATCAAATTTGCTGATCCAAATGCCATCAAGAGTAGTCTCTTGAAAGTCTCACTATTCGTAAGCTATCTTTGTGACAGGTTTGCATTATAGTTGTGCATGACTGTATGTATGTATACTATGTATGAGTATTGCCACAACTGGTGAACAATGGGAGACATGTTGAGATAAACACTTAAAAGTACTAGTAGCAAATGGAGAATACTCCTTTAATCCACCTGATTTTACAGGAGTTATATTCTTCATTGCAACTGAATTACATAATCCATACTTGTTTAGGTATGAAGTCTGTCCATATCCTCTTGCTACCTGTGAATCTATGGACCTAAGTCAGAATCATGGAATACTGTGTTTCTCATGGAAAAATAGAAAACAATAAAATGTACAGAGTACTACACAAATGGTAAGTTACTTTCAGTCAAAGTTATTTTAACAGAGCTAGTCTAGCAATAAAGTACTCTTAGTATCAAACATCTGAATCAGCTTTTAATGCATCATAGTAATTAGAAAAGAGGCCAAGGAAATAACCTCTTCAAATTCTAAAAAGCTTCTGCTAATTTTGCCATTAATAGTAAAGCTAAAATTCTACACCTTTCTGGTGCTTTGCATTTATAATTAAAGGAAAGAAAGCTGTTGTAGAAATAAGAGCTTCTTATCTATTAGGGTACCCTAACAGAAATTAGAAAGCATGCCAGAACACCTAAAATGATGCAAATTCATAATAAAGTAAATATTATATTATAAATTCATTATCTAGGCATTTGTTTAAACAACTTATTTTAAATATTTATATTTTGCCAAGTTGGTTAAAACATTATATATTCAGTATATCTGGATTTTTGGTGTAAAAATAAACAGCTATCATATTACCTGCTACAGAGTGGCACTATCTTATATCCTAATGTTCATGCTCAGTAAGTTAAATAATTTTTTATAAAAATAGGTGCATTTTCTACTTTCTAGTTTCTATTAAGTTCTATTAAAGTATTGCTCTAATCTTTTAAATGTGTAGTCAGGGTGGGGAATGGCAATTTAGAATGAATTTTATCTATTTAAAAGAAAAAAAAAATCAGGACTGATCA
This sequence comes from Tinamus guttatus, assembly GCF_059628265.1. Lineage (NCBI taxonomy): Eukaryota > Metazoa > Chordata > Aves > Tinamiformes > Tinamidae > Tinamus > Tinamus guttatus. The sequence goes on from NW_028289037.1 coordinate 4,951,162, forward strand.
ACTTCCCGAGAAACAGTGAAATAGTTCACTTCTGCTGTTCTCTTGAGATCCAGACTCAAAAGACTTGAGGCAGGGACAATGGCAGATCAGGCCTTTCTGGTAGAGGCTTTATGGATGCAATTACTGACTTAAATAAGAGGACAAAGAGAGAAACATGGGAGACATGGGGGACAGGGTAGTCATTCTGCAAGCTGTGCTCTTACCCCATTCTATCAGTCATCACCGAGGTACACGCTCACCAGAGATGCTTCCCCTCCTCCAAAGCCAACAAGAAGCCGTGGATGCAACTTGGCTACTGTGGAAGCCATGCCCACACCACAGGGCTCACTACAAGGAGGAGAAGGACTCATTCCCATGTCCCACCTTGGTCGTAAACAGCAAAAAACAATAGTTCAGTAATAATGTAAACGTTTGCTGATGAAGGCAGTGTTTTTTTTTTTTTTTTTTTCCAACCTCCATATTAGACTTAATCTCCCTGCACATATTATTTAGATTTCATTAATAAATGGAATGCAAGTAAGGGTCAGTTTGCCTGCCTCAGAAGATGATTAACAGAGAGAACATCACATATCACAGACAGCACGTATCAGAGGAGGAATGTAACATCAGAGCGCCAGAGTCTGCTTTGCAAAATCAAAAAGTCATGTCATTGAATTGTGTTAAACTTACCATCGTCCATTTTGGATTGACATTTTTCTGGGTGATTTTATTTGAAGGTGCAAAACAAAGGACACTGGTAGAACAAAAAATAACAAAAACAATTAAAAAAACAACAAAAACAAACAAACAAAAGCCTGTTAACTCCTATAAGGGAGTGCAGATGTAGGATGACAGATATTCTACATATTAGTTTCTGAATGTCAGTGGTTATAAGGTCTTCCTATAAAAAAAAAAAAGACACAATGAAAACAACAGAAAAATGCTTATATTTTTCCTGGACTTCTATGGAGAAAAAAAAAAAAGAAGAAAAGAAAAAAAAAAAAGAAATAAATATTCCCAATATACAGAATAGTAGAATAGAAGAGGACCTGGAACATGACATTGTTTCATGCATTGTAGGGATTTAGCGTAATCCAGTAGATGGCCTTTATCAATTGAGCTATAAACTTCTCTTAATCATAGTAGCACATGGAAGGAAAGTGCTACTTAGGTATGTAAATAAACTGAACTGAATGCATCTCATGATTTTCTGCCCAGATGTTAACATGGTAAAATGTAGCATCTATTCATGGCAACAGCTATTTTTAGATTAGACAAACAAGACTGCCATGATTCCAAGTCACGATTGAATTCTCATATTTCCTTTTGTTTCCTTTTTTTCTTTTAAAAAGACACAATTGATACAACCCACTCACTGCCATCTACCATCATTAATGATTCCAGAACAGTGAACAGTAAAAATTATCCCCAAGTCAATAGCTGCTGCCAAGGCTCAAAACACTGAAAATGATTTCACTGGAAATTTTATGCCTATACATGGATTTAAAAAATTGCCTGCAGACAACCAAACGTAAGCATCTTGCTGGGTGGCAAACTATAGTCAAATTTGACTACAGATCAAATTGTACTGGTATTTGATAACTGGAATTTGATAATGTGTTTCATAACCTGAACACATTTTAGTGCATCAAACATATACGAGTATCTTTATGGCTTACAGTATAGATAGATGTCATACTATAACAGTTTATTTTCCATATTGTACAATAAATGCTATAAAATAAATGGCAAACTGCATAAATATCTTTACATATAAAGAAACTCTCTCTTAATATTGAGACACAAACAATATTCTTCAGTCTGAAAAAAGAAGCAATCCACTAAACTTAACTGACCACCCTGTAGATGGTGTAGTCAAATTGATGGCCACAAACAAAATTAATGCTAAGTAACGATAACTATTTTAAACTTTGTATTGATTTTAGTGTAAGCTGCCTTGTGAAAGTGGGTTTTAGAAAAACAAATAAAAAACAATAAAAATAATAATTTATTTGAGGTGATTTGATGAAATTATGAATCCTGTTTTCAGAGGGGCAGCAAAGTTCATAGGGCAGTATCAGAGCAGGTTAATAACACATTGTACAGGGTGGGGGGTAGCCACATCATTAGATTTAGCATTTCTTTCCCCTAGACAAACAATGTAGCACCTCTAGAAACTGTCCTTTAGAAATTATGATATGAATAAATTGCAATTGTTAACACAGAAAGGGGACTGGAGCCAAAATCAGTCTCAGCACTATTTCCTTCTAGCACAATTGTACTTATCTAAAGCTATTGAATCTGGTATCATCAAAAGAAAATGTCACAGACCCTCAAAAGCAAAGGACAGACAATTCTACAGATTATTGGATCATGTCCTATTTATAGAGACCTAACCTTTCCAGCCCTAAAGAAAAGCAAGCAGAAAAGTAGAGTCATGTCATAGATCTGAGCCCCAAATTACAATAATTTTGTGCTGTTATTGTATTTTGTTAATCACAGAGACTCAGCAAAACACTGAGTCACCATTAGTATGAGCAATATTTTATTGCCAGAGTAAATGAGAATACCATACCTAAACACTTGTAAAAAACAGCAAAAAATTCTAAAAAGCTCTTCTCCTTCCATGCAGTTTTTATCTTACGCCTGCATATCAAAGGGCTGTGGAAGGAGAGCACTCCTCTATGTTGCACCCAGGGTGGGCAGAGGAAACTGCAAAGCCTTGTTCACATGGACAGCTCTCTCAAACGCACACACGAAATACTGGCTTTTGCTTCAGGTTGCTTGGAAAGCTTTCGAAAACTAAATTACCCTGCAGGATCTCTTTTCTTTTTGGCAAAAAGGCAAACTGTGAAATGATGCATTTATATATCTCATAGACAACAGTAACCTGCTATAAGTCAAAATCAAAATTTAACAGTTCATCTCCAATATATTCTCATTTTTTTTAGCATAACCATCCTTATAGTTATTTAAATTAGCATTGTAGCTGTCATGAAATAAAAAAGTAGTTGAACTAGAACATTATTTGCCCCTCAAAATTCACTGTAACTGCTATAAGGATTTTGTCTAATCATATTTTTTCTAACCCTCTTGCATATAGTCCTGCCCTTTAGTCTCAGTGTCTGAAATTCCCACTCAGACTGCCATACAGCTACCACTGCAGATATATCACCACTGAGTCAAACACTCAACATCTGTTTTAAAATTCACTCACTCTGCATTTCACCCTGTTATTGAAACTACTATGGGCTAACGGTCATATCCAAAAAGGATATAGAAAATATAGGCATCCTTGAATGGCTGTCCAAGACTAATCCACCATGTTGAAACAAATTACTCAGTGAGGATTGTGCCAACCACTCCCAAGAGGTAGGGAGAAAGCTCTATGGGACAAGAGAATGATACACACAACTGCTGCTATAAACTTCGAAAGATTTGCTGAGGTGCAACCGTGACATGGGACAGGGAAAACATACAACTGCTTTCACTGCACCATAATAACAGTGTATATATTACTTTACATTTTAGCATATTAATATTCATTTCTTTATAATTCAGCAATGCCAGCTTCAATAAAGTTAGAAATTGGTTTTCTGAACATTGTACCACACGATACTGGCACTGTGACTTCTAACACAGGTCTGCTTGCCAAGAATGACAGTGTATGTGAGATATAGCATCATGGAGTTATGCCATGGGAAACTTGACAGGGTTTCTATCCCAGGTGTCTCAGCAAAAAGGGAGGATTCTTAATAAAAACAATGATATTACAAATGCAAAGTATTTTTCAAGAAACTCGTGATCTTAAAATGTTAAAAAATGAACAAGTGTGATACTAGCACAATTCTTAAGTGGTCTGATTTCCAAAACTACTTTAGAAATTCCTCACATGGATTGCTTACCTAATTGAACACTATACTTAAGAAAGAAAGATACTAGTTCATCTGAACAATATTCTATAACAGGAAAATATATCAAATCAAGTAATTACAAGAAGCAAAATCAATGTCTAAAAGAATTAACTTCACTAAATCAAACTATATTTGAACTCAAACATTAAATGTACATTTTGCATGGTAAAATAGGTATTTGCATGAGCAATTCCCTTGACTTCAGCTGAGTAGATCACATGAGACAATTCAGCAGTCTAAATATGATTTGCACAATCTAGCACTAGGCAATTTTGTTACATTCCAAACAGTTAGCACAAACTAGGTAAAAAGAGTTTTGGCAATTGAGAAAAATGTTTAAACAGCCATTTTGTATAATAATAATAAAGTTTTCATTACCTTTCCACTTAACCTGAAGCTTATTCTTGTGTAATTTTCCTCACAGTCTAAAATACTTATTAAATCTGTTTGTTCACTAGTGAACGGGAGGATAGTTCTTCACAGGAGGACAGAGTATGCTTCTGAAATAAACTACAGTACCTTGTGTGAGTTATTACTATTATTGATGCATATTTTTAAAATCAGTGCTATTTTTAAAACTGTGAAGTTTAACTTTGCCCAAATGCTTGAAACCAACTTTGAATTTTCCTTCTCATTTTATTATAATATTTCTGCAGACTTGTTCAGACAGAAGTCAGCCTTCTACTTCACTTACATGCTAGAAAAAAAAAGAAAACTAGGCATAAAACAACCCAAAGTTACAGCTGAGAGAAAGAAAAAAAGATCCTGAGATATAATGGATAAAAGAGTAAGATTGAGGTCTAAGTGATTACTGACAGGTCCAATGAAAAATATATGTAGTTCACCCCCAGACCAGAGTGTGTTGTTTTGGTATGTGTGTGTGTTTTTTTTTTTTTTTTTTTTTTTAATGTATTTGTTCCTCAACTCTATGAAGGCAACTGAGGGCAACTGGCATCAGTGGACCCACACAGAGTGAGAAGAGGGTTAAACTCAGCAGAGGTAGGACCATGCACCTCCATGAGCAATGTGGGTGCCCAAGTCTACCACCAGTCTTCCTTCTTGGTGAGGCCTATGACAGGTCACTGAAGGAAAACAAGAGTGAGTCAAAGAATAGGGTTCATACCACCTACAGTTTCTAAGCTTTGGGCACCTGTATTTGAGCCAGTCTGCTGTTAGCTCCCTATATTGGCAGGATATTGACAGTGATGAAGGATCATTCATCTGACATCTTTCCAGATAATATGAGCTGTTCTCAGAGGTTGAATGGTTGTCTCCACCAAGTACAAGCAAGTTCAGGGCAGTCTTAACATAGCTACCTAACATTCGAACACTCTAATTAAACCACACAGATATGACCTCAAATGGTCATAGAAGCTCCCTCTCCAAACATTTATCCAAAGATTCCACCAAGTTATGATCTTGACTCATAACAGGATTAGATCTGACAAATGCTTATGTGAATCAGGAATTTATGAGTTTAAAAATCTGATGTTTAAGGCATCAATTAAGTAACACTACTAGAAAACGAAAAAAAAAGAAAAAACAATTTTTCAGAAACATTGTTCAAAATTTACAGAGCTTGACATTGTTTTTTGAAAACAAATAATTATGTTTTAATTTTATTTAAAAGTAGATTAAGTGTGAGAATAAAAAAATATATTATCAGAGAATTTCAAGAAGTATTTAGGTCTTTCTGTGCCCTTAAATCTTAAATAACTATTTACGCAACCTAGGATATATTTTTTCTCCCAAACTGCAGCAAGTCAAATAATTTCTTTACATCAGTGACAGATTAGGAACTTGGGATGCAAAATTTAGGGTGGGAATAAATTATAACATGTCCTTTCAAAACCTATATATCAAGCTCCATTTGATGACTAAGATACTATGCAATTATTTTAAAGATGCTTGCCTGCTTCTGTAATCCTAAGGGATATCATTATAGGGAATACTTGTGCTAAAAAAAAATTATAATCCATTATCATTAATTAAAATATAACCAAATTAAAGTATGAATATTACTTTCAGTTAACCTAAAAATACATTGAGTAAGAGTGAATGCATATACATGCATTCCGATTAGTATAAAACCCATGATAAATACTGTGGCAAGTAAAGTATTGCTGTGCTGCTGGAAAAGTTTGATTGTCAAAATAAAGATCAGAAAATCAATTAATCCAAAGTTTTTATCTGAAAGACAATTCACTAGAGGCTTCTCCCTTTAAGTAGATTTTTTAGGTATGAGATCTGTGCCATCTAACAACATAACCTGTCAATTCTCTGTTAGCTACAGAATTTTAACTCATAAATGGAAAAGAGGATTCTTTTTACTTTTCTCCCTTGGCATAGTTCATCCATTTTTGACACAATCTGCTCAGTCAAATCACAGCTAAAAAACTCTATAATTCTGATGGGAAAAATCTGATCAAACTGGCCATGTAGGAAGAATAAGACATCCAAAATCACACTCAACAACTGAGATGACTTTATCTTATTTGCCCAATGCATAGGGCAAAAGTAGCATTCAATTCCCTCTTGTAGAATTCCTAGTCTTCTCTGGTGCTTAACAAATAACAATCACTTCTACATAAGTGTATGTAGAAATGTACACATATATTTATGTGCAGAAGATTCCAAGATAATTGGAGCCAAAGTTAGTTTAGTATTGAGAAGTTATTTTCTTCAGTTCTCCCCTAAAGAAGTTTACATATATTCATAGTACATGAGTACATAGTTTACTCATTGTACATGAATAGTTTACATAATACTCAAAACACAGGGGAGAATAACTTGCATTATGCTAAAAAATATTCCTCAAGAATAAGAAAAAACAAAAGTGTGAAGAATTAATGGTTCTCTAAATTTCAGCTTTCAAAGGTAAAAAAACTAAATACAAAAAGAAAACAAAACAAAAAAAGAGAGCATTCTGCGTCTTTTGCCTACCAACCACTAGATCAGCTTATAACCAGCCAGCAAATACTCCATCCTTTTCTGTTTGTAAAGGACAGTCAGAGGCTTCCACACAGATTTCAGTGAGGAGACACTATTTTATATAGAAGTACTAAAAATATTCTTCTTAGTTTTATCAACAGGCAAATTCAGCTAATGTTATTTGAAAAACAAAAACAAAAAACCCTACCTCAAACCTACTTTGCTTTCTGTTGAGACATCCACTTCAGAAAAAGTTTTGGGACAGGGAAAGCCTTGGAAGTTTGCAAAGGATGTCTCCTGCACTATTAAGCATGAACTTAAATACTTTCTTAAAGGAGCATGAGGTTGATAAAGAGACACATTAAGTTAAGAGTGTGAAAGATCCTTTGGTAGATTATACAACTGAGCAGACACAACAAACTGTTACACAGACTACACAAATGCCAAGGAAAAAAAGAAAAAGAGTTCTCTGAAGCAAGGAAGACATTAGCATTCCATTGAGAATATTTTACTTCCTTTCAACAGTTTTGTCTGACAAGGTTTCAGATAGTGTAACATCTCTCAGACCTGCCAATCCTAAAAAGCAACTCCAGTGACAGGAATCACCATAAATTGTCTTTTCAATTGTACAAGGGCCTTATTTTCCTCACTTTGACTGAAGAGATTTTATGCTTGTATATTATTAACAGGACTCTCTATCTAACTTGCTTCCTGTGTTATTTAGAACATCAGATCTTTTCATTTTTCCCTCCCTTTGGCAAGCTATGCTTCTTGAATAATAACATATATTCCTTGATGAGAAAATGCATCCTCAGAGCATTTGCCAACATGAAAACCAACATGCCAGATAGTCTCTTTGTGGCCTTTAGCTCTCCATTACTACCTCTATTCCTCCTTATTATCTCTCCAACTTTGACATCTCTTGTGCCTCTCCATTTTCAATCCTCAGTATTTCTCACAATCTGAAAGTTAGCATCCAAAATAAAATATTAAACAGCAGCAGAAAGATTAAAGTTCTTATGCATAATGCAAGATGTTACACAGAGCTAGCCTTTCTATACATTGTGATACCCAGAGGCAAGAGTCTGCTCAAGAAAATAGCTAGATTACAAAAGCATAATGCTGTGCTTATTTCAAAGTTTTTCCTCTTCATGAAACTTGTAAGAGTTAAAAATTTACCCCAGTTGTTTTTAAAAGAAAATCCAGATCTTTCTCTTCTACCTTAGATGATACTTCCACCCTGCAACAGATGTTGGAATTCTCCACTGTGAGTGGGGCTGATATCACAGAGGGCACCTCTCTGAGACTAAAAATCTGGGAAGAGGCAACTTTATCTTCCTTTCTGCATACAAGACACTACCTGATATGGGTCCTCCTTCCGAACTGGCTCCCTGAAAGCTGAGGTAATGTCTCTTTTGGAAGAAACAAACATATTCATAAAAGTCGCAGTGACTTGGTGAGTAGCTGCTTTTTCCTCTCTACCTGAAATGTGTGGTAGTGAGGGCAGTGGGGGGAAAAAACAAAACAGAACAAGCAAACAAACAAACAAAGACTTTCTTTACTTTGCTCATAGTTACAATACCAAGTAGCTGCCATAACCTACCTCATTACTTTGAAGGTAGTTTCAACAAGAAAAAGATTTCCACATGCAGAACTGGTCTACTATGAGATTTGCTTTGATTTTGCACTTACAACATTATTTGTGAATGCTTCCTCTTAGAGAATTGTCCATTAAAAGTCACAAGTAGAAGAATTGTTGCCGTTATCACAGCAAAATCAGTAATAGAAATTCAAGATTCAATATACTTATTAGAATATACTTAATAACCAAAGTCATCTTTTTTTCTTTTCTGTCCCATAGCACATAAAGCTAAAACAACACTTTCTACTTCCCAATGCTTATTTAATACTAGACTTATTTAATTTAATACTTCACTTATTTATTTAATACTCCACTGTATGCCAGAACCAATGAAGTCATCTTTGTTCATGTGGAACAGCTATATACATATATGTTTAAAGAGTTACAAGCAAGCTCAAAGCAAACTATTAATTACTGACTAGTAGAAGACTTAAAGCACATTTGCAGAACTGGGACAAAAAAGTCTGTTCATTTTTATACCAGTTTTCTCCTCAGTTGCCCTGAGTGCAGGAAAAGAGGGCTGCATATTAGTGTGCTTAATGCACAGCATTTTAATTTAAATCCCTGTAGGCTTCTCATCAATATTTGGAGAAGATTGGTACGTACTGCTATAGAGCACCGAATGCCCTTTCTAATTATCTTATATAGCTCTTTGTGTTTAATGAAACAATACAACTGTTAAAGCTGATATGGAACAATGTGACGAATTCTTAAAAACTAAGGGAATACTGACAATCATGTTTTGTACCATTTACCCACTTTAGCTATATGCCCCCCCCCATATAAAAATATTGAGCTTTTCCCAATTATTAATGTCTTTTCTGAAGAATAACAGCATTAATATAATGTTCCTGCAACACCTTTGTTTATTAAAGGTAACTCTTCAGTCTAAGTTTTGAGAATATTTTGATTGAAATTTTTATGAAAATTTTATTATTTTTGGATTACGTGTAGTAAGATAATATTACCTCTATCCTTTCGAAGAAGGATGAAACATTTAAGAATTAAAAAATCTGGCAGATCTGAAGCTTGTGGTGGAAATGTTCCTTATTCTTTTTTCCATAAACAGTTTTTGCAGCTTGAGTGTACTTTAGGAGCCTAAGCCAAACCAAAACCAGAATGGTTGAGGTTGAAAAGGACCTCTGGAGATCCTCAAGTCCAACCCCCCTGCTTAAAGCAAGGCAAGTAGAGAAGAAGCAGGGTCTGACTGGGTTTTGAGTATCTTCAAGGGCAGAGACTCCACAGCCTTTCTTGAACAGTGGAACAGGTCACCAAACTCCTTCATGCTAAAAAAGCATTTTCTTATGTTTAAATGTCCCATGGTTCAGTTTGTGTCTTTTGATCCTTTATGTAGAAGAGGGTTATCTCCTGAAAAAAACATCTATTCATATTATTGCCTTTACTGAGTTTGTTTAGATACCAGTCCTGTTGCTATAGAGATGTGCGGGGCATATCTCATTACCTAAATCACTTTGAACTTTATGGAATTCATCTGAAAAAATGCAAAATGAGATTTGACTCTTCAATTTGTATCTTTTTTTCAGAGAATTCTAATAAGAAATAGGAGACGTGGACTTTGGATCCCACCTTGGCTCAATGCAGTCCCAGCCCTTGAGCAGGAGTCTATTCTTCATGAGAGCCCCGCTTCACCTGGGGTTGGAACTGGTTCACAGGGCCACCAAAAATAGAATATGAAAGAGTGCAGGCAAAGAGAAGCAAAATATCTAAACTGGTACTTTCAATTACTTTTCCAGAACCAGATATACTGAACTTCACAATAAGTACATCTCTCCTTGATTAGGGTCTGTGCTTCGCTGTGCTTTTTTTTTTTTTTTTTTTTTTTTCCTTTTTTTTGTCGGGCTGTACACTGCATATCAATTTTACTTTGCATGCTGGTTGAACACCTGTTTAGCTGATCCATACTGTCAGCAAAATTTACAAAATATACATCATGCTGAAGGCAGGATGCATACATCGATCTACATATTTTATCATAATGAAATGAATATCAATGCAAAATATACAAGGCAAAACAATTTAATAGATATGATGCCACTGTTTATGACAGAAAATTCACTTGAATTTTGCTTACTTTCATTTTTTTAATGCTGTGTTATTAAGGTTGTAAATATGCTAACTATATTTGTTGTCAGAAAACACCACTTCAGGATATTCTAAAACTAACTGTGAAAGGAGGATGGCGTATGATTTTCTCTGTTCTCTGAACTGAGTCTTTGACTATTTTGTTTGTTTTATTTTCTACTGTTGTTTTCCTGTGGTAATTTGATCAACTTAACTTTATAGAGAAAAAAAAAAAGAAAAAGAAAAAAGAAAATCTGCTCTTCCACTCTTCCGTGCTTTTCCATTTATCTGGGCCACAAGCATTTTCCCCAGTCTCTTTAAGATGATATTACAAATCAGAAAAACCTTTAAAACATTAACCATCCTGGAAAACAGTATCTTACAGAAGCTAATTAAATTTTGTTGACATTTTAGCAATAAAGTGATTTTATCATAATTTTCCATAAGATTCTATATTTGTTGAACTGCAGAGTGATTAGACAAAATATTGACATTTTTGTGTATAGGCTCTACAGTCAGAATTCATTAAAATTAAAGTTTTAATTTTTTATGAATTTTATAATCCACACTTAAGTTTATATCTGTGTAACCTTTGATCTTGCAGGAAATTACTTAAAAGCCAGAGATTTCTTCAACATTCATTTTCCACCACCAGACAGCTACAACTTTTCTTTCAGTCAAGTAAAGAAGGACAGCCTTTTAAAAGATTGATTGATTAAAATAATTGATCTATTTCTTATTTGTAAAAGTTATCACAGGCCTGAAGCATGTTCTAACTGGTCAACTAAGAAGCTTATATTTATATTACTAAGGTTTCATCAGTTTGGGGACTGAAGGATAAAAATACACCTGAAGCAGTTTCTTATCTAATAAAAAATTGCCAATATTATACTGACATTATGCCAGGTGAGTTTTTGCCCTTCAAAATTCCTTTTTTTACTTCATAGTTGATACAAGATTTAAATTTGTCTCACTCTCTAATATCTAGCATAAGTTTTTTAAATATTTGCCCATTTGCTCTTACTTCATTTACTCTTTCTTTTTCTTCTTATAAATGCATTTCAAAATATTTTATCTGCACAAATTAAAGTTGCTCTCTCCTTCAGCCTTCATCTGTAATTCTTCATCATAAAAGACCGCAAAACATTTCTTTAATACCAAAGCAGCCGGTAGGTCCCCCAGTTCTCCCTTTCATGAAGGAAAAATGGAAGCGACATCCACGCAAGCACGTATGATACAATGCACTCTTTATCTTATATTAGTGGATTCTTTTGCAACATAAGCTTATTTATTTCTGGATGAGCTGTGACTCAGACTTTTCTCCAGTCTCATTCCCCGGAATAAGCTCACCTCACCCTTTGCAAGTTCAGTATGAAGCATCTACCTAGGAAATAGGAAGCTAAAGCTCACAATATTTGATTTGTCTATTGATTTAAACTTATTACAAAGATCCAGATAATTACAGATATGCTATTAAATATACCTTTTCCTTTGAACTTTTCTTAAATTCAAAATAATCTGATTTTCCTCCGTTATTTCTTCACTTTTGCCAAATCTAATATATTTCTTGTGTTTGGCCATCTCTGCAATGCTTTGGGAACTAAATCTACTCAGAAATATTTAACACTGAAATGAAAATTTCAAGGCAAACAACTTTTTCCTTTTTAATCATAAAACATCTTTCTAAAGTTTATTCCTTCAATAAGAGTAGTAAAAAGGGCTTCTTTCCTTGGCTAAAAACAACTCATATATCTGTCTACATTCACTCTCTTCCTCTTGTATTTTGGCTTTGTTTATGGGATTTTTCCCATCAGTACAGTGCACTCATGACAGTTTTACAGAAGATATATTGAACATGTCACAGACAGCCTGAATCTTAAAAATTTATTTTCCATTTTCTTACTGAAAGAATATTTACTCATGTATACACCTGAAAAAAAAAATCTTCTCTGAAACTCCCATCAAATTTTTAGTGAGATATCTTAATGACGTTCCCTTTTGAAGTCAAGATTACAGTACCTTTTCTCATGATTTGACACCATGTTTTATTAACTTATTTTTTTTACTTAGTTTACTTAACCCAATTACATCTCTTCACCCAATTTTTGATATTTTATTTTCACCTCTACACATTTACATTCTTCAGTCAAAGCATGCATTACATATTAATACATATTCAAATCCATGCATATTTTCTCTACTTGACTAGCAGAAGGAAACTTTTGAACTGCAAGAAAATTCTCACTTAAAATAAGTCATATGCCAATAAATACTCCCTTCTGAAAGGGAAGGTTTTCCCACAACTGTATTTTTGGATGGTTGTGGAAAACTCATGAAATAGTGTTCTCTGCAGAGAGCATTAGAAATCCCATTTCTGTACAACCTTTTCCTGTTGAGTCAGGACCCTCCAAACCATCAGGCTCAAGTGCATTCAAAAACCAGAAGCCAGGGAACTCTTATTATTTATATAATGCCAAAAGAAGTTTCATTGAAGTTTCATTTCTTCAGTTTAATTGAAGAAACCGAGCAAATGATAAAAACTCTCTATTCAGAAGAAAAGTGATAACAATACAGACTCAGTTATGCCTACTATTTACTAGTATGAATGTTAAAACTTATGAGATACCTGTTTTTAATTTACTTCCTTTACAGCAAGACTACAGTCAAAACTAGTCAAGCCAATTAGGAGGTAAGGTATCATGCAAGACTGACCATAGTTTTGGGAGAGTATATTTAATAAATTCTTATCCGAGTGTTTCTCATTTCCTTTGGCTTTTGACAATATCAGTAAGTCTTGCTTTCTCACTTCTTAAATTAATACAGTTGAAGTAATTTTTCCATAACATATTAGAAATGAGGATTAGTTTTTGTTTACACGGTGCTTTAGACCTGCAAATAACCATACAGACTTTAAGCCCTCAAAGTTTTACAATACTTAATTTAGTTTAACCTTTTTTTATATATATAGTTATCTAAAAGTTTTATTCTCTTGTGCCTTTCAATTTAACCTAGAATGTATGCTGGAATGCATACTAGAGAAGTAACTCTTATCAGTACATATGTAAAATTCATATATAGAACTCATCAGATCCTAACTTCTGTCATATAAAAATATCTTATATGTTTTGCACTGTCTCATCAGTAACAATATGGTGTTATACCAATCACTTTTTTTAGACTTCTCTAAGAAATTCTCCATGTGTACAATGAAACCAGAGAAATGAGAAGATTACTTAAGCAATAAAAGGTCATGATTTTATGATTTTAATACACAAATGTCTTATAACCATCGTAACTAGGAATACAGCCTATATCTTTTCTAAAGTAAAGGAAGAGGGCATGGTATGACATTCACTTATAAATAAAACTGTGACAGAAATAGTTACTGAAATTTCAATGCAAAAGCTTTTAGTACTCTTCAGACAAGGCTGACAGAAGTTCATTAAACAGACACAGATTCTGGATGGGGCTCTGTATGTGTGTGTATGTGTATATATGTATAAATAAATATATATATACACAGACATGCATACATATATTTTTTTTTTATATGGAGGGAAAGACATTAACGAACCAAATATCCAGAGAGCAGATTAAAAGCAAAAGTATAAAACACTGCCATGCTGTCTCAGGCCATGACTAATTCTCTCTTGCTAGCTCAACAACACCCAGAATAAAAATTTCTTCCCTTATGAGAAAAGATTATATGCAGTTTGGTGAGAACATAGACATACATATAGTTAAGTTCAGAGTTCCTTATTTTTTAGAAACCAAACACCTGGGCTTCAACAGAAGATTCAGTATTCTTTGAACACAAATCATTAGATATTTCCTGTCACTAAAGCCTTTGCTGGTAACCAGAAAATGGAAAATTTACTTATTATTTATGATTTTGCACATTAAATATGTTTCACTGAAACATGACATTCATAATAAAAAGTATCATTTTTTACTTGCATTCTTTTCCTAATACCAAGGAGATGTCAGATAAAATAATAGCATTAAAACAAAGACGACACGATTTTTTTTTATAGTCACTCTTTTTTTTTAATAGTGAGAATAAGTCTGAGTAAAAGAAATGTGGTCACCTTCTTTTCTCAGTAAGCCTTTTAAAAAGGTAAGTGTAGATTTGTAAAAAACATGCAGCATATTAAAAGCCTTTGCAGCAGAGCTAGATGCAAAATTGAAACAGAAAATCACCAAACAACTCTTGTTTTTGAAGAGACAATCATAGAAAAGTATTAGAACAGTATGGAGGAGAAAAAAAAAAAAAAAAAAAAAAAACTACCTCCAATTTCCCTTATCTGTATGTTATTCCTGTGTAAGGACTTGAACTAATGCCAACATTTGATTAGTTTCAAATTTGAAAAATTAAACTCCAAATAAAAATAACTTAAATTGTTAAAAGGTAAAAAGAATAAAAAGAATGAAAAGTATAAAAATCATAGAATCGTAGAATGCTTAAGGTTGGAAGGGACCTCTAGAGGTCATCTAGTCCAACCCCCCTGTACACGCAGGGTCACCTAGAGCACGTGGCACAGGGTGGTATCCAAGCGGGTTTTGAAGATCTCCAGAGAAGGAGACTCCACAACCTTTCTGGGCAGCCTGTTCCAGGGCTCTGTCATCCTCACTGTTAAAAATTTTTTCCTTAAGTTCATGTGGAACTTTTGGTGCTTCAGTTTCCAGACGTTTCCTCTAGTTCTGTCGGTGGCCACCACTGAAAAGAGGCCAGCACCATCCTCCTCTCTGCCTCCCTTGAGGTGCTTACAGGCACTGATTAGATCCCCTCTCAGCCTTCTCTTCTCCAGGCTGAACAGGCCCAGCTCTCTCAGTCTTTCCTCATAGGGCAGATGTTCCAGGTCCCTGATCATCCTCGCAGCCCCGCGCTGGACTCTCTGCAGCAGCTCCACATCCCTCTTGTAGTGTGGAGCCCAGAGCTGGGCACAATACTGCAAAATAGCCAACTATTTTGCATATTTTGCAGACAATTTTACTGATATCAAGCCAGAATATGACATTAAAATGTAAACATTCCCAAGACTAACTGGTGCTGTATTACAAGTGAAATGATTACTGCTGTGTGACAAAATAGAGAGTTATTTATATACAACTACAGAAGGAGAACACACAGAGAATTAGTCGCTATTCATATAAATAATATCTGACTATATAGGAAGACAAATTTTTAGATGCAAGAAAATGATTAAAATAGCTAAATAAATTTCCATTTTTATTACATTTTTGTGATTTCCGAAAGCAATGCTTCCATTTTGTAATTCGTATATTTGAGCTTTTCTTTTGGTTTATGTATGAGATATACATATAGAAAACCAAGTTCAGATGAAGTTCCTCATAAACTGTCTATCTTTATTTTCAATATCAGCTACAGGATCTATATTAGATCCTTAAAACCAGAGTTTTAACTCTGCTGTTTACTAGTTGAAATGAGGAAGAAATGTCAGAATCAACTTTGTTCATTCATGAGAGCTGCTCTCATAAGCAAGCTTTAATCAAGTAAACTTGGTTAAAAGTACCCCACCAGTTCTGAGGAAAAAAAAAACATAAACTACCACCTTAAATGTACTCAGCAGACAAAAATGCTTGCTATGAATTCACCATTGTAACTTAACTATTTTAGAATTACTTTATCTTACAGATTTACAGATTTAACATGACTTAGAAAACAGACTAATGTTTGTTCTATTTTTTCTCCAAACTGACACCTTAGCAGCTTGTTGTTGAGCAGTGTATAGAAATTTCCATTGATTCGGCATTTCTATTTTTTTGTCCTAAGATCTAACAGTTTTTCCCTTATTCCTATATTTGTGCAACATATTAAATCTCACGATATAGAACACGATTCCTATCCTATTTAAATAGCCACCTTTCCTTCACAAAAAGGTCCATCTCCTTTCAAACGCCTCTTTTTAAATTAAAGATTTCCTTCAAATTTTCATAATTAGTCAAACTTATTTTGCCTATTATTCTTCTCACTGTTCCCTGGGCCCCAATTTGTTTAGATCTTTCTGCAGAGTGCTGTGGTCAGGTGTTGTCGGAATCAATTGTTAGTCATCCTGAGGAGAGGGTGAAAAAAAGGGAGAGGGGGACACAAAATTTCAGAAAAAGAAAAAAAAGAAAAAAAAATGTAATTTTCAGCAGTGTGGCCAAAATTAAGCTTTCTTGTCCAAGGATAAGAGGCTGTAATAGAGACTGAATAGAGTTGAAAAAGATTGGAGCTAAGAGAAAGCTTTGAGTCTTGCTCACTTCTAAGGCCGGTCACAAAGTGAAAGCTTCTGTCAACGCGAGTTGTCTGCCTGCCCCTTGCTGTGGTATGACCTAGCCCTGCCTGGTGTGGCTGAGCTCGTGGGCTTGGTGTCCCCATGTTCTCCTACAGCTCCTACAGCAGAAGCCACCTCCAGCAGTCTGCAGGCCCAGTTTCTCCCTGCCTTGTCTATACCTTGGATCCATAGAATCATAGAATGCTTAAGGTTGGAAGGGACCTCTAGAGATCATCTAGTCCAACCCCCCCTGCATACGCAGGGTCACCTAGAGCACGTGGCACAGGACTGCATCCAAGCGGGTTTTGAAGATCTGCAGAGAAGGAGACTCCACAACCTCTCTGGGCAGCCTGTTCCAGTGCCATCCCCAGAGTAACTGCTCATCTTCTACTCTTAGTCACTAGGTCACACTAGCCACACTAGAAAAAAAAAATTTCAGCTAAAGACCAGCAGTGAGCGCATGTTACTTGAGAAGAGGAGAAAGGATAGCTTACTTTTAACTCTGTTCTAGATACAAATCATGAGTACAACGAGTTCACATAGAGTGGAAGAAAACCAAAACCTGTGTCTAGATCTTGATTCTTGAATCATCCTTGACTATTGCTACCATTGTTCCCTTCATACAATAATTATATCCTTAAGTGATGCTTCATTTCACTCTGCTAAATACAACTTTATTTTGATCTTTTAATGTTCTTTAACATTAAAAACATGTTCTTTAACATGCATGTACATGAGAAATTCAATCCATGCTTTTTTAAAGTACTCAAATTAACATACAAGAGAAAAAAAATGACTTGGAGGAAAACCACTAGCCTAATCAGGATTTTTTTTTTTTTAATCTTCATGAAAGACAGACAAAAGTCTTGCAATGCAGCCTTGCACCTGTCATTTCACAGTGGCTTGGGCTCTACAACAGAGCAAAAATTTCTCCTCCTCCTCTAAATAAAGGCTTGAAGTTGCTCTGATTTCTTAGATTTCTAAATGTCCACGAGTCATGTTATGCCTTCACTGTTGCTCTGATACTTTTATTTCTAATTCCTGAATGTTTTTTTTACACATCTGCAAGCTCTATATGCAGAAATATTTTTTTCAAACATAATTTAAAAAAATGCAACGCTGAGGCAATATCAGCCAAACTGAAGTTTGATTAATCTAGGTTTCCCATTAAATGGATTTAACTTGAAGAACACCCTTAAATTAAAAAAAAAAAAAAAGGATTCATGGAAAAGAAAACTGATTAAACCTTAGTTACTTGTTCTTCTTATTAACGATGTTTGAATATTATATCTGGTAAACAATTAAAGTCTTCTTATTAAAGTAATTATCACTTTAAATACATTTAGACAAGTTTAGAAGTCAATTCCAGTTGAATTACTCTCAGTTGAGATCTAGATCAAGTGACCCAGACCTGTGTAAAACTGCTTATTTCTTTGCACAGTAAGAGACAACAACAGTAGACATGCAGAGGATATCCCATATGAATTTTGGATTTGGTGAAGACATATTACAAATACAGATACGTCTGGAGAAATTCAACCTGTGTTTATTTACATGCATATCTTGCTGATACTATGTGTTTCTAAATGGCTTCAGCACTATGCTGTGTGATCACATTTGAAAAATGTGGCACAAATTTACCAAAACTAAAGATTGTGTTAATCTTGCAATATTTCTAAAGACTTCAGTTTTCAAAACAAACTTTGTTTTGTAAATATTAATTTTATTTATTATCATTTAGGATGTGGGAAGGCACAAGCATTAAAAGCTATAAGACAGTAACAATCAGGTGGGTTCACAAGAAGAAAATAAATTAGGTTTCTGGGTGGTATAATATGACTGAACTGCCATACAACACATACTACAGCTCAGCTGAAACAGCACAGAAGCAGAAATATAGACCGAGGAGATTATTTTAAACGAAAAGGACAGAAATAATCAAATATAGAGAAAAAAAAATACCTGTTTAAAGTATACACACTTCCAAATCTTGCTTACTTTCTCCAACACTAAATCCTGATGTGCTTTTAAAAAGTATATCAAAACATGAGTTTTGTTTTTTTAAAACATGCAATTACTTGTTACAGAGAACGCAATTATTTTCTTCCTGTCCTTACTAGTTGAAAAGTAAAATCATACTGGGCTTGAATAAAACATTGCTCTTACCTGTCTTGAAAAGATATTTAGCCACTTGTTCATCCAATCTCTATAACAAGTCATCTAACATTCTTGTAAATGAAACCTGAATTAGGGGAGAGGCTCTCATTTCTGATAGTTTTATCTATATCTATATATATATATATAGACGACAGATCCTTTTACAAGGTAGCCTAGAGTGACTAGTTCTTGTCATAATGTTGTCATAGTGACAGTGACATCAGTACACTTCATGACAATCAGTACAGCAATTTGTCTGGAGAAAACATCAATGTTGATTCCCGAGTGTATTGTGTATTGATATCCTTTTCAAGTTTCATTACATTATTTATTTTTGCAATAATCCTTAATACAAATTGCACTTTTTCTAATTCTTAAAGTTGTAAACAGCCGTGTTAAAAAAATTAAGGAAACAATATAGAAAAAAAAGTTTGATTCTAAAATTTCTTTAGATAAGTTAAAATCTCAACAGTTATTTATTACCATAATAAAAATACCTTCTTGGGCTGATTCTATTCTCAATCCCCCTTTTTTTTTTTTTTTAATTTTTGTATGACAAGGACATGCTTGCAGTGTAAATTACTGCTCACAGATGCACACAGTTAAAGGAACAGAAAGCATTTTTCTAGAAAGGAATGATATATTCTCAACTTTAAATATGGAATAAAGTATTTCCTGACAAAACCTCCTATGGCAATTCCTTCCATCATTGTAATATATAAAGGCCTGTTTTCAACATGCGACTTGTCATCTTTCTGAAGCATCCCATTTTTTCAGTCCGTAATTGCAACATGACAGATATTCATGCAAAGTTCCTGAAAGAGAAAGGCCTACACTGCCTGTTTTTGACCCAAGAACACTATCCCTAGAGCAAGGTCAAGGCTGCAGGTCACTTTCTTACCCATCTCATATTTTAACATTTTGAAGTCTGCCAAGGTAACAAAATTAGTGCTAATTGTGGTATTTTCTCTTGATAAATGAAATACATTTCAAACATTTGCTTTCAAACACTTTCTTCAAATGCTGCAGCTTCTAAAGACTGCTGTCTGGTGCTAACCCTACTGAACAAACTACTGAAAATATCTTCAATCCTGAATCAGACCACTTTTTCTTTTATGTTTGTTCCACATATTAAGTGGAAATTAACCCAATACACCTCACCACTTCTAAGAAAAGAGGAAATATCTTTGTACCACTAGATAAGTCGAATGTGTTCCCATATCTTGAACATTCCATGCATATGTGGTCACTAAAGTTTGAAATAACAGACATGTTGAATAAGAAAAAGTACAGAGAGCCAGGATAACTTTTAGATAAGCCTCATATAATTTAATATTAGCCACAATGATGTTAGGTCTCTAGCCAAGTTAGTTGCAATTAAGGATGCTAGGCATAACCTGCCAGAGCAATTTATTCTATCATCTCAATGTGTGTTAGCTGCCATCACTTGTCCTTTGGAGGTGCTTCTTTCTCCCTATTAACCATAGTCTGCTTAGTTACTCCAAACTGGTATCTTGATTAACCTGAGTCTTTTACAAACCATCATAGATAAATATGCGTTCATATATACCAGAGGCAATAGATGGCATCCAATCAAATGGTTGGTAGCTTTAGCAGGGAGGGGACAGAAAACTTGCACCCTATAATGAACCAAAGAGTTGGATATTGCCTGAGGCTATGGAGGTCAGAATACACATGTTTGCAAAGAAATGAGGTTCATCAATAGCTACTCGCAGCTGGTCAAAACAGAGGCTCCTTCACAGTAATTCCCTAAACTGGGGATTGCTGAAAGGTGAGGAAAACTAGCATGAATTGCATTATACCTCTCCCGTTCTTATACTTTATTTTTGCGCTACTGGCCAGTGATAAAAAAAAAAAAAGAATGAAAAAGATCCTTGATGTTACCTGGTATTTTTCTTGATTGGGTTGATATCACTACACTTAGCCAAGAGCTGAAAACCTGTAGCCATGTGCATCTTCATATAATTAAAAAAAAAAAATGTGACTGATCAGTGAGTCAGAAGTGTGAGAACTATCTCATTTGCATTCATCTCCCTGAATTGATTTTTAATTTCTGTAAAGGGAAAGGTGCAGGGGGAAAGAAGGTGAAACAAAGTGCAATTTTTGATTTACAGTTAGAGTATTTTTAAAAGAATTCTCTTTTCTAGACAAATGTATGTTTTATAGAAAAAATACAAGAAGAATCCAAGTTGAAGCACACAGATTACTGCATTTTCCTTCAAGATTATACAGAGTAGAAAGGCTGTCTTTTATTCAGAAATTTAATTACTTCACTATGTGACAAATAAGACCTAAGCTCTTCACCACCAGCAGCAGATAATGGGAGGCCTGATTGCCTCCGGCACTTTGAAAATATCCCTAAATGATTATACTGTAGGTCTTAAAGTTTAACCAAAACCATATTATAAAGGATGAGTAATAGATGAAAGTTCTTTATGCTGAGAGTTGATACTTAGCACAAAGCCATATAACTTAAAGTCTATACTCAGGGTGATATGAAGTAGAAAAATAACTTTACTGATTCAAATTGGAAATGAGTACGCTAGTCAATAGTATATTGATGGATCAGAATAAACAAAGTGCAATTTATTTCCTTATCTAGGCAACTTAAAGAAAAAGCATTTTTATTACTTAGTATGTTTTTGAATGTCTGGGTTGCAAACATTTTAAAATAACATTATGAACATTGCAGATGGACAGCATCTAGAGCAGCTGCTCCACTTTATCAGGTGACACTAAATTCTTTATGCACAGAGCCATACAATAAATTGCTCCTTTAAAGAACAGTAGAAGACAGACATTCAGTATTGAAGTCACTCTGTGACTGCTTTAAAAGTCACATTAGTTCATTCTGTTGAAAATATCACCATAGCACTTAATTTTGCTGCACAGTAACATTCACATAATTGTTTTGAAACATAAAAGAAAACTTCAAAAGTGCAAGAAAACTGAAATTCTTGATTCCCCCGATTTTTCACTGATACCTTAATAATTCAATATTTATAATCTCTTCCGCACATAAACCACTTACTTTCTATGCAACAAGCACATCTAAATGTATTTGTTCTGAATAAATCATGTTAATGAACAGCAAGAAAATTTCATTTAAACAGTCTCGCAGAAATAGCAGAAACCAAGCCCTGGCACTATACCAATAGAGGAAAAACAAAAACACTCTTTAAAGCAACATTAGTATTTAGCCTGGCACCAAAAATCCTTCAGCTTAGAAAGACATATGGCAACTTCCACTGAACTAAAAACATAAGTGCCCAAATTTGTATCATCATGAGATTTTTTTCCTTCTACTCCTTTTCTGTACATCAGACTTGGTCTGAAAATCACTGTATTATGTGAGAAAACACTCAAGTGCTAAAAAACAAATGCAGTGCAGTCACCTAAATCCAAAAGAAGTTCTCTTGCTATCCATTTTTGGAACCACTAGCCACGCATTGGGATAAAGAAAAAATAGTTATCACGGGTCTTATAAAGAACTAAAATTTGACACTGAAAAAATTCCCTATAGCATCACTGTCAAGGAACAATCTTGCAATAATTAAATACTTTTTTCATCACAGTTTTAACTTTTAGTTTAACTGACATGCAGAATTTAAAATGCCATCTTTGCATTATAAAGTGCATGCGGACTTCTTTTGCATTGTTAGCTCTGTTTAGCCCAGCAGCAGTTCTTTAGCAGCAGTAACTTCTTAGCCTTTTTTGTTGCTCTTGTTCAAGGAGCAGAGAGACTACCAAGAAGTCTGGATAAAAGCAGAGAGGAAAGTTCAGGGCAGATACCTCAAGCTAAATAAAGGTCCTCCTGACAAGAGCTCATGTTCACTAAACATGCTATACGAAAGAAGTCTGAAACACTGGAAAGAGGTAAGACTGACAGGCAACATAAAACGAGGCGTTATTTTGAAGCATCATCTTTGAAAGCGTGGGCTGAACGCAAGGAGCCTTTTGTTTAGTCTGATCCACCACTATTTGGACTGACAGTCAAGCATAAATTTCCTGCTGAAAATCTATAAGCAGAGGACTTGAGAAGGTCCATAATGTTACCCTACCACTGCTTTTTTGCAGCATGAACAACAGCATACACCGGTCACGCTGGTGATTGTTTTTCCAACACCGAGTGCTAGTTGTAAGCTATTGATCTGGCCTTTCAATTGTACTGTAGCGTGTACAACACTACAGTTTATCTGCAAAGCCTGGCCTTCTGTATTACAATGAGTACTACTAACACAGGTGAAATGGATCTTAAAAGTTTACATTAGTTACAGTTAGCACTGTTTTTGTTAATGTGCCTATGTACAGAAATCTAGATTGCAATTTCTCTCCTCCTCCCATGGCATTTCACAGAAAAATTAAGTATTACCCTCTTGTATCCTACTAGTTGCGTGGTCAAAAGCAGTATTTCTGCCTCACAGATACTAAGATAATAGAATGTAAATGGACTAGAGAAAGTGGCCAGTCTTGTCTGCCTGCTCCACATCCTCCCATCCGTCGCTGCAGGCAGAGGTAGAAGTCTGGACTGCATGAACCTGCGTCATGAGGCCATTTCCCATGTCTTTATGCTAATAGCATTATAGGACCTGACAGTTTCCCATTTGTCTCAAGGATATTTGTGTGTGCAAGTGTGAGTGTGTTCTCTTTAATTAATTCAGAACTTTTAATGTCCTTTTGTGCATTTATTAGGGTAATTACACATGTCAGTTCACCCTTTGCTGCAGTCTGTATTACACTCAAGAATAAAGAGGCAAGCCATTGATTTGAAACCTTTTCCAGAAGCACGAAGTTCACAGCCTATACTTTGCTAATGTTATAAGTCTGCACACTGGTTTATTATGAACTACTAGAATTAACCAGGCTTTCTGGTTTTCAGTGATACAAATCATATTTGCTGCAAGCCTGCAATGTGCATGCATTTGTTGCAAATAATGTGTTCTAGTATTTTATAGTGTTTATGCTCTGCTACCAAAGAAATGAAGGGCAGTCATCTGAGCAGTGAAGATTAAGAAACTGCAGTTTACTTTCCAGAAACTGGACTGTACTCTATACATTGCAGAAAACAATTGCAAAGATGCTCCCATGAAGCTAAAGTGTTCCTGCTCTGCAACATCTCAGGACAGTGCCAGTCTGAAGGAGGGAAACCCATCACCAAGGGCAATAGTGATGGATTAATTTTGTCAAGTACTGCCAAATTCAGCTCATAACTGTTAGACTTTTGTTTTTATTGACAAAGTGGTCTGTAGCTTCTGATTCCAGTGCTCTAATTTGAAACACTAAATAAATAAATAAGGTAGAGATACACAACAAAGTTTTGGAAGCAGAAAAAGGATGAAGGTGAAGTCCATAAATTGGATCTCTCTTTACCAGGAAAGCCAGCTCACTCAAGTTATACAATTTTCTGAAGTTATAGTAGCTCATCTCATTACTTATTCAGTGCATTTCAATTTATGCTTTATGGAAATGTAGACTTCACAGTTTTTATAAAAACTGGCCCAAGTTTCCCTTACATGAACTAGCTAGTTTCAGTAGACCTTTCCTATTCAAAAATAATTATAAGAAAAAAATCCACAATTCTTTAACAGTTACTTTTTGACTTTTTAATTATTCTACAAACTTTTCTCCTCTTCTTAGATCATCTACATAAAATACATTATTTGACTTTGAGCCATAATGCACAGGAAGAAAAAAAGTATTTCTAACCTTTTTATTTCTGATCATACAGTGAGCTTTGACTTAAAATTATGACCTTTGTATTTCTGCTGAAAAACATTTATGAATATTTGAAAATGCAATTAATGAATGATCTTATATAATTACTTATTCAAACTAATAGAAAACTCAAGTAACTATAGAAAGCTCTAACAAAGTGACTGGACAGAATGATGGGGTGGCATTTAGGACTAGATATCTTAGACTACTGCACAACTGACAGTGATGAAGATATTTATACGCAAGTCCAACCTAACATTCTACTGTCATCATGAAAATAAGCTAATTAAGATCAAAAGATGAAGGGTAGGGAATAAAACTAATATTTATGTTAATAAATAATATAATTCTAGATGCCCCAAATAATGTGTTCTTATGAATTACAGTCAACAAATATCACAGTAAAAAAAAGGCAAAACAAACAAGAAACCCCACTAAGATAGACTGCAATCAGTGAATCAAAACTGAAAAAAAGCTTTCACACGAGCACAGGGCTAAATATATTTGCACTGCTTATTTTTAAAAGGTGATGCTTAGGAAGAAATAAGGGAAAAAAAAGCAGATGAAAAATAAAATTGTACATAGAAGATTGAAAGCTGGTGTTCATTCTCACATAAAACAGGAACAGACACTCCAAAAAAAAAAAAAAAGGAAATGTTCCACCTACCCATCCCCCCAAATTAATAAATGAAATGGTTTGTTACAGGATATGACTTGAACAAGACCTCATTATAATATTATGTATGTATATACACACACATATATACACACACACAGTAAGAAAAAAAACTAACTTGCTAAAACTAAAATTCAGAAGAAAATTCAACCTTGCTGCTTCAACTATTAATTCCTTAAAGCAATTATGTATTATAAAGTAATTTGAAAATGCCAGTATTGTCAGTAATAAAATAAATTTGTCTTTAGTCTCCTCAAATATGACTAGTGTTCAGGTGCCATAGCTGCTAAGTTAACAAAAAAGGTTCCAGACTACACAAAGCCGCACTGCTTAACTCAATGAGAGCAACCTTGTGTGTTTACTTATGGACTCCCTTCAGATATAACTTATGAACTCATAATATCAGTTCACTTACAAGAGGTTACATATTACTGCCTCATTTTGTGTGCCTTTTCATGACTGTGCTGATAAATTCACCTCAGCAGGGATATTATAAAACAAAGCTAGAGGTAGCTGTTTTTTTAATCTACCGAATAATGATGTGCAAAGGAGAATGAATACTCTTGCTGATGAAGAATACTTGAGGTTGGCAGAGGAAGGCTCATACGGCTTAGGGACAGGAAAGATTGGCATATTTTCTTCTTTGGCAGAAGAGTCTGCCCTGAGACACCAGCCATCGTTAAAGCAAGACAACTTAGAGAGCGAAACAAGCTATATTACTGCAATGGACACCAATCAGGAATGTTTTCACATGGGAAAGGATTACCACTGCTAGTCTTGTCTTTACAAAGTAAGTATACATGGAGTATAGAGCCACCTAGCAAAGGGTGCTGGTGGAGATGGAACACAGCTCCATCTGCAACTGATGGAGCAGAGGACCAGAGAAGTCTAATTCTGTTCTCATGAGAGGTAACTACCTTCAGATCTTGGTAGAGTTCAGCAGAAGTCAGCAGCTCACAGCACCTTCACACATTTTGTTAAGTGTGGAACAAAATATAACAGTCTACAATATTTCTAGATACAGCAGAACAACATATAAAAATGAGCATCATGAGGAGAATTTCTGCCCCAAATATTGTTCTGGGTATCAAAGTAAGATTTCTGAAGAAAACATCCTTCTTCAGGTAGAGATGCTAGTGCACAAAGTATCAAGCAGTAAAAATACTATTTTCATTGCATCTAAACAAACTTATAGTTTATAAGCAGCTGCAACAGCATAAAGATATCAAAATGATGCAGATGCAAGAATAAGTCTTAAAACTAGGGAAAATAAAACCAAAGTTAGATAGGACTGAATCTACCACTACTTAAAGGACTCTCTGTAGATCTGCTGAGGGTTCAGAAACACAACTGAGTTACTCTGCTGAGTTAGAGGCAGAGTTAGACTGCACATACTACTCTGACTCCTGCCAAATCCAAGGCAAAATGACTCATTTCCAGAGTAAGGTTAACAGGCTCACAGCATACACACATAGGAGACTACTGCAGCTCGAGTGGGTTATTTACCAAGCCATGAGTAATCACTGAAAATGCTGAGGGATCTTTCTAACAGAATGAAAAAATAATAATAAAAACACTCTCAAATCTGCAAACAGGTTAAGACAGACTTAAGACTCACTGCAGGACATTTTTAGACTTCAAAAATAACATTGACAATTTGAAGAAAATGTCTAAATAAATTCGAGATAATTTCAAATGCATATACTTCTGCCCAGACATGGATCAGGAAGAATCTGTCAAAAAGCAGTTCTACGTCTATTGATAGCTGTGATGAAACAACATGTGAAAATTGGAAACTCACATACAGGATATAAAGTGTTCTGAACGTGGAGCTACAAGCTACTGCTAAAAGTAAACATGCTTATCTTGTTAACTTACTTTTAATTCTGAGCTGTATAAGGTATACCTTCTTCTCTGCTCAGCATAAAGCACAAAGAAAATGAATTCTTTCCCTTTTTTTTTTTGAAACACACACAAAACAAGACACAAAAACAGACATTTGACAAGAATGCCTCTATGAAGGTATATTCGTAGGTAAGCAGCTATTCCATAAGAAAAAGTTCATCTAGGACACAGCTAATTTCATTTGGCGAAAAGCTATCATGACCTTTAATTGCACATTAACACCTCTGATTTGAGTTGATGACCATTTCCTGGATATCCTTCTGAGACACAGTGCTAGCCATGAGTAATTCCTGACCTTCAACCACTGCATTAACACCTCTAATTGTAAATGAGAGAGCAATTAAACCACAAGCTCTTCCTTATGAAGTGGCTTATGTGACTAATATTTGGCTGGTCTACTACAGAATATGCATTCCCTTTAAAATGGGACAGAAATTTTCCTGAGGCTTTAATAATAATTTATATCCTGCAGAAGTTGCTCTGACTGTATATTTTACACAACTGGTAGTTAGAAAGCTTATGTCTATGCTCTATCTTGCCTTTTGAAATAACAGTAGTACCTTGCAATGATACCTTCATGCATTGCTACTTATCGTGTTTCTTTGCGCTCCTTGGGGCTGTAAAATCACAGCCTGTAACCAAACTATCATATCGTCAAAGCTGACAGACAAGCAAATTAAGACTGGCATGTTCATATATGGGAGATATTCATATTTTCCAAGTGTAATTTTCTACCTTCTTGCAAGCAAAACTTCTGGACTACCTTTTTAGATAAAGCTATAAACTTTAAACTTGAAGCTGCACAGGGAATACATAAATTACAGTCCCTCTGACATAAGACTACCACTGACTTACTCAAAGCCTAAATTACACACGAACTCTGTATCTGTGCCAGGAGTTGAGTCATCCTGGAAATACGTTATTGCAATTCTGTAGAACAGCCTAGGTCTTCACATCCAGCAGAGCTGGAAGCAGCAAAGCTTAAATCTCAACCAGCAAAAGGTGTTGCAATAGCTTTAAGCTCCCATTCAAGCAGAAATGTCTTTCTTGCTTGGAAACACAAAATACTGTCCTGGTTCCCTTCTCCCTATCTGCTACAAGTCTTGGGCAAGTGTCCAGTATGGACACCTTAGTCTTCTTTACTGAAGACTCTTTCTGTACTTGTTTTTTAGAGCTTTTTTTGTGCCCCCCCCCCCCCCCCCCCCGCATTCTTCTGATAAAGGCGTCCCTGGCAAATTCATTTTCATATTCAGGAATTATAAACACTGCCATGTTCAGTTAAAAGGAGTCTACTGCTTACAAGCTTAAACTACAGCAAATAACTCATATCTACACTTAAAGCACAACACAAAGCTTTTAATATTGGAGAAATTGTTCTTTAGAATAACTTGGGAAATATTTTTGGAGTTGCAGCAATAGCAACATTCCATTACAGCCTTTGAGAGAAGCCAAACTGAAAAAAAAAAAAAAAGGTTTTATTTATTCGTATATTTCTTACCTAAATTGTCCACACCTGTTTTGCTAAAAAAGCAATTTTAACTAGTCAACCCCCTAAAAGAACTTGCATGGATATGCTGAACAGTTAACTAGTACACTTAGCAGAACATATTAATAACTAGCAGTTCATCAGGTTAGGCTAATGGAGGCTTTCTCTATAGTAAGCAAGCTAACCAAACTTTTAATCCTCACACAGGTTGCAAGCATATAGGAAGGTCTCTTTTTTATGTTTTAAATGACCATTTTAGGTATCCAGTTGTGCCACCTCTTGGCCTCTTGGCCAGGCCAGTTAAGCTGTGTCACTTCATGATCCAGCTCCACCTCTGCTAAACTTCCTCCTATGGGAATTCCTGTGCAAGCAATCAACAATTGGCAATGCTGGCTTAGCAGTCCCCTTAGGGAATTGGATCTCCTCAGAAACCGAGAAAGATGAGTCCTTGGTTAGTTCTGGTGGTCTATCAGGGTACAAAGAGGTTAACAGTATTTCTGACATTCTTCAAACGTATACTGGATTTTCAAAAACAATATCTTTCTATATTTTGTTGAACAAAAATACAGTCAAATCAGTCATATTCTGTTTCCTCAACAGCAGAATCTCTTAGAATCCTAGAAAGCAGACATGCAGAGGAAATGAATGGAAAAGGAGGCACCCAAATTGCTCACAAAAAAAATCACAGCAAGAAACACAGTATAAGATGCTAAACATACTGAGGGATCTCTCAGCTAGGAATTGAAATACTGAAGTCCATATTTGTCATAGCCGAAAACCTACTTTCAAGAGCATGAACAACCTCATTGAAACTCCTTTGAAGACAAAAAAATTACTTACATAACCAAGGGCTTTAAAATCCTCAGAATATTAACTTAAATAGCTTCTATCTGTAGCGAACAAAAACCTGCAGCTCTGAGAAGAGCCTATGACAAATTTTATCTCACTGTATTTTTGTCTGACAAAAATATCTTCATTCTATTTTGTAGCATTTTATACAGAAACTATTATATGAATAATAGATATTGCAGACCAACCAGCACAACAGTCACTTTACTTGTAGCAAGCAAAAGTGTTTTAGCCTTCCCCCTGGCCAGCAGAATTGTCCTTCTCTGTGAAGACAACATACTCATTCCCCTCCTACGCTGTCCCAGGGCTGATAAACCTGCTCTCCCTCTCTGCAGGCTGAGCTGCTCACCAGCAGCGCTGCTGAGCTCCCACTCCTCCATACCCCATCCCCTCTGCCCCTTCAGGGAACAGCTTTCTGAGGCTTCATCTTGTAATATTCTGTTTTTCTCCACAACTAAATTAAGACTACTGATTTTGGTACAGATAACCAATTCAGCTCTGCGGGCTAAATTCTGCCTGTAGGCTTCAAACACCTACATTAGTTTGTGGAGCTTTTAGTGGCTTAATTACAGTGCCACAGAGAATAAAACACACAGCCCTTGCTTTTCAAAGTACAGACCTAGTCCCACCATCAGATCACCTTTTTTTCACTAGTGTATTGCAAGTCAGAGATATTGAGATAAGTACTATGGAAATCATTGCTTTTAGCTCAAGAAATGCTGGCTTGTTCAGCTGCACAAATAAAAAGGACGTACCTGCATTATTCAAGCCAGTTATAGCAATTCCAAAAGGAATCCTATGGCAATTCATTTTCAGCCCTTTTATTAAGGAGTTCCAGTGCCGAGGCCCACCCCGCGAGACGGAATGAACGACACTTCAATGTGAAGCAGGTTCAATTCGTTTACTATTCTCTACGGTGTAGCTTTATACAATTCTATCACCTGTAAGCGTACACACGCGCTAAGCAACAGCATTCTCATTGGTTAAGCTATAGTGTCCATGCATAACTAGCTTGCAGCTGGCTGACATTCCTTTCCGATGCTCTATTGCTGGTCCTCCCGGATGCTTATCTGGCTATGGCCGGCCTAGTTCATTAAAAAGTTGCTAACGAGCGTTATCTTCTCCGGGTGGCCTTGGTTCCCATCGCTTCAGTTCCCGGTTCTCACCGCCTCAGCTCCTCGGTTCTCATCACTTCAGCTCCTCAGTTCTCATCACTTCAGCTCCTCGTATTCCTGTAAAAGTGCTAAGGCCCCAACATTCCAGGATCTAAGATACTATTAAAATTAAACAAGAAATGAAGCAGACCTAGTTTCTTCTCCCCTCCTATACTTTCTTCCTAACTTTAGCACGATTTATGTCTTCTGTCTGCTTTTTCCCTTCATTCCTGTTCACCACTGTCATCATGCACTTTGTTTTCATCAGTCTCTTTGCCCTTCTCCGACTGTAGCTAACTAGATTTCTGCAGCTCCAGCATCCAACCAAGGACGTGTCCCACATACTTATCATGCTGGTGCGTCTGCGCAGCCAAAGCACTGACCACACACCGCTTTACAGCCCTGATCTCCTGTGGAAGATTTGCCAGGCACTTCCAGCGTTTCCCCGTTTAAATCACATATACCCTGTTTCTGGTCATGAATTGAAGGCAATGCCTGAAAAGGCAAGATGGCCATTCCTTAACCACAGTCCGTTAAAGTCCCAAATGTTAAGAAAGATGAGGATAAATAGTTCCTGCCATTCTTCTCCTTCCAGTGCACTCAGTCATGGGGCTACTTATATATAAGCACACATGAAGACCACATATATGCTAATTTTGTCCAAGGGTTTAAGTCTTGTGAACAGCTACGGAGAAAAGCTGGGGGCATCACAGGCTGTCTTTGTACACAGGCCTGTGGCTGGAATGCCACCAGCATGCCTAGAGCTTTCCTTCCCTCCCCTCCAGGGCTGCCCACTGCAGTTAAACTGCTTTCTTTGCAGAGAGTTCCCAGTCCTGAAAAAAACACTTCCGAAAGGGAAAGAGATATTAAAGAGCTGAAAATGTCCAGCTCTGATACTGCACTCCGAGGACCATGGCAGGAACCTCAAACCAGGATCAGTCTGCACTCAACAGGCATCAGACAGGTTATCAGGAGAGAAGTTACTATAAATCACCCAAAGGCAGAAGAATGAGGCTAAGGATATTTTGCTAAAACCGTTCCCTCTATTCACTGAATTCCTTTTGCCTCCTTAGCCTGCTAATCCACTGCTTGCTGTTGACAGTATATTGCTGCCTGATTTCTACAATACAGGATTTTTAGCTTCACATCGGATGCTAACATACGTGTTTTTAACCTGGTTCCTAAGAAAATAAGGTTTGCACAATGATGCATCTCTCACTCTCTCTCTATATATATATTTGTATTTCTTCCCTTTCACCTGACCAAATTCGCTGCTTGCTTTTTCACCAGTTTTTCTAAAGTATTATGTGCTTAAATATTTTGCAAAATGAAGTTTGGTTCATTAAAGGAGCAAAAACTCACTAATGTTTCCTGCCTTATGTATTGGAGATGGAAATTTCTGTGATCTGTAGAGTCATAAAAATCTCCTGTGAGAAGAAGAGGCCAGACCTTGGGAAAGAAGATGTTTGCCTGCCCAGGCTGAGCGATAAGGAGCAGGGATGCAGCTGCTCAGCCCGGTTCACAGGCAGCCCCCCCGGAAACCTGTTGAAGCCGGCCGCTCGGCTGGGCTTGTAGCCAACTTAACCGCAGACGTCCTCCAAACTAGTTTTGGAGGTCAAACACCCGGAAATGAGGAAGAAGAGGAGGAAGGCAGGACCCTCGAATTGAGGGCTGGGACCCCCGACTGGCGTGCGCGCCTGCGCACCCAGCGGGGAGAGTTGCGCAACTAGAGGTGGCGTTTGCCCGCCCCCCGGCCTGCCTCCTGGGTCGGACTGACCCTACGTGCCAGGATGCACCGGGCATAAAAGTGGACAGTGTGGAGAGAGCGGGGGAGAGAAGAAACTCCTGACTCTGAGGCCTACGCTGTCTCCGCGGGAGCCGGTCAGCAACTCGCTCTCTCGTCTGCCAGCTCCAGAGGATCTTCGGGTCCAGATCAGCAGGTATCACCTCGTGAGTAGTTATCCATACTTTGCTGCTTTTAGGTGCTTTCGGCTGAATAAATGCTCGATGTAATCACCTCGTTCTGGCTGATTATTGCAGAATCCCGAGCCCATCCGGAACATAATTGGCGACGAGGATGGGACTCGGCAATTAAACAGTGGAACTCACTAGTGGAGTGCACAGCTAGGTGAGGTCGTGCCACTGGACAGAAATTGTGTTCATGCTGTTTGTGTCTGTGATCTTTATTGGCTATCGAAATAGTGGAACCCACTAGTAGGGTGCATAGCTAGGTGAGGTCGTGCCACTTGATAGAAATCGTGTTTGTGCTATTTGTGTTTGTGGTCTTTATTGTGTGTGCGACATGCGGTGGTTCTTTTTTGGGAGAGCTGCAGGTAGCACTGGTGACTGCAGGGAGGCTGCGCCTCCGAGGGAGCGTCCTGAATAGGGGCCAGAACCATCGAATACTCTGTGGAACTGATGGGAGACTTGCACACGGGTATCTCCAGAATCATGGATGCAGAAGGACCCCATGGCGGTTTTACAGTATTGGGGTCAGTTTGGGGAGACTGACCGTACTAACAACTCGGTCCGACTGGAACATGCTGGTCAGATGGGAGGTGCTCTGCTGTGTGCATATAAGATTTTAGCGGGGCAGTTAAAGACAGGAGAGGAATCAGCTCCTCCAAGAGCAATTACAGGCAGTCCGAGCCACCCAGGTGGTGCAGAGGCAGGCTCTGCTGGGGGTCAGTGATCAGAGGGAGCTCCTGGAGGAGAAATGTGCTAAATTGGCAACACATTACGCGATACGAGTGGTAAAGAACAGGAGAGGGAGAAAACCAGGGCAGAAGGGGAGCCAGGTGCAGACTATCACCGACCCTGACTGGGACTCGGAAACTTGGGATGGGGATATTTGGGAATCAGAGGAGGAAGCCCCCACACCAGAGGAGAAGGGCCCATCGCAGGACAAACCTAAAAGGCGAGCTGCCCTGGTAATAGGAAGGAAAGCTGTGCTGACAGGGCAGGGACAGGTGGTGCGACAGGATGAACTAACCGATTTCACCCCTGAAGATATTAAGAATCTGCTAGCGAAATATAAACAACAACCCAGGGAGAAACCACAGTCCTGGTTGGTAAGATTAATGGAAGAAGGGGCTGATTCGGTGATAATTGACAATGTCGATGCCTCAAGGTTTTTGGGGTTATTTAATGAACCTTGTAATTTTACAAGGCACCTTTTCCAGCTTATAAAGCGGGCTGTCTGCTTTGTAAAATCCGGTAGCAATCGGATGCAGCATTTGGGACGAGATGGAATAGTCCCACGTCCAAGTCACAGCCAAAGGAGAGCAAGAGCAAAATTCTGCAAGTATAGAAAGACTGAGCAAGCTCGGTCGTCTGTGTGAAGAATTTTGATCTTGTTGACAGATTAGATGTTTCGAGTCTAGAGAGGCGTAGGCAGACAGACCAGATGACCCACATCCTTTCGGGCACAGGCAATGGGTACTGCCAAGCCCCCTACTCGGACGAATGGGTCTGCCTACCACGCAACGCAGGACCCAGATCCTTTCAGGAGCAGGCAATGAGAAATGCCAAGCCCCATACTCGGACATTTGGGCCTGTCTAGCGCAAGATGCAAAAATATGTATAATGTCCACGGACGATAGGAGAGCCTTTTTAGAAAGGGCCCTCGCCATCCGCACTACACGGCTAGTGGAAAACCCAAGGTCAGAAAGGAGTCCACTATTACCGACGTACCACTTCCCTCTAACGCTGATAGGGAAACCCAGGAAGTCTACAGTAGTGGCCGATGTTAGGGCCCGCACCTCCCCCACCAGATGTTGATACTTCCTAGCCTTTTCTGCCGCGGCGTCACTCAAGGTGGTTAATCCGCTCTCGTAGTGGATGGTTAAATCCACTACTTTCACACAGGATCCCTTCACCAAAACCAAATCCGGCTTGAAGAGGTGTTATCTCTGAGATGGGGTTCTAAAAATATCACCCATCCCAGCTCTCTGGCCTCCTCAGCCAGCACGCTACAGATGTCATTGTGCCTTTTGATCCTGGCCTCCTGGACAGCCGGGCAGTAGCCAATTATGTGGGAACAAGATTCCCACTCCGCGGGACAGTGCCTGCAACCCCTGGCTGCGCCTTCGCCCAGGCCGCGGGCCAAAAACTCCTGAGTGGGATAGACATTGGCCCACAACTGGATAGCTGTTATTAGTTTGCGGTGAGGAATGCGGCCGTAATGCAGAAGCCAATCATTACTGATTCGGTCATTTTCAAAATTCCAAATCCTGTGGCCTTGTGATTTTAGATTGGTCCAATTATCCATTTCTCTCTTCCTCCACTTACAAGGAATGGAATAGATGGTCCCTGGAGCTCGCTTCTCCCATTTGGATAGGGCCTCGTCAGTCACCTGAGCCTCCATTACTGGGAACTCCCCCGTCACAGATGGAACCTTCTCCGGTCGCACCCCAGCCGAGATCCAGACCTTCCGGATCTCCTCCTGGATACCCTCTTGGACTACCACAGTCCTGATGACATCATCCTCTGATTGGGCGATCCGCACCAACCTGCAAGCCTGAATTAGGCTCGCCAGATGGGGAAGACCCAGCCCGCCGTCCTTGTAGCTGACGTAAATAATGGCGTCACACGTACTAGGCGGTAGATGTAACCAGCCCTTGACAGCAGATCTTATCGAAAGGTCCAGGCAATGCAGACAGGTGGCACTCAGGCCTGCGTGATCCGCAATGAACAGCAACCTCAGCAGGGCGTAGCTCCTCAAGATGTCTACCTTCTGGAGCGGCTTCAAAGGGCCGCCCCGGATGTTCTTCACCCAGTGGGTCAGCACCTCGGACAGTTCCGGTCTCGCTAGACCAATCCATGGGTCTATCCCTAGGCCAAGATACTTCTCAGAACTGCCAGGATCGATCACATCTAATTGCATACCTGCAATCGTCCACGGGTCACAGTCATTGATGGTATATGACTCCTTAGTTGGCCTAATCAAAAACCCGTGGCATTTCGGCGCTTGAACCCACAGCCCGGTCCGTTGACAGAATTCCTCTGCCACTCGAATACTCTGCTGTATGCCCTCCCAAGAGTTGCTGAGCAGAGCGAGATCGTCCGCGAATGCCAACGATGATATTTGTTGGTCCCCGTACTTATAACCGAGGCCCCGATCTTCCAGGCAGCACAGCAAGGGATCTAATGCAAGATTGAACAGGATGGGAGAGAGTGGGTCACCCTGTTTCATTCCCCTGAGGATCTTAATAAATCCCGACCGCTGGGAACCTGACTCCAGATACGTTACAGCGTTGGTATATAGGTCTCTTAGGATGTCGATAATATGCCCATCGACACCCTTCTGGACCAGGATTTGGAAGATATATTGATGGTTTACAGAGTCGAAGGCCTTAGCCAAATCGACAAACACGACTCCCAAGGTCCTATGATCTCGTTTTGTGTTCTTGATGAGTGCCTGGAGAAGCTTCAGGTTTTCCGAGCAGCCAGGGGCTGCTGTAAACCCCCTTTGCCTTCTGTTAATGGGGCATGCTCACCGCAGTCTGGCGCTCAAAATCTGAGAGAACATTCTGAGAATAATGGACCCGATGGTACTGGGCCACCAGTTGTCAATGCTCCTGATCTTCCCGGGATCGGCCGACTTCAGAATCAGGACCGTCTGGCCCGCCTTCACTTAATCCAGGACCTGTCCTGCCAACAGCCACAGGTTACTTCTTTCTTTACTTCTTTCTTTTCTTCTTTCTTTACTTCTTTACTTTCTTTACTTCTTTCTTTACTTTCTTTACTTCTTTATTTACTTCTTTACTTTCTTTACTTTCTTGTAACCACCCAGACAAACCCCAGTTGCCAAACAACTTATTTAACTA
Source organism: Tinamus guttatus (assembly GCF_059628265.1). Classification (NCBI taxonomy): domain Eukaryota; kingdom Metazoa; phylum Chordata; class Aves; order Tinamiformes; family Tinamidae; genus Tinamus; species Tinamus guttatus. The sequence goes on from NW_028289037.1 coordinate 4,987,779, forward strand.
CTTCCATCCATCATCCACCTGCAACTTGCATACTCCGTCAGTTAGAGCAACTGTAGTCTTTACCCTCACCCCGAGTCTGGATCTCTGATCTCATTGATCCATTGTCAGCATATTAGGCAGCAGTTGAAGCCCTTGTATTCGGCTCGCGCTGATACCCGCCACCAATTGGCTTCTCTGTTGGAACGCCCACCAGACATGTAGAAAAGGGATTTCGAGGATCGCTGGTAGCCAGGCATACGGTGCTTTGATTGATTGATGGTGTTGGCTAAGGTTACCCAGATGTTGCTGCCAGTTCTTCAGGGAGGGGCTGGACGCCAATCTCCTCCTCCATAACCTCCAAGGATGAGGAGGGCAGCGACTGCAACACAGGTCACACACACTGTGCTGGAACCCATCGCGGTCCACTTTCTGTGGAGACACAAGCATATCCCCTTCCCCAAATTATGAGCTCATGTGGCCCAGACCATTGGCCAGTAACCAGATCACGAACTTGCACTGGTACCTGCTGTGGTACCTTTTCTGTTGTAGTCAAAGAGGAAAAATGCGAAAAAATGGGTGATAGAGTTGTTAGGGAAGGAAAGAAAGTTAAGCACATATACAGCTTTATCTAGTCTTGCCTGTGGGGACTCCCCTTGCATTCCCCCTTTTTGTTTTTGCACGAGGCGCTTCAGGGTGCCATGTAAACGTTCAACAATGACTTGGCCTGTAGGGGAATGGGGAATCCCAGTCATGTGGTGAACACCCCATTGATTTAGAAAACTCTGCACCTTTTTAGAAACATAGGCAGTACCATTGTCAGTTTTTACTGTTTGAGGAATACCGAGAGTTGCAAAGGCACATTGAAAATGGTGAATTACGTGTAAAGATTTCTCCCCTGCTTGGGCTATAGCACAAGCAGCGTGGGAAAATGTATCAACAGAAACATGGACAAACCGAAGCCGCCCAAATTCAGAGATATGGGTGACATTCATTTGCCACAATTGTAACGCTTGTAGGCCTCTCGGGTTAACTCCATAGAAAACAGCTGTCTGCTGTCCTTGACAATAAGGGCAGGCAGCAACTATAGATCGTGCCACGGATTGCGTCAAGCCAAATTGTCAACTCAGTGCCGAGCTGCCCTGGTGAAAAAAACGATGAGATAATAAAGCCTGCTGGTGTTTGTTAGGGAGCGGACCCAAGGCCACAGCAGACACAAGGGCATCAGCCCCAGCATTACCCTCAGTAAAGAAGCCAGGTAATGCAGTATGACTGCGAATATGTAGTACAAAATAGGGTTCGGTTCTCTGTTGTATTGCAGACCATAGTTCTAAGAGTACTGCAAACAATAGACATTGGTCAATAAAAGACAGAACTGTCTTGTCTAGCCATGCAACTAGATTGGCAACATAAGCGGAGTCCATAACAATATTCACAGGTTGGAGAAACATTTGAAAAGCTACGGCCATAGCTCGCAGCTCCACTATTTGAGGTGATCCTTCTTGTAAGATTATCTTGTCATGCCATTCTTGGTTGTCGTACCATACCACAGCAGCTTTACCAGTCTTTCCAGATCCATCTGTAAAGACAGTGAGTCTATCAACTGGCCCCATTTGGCTCAAGTGCTTTTGACCAACCGTAATTTCCTGAAAAAACTTAATAAGCGGATGTGAGGGCAAATGATAAGAGATCTGCCCAAGAAAATCAGCCATAGCTGCTTGAACTTCATATTTGTTGGCTAAGCACCAGACGACAACAATGCGATACGGATCCCTTCCTGTCAGTTCCACACATCTTTTACGAGCCTTTTGAGGAAACTGATGGGAAACCAACAGAAGTATTATGCCAACTAGCATGCCGATATAATGTCCGTGCGGTCCAGGCTGTGAAGCAGCGCTCAAGAATAATGTCCAAGGCTGACAGATCACAGGTGTGTCGAGGCCCACTCCACGAGCCGGAGTGAACAACACCTCTATATGAAGTGGGTTCAACTCGCTCTGCTGTCGTCTGCAACAGAGCTTTATACCAGTACACGTGGGCATGCACTAAGAAGCAGCATTCTCATTGGTCAGCTACAAGCTCGCAGCTGATTGGTGCTCTTCCCGGTGCTTGGTTGCTAGGTCTCCCAGGCGTCAGTCCAGTTCCCCCGAAACTTGTCCACGAACACGTTCTTCTCCTCTGGGTAAATCCCATTACTCCAGTTTCTCTCCCCAACAAGGCCCCAACATCTCCCCCTCTTTTTTTTTCCAAAAAACAAAATTAGCAATAAACATTGCAAACATTGACAAAAAACAAAGCAACATAGCTGCAAGCCCCAGCATTTTCCCCTCTTTTTTCAAAAACAAAATTAGCAATATCATGCATCAAAACATTACAAACAAAAACAAAGTAACATAGCTGCAAACACAAGTATAATCACTCTGGTCACGCATAAGTGGTACAAAGTTTCTGTAATCTGTGGTTCATTAACTGTCCCTGTCCTTCCGCAACCACGGTCATACCCACTTGGCTGGTACCCAGGTCGCTCCGTCTCCTGCAAGTACGCAAGCATATCCTCGTCCCCACGTAACTAACTCAACTGGACCTTCCCAGATCTGTTTCTGCGGCCAAAAAAACTTCTACCTGCACCTTCTTTCCTGAAAGATCAGATGAATTTTTAGAAAAATGGGTGAAAATAGGTATGTTGTCATCATTTCTAGGGTTAAGCCAATTCAAAACATAGCATGCTTTACTGGTTAATTCGTAGGGACCCATCTCCCCCTCTTTTTTCAAAGCAAACAATAATTGTTCTAAATTTCGATGGTGACGCTCGATAATGGCCTGACCACCAGAATTATAAGGGATACCCATCTGATGGATTATTCCCCATTGCTGGAAAAAGGTTTTACAGGTGTTACTGTTATACACGGGTGCGTTATCTGTTTTTATGATGTCAGGCTTTCCTAGGATGGCAATTGCCTGAGCCCAATGTTTGCAGGCCGACTTGGCATTTGTGGAAGTGGCTGGGGTTGCCCAGAGAGCCTTTGAACAGGTATCCACAGTAACATGTAAATATTTTAGTTGCCCAAAGGGTGCAAATTCTGTAACATCTGTCTGCCATATCTGCCTTGGTTGTAACCCTCTCGGGTTGGTACCCATTTCCTGTAAAGGGGTCAATCTTGCACAATCAGGACAGGCAGCAATGATAGCACAAGCTGCTGCTCGGGAAATTTTAAATTCATGTTGTAATGCTCGAGCAGATTGATGGAAAAATGAATGAGAAGTTGATGCCTGCTGTTCCACCGAACAAGGAATACCTGCTGCTGACACGGCACTATCTATGACTGCATTACCTTCTGTTAAAGGGCCAGATAGTGCAGTATGACTATGAATATGTGACACCCAAAAGGCATGCTTCCTTTGTTGGATGATGTTCCACAGCTGAACAAACAAAGCTTGAAGACTATGGTTGTTTACATGTCCTATAATTGCCCTGTGAATTCGTTGAACAATGCCTACCACATATAGGGAATTGATAACTATATTCATGGGTCGATCGTGAAAAGTTAGAAATGCCCAAATTACAGCTTTTAGTTCTAGGACCTGCACAGATGCGGTTTCCCTCCGAATTTGAGTTCTCCAAAGATCTGATTCCCGGAAAGCATATCCATATTTCCCAGTTTTGCTACTAGCATCCGTGAACACAGTAATCGCATTTGATAATGGTCTTGAGCTCTGGATTTCTCATTCTTCCAGCTCCAAAGAGGTGTGGAAGAGAGGATGCTTAGGATAGTGATTGTCCACTCTAATTCCCTGGATAGCTAAAGCAAATTCTGCGCTTTTCAAGCGCCATTCTTCAGCTAGCTCCAGAGCCTTTAGAGGCAGGATGATACTGTCAGGCTCTCTGCTGACAATTGTTTGTACACGTTGCCGGGCTTTCAAAATTCCCATTCCAATTGCTTCATGCCTCTGAGTTAAGGTGCGCCGTAAGTGACTTGGGAGAAAAACCCATTCGAGTACAAACAGGATCCCTTTCTCATCTATCTGGGCGATAATTATCGCCACCTCCCTTTCCCGATTGTAGACCACCAGAGATATTGGTAATCTTTCCTGGAATCTGTAGGCCTCTGTTTCAGCTATCTTTTCCTCAATTCGTTCTAGGGCTGCGACAGCCTTTGGGGTTAAGCTCCGCTTTTCCGCAGGCTCTTTAGCTCCCCTGAGCAGTTGAAACAACGCCTCCATTTCTGCATTTGGAATACCGCAAAAATTCCTGATCCATTGGATGTCTCCCACTAATTTTTGCACACAGTTAACAGTGTCAATTTTTGTCTGCAATTTAAGCTTCTGGGGTCTAATTCTAGCCTCTGTGATAACCATACCCAAATAATTCCAAGGAGCTTGCCTTTGAATCTTTTCAGGGGCAACGACCAGGCCAAATTCCTTTAAACAGTTAATTAACTCCTCTTCCTGCTTGGCTGGTAAAACTTCGGGGCTTGCTATTAGGATATCATCCATATAATGGTACGTAATCAAATCTGGGTGATTTTCCCTCCAGGGTTTCAGGGCCAAACTCACAAACCATTGACAGATGGTTGGTGAATTTTTCATTCCCTGGGGAAGAACTACCCACTGGTATCGCTCTGATGGGCCTTCCCTGTTAATTGTAGGAATCGTAAAGGCAAATTTTTCACTGTCCTCTGGGTCAAGGGGTATATTAAAGAAACAATCTTTTAGATCAATTACTAGCAAATTCCATGCCTGTGGGAGCATAACAGGTGAGGGCAACCCTGGTTGTAGAGCTCCCATGTTTTCCATGCATGCGTTAACAGCTCGGAGATCATGTAACAATCTCCACTTTCCTGATTTTTTCCTAATGGTGAAAATAGGGGTGTTCCAAGGACTCGTTGATGGCTTAATATGACCTTGGTCTAACTGTTCTTTAACTAATTCCTTTAGGTGATGCAGCTTTTCCTCTGGTAGCAACCATTGGTCCACCCACACAGGGTCCTTTGTGATCCATTTTAACTTTAAAGTAGGGCGGAAGCTGCCCCCAATGGCCACTAGGGAAAATGTGTCTGCAAAGTGACTCCCCACTGGGCCAGAACATCCCTTCCCAGCAGCCACAGTGACGTGCACATCACATAAGGCTTTATCTTGGCTCTGTTTCCCTCTTCATCCATAACTGTTACAAAACATCGACTAACCTGCGTAGGAGATTGCCCCCCGATACCTGTCACAGGAGTATCAATCTCTTGCAGATCCCACTGTGGTGGCCACGCAAATTTGTGAATGATAGTGATATCTGAACCTGTATCAATCATCATGGCAACATCAGTAAGACGAATACCATCCGGTCCCACCACACTCACGAGTTTTGTCGGACACTGAGCAGTTATTTTTTCACAAAAGGCAACCTGAGGGGGTCCAGAAGATCCAAAGCCCTTATTTCCACGCTGGGCCTGTCCAGGATTAGGAACCATGGCTCGAAAAGGTATTAATTGGGCTATCCTGCTCAATGCTGGAATAGTAATAGGGGGGTTGAAAATTTTCACCATTATACCAATATTTCCAGAGTAATCAGCATCAATACATCCTGGTAAAACAAAAATGCCCATTTTTGAAGCTGAGGAACGGCCAATCACCAAAGCGGATTGGCCCCTCCCCAGGGGACCAGTGCACATCGATTCTATTATGTGCACATCAGAATCTCTAATTATTGTGGATTTTGCCACAGCCAGATCGACTCCTGCGCTTCCGCAAGTTGCGGAGGAGAGTTCGCAGAGGCAGCCATCGTTTGGGGATATTTGTTCGCCGCGTCCCTCACAACGCGGCGGCTCCCGTTTCCCTGCAACGGTGTAGCGTTCTTATGAAATCGTGACCGACACTCCGCTGCCTTATGCCCAGACTTTTGGCATTTTGCACAGTACCCATTAAATCCTTTCAGGCCCATACCTTCAATCCTAAATTTGTTAGGACACTTCCTTTTCATATGTCCTAGTTGACCACATAGAAAACACGCTCCATGAAATCTTTTATCCCCCTTCCCAGACATTCTCCCCTCTTTGAGGGCTGCGGCCAAAGCCACGCCATGTATTTTAGCCTTCTGCTCTTCCTCAACCATTGGTGCTTGGGAACATACTTCTATCATTTGAAGAATTGAAGCCCCTGGTGGCAGAGTAGCCAACAGTTGTTTACAGGATTGGTTCGCGTTTTGAATTGCCAATTCTTTAGCCAATATCGCTTTCATCTCTGGAGGTATATTAGGTGCCATATCCAGGGCCTCCTTTAGCCGGTCGACAAAGCCAAAAAAAGGCTTGTTTGGCTTTTGTACTATTTTGGTATATGGTAATTGAGGTGTTCCTATCTGTGGCAGGGCAAGAAAGGTTGCTTGTGCTGCATTTTTTGACTGTTGTAATATTCTAGGATGAAGCGCTGCCTGGGCCTCGGGTGCCCGATAACACCCATTTCCCATCAATTGGTCAAGAGTGGCGATCCTTAATGGATCATCCATACTACAACTTAAATTTTCCAATTGCTTTTCTTCCAACCTTTCTTGCCACTTTGCCAGCCAGAGCATATAAGCAGTGGAGGAAAGCAGGAGTTCCATTATAGCCCTGCTATCCACAGGAACCATATTAGAATATTTAAACAAAGCAGAGACTTGGTTTCGAACTAGCTTATTATCATGTCCATATTGCATCACTGTTTTTTGTAAACCTTGCACCAATTTCCAATCTAAAGGTTCCCACTTGGGGCCCTGGGCTCCCACTACTACGGGGGCTGCTAGTGGGGTTAATACAAATTCCCCCTGTAACCGAGCATTCTCTATCAACCCCTTATACCGTGCTCCCGCATTAAAAGTTGGATCAACAGGTGGCATTACATTCTTACACTTTCCCCCATCATTACTTCCACCTGTAGTGGCTGGGAGCCATGACAACAATCCTTCTTCAGCTGGGTCGCTTCCTCCAGCTGCTTCCCCTTTCTTTTGAATCTTAGAAGTACCTTTTCGCGCCTCCCATTGCCCCAATTGTTTATCCACATTCTCCAACCCCTCTACTATAGCCTTATGGGCAGCCTTATATGCTGCCTTCGCATCTCTTGCCCTGGACCCGCTGTCTAATCACCGCATCTGTTCCAATAACTCCGTCATTCTCTCTGCTTGCTCTCGAAGTTCTCGTCGCATTTCTTGGACAATGGCATCATCGTCGTCCGATCCGTCTGGGATCGGTGCTTTAATCGGATCCACGTCCATCTCGGGCGCTGTGGGGGTGGTCGCTCCTCCCCCTCCCACGGTGGAAGATACTCGTCCATTCCCCCCCATACTTCACGTTCAGCTAAAGTTACTGGGCACACCTGCTGAGATGAAGCCCCTTTTTTCTTATTGTCTATTTTCTCGCATAGACTCGGCTCGTAATTTTAGTCCACTCAGAGCTTTCTGAACCATTCTCCTCTCCTTTTTCTCCGTGGAGTGCTTCCCAGAAAGTGGCAGCGACTAACCCTTCAAACATTAGCCATACAAGACGATATGTTTTCGTGAGTCGCCAAGCTTCCTCTGAACCTATTTGCACACCATCCCACAGCTCCTTTCCCACTCGCTCCCATAACTCGAGCTTATATACCTGGGAAGTTTCTTCTATGAGTTTTTTCTGCTTACAAAACAGCAGTAAGTTCATTAAATCAGCTTTTGAGATCTCAATCTCAGTTTTTTGAGCAAGCCTTAATAAACATTCAACAGTAGCACACTCCATTGCTGATGTAGCAACTTCCATTCTAGTTGCTGATGCAGCAATTCTCATCCTGCTCCCTGACTCACCAGGTCAATCAGCCATGGCCACAATCCACCTTTCTTCAGGCGCCCAGCTACTTCTCCACTGGCTGCAGGATCCCTCGCGTTCTCAGCTCCACTCACCCACGATCACGTTGGGGTCACCAGATGTCGAGGCTCACTCCACGAGTCAGAGTGAACAACACCTCTATATGAAGTGGGTTCAACTCGTGCCGAGGCCCACTCCACAAGCCAGAGTGAACAACACCTCTATATGAAGTGGGTTCAACTCGTGCCGAGGCCCACTCCACGAGCCAGAGTGAACAACACCTCTATATGAAGTGGGTTCAACTCGTGCCGAGGCCCACTCCACGAGCCAGAGTGAACAACACCTCTATATGAAGTGGGTTCAACTCGTGCCAAGGCTCACTCCACGAGCCAGAGTGAACAACACCTCTATATGAAGTGGGTTCAACTCGCTCTGCTGTCGTCTGCAACAGAGCTTTATACCAGTACACGTGGGCATGCACTAAGAAGCAGCATTCTCATTGGTCGGCTACAAGCCTTCAGCTGATTGGTGCTCTTCCCGGTGCTTGGTTGCTAGGTCTCCCGGCCGTCGGTCCAGTTCCCCTGAAACTTGTCCACGAACACGTTCTTCTCCTCTGGGTAAATCCCATTACTCCAGTTTCTTATATTCTTACTAAGGCCCCAACAAGGCCCCAACACAGGTGTTGCACCCGTGGGAGAATTTAGAGCAGTGTTAAGATTCAGACCGAAGGAGAAGCTGGAGACAGTTTCTCCCCCTCAGGAGGGGCTTGGATGCCTGAAACAAGAACAGGGGCGTGGCCAAGCTCCAGTGTCCGAAGGGTTCCAATGTAACATCGCTCGCCAAGACGATCGTTTGTTCATTACACGTGCCATTTATTGTCTGGAACAAAAGAGACAAATGGTTCATGCCTTGGTGGACACGGGAGCAGAGGTCACAGTAGTGCACGGGAATCCAGAAAAGTGCAAGGGGGAAGTAATCCCTGTTTGGGGTTTAAGTGACCAGCCTGTCAAGGAAAAACTTGTGACTGACTGCCATCAAGCCGTACATCAGACTCTTGAAGCTGCTGGGGTGCTGCGACCAGGGAAGGTCCAGGTGATCCAATCAATCAGGGTGCTCAACAATAGAGGGTTGACCAAAGAGTGGACACCTCTTACCCTGGTGAGAGGAATACCCCATGTAAATCGTGTGGTAGCCACCTCGACTGTAGCATATGAATCTGGAGTGAACTCTAGTATCTTCCCTGTTAGGGAAGGGTTGGTATTAAACCGTAGAGGAATACTTGAATGGGATCCTGGGGGAGGACTTCTCAAAAATAAAGGCAAACCCTCCCCCCCAGCTTTTCCGCCCACCCCTCTCCTCCCCCCACCTTTCCCCAGAAGTGGACCAGATGTTCCGGGGAGAGGAGGAGGATTGAGAGCCATATTCTGACTTATATCCTTACAGAGAGACCAGGAGCATAACTTCAGTATAGAATACAAGAATGAAGTGACACCCAAGCTCCAGTATGAGGGGCACGGAAGGGCCAGCCACCCCATGTAGAGATCATTAGGTGTGCTGCAAGCACTGGGAATTGAACAAAATAATGTTTCCTTTGTTCTGAGTTGCACCCAGGCCCAGACGTGGGTGCAGAGTGTCGTTGCAGGTATATTGAGAGACGGAGACAACAGAGTCCGGCCCACCGAGATCTGAAAACATCGTGTGGGACGCAGCCACAGAGAAAGAGCAACAGCTTCAAGCGTGATGGAGACCTGTGAACTTCACCCATGACCAGGGCCTCCGCGCAGCCATCACCTACGTACTGGCCCTGGCAGATGTCACCATTGAGAAGGTCTATCTGTGCTCTACCCGCCTCCACCCCCGAAGATGATGCCCTTAAAGCGAGCAATGTTTCCTTTTGATACTGAAGAGGGCTGATGCCATTATGGGATCAATCTGCAGAGTGACAAAACTGTATTAGCTTATGTAGGGAAAGGACGTGTGTGTTCTAGAACAACTTGTAAATATGTGCTAAGTAATGAAAGTTGTAATCAGACTGTGTTCAATGACTCTAATGCGTGTGCTCACAATGTAGTTATTATTAGAGGTTGTGATTTTGTGTATGTTACCCATGTTTAATGACAATCTGTGTGTGTGCTGCCATAATAGTGCCTTGCTACTGCATGAGGCAAGTGAGACTACCTTGATGACCAGCTGAAGTCTAAGCACCTCCTACCACAGTCAAGGGCAAGACTGGGTTGGCCTCTGTGTTTGCCACCAAGAAGAACTTTGAGCTCCGCTGTTGGCTGCAACCCATTAGGCGTTGAGCGGTGGGGACACATGCCATGCCAGACCTTGATGTGAGTGATGGCCACCTCTGTCTCTGAGGGCCATTGAGGAGGTGAATGTAGGCCAAGTGGCCTGCTGCTGGCATGAGTGACAGTTAGCGTAATTAACTTGTGACTAAGTACACAGAACTTGCCTGAAAATTGCTTATGCTAACTCTGCTAACTCACACGTAGGCCCATTGGACTGCTTACACCACCCTGCACAGTAGGGCGATTTACCATTTTACAGACCAGGCTCAAAAAAAAAAAAAAAAAGAGAGAGAGAGATGTAAGAACGTCATTGCTCCAGGGATCACTGCCGCACAAGCACTGACCACGCTACGCAGACCAGGATGCTGGCTAGCAAAATCCCGCAGTGCTACAATGACAGCGTTGCCATCATTGTTAGTAGATGTAGACTCGGCTCAGCATGCAACCTTGCTGCAATGGCTATGCTTCTGCTTATGCATGACCGCAGATGTGAGAAGGCAGGGGCATGTGCTGCATGACTCTAAGCGATCATACCACGTCTATGCATGCCCAGGTCCGGACATTACAGAACCTGACTCATCAATTGAGAATGGATGGTGATTGGACTCCATTTGGACAATGGACATGGGGTTGGCCATGGCTATAGAAACTGTTATTCGAGCTGTTATTTCTATTTCCAATATTATCATATGCTGTCTCCCTTGCATAGTGATGCTGACACAAGGCATGGTTGAACTGCTATGAAAACATTATCTGTTCGGGTGCTTGGCTACGATAGATTGACCTCTACAGATCGCGGGGTGGTATGTATAGGAGGTGAGAACCTTTATGATTGTTTATGATCTCTACAGATCACGGGGTGGCATGTATTGGAGATGGAAATTTCTGTGATCTGTAGAGTCATAAAAATCTCCTGTGAGAAGAAGAGGCCAGACCTTGGGAAAGAAGATGTTTGCCTGCCCAGGCTGAGTGATAAGGAGCAGGGATGCAGCTGCTCAGCCTGGTTCACAGGCAGCCCCCCCTGGAAACCTGTTGAAGCCGGCCGCTCGGCTGGGCTTGTAGCCAGCTTAACCGCAGATGTCCTCCAAACTAGTTTTGGAGGTCAAACACCCGGAAATGAGGAAGAAGAGGAGGAAGGCAGGACCCTCGAATTGAGGGCTGGGACCCCCGACTGGCGTGCGCGCCTGCGCACCCAGCGGGGAGAGTTGCGCGACTAGAGGTGGCATTTGTCCGCCCCCCGGCCTGCCTCCTGGGTCGGACTGACCCTACGTGCCAGGATGCACCGGGCATAAAAGCGGACAGTGTGGAGAGAGAAGAAACTCCTGACTCCGAGGCCTACGCTGTCTCCGCGGGAGCCGGTCAGCAACTCGCTCTCTCGTCTGCCAGCTCCAGAGGATCTTCGGGTTCAGATCAGCAGGTATCACCTCGTGAGCAGTTATCCATACTTTGCTGCTTTTAGGTGCTTTCAGCTGAATAAATGCTTGATGTATTCACCTCGTTCTGGTGTGATTATTGCCGAATCCCGAGCCCATCTGGAACACCTTACTAGGCAAGAGAGACAGAAAGGGTATGAAAACTGCAACCCTTTAATTAGACCTTTCGCTATGTTAACACAGGAGAGTTCAGCCAGGAGACAGATCCTTATGCAGCACATGTAACTCGGCCTGCTGCTGAGAGGGATCCCATTGCCACCTCTGCACTGTGACACCTAGCACAGAAAGAGGCCTCACTCACAGCGAAGGCTGCTCGAAGGCTTTCAGCCATTTGGACAAATATTGTTCTCTCAACACAATTTCTCACACTTTCTAACTCAGCTCTTAATTAAAGGGCGGGGAGGGGGGAGGAGGGGTGGAAACACAGGAGGGGAAAAGAGGCAATTGCAAGAATACCTGTGAGTGGAAACATGAAATTAAAAGTTACACAAAGATAACCAACAAGCAGTGAACAGCAAGTAATAACTGTAATTCTCTTCAGTTTAGGAAACTTAAAGAAGAGCTAATAAAATTTTGTTTTGTATCTGCTTGAGGCTATTAAAAATAAATTTTAAGTAAACATTTTGGTTTTACTAATGAAACGGATGCACTCCTTTTAGTTATAAAAACCTTAATGCTGCTATTTCGTGTGAAGACAATGTTCTTTCTTGTATGTGTGTGGCACCTGACCTTATAATTTAAGTCAAATGACATAAAAGAAACAATCTCCCAGAAGAAACTCAGTTAAGCCTTACTATATAATGACGTAATGTTCTATTTTTGGTAACATTTTTCATCTGAAGATTTGAACATGCTTCAAATGACTTCAGTATTTTAGAAAAATGTCCTTGGACAGGTAAATAAATTCTTCCATCTGTCTGATGCATTCCTACCCTTTTAATATACCCTTGCCACACTCTGATCAGATTCTGGTTCATAAAAGTTATTTCAAAAAAGAAGCAACTTTGACATGAGCTGGAAAATATCTTGCAATGTCAGGTTATTTAGTCTGACTCTTAAGTCACACAGCACCAATTTTTGTTTCACTACCTTTCAAACACCTTTTAAACTGATTACTCACACTGTCCATATATGAATATATTCTGTTTACAAGTATAAAAATGAAGTTATAGACTTTACATTTGCCACGTAGGTGACAGATTCATAGTTTAACTTATCCCTGAAATTCCTTTTTCAACTATGTCTTAGTTTTGCACAAGATTCTAAAAACGTGGGCTCTTACTTATTTGATGAGATGACTTGTTTTTGGATTTATTTTTTAGTAAAGAGGGTGAGGAAGGAAGAAAGGGGCAGACACTACAAAAACTGTGGAGCATTTGCTTATGCAGATGTCTCAACATATTGCTATACAAGCCCAGTATGAGTTTTAGTCTTTTAGCAATATGGTACTCTTTTTTTTTTCAGAAAATTGTTTTTAAATGAGTAGTTTTCTGTGTAGGGTATTATGTAACCAATATAAATTAATTACTTGGACCCAATTCTGAAACACTTTGAAAATCTGTGGCTATATTATGAGTCTAGCAGTATGTAATTAGTGTCACTTACACTGACTATGTCCATATATTCATACTGATTGAGAGAAAAATACAACAACAACAACAAAAAAGAGAAGAAAGTTAAAAAAGAGAGGAAGAATAAAATGGGAAGGAAGAAGAAAAAAACATTGCAAGGGAAATACACAATGTTATAAACAAATCTTTATATATACACACAAACATTTAGAAGTATGTTAACAATTCTCTCAGATACCTGAGATTCTCTCAGATACCTTCAGAAAGTCACAGGTTCAAAATGTTGGTACATTTTGTTCCATCAGTTCCAATGGATACAGAAGCTGGCCCCATGGACACATTTTGTTCAGAGTGAATATCTGTCAACCAAGCACTGCTAGCCTAATGCTAGTTAAGCTAATTATCTTTTATTCATGTGTGGGACTTCATTAATCCTACTTAAAATAGGCAAGTGGCTGTAGCATCTGTTCTTCATGAAGCGTATTTGTCTTAACTTATCAGGTATCAACGGAAGAACATATGCCATGTACCTACTAAGCATGTGCATCTCTAGAAAAAAACATTGTAGAGGCATTTAGTAGTTCCACCTGATACACTGAGATCTGACTGGAAGAAATATGTAGACTGGATTATGGTGTCTCACTTGGCAGGACACTGAGAAGAACTTGCCAGACTGGAGCTAGGGAAAGTAGGTGTAGACAGCAGTGATCCTGGGAAAGGGAAAGCTACCCGGAATGCAATACAAAAAGGCAAGCACTGTCACTGCTAAAGTGAGCACAGGACTTGACAAAGATGACAAGAGTACATTTGAAAAGTGCTTGGGGCATGTTAGGCCTGCTCTCTTGTTGGTGCTATGGATTCCCTTCTAGGGAAAGGGGGATGATGGGGGAAAAGATGATGGTAAGATGATGAGGGGAAAAAAACAAACAAACAAACAAACAAACCACTTATGGAGATAGAGGAAAGCTGCAAAAAGAAATGATAAAGAACAATAAACATTCACTGGGTATTAGTTATACATAGCTTAGAGGACAAACTCTGAGGATAAAGTGAACAGGAAAAACAAAAGTAATCAGATCTCACAAAGATAACTGATTTTAAAAGCAAAACATTTATCAATAATGCAATTAGCTGATCTCACCTAAAACAGATTCCCCAATTCCTTCAAATTCCATACACATATTAACAGAATTCTTTCTGAAGCAAAGACTTTGTATAGTAGGTATCATACGTGGGGTCGCCATTCTGTTTTACTATGGGAAACAAATCCTGGAAGGATACAGAGCTAACAATCCTAACCAATAAGGGTAAGTTGCCTGATTTTCAAAATTCTCCTGTTTAATCATGATTTGAAGAGTTCAAAAGTTAAAGAATCTACTCGTAAGTGTATCTGGCATATCTCTGGGAAATTATTTTAAATACATAATTGTACTGTTAAACCTTAGAAGGCAGAATAGCCTTACTGCTATAAGAGTTGGCCTTGCTTCAGCTGCATTCTTTTATGCCTTTGTCTACCAGGGAAAAGGCCTTCTTCTAACCAGAATCTTCTATGTAGATCATATGCAGAACCACACCATCTACTCTCTTCAAAAAATAGCTAATGCGAACAGTTTTCACAAAGAAAGTCTGAGAGCCTCCGATTTTGTTAACAAGAATACAGTGATAGAGAAAACACAGATTTTAGAAATGGAGAATGGAGAACATTTTAAACAACACTAACTTCTTAAACTTAGTAGGGGCTGAGCTTCTTTCATTCTTGTTAAATTCTCTTATTGACCGATAATGGAGAAATGGAAAACACCACCTAGATGTTTCATTTTTATTTGATGAAAGTCTCAGTGATGTGTTTGAATTTTACAGGAGAGGAGACAAACTACAATTACTGGATTTGCGTTATTTTAATAATCTCAGATGGTGTATTGTAAGAGAACAGATGAATCTCTCCCCATCTGTTTCATAACTTAGAGTTTTCTTTAATGAGATCAATCATAATGAAATTAACCTGTATTAAAAACTTGGAGTAAATAATAATTGGGCATACTACGCAAATATCCACCTAATTCCAGTCAATATATCTTCTAAATAGCTAAGAAGAAAATTGATGGCTACATTCCAAATCATTTTATGTCCCTCATCTTGTAGAAGAATATGGAGGCTGTGAATTGCCATGTGAGGTTCTTTGGTAGCAATAATGTGAAGGAAAGCCTTTGAAAACAGTTTTTGTCATCTTAGCCTTACAGACCTTTCAAGAGAGTAGGCATCCACCCAAGAAATTTCCCAGGAGTACAAACATGTAGAACATTGCTTGTTTGAAAAGATGCTTATTGGCAACATTACAAGTAGCAGACCACCATTAGCACCAGAGTGATGTGCTTCACAACTAAAGCAAGGTGACTACATTTTTTTTCCTTTTTTTTTTTTTTTTTTAATCCTCCTCCCTAAAGGACTGAATGCAGTATCTGTGAAAGCAAAGCATGACAAATAATGTCTGCTATATAAGAAGTTCAGGACCATATACCCTGGCCATGGGGAAAAACACACACAAAGACACACATTCTTCCCTTTTTTTTAATATGTTTTTCTTTGTTTTTCTTCCTTCCCTAGGCTAAACTATCCACTATAGCAATCCAAACAGTGTTTTATTTTCCTCTAAAGCATGTAACACATAGTAAAGAATATAACAGATGACCATAAATGCCCATTGCTATTGCCACAGTAAAACAAGAGTAATCAAGCAGTCAATGTATATTAGTTCCTTACCTAAGGATATAGTGATACTATATTATTTATGCAGGAAATAAGGGTGACACAGATGCTATGAAATTAAAATTAGCAGTGCTGAATGTAACATTAGTTTTTAATGATTTGCCTTGCCAATCAAATAGAAAGAGCAGAGGCTCTCACTGTTGTTTTTAAATCAATATACCACTATCTGTAAAATGTTGCTATCCCTAACCTCTATGGGAACAGTGTAGGGATAGACTTCAAGAGGCAAAGTGAACAAACATGTACAGGTACTGTATTAGATAATTAATTCACTGAAGGTTTAACTATAAAAAGAAGTATGAAACCTAGTTTTCCAGTGTGTCATTTGCAAACAGTTTGGGCAAAATAAGCAAGAGTGTGAGAATCAGCTTTCCTGATTTCATCTTAGTGTTAAATTTCCCAACTGATTTGGCATGCAATAAGCAACAAGCAATTAGAAGGACAGAAATAAAATGAAATGGAATTAGAAGCAGCAGCAGAAGTGATATTTAACATCCAGATACATTTAAATACTCTTATCAATCTTAGCAAAAATTAAAAATAACAGATTTATTTAGTTGTCAAGTCCCCTCACAAAAAATAAAAAGCAATCTTCATGTCAAGCAAGGAGGAAAAAAAATAAGTAATGGAAGACATGGAAGCTCCCTTAGGCACCATCACTAGCCCAGGCAGATAGAGGACCAGCCTCATTTATGTAATTCTCACTCAACTGACTCAAATATGATTCACTTACACCTGTGAGATATCAAATATTTACCACCAAATATTTTACAGTTACAATACCCAAATGCCATGGGAGGGGGGAGGAAAGTAAAAGATCATATCCTGACCTGCATCGTCATTAAAATCTTAATGAAGTGTAGGGTTGCAATATGTATTTTGCACGCACAGTTAGAGGTTGGGGGCTTGCATGAGAAATGAAATCTAAGCTGCAGTTACCAGGCTTAAACTCACAGTTCTCTCACCCCAAACTTTAAGAATCTAGCCTTTGAAATATTCCAAAGGAATCCACCTTTTTTCCAGTTGAAGCTCTCTCCCTATGCTCCAGGAATACAGAAGGCCAAGCAAGTATGGTTTACTGCAGTGCAGAGCTTTGCTGCCCGGGCTTGCTGCAGTGCAAGCACTTTAATTTTACATTAAAGTCATTTTGTGTAAGTAAAACAAAAGCTCCACAAACACCAGTAAAAAAAACCACAAATATATACACTATATCGGGGGCAGAGGTTTCTATGATAGCCCTTGGCCAAAAGCAGCTTGGTATTGTTACGGACTTAGAGAAAATGCTTGCGTATTTTCTCACCAAGGCAAACAAGTACTTATGTCATGCTGGATTGCTGTCGAGCTTCAACAGTAGTGATGGACCAACTCCATTTTTATTTCATCTTGTGGTTAGGACCTCTCCTGGGGCAAGGACATTTAGATTCAAGACACATAAGGTTAAGGAATATCTAGAACATGTGCCTTTGCTCCATGAATGTGTCACTCCTACAGTACCGTACAAGAAGTATGGAATATTTCCTCCTCTGTTGCACACACTTAGAAGACCTCTCTGTCTTTGGAATCAAGGAAGGGAGAGGTATAGAAAAGGAAGCCCTGGAAGATGCCTCCTGAGGCCTCCTTCCTATACCTGCAGCTCACTGTCCTGTGGCTTGATCCTGCATCTTCTCTGGACACACAAAGTCATTTTCCAGAGGCTCTTAATTTTTCCTGTAAGAGAAAGAGACAGGATTCTATTTTTGTCATCTGAAAGCCTCTCTCCCAATTATCTTGTAATGAATTTATTTTTCTAACTTAGGTTCAAGGCCTGCAAGGGCAATTCAATCAGCTTTATCTTTGATCAGCTGCATGAACGATTACCATTACATTTGTAACGTTTCACTTGTCCATATGATCAGGGAAGCCTTGAGGGGGAACTTGATATAACCTAACTTTGGGCATAAGGCATCATGCATCCATCAGTTTCTAAATTGTTTCTTCAGGTTTTCTTTCCTCTGAACTTTGTTCCAGTAACTTTCTTACTGTTGCTGAATGAATAACCATATGGTCCTCTGCATGACCATTTAGATTTCTCAAGTTAGTGTATGAGAGAAGCTATTTTAGTTTATTCCTTTCTAAAGAAAATTTAATCTAGGCCCCTAACTTGAAGGATTCAAACCCTCTAAATTTTGTCTCTCTTCCCTTCCTCCTCACCCCAATCTCTTTCCCAGTTTACAATTGTGTGCTCGTGTTACCTTTCTTACTGGACCCTAAAATAACAGCACTGACTTGCATTAAGGTGTTTTAGTAGGTCTGCTTGCCAATCTTGGTTCACATGGTCTTCTTACCATCTTAAATTTTTAATCTCAACAGGCTACTGATTAAATTAACAGCTAAAAATCTTACTAGAGATACAGAACCAAAAGCTGGAGAACTTGCCAAAGACCATTTTCTCCCATTTCACACGTTTTAATTTGAGACTTCAGTGCCAAAATATATACCAGGTGCTGAGCCACATGCTTTATTCTCTCCTTAGCATTAGGCTTACAGTGAATATGCTTAGTTCTCAACAAGCTGAGATTAATCCACATATATTTCATCCTTTATCATCGATCTTTCTTTGAAATCGACAGAATCAGAATATTTAGCCCTTTTCAGGTCCTCTCGCTTTAAAATTTATTATTAAATCAAAAATTAAAGACTACAAGTTTTCCTGGCAAAACCAAAATCATTTTTTGCCCAAGCAAAAAAAGTATATCTAGGACAAGAATACATGTTTTCCATGGTTACCCAAGTAAAGGCTTGAATACCAGGGAGATTACTGTGCAACTGATTTTACTCTCAAGTTTACAAACAAATATCAAGAAGTATAGCTGGTTTTGAAGAATAGTATTATTCTCTACAGTCATCTCCATATAAATAACACAAAACAGATCATACTTTTCATCAATAGGAAGAGGCATACTTCCTTTCTAGAACATACAAATATAACTACACTGATAATAGCAAATAGTTTTATTTTTGTTTTCAATTGTTACAATCTGAGTATAAATGAAAACCAGTTAAAAATTGATAAGCAAATCCAAGACAAAACGAGTAAACTAAGAAAATGTAGTATTTTAATAGCCCCACTTCAAACACAGAATCGTAATTCATTATTTTATTCTAAAGATGTAGTAGGATAAAGCCAGGAAAATGAAAAGAGAGTAGATGTGTGTTAGAACAAAGGAATCTGAAAGCATTTGCAGTCAAACCATCCAACTGAAAAATACCCAGTGCGAGTAGTTTGTAACAAACAGACTGATTGCTCCATTTCTCAGATGTACATCTCCTGTATTGCATTATTAATTCTATTTCATGATCACTTCTGAACTTGTAAAGAAAAGTAGCTTGGTAATAAAGCTTTGATTTAAGTGGATAAGATCATTTAATATACTATAAACCTTAAATAATATCTTTGGCATGCAGCAATGCAGTTACCATTAAGAGAAGATTTTTAGCTGAAAAAACAGAAACAACTGCATGGTGGATCAAATGGCTAGTTTAGAAATGAAAAATAGAGATTTTTCATCATGCTGAGCTTAAATAATGCAACAGCTTATGAGCAAGCTTGTTATGAGCATAGAATCATAGAATGCTTAAGGTTGGAAGGGACCTCTAGAGATCATCTAGTCCAACTCCCCTGCACACACAGGGTCACCTAGAGCACATGGCACAGGACTGCATCCAAGCGGGTTTTGAAGAGCTCCAGAGAAGGAGACTCCACAACCGCTCTGGGCAGCCTGTTCCACTGCTCTGTCACCCTCACTGTTAAGAAATTTTTCCTTAAGTTCATGTGGAACTTTTGGTGCTTCAGTTCCCGGCCGTTTCCCCTAGTTCTGTCGGTGGCCACCAGTGAAGAGAGGCCAGCACCATCCTCCTCACTGCCTCCCTTGAGGTACTTATAGACACTGATTAGATCCCCTCTCAGCCTTCTCTTCTCCAGGCTGAACAGGCCCAGCTCCCTCAGCCTCTCCTCACAGGGCAGATGTTCCAGGCCCCTGATCATCCCCATAGCCCTGTGCTGGACTCTCTCCAGCAGCTCCACATCCCTCTTGTACTGTGGAGCCCAGAGCTGGGCACAATACTCCAGATATGGGAGCAACTGAGGAAATAACCTGAATCTCCCAGATAAACATTTCTGCCTTTCTTAAAAAAGAAAAAAAAAGGAAGAAAAAAAAGAGTAAATAAAACAGAGATATCCTCATTCTTCTTCCTACTGAAGCTTTGACAAGAATAACTGAAAGATCTAAGGATCAGAAAATGCACAGTGAACTTCTTGAAGGCAGCTGACCTTGGTTAGGAGTTTCATACTAACCCATTGCTTGGGAGAAGCATCTCAGAGAGGTTGAGCTGCTAAGACAAATTCAGTGTTTACATAAAAAGGGTAGTAGCAGGAGAGATAGAGAGAGAGAGAGAGAGAGAGAGAGAGAGAGAGAGAGAGAGAGAGAGAGAAAAGGCTCTTTAGAAGTAAATCACCCACTATTTGTGATAAAAAGTTTCTGGTCCTTAGGAGATAAATGTGCTAGAGGCTTGTTTCTACAGATCTTGACAGATAAGTTTTCTGTGCCCTTCTGTACCAAATAGTGTAGCAGGTACTAAGAGGACAAGAAGAAAACACCTTAGTTTTGGAAGCAAGAAGGGAAAGAGATAATTTGGTCTGGGGAAGCATCCATGCTGAGAAATATATAGATAATTGCCAAAAATTTACGTACAGTTCCACTGAAGGAATATTCAGTCAGTAACAACTAGAAATATTAAAAAAAAAAAAAAAATCAGTTAAATACTTGTCCAAACATTAGCTAATTAACTTTAGGCTACAGAAGAGCTTGATACACGATAAATGGGAAACCTAAGTCAAACTGAGCCTTTTTAGGAGTGAAGATTAAAAACTCATACATATCTTTAAAAATCTTGAAATAAGGTTTTTTACGTTTCTCAGCACCTTTTTTTTTTTTTTTTAAATGACAGAGCAACTTCTCTTGTCTCTGCAGAAAGTATTACCTGCAAAGTAACAAGAGCAATAAGAAGGTAAGTGAATAGATCCAAAGCCCCTCCAGCATGAAGTCATTAAAATGAGTCTTTGCTCGAGGGAACAGAATTAGATAAATATTTAGAAGGTAATGCTGTTGAAAAAAAAATATAATTGAATGACAGTAAAGATGGACTGACTACAGCAGGAAGCAACAATCCATTTTACTTGATGGCTTAGAGCCTACTGAGAAAATTTGAAAACTGAATTAAGAAATGAAAGCCTTTGGAAGAGCAGTCTTGTAACCACTTTAAAAGAAAAATGAGCTTCATTGTCAATAAAGCAAGTCAGCTTAAAGGGGAAAAAAAAAAAACCCACAACCAAAAAACCAGTTGTTCTCCCATGACTAAAGACTGAGAATGCAGCCATTTCCCTTTTCTTCTAGGGAAGTAAAGTACATTTAGTGTCCATACCAGCAGCTTTAGTATAAAGTGCCCATAAAGGAACACTTTAATACCACAAGCAAGCTATACTTGGAAGATATAACAGACCAAAAGAGAGTGTTTTTTGGCCATTAGTTGCATTGGGCTTTACTTATGCTTAAGACAAAAGTCAGAGCTGTTTCCTTAGTAAGAAAACCCCCATAATTATTTGACTGAGCCTTTAGAAAAGGGAGAGGAAAAAAGGGAACTGTGGTGAGGAGGAGACAGAGTTGGGGAGGAGCGGGGAAAAAATCTAAATTTTCACATAGCATTATGATAGGAAGCTCTGGATTAGATTAGATATACTACAGAAAAATGTTCTTGCCATTCTTTAATAGTTTACTGTATTAGACCAAGTATTATCTTAAAGTGCCAAAAGGTTTAAAATAAATACACACATGCACATAAACATGAACACTTCAGTTGAAGCTTCTATTTCATAAAATATTGCTCCTAATGTGACATCTATTACACTTGGTAATGCTCATCACCACCAGTGAAGATCAACAGTGTCAAATCAAAAAGCAGAAATCAAAAGGAATGAAAAAGTAGAGTTCCTACTGCAGTAGTCAGTGAAAGTAACTTACTTTGATATTTATAAGTTTGGTATTTTCTGCTCTACATAACCAAAAGTTTTGGTATATCCAAAGATGAAACAAAAAATTAGTATATGCAAGTAATGAAAGCCTTTTTCAGGAGCTATCATTCCTCCTTCACAGGAGTATATGCCATCTGCTTTACTTCTCTTATATTCATAATGATGGCAGTGCATTTCATCTGTATTAGCACGTAAAAATAGATTTGACTGTTATATCATATTCCTTTAATCCCGTTTCAGAACCTTATTTAACCATGTTATATAGTAAGCTGGATAATAACGTCACAAAGAAAGTTATTTTAAATGGCCATCTCACCCCTTCATTTCAGAATGTGGGAAGAGTCAGTCTTGAATTAAGCATAAAAAGAGAGGCAGGTGAGCAGGAAGAGGCAGCAACCTTTCTGTTCAGTAAACTTCCACAGCAACCACATTTAACTTACTCAGCATGAAGGTCTGTGGCAATTTATTATATATCTTTGCATTAAACAAGCATTCCTCCGCATACAAAAACAAAGCAAGCAAGGAGACAGATAGTAGCAGTCCAGCACGACAGGTGGTCATTCAGTGTTGGAAAGCATCTCAGAAGTGGCAGAGATCCATGGGATTTGACTGTGATTCCCTTGCACTTTGCATGCTTGGCAAGTAATTACAGCAACTCTCTGATACATCGCTGTCCAAGCAGGTGAACATACACAGCATTTTTTGGCACCAATTTCACTTTGTTTTCTGTTGTTTTCAGTGTTTCCCTCCCCCACCCCTTCCTTCATCACTTTCATGCCTGGTGAAATAAATTGTTTTCAATCTTCATTATTACTCCACACTCTGAGGCACAGTGCTGGAAAGACTAGAGAGCTCTTTGGCCAATTAAATTATACAGTAATACTAATTCTCAAAGGTGATAGAGAAGAATTCTTAAAAGCATGCTTCTCCCATCCCATAAGCAGGACAGGCCATGGGATGCAGTTGCAGTTTATGTGCATGTCCAGCTTTGGAGCTGTAATAGGAAATGACATAAGTCAGGAACACACTGTCCTGAGTTTTAACCATTTCAACACATAGAAATGTATATGGTATTAGAAGGAAAAAAGACAGGCAAGAGCTTCATATAACCCCTCCTTTTGATGGCATCGAAGATTACTATAACTAATCTGAAAGAGATAACAACATCTTAGGAAACATCCAAGACTAGCCCTTACAAATATTACTTGCAAGATATATGAAACCCTGAGAAATGGAAGAATTCGCTTTGAAGTAATAAAGTAGTACTTCATTTTTATACACTTTCTACCTTAAAATTATAGATCAGTTTAACAACTTAAGTTACAGGAGCACTTATTTCTGAACCGTAGACTCAAGTCTATAGAATAACTTTCCTATAGCCAACTTTCCTATAGCAATGACTTTTGTTTTGTACATAAAGTTATGACCATCTTTAATGGGGGTGGGGAAGGGGATAGAGAAAACAACAAAGCAAACAAAACCACACACACACACGATAAGTTGGCTTTTGAATCCACGAAGCTTTCAGTATCCAGAGTAGCCAAGATAGTCGGCACTACAAAAATCCACTGGTGAATGCATTAAGGAAAGTACAAGAATAACCACTACTACAAATTGGGGCAGGATGGGGGAAGACAGCACAGCTGCAATGTAATAGTATGCAGTAACATGGTACCCTTAAACTTTTAGGCAATTTACTGCTATTTAAACATGCAGAAGTCCCTTAAAAAAAAAAAAAAAAAAAAAAAAAAAAAAAAACTTCAAAATGACTAAGCTAGCTGCATCTTTTAAGACCTGAGATGCTAAAAGAAGTTATGACCATCCACATAGTGGATGAAAAATTTCAGCTTAAACTTGTAAAGACAGTGCTGTTCTTGCCTACAGTCTACCAAAGCTTTAAGGTTTGACTTTATGGACTGTCTGATACTCAATGTGCAATCCATAGTTTGAGTGTTTCACACAAGATTTTATTGGCCAAGTATTTTACTTAAATCACATGTAACATAATTGCAATTTACATTTCTTCTCTTTGACAGCCCAATAATTATTGTTTTACACAGGGTTACCAGCTTCTTTAGCACATTTCTTGTTAAAAACTAAGCAAACAAGCCACAATAATTTTTTCTCTTCCTCTTCCCCCGTTATTGGCAATTTATTGTAGATGGTTGCTTCTTCCATGTTGTACAATCGCCTGAGGGCGTTGTTTCCAGAGGCCAGGGCAGGGGGCAAAAAAGCAAACCAAACAAAAAAACCATGCACATGCTGCCTCACTCCTCCCCAGCCCCCACCCGGTCTCAGGCTAAGGTTGTACTGTTAGACTGGTAAAGACTAAGCGCTATAGTTGCTGGAAAGTATCAGTATTATTACCGAGAGATTGTAACCTAATGAATAATTTTGCTATCAGTCTACAGTCACACATACAATTTATGTTCTGCACATGATAGTCCCTAATAGCAATTTCACTGAAGCCAAACATTAATAAACTCTGGATTTCACTTGCCATAAACCAGACACTAAACTGACATCAAAACAGCAACTTTAAAAGTAGAAGCTAACAGGATTATTGCATAATTTTCTATCAACTAAAATAGTGTTTTGCAAAGTCATGTGATTTTTTTCTTGAAAAAGACATCATTTTGCTGTACTTTCCAGTACTTAAAATCTTAAATAGTGATTAGCTTTATTACACACCAGGAAGGAGGACTAGAAAAAAGTTTGTGCAGGTGGCATAACTTTAAAAGTGTTTCAGCTTATTTTGTAACAGAAGGATTTTGGCAGTAAAGATAAGCAAACAAGATTTGGTTTTGACAAAAGCTTGGTGCCTTTTCAAACTCAAGTTTAAATTTACATTAACCTCAAATAAAACAGCACTCCTTTTCCTTAATAGAGAAAAAAATGAAAAAAAAAAAAAAAGATTTTTTTTCCTTATAGAAACACATATATCTCAGTAACAGAGTGGAGAAAATGAATTATTTCATAGAACTTACTTCCTTTAGATAGGATGGAGCTGAGCAGAGAGGAAATTCATGAGGTTCAACAAGAACAAGTGCAGGGGCCTGCAGGCACCAGTACAGATTAGGGGTTGACCTGCTGGAAAGCAGCTCTGCAGAGAGGGCTTTGGGAGTCCTGGTTGAGTACAAGTTAGCCATGAATCAGCAATGTGTTCTCATGACCAAGAAGGCCAATGGGATCCTGGCCTGCATCAGGAAGAGCGTCTCCAGCAGGTCGAGGGAGGAGATCCTGCCCCTCTACTCAGCCCTGATACAACCTCACCTGGTATTGTGCCCAGCTCTGGGCTTCCCAGTACAAGAAGGGCATTGAGAGAGGGTCCAGCAGAGAGCCACGAAGATCATTAAGGGACTAGAGCATCTCTCTCATGAGGAAAGACTGAGTTGGGCCTGTTTAGTCTGGAGAAAAGAAGGCTGAGAGGAGATTTGATCACCATGCTTAAGTACCTGAGGGGTGATTGTAGGGAGGATGGAGCCAGGCTCTTCTCCGTGGTGGCTGGTGACAGGACGAGGGGTAACGGGTGTAAGTCAAAACAGAGGAAGTTCCACCTCTACATGAGGAAGAACTTCTTTCCTGTGAAAGTGACAGAGCCCTGGAACAGGCTGCCCAGAGAGGTTGTGGAGTCTCCTTCTCTGGAGGTCTTCCAAATCCACCTGGATGCAACCCTGTGCCACATGCTGGAGCAGGGAGGTTGGACCAGATGATCTCTAGAGGTCCCTTCCAACCTTAGCCATTCTATGATTCTGCTGCAGGCATTCTCCTGTGTTTTGTGGAGCGATTTTAAAACTTATGAACTTATTTTATGAACTTGTCTAACTGGTTCACAAGTAAGTTCTTGTCAAAAAAATCTAACTATATCCACTTGACAAGTTACTTAGGTGTTAGATATATGTTTCATAGTTTTTCTGATAAATTTAAAAAACTATGGTTCCTCTCAATACGCACATGTAGCTCAGTTTACACAAAGTGTGTGCTGTTTGCACTGTTAAACAGAAGTCTTATCTTTTTAGTTAGATAATAGAGCACTCACCCCCTTAGAAGTCATAGGTAGATGTTTTAAGGAGGGGAAGTCAAATATATAATAGCTTTGAATCCAGCATTCTGGTCAGAAACTGCTGCCCAGTACAGAGACCAGCTGCTACTTAAACATTTCCAGAAAATCTCTGTGTAGAATATATTCAAAGATTAGCCCATCAGTTCTTAAGAGAAGGCTTTGTACATATAAAATTGTCTTAAGTCTACTTTTTATGAAAAAGGATAACTAGATTTAACTGAGTTGTAACCTTAGCTTTATATATGCACAGCTGTCAAAGAATGCATATTAAAGTCTTTTCAGAATGATTATTTTTAACTTTGCCTTATTCTAACCATTTTTGTGTATTTTTCATCTCCCCACACTCCCCCACCCACATTATGGGTTTAGCAAGAACAAATGAAGCCAACATCTCATTTCTTGACAATGCTGCCTGTTCACATCACACAAACTCAATGGCACAGAGCTATGCCACTGCTAAGCAAGATGGCAAAACCTGGAGTGAGTGCAATTTGATGCATTGTTTCAAGCACCTGATATTCAGGGTAGAAGAATACCAGCAATATACTCAAAGGGATAAGCTATTCTAGCTGATAAGCTAGAAATGGATCAAAAGTTGTAATAGCAGCAGTTGCTGAGGAAACATTTGTCACCCCTTAAGAGATAGCAGCTTTTTTAACAAGGATCAATAACACCCTGGAAAGAACAATTTCTAGAGGGCCCGTTAGTATAACTGAATGCCAGTGCCTTTCATAAATATTTTATGCCCTATGCAGGCTATTCCTGCTTTAAAAAGCAGGATTAAAGGAACCTTCAAATTTCTTTTAAGAAACATTTCTGTGCATCTCATTTCTTCCCAAAGAAATTCAGTGTTAGTTTTTCCCCATCAGCATTGCATTCTGCATGCATCCTACAGGGGAAAACTGTTGGACAAAAGAGATTGCGCATTTTTCTTCTCTCAGTCCAACTTATTTACTAGGTGTATATATAAAGATGAAGAAATGGAGAGGAAAAAGAAAAGGAAAACAAGCATAAAAGGCAATCTTTGCATATTTGTAATATTAGCTTATCTAGTTAGAATCCCGTGCGTGTCATATTCAGTGGTGGGGAAAACACATTTTATGGTTTATAGTCCTCAAGCACAGGAAATGCTGCTTTACTCTATGGTTTATCATCTTTTCTATTGTCATTATGTCTTTGCTCTTCTCTCCCTTAGCAATTTTTCGGAGGCACTTAAAGGCGTGTCAATAAAGAAGGAGATGCCAATAACAGAAACAAACAAATCCTCAAGACCACAGTCAAAAAAAGAATGCAGATATATAACAGAGGTAAAGAACCTAAAAATATGTTGCACCTTTACAATATTTTAGGTTTCATAACCCCTTCTATCTAAAGTGTTCAAGTATTTACTATTTCAGTTATAGTTAACATCTTTACCCTATCTTCTGAGTTTTATGGAGGTTAGCATTATATATTCTTAGCATGAAACTACTTTTAGCAAGCAGGCAGTCATATGTACAGTTTAAAGCAACATAAGGATACACAACCCTGTTTCAAGAGAAAGTTCAAGCACTGAGAGCCAAAGTGAGGGAGATAAATGCTTAGTTGCTCTGAGAGAGTCTTTCCCGCTTCCTTTCCCTTACCACAATGCCCTTGACAACCAAAGAAAATAAATTTGAGCAACCCATAAGCAACTGAGAAGCACTTTAAGAGTAAGTTTGTGTCAGGTTTCAATTGCATTCTGTGGATACAGAATGAAATAAGCCATGCTAGTAATCTAAAGGAGATAAAAAAATAAAAAAGTCACCCTAAACAACAGCCAACTAATAAACATGGATGCGCCAAGCTCTGCTAGACACAGCACAGGGTCATGTTCAAAGGAAATAAGTGGCAGCCCATTTTTTCCAGTGGGGCACAGGCTTACATTTTTTGATTTTTTTGTCCCAGGACAAAATTCTGTGCTGTTCTACATGTGAAAACTGTATTTATGACATAAGAGAAATTCTCAAATCATTTTCTAGTATATTCCACCACTAAGAATATCATATGTATGCTGTTCATCTAAAATGTCAGAATATATGTATGATTATTTGCCACCCTGCTCTCCTGCCTTTTTTTAAAGGGCCACCTATAGATCTCAGTTTCATGGGCTGAACTAACAGATATTAAACCAGATGAAATGCATGTCCTCAAGATGTTGTTCTGAAATGAAATAAAAATTCCTCAGCACATGTCTTTTTGTATCTATACATTAACTTCCAGAAGACAAGAAAAAAATATTGACCAATTCCATACAAGCATCCTGAAACACCTAAACTGTCTTAGTCACCTCTCACAGTGGTGGCCGTAAGAAGAGTCATCTCAGTGCTCAGCATTTGAGAATTATCCTGATGGCATTTTTCCACATGCCCATACTAACAGATATCGAACTGAAGTAGATTCTATTCAGAATGACTATAGACAGTGAAAGTCTTTTTTATTTCCCTCCCCTAAATCTTTTTTTCTTTGGATTTTTCCCTGTGTCACATAAGCTTTTTTTGTTCTTATATGAGGTACCATGCCTGTAGGAGATATCAACTGTCCTGAATGGGGAAGTTTCCACAGTAATCAGGGAAACCTTATCAGGAAGATGTGCTGGTGACCATTGGCAGCTACTTGGAGAAAAATCAGTACTTCCTACTATCATCAGTCTTAAACATTTACTTGGACCTCATATCAGGGTCCTGAGTGCACCAATAAGCCTTGCCCGTCCCAGCCTCCTGCGGGACCTCCATCCACTGGGTTTGACAAATACTTAGTTTGATATGAGTTTGGGTATGTGCCTGGCAAGGAAACCACAGTGGAAGGCATTTACCATAGATAAGTGGCTAGAGTTATACATGCCACAATGCCCAGAAGATATCAAACAAGAAACAAGATAGATTCTCCTGTACTCAAGAGCAACAATATATTTTCTAGACAGCTGTGTTTTAAGACAAGAACTAAACGGTTTTGTATCCTCAAGATAACAGCTCTAAAATGAATTGGCCCCTAAAGCATGACTGAAGTCATATTACATTCAGTGCATATATGTATAAAGAGATGAGACACTGATTTTGCAACCTCAAGATAAGAGAAACAAGGACATTTAGCGAAGCTAAGGCAGAAAAAAAAAAAGTGTCAAGGACAGAATGCCATAAGTATTTAAATGAACTAGCTCTTTATGATCAAGTTACTTCAAATATTCATTAAAATATTCCTCAGCCTTTTTTTTTTTAAAATCCTTCACATTCAGAAGAACCACAGCAACATGACACCTTGTCAGCACAAACACGGAGGTTATGAAAGATTGTATGACTGCTTCAGAGAGCTCCGAGTTGCAAGAGACACAACCCCACACATCCACAGCAGCTCAAGGCACCACATTCTGCTGGGTTGCGGACCAAGCTCTTCCAGGTCCAGAAACTCAGAGGTGCTATCAGGACATGACAATTAGTACTAACATTTCTGCCTTACCAGGTTTATGACAACAATATTTTGATCCAATCCCAGGTAAGCTGCAGCAACAGTACCTGACCTTTGCAGAAGGCAAGTCATATGGCTTCTTTGCATCAACAACTAGTGATCACATCCAGAGCTGCACAATAGCAGATACATAGCCACAGTAACTCCACATGCAAGTGTCTATACACTGGTTTTGGGAGCATCTAGGAACACTAGTACCTGAGGGAACCACAGAGAAGCCCAGGCCACAGCTCACATGTTCATCTTAGCATCCTTCCCTCCTCGTAAAATCATGAAGCAGTCAGCACTCCAGCACAATCAACAAACTCTTGCTACTATTTACCTGTTTGAAAAAAAAAATGAATCCAGACATTTTCCCCCTGAACTAAGCTGAGAAGTCTGAAATAGGCACCCAGCAGCCATTCCTTGTTTTTTGTGTTAATTCTCTAAGTAAGTTTCCTTCTCTACAAAAATTCCTTCACAGATTCTTTTCACCTAATGCCAGAACCTCTCCCATCTTTTACAGCAGCTGCTTCCCAACAGCAGCTTTGTCACAGATGGAGATCATTAAGGTCTTCATTAAACTCTATCAGGCTGCTGGTATCTTACCCTAGGTGACAGCAAGTAAGTGTTAATTTTTTAATTACTTGTAGTAAATTCCTTCTTTCCTTCTTTCCTTGATTAAACTTTATTTTCATTTTCTTAGAGGAGCTAGTGCCAGATTACATATGAATTATAAGAAAATTTTATACTATTACATGTTGTTAAAGCAATTTAGCTATTTATATATAGTCAAAAAAGAAGGCTGGCTGATAGGAAAAATTACAGATTTTTTAACAATATGCTTAAAATTGTTTGCAAGGAAATGACACAAAACGATAAGAGTTGTTTTATGTGATGTTAAACAACAGTCTTGCTCTGAGTGTGCATAATAGAATGCACTATGCAATTAAATGACATTTAGAAACACTGTACATGAAAAATTTTCTGACTTCTAGACATTCACTTTCACATACTTTGAACTAAAATTTGCTTTTCACATAATCACATCAAAGAAATGAACTGATATACTGGTGACCTTTTGTCACTTCTGAGACAGGAAATTGTATTCATCTTTCTTCTTCCCAATTTGGAAGTGCATAACTTGATTTTTTTTTCCTTTCTTCTTTTTTATTTCCTTGCAAAGTTTGTGGGTTTGTT
Source organism: Tinamus guttatus (assembly GCF_059628265.1). Lineage (NCBI taxonomy): Eukaryota > Metazoa > Chordata > Aves > Tinamiformes > Tinamidae > Tinamus > Tinamus guttatus. Next base: position 5,018,407 of record NW_028289037.1, read on the forward strand.
TGTTTGTTTGTTTTCCTATCTTTACCCTCTCTGGAGAAGTCTAGATGCACACAGGTATTTTGTTCATGAAATCATGAAACAGAGACATTAGTTGTTCATAAATATTTTTAAGCTAATAAATCCTAAATAATTCATGATTATTCATCAACAATTCATAAGCTAAAGCAAAGTGAATTATTTAAAAAGTTGTTTTTTATGGATTCAGCATCTCAAACTGTTTAATTACAGGTTTTGAGTCTTTTTGAGTCATCCAGGATGCAATATCCATCTTTATTAATATGGTTAGAGCATATTGCAAGACCTTATGTTAGATGAATCAATTCTGGGGAGTAAGCAGCAGAAAGCACTACTTTTCAGTTGTTTATTCTAACTACTTTCGTTTTAGTACTTAAACCGAAAATTGGCCTGTAGATTAAACATGATCATTATCCACTGTTAAGCTGAAATAGCTCAAGTAATTATGGTTCGAGTTCTTGCCTTTCCCGCCTTTTTTAAGCCTCCTTGTGTTTTTTTGTTTGTTTGTTTGTTTTTTACAAGTAACATTTAAGTAAAAAATTTGAATACTCCCATAAGGCTGTATGTCGTATTTACATGATATATGAAGGGAAAAAAGGCCTCAGCAATAATCAAACCTTAAAATGGAAAGTATGTTATGGACCCATGCAGGACATGTATGATCGACTAAAATGTCTTCTACAATAAAAAGGAAAAATAAAATAAGATATAAAAGAGATATAAAAAGTTAAATTTTCTGTATGTCTGCCTGATCACTCTATACAATCACATGTTCACAAAAACATATGAAGAATGAGCCAACAAAAGTTTCCTTCCCAAAAACCCAGACTGTAGATATTACAGCAAGAACTTAGCAGCATAGTTCTATACGTAAAAATGCTCTGTTCTTGTATCATCTTCATCATGTGGGGGTAATTTGGTATTTTTATGTATCTGTATGTCTTTATTCCACAAGTACTTTATTCAGAAGATCTAGCTAACAAGATTCCCTACTTTAAGTATTCCAGATTATTTTTTTGTTTGTTCGTTTTTGTTTATTTGTTTAATGACTGTCTGATGAAGAGTGGAAGATTGCTACTGGAACTATTTTTAACATTATCACAGATCCATGAATCCTTAGTATCTCCAAACAGAAGAGAGAGATACTCTTTTAGACTAGAGGTAGAATCCCATACCACCTAGTCAAGTAGCAGATCAATATATTTGAGCAAAAAAAGTGCCATTGAGGAAGACTTGGAAGTTCATTCTGTGCAGCACGCTGCAGATAGCCTGGGCCAGCAGATTAGATAGAGATATCCCAAAGGATTGTCTTCATGCCATGTTTTATAGAAAACTGCTTTAATGTCAGTAATCATAAAATTCTGTGTCAAGCTGACAGTTTGACAGACTTAAAACAAATATATGCTGAATTGCACATTTCTTGAAATAAGGACAAAAAGCACAGGGAATTGACACATAGCTTAAACAGATATTCAGATGTTATAAATATACCAAAAGGATTACTTATTTTGCTTGAAATCTGAACTCTTGAGGCATTCAAGAGCCTACAATTTACTGACGGCTCTACTTCCCAAACATGCAAGTTTTGCTATGATCTATTTGTTTCATTTTTCTGATTACAATTGCTAACTGTAAAGCAATAACTTATTAATTAGGTGCTGTACACAGAAACAAACAACAATCCCTGCCCCAAAGATCTTACAGGCCAACTATAAGAGAAAACAGATGGACAGAGACAGATGGGGGAACAGAAGGAATTAATGAGACTTCTATGATGGACATAAGAAATGCAATTAGGCAGATCATTTTACACACGCATGGTAAAGTTTGTTATGCATGTAGTGTTACTCAGAGAGATTTTAGAGAACTTCTGCATTACAGCCTTTTCCTCCCTCCTGCTGTAATGAGGACATTCCTGCAACATGGAACATAAAAGAGCATGGGCAGCTACTTGTTCAATAAATGCTTATTCATTTATATTTTGCTTAAGTATCTTTTGGAAATTAGCCAACATCTGAGCCTTGTCATAGTGAGGAAGTGAGGAGATATGTCAGTTAAATAATGTTTAAAGCTTTTGATACTTTCCCATTTTGCTTAGGCATTTTCAGTTTGGTAACATCCTGAGGACCTTGCTTCATAGAATAAAAATAAAAACACTATTATTTTAAAGTTGAGGTATTACTAGTATTTTAGAAGTCATTTTCTATTTTTCTCCCAATAAAATCTGTTTTATTTTTAGCAGGATGTTGAAACTAACTCCTGACTGCAAAGCATTTGTTTGTTTTTAGAAGTTCACATATTTTTAATTACACTTTTTTTTAACTGGAGATGGAGGTTCTAATGAATTTGTAGTATACTGAGGAAAATATGTGAGAGATCTTATTGTCACCTTTTGTTTTCTATGAAAATCATATTTAAGCTCTACTACAGAAAAAAAAAATCAGTTAAATAAGACAAAATATATCTGTCTGTTTTGTTCCATACTGCCTGCATAGGACATCTGCTCTGCTAGAAAATGCACTGCTTATTTTTGTAAGGTTAAAAACTACAAATACTACAAAATACTGAAATTAGTATATTATGTCTTACAATTAAGCAAGAATATTTTTTTCTTGTCAAACACAGACATATGGGCCTGCACTTTGAATATTCTCTGTTAAAAATGTTTAGCATAGATTCTCTCTAGAAAATCAAATTAGATATTACAATATAACTTTTAACTTACAATATTTCCTAGACATATTCAAAAAATATGCCTGATGACTGAAATATGTAGAGGACTGATGGAAATTATGTAACCTGACATATGCTGGTATGGGAGGTGATGCAAAAGCACTGCAGATTAGAAGAAATTCACTCTAGCTAAAACGTCAGACTAAAATGTCAGTATGCAAGAAAAAAGGGGGATGTCTGCAGTTAAAAGATCAAATTGTGCAAAGCCATAATGTTGGTCAGCTGTGAACGTGTATTTTCAAGTCTCCCAACCACTGCATAACCATCTGTAAGTCCCAGGCAGCAGTGATTTTCACGTTTAATGCAGAAAAACTGAGTTTTGCTTCTCTTTCCTTTTGCACAAATTGAAAACCAGATCAATTCACAACTGGCGCCACTGAATTTACTGCAAAGCTCTTACTGCTTTCAGTGTGGAGGAGTTTCACTTGAAAATATATCTGCTTGTCTTCCTTGCCTCTTAGAAGTGCTGCTAAGTGGCTTACAGTAAAGATATTATATATATTTCCTGTAAGGATCCTAGAGTTAACTTGGTGTAATTCTGATATTTTAGCTGTAATGAGAATTGCGATAAAACGTGCTTATCGAAACCTCTGCTCACTCAAACCACATAAAGCTTTTCCTCAGCTTCAGTTTGAGATTTAAACATTAAAAAATTAAGATTTGAACACAGTGGCATACTAAAGTTTCTGACAGTTACTTTTAAAAATTGTGTTTCCATGGATTAGCCATAAATTACAGACCAAATTTCTAGTCTCTATTAAAATTTCTTTTCTCCTTTTCCTGATGACAGATGTGTCTGTGTTATGAATGCCTCACATAAATTTAAAATGTTTAATAAGCAGCTTTAGTCTTCTGCTTCAGGTCTTGATCTGGATACATCTCTATCTCCAACTATCTAGCCTTAAAAAATAGTCTAAAGATTCATATTTTTATTTAGAGGGAATAGAAAAATAAATAGCTCTAGAACTTTAAATGGAGTCTTTACACAATCTCTGATTGAGTATCTCTGTGAATGAACACTGTAGTACAAAATGGAAAGTACAGTAACACATTTTTAACACATTTCACTGATTCGTGTCATCATTACACAGAGTCACAGTGCAAACCAGTCCAATATAGCATAAAATATCCACAAATTCTGAACTATTCTGATCTCACAAGATAGAAAATATCAATATTTATATCAATTTTATAAGCATTCAAATCAATAGTATTCAGCAATATTTACAAATAATCCTAAATTCATCATAGTTTTCATTTTCGAGGGTTAATTTAGATCTGATTTTCAGTAAGAAATGATAGAAATATATTTTTAAAATAATGCTGTGCTTTCAAATAGCCTTGTTCTATATGTCCTTGTAGACAACTGAAAGTTTACAAAAATTTAAATAATTGAATTTTAGGGAGACTGATTTTATATCAGAATGCAATTTGCAATATTTGGAAGTATTCCCATTTATCTTTTGATTTTATAGGTATTATGCAGCTATGTTATTTTGGGCACAAATGGCTTCAGGCTCTTTACGAAATCTAATAAAAATTGAGCTGTTTCAAAGGAAAGGTAGATCTTAAAAATGTGTCATCTAGCTAACCTTAAACCTCCCACTCTTTCATCTTCTGAAAAGCTGGCTCCCAAGAAACTGAAATAGAACTCAATGCCAGGAAGATTTGCATCCATAAGGATGAGCTGTAAAGTTAGACTAGTGTAAAAAAGAAAGCAAGCTGTTGCTGAGGACTCCTTGATATAAGTGAGGATCAAAAAGAGTATAAAAATAACCTTTAGAAAAAATAGAAATACTACTTTTCAGGAATCCAACTCAGGGAATTATAACTCAGAGTGAGATAATGATAGTTTTTAGAAGGTAAAAAGGTATGTAGGGGTAGCCCCTAATAGAGGAACACACAACCAAACCTCCTTGTAGGTTGCAGAGATCGTCAGAAGCTTATACTGAATTCTCATTACTTGATTAGGAGTTGGAAAGTCTATTAGCTGTCACACTTGGTCTATTCCTCACAAACTTTAAAGAAATTCAAACATTAAAATACAAAACTTTGTTCAAAATAAATGCAAGTAGTGCCTGCAGGTGATAAAGGTGATTCAGGTGATGAGATAATGAGATTGGTACTACCGGAAAGAATGAATGGAATTTAATACTTTCTAGATGCAGGAGTCACTCCTCTTAATTTTTTTATACTAGCACTTTATTTACTCATTCTCAACTCCAGACATTCTTTTCTGCTTTTTTTTTTTCCCCTTTCCTTTTGCTTTCTCCTGCACACATGCCCTCCTTATTTTTTGATTTACTGTATTTAACTCTTCCACTTATACATGTTCCCCTTCATTCAGTGTGTTGAATATGCAGAAAATAATGCTAAACCTAGTATTCTTGATATGAAAGAATTAAAAGTAAGAAAATGACATATTGTCCTAAGAATAAGATCATTAGCATAATCTATTAATCAAAAAATAAGATGGACTGTTTCTAACAATGGCAGTTACAGAGCTCCCTTTTTACGATACTTTCAGTAAACATCAAGCAGCACCTTGGACAGTAACAAACGAGCATCTTAGCTAGCCAAAACACACTGAACTGTGAAGGGCAAAGATTCAGATGTCATCACATTTCATCAATTTGAGCTCCTGATGGAAGACGGGATGATTCAGGACATACTGAGCCTTTCAATTTTACCATGGTCTTTCTCCTAGCATTTAAAAGACTGTGTGAAACAATCGATTTTCACCACCAAAGTAATTTAAATTTAGTTTCTGTTCAGGTTTACCTTCTGCTCATCCAGGATTTTATTACTTTTTTTTTCCTTCAAATGATAATTCTTGAAATTCTTTTAAAAATCTATCTAGTTATCTTTAATTCCCATGAAGCTCCTATTTTCTGGTGAAGCTCAGATTTCATTAGAAAAGGTCACACTAGGAAGCTTAAAAAATGTTCCTACATGAGAATTATTTTGCTCTAGTCCTCGATGAAACCAAACCTTCCTAAAAATCTTAAGGCAGATGAAAACAGCCTCTTCAAACACAATCCTTTCAGAATGTGATCGGTAACTCAGTTCTGAAACAAGGCTTGAGAATGTATTTTTAATGAAAGCTGAGGAGATTTGAATGAGATTTCAAATGTGACCTGGATAGAAGAACTCTGTATTTTCTGAGTATGTTCAAAATGCCATCCGGACATACCGGTCACATACCCCAGTTGCTGGAATACCTGGGCTATTTGTTGTGGATGCAAATGAAAAAGTCACTGTACTGTACATTGTCTTATATTTTCGTGCTGACAGCTAGAAAGATTGCAAATAAAATTGTGAAGCTGAGAGTTTAGGATCTCCCAGTATAAAAGAAGCTACTTGAGTTTTACTTTATCAGTTCATCCTAAGTCACACAAAGAAAATGCTCAAGGTTCTGCCAATTTCATCCATCAGAAGTCTCCACTAATATTACTATTTGTAAATTGAGTCAGTATTAAGAATAATATTTATTACAAGGGGAAGAATACTTTTATAAATAGCTCCTTGGGAATAAAAGCAACTGTTACATATAGCATATGGCCATCACCTCCAAAAGACTTTTGATTTTACAATCACTATGTCTTCCCACAAGATAAGCAAATGTTTTCTGTCATTCCTTTTAATCCCACATTTTAGAACATAGAATCACTGAAGTTATTTCCCTACACTGCTTTGCATGTATATTGCTGATCATTCAAAGATCAAAAACAAATGAAACATCAAGCAGAGTAATCAAGAGCTGATTTTATATTCTAGCAGTTAGCTTGCAAATAAATAGCCCCTAAACAATCAACTGTGATTTTCTTGTGGTTTTAGTTGCAGAGGCCTAGTAACATATATCAAAATACTGTATCTTCAATTCTGCATATTTTACTTTTAAAATCCCTCTATCTACAAAGACCATTACTGTACATTTCAGAATATATAATTGCTTTATCTACCTCTTGAATTGCTAGTGTTTATTTTTCAAAATAAAAGTTTGGGTTGATCTGTATTTTTATTTTGTCTGAGACACAGCTATAATCTTGGTTACATCCATGTAAATTACAATTAAAACTGGAGTCCGTGGATTTGTACTAGCTAGAAATTGTGTGAATTCAGCATGGAACTTTTCCCAAGGAAAAATAAGCAATCCATAAGGTCACAGGTTTGAAGTAATATTAAGTTATCATTAAGAAAGCTAGATTTAAAATTGAGATTTCTCACATAGATTGAGAAAAAAATGAAACAAAACAATTAATCATATCATAGTCTTTTTAATAAATAGGTGCCGTAATTTTTTTTCCCTGAAAATCATGATCATTTCTTTAACCCAGCTTATGCTTTCTTTTTTTTTTAAGACAGGAGAATCAACATTCATATCTAAAGAACCAATGTTGGTGTGAGATTTGTTTCCCCTTTTTCTTTTTTTTTTAATTGCAACACACTGGATTCGTAAATTCCCTAGTGACACAATGAGGACAAATGCTTACAGATATTATTTCTGAAAATAAACCTCTGCATATTTACTCTAAAATCCCAAACACTGAAGAGTCTCTGCACCTTGGTGGAAAAATGTAATCATATTTTTAAGTATTTCTTTTTAAGTGTCTCTGAGCCTTGTCTGAAAACAATAATCATTTTTTATATTGCTTCCTTTAGTAGCTAGATTTATGAATTACTATTTTGTGATATCTGACTGAAGTAAAGTTTCATATCCATAATCCCTTTTCCATTTTATCCATAGCATCTCTCTTTGAAACATTATATGCCTGCTGCTAACACAGTGATGCCTGTAATTTCAGTGAAAGAGAAGAGTTTGCACTTCTGAACAGGGAGTGCGTGGGAGATGAATTGGTCACGTTCAACAGCTACAGTAGAGCTATTTCTAGTCTAAAATGGACCAGACAGCCTTAGAAGTGCAAGGAAAAAAGTGTTTGTTGAGGTGTTATCATCACAGCAAACACTGCTATATATAGCTTGTACAGCTTGTGAATGAAAAGATCTTAAAAAAAAAGCAACTCCCTAAAACAGAATAAAATCAAAAAAATATAATATTCATAGGGAATGCATGGGATAATGTTTTATCTTTTTGGGAAAGAGGAACTGTATCTTCTTATTTGCCATTATTGATCAATTTATGATTCACTTTCCATCCACAAAGGCCCTTTCAAGTAAGATACTGAATCTTGCATATGTTTTGTGTTTGTGCAGAAAGTGAGTCATTCAGTAAGGCTTCTTGCATTCTAGGTGACTGAAGAATAATGAACTTTAATTGAAACAGGTTCATATAGTTCCTCATGATTCACATCCTGTGTACAGAATGATCTCAGGTTATGAAGGGCCGTGTTTTGTGCTTGCACTCAATTTATTTCTATTTGTAGAAGTGAACTTTATATCAGTTTCCCAAAATCATGGAAGAACTCTGAGAGCTCAACCTTTTGGAAGTAACTATGGCCTTCTGTGTCCACAAATCCATTGTATACCATTATCCATTTTCAGTGCTATTCTGCCTAATTTGCTAAACTATAGTAAATTTACCTCTGAGTAAAACAATGCTTGAAAGTCTTGAAATAGCTCTTTATCAACCTGGTGGATGATAAGCTGCTTAATAATAGGTATCTTCTTTTAGTTACTCACTAATTCCAAAAGGTAGTTACTCACTAACTTCCAAAGCAGAAAGAAATGAGGCAAAACCTGTGCCAGTTGGCAGATCATATTTTAGTATTGTTCTGCTAAAACTAATACCACATCAGATGTTGCAGATATATATTTTTTTTAATCCCACAGTTCTTTGTTTCCAAGTTTTAATATCGCTCCTGTCTTTTCTGAAAGCCAGGTATGTACAATACACATATAATAGACTCAGCCGAATAGGTTACATTTTTATCAGCTTCATGTTAAAACACTAACAAGTTATCATTATGCATTTTATTGGAGGTGTAATTATCTTAGATGACCTTTTCAATGTATTCATAATTTGCATTATTTTAATACAGAACAATTCTTACTAATGCTTGCTAATGCAACAGCAATGACATGTAAGATTGCATGCACTGACCTAATGCACTGAACTCCATTACTATGAACACAGAACTAGATGATTAATTTAAAAATTCAAAAAATAAAAATTTCTATATAAAATTCTCTAGCATTTAGAAAGTCAAGCTTCTAATAAGCCATCCTATACTAAAATCTACGACTGCATGAATTATTTTACTACTTTACTCAGGAACAGCAAGAGAAAGATTTCACTTTTGTGAAATGGTTCTATGGCAACTAAAAAGAGTAGCATTTGGCTTTAATTCTTTTACTGAATTTACCATTGAAAAGCACAAGAGTATATTCAGCACCCATTCAATCTTCTTGATCTCATTAGAGCTGCATAAGAAGTAGCATCACAGCACTGTTTTCAAGTAAGTTTGTTCTCCCTCTGCAGAACGTGACTGAGATAGTGGATTTTTCTCTAGACAAAAAGCAGCTAATTTATAGTAAAAGCAACAGCATTTTTCACTGTTTGTGCATTTTGGAACAACAACAATACAAATCTTCCTGCAAACACTGTATGCACTCTGCTATTTTGAGATTTGAAGGGTTGCAATATATTTCTTTGTGACAGCCTACTTCACAGCATTATATTTTGCCACAAAAACTTAGGACCTCAGCCAAAATGGAGGCAATGGAAAAGTTCTCATTGACGTCAGAGGATTTTGGATCAGGCCCCATATGTCTAACGACTCAGACTCTTATTGTACAACGAATGTGCATTGCTGCTGACCCTTAACGTAGGCAGGGTATACCTCTTTTGTTTTTAAAATTGTTTTTAATATCTTTCTTTGTGGCTGGATATCTTTGAGAAAATAATAATAATAAAAGGACTCCTACAGGTTTTGTAGAGTAACCTGAAGCTTCACCATAAGCTATTATTTGCCAGTCTGGAACACTGCAATGGAACCGTAACATTCAGCAAGTGTCAGTAGATCTAAAATTATTCTCCTTCATCATTCAAGATTGTTGTCTTGCAAGGGCTGAAATCACATAAACTAAAAAAAGTATCCTCAGTGAAAGAGAGTCCCAGTTTAACCCCAGTATGGCAATGGTGACACTGCGGTAAAATTAATATAAGACATTTGCCTCTGCAGATTTAAGGTGTTTACTACTGATGTTTTTTGAGGTTTGAGAAAATATATTAATTTAACTTGCAATAAAACTACTGAAGTGAACAGTAACAAAACTTATTATCCTATTTCCTTAATGCCTTCAAATTCAAAGCCTTTCTCCCCCCCGAGAAATAGGTTATTTTGGCTCTATTTCATAATCTGATTTTTTTTTTGTGAATAAGTTTATGCCCATTTTTCAATAAATAAAATATCATACTTGTGGAAGGTATATTTTTAATGAATTGCAACTCTCTTAAGAAGCTCGTATTCATAGCAGAAACGAATCATAGTTATATATCACAAGAATTGTTGTATAATTGTCACTTGAATGACATATGAAATAATGTATTATTTCATATGTTTAATATTTCATATGTTTAATATGTTTAATATTTCATGTGTTTAATTTCAATGAGGTTTCTTAAATACTTCTGAGTCAGTCTCATATTCTAGCACTTTCTTATTGACAAATCATTGACAAAAATAAAATAAAAATCATTAAATAAATATTAAAACCATAGTAGGAACATCGATGTGATGCAAGCGACTACTCAGGAGTTCTTGTAAACAAGCTAATGAGCACTGGAGCCATTTTTATGATTGCAACATATCATTTAATTTGAAGGAATAAATCTCCAGTGAATACCGAATACTCATTTCTTAATGAAATGTAATTTTATTTTCCTGTATTACACAAAAGAAAATGGTGGTGGTCATATTCATTAAATAAAAAAATGGTTGGTTTGAGAAACTCTTATTTACATTGTGAGAAGCAGGACCACTGTCTGGAAACATTTTAAGCTCCTGAAGAATCTGAGCAGCATCTGCTTCAATGAAAATATTTTCCTTCTAAAACTGAATATTTAGCACTTACAGTTAAGATATTCTTATGAATAAGAGATAGCAAGTGATAAAAATCACAGTAGATAGATGCTTGGAAAAAATAGTTTGATTTACTGTTTGTGAATATAGAGAATTATAGTGTGAATGTGAAAAAGTACATAGAGCAAAATGGTATAATGCCAGAAACATTAATTGTATGTCTGTAAAAACCCATTCCAATAAGATGAAACATTACATGTTAGGTCACTAAATCTAGATAAAATATCTTTTAAAATGTTTTATGGAGGGAAATACAGTCAGCTCTGATCTCTTGGCCTATAGATAAGTCTCCAGGATAACTAAGACAACAAGTTAGGGAGATAAAAGTTTACGAATTTGGGTATAATTTCAACCAACTCATAGCTAGAAAAATAATAAAGCAAATAGACAAGTCTTCAGAATAATCAAGATGTTTCCTTTGACCTTTTCAGAATGTAATATTTCAACTTTAATATGCATTTGTTTCTAAACTGCTCTTAAATTCTAAAGAAGACGGTAAAATATCCCCCTCCCAACTTAAATAAAATCAAATCTATCCACTGAAGCTAAAAAGTAACATCTCAAAAACATCTGAAATATTTTCCTTCATCTTGCAAAATTTTTGGCACAGCTACTGAAACAAAATTTCCATTATTTGGATAGATAGCTTTTCAGTTTTTCTAGCAGTTCTTCTCCTTTATGAAAGTAGCATAAGTATACGCCAATTACCTAAACCAAACTAGTATACCAAATTAGCGACTGCCAGAATACGGCCATATGCCAAACAAGGGATAACCCTCCTGCCGAGAAAAAATTTGGATGATTTTCTAAAGAGTTTAAAACAGTGCAAATGAAGACAGTTTAGAGAAAATATTGTTTTTTTTTTTAAATGCTTACTCTTTCCTCTTTTGCCCTATTTTCTATTTGTCTTAGTGTATTTGGTAAAGTTGCATTTAGTAACGCTAATGCCTTTCCAGTATGACTTAAGATTGAAAAAGCAGACAGCAGTTTATTGATGGATGGCATTCCTATTTAAAAAATAATAATAAAATAAAAATAAAAACAAACAAACAACAACAACAAAAAACCAGGAAGATATTTTTCAAGACAGCAGTTTTTAAATCTGTTACTGAGGGACTCCAAGAATAAGTTTTCCATGGTGATGACTGTGCTGAGTGCTTAGTGTCCTTCAGAGAATTTTTTGTCATATGCATTTTAAAAGAAATATTCACTTTTTTAAAATGTTCAATTCATACTATGAACTATTTTGTACATGTACAAAACTGACTCACTAAAAATGAATGATTCACCACTTCTAGGAGAAAATATGACACACTGAAGCTTATAGTAAAGGAAATGCATCAACATATAAACCATGTGATATAGTGCAAAAGCACCTTAAGAGAACAATAAACAGTAAGGGAAAGACAGGGAAATAATAAAATATATTAACAATAAACACTTATACAAGTTTTCTTGGTTTATTTGGGCTCAGTCATGGCTTTCCCCATGACATTCTGCTCTGGCAAGCAGTGGCCTACTATCACCATGGGAAGTGGATTGAAGGTGATGGTGCTGCCTTTAAGTTATCCCTTCTTTATCTGCAAGCTATGCCTAGACTTCTTGTAGTTCCCTCACACTTGGGCTGACAAATGCTTTGGAAAGATGATGGGATCCCATCTATATGGCATGCATCAGGAGGACAGAAAAAAAATAGAGAATAGCCATAAAAGAATCAGGAAAAATTGAAAAAGAGGACCCATCTCTCAAAGTAGAGATTCAAGTATAATATTTCCCAGCAGAAATATCTATTCATTAGATTTGGATGGGATCTGTAAAGGTCCTCTGAGTCTCCCTCCCGAGGCAAAAATTTGATGACGAAAAACTGTTTCAATCAGATATTTAGCTTTGGACTACTGACCATTGACTCATTTGCTGTCTGCCTGAATATAATGGTCATATGTTTGTTAAACATTATGTGATCCTTATTTTGAATGTAATTTCAAGCAAGATGAGCTAATTAATGAACTAATTGATTAGCTTTAGCCATATGGGTCACGATACCTTACTTAGGAAGTTTTTTGTCATTTAGGAAATAAAAATATTCTCTATCATTAAAAAGTCACTCCTAAAGATAACATGAAAGTTTCTTGAAACCAAGATACAAGTTTGTTTATACAAATTATTTATCTTTATAGGTGCTTTGCTTGTTGATTACTTTTAGGTGTCTTGTGTATACCTTTGCTAGAGACAAGACTGACTTCAGCATTTATTTTCTAATTGTGTTAACTTCCAGAGTAAAACCTCTGTTTAGCAGACTTGAAATTCCCTTAGGAAAAGCTTACGGAAAATATATTCATAGCAAGACTCCCGTTCCTTTCACTCTCTAAGACATTTCCTACATTTCCTATATGTGTGTCTAACAGTGTGTTTGCTTTCTGTAACTAATCTTAACAGATGAATTCATCATAAGTCCAAAGCATTTAAGCTGATCCTCACCCAGCTGTTAGGATCCGCTAACAGCTCAGAAAATCAATGGTCTTAGACAACAAATGAAGAAAACATACATGGTGTGCCTGAATAGTTTGCAACTACAGCAAGACAGTACCACATCTTAAAGAAAAGTCAAAAAAAAGGAAACATGTTTATAAGTATACAGCTGGAAACGGTTTCTCTTATCTCTTCTTAAAAGGGGTAGTTTAGAATCACTGGCATCATAGTAACTATATAAAATGCCATGTTGACACTGGCTTGGATTAGAGCTAAAGGAGATTAGAAGGCAAAATTTCTTTACACATTTCCTTAAACTAAAAATATTCTTTGTTTATGTAGTACTTTTTAATACTTAATGAGAAAGCGACCATAGTCACTTATTTGTAATTAAATAAATAGAGCTCTGCAAATGGACTGTCCCAGATGGGATAACCTCACACTTGCTAGTACATGAATGGAAGTGGTTATTTAAAGAAACTCGATGATATGAGTCCAGCATCCCAGGACTTCAGAGCACCCCAAACTTCCAGAGGTGACATAGGAGGCATTTTGCAATACTCTTTTTTAGTTTCTTTAGTAAAAACACAAAAGCCCTGAGAAGCAATAAATTCTTGTACACTCAGCAATTATGGCATTGGAGTCTAGTAGGGAAAACTACTCGCTTATACTGAGAAAGTTTCCATTCTTTCAGCAGCTTCAGGTTGCTCCCTACTCAACCTTGAACCTTTCTCATTTCGGCTCGCTTTGCTGCCTTTTCCTTTTTGCCTCGTTAGATGTCATTATGACATCACCGCCGAGGAATTTAGGTCTGTCTGCAGAAGGACACTAAGGAAGTTAGAGTGAGCTAACCGAAGGTGTGAACCGAACTGCATCATCCAACTCTTGGGCTGCTGCTTAGTTCGTATGAAAGCTGACTTGACTAGAGTAACTCAAGGGCACTCTTCTCAAGGAGAACGTCCATGAAGAATTTAATGCAGTCTAATTTCACACCTTGGTTTAATTCCTTCTAATTTCCCAAGTGTCTCTGTATAGAAAAATCTCTTGGAGGCACACCAATCTTTGCATCAGCTACACAATCTTTGACTATAATACAAAATTGGCTACATGCCTGGAACTTCTGGTCTCCGATTTTTTTTCATCTAGCCTTTTTTTTCCTAATGTTCCAGACAAGCAAAGTCCAGATGTTTGCTGCTGTTCACAAAAAGCAACCAGAGAGCAGCCTTAACGATTTAGTCTTTTACTTTCAGAAAACATTAAATTTGTTTCATTTTGTTTCAGAAAGGCTAGTAAGATTTGTCTTAGATAGTAAGAATTGCTATCTAAAACACAAATTACTGCATTGCAATTGGATTTCCAGCTCTTGCATACCTTTAAATGGGATAGAGTCCCGAGTTAAAATGTTCTCCATCACTACTTGGCATTTCTAGACAATATAGGGATCGAAACAGTTAAACCTCTCATTCTGCTGGTAAAAGATTTGTTCGTAAATTGTCTATGTGTTCTGCACCCACAGGTACAAATCTCAATCTGTCATAATAAATCCTGCAAAAGAGTTGGTAGTTTCTGGAAAGTAAGTTCTTGTACCTCAAAATTTCTCTGCTATACTGTTCAAAACATGCAGCTCTCTTGGAAATAAAATTGGTAAGATTGATTGTAGACTGTTTCTTCATAACAATCCCTCCTCAGCTGTCCACCCCAGGCACCCTGGGGTCACGTCTTCATATCTGGACAGTCACATCTAAAGATTCTAAAGATCATCTAAAGATGAATCTTCAGTTGGGTCTAAGCTAGATTTCTTGAGACACTTGAACAATGCCATAATTTCCTGCTTCCTTCCTCTTTTTTTTTTTTTTTTTTTGTATTCCCCACTTGAAATCTTTAGTCAAATTTTGAATTTTTATCTTTTCACTTAACCAGAAGTTCTGGATACATGCCAGAAGTTACTGATAGGTTTTTGTTTGTTTGTTCTTGTTTTTATGTATATTAGATAATTAATAATTATATAATAATTAGATAATTAGACAGATTAGATAACTACAATGTTCTTTTAAACTTTCACGTATTTTCTCTCATTGGACTTCTTACCAACTTCTATTGATAAGTAAAATGAATGTGTTTCTAAACACAGTCAAACTCTGAAATATAAATATACATATGTGTGTACATATGTGTATATGCAAACATATGTGTATGTGTGTTGTTTTTCTTTGTGGATTAGAGAAGAAAAAGGGAAGAGGTACAGGGAGAAAGGGAAAGAAATCGCTGAAATTCCTACACCCTTTTTCTCTTAGTGTCTTTAAGAAAGCGATGTTTCTATTCCTGAGACATCACCATAAGAAGTGATTATGACTTACAATTCTCTCAGTGATGCATGCAAAGACATAGTACCCAGGAAAGACATTGTTTATTGAATTTGCTCAATTCAAATATTTCATTAAAAGAGCTTTTCCTCTATTGTAAGAAAATATCATTAAGCTCAGAGACACATCTATGGGTCCTCAGTAGAGGCAGAAAGGGTAAAATATGACAATATATTGCAATCCAGAACTACAAGAACAGATTTTACTTATAGGTTTTAACTTAGAACAGATTTTATTTATGGGTTGATGGAGCCTTAAGTTTTAAAGATGGGTGATTTAGATGGATATTGCAATATAAATCTATTCATCACATTTTTTGGAAATTTTCACTAGCATATTTGACTTAATTGCATATTTTTCTCCCTTTTGCCAGTTAGTTCCTAGTTTTAAGTATTTTTCTTGCCTTTAAAGGATTTTATGGTGGTGCAGACTAGATTAACCCTTGCATTATTCCCATCATGTACAATGACAATCCTAGTGATACTGTAAAAATTTTAAAAGTGGATAAGATGTCCCACATTTAATATGCATTACCTATTCTCTGCAGAATTACTAGGTAATCTACTGTAATCATGCCAGCCCGCTGCCTCCTAAATTTATTGTGCATAACTTATCTAGTTGTTTTATTCCATGTCTTAAATTTTTATTTCTTGCATATAATCTACATACTTCCAAGAGTTACAAGTCTGAACAGAAACAGACTGAACAACTGCTATAGTGTGTCACAGCAAACCTGTGAGACTTTGGCAGGTGGTGATACTGTATGTTGGATATAGTTGCAATTATGATGTGTTTAAAAACATCAAACTGTTAAAAGTCACATTGTGTCTTTGCCAAAGGGAAAAAATGCAATTAGCCTTTTTACACAGTGCAAACATATTCTAACTAACTGCAGTGCAACAGTCACAAATATTATTGTATAAATATATAAATACACACACATATACACACACACACACACTTTATATGTATATATATATAAAATATATATACTTTTTTCTGTATGACACTGAAATTTCTCAATTATATCATTTTTCCTAATTACCATTCAATTAAAAAGATTTCCCTCAAACTATATGTGCTGTTTAGGAAAATAAATAAATACTATGATGTTACCTGCTCTTCATTTTATCTATCAATTTTGGCTAGTCTTATTAATTTTGAAAGTTATGCTAAAAATTATCCTAAATTTCTAATGAAATATAAAAAGAATAAGGTGGAATTAATTATACCTATACTATAACTGATATGTTTTTACAGTTTCCTTGAATTATTCATGGAAGTTCAAGAAAATAGCTGCCTTAAGTATTTGGATTAAGTTCTACACTGTTCTTCCTGTTCCATTTGATATTTAGATAAAACTGTTTAAATCTGACTTATTGTGCTACATAGTGTTACTATTCCCCATCACATCCACAGTGTGCAGGAAAATATTGTATTGCTTTCCTATCTGTAGATACCATTTAAATATTGGAAGAATTCTGCCACTATACAGTTTTCTCTTTCAGTGTTTCCTGATGACTACATTTTCAAAGTCTGTGTTAAGTTTCATTGCTTGCCTCCATACCACCGTCACATGCACTCCTTCATTATGATCCTAAAAACGGCAGACTATTCCAGCTGATATTAGTATTGTACTACTAAGCAAAATGAAAGTGTTACACTGAAGGCCTTACGAATGATGTTCTTTCTTCCACATCCCAAGATGTCCATTTTAAAGGTAAATGACATGGTGGTCCACATTCAGACTATAACCCAGATTATTTTCTGAGGAATTAGTACTACCTAGTGATAATTCCTCAACCTGTATTTCTCCATACTCTTCACTTGAAACTGTTGAGGGGGAGAGAGAAAGAGGATAAAAACAAACAACCAACCAAAAATAACACACCATCACCACTGCCAAAACATTATTTATTCTATTGTTCAGGTCACATTTGATTACAGAACAGTATGAGAACCATAGCAAACTAATGAAAGTCTTCAATTAATACATCCTTCCACTACAACAGCAGTTGAGAACTACTGTTGTGGTACAGAGCCCTATCAGCTTTGCACCTACTTTAGAGTGTAAAGATAGCTTGCTTTCCTAGGTTTCTTGGAAATCTCTTAAACAAAATTAATACTTAAAGGAGAAGCAGTAAGTATCATATAGCTAAATCATTGAGCTGACATCTTGCAGTATATATTTAATGTACCAGTTGAATCCTCTCACTGTGATATAAAAATAAGTTTAATTCGGAACAGCATAGTTGCTGGATATGTCGAAAGGCCATAAGTTTTTCTTATAATTTTACACAGATTTTAAAGGAAGCAGAAGCACATCCTGCTTAGCAGCCAGATATTATCATCATTAGTAGATTGCAGAATAGCATGAAGATAAGACACTAGTGATATAACATGGTACAGAGAAGTGCTGCATTTTACAGCAAGGTTACTAGGCTTTATAGTTCAATTTTTACATAATATAACTTAGAATCTAACTTAAAATAAGTGGTAGAATATGACTGCTACATCTTATTAGCAGAAGGAATTGGAAATATCAAGCACAGTATTCCTTGACAATTTCTTCTTATAGAAATAACTTAATTGACTTCAAGGATATCATCAAATAAGAAGAAGTAAAAGGTATGGAGTAACTTTGAAGAAAAAAAAAAAGAACTATCTTCTTTTTTAATTTTGAAGACAGGTTAGCTGCTTGTCCTAGGCAATTACCATTGGATAATTGTGATTACTCGATTTAGTTTAAAGATTAATGGCAGAAGCCAGTTTCAGTATAGATGGGAAGATGGGAAGTATTCTCTGAAGGCACAGGAGAGCTATTAAAAATCTTTCTTACCTTCCTCAGTGCACTTGTCTTTAAGACCTCACATGATGCACTGTCACAGTGTTAGTGTTATGCAAAGAACAGCTTTAACTTTTGGCAAAGAAGGGCTCCTTTGGCAATTTAAAGAAGTGATCATCTTTTAAGAAGTTCACTTACTGTAATCAGGCAATTAATTAGAAGAAAAAATATTTTAAAAGTAATATTTACAAGCTGTCAGGTTTATAATGCAAAAATACACTTGCAAGAACAAGAGTATAGGCAAGAAAGCAAAATTTCACATTGGTAATTGGTTTTGAGTATATTGTTTATTTCTTTAGATACAGCATGTATGTAACAGAACCAATACCACCTTTGTGTGATGATATTAAGTTGCCTCAGTGTAGTAAACTCACTCCTAAAAGGAAAACCGAATTGTGTATGGAGAGATTCCTTCCTTCGAACCCTGCAGTGCCAGAAATATGGCAGAGGGTTAAACCCTGATTTTTGCATACCTTCTGCTAAGGAAGCCGTCAAGCGAAGCAGCAGGGCTGAGCAACCAAGAATCGCTGGGATTGCTGCACCCTGACACAGAGGTGCAGGTAAAGACACAGCCCCAGGACCTGATGTCTTTTGCTCCAGAGAGGAGGCCATGGGAAGGGGAGAAAAAATTTTCTCTTCTACAACACAACCTACCAAAATTACCCTTCATCTGACCATGTTTGCAGAGACACCTTTGACTTTCATGGGCTGCTTCATAGAACTTCACTTTCTGTTCCTGCTTCAGTCTCTAACCATATCATGTCTATTTTTTAATACCGTAAGCGTCAGTGGTATGAAACAGCACTGCTTGTTCTGTAATTGCATAATCATCTGGAGCACCGAGGAATCCTTGTCTTGACTATGGCTCCAAGGCACTACTGTGTCAGAAATAATAATTATGCACTAGAAAAGGGGAATAGGATGATCTTAGAGCTTTATCTCTCCCTAGGGCCACCAAGGCAAATTGGAAAAAGCTATTCATTATTTCTATTGTTTTATCAATTGCCAAGTCTTTTGCAGAAGACTGGTAATCATAACAATTCTCATTTTACTTATGGCAAGGTAAGGACAGAGATTAAGTCTAGAAATAAATAAAAAGATTTTTGGTGGTATTTTTATTCTTGTTTTATTCTCTCAACAGACTTGTTGAGCATTTGTATAATTAATTATATCTAAAGAAAACAAAAATTTGCATCACCTTTGATTCCACATTTGAATGTAGCAATTTAGCCCTATGTCTAGTCCCAATCCTGTTGGTGATATACAGGAAATACAAAAAATACATTGGTACCCAATCCTGCTAGTTGTTTCCCTGAGAAAAGTGTTGGCCTTATTAGCCAAAATAAAATATTTCCCACAAAGAAACATAAATCTAGTGTTTTTTATTTCCTATATTACCTATTAATTCTGGGTGGCTTGCGTGTTATAAACTCTTAACTCAACATTCAAAAATACAAGTGTGGCTTAGATCTCTTTTACAAAACTCTCCATCATCTCAGAGATAAGGTCTTTTGCATGGCATAAGATCATAATCTGCAGTTATTTGTCTGCAGAAATCTTCACAGAGCTTTAAGGCCTTATGGACCTTCTATGAATCCTAAAGACCTAGAAGAAAGGTAAAAATATTTGTAAAACTTGCACATAAAAGTTTCCCTATAGGAAAATATTTATTTGTGAACAGTAGTGCCTGGCAGCCTGTTAGTTTATAAAAGAAATGTTCAAAATTTGGAGTAATATCTTTAAGCTTTACAAATCTTCATGTCATTTTAAAAATACATTATAGACATACTTACAGAATTAACTTACACATCACATTAATTCCAGTATACTGGTTAATGTAACATTATGAATACAGCAGAAGTAATATTTGACATTTCAAGCAATTTATAAGCAAAACCAAGTTATCCACTGTGTAATATATAAGACATAACATCTGTAGATAGTCTAATGAAAAAGCAAATGAAATGAAATGCTAAGTTTAAGGGAAAAAAATCATGAATGAGCAAATGATGCTTTTAGGATATGGAATTCTTGTTTCACAGGAAGTGTTATAATAGAAGTCATGTGGATAGATTCATCTCAAGAAATGTCTACAGAGAATTAACAACACACAGCCAACAAATACCTACTACTTCCCAGAAAATCTTGGATATGTAAGATTTGCCAGATGCCAAGCTCTGATATTGGTTTAGCTCAAATCTAAGTAAGTGAGCTAGATGATTATTCTCCTAGCACATTTTAAGGGGAAAAAATATAGAGATGAACTGGGTGTTGGAGAATTGACAACAGACCATGTATTTTCCTCCTTAATAAAAGAAGTGCTTGATAAAAGGAGTGTTCTTTAATAACAGGAGTAGTGTAGGATGCAGAATATTGTCATTTATAATTGTTAAACCTCTGCTCTTGCTGCCCTCTTCTAGTACAGTGCTGAAAGGCTTAGAGGACTTTACATGGCTATGATTTTTGCATGAATTCACCTTGTACGACTCCAGTCTTGTTGCAACCTTTTCATATATTTTTCTCTTTATATAACAGATTTTATTACGATTAATGTAATAAAATATTATCCAAATGTTTAAGTACTGAAATATAGAAGCTTGTGTTTCTCATTTGCTGACTCTTAAAACTGGAATTCCTGCAATATTAAGCTTATGAAGTACTAAAAAAGTCCAGATTCTGATCTATAGCAAATTGAAATAGTTGCTTTCCAATTCTGGCACAGAAAATAAATAAATAAACAGAACTCCAGCCTAGTTACTGTAAGGAAAAATATTTCTGAAATGGAGCTTTATTTTAATCATATGTGAATGAATCACTGCTGTAAAGGTGCACTTATTTAAAGTCCATCCCCAGATTATAAGAAAAACATTTGCAGTTTTATGGAGATATCGCACCATTATCTCTTTCAAAGCCTCATCAAGTCTGGAGGACAAATCTGTCTTCGCCAAATGGGTACTTAAAGGAAGATGTTCATTTAATCTAACTATTTTTTTTCTTTCCAATATAGGGCAGAAGGCCTTTGGTTTCTATAGCTACTAGGATATTTCCTTTGAACTTCTTCCAGAATACTTTTATCTTTTCCACATGCACTGACACACTATCCTGCAAAGTATGTATGTATTTGTGAAACACTGTGTGCTTCATCACCAAACCATTTCTGGATATTAAAGAGACGGTTCATTGTTAAAGCCCAATTTCTGACTTAACAATTCAGGTGTTTTAATTTTGGTGGCATCAAAAATTAACCTCAAAGTACTATGAGTGTTAGACAACCGATTGCATTTATTCTGATAGATTGTGGGGGGAGGCAGAAATTATTATTGAGCAGAGTTGATTCCTTGATATCGGATATTTTGATCCAATATAGTTGTATGCTTTCTAAATTAAAGAAATAACTGTTTTGAAATTATACTTAGCTTATAGGTACAACAATACATGACGGATAACAGAATGGATTGATCACGAATTCCTCCGACTAGCAATATCATTTCCAGCACAAAAATATGTATATATATGTATATACACATGATATTAGGGCACTTCCTGATAAGAAAGTTCAGAAAAAGGCAGTTTTGACATCTTTGAAAAAGTAATAAACGACTCACAATAAAGACTTGTCTAAAGTTATGTCTGTATCATTACATTCATTCACTGCTTGGTGTCCCTAATTACCTGACAGCAATTGCTGAACACTGTGGGAGTGGAAGTTATAGGGACAGAAGTCTAGATGATTAGGTCATTAAAGCTTGAGGCTACTGACTCATAATACTGAGCATTTAACCTAATTCCCTACTGATTCATTCATCACAGCAACTACATGAAGTTTGCTGAAGAATTCTGTCTAACTCTGTCAATTAATGATTCTAGCAAAATTTTTAGTAAAAGATGTTTCTCTACTGAACCTTGCTTAACTATAACTACTCATAAAATATGTGTGGGAAAAAAAAGGGAAAATACAAGTTAAAAAACAAAACAAAACAAAAACACAAACTTGTGTGATTACAATACAAGCATTGTCTTTTCCAGATGCTTCACTGCTTTGAAGAATCATTTAATTTGTGCGTTAAACACATCTGCATTGGCCTGAACAGACTTCCAAAGATGATCGTACTTTGCCTGTAAAGAAGCATTTTAAGCCCACTAGACCATTAAGACAGATTCTAATCTCTCTCATTTATTAAAATGAAGGCAATGTTTTATGGAAAATTTTGTTGCCAGATGGAATAAGAGTTGCTCTGCAGTGAAGGAAATGTGGCACTTAAGATGCGATGTTGTCACAGCTGCAGGTCTTGGCAAGGGAGCCCATTTTGCACAGCAATGCTCTTTTATTCCCTCACAAGATCTAGGGAAAGTACTAGAGAATTTCTCACCTGGCCTAATTGGTTTTGTGCATGACTCATTGCTAGACTGACACCGTCATGTTCAATATGGACGCTTTTGGTTATCATACTTTTAGTAGGGCAATGCAAGTCAGTTCAAAGCACATATTCAAATATGAAGCTTCTTATCAGCGTATGACCAGGTTAAGAGTTGAATGAGGACAGAGCAACTAAGACAAAATAAAGATTATTTGTGGGAACTAAATTATTAATTTAATGTTGTCTTTGCTCGGTGTCTCACTGGATCTTTTGCTTTTCTTAAATTTGAAAACCTTTCGTATCATACAACCCCAAAAACTAGGACTGTGAAATGTTTCAGCTTCATTTCTCCAAATAGTCATCCACTAAAACTATATTGCCCGAAAAGAACAAGGTGAAAACTAGCCCTAATCAAGTGAACGCATTAAGATGTGCACTCTCCTTTTTGTGACTGTTGAATAGCTCTTTATAACTCTCCTCTCTTTCCTAGGTTAAAGCCTTTTTAAAGCATCTTTCCTAGCTTAAAGAAGTTACTAGGTTGGCCAGCCCGTTGGCAAAGACACATGTGCTTTTTAGTGAGGTGGATCCCATCTCTCCAAAGCAGTTATTGATCTTCAGACAGGGTGCCATGGTTGTAGAAATTCAAACCCTGTTGCTGCTAATGGTGCAGCCAGTTGTTTACTTCAAGTATCCATCTACTCTTCCTCCCATCCTTCCCCTTCACTGGCAGGACTGAGCAGAAAAACAACCTGGGCCCTTAGACCCTTGACCACTGAAACCCAGAGCTCTGAAATCCCATTTGATAATCTCAAAGTAGTAATTTTTACCTCCTGCTGCTTTTCCATGTTGGTGCTAAGATCACGGTCAGCCCCAGCCTCATGGAGAGAACCCAGGCACTCTCTTCAGCCTGAGACCTGCAGAGATGCATCTGCTGTAAAAAGGTCTGTCTGGGTGGAAGACTCCAATGTGACCGATGCAGCAGCTCCAGGGGCTTCTGGAGAATGCACTCTGCAACGTGTCATAACTCTATTGAGGAAATGTACAATACTGAACGGAGTAACCCCTTTGAGTCCTACTGTGCAAACTGCTGCACAAACTGCTGCCTCTGTTTGCTGTGCCCTCATAATAAATAGGGCATTTCTAGAGCTCCTCCTTGCATACAGATAATCAGTATCTACATCAAGGGTGCACTGACTGCAAGTTGTGTTTGTTTGTCTGCCTTCCTTTATTTGAAATATTTTCTCTCCCGTCATGTTAGATTTAACTCACTTTTTAATTCTGTATTTGTGATAAAAATGTTTCATCTTTTTCCTAATCCTTGACAAAGAAAGAGGAAAAATGTATTCTTAGCACCAAGAACTTAGTACAGGACCTAAAGTTTAACTGATGGCATGTCAAGTATTTTTAATAAATACTCTATTTTATATAATATTACATAATCCTCTCAACTGCAATGGGCTCCTTAATCTACCAAGTAGGCTTTGCCATGAACAGAATTGACAGTTGCTCATTGGCTTTTGAACTTTTATCACACTAAAAGTATTCTACATTTGCTACATCAAAAGCAAGATGAGTGACGTTTTCATGACGCTCAGCACCCCTAGCCATCCAGGAAAGCAAATATTCCAAGGAGAAAAAAAAAAAAAAAAAAAAAAAGGTGGAAGTTCTTTCTGGAATCAAGTAATAGCATTCTGGAATCAAGTAATAGCATGTAGCAAACTACATTTTATATTCAGTCAATGAGAGAGTTAGATGTCTTTGAATCCCTTCAAAAAGTCTGGCATGAGTAACTTAGGCATGTCCTTCCCCCCTTGACATACAGCATTCAAGCTGTCTAAATATTTTGCTAGTCATGTTAACTGTGTGCCTACAAGTTGACAATCATCATTACTACAGTGGTCTCCAAACTTGTCTAACAACTTAGTGTTTAGAGCACTACAGGAGAAACTGCTTTTTCTAGGCTTTAATCAGCTTTACGGTAAACAAACATCTTCCTCATTTCAGGAAAGTGCCCTCAATATCATCCGTTTGAAGCAAGAAGTCAGCCTTTAAAAAGCGTCAGGACAAATTTAACACAAATAAGCACGAGCCAAATTGTAACTTAAAGTTTTCAGATTAGAATGGGTAAAACTATTTCCATCCCTAGGTTCATGGAAATGGGTTACATAGTTACATGGTACAGACTGGTAGGTACTCCAGTAGGGCTCACTGGGAGAAAAAGGAGGGGAAAAAAAAAACAAACAAAAAAAAAGAAAAGAAAAAGAAAAAAAGCTTGAGAGTCAGGACTCTAGGATCCTAGACTCCCCTTTCCCCAAAATTCTTATATTGTTGATTGTTGAAGTCTTAAAAATGTCTAACTTTTCCAAAGAATTTAGACATCTGAACTATCTCTATCTGCCTAATTCTGAATCAGAACAGATTGTACTTCTCTACCTCCCTAAACAAGCATTTTTAAAAATACATAAAGAAATAAATTGAACACTGAGGGAATTTTCAGAATAAATAGTACCTGACAACTTTATGTACCTGAAGGATTAACCAAAAAAGATCTCTATCTGAGGTTTATGTGTTATGCCTGCAACTCTTCTTGGTGATTACGTGGGATTTTTAGAGACTGGATCACACAATATTTGACTTTGATTTAAGTTGTGTAATACAGAAATAGTAGTACACAAGCCTTAAAAGAGCAAAGAAATGTAAATAATCTGTTAGAGAGAATACATATTTCATTATAATTTTCAGAACTTTGTGGAGAACAAGAACTGTCAGTGTATTAAAAATCCCCCCAAAAATGATTTCTTGTAACTGAATTTATTTTTGGAAGAAAATTGCTGTTTTGTGCCAAGAGCAGCAGTGTTGCTGCTTCCTGATTAGATCTTTACCTTCAAATATTCTCTTTGCTAAAGCAGTTACAGGTTTACAATTTCAAGGAATTCTCCTGAATTTTAATCTTTTTGATAGCTTTAAAAGGCAGTTAGCATGCAAGAGGACTCTCTTCTCTTTAGACTGAAGATGAAGAGCAAATCTGAGAGAAATTGCATAACCAGACAGAACAATAATCCTCCCTTCATTTCTTGTTTCTACAGAAATAGATAAGCTAGTCCTCATACTTTACAGTCAGAACCAAGGCTTTAATTAAGACTTCTCTAAACCCTTTATGCTCTGAAAGTGTCTTACCTCTGCTTTGGTAAAATCCCTAGCAACTTAACATAAGGGATGCATGGACCACCTACAAAGACAAAGTACTTTCCCAAGGTTAAAAATAGATATGTTAAATTAGTTTAAATGAAAACTTTCATAGATTTTTTGCTATATTGCCTATCTTTGTTTCTGGAAGTATGAATTTTTGCTGAAGAACAGGTCTTTCAGAACAGGCCAAGGTTACCTAAAAAGACATGTTAATCCTTCATTTGCATCCTTGAGGAGTAGACAATACTCACCTAGTTCTACACTTCTCCATTACCTTTATTTTCTTTGTATGTACAGTTTGTACAATACAGAATATACTCCTGCATCCTCTTCTTCAGGCAAAAAGAAAGATGAATAGATGGTCATAACTTATCTGAGGATCTGACTTTGCTTCACTTTTTGATAAGAGCAGATGTCACAATGTTGCAAGACTTTGCTAGTACTTTTTTTTCATATTGCCTAAAATGCATTTCAGCCAACTCCACACTTTTGAAACTGGTATAAGGGTTTACTTGTCAGACATGAATAAAATCAACAAACATGTCATTCATTACCTCCTAACTGCTTTTTGGCAGTTAGAGTAGGAAAACATACCTCTGACCAGAGACACCAGAGCCCCAACAAGTATTAATTCCCGCAGAACACATGAGCTTTTTTCTGGTAGCTTCCAATTTTTTTCTGAGGCAGAGGTTGCTGTTTATAGATATAGATGCAGTTATCTACCTGATAGAGTTGATGATAAAGCCATGGTGTCTTGGAATCGGATCACACAGTAGCTCCCTGGAAAGATGCTCTACGTTGGTTAGTTCTTATAATGTAGGTCTAACTCTACCCTGCCTGCAGCTGGCACACCAGAGTCTTGGCCACTACCCAGCTCACCCCAGCATTATAATTGGCAGTTTCTGTGCCAATTAGTCCATATCTGTTCAGTTATCTTCACTGTTCAGACAATATGACAAGTAATAAACATAGTCCTGTGCACTGAGTCCAAAACATACTAGGGTCTACCTGTTCAGCAGCCTCAGTGCAAAGTATCAAAAGCACAGTTGCGTTTCATTTGCAGAGAATCAGATCCTTACCTAGTAACTGATAATTTATTGTTTATTATCTTTTGCCATGAAAATATTAAGATTTGTTTAATTGGTTTAGCTTCTTTACCTGTATCCTACACACACAGTGAAGCTCAGTCTTTATCAGAACCACATGTTCTATTTATGGCCTGTATCTTCAGATGTTTTATCTGGATGCTTTCCATTCTACATGTCTTGATTTTACAATTACAGTGGTGCTTTATATAGATCTCATTTAATCCTTGATAGACTGCAGACATCCTGCTTGCTGGCCTATTATCTAGCTTCTTATCAGTTGTGCTCTTAACCCATTATTTCAGTTGCACAACTACAGAAGTTAGATCAACTATTGCCTCAAACTGTATTGTTTTAATCTACTCTTAACCAAAAGGATTTCTTCAAATTACCTGAGAAACGTATTTTGCTCAAAGAAAATAAAATGTGGTTCATAAACACCACGAAGAAAAGGTAAATAAAACAAAAGTCACTAGTATTATTTACAGCATGTGAACCTCAAACGCTTTCATACAAATCCAACGACTGCAGAAACTGCCATACTTAAAAAGTAGTTCTCCATTTTGAGAATTTCTGCTGCACTGGAATTCACTTCCTACCAAAATATCAGTGCTTAATGCTAGCTATAGAGAGAGATGATCATATTTTTTTTCCATACAATTGTGACTTAAAGTTTTACATGCTTGATTGACATTAATTGCTCACTAAAAGTAGAACCACTTGGGAAAGGAACATTTGTGAATAACCTGTTCATGACAAAAAAATGAAAGTGACCGCATCTTCCTGAGGAGCACACACTGCATCACCTTAATTGCTTCAGAGATGTATGTGTCTGAGGGATGCAATTTCCATTAAACAAACAGGAAAAGAGGAGCTGGAGCTAAAGATAGACCCATAATGACCACTCTTTGTAGAACAATAGCTATTTCCAATCTATTTCCATATGAGAATATTTTTCCTTGAGAACAGGGAGTTCAAAGAGTTGCCACCTTCAGCTATCAAGTACTGCTAGACAAAGACCAGTATTTTTATACATTTACATAAAGTACCAAAAGTTTTTTAAAAATTCAATAATTAAAAAGACAAAGATTGCATGAAGCTCATGGCGGAAACAGAATGAACATATTGAAAACAAACAAACAAAAAAAAAACAAGAAAAAATGACTTCTTGATTGTGTTTTGAAATTTTATAATAGAAAGCAGAGGATAATCTGCTGAATTATTCTCTTTTGATGTAGGAAAAATGTTTGTAATGTGATCTTCACTAAGCAAAAGACAAGGACATTCAGTTCATCCTAACTCCCAGAAAACTGGTGCTAATCATTGTCCATTTGGCAACTCAGAAATGCTGATGCTGATGCTGAAAAGGACAGTTCCAGTAAACCAAAAAAAAAAAAAGTCTCTGAAACTGTTGCAATTTGTTTCACCGGGAAGGCAGATGTCAGATTTTGGTAACAAAGGATTTGCAGAAGTTTCTGCCTTAGCTTTCCCAAGGCTAAAGCCAACCAGAAACCCCAGATAAATCCATTTCAACTGAACATTTTGTATCCTTGTTGAAGAGGCCTGGAAAAGTCTTCCAGTAGTTGCTGGGACAGTCTGCTTATATCATGTTGTGACTGACAAGCCAGTGCTTACCTCAAAGGTCTACCACCATTGTTACAAATATACGGATTTCAAGTGAGAACAGTATATATAAAAAAGGCTTTACAAACATTTTCTTTTATTACAAAACTCTATCTAGAAGTTTTAGCTCCTCTCACTTTCCCCCTCACAACCTAATTTGGCTCACTGGATTTACCTCAACAAATGATCAATTGGATTCTTGCATTATTGATTCTCAAATTACATTTTATATTATCAACTTACGCAACATCAAATATGGACTGATCTCAAGGTACTGGCATAGATGGCTCACTGATCTATCTTACCACTTACTTACTTGTAGGGAGTTAGATTCTGTCTGCTGTTAAAAGACCAGGATTCTTGAATAGCACTGATGTGGTTTTAACCCACTGCACTTTGATATGCTGTTGTGCTTGCCATTTTCACTGCCTACAACCATTCTACCAGGCTGTCAACCAAGTCCAGACTAATTTACAGGTAGGGGGTCCCTTTGTTCACATTCCATGTCTTTAACTTGAAAATTTGTTCCAAGACTGGAAAAAAGGAATTCGGAACATAATATAGTGCATTTTCTGCCAAAAAGGTATTAATACCAAGCGTGAACACATAGTTGAACAAATGAAACCACAAAACCTATTTTTCTCTTCTTCTTTAGGATATCATACTCTATGTTCACCATTAAAAATGGTAGCTTAAAAATGTTGGTAAGCATAAAGCATAAAAATAATATCAAAAGTAACTGTGTATAACTGACTTAGAAGAATTGTTCCTATTACTAATAAAGGGGAACAGTGAAAGCAGCACTGAAATTTTTCAACTCATTTTTGGATTTGAGGCTGAAATAAAAAAAAAAAAAAAAAAAAACACTTTCATACTCTGTGGAAAGAAACAGAAAATTGATCTTCCATTGCTCTTATGCCTTTGCTAGCAGTGGGATACAAGGTCTCACTGCTGCCTCAACAAAGACTGCTCAGCCTCCTTCAGCAAGCACTGCATTCCTGCAGAATACGGACGGCCTGCAGGTCTGACTGAAAGACTCTGAAAGCAATGTCTCTATAAATGCCTCCTCAATGCTGCTAATAGGGTACTTCAGCTGGTAAAAGGTCTTGGAGATTATTAAAGACTACTGAATAGTAGTTTTCCAGCTTTTTAAAATTGCTCTGTCCCCCACCTTTTTTTGTAGGGCTACCCACAGAAATACACAAATACAGTTAGAACTTTAAAGTTCTCAGGCTGCAGGGTGCAAGATATCAAAACAGGGATCTAATACCTGCTTACCTTCCCTTGCCACCATTCTGCATGGTGGAAGAAATAGGAGGGCAGAGGGGAGTATCAAGATAAATATTGCAATTATTGACTTACTAAGACTGGGAAGTAACTGCATACCTCTATTGACATCAACCTTAGCATCAGTTACTCATACTTCCTCTGCATGGTAAGTCTCCTCTATCAAGCTACACTTGGCTTCCCTATAGACCTTTCACAAGGGCAGCAGCATTAGTCATTTCATATGTATTCATCCCATTCCTGTCTCCTTTTAGAAGGTTTCCATCTGTAATCCTCCCTACACCACAGGGCAGCAGCCTAAAGAACTATTAAGTACCAAATACTGTCAATTTCCAACACCATCACTATGAAGATTTGTTTTCTGGGACTTAATAGGGCATCTTGCAGGTCAGGGCAGTGACTCTCCAGCTCTGTCTTATCCCCACAACCAAGAAGCTAGTTATTCTGGAGCCTTTTTTTTTTTTTTTTTTTTTTTTTTTTTTTTTTTGGGTGAGTAGAATATAAGAGCAATTATGCAGGCTGACGACAAAACCCATCTATTCTATCTGAGGGAGAAAAAAAAAGCCAACATATAAGAAAGAATAACAACAGAGCAAGCAAAAATAATTCTTAATTTTCTCCCAGTCTCCAATGCTTTATCTCTTCATTTTAATCCCCTCCTGAGGAGGATGTGGTTCTCTGCTTTTAGCCACTACAAACAGATGTCTCCTCCATGAACTTGCCCAGTGTGCCCGTTCATTAATGAGATCTTTTAGCACAGCTTCTGTGATAACAAATTCCACAGATCAACCGCATATTTCATGAAGAATCATCTCTGTTTGTTTGTTTTGACCTTGGCTCGATTCAATGCCTTTGAGGTTTTCTGCATTGGAAAAAGATAGCAGCTATTTTTTTCTTTCACTCTTCATGCTACTAGCGTATATCTGTCAAGTCTCCTCTCTCTTGTCTAATCTTGTTCCTTGCTTCAGCTCTTAGTCGAAAGCTGCAAATTTCTAGATTTTTATTGTTTGCACCAGCAGATAACAGAGTTACCTTCAGATAACTAACTCAAATACAGAAGGAGAGTACAGGAAACTAAACAAGAAGAATTTAATTTATACAATAAGCCACACACAAAAAGCACTCAAACTTTCAGCTTTCTTCTATATAAACATGATACAGTTTACTTACATAGGCACACAGCCACACCTGCCTTCCTCCCTCTCCTGCCTTCTGGGCTGAAGGTTCCTCCAAGCTAGTCCAGGCTTCTCAGCCTTAGTTCCAAAGCAGAGGGTCCTTCTTTTATTTGTCCGCCCTCGCTACTCTAATTTTAACACAGAGTTGCTTTATATCATTCCTTCTCTCAGTTTTCTCTCATACTCTTGGATCAAGCTCACTATCAGATGAGCCTTTCTTCAGTAAGCCCATGGTTTTAATTCTCTTCAGCACTCCATTTGCAAATAGTGGCAATTCCCTCCAAAATCAAATTTCAGAACTCTTCCAAACACATTAGTTTAACACGCTGCCTAATCCTGAAAAGTGAGGAATGCCTTTAGCACTTTTTTATCTGTAAGAAAAATCAAGAATACTTTATGCCTTGCTGAGTCTGATTTTAAGAAAAAGATGACAAGAGTACATTTATGGATCATTTTAAAGGATATAATTATATAACCACAATTAAATAATTATGAGTCATTGTGGATATGGAAAGAGTAAATCATGTTAGAGAAAATCTAGTTACTTTAAAAATGAAAACTATTATTGTATTGACTTAGAGAAATCAACAGAACTTGACATATCTAGATGTTTGAAAAACTAAAAGAAGAAAAAAAAAGATGGACTGTGATTACCATTAAGGAACAATTGTGGGGTAAGTAAGTCTCTTTTAAAAGTGATCTTCAAACTTCCATCTAATATCAAGCACTTGTGATCCAGTGTTCAAATCTGAGAGCCAATTTTCTGAAACCTGACTCTTCCCAATACTTGACCTTTAGTATGTTTGAGCACCTGCTTCCCTTGTAGCAACATAAAAACCTCAAATTACTTCAATATCTGATTTAGTCACTTGCCTTCAGGAAACTAAGGTTCCAACAAACACCTAGAAAAACAGGGAACTGGAAGGAAAGTGGAAAGGCAGCTTTCAAGAAGTGAAATCCCGTGGGGCTGTAGATTAACACCAGCAGATACTCATATTTTATTCAATGGTCTAGATAAAACTATAATAAGTCAGATCATTAAATTTGCAGCTGATACTAAAATAAGGAGAGTACTTAAGACTCAGAGGGATGTAAGAATAACCCTGACATTAATACTCATTCAATTTCCTATTTCACCTCTGATTCCATTTTGTTGAAGTAATGAGGAGCGACAAATTTCAGTAAAGATAATGCCATGGACATATACTGAGACAGAAGACTTACAACTTAAATTTTACGGAGTTAATTAATACGCAAAAAGAGATGTAGTTATAGTTGCATTAACCTTTAACATTATTAACATAGATTGCAGTAAGACGTGGTCCCTGTCCTGAAGGGATAACAGATTAGCACAGGCAAAAATAACACACAATAATGTAAAACTATCTTTGTGCCATCACAGTCCAGAGAGGACTGGTGAACCCCTCTGGACCAGTAAGTCCTTAACAAGACTCAAGAGAATCACTCTTGTCATCATCAACATCTGCGGCTCTTTTGCCTTCTCTAAAAGTGTATGTTCAGTTACAGACTACTTTAAAGTTACACACATAATTTTTGAAAGTGTAAGTTCTCATGAACAAAGAGAATACTGTTACTCCACCAGGCATTCAAACAACACCTACACCAATTGAACAGCCATTTCTATGAGAAGAGGAAAGAAAGGAAGAAAAGTCTAGAAGTAGGCCCCCGTGCCTCTCCCAAAAGAGGAGGTCTCATAAAAAGAAGGTCTCAGAATAAGGCAAGGAGAGAGGCAAGAATGCAGAAAGGTCAAAAAAGACAACCTTCAAAGAAAACTAAGGTGGATTTCCTTAGCTCTGGATCACCAAATAAATGAATAACAAAAAAATCATTTTACTTTTATAGAAAACAAGACTGTAAATGCCAAAGTTATTCTCTATTAATACTACTGTAATAACATATCAGAATACCTACCTGAAAAGCAGAATATCCCTTTTCACTGTACCAAAGAAAAGTTTGAGGAAGACTCTAAGGACCTCCCAATTTACCCTTGAACCAGTATAATCCTTTGTGCTGATGGCAGCAGGCTCTCTACATGTTCTCTGTTAAGTCCAGTTTCTTCACCTAGACTGTCTATAACACCAACTAACTGGAAGTGTCTGCTTATAGAGCCTGAGACTCAGTTTGCTATGAGTCTGAGAAATAAGAAACTTCAAGAAAAAAACAACAGCAGTGTTAGAGACAAACTGCCAAGGTCATATGACTCACCTATCTAGCAGCTTAGCAACAAAGGAAATCTGTGAAATTCTTTAACAGCAATAAGCCAATGGATCAATTCAGCATCAAGCAACATGAAGGAGATCAGTAGTAGTAAATAAAATGAAATGCTGTGACAAGAATGAGGACAGGTTATTCAATTTCTTAACAGTATAAGGTAGTGAATGAAATGCATGTCACAGAATCATAGAATGCTTAAGGTTGGAAGGGACCTCTAGAGGTCATCTAGTCCAACCCCCCTACATATGCAGGGTCACCTAGAGCACGTGGCACAGGACTGCATCCAATAATCAACAAGTCTTAAAACAATAAAACAGGGAGGGAAAGAAAGCACAAGCAGATCTTATTTTAATAGGAATTAAAATAAATTGCTGTTCCTTCTTTATTGAAACTCTATTTGTTTAGATAAACACCAACAAGAACGCTGATGTTATTCAGAGGTATTTTAGTGAAAAGTAGAACAGTATCAGAATGTAATGAAGTACTATGTAAAATTTGCAGAAACTTAAATGATTCATATAGACTACACTGAAGGAAAAAAAGAAAACAGTGAATCATACTTGTAAGTCAGCCTTCTGATTTCAGTTTAGAAAAAACAGTGTGATATGTTTGTGAAAAGCATACATTACAGTAAATGTATCAATATAAACCAAGTCAGAGGCTATATGGAAGATAAATTGCATCTAAAAGCATTGTAACATATCAACAAAGATAACAATCTGTTGGGAGTTTAATAGACAGGCTATAGTATAAGAAGAGCTGAATAAACAAGATAAAGCCTCAGTTAAATATAAACTTACCAGAAAATGAAATTGCCATGAATGCAGAGCATACTAGACATCAGCATACCTGAGTCCCTGGCACTAAGTATATATGACTGTACCATCCTTTAGTAATGATTATCTCATCACTGCACCAAATTCCACCTGCAAAAGATTTTACCTTGATTACACTTGCTGCTAAAAATCAAGGTCTGAACTCATATATGAATGCATACAAGTGATGACATTAAAAAGTCTAATACAGCAGCAATGTATCTTATATAAAACAAAAAAAAATGCATCAGAGATTTATTACTGTTTTTAACTATAGTAATAAAAGATTTCCATTAGTCTCCATTAGTGTTTGCAAATACCGACAACTGGACTTAAAGTTTTCTGTTGTCTCTCAGTTTAGTTTGCTTCAAATATGAAATATGCCTCCAAGGTTTCTCCACTAAATGGCACCCCATCTGAGTGAGCTTTTAGGAAAGCTGTAAGTATTTCTTGGCACTTCTGTTACAAGAGAATATGAGAGCATAAGTACCTACTTCACTTCTCTCACTTACTCTACACTGTAAAAAAGCACATATTGCTAAAAATAGCACAGTAGTCATTCCCTACCTCCTGTATTACAAGCAAACAGACATATTAGCAAGCAATTCCAAAACTGCTACCTTTAGTTTACCAGTCTACATTTATTCTTTTTATTTTATATCCTTGCCAGTTGTTTTAACTAGCTCCTCATCTTCACTGCGTTCATTTCCCAAGAACTTAAAGTTATATCTATGCTTTTATTCCCCTAAGTCATGGTGTGCGTCTCAATCATGTCCTGGCTACAGGCTGACAGGTACACAGGTCTGAAAGCATTTTTTGCTCTGTCAGCAAAAAATGAACCAGAGAGGGAATAGATCCTATGATTTGCAGTTACCATGCAATCTACAGATAGCCATGAAAATGCAATCATAATGTCTCAACCTTTACTTCCTTAGAAGATGAAGCCTTTCACGGAGTCTCCAAACAGCCTTCTGAATAGGGGTGACTGAAACTGTAGAAAAAGAAGATAAAAGCAGTAAAATTCCTATCTTAACTAGGAATTTTTGACTTAATACCTTCTCCTTTCCCAAGCACAGTTCTTTGGAGATTCTTGGGACTGACTGGCAAATCCCAGTCTTCCTTCTTGGACTCTCTGAATTTATATATATATATATATTTATAAACAGCAAGTTGTTTTTTTTTTTTTCTCTTTAGTCCTTCTGTGAAGGACATTGCAGTTCATATTATTTAATTCCATTAAATATCTGTCATTCCATTCTTTAAGCTTATCTTACATCCACATATCTGTCCTTACATCCAGATATCTGTCTTGCTATCTTTCAGCCTTATCAGCTAATTTTCATTTCTGCTCTCATTTGGATGAAGCTAATTAGAAAAAGTTAAATAATATTAGCCTGAAGACTGAGTTTTGAAAAGTTCTCCTATTAACACCCAGTTTTCATTTTATCAGCCGCTAAGAAGACTTGAACAGCTGTAATGATCTGTATTAGATCTAAATAAATAAATAAATACCTAGACACTACATCTGGCAGTAGCCAAAGTTGATGCTTAGGATATATATATATATATATTTAGTCTTAAACTCTATTTAGGTGAAACTAACAACTAGCAGCTTACCTGAATTGTTTTCTACTTTTCTTTAACAGAAGTGTCACAGTGACAACAATGTCCTTGTTCCTTCAAGGTTTTAGAACAGTAAAGAATGGATATCCAAAACTGAATGCATTAAAATTACTTAGCTTTGCACAGTTGTTTCCTTTTCTATATATTCAAACTCATGAACAATCCTCATTTTGCATTCATGTTCTATATCATCTGCTTAATTTAAAACTGAAACAAGGTGCTCATTTAAATTTCTAGATGGACTTTCTGCATTTATTTTTCCATTCCCTGTGCAAAGCATAACTGAGTGCAATGTTTTGCAATTTCTTAGTTGATTCTGACTATTGTCTGACTTCCTAGACAAAGTTTTATTTGTTGATCAGTTTTTTTCAATTTCGTTATTACTTACTCCTATTATATTTTTAACATGTTTATTCATCCAGTTATATATGAAATCTTTCCTGCATATCTATGTTCTCTACCTGGAACACAGACTACAAGTAGAAATTTCATCTTTGATTTATTTAAGGACACTTTGATTCTTCTTTGCACTGTTTTGGAGACATAAACTCTTTTCGAGTCTAGCTGATGTCTCTAACAAGTTTCTTTAATTTTTCAATATAAAATTAAATTGTTAATTATCAAGTCCATTCTCTAGTTTCATAACAGCAATTCTGAGCTGAAGAATGACTGTGCTATATCAATGGGGTGCTACTTAAGGACAAGCAACTGCTCTGCTCCTAAAAATGGTCTTTGGGAGGGATTATTGTTTCAAGTGTTGTACTTTAGTGCTGTTGTGGAGCAGCAAGGGCCAACTGCTCCCTAAGGGACAGAGTCTCTCGGTTCCTAAGCGGCTAAGCGTGAGAACACTGCCATAGACTGGATGGACCTACAGCATCAGATTTAGGGCGAGGTGAGGAGCACAGACTTTCCCTGAAAAGTTCCAGGAGCTGATCAGGCCCATGGGGTTCACACAGGAGCCTGGAGTTGATCAAAGGGTCAGCGCTGTGGGGAGGTCAGAGCCCGAGGCCATCAGGAGGGTTTGCAAGGTCAAAGTTCTGTGTAGCCCCAGCCCCAGCTCCACAGAGCTTGAATAGGCCTGAGCTAACAACCATCTGGGAGCTAAAGGGAATGTCACAGCTGGCAGCACAGAGACCTTGCCGGAGTCTGCCTCCTGGCCCCTGAATGAGCCAAAACAGACAGAAGCAGAGACCTTGGCAAGGTTCAGCTAAGAACCTAGATAATGAAACCGTAGATGTACAAGCGGTCCAAGGTCAAGATGGAATGTCAAACTGGAGATTAGGGGCACAATCAGGTCCAGTGATCACCAGGCAGGTCTGAGGTGTTGAGGCAGGCCCAAGGCCAGGCTGGAAAGCCAGCTCATGAGCCAGGGTGATAAGAGTCAGTCCCAGCTCATGACCATCAAATCAGTGACAAGACAGATCTGAGGTCAGGCCAGGAAGCCAGCCTGTGGCTGAGGATCTTGATCAACAGGGTCCACAGTCAGCCCAAGCACAGCTCAGGGAGGAGCTGAAGGCCCCAGGCTGAGGTCAGACAGAGCTCTTGACCCATGGGCAGGGCTGGGAGAGGTCCCAGCTGGCACTGGTCTGGGCTGTTAAAGCCTATTAAGGAACTCAGGGCTCTGACAGTACCTAATACATCACATCAACATGGATTTGGTTCTGTGCCCAAACCAACATGCTGTCCTGCAGCCTGAATACAGAGGAAAGTGATGTAGCAAACAGCCAGGTGGCTCTGCATGGAGAAGTCATCTGTCACAGCTGAAATGGAAATGGATTTAGTAAGACAGGTCAGAGACAGGCTGGATATCCCTGCCCAGTGCTCTGCAAGGCATAGCATCCTACAGTGCTTATTAGCATAGCATAGTGCACCCAGTGTCTGGAGACTGTAGTGCACCCAACTATGGGATAGGACAGCAGTACAGAGATGCTTAAAAACTTTTACAGATTCAGCTTGGGGATACTTGGCAATAGCAGAAGCATCTGGCT
Organism: Tinamus guttatus; assembly: GCF_059628265.1. Taxonomy (NCBI): domain Eukaryota; kingdom Metazoa; phylum Chordata; class Aves; order Tinamiformes; family Tinamidae; genus Tinamus; species Tinamus guttatus. The sequence continues at coordinate 5,056,252 of NW_028289037.1, forward strand.
GTAGCAGAACTTGTAAGCACCATGAAATCCCTTTGAGCTCTCTCTCCCCACTGTTTCTATGCTCTTATTTACTGAGTTCCCAGCACGGAGTTTAGAAAATTTCACTGATTTCAAACAAATTAATCTCTCAATTAATAACTATGTTCAAGCCTAGAGAAAGAAGCCTTAATTTGTTTTTTTTTTCCCTAATATTCTGATCTGTATATTTATTTGAAAAATCAGTGATCTAGAAAGCACAGTCAGAGGGAGAAAGGTGATTAGAAAAGTGATTCTGTAATATTTGTTTGCATTAACTTATATATAACTGAAACTGCTTTTACTAGGCAGTAGGAATAACAATAGATACAGTACCAGACCATAGGATTATTTTTCAGTCACAAAACATCATAATAAATGGACTAATAAATTACCTGATACTTTCCTATTTCAGCCTTTACAGAGACTTTTAAGACACTGAATAACTTAAATCTTGCTAAATGAAAGCTGAGATGAATTTGGATATATTTTCCTTAGCAGAGAGGAAGCATTATCATTTTATTTTTCCCTCTGGCCCTGTAAATGTAGAATAACAATGCAGAATATAGTGCTGTCAGTAAAAAATGAATGTTTCTCATCTTATGGCAGGAGATATTAATTTATTATTTATATGGGAACAATAACTGAAGACATTGTCAATTGCTATACACAGTATATGTGTGCATATATGGGTAGACATTTGTAAAACATGCAATACAGAATTAGACAAGTTATTCCAGGCACTTTTTCAACCAGATCATCTGAGTCAATTATGTTTCCAATGATAAGATCATGCTTTGGTTCTTCATTTCACAGTAGGATACTGAATCTGGTGAAGATACACCATGTTGAGTAAGAACAAAAGCAAGGTCTGAGATTCTAAACAACATGTGGGAGAAGTAAAACATAACCAGAATCTTTAGCAATTAAAAATCAGAATTAACTAAAGTCAAGTAACATAAAAAAAAGAAACAAACATCAAAATTGATAATTTGAGACCATCTTGCTTCTTTCATCTTTTGAAATATTGGTGGATTCTTAACTGAGCTTTGGCCTCTTGACAAATCCAGGTCCCTTGTTGTAACCTCTGAACAGAAGCATAGAACATATTCACAGTATAATCCAGAGAAGTGAGCATAAATTGCTTATAGCTGAGCTGGTGTTATACTAAATAGTTTTGATAAGTGTGTACTTTTGACAGCACAGGTTTTGGTTGTCAAATACTTAGCAGGCATGCTTGTCAAGCTGACTATTTCCTAAAGCACCTAGCATTATTTAAACTATATCGAGATCTTGCTTAGATCTACAGCAGATTTGACCAAATCTTATATTACTGTCACCTTCAGGCTGTCAATTTAGCATGTTGATGAGTTTCATCTAAATAAATTTAGCATATCTGTTTAAGTATCTAAGCTCACCGATCATCAAAAGAGAGAAAGACTGGCATTTTAAAGGCACAAGCCAGGCAAGGTTTTGTAGATTTTACAATGTACTGTAACCCATATTCAGACAGGCATCTGAGAAAGGTTAGTCAAGAGTATTCCTCTTCCTCACTTTTGACTATAGATGGAGCCTATACATAAGTTTAAAAAAATACTTCAGTTTAGATCACTAAAATTAGGTCTCAAATTCTACCTCTAGGTGGTGTTGCATATGAATGAAAGACCTAGATTACATAATCTAACCCAGTAAAATGAAAATTCCATGAAAGAAAGTGGTACAGCAAGCAAGGAGCCCATTTAGCATTCATGAGATCTCATTTTGTTCCCTTGGTTCCTTAGAGCTAAGCTATTGATAAATTTGGGGAAAAAAATAATATGTATAACCTTTTCGCTTCTGTTCTTTACACTGAGACATTTTTTATGTTTTCTTACTTTTTTTTTTCCTTGAACCAGAAAGTTAAATTCCTTGAAAAATTTTAGGATCTCATGCAAGACAGGAGACCCTCGCTAGTGGGTGGTGTTCTTGAGTCAATAGCGCAAGGAAAAAATAATGAAGGTTATATTGGAAAAGTAAATTTCAAGCTATCTTTAGTTTGAATACTACACTTTTTTTCTAGTTTCCTCTAAATCAAAATTGTGATAATGCTCTAAACTCTCTTCTTGCTTTACAAATGAATCAGTCTGAAATTGCCTTTAATTTTAAGCAGCTGCCTTTTTCATATTCACAATACATCTTATTCTATAAAGTTATATTATTTAAGACTTATTCTTAACATCAAGAGATTCAGGAACTTTGGTGATATTCATATCTAAACTTTCATATTAATCTAACACTGCTCTACTACATCACTGATAAGAGTCCCCCCCAAATATATATGTAGTACAGCTTTCCCATTTCATATTGTAGTTTTGCCTTGAGTTCAGTTTAAGCCATTGCCACTTTTTTTGTGCACAGGTATTTTTATTCCAGTATATATTTTGATGACGAATATGCATCTGCTTTTATTTTAGCTGGAAATATTAGCTGTCAGAAAAACTTCCTTTGATTAAGGTACATCTGGGTATTTTTTTCCCTTCAAAAGATAATTCTTCAAAGCTCCAATAGATGTCACTATCAAAATATAAAAGAGAGCTGGTTGTGTAATGTAATCAAAGAGCAAGGCAGCAGGCAAGCCTTACTCACTGGACTGCATCAAATCCCAGCAAGACAGCACAACTGAGGAGCTGCCAGCCAAACGATACACATCTTTTTGGTCTTTAAACCCCTACTAGATAGAAATATGCAAAAGTTTGACCGAATATGAATCTGCAACCAGACTCTACTGAGCGTCTGGGCTAATAAACACTCTCCTGCTAGCTTTTTGCTCTTTCCTGACTCAGTTTTAATGTGCAGTCAATTTTTTGTTTAGCTCCCTGCGCACATTACTGTACGCTGCGTCTTACAAGCATTGTTTTTTCTGTTGTTTTGGATCTTACCTGGAGGGAGTCTGCAAAGATGCTTTACCACATCTTTCAGAATGACCTGAAAGGACATGACAGATTTATTTGAAATAGATAAGTAAAGCTCATGAGTTAAATGTTTTCAGGAGTATTTTGCCCAATCTGGACAAAGAGTTCAACCTTGGCACTGAGAAAGCAGACACTTTTGACTTCTTGTCTAGCTTCTAAATCTTTAGGAAAAAGACATATTTTGGTGTAAATATTGAGGTCATTCAGTTATTCATTATTCTGATTTTTTTTTATGCTGTTCGGACTGGAGTAACAAAACTCTAAGTCGCTAGTGTGTCCCAGCAGCTTAATCAGCTCTTCTAGCAGTGATGTTGAGAGGACTGCACCAGCTCTACCACCTTGATGAAAACTCTTTAAAAATCCCAAACAATTGGCAACTCTTAATTCTTGGGAATACACTTGGGAAAGGAAGGCCATTTAGCTAAAAACCTACTATGAACCTGTATGTTCAATGTCATTTTGATCAAGTAGTAATACATTTCCACTGGTGCAAAAATATCTCAGAATCATAGAATAGTTGAAGTTGGAAGGGTCCTTTGCAGATCTTCTAGCCTGATCCCCTTGCTCCAGAAGGATCAGCTAGAGTAGCCTGCCTAGGGCCATGTCCTATCTGATGATCTCTTGCAAATTGCTTGTCAAACCAAGAAGGCCTTTAACACATTTGAAAGCCCTTTAACACTTTTCAGTGTATCTAGGATACTGAAAATGTACAGAAATTCAAAGACTCAACCACTCATGTAGTCATTAACAGGAGTTAACGACAAATTTGTGGCTCCCATTCTAGAGAACCTAATCTTTGTAATGCAATTATTTTTACCTAAAGTTTCTTATGCAAGCCACTGTAATATGGTATTCCACTCACATTTTAAACTTTTTTTTTTTTTTAATAGTGAATTTGGCTGAACCACAGTTTAATGAGCTTAGGATGTGAGGCAATTCAATGAGCCAAAAAAGAACAAACAGCCACACACAAAGGTCAGCACAGCTACCCAGTTCATTTCAGCCAAGAATCTAGCTTTTCTTAGAAAAACAGTGTAAGAACAGGTCCAAGCTGCTCCTTCTTTCTTACCTGCCTAAAGAAATTTTTCCAAAACCAGATTTGTGTTGGAATGACAGAAACCTCCCAGATACCTAAGTGTCAGAGCATGCCAGAGACCACTAAGTACGAGCGCATGCTACAGGTAGCAGCATTTCTTCCCTACAGAAGCATTAGAACAGGAGCACATGCTATCTAGAATCAGCTTCTAGTGAACTCAGAGAGGGGCTCTGTCATTTGATTTTTACCTGCTGGTTTGTGTCAAAGGAGGAGTTTCTCTTTTGTTTCTTATAAATCAACACTGATGTGTTACTGCCAGCGGGAACCTTGTCTGTGAGACTTTCTCTCTCAGAATCAGCTTTTGAGAGAAAAGTAGACCTCAGGTCCTCACATAGAGTGTCTAAGCAGTTGTGTGATTGTCTCTATCAATCTTGCAAAATGGGCAGCCAGAGAGCAGGTTGAAAACACAGAGCAGTTTTTTTTATAGCTATACTCTTGACTCTTAAAAACCATCTTTCATAGGTAGTCCATATCTAGGAAGATGAGGCTAGGGTCAACAGCTTAGCTGACTGTTCATTTGTGTAGTTCCCCCATAGAAGACATAAAAATGGCACAGTGACCTCTCAAAGATTCCAGTGAGAAAATGTCAGACCAGTGGCCTCCAATATAGGCAGATTGATAATGTACAGCAAAATCATAAATGGCATTTTATTGATCAGATCTTCTAAAACAGTACAGAATTTTACCTAGTCTATCACTCCATCTGTGCTACAGGGATAAAAAGAATAAAATGTAAAGTAAGCAGTCAACACTGAAAAGTCTTTCACTGAAAAGGTGAAAAAGAGAAGGTTGAGAAGACTTCCAAAACATAGTTAAAAATTAACATATTTTCTCCAAACAAGCACATAAGACACAGAAAGCTTGAAAGGAGAATATATTTCCATATACATTTACCTTGCTCCTCTCTAATCAGAAACTATGCCCAGTAGGTACAAAAAAGCAAGACAAAAGCCACATTATTATTTTACACCTTTATCACTTCCATGTTAGCTGCATGGGTAGTCATTTAGACCTAGAGTTTATAAATTGCCCAGAAATTACCTGGGTTAAAATTACCCAGAAATATTAGATAGTATTCAAGAAATCTGTATATGTCTTCTGGAAAATAAGGAAAAGTATCGTATATAACCTTTACCTGTGAATTTAGACATAAAACTCTACACTGGTGTATCTATTCATCCACACCTCAGATATGGACCAACTACAGACTTTTTAACCAGACACAGTGAAGAACTCAAACACTAATAATTCTGTTGCTCTGAGACCTCCTTAACAGGAAAATGGGTCCAACAGTTGAGTATTTTCCACAGATTATATTTAGACTTCCACAGGACTACATTTTCCATAAGTTCCAGAAAATCTTCCAGAAAAAACAAAAACATCCCAGTGCACATTTTTGGCCATTTTCACTGAGCTCAGATTGTGGAACTGAATTTGAAATATTACATTCCTTTTCATTAATATCAATAATTCAGGGTCAATATTTGCTAACTCCTATTAATGGTTATCCTAGCATTACTTCTCTTTTACCATATATTTAGACTGCAAGACAGATCTGATAGTTGACAGATGGGTGACAGATCATCGGTGTATGATGAAAGTTAACTTTTTCATAGCTGCTACTATATGTTACACTGACTATATTTATTATTTGTGAAACAACATCTAAAGGAAATATTCTTTGAACTTTTGTTCTTTCTGAAAAAAAAAAATGAAATACATTTAAAAGAATATTGTACCTCTGCATCTATCAGACACAAGTGACTTCTGTTAATGAACCCTAAGTGTTATATGCCACCCTGTATATCCATCCTGAAAAATGACAGAAATGAGAAATGTATTAATAACACATTTTAGTGGTCACCTGCTGCAATGGCCAGGGCTACTTCTAGCCTATTATCTTGCAAAAGAATCTTATAGGACCCTAAAGACATGCATTTCAGGCACATCAAATCTCTCAAACCTATAGGTAGAAAAATCCTCGATGTGCATTTGAAGGCCCACTTAGGCAAAGCACAATGTCATGGAGAACTTCCTGAAAAGAAGAAAGAAAAAAAAATGTAGAAACCACATGAGTAATCTGTTCAGACATAATGCTCTGGCCCAAGTTTGAAAAGTAGGTTGACATCAGATAACCTGATGCTGATGAAAAAAAAGAGCCATGGTATATGCAGTGCTTGTCCTTCCTTGGGGCACCTCTTTTCTATATTACCTGTTCTTTTTAACTTCTGTGTTTGAGTGACAGGGAGAGGGAGTTTGTGCTATTCACATCTGTGCCTGATAGGCTTGAAACTCCCTCCCTGATGCCAGGGCCTGCGGCAGTCTGTGCTTCTCCTTCCCCCTACAACAGAGCTGCAAAAGCCCAAATCTCTTTCTCCACCTGGAGACTCTAGGGGAGCAGAGATTGAGCACCTCAGCCTCCTTTGGCTGCGTGATGGGATGCAACACCCATCTCACTCAATGCTCAAACGCCTCCCACCCACATTCAGAATTGAGCTATTTTTCTTGTAACTTCTTAACAGCTTGTGATTCCTCAGGGAAAATACTGTAAGCTGCTATAAAGAGCTCAAAGAGGAAGCCATGAGCAGTGTGCAGTATGTTTCCATGGTCCTATAACACTCCGGGCTGTGCTAACTAAAACTGAATGCTGCCAGAGGGGTTTCTTACAAGGAGAAAACTTCAGGGAAAAAAAATATACATATATAGAGCAATAGTTCTCCTTCTGGAGCACAAACTGATGTTCCTTCACTCAAAACAACATTTATGCACATAATATATTATCAGTATATATCTTATGGTCAGTAGTCTGTTTTCTCCCATATGAATGCTTAAGAGTGGGAAGGACAGAAAAGAGTGATAGACCTTCCCAGCAAGACAGCTGAGCATCACGTTCTTGTTCTCTATGGGTGACTTTGATCGTGAGGAAGGGGACTGCATGAAATCTCTTAATTAATTAAATCATTAGAGAAATACTAGTGCAAAATGTGCAAAATGTGTCCAGTTTGTGCTAGCCATCTGAGGGCTGAACTTCACCTTGTAAAAGAAGGACATTAAATCTATTCTAACATTGATGCTATAGGTCCCAGATGATATTTTCTGCCTAAACAGTGGTGTCTATGTTAGAAACATCAGAGGTGTGAGGGGAGTTCTAGATTTTCCTATGAATAATAGACAAATTGCTGCCAAAGAAAAAAAAAATCTCCAAGTACTTTTCTCAGTAGCCATGAAGGGATGAATACACTACTCCTCTTTTACAACTTGTATTTCACAGAAAATAGGTCATAATAATAATAATAAAAAAAAACTCACGACAAAACGTAGTCTGAGATCCAATGCTATAAGAACCTCAGAAACATCACGTACATTTCTCCCACCATTCCCTGATCCTGTATCATCAGATTGTGGTGGTGGATATGGATCTGCATGAGGACTTGAGGTTTTCCAGAAATCAGCACATTGGTAAATACCTACAGTGCTACAATGTTTAATGCCTTACTCTTCCTTGAAGCATTTTCTTGCCCTGTGAGTAAAAGAAGATCAAAAATAAAATCTGTTCTTTCAAAGTGATTAAAGATAAGGAGTCCATCATGAGTCATGAGTGGGGAGAAGGCAAAGGGCTGCTAGAAGTGAAATCACAAAGGCTACTACATTAGGTAAGGAGTAATGCCATTATCTCCAAATAAAAGGCTCATGACCTCAGTGCAGACAGACATCAGCAAAAGACATGATCACATGGAGGCAGTTAATAGGCTATTCTTGGATCTAAAAAATGTAGTTTTAACTGTCTTCATATAATATTATTCTTTCCTGGCAAACATTTCTATTATTGTAATTTATGTGCTGATAAAGTACTTGCATTCAGGGTTTATGGAAAAAGCTAAATGTCAGTCGCATGACAATTTCCAAGGGGTTTGAAATGTTCCATGATTTTCTTTTTTCTTTTAATCTTTTTTTAATCAAACATAACTGCTGTTTGGCTGCCTGTCTCTGTTGCACTAAAATCATAAGGTTAGAAAATGGTGTGTAAAAAATGCTATAGTACATCCTGAGTCAGAGATGGATAGTGACAGCTAAAGTGGAGTGCCTGAAGGGACAAAAAGTAACTAGAAGGAATTCATATAAAAGAAACAGGAAAGGGATTAGAAGCTGGGGAAATACAGTACTATTTTACTGGAATGGATATAGAAAGTGAATCATTAGAGGAAACCAGGCAGACATACGAAATAAATAAATAAATACCACATTTAAAATGTACAAGAGATATATTGTATATTTGGAATACTAGAAATGCATAATATTGATGGATAGGATTGATAAAGAAAGTGGTCACCTTTAGATTATTATGGTTGGGATAGCGCGATAACTATAAAAATATTAAATTCTTTGTGGACACACAATGCACCCTTATGTGCTTCCACAAAAAAAACTACATCAAGCAGGAGAGGTTGTCCTGCAGAAATAAACAAACACAAAAGGAGGAGAGAGGCGCACAGAAAAAATGTGAAGAAAGTAAGGACTAAAGGAGGAAGCATTAGAAATATTGCAAGGGTCTGGGGGAAGACGATTCATTTTGTATTACATTTCTTTGCCAAACCATAAACACAAGGACACTCAGCAGTTCATATTTACTCAATGTTTCCACATTTTTCTGCTGTTTTCCATAGGTGGGGCAAAAATGACAAAGACTGAGCCAAGTTTTCCATTGGCCCTCGTGTTAATATGGAAGTGCTACTTCAATATATGAGATATCTTATATTTATTTTACCTGGTGATTTGTATCTGAGTTTCAGACTCATGGTTTTTAACACTTGCTTCCTCTGTAGAAACACAAAATACTGAAGTCCACAGTACCTTTCTTATTTGCGTGGAACATAAATGCTAGGAGTCACAAGTAACATAACATACTATGATTTAGATTCTTTCCTGAGGTGCTGAGGTTCACCTAAGGTAGGGGCCCTCCAAGTGCCTGTTCTGTTGCCCAGTTTATATTAATCCCAATCTAAACAGACCAAACACCAGCAAGCAACCAGGAAACCCAGCAAAACACTGCCTCATGGCCATTATACATTCCCTGGCTGCAGACAAGGGATTTATTGACAAAGGAGAGACTGGCAATATTTTTTCCTGCAGTATTAGCAAAACCAAGGGCTTAAAATCAGGAGCAAACCCTTGTGTAATCAGCAAGTGGTTTAAAAAGCAAAATATGCTAAAGTAGTACTATTACATTCCTATTAGTTGCCTCTCAGATTTTTGGCTATTCTATGATTTACACTTTCAGTGGTTAGAAGCACGTTATTAATGAAAGCAAATAAATTCAACAAAAATAAATAAACAAAGAGCAGCAGTCACAGGGTTCCAGGAGCCACAATTCTAAGACACAATGTTCATAATCTCATAGACCTGAGAGAAAAGTGGAAACATGAAAGACAAAAGAAAGGGCCCTTGGCCCTTGCTATCTGGTATATAGCTTACAGCGTTACCTTTCTCTGCCATTGTTTAACCATCAAAAGGCTCTGAATTTAATATAAAGAACAGTCCACTTACAGGAACAATTAAAGGTGCAATTGTGCTACTTTTAATTAGGGCACTATACCAAAGTGAGAGGTGCAGGACCCATTGCATGACTGTTGTTTACGTGCATGGAACTTCCTGATCCTCTGAAGCCAAAGGCAAAATTTTCAGTGGCTTGGACAGTGCAGGATCAGATCTCAAGTGAACACAGGGTTCAGCTGCTCCCTTCTTCTTTCGCAGCAACTTAACTTTGTTGTGAACACAGCCCAGGAAAGTCTATATATGGAGATGTGACATTACAACAGCAGGAATGTGTACGGGAAGTCACTTTTGTAACACTTGCTTAAAAAAACGTTCTCTTTTTCCCCATGGTATGCCACTGGGGAGTTTAATGACGAACAAAACCAAACGGAAGTCTTAAGCAATACCACAAATAGTACAAAAGTGATTTAGAAGGTTTCCTCCTTGGACATACAAGGCTAGGGGTTTAGCCTGCAGAATATTTCTTTTCCTGGAGACCTGAAGAGGTGTTTCCCTAAAGAAAAACAGTTACTTATACAAAATCGATTAACTATGCAGTAATATTTTGTTCAGTAATACCCTCACATAATTCACCTGATTTCACTTGATCCCATACAATTGAAAACACACAGCATGGGCAAACACCAAGAAGATAAAAAAAGTGAGGGGAGGAGGGCGGATTACCAAAATGTCACTAATATATCCTACCAATAATCAATGTTTGATGTCAGCCTTTAATTCATTCATTCGACTATTTACAATATATTAACTATATATAAATTGGACATCTAGCCTCCAGAGACTCTTTATTCACAACCAGAAACATTTGACGTGATAGTTTAACCCTATATAGTAGCTATAAACAGTATGAACTGGAATCAGTACAGTCTTAGGCTGCAAAATATTGAAATACCTTTTTAAAAAATCTAAAGAAATATGTTGACATGAATATATATACTTGACACATATAGCTACTTGCAGAATGCTACAGTCAAGGATGTTTCTCTGAGCCTGTCCATTAAACTCCTCCTTATCTGGGAAGTCAGAGCCCATCTTCCAGGCCTGAACAAAAGGTCTGCCAGTACATACCCAAAGGCTGCTAATGTGAAATTCAGGAGCTGGGGACCAGAGCTGCTGGGCATGAGGCCACTCTAGTGTGACTGTTCAAGACGTCATCCAGAAGAATCCAGAAGAAGTGTGAAATGTGAGGAACACTGCCCTCCTCTCCTACCTCAGAACAATATGTACATGATGGCTACAGCCCTTGGTAAGCAGAAATTTGGGTTCAACACCTCAGAAAAAAAGTGAAAGTCTTGTGGATGTCTGCTTAACAACAGGGCTGTCTTCTTCAGCCACTTTTCAGAAGATGCGATTGTAAGAACATTGTATAAGGGACACTCCTGTCAGAACATGTTAGATGATCCCAGCAACAGCACTCTCTGCATACTTGAAACAGAGAAATGCTTTATTCTGGATTCCAATCAAGCTGAGAAATGAGACACTTTAAAGCTAGGCCAGTAAGGTTTCTATCATATGTTCTCTGACAGAGAGGCTGACATAGGCTCTCTGACAGAGTAGGCTGCAGCATGGATATTTTCAGATTGCACTCTCTGCCTGCATATGCATTTTCCTATTTCATTGAGTAAAAATGGCCTCATATGAGTACAACTATTTTCCTTGGAATGATATCTTAGTTAAATTACGGTGCTTTTTATATGTGTCACTAGCTTCTCTATTTTTAATGTATTTGTAGGCCACTGATAGGGACTTATTTGCACTTACTTTCACATTCTTTTCATTATCTCATGTGCAAAAAATGACGTTTATTATGATGTTCATTTTAATGGATCATAAGGTCATATAGATTTTAATTATTGCCCTTCCAAGATGTCGGATTTTTAAATACATATTTTGAGTGCATACAATGTATTTGACAACACAGATAGCTGAGGGTCTACTGCAGGAAGCAGTAGAAAGATATATACAGTTTTACCTGAGTTGATCAACTGAAAGCTAGAAAACACTAATGTATTCAATCATTCTTCTCATGGCTATTTGAAGGATTTATTTTGATAAGAAAAAAGCCTTTTTATATAACTATTCATTGCAATTCTCAGTCACAATGTTAAACTGACCTAATCACATTCCTGTAAGGTTGATGCCCCTGTTACAAATTTAGAAAGTACATTTGCAGTAATTCATGAGGTCACCTAAAAAAAAGTGTGGATTGTGTTCTACTTGTGGAATCAGAATCAATCATTATATTAAATATACTGTAATAGCTTTGTGAAAAAAATAAAGACCACTTTGATAATGGTGGTCAGTATCTCTACACCTCCATTCCGCAGATTTGGCAAACGCAAGCAAAAAGGTAAGTTTGGGTCAGAACCATGAATATAACAGAAATTCCACATCTGTGTCTAGTCACTATATGATATTTCCACTGTGGGAGCCAGAGATAGATACCTGGATTTATTAATTTCTTAAAAAGACATTAGAAACCTACCATGACTGAACTAAAATTCTAAACAAATATTTAAAAATAATCATTTTTATAACATTTTCATGGGATTGTTTTTCATCTTCTCATTAAGCAAGGTGAAAAATATACCAAAGTAAACCCTATATTTAAACATGCCTCCAGTTAAGTAAGGTGTGACCTGTACTTTGTGTCCCAAGACTACTTCTAATCAAACTAAATCCTGCTTTTTCAGTTAAATATTTTTAGTTCTTTGAGCATAATCCAAAGTGATAGGCACAGGCCATTTGATCCACAAATGGAGTAAATTAAAATGTGGATTTTGAAAAAAGAATCTATATAAAACTGATGCTATCACTGGAAACGAGAGTGATTTTATTTATATAACTACATAGTATTTCTGACGATTTGTTGGAAACATTCAATTATGTAGATATTGGCACCTGTTACAGCTAAAGAATGAAAATACAACTTAATTAAAAATAGGCTATCTGCCTACATCTGAGATCTCTGTTAGCATGTCATTAATATCTTAAAGGAAAATGGAAAAAAAAAAAAAAGGCCTCATATTTTAATCCAGGTATTATTACTAGTTCGAGGCATGCAAGACAGCCTACATTTTTTAGCTACTTGACTTTAAGCACTCTTAAATATCTTGGAGCCAAGTAAAAGTTGGAAAAGCGTGAGGAAAGAAAAATAACCTAGCTCCAGTATTTTTGCCAGCCCTGCTGTTTGGAGACTCCCTTTACCATTTGTATTTAATTTTCCTATCTCAATAGAAACCATCTTTCCTGCAGCTTCTGAAAGACAAGACGTGCATCTCCCCTGAGATCACCTCGGCAGGAAATTACTAAAAATTAAGGGCCCAGTCTTGCAAATATTTTGTCACGTGAGTAACATTAGTGAATGGGATGCTCATGTGTGTAAGTGCTGGCGCGATCAGTATCTGAAGTTGGCAACAGCAGGTATACCCCTGAAATAACTCAATCTAAACTGCAAGCCTACATTATACAATACATATATCAGCAAAAGTTATTGAAGATGTTTCAACTCATACTAGCTTGAGTTATTTTATCATGCTGTTTTTAATCATTTTGTTGTTACTCATGCTTATGTAGCTGTATGTTATGAACACACGATTGAGTATGACACTGAGATTCTAATGTAATTCAATCATTACGGAAAAACTGACATTCACATATTTTTACATTTAATCTAGATAGGGCTTTATACCAGGCTGCAACAAAGATGATTCTAATTATTTCTATCATGAAGAATACTTTTCGCATATGGTTAAATATTAATAAAATGACTGCAAAAATGCTATCATTTTACATGGTTTCTAAGATTTTGTGATCCCTTGAACATCAAAAAAAATGTGAAGGCATGGGGAAAGAACTACAAGAACCTTTTCTTTAATGAGATAAGAAATTAAATATTTCTAAAAATCAAATCAAAACAGATGCCTATTCTAATGAATCTCTCAAGCCTTCACACAAAATCACAGCCCCCTCCTATCATATGTGAAATGATTGCAATTCAGTTAGAGGAATAGCTGATTAATTGCAAGGAACTTTGAAGAGTGTTCCAGAGTGCCCTTTCCATAATCAGTGATGTGAGATCTGCTCTCTCAGTTGTGTTTCTCTGTGCACGAAGTGCTCCGCTTCAGAGTTTGTGTTACCCAGAATGCAGCGCAGAGGGAAAACAGAACCTACAACACAAAATCGAAAGCGAGAAGCATTACTAAGAATAATAAACTGCTGGTAATCTGTAAGTATAATAAGTAAATGAAAGAAACAGAAGTGTTAAAGGTAAAAATTCTAGGCATAATGATAAATTCACTTTCGGAATTAATACTTTTTTATTGTCCTTTATTGTATAATATCTTGTAGGAATTCATTTCAATGCAAAGTCTGCCTGGCTTGCCCTATTCTGTAATTGAGTTTGTATTTGGAGTACCTGTCAAGATATCAGACGATAGGTGAGCTATAACACCATCTGTGATAGAAGTAAGGTGCAAAACCTTTAATTGTATTTTGGCAAATGGTCTGAAGAATACTGACATTGAAATTTCCGTAGCAGTGCATAAATGCCCAGAGTATCCTTAAATATAAGCTTGGGCAAATTAAGTAATTAGATATTCTAGCTGTAGTGTAATATATCAGTGCTTATTTCACAGCCTGTTAGTTATGATGAGACATAAACTACATCTGAAATAAATTAAGTGTATAATATTATTTATCTTTTTCTTTTTTCTTTTTTTTTTTCCAATTAATTTTATCAAGAGATCTATTGACAATATTTTTCCTTAGTTTCTGCTTTGGGATGACTAGGAATATTACAAGAGTGAGTATTAGAAGGGTGAATTCAGCTAATACCTTTTCCAAAAGCTAGTAAAAATGTAGGACAGGCTGAGCACTTGTGTGTGTGCATGTGCATGTGTGTGAAATGTTTTATTTAAAAAAAAGTGCTATTTGTCCTTTGCACCAGGGGAAAAAAAAAAAAGAAGTCTTAATTTAAAAATATGCAGAAATGCATCAGTTTTTATAGGTTACATAAATAAGCAAAATATTTTACTGATAATTAGCCAAAACATTCCATCTTTACTAAAAGGTATTTTGCTCAAGCGATTTTTGTTTTAATTAACAGGGAAAATTTAAAAGGAATATGTGAGTCAAGGTGTTCACCTTTTTTCAGGTTAACCTGCAATCAAAAGTATTGACTGGGAGAGATATAATTTTAACATTTATATCATTTAGCATTCCAATTTTAACCATGCATGGCTCAAAAATTCACTTCTATCCTCATTTGCACAGTCACTCATCAAATTATATTAGATCTGAATGTCCAATATAAATAATAAATGATGATTTTTAGCACCTAAAATACACTAATTCTCCACACAGTGAAGGCAGCTCAGGCCTAATATCTCTCTGCATTACAGCCTGTTTGGGACAGGGACAGCCTTTACATACTCTGTACGGTACATAGGAACATGACATGGAAGGAAAGCACAGTTATAATGCAAAAGACTATGTAAAGCAGTAATAACAGTAATATTAATAATAAACAGTAAGCACAATTCCAAAGCAAATTAAAATGAAATCCCAGTTCAGGTTTTACCCAAGCTAATTGCCTTCAAATATTGTCATTAATGTGTTTAGTTCCATATTGTCATTAAAGAGTTTAATTCCACTTCTAAGGGTAGGTTGTCTGTTGTTTAAAACACTATCATTACTTTTCCTGACACTGTTGGTGCTGTGTTGCAGTCTTATTTGTAAGAAACCCTCTGAAAATTCTCTCCAAAAGACCTGTTTATAAGAACTTCAGACCCTAAGGTATGAAAGATTTAACTTTTTTTTTTTATTATTTTTCCTCGCTTTATCACAAACATCTTGTAAAATGAGTAAGTCACTGTGTAGTTCTATGTTATAGCCGTGGAACAGAATGACTCCCTTATTTCTGCAGTGCTGCGAGCACATGCTCCCTGTGTTTTGTGAGATGCTCTATGTCTACACTAAGAAAAACAGCTAGAAATAACTAGCTGCATTTCTGGTTTGGCTGTGGTACGAGTGGGTTGTGCATGAATCGTGACATATATATAAAATGCTCTAATCGTGGAAAAGAAATTGTTGTGCTATCACCAGCCACAGATCTCTTCCACTTGTGATAATTAGTACTTCTCTGACAAGCTACTAAACTCCTTCCATTCCTTACCTTAGAAAGATCACTTCTATTTCTGGAAGATGCATTAAATATAGAAGTATTTCATTTTCAGAAGAAGCATGTTTAAGCACATTAAATGACTGAGGTGCAGGGCATTTGCAGGGGATTAATGATGGCTGGGAGATGATGATCACCTGAAGAAGCACAGCCATGGGCCATTAAGCCCCAGGAAATGTCCTCAGCTAAGGATGGTTATTGCTATTATAGAGTGAAAATGAAAAAAACATCCCTGGTGAATTTTTCTTTTTCAAATGGAGTAGTGAAGTTTCTTCTTTCTTAATTAAATTTCTTATTGTGAATTTCTTAAAGCATGCAATCAATGCTTCTGGAGGCGTACATCAAATTACAGTTATTATATCTAGAATGAAAAACCACATACTGCACATTGTGGATCTGTGGAACTAGTTTGGCTTCGTGATTCTGTAAAAGTATTGATTCACTGCCTATCAATGTCAGGACTGCCAGTACTCAATGGAAAATAACGTATTCATGAAACAATAATGCTGCAAGGTTTAAGGAAAAGAATAAAGACATCAGGGAAAAATATTAAGGGGCCACATCCTCCCTTGCATGACAGCAATTCTGGCCTGCTCAGCAGCTCAAATGCTGACCTATAGCAAGCAAAGCCAGATGCAAAGGGCTACCAAGCAGAAACTGCTGCGTAGGTTGGAGTTTGGGTCCTTCTGATTGCCGCTATATATTTTGGAGTTACAAGTCTTGGCTCGTCTGAACGAATGGTGTAATCAGGGGTTGTCACTAATGGAAAGCCGAGCACGCTGGGGTTTTGAGCAGATGATAATGTGGGCAGCAGGACACAGCAAAAGAACTTTCCACCAGGTGACCTGAACTATATCTGACCGGTATTTTTTAATGCCTTTGAGGAAACACATTTCCTCAACCCTATGTGCAGATATATTTCATTTTCTGTTGAACCCTCTGGCACCCTAACGGCTTTTTTTTTTTTTTTTTTTCCCCTCAGCAGTTTCTAAATGATTCTCACAGAAATTCATTCCTTCTCATACTGTCCAAACCTGCTAATATTTGCTCCTTGACAAAAATATTCAAGTATCAATTTCCCAATTCAGCCAGTGGTGTTTGAAATGAGTAAAATGATAGAATTAAATAGCGTACTTCTTCTGTTCTTATAGTGGGAAAAGTTTCCCTACAGACATCATACCTTAATAGCAATAATTCCACTTTCATTTTCAACAGTGGACATATATGGATCTGTTAAGCCTGAAAGGAGTTTTCACAATGATATATGCAGCAAAGTCAGACTTATAATTCAAACTTTTTGCCACTCTAATATAAGCACTTATTACCTTTATCTGTTCATCTAACTACAGATTAATTATGTATCTTCCCTTAGACTGCTGGAAGAGGACAGTATCTTTCAAATATTAACATTACTCCTTTTCATGCAGTTTTTTTTTCTCTTTCCATAAAGTCTTTTACTCCTTCCTTCTCTAAATAAGCCTGCAGAAATGTAAAGAAAACTATTCACAGAAATAAATTTATTTCAGCTAACTAAATGACTGCAGGACTGAGCCTGCTCTTCTTAGGAAATCTCCAGTGGAGCGATTTAAGTTTATTAGGCTGTAACTACTTTAAAATAATTAGCTAAATTCAGGCACCCACTTCTGTGATTAACTTTGTTGTTTTTCTGCTCTTTTTCTCTAATGCTCTAAAGGCTTTTGCATATCCGAGTAGCCTTAAAATGGTGTCCTGTCTCCTCTTGGGAGATTGTATGTGGATAGAATAGCATGACTTTAGACATTGGTCTAGAAATTTCAGGCAAATATCCCAAGTTAGCTCAAGAGAGTCTTGAGCCAGATAACCTCAGGTCCCTTCCAACCTAAATTGTTTTGTGATTCTCTGGAAGTTCTCACATTCCGTACAGACGTGTCGACTCCACATGATGCTGCAGAGGCAGTCTGTGTCTGTGCAACAAATGGCTAAGAATCTGCTAACCCAGAACATGCATGGGCATATTTAATATCTCCTAATTCTGGAAAGGGTTTAGGAAAATGAGCACTTCCGCATACTCAGTTGGATTGATAACACACATCACAAAACTGAGCTGGTATTGAAAAACATGGTAAACAAAAGGCCTCCTCAACTTGATTAATTGAACTTGTGAGATAAACAAAATGGCTCTAATATCTCATTTTATACTGTCTATACTAAGGCCAGAGTAACTTTTAGACTTTATTTTAGACAACTGGCCTGAGTAATATCATTGTTCCTTTTTTAATAAAGATGAGAAGCATTAACTGATATAATAGTTAATAACAAATACTAATGCCAATAACAAAATACTTGAAGAAATCACTCCAGATTTTGAAAATACCTAAACTGTCCACCTTTCACCAATCATTGTTTTTGCACTTTTCCATACAAGACTTTTGCACTTTTCCATACAAGACAGCTTAAGGTATTGAACTACCCACAAAAGATAGAAAAGATGGCTCAGAAGTGGGGAAAGAGGTCTGCTACTGCTGTTATGGCATAATGTGGGCAACATGCATCTGTCTTCATTCTCAGTGCAGAGTTTTCAGGTGGGAAGTTTGAGGCTAATAGAGAAATAACCATGGTATGTACAAGCAGATTCAGAAATGAATTATCTTGTAGAGTGAGCAAAACATGAATTTTTCACTAGTAGAAAAGCTGCAATAGCAAACCTTGGAAACTGAAACCAGCAAAGAATAATATTCCTTGCCTGTGTGATGCTATCCACATACTTGGAAAAATATGGAAGTATACCTGGAATTTTATGGAAAATAAAGTGTGAAGCTGATTTTTTATTGGGAACTGTGGTTAGAAGGCAATAGGGACAACTATAATAGTACCGCCTTCTCGACACTTGTGCAACATTTCTGTAAAAGTAGCAGGATGCCTGGAAATAACCCCCAGGGTTCATCACACACATTCACACCATTGGAGTAGCACATAACTAACAGATTTAACATGTCCCAGACACAGAGCAAGGTGAGTATTAATCGACTATGGCACACAGATGATTTGAGCTAAGTATCTTCAACCCCCGGAGAAGTATATCAATAGTTCACTCATGGACTGCTTTTTTGATGGTATGATATACCTCATTAGTTTCACACACCATTCTTAGCAGACAGTGAGAAAATAACAGGGAAGTCATATAAGCATCCCTTCTCTGTTCTGCTAAATGTGTCTCTCATCACAGCACCAGTTTGACTCTGACGTTCCTAGCACTGCACTCAAGCTAGAGAGTCATGTCCCTCAGTGAAATGCATGGGGATTTTTACCCAGGCATAGCTACTGATGATGTATTTGGACCTATGCACATGGTTTATGTGCATCTTGCTTAGTATCTTTGCATCGCATCCTGCAAGCAGGAGAAACAGCTGTCAGTTGTGCTGTGAACAGGAAGTCCAAAGTTGTACTAATCACTGCTAATTCTTCTTTTGCATTGAGCTAATCTAAGCTGCAACTGGCATCAAGATTATACTCACTCACATACACTGAAGACAATAAAGAGTGTTCTTGTGTGAACATTATCTTAAAATATTGTATTGAAATATTTCAGGATAATCCCTGTAGTAAGTTAACCAAATTGATCTCTAAATTCCTAAATCAACCTAAAACCTTTGGTCTTTTCAAATTGTTTCCTAAAGCAGAATCCTGTTAAATAGAAGTCTTCTTACATGTTTAAAGAACATTTTTAAATAATTTCTGCACCAAGTATATGCTTCACTATGTTCCAAATACATCCTAAGAATTTTTTTTTCTGCAATTTTAAACTGCCAATCATTTTAGTGTAAACATCTGAGAAAACAAAAAAGCTTTTTTGTTATATTTCATATATTTGTTATATATTTATATATTTGTTATATTTAGATATTTTAATATAGACATATAACTCTAAGAGCATGGGCTTTGAAAGCAGGACTGTCATCAATCCTGTACACTCCAGTGACTTCTACCAACACCTACACATTTTTAAATTTTTAAAGCATCACTAAGTCCCTGGAATCACTACGTAAACTCTAGATCATGCTCTGACTCCCTCTCCAGCTGCTGCTATCTCAGCATCCTCCCCTATACCTATTTTCTAGGGAACAAGAGAGATGAGTGGCAGCAGAGTCACATGTCCTCCTGTTGGTCCAATACTACTTAAATTCACCACACAATACTGGTAAAAGGGTGTTTTGCAAAGATGAAAAGCAATGAGCCCCTGCTTTTTTATGGTTTTAATAATACAGTACTGGAAAGTTCAAAAAGCAACAGCTTTAGAGCTTAATTCTGAATTCCAGTTTTTTGTTTGGAAATAGCTTTCAACTTTTCAGCTTTAATTTTTCACTCAAATTCAAGAAGCAACAGTTATAGGAATTTTCTCAACTATGATATTTTAAGTTAACAATTAAAAACAAAGCTTTCCTAGAAGTTATGACAAAACTCTTAGAAATATGCCAGTCTGTAAACATACCCATTTAGTATGTTGCAGGATAACAAACGAAGTATGATTGAAAGAGTTATTAATAGCTGTTCATTACAGAAATGAAATATTTGAGATAGTCCTGTCTCAGTTTGGTTAAAGCTGTCACATTCATTTTCTTAAATATTTAAACAGGAAATGTACCCATTGAGATGAAACATCTCGTTTTCTTTTATGCCTGTCAGCAGCTGTAGCATAATTGCATACACTGCATCACTTATAACTCAAATACAAGTTAGAGGGTAAAACAGACATCTGAAAAGAGCTATACCACTTTATAAGATATTATCTAAATTACATGTAAAGAATAGTTTATCCTCCCTTATTTAAGAAATATGAAGCGCATTTTAGTTTAATCAATAGTTTACTGCAGAGATCTTACATATAATCAAATTTAAATTGTTCTCTTAGGCTTAAAGAATTGAATGCTTTTAAATGCAATACCCTGTATAAGAAGGACTGGACATGTATATTGCCAAGCTAAGAGTAAAAGTATTGCTTTTTTACAGTCACAGGTTAAGAAGAGTTTAGGTACCCTACCACTTAATCCTTTTGCGACGAAGTAAATTTTTACTTAACAGATTGGGTAAATTCAGTTATGCAGGAGGGAACTGTTCTTTATTCCTATGTCTTTGCATCTAATACAGGAAAACTACAGGTATAACAATGATGCTTGCAATTTGAACACATAAGAAAACCTGATTAACACAAAATTTCAGAATTTGGACTGGATATTACCTAGAAGTGTAATATTTACCTAATAAGCATCTACAGAAATAACAGAATCCCTTCATTATTTTTATGCCACTTTAATATAACATTACCCTGACGTTACAGGAAGAACGTTAGATAAGACAACAACTAATCTCTCCATCTCTAGCAGACAAAAAATTGTTGCATGTTTCTACAGAGATGGTTTCATTGCCAAATGTGCTTTTATGCCTAACCACCCTCAATGGGTGATTAACAGAATTGAGAGACGTTTCTTAAGAGGGAAAGCTTTGACAAAGGTGGTATATTAAATAGCCTCTTGAGAAAAAGTTGAATAGCTATAAGCTCCAAAATTGAATATTTCTGTTGCGTTGAAAAAAAAAAAAAAAGAAAAAGAAAAAGAAAAAGAAAAAGAAAAAGAAAAAGAAAAAGAAAAAGAAAAAGAAAAAGAAAAAGAAAAAGAAAAAGAAAAAGAAAAAGAAAAAGAAAAAAACCCACCTCCTATAAACCCCAGACATTAGATCACTGACAGGAAAATTTTGCTTCAGATGTCTAAAAGAAGTGATGAGAAAAAGCTGGCTACTGTAACTAATGGCAAGAAAGAAAGAATGTGCAGATAGGGGTAAAGCAGTCGAATGACAAGCAGAAGGGATTTCCAGCCCAGTGAACAAACACCGCAAAAACATTCAAGAAAGATTGAGGGAGATCAAGGCTAAAAGTCATTTGAGACAAAGATGCTCTTAAAGCCAATATGCTGTAAGGAGAAAGTAATTCTTTCATTGAAAAGTGGAGAACATAGAATACTGTTCTCAGAAAAAAAAAAAAGTAACAAAGGAAAAAGAAGCAACTTCTGAGCAAAGGAAATGTATTAATATTCACTGATACCTTAAGGAAAAATCTTGCCATACATGTCCAAGTTTAAGATAGACAGAACACACCCATCCTGCTGGCCAAACGCCTTTGGAGGCCAAAAGCAGTAAACTGTGGCTGTTTTTAAGTTCCAAGGAAGAAAAAATGTGCTGAGGTCAGTTCAGCCCTGTGTCCAGCGCTATACATGGAAAAGTAGATCTCCTTCTGGCTATTAGTGTCTCTCTCTCTTGCCTGCTTGCAACATAACTCTCAGCACAGTCTCTTCCTGTGCTCTGGCTTGTTTCTCCTATTTTTGTCTGGGAAACTCCCATTCCCAAAACTCACCATCTTCTGATTATGTAAAAGTTGCTGTTCTCAATGTTAATCACAGCTATATTCAAATAAGCTAAGTCATTAATATTTCTACTGATTATGTCAAGCTGAAGCAACTCTATTATTTATTAGACTATTGAAAAGAGGAAAAAATGAATAGAAGAGATCTTGACACAAACAAATCCATGTGACTTTCTACTAGTAAAAATAGGGAAATATATTCCAAACAAAACTTCGGTGAGGCACGAACAAAAGTAATTTTAACTAAGATCACTCAACCATACAGTATCGATGCAAAAACCCACAAATATCAATGCAGAAGATGCAAAAGATATTGACAAAAGTTCTTCACGTAACACACAGTAATTACTCCAGACAACCCGAAGGTCAAAATCTTTAAGAACAAGTAGACAAACTGGAGATAGTCTGGAGTTTGACATCAAGAATGATGAAAAGTTTAGAAAAGTTGAAATTTAAAGCGATTCTGCTGAAGAAATTCACTGTGCATCCTTGAAAAATATATGATCCAAGAGAGGCAATGACATTCGTCTTCCAACATGTAAAAGAGAAGAAGGTGGTAAACCAGTACCGAAGGCAATTAAGACAAAAAAATATGTATTTTTTAACTAAGGAGTTTTTCAATGGATTTTAGAAAAACGCTTGCATTGAGGGTGGTGTAACATTGGAATCAGCCATCGGAGGAAGCTGTGCAAAATATATAAATGTGTCTGTGGCTGGGGTAACTGTACTTCATCTTTCTTCAGTGCAGGCTGCTGACTACCTGTATCTTCTTTATGTGCAATGGAAACACAGGTACTCCTCACCTATGACTAATATCTATTGAGATCACCTACTTTCCCAATAGTCATTAATAAAGATGCGATTGTTTAATGCACAGAACATCATCTGGCAACCATTTATGCAATAATCAACCTTGTGCAAGACTTAACAGATTTAACTCTTAGGTATGATCACCTCATTAGTAAGGGAAGGAAAAGCAGGATGTACTGCTACTTTCATGTTTTAGCTCAACACCATGCTTAATGTAGAAGTAGTCATAGGATTATGACATTTAAGATTGTCTTTCAATGGCTCCTCAGAAGGCAGCTGCAAAGTCTGATGGCCAAAGCCTGAGCTAGCTCACTCTAATTATATTTATACCATACTCTCTGCATGAAAAATATGAGATTGCAAGGTCAAAATCTTCTTCCAATTGCAGTATCACTAAAAATGAAGACAGCTTCATTCACAAATGGCAAAGGCATGTCAAAAATGCAGAATTTGGCCCTTCATGATTACCTCTTTCTATGCCTAGAATTATTATACTAGTAATTCCAAATTAATATTCTTCTTTTTCCCCTTAACAGTTATGTAATTGAAGAAATACAGCAGACATTCTTAGAAATAAGATAATTACATGCATTTCTTAAATTGTTCCAGCTATTAAGCAATTTACTTCTGTAACTTGTGGTGCTGGCCGTGTCAAGAACTAAATATGGTAAGAGAATAGGTTGCCATTTGATTATTATGTTTGATTAAAAAAGCCACAAATCACTAGATCATTAACAATTGGGGAATACTGAAAAAAAAAAAAGATGGGAAAAAAAGCAATCTATACCTAAATTTTATAGAATTTTTCTTAGTCTAGTATTTTTTTCCCCCACGCTGAATCCTTAGGTTAGAAAGGATGCTCTGCCCGAAGCATGCGTGTGTCTTGGACAGGCTCCTTGGTATTGTTCTAGTTGTGTGTCAAAGGGAGGCTGGAGTCTCAGCGTTGTTAACCTCTCCCATGGCGCGCTCCGAGCAGGTCAGAGGGCCACATGTGGCCTGCAGCCGGGGGAGGATCGCGCAGTGTTCTGCCAGGGATGGGACCGCCCGAAAGCTTTCTCTCATAAGTTTTAAGCCATAAACTGCATCCTACTTGGCTAGCGGTGCCAAAACTGGACCCAAGGGTATCCAGAGTTTTGGCTGATGGGAAAAAATGAGGGCTTCCTATGGAAGCTGCAGCTGTTTTCCTGAGAGAGAGAGAGAGCACAGATGCTTGAATTTTTCCCTACTTTCCGTTTTTGACTACCTGTTCTGGCAGCATTTCCAGCAAAGGGGGAGACAAGAGGCAGGCATCCAGCTGGTTTCAATAAGGCTTGGCAACGCAGATACTGATTGCCTAAACACTAAAAATGTTCAAAAGGCATTTTTTTTCTGGCTTTCAAACTATGAAAAAAAGGTGAGAGCATGCATTAATGCTCCACATCGTCCCAACTTGAGCAGAAATTTAGAGATCAGGATAAAGCCTTTAATTATGAAAGCAGAGACTGTTTCATGGAAAAAAAAATGATATGAAACATTACTGAATAGACAAAGCTTATGAAACTGAGTATATGCATATGTATATATAAACATATGTACATACAGATTCAAATACATGTATAAAATATATTTATCCTATGGATTTTCTGGAAATATTAATTTATTCTGTCGAACTGTGGATGGAATGTCAAAATATGGATTCAATTTTGATTTGTGGAGTCATATTTATCCCCAGTGTAACTCTGTGAAGTCAAAGAAAATGCATATGCATAGTGATATCATAAACTAATTTGGCCCAGATATGTATATATCATCAGCTGCCTTATAGATTTCATTGAAATTGTAGTAGATGTCAGTGTGTCTTATGGTATTGTTTAGGAACTGTATGGTTAGTATTTATATTTGTTGTTAATTATGTACATGTATTTGTAGACAGTGATCTCTTTATAAATATTCTAGCACAAAAGTCTACATCTTTGCTCAGGATAGGTTACCTTGCTATCTTCTAGACCTTATAATAACTCCCTTCAACATTTGTTTCATTTTGAAGTATTGTTAATTATTTTAAATGAACTTAATTAGCCAAAATAAAGCACAGTTAATTAATTTCAGTCCAAATGCACAGTAGATAGTTCTGATATGTAGGCACCAGCACAGTGCATATATATGATTGTAAAAAAAAAAAAAAAAAAAAAAAAAAGGATTGAATTTTGCTTTGCTAAGTGAATCAAAAGAACTACTATCACCAGTTTAGCTGACAGGTCGCTAGTTTGTTCCTTCCTCTTTAGGACAGCTTTGTCAGACTAATTCATGGTGCACCTGTGTGTTTCCTGTGGTGCTCCATCTGTGCCTGCACCTTCCTGCCACAACTTCTCTTCCTACGAAGTGAAGAGACATCTGTTATCAACAGGGAAGAACTCAAATGACCTGCAGAAAGCTATAAAGTATTTGGGAAAGAGAAGCTCTGAAAAGTGTTAATTTTCCTCATCAGATAGTCATAAAGGCATTCTCCCACAAGATATCTGAATTACGTTTGCTTAAAGATGTGAAGCAGGCTACCCGAAGAGCCACAGGCCAGTGACGAGTCCTTGGGGCTCTCCCTTTCCCCATTTTTCATGAAGACTTTTCATGTGCGTTCAGCCCCAAAACTATGTTTTTTTTTTTTTTTTTCTCAATCACTGCCAAGCCAAAACTTCACCTTCCTACTTCACCTCAACAACTGAACTAATTCTCCAGTGTCCTTGTACTGCTAGCTAAGTTGCACTGCTAGCCAAGTGCCTTCCAAGATAGCCTATGGAGCAGAACAAGAGCTTTGCCTTTGCAACTTGCACACAAGAATCCTGTAAGAGATGGTCTGAGCATTTCTTTCAGATCAGAGAAGCTTAAAGCTGGGAAAGTCAAGTCCAGTGTGGTAGATGATAGAATATTTCCTAAGTCATAAGGATAAGAGGTTAGATCCACTCAAATGGTGATGTCATAGCTTGGTCATGCAGACTGTTACTATAACTGTAAAGGCAGAAACCACCAGCAAGATGGATTATGCAGGAATTCTTCTAGGAACGTACTAAGTGCTTTCACTTGACCAGACCAAGTTGGTGTGAGCTGGTAGAGAAGTCACAAATTTAGGTGAAAAAATCCCCCAAACCTACTGTATTTGAGCCATACCCTCTCCAAAACTGTTCACTCAGTGGAAATGGTTATGGGAATTTTGCTGGTAATATTAATTATACACTAGCTTGAGCTTGCCCTGTCTCACTTTCAGTTTTACAATGTGTTGACTGCATTTGCAAAAGTGTAAGGGCCCAACTGTTTTCCTTTTTTTTTTTTTTTTTTCTCCAAGCAGAATAATAGAGGGATATTTTAAAATACCAAATGGCTTACCCAAGATAACGCATGCCCCTCCAGAAAATAAGGATTAACCCCTCGGTACCTATTTAAATGAGAATGTAATTATTTTAACTTGTTCATTAAGGTTCGGAGAGGTTTTGTGATACTTAACTAACAGTGTTTTATGCTTATCTCTAGCTTTAGTTTAGCTATTTTAAATAGCTATTTAAAATATTTTGATGTGCTAATTCTTTTAATTATTTACCTGTCCTTCAACTGACTCATAATGTATTACTCCATCTTTACTGTATCTCCCTCCTATTTTTATGTCTTTCAGGAACATTCAGAATAAAAAAGTCTTAGAACTATTTTGCAGTTTGTGTATACCAGCCAAATTGTACTTTCAACCGTACTATAAAAACACAACATTAGTTTCCTTTTTGTTGAAAACCAGCATACTTAAATGCTGAATCATATAGAAAATATGGAAAATAAGTGTTTTGTAATTAAAAAAAAATCTTAGAACCAGGCAAGCGAAGGTGAAAGGGTTGCAAAAGTGTAGACATAGTTCTTACAAATTCATATATATGTGATATAAAATCTAATCTTACAACCTTTGCTCACAAAAAGAATCTTACTGTAGTCTATGGGAGTATTCACATAAAAAATATAGAATTAACTCTGAAAGCCTGAAAGACAACCACTTATATTTTTCTACTATGAGAATAAATATTGCATCATAAAACAAATGATGTCCAGATGAGTGAAATACCTTAGCAACAAGATAATCTTATAGAAGACTTATAGGCACTTCTATAGTGATGACAGATAATAGAACCTGAGGAGAGGCTATTACAGACAATTTGGAGAATGGCATCTCAGTCTCCTCCTGATTGTTAAGGAAATTATTGTCAGATACTGAAGGAAGATTAGTCTTCATCTGAAGGAATTTACTGTTGGTACCATAACAAAACCATCAGAAAGAACTTATTTCTTGAATAAAAGAGAAGCTAATTGGTTTAAAAAGTGATTTAAAAGCACTTCTAGCTGCCACTAACAAGAAGAAAAAAAATAAAGATAAGCTATCCAAAGATTAATGCAATGTAGCTTATTAGAAGGTAGGTGTTATCTAATAACATGCAGGAACAAAGTAAGACAAAAATGAAGAAAAGCTGAACACAACCTAGTGCACAGATGTATTTGTGAATAAATAAATATGAGTTCTCATGATTTAATTTAAGAGGGTAGGTTTGCTCTTTCTGTAAGAGGAATTTTATGTGGACATTATTGCAGGGCTGATTCTCATCCACTGAAGAGGAATCAGATCAATATGCTTAATTGAGTCCATCAGGCAATGAGGCAAACTGAGATTAGCAGGGCAACTGTAGTGCGGGGGTGGCTCCCAGAGAAACTCTGCAGCCCTTCTGGGTCATTCATAGCTGGCATGTTCCACAAGCTGCTGTGGAGGGTAGTGACACAAACACCCCTTGGTTCCAGGCATATCCCTTTTCTGAGTCTTCAGAAACAGGGATTAGGGATGTGAGAGGCATTGAAGGACTTATTTTAAACTTTTTTTTTCTTTCCTCCCAGGCACATCCACAATAAAGACCAATAAGAATTCTAAAATAAATAATATATTTTTCATATTCTTGTAACTTTGCCCAATGGTTTGGCTATCTTAAGAGGTCCAAGCCTGGAGATCCCTCTATGCATTTATAGTCAGTACTGAAAGCTGATTGGATTGAGCAATAAATATATATATATATATATTTAACATAGTTAAATAGTTTTCTAACCTATTTTAGACTAGAAGAAATACATATCAAACATACATTAATGATTTTATCTCTACTACATTATTTTCTCTTTATGAGACATTGCACTGACATGAACACATTTAAAAATCAAATCATATGAGAATTCCAACCTGACCGTATAAAATAATGTAAGCAGGACATTGTGCAGATGATGTGTTTGATGAAAATGAAAAAAAAAAAAAAAAAGAAAGTGTAGTATGACATATATATCTGAATGTGGGAGATAAGGGTAAATTCATTCACATTTCTCATTATTCTGTCAAAATGTACTGAGGTTCTTGTGTGGGACTGATATGAATTAGGGGACTTACAATAGGAATGAGGGTGGGGAGAAAGGATTTATCAATCCATCAGATATAACTGCAGAGTTGAGTTGACTTTCTGGCTTTTTTGCATAAAACACTTTAAAAGTGCCAAATCTCCATGAAGATTTATGCTACAGTTCTGTAAGATGTTTTTTGAAGACACTTTCTAGAGGAAGTAATTTATTCAATACATTTCAACTCTTCTGTTATTCGTAATTTTTATGGAAACAGACCGAACTCACAATAGATTCATTTATCAAAATTATTTGGCTATTTCTTTATGGATTCTGCTTCACCTTCAGATCAATTCTGTCTACTTAGTACAAATGTTCAATGTGTCTGCATCATATTATTAACTCCATTTTGTATTATATCTATGTTAAACATATGTCTAACCTAGTATGAAGGCAGCCTTTTGTATCCTAGACATCTGCCCTGTACAAGCTTGACCAGGTGCTTGACAAGTTTTGGGCAGGCAGTCTCTGAAAAGCCCCTGAGAACTGCCTCTCACCTCCTGAGTCCAGCTGAGCCTATCTGGTGAATCAAGTCTAATACAACAGCTTTTATAGCTAGTGTTAAGTAGCTAAAAGCATGCACTGACTTAATAATATCCAACCACTCTGACTCTCCACTCAACCAGATAGACACTTACTGATCTGTTGACTCTGGGATAAATATGGATTCAAGATAAAGACACGAATCCCTGTTTCTCAAGCCATAGCAAACAGGCTACGCTACTCTACCACAGCACTCTCTAAAACTGGGAATGCTCTAGCCTTTTATAAGGTGTTGCAGAAGGACAAGATGTGCAGTCTGCCATCTCTAAGTCAAAATCACAGAGGATGCTCCTTCAGAAAGAATGTAAAATTGCCTCACATACATAAGGATAGTGGGCAGGATGAGGTCAATTTATTGTAGAGCAAGTCAATACTATCTTTGCTATAGTAAAAAGAGACAAAAAGTCCTTTGAGACCTCCCCTTCATCTTGGCATCATAGGAATCGTGTGCATGTTGGTCGATACCCTGTGTTAGGCCTGCAAAAGTATACGTGAGGCCTGCAAAAGATACATAGCTGAAAAACATCCAAGGCCCAGTCAACACTTGTCTCTTCCACGTAACAATGATATGACTCATAAAACTTCACACCTGCTGCTCTTCCGAGCAAAATGCTTACTGATGGTTATACGTCCTTTGTAGCTCTGTCTGCTTCTTTTTCATTTTCACCGCACTATCACACCAAAATCCTCACTGCCAACAACAATAAAAACAAGCAGTAAAGCCCTGCTGATTTGCTCCTTCCCATCCTAGATAGCTTGCAGTAGATGCCATCCATGAATACATAGAAGGTGATCACATGGCAGAATAAATATTGGGACAAAAATGTCAGAAAGTTTTAGCTAAAGGCTTCCTATTAAAGGAGGATCCTTATTAAATGATGGTATTAGGGATATATATATATAAATCTCATCAAAGTTCTGAAGCGATATGTGCTATTTGAAGAGAAAAAGGAAGATGCCTTATCTTTATATTGGTATATCACTGAAGGTCTGGACAGCAAATATAACTAAAACCGTAAAATGCTTCAATAAGCTCAGCTCATGAACGAAGAAGATTACAGCACTGGCAAAAAAGAAGGAAAGAAATAAAGTGCAAAAAAGGAGTTTGTAGCGAGGTTGTAATTTTCTCTAAGGAGGGCATTAAAGAACAAGTGTGGTTGCGGTAAGTTCTTTTCCATACCAGGTTGCTTTATGGACTTAAAAAATTCACACTTGCACTAGAATTGTTATTGCTGCTCAGGTACTGAGGTGAAGAGTACATGTTAAATAGAAATGTATACAATAGAAAAACATTATGCAAATCTGTTCCACTATATGAAACACAAATGTAAAGGAGTTTTAGGGAATATGGATATTGTAAATGTATGACTAGAAGAACTTTCTAAATCGGGAAGTTCAGTTCCCACAAGAATAAGGAACCATGCATATCATTCTTTTGTCCAAAAGGACTACTACATAGCATCACCCAAGCTAAAAATATTGCCTCAATTGCTTTGTTAAATTTTAAACTATAAGAAAATCTTAAAATCCACAACTGTTATATATAGCAAAATGATGGGGGAGACCATAGTCAGACTCTAAGAAAGTGCACTGAGAACATGATTATGGATCCTAAAACTTCTGATTGTAACAGCCAAATGTTACTCTCTATGTTCTGGCTAGACAGTAATAAAAAATTACAGTATAGAAATTTTTTTTCCATCCCTTAGCATTTTAAGTGACTTTGTGAACCAGACAATGCTTTTGAATTTTCTGGAAGGCAAATACCAAAAATAAGACAGTACTGTGGTAATTCACATATATATTTTTTATAACTATCAATTCACATAAATTAATTTTCTTGGAGCATTTGTGCAGTTTCTGTAAAGAATTGTGATTGACTTGGTCAGCTGTCACAAAAGATTTATTGTGTAGGTTGGTCTTTGGAACACTTTGCCGAAGCAGCACTCAGCACAGTGAGCAAGGCAGAAACAACACAGAACAAAACACACCCTGTACAGAGAGAATAACAGCATGACAAAAAGCTATAACTACTAGCCAGAACCAAAGGCTCACCTCTACCTGGCTGTGCAAGTACTTTAGCAACTTGTCATTCCCTGATGTACTATTTCAGACAAAAACCCTAAAACTTATATCTTATCAAAATCAGAAAAGTAGTTTTGTAGGAAATTTATCTACATAGCCATCAGAATAGTCAATTCAAAACAGAAAAACTTGACCCTTTCAAAGAATAAACTACTCTTTGATGAAATAAATTCTAATCACAAAAAGTCTTTTAAGTCATTAATGGCTTAATGACAGGTTTGCACTGAAAAGCTCTTTTCATTTTTGTTTGATGTTGCAAGCACACTGAAATTCATTGTCTAAAAACCTCTGGTCCTAAATATGCTAGCTGCTTCTTCTTTCTTGACTTTTAAATATTCTAAAATATCCAGAACTTCAGTCTTTGTGTTCTTATAGCTATATAGACAATTTTAACTTTGTAAAATTGAAATCATTATAACAATGTCTTGCAAGCATTCTGTGAGGGATAAATGACTACTATGATACAAGACATTGATAACACAAAAGAA
The DNA here is from genome assembly GCF_059628265.1 of Tinamus guttatus. Taxonomy (NCBI): domain Eukaryota; kingdom Metazoa; phylum Chordata; class Aves; order Tinamiformes; family Tinamidae; genus Tinamus; species Tinamus guttatus. The sequence continues at coordinate 5,087,804 of NW_028289037.1, forward strand.
ACCCCACTAATTTTAGTGACTTCAAACATAATGCTTTTTTTTAAGATTTAAAATATCACATGTGCTAATTTTAGCTATGCAATATGTTAATGGAATTACCGGAGTCAAGTTTCTCTTTCTTGTTTTGTGCCCAGTTTTCATTTTCATAAATTTGGCAATACTGACAAAATGATGAACGTATGTTTGAATTGAAGTGCAATTAGTATGACAACATCAGGAATCCAGACTTTAGACATTCCCACTTTTGTACTTTCAAAATACTGCTCTGACCTGTTAGTTTGTCTGTATTGCCACCTGGAGGACCTCATGGCAAGATCAGGTTGAATTCCTGGTATGAGATTCTGTGTGAAAGCTCTTAAGAGTTAGTTACAGATATTTTGGCTCTGACAAGTCCCAATCTTGCTTCCAGCTGTCCCCCAAAAGAGTTTGTCCTGAAGTACTCCAGAATAGTCTTGAACATGTCTAACCAGCTGGTTAGATATGCAGATATATGGTAATTGATGGAGATAAAGAAAGAGACTTCCCTCACTCCTCACTCCTCTTCCCCAGGCTGTTTTTTTTTCTCAAAATATCATCTTGAAACAGAGAGACAAAAGGAAAACTGATGAGTGGCAAAGAAGTTAGGGTTTCCACTTCAGCTGGAATTACCTGCGCTTGTGGCAAATGTCTGGCAAAAATTCAGTCAAGAACTTGGCATTTTTCCAAAATGGAGTAAAACTACTGGTGCAATAATGGCCAAATGGTAGCTTTTTCAAACGACTGCTGAGTGTGAGACTTTAGATTTACACAAAAAATCTAGACACAAGTGAGGAAGAACATGCTATCAAGCTGAGTATCAGATATTTGAAGAATTTTGCATTCCTGCAAAGAATAAAACTTCAAAAGGAATATATTGACCTGCAGAACATAAGCAGGTCAGATGTTAAATTTGGGAAGGGAAATAAGACTATGCTACTTTGATCATCAGATTGTAAAGCAAAATCTTGCCTAGCAGTGAGAGGTACAGCAAAGTGCTTACTCCAAATTAATGCAGAGTAACTTTATAGAAAGTTAAAGAATAATATATGATAGTAGAAAACAAACCTAATTGTTTTCACTGAAAACATCCATATTTGCAAGAAGCAAAGCATTTTAGAAAACCCTGAAGACTTTTCCATAAGCCCTGGAAGGAATGCAATACTACTGAGGTGTTTTGGTTGGAGGGCTAGCTAGTAAATAGATATGAGACAATAGGTGCAGATGAGACAGACTTCTCGCAGTGTCCCGGGAGATACAAGGTGCAGTATATTTGTGAAAGATACTGAACCTACCCAACTACACTCTATGAGTGAAGATTTTGCTATCAGAATTTTAGGAGATAGTTACAACTAGCAGTTGAAATATTTCTATTAATGCAAGAGGAATGCTTATTAACTGCAAGATGGACACTGGTGCAGAGGGTTAATGTGTTACCAGAAACCTGAATAACAATCTTAAGGTGAAAATTTAGTTTTAAGGGAGAGAGATTTAAACCTTATGCTATATATGGCAGGTGAGCATGAACTAGATATAACAATGAAAAAAATCTTGGAAGATCAGAACAGTCATTTTTAGCAGAAAAAAGGCAACCTCTTATAGGCATGAAAATATATCACATCATAGATATGAATGAATGTTGCAGAAAAGGGGATCTACAAAGATAGAAAAGGGAAATATGGTTAAAAAAAAGAGAGAGAGAGAGAAATTTCATGACGGTGTTAAGATAACAAGAAAGTTTAATCTCCAGGATGTAAAGAAATCATGCAGATTTATTAACAGTGTTATTATAGAGGTTACTCCTCCTGCAAGAAGCCAGTGTTTTGGCTGCCTTTAATAGTGCATATTGTGCACCTGTGCGTGGTCCTGTGGCCAAGTGGATACTTGCTGTTGCTCTGAACCGGAGTGGAAAATTCTTAGTTCTCCCTCTTTTCCAAAAATAACATGGATCGATATCGTTACTACAGCCACACTTTAGCTCCTGGATTGAAGGTTTATAAGCTTTGTCTATATCAGGAGTTCTCTTGCAGCAACTGAGGCAAAGCCTTGGTAGAAAGCAATTATTGCTGAGCACCTCACGTTTCCACTTTGTTTAAGAAAGAGAGAATTAATGTAGATGTAAATATTTGTATCAAATATGAAGTTCCACTTTTAATTGCCACTGTAAGCATAGTATTTCATTATGCCAAATGGATGTGCAAGAAATCCTTTTCAAATATGCTGTAGTCTTAAAGGACTATGATGACAATATAAGGATATAAAAAAGGAAACCGTATACTCTGATGACAAAGCTGAGGGCTCAGACATGGAGTTAAGTAGGGCAGAAGTAGCACAGAATAAAGATTACTGCCTCCAAAAGAGTAAGAGACAAAAGTACTTTAGCGCGTTTTCGTGTGCCAAACCTACTAATCTGGTTTAGTATTATTCTGGATCCTCCTTCTATTTCTTCTACAGATTTCTTCACAGGAAATTAAAGTCTGTGCTTACTGTATGGCTGTAACTTAACTGTAACTGTTAGGCTTCAGTTAAAATCTTTTTCTTTAGCAAAAGAGTGCTAAAAACTAACAAATCAATAAATTGCTTGGGGCACATGTGGTGAAGAATTGGTTTGGAGACCAAAGATTGTTTCTTACTGACAGGAACAGTTTCTGTAAACTAAGTGTTTTGTTTTTTTATATATAAATATCAATTCTATGAAAAGAAAATCTCTAAAAGACACAGTAAAGAGTAAGCACAGAGAAGTGTACAGTAAGAGGATGGAAAAGGAGAGAAGGGAAGATCTGTGAGAGAAGCATAGATATTACAGAGAGAGAAAAAATAAAAGTAGATAAAACAAGGATAGTGCCAAAAGCAGAAAAAGCAGAGAGAATCGCTGAGAGGAAAGGATACATAGAGGATATGAAATGAGATAAATATCACATAAAAAGACAAAAAGAGAAGGAAGAATTAAGGAAAGAAATAAGCAATAACAATAGAAATGAAAAAAAATAGAAAATAGATGAAGAAAGTAAAAAAGAAATATGAAAAACTGGTAATGACTTGTACTAAAAGTGTGCAGTAGTTGATATACTTATACTTACTTACTTATACTTATACTTATACTTACTTATACTTTAATCTACTTAATAGTAGATTAAAAGGAAAAAAAACTATAAATATTCCCACTATATTGGCTATACCACTTTGCTGGGACATTCCCAGCACAAGAATTTTACTAGTGTTTCATAAAATATAGGTGTTTTGTGTGGCCACAATATCACCCAGCAATCGCCAGTCGAGCTGTCTGGGGACAAGGATTACTCTAAGACCCTCTAACCTAGCATTTTCTGCAAGAGCTCCAGTTTGGCTGTTCTTTCATAGAACAAAATTCATTTGCCAGGAAAAGGGTTAAATTTAATACAGCTGGACAGCTGAGCAGCTGCTTTCATGATTTAAATAAAAACAAGCTGAAATCCTTGCTGTCAGCTCAGTGATATATGACTTGTAATGGGATGTTTCCAACCTTTTTCTTCCATATGCTCGCCTACGTTAGGTAATACACACAGCCTACAGTGCAACCAGCTTCCCAGAAAACATCTGGGTCCCATTCCTGCAGTTAGCCTCAGTGTAGCCTCCCACAAACACAGATGATTCATAGGACAACATCCCTTTGGTTGAGGATCAAATTAGGACGTTTCATTGATAATTTTATCATGCATCCCAACTGGAGTTATGGGAAAATGGAACTCATTCAAAAAAAAAAGCATTTCTCCACACATATTTCCACCCTCCTATCTGTAGTTGATAAAGTTAAGATTTCAGAAACAGATTTTAATGACTGGAAAAAAAAAAAGAACTAGCCTATCTCCTGTGAAGAATGCATTTCCGTTGGATTTCATCTTCTCTGTTGCCTAATTTTAAAGTATTTCCCCCTCTAAAAATGTGTTTGCTGACAGGAAAATCATTACATAATATTTCTTTCGGGAAGCTGATAACAAAACCCATTCCTTCAATTGATAAGAGATTAAGATCAAGTGAAAGAAAATCATTTCACTTTTTGAAGGATATAATGGAATAAAGAGAAAATGATCAGTCTGCACTGGAGAGTCCATGCATATAGGCATGTTTCTGGGGGACAGTTAGAAACAAAGTTGGCACAAAAAAAAAAAAAAGTCTACATTAGATTCCCCATAACTCATTCAGTGGACTATTTAATTACCTGTTTCTGAGAATTAAGGCCTTGGTATCCATTTATATTTATCTTTTGTGGTCATATTTTTAAATATGAGTGACTGACAATTGCTGACTTACATAGAAATTCACTGATTTGCACAGTTGGTTGTGTGATTGTCTTTGTATGAACATCTTTAAATCATCTTTTCCGACATAGTGAAAATTCAACATGAGTTGCTCTGGTGTGGTAGATTACCTCATGAATATTACAAGAAAAAAGGCTACAAGAGGAAGAAAACAAAAACAAAAACAAAAGGAAACTGCTTTCTTTTCTTTGGAATTTTAGAGAGTGACAGAAAGTATATTAGGGAGAAAACTGAATTGCAGGAATATTACAGCAGTTTGCACACAGATGTCACACAGTCAGCTTAATTCTATTATTTCAGATTAATCAAAATAATGTAAAGGTGCCCAGGAGGGAAAAAAAAAAAAAAAAAGAACATGTGGGGATGACTCTGTTTTTTTTCTTTTCCACATTTATGTTCTCTGAGTACATAAAATAATTTTTTTAAAAAAGTCAGAAAAGGACTAGGTTCTCAGCCCATCCCCACCTTAGGTATAAAACAGCACAAAACAAAAGATGACTACTGTAGTGGCAAGTGGAGGTAGCTGGCGACAGGCTTCTGTAACTCCAGCCTTTGAAGACTTTCTAAATCATTCTGGAGCTGCCAGTGTTGGTCCCAGAACAGAGTAGCAAAGTGAAATCCACATTTGATTTCATGGGATGTTCTGAAGTGATGAAAAAAAAACGAGATGAAAGAACAGAAAGAAGTTTTGTTCAAAAGCTGCTGCTTTTACTAGTAATTCAGTTGAGTAATTTTTCTCCCATTCAATCACACCATTTTTCTGTCAATGAAGTAAGGTTCTGTTGACTCGTCAGCAGCCAAAGAAACTCAGGAACCCAAGCAAACAGTGCACACTGCATTTACTTGGAGAACTGCAGTGGTGGGAATAGGAAGCAGAATGACCATGTCATTAACAGTGGAAGTATCAAAAAGAAACTAAGCAGCTTTCACAGTAGGCAGGGATGTCCCTCTGAAGGGTACACATGCTTGCTAAGCGCTGCCTACAAGTGAAATTGCAAATCCCATAAAATTCCACACGATGAATATGGTTACATTGAGGTAAAGAGGTTTTACATGAGAAGAAAGGAGGATAAAAAAAAACTTTGGGTACTGTCCCCAGCAGACTCCCCAGACTCCCCAGAGTCTGGGATTGTTGAGTTGAGCAAGGATTGGAACGACACCTGAGTATCCCTCCACTCCTCTCCCCTTACCTAGGACACTGGTCTGAGGCAGCTCCTTATAACAAGGAGTTATTACCATTCCTTATGTGAAACAAAAGTGTATCAAAACAACAAGCTTTGTTTTCCAAAGACGTTGGTATCCAATATACTGTATACAACTAGTTGTAATGTCATTCAGTTAAATACTATCTAATACTACAATCATGATCTAGCTTGCATGAAGATGTGCTGTCTCTCACAAGGTGGGAAGCTTCTCAGTAAAGAAAAATGTGTATCTGGAGGATGTCTGTGAGACCATATAACTCAAAAGAAACAATAGGTTTGTCCTTCTGAGAAATCCATGTACATCTGCGGTTCTTTAAGATTCAGTTAGATGCACATAAGCACATGCAAAACTTTAAGCAGATGACAGATTTAGAATGTAGGAAAATAACCAGAAGAAACAGGAAACTAGAGAGAATTCCCTTTCTTTCTTTCAAAAATTAGTATGTTCCACAGCTAAGTCCTGAACTGACTCATGTATATAGTTCCACACCCTTTAATGAGACAACACAAAGAGGTAACATGGATCCATGAAAAACAGCTTCTGAACACTCGTCTTGATTCATGGCACACTGAGGTAAACAACTAAAGAAATGTAAAAATATTCTTCTCCTAGAAAAATATGTTCCAGCAACTTTTAATCTGTTTAATAGAAACTATGGTGCAAAGCATCTCGGCAGGAACGGTTACCTAATCTGAAACATACTATTTCTGCCTTGAACTGATTATTGAGTTATTCTCAGATCATATTCCCTCGTCTTTATTCCTATAGATAATTATTTTCTTCACAAGAACTTATTCTTCATTTTTTACTGAGGGTAAAGAGCTAGTTAGAGTGATTTTTCTTATCACTGACATGCTTACAGGCTGGTATTTTTCACAGCTTAAGAATTTCAGAAATAACCACAACCTGCTATTAACTTTTGGACTGCCAAACCAGCCCTATTCTTGAAATTACACATGCAGCCAGCTAAAAAGCTGGTTCAGGACACACTGGCTGTATTCCTTTCTTTTTAATCACCACACCTTCATTAACAGGGTGGAGGGTGTGGAGATGGCTTTGAGTCATATCCATTAGGCGAAACACAACGGGCTGTTTTTCACTTGTGTGTTGTTTGTGCTAGTGAAAGAAAAGAGCTTTCAAGGTCCCCTGAAAAATCAGTCCCAAAGCTAATTAACCTGTTCTATTGAAGTCTATCATAAAAACCTAGTTATAGAATGGACTTTTTATTCTCTGTTTTCCTATTCTCTTTCAACATGGATATTTTCATGCTGGAATCATTCGGCAGATAATATTTTAATTAAAAACTCAAAATATATTTATATTTTTTTCCTTAGGAAGGATATGCATGATGTTTCTTATTTGAAAGTAAGCAACTGAAACAACACTAACAATATCTACTAATAATGCTAAACTATCTAGCATCCAAGTAGATGACACAGAGAAACAAAATGTGTTCTAAAGTCTGGCAGTTGAGAGCACTGCTGGGTGGGGATGACCAGGATTACAGGAGGGAACAGAAGGTGAAGCAAAGGAGAAAAGAAGCTAACACATATCTGGGGAGTTGATGTGCAAATTGATCTGGATGTTTTCTTAAGGGTGGGGAAAAAAACCCAGCAACAGGAAGGTCAAAGGAAAGAGCTGGCATATAGGTGGGGGATAATATTCACAAAGAAGGCTTACGTGAGGTATCTAGGTTGGAACTCATGCTAGTTTGGGGAATTTTGTTAATTTATTTAGAAGCCATCAGTATAGTGCTGCCAGGAATAAGATGTTTAAATGATAGGAAATAGACAGAATAGAATACATAAAGGGACTAAACATTTCTTCTGTACTGCAGAGCACTTCAAAAAGTGTAAGGATTGGGCATACACACATACACATAAACACTTTTAAAGATTTTTACTTTTAAGTAGTAAATGCCTAACTTCTTTCATAGACAGTACTGGGAACCAGGAGCTAAACACCTGAGGGCAAATCTATTTTCAGATACTTTGCCCTAGATTGTAACCATTGCATTAGTTGTTCAGGCTCCATAAAGAATGCACGAAAGTACTAAAGTACCAAAAGGACTCAATTCATAAAACAAGCAAAGACCACCTAAGCTACTCAACAGGAGTCTTATCTTTCCCTCTAAAAGACGTAGACATGAAAGAAACTGAAAGAAACTTTTTCTTTGGCTTGAAATTTTCAACGCTGAACCCTCTCTAGAGTTTGGGTGCCTTAAACAGGCTGGTCAAATCAAAGAAAAAGAAAGTGATTGTAGTGTCTCAGCACACCCATTGACCCAGAGAGACAAGGAGCACTGCTGGATGGCTAGATCCTTCTTTTAGCCACAGACATGGACCAAATTAGGAAAGCTGGTAGTCAGTTTACATATGATTATTCGTGATACACAGTTGAGTCAGTTGTGCTCTGGAAAGCTCTTATTGAACTAGTATCCCCCGGTACAGGGAGTGAGGGAAACCTTATACGAGATACTCATGTGGCCCAGGTAGCAAAGCCATACGTGGACTTAGCTGGTATACGTTTAAAAGCTAAAATCGGTGGCTTGACCACCTCCCAGTGTTAGTGACAGGCAGCTCCAAAGCATTGAGTAACCAGAGGGCCAAAGAGGCAAGCTGAGAATTGCAATATGATGTGACAGTTGGATATAGTTGCACTAAAGATACTTAGGTGCTTAATTCTCTTATTTTATGTATCCCTGTCTGCCCTGGAAGGTATTTCTAGTGATATTCTATGCATGTGCATATGTATATATCAGAAAATATTTGAAAAATAAAACAATTTCTGGAAAGATAACACTAATTTAAGTTACCTTTCTTTAAGTGGAAAACAGAACCTGCCATTTAGAAAATAGTACTACAGACTACTCTAGCATCTAAAAACTTACTGTATGTGCATATTCATCTGGCTAGAAGTTGGGTTGCTATATTTCATAGAAAAATATCAGAAACTAATTTCTTATGCTCAATTAAGATTTTTTTATTGAATTTTGCAATCTACTTAAAGGTTTCATGATAAATTAATCTTTTAAAAATGTAGGACTGGATGAAGAGTGAGTACTTGACAGAGACTTTTCTATTCTGGAGTAATGAGATACTTAGTGGACTTTAATTTTGCATGCAAAATGTATTGTGGAATACTATTTAGTATACTAATAATACTACAAATAATATGAGCTATATGAATGTAACATGGTTTATTTTGTATCTGAAATAAAAAAAGAAACTCTCTGTAAGACACAGTAAGGAATATCATATTTAAATGTTTAAGATATTTTCAGCACATTTGATTTTACTCAAAAAAGACATTTTTTCTCTAAACAACATAAAGAAAAATTATATTTAAATAAGTTTAAAATGTTATCCAGACCACTCTATTTTCCTCTAAAAGCATAATCCCCCTGTCACTGAAGACAATTATAATGTTTCTGCAAGTTCCCATCAATAAGAATAGTGGAAATGCCATTCCTATGCAACCTATCAAAAGAGAGTAAGAAAACCTCACATTCTAACATGATAGACAGACAAAATCTCCTTTAAAAATAAATTAAAGAAGCAAGGAATATGATAGCTTCATAGGCTTTATACTCCATAATTAAATGTCAAATCAAATATAACTTTTTTTTTCAATCTGCCATGTTAGATAGAACATGTTTAGAATCATGTAGTAGAACATGATTTAGCAAAGTATAGCCTCTACCATTCTATAAAATACAGAATTTTCCAAATACCTTCCTTCATTCACTCTCCCACATAATATCCTTTTTTATAGCTTCCTTCTTACAGTTAAACATGATTTAAAATGGCACTGCATTTTGTTATCCTGCCTGGAATGAAAATCTAGCATTCTCACCCTGTTTCACAGTTTGTTGTCTTCTAAATCTTTCAAGAGTGAGAAGCATGCTAAAGACTCTAAATAAGAGTCTTTAAAATATTAGATATAATTGTGCAATAGGGAATGCTCTTGCCATCTACTTAATCATTTTGTCAATCATCCTGCAGGTGATCCCTGCAGCTCACAGATGTTTAGGTAATATCACCACAATACTTTTAGGATATAAAGTATATTTTATAGTACAGGGGTGTCTTCTCATCAGCAAAAAAGACATCTTCTAGCACTCAAAGGTTAAGCCTGCTTTGCCTGAACAGACTACACACACCTGCAGAGATTCCAGCACCCACCACACTTACTAGCCTCAGTCACATGAACTGGGTAGGACGTCAGCATCAACCTCTCATTCACTGCAACCTCTTATTTCAATGTCTTGGTTATTCACACACCATCTCTAGTCTTCTCATGTACACAGGGATAGCCTTTGACTTTTCCCTCCCATTCAAAGTGCGGGTGGTATAGAATACTTTCTGAAGCACAAAGCAATTTCAGGTAATGAAAATATGCAAAAGCCCACCAGATTTTCTGAGGTTTAGCAAGACATTATTTGTCACATTTCTTCCTTCTCAGACTTCAGAGTTTGAAGAAAAGATGTTTCCATAAAGCAGTAAGAAGCTGTGATGGAGCAGTGGGTTAGGGAAGGCTACATGCGAGTATGTCAGCATAAGGTTGAGAGAAAAATAAAGAACTTGAAAACCTCTCAATGAGCAGAAAAATTAAGAAACCTTGTAGGAAAATGAAGTCAGTGAAATTAGTGAAATCAGTTTAAATCATATAGAATTGTTTGCCTGTTTGCACATCTTCTAACACTTGATTACTTGTACTTTTTACCTGAAAAAATGGAGTCTAACTAGAAAGCAATTGTAACTAATTGTGAGTAGGGACACGGTAGGTACCCGTCACCTCAGAAGAGTGTACGTAGACATCCTGAGACTTACACAGAAGAATTTAACTGCACTACAATGCAAAATCTTTACTACGTAACAAGCAAAAGAGGGTTGTTGAGGGAAGCTACAGTATCTGTAGTTCATAATTTGCTCTTGTCTCACCTTCAGATTAAAGGAGGCTTTATGGACATCTTTGCAAGTCAGAATGAACTAAGAAATTCAAAGGGTCATATTAAAAAATAAGCAGAGGTATAGAGCCTTATGCTGCACTCCTAGAACTCTGGTCATTTGGAAATAGTTTGATAGACTGAATGATATATTAGAAAGAAACATGGATTTATTTCATGCTCCTGCAGCGCTGAAACAGAGAATGGTTTTGTTAAGTAGGTGATTTTTCTACTCCAAAAGCCCAGTTTCATACCAAAAAAGGATCCATTTATGAACTCAGTTATACAGTCACAGACTCATTTCCTGTCTTTATATTTCCAGTTTGCTTTCAAAGTTATTCCCTTCTGCAATTTGCCTTTTAAAGGAATAAACTGCTATTGAAATTGTGGGGGCAGAAAAATCACATTTCCTCCAATGCACTTGTGAATTTCATTATATGTGAAAAGCAGTTTTTAGCTGCAGAAGCCAATATTGCTCAGAGGAAATCGAGTGGAGGGGCAGCTGGAGGTGAAAGGCTAGTCTATACTTTCTGTGACCTGTGAAGCTGCAGCAGACGCATGTGCTGCGGGCCACGTACAACAGAGTGAACCTGGAGAAAGTGGGAAGTTCTGCTAGTGTCAGGAAGAAAGCCTGGGAGAATTAGATGAAAACATTTTCAACAAATTGACAGAGTCATTTGAGTTCGATTTATTTCTTGTTGTGTTTCAAAGTGGGTCAAGTGTTACTTACCCCATTATCTCCAATTTCCTTTTTCTTTCCCTAGAAAAGAACACTGATGGGGGGTGTAAGGAAAAGGAATGTAGTGCGATAGATACTTTCTTTTAAGGTAGAAAATTTAATCACTGAAAAACAAAACACCCTCCAAAACACAGGGTTTATCAAAGATAATTCAAAACTGGATGGAAAAAAAAATGCTGAATGCTAAACCTCAAAATTTTTCGGTTTTCAAATTATTACACTTGCACTGCATTCACTGCTAAACTTGCAGAGATTAAATTTAAACATGTCAGATAGCAAAGCAATAGCCTCCTACCATAAGCTCTTCTGTGTTTATAATTGAATGAACTACATGGTACATTAGAATTACCAACCTTTTATTCCTTTTTATTTGAAACAGAAGAATTAGGATATCAGAAAGTATAGAGATTTTTAAGGTTTGGTTATTTTAATTTAAATTTTAATTAGTGTGCTTCATAATTTTTTTTTCCCCTGGATTTTTCTAAATATTACCAGAAGTGTTTACAGGCCAACTGCCAACTTTTTCATTTTCTTTCCAGATTCCAGTTTTTGCCAATATGAGAGAAATACATAATTAAAAAACCTTTCAATTTGCAAGGGTTGTACCCTATCTTGCAAACAGAATTTTTTCTCAAGATAACTTTTGTATCAATTAATTGCAAACAAAAAATAATGCAGAGCTGAAAGAGTAAAAACAACTCCTACTTGTCTCATTAGTATGACTATTCCTCTGTAGATAGCTCTACCTGAAATAACACAGCCTGTTATGTGCTTAAGCCATCTGTAGGAACATATTGTCTTTCTTTTCACTCTAAAGCCACTTCTGAAATGCTTCAAATTGTGTAACAGGAGAATAAGTTCTCCAAACTTCAAAATATATCTAAACAGGAACTCAGGACTGCAAAATTCAGATTTTAAACTAGCAGTACCATCCTGATGAATTAATTTATATATTGTTTTCAGAGCAACTATAGTAACAGACACCTCCCTTAACAATATATTCATTTTCATTTTACATTTTATTTAATAGCATCAACAGAGGTAGCTACAGAGCGACAAACCTCATCTGTAAATAATGATTCAGTAAATTTTATTTGTGGAAAAACTGGAATAATTGGACTATTTCTTGTCTGATTATAGCTGAGTTATTAATGCTCAAGTATATGTCTACATATAAGATGATGTTTTTTTTCCACTCAGAATAATGTTCAGGTGCCGAGAAAATTGACGGGGTGAAACAAAGGCTATTCCTTAAGTAAGTATGACCATTTTGGAAAATTTCAGGGTTGTTTTATTAATTAAAACGAAATACCCCTAAGAGATGAGAACGTTCATAGTAAAGCCAGCTCAATCACTTGTTTGTTGACATATCCCCAGAGCAGTGTAGCTGGGCTTGGGGTACTGCTTCATAACACATTTAGTGATGTGCACTAGAGGCTAAGCAAAAATAGTTTTGGATTCCAACTGCAGAAAAAAAGAAAATCTGAGCCTTATACACACAAGAAAATAAAAAGAGTGCATAAAAATGTTGAAAATAGGGCCAAAAGTGTCAGGTAATAGAGAACCAACACGCTTTCGCAGATCTCTGACTACCAGAATCTTGGCCTAGCTCCCAGCTTCAGAAGTTGGATCAAACTAATCTTCATCTTGCCAAAGCTGATGGAAGCTCTAAAATGTAAATCTGAGCATAAAAGTGAAAGAATATTTCTTGCCCTGCACCATTTTTCAAAGCACATAAATTCTAAAATTAAACACTGGGACATTTTGCTGGATTTGGACGATACAACAGCCAAAATAAGTGACCAAAATTAATGGAAATAGGGCAGCAGGCTTTTTCAGGATTATAACATGATGCAAGTGTTGGGTAGAGTGATGACAAGTCTGCTGCTCCTCTAGATATCTGTATTTCATTTTTTGTGCTCCAAACTTACACATAGTTGGGCCATCTACAGAAATCAACAACTTCTTGCATTATCTAGATTTTCAGTAAAAAGGACAATCTCTCAATCTTCCCCAGCAATAGTTACTATTTAACAATACCAATATCTAAATTTGGCTTATGAAATTAAAAAAAAAAGAAAACAAAAAAAATCCTCTGCACTATTTTATGAAAAATATTATTTGAGGAAATTTATGAAGCTTTATCTCTTCTGAAATAGAGGAAAATAATGGGCATGTGCACTCTGAAACACTGGAGATATTGCAGTAACTTTGCAGAAACTCTGCTATTTGAAAAACAGCCTGTTAAAAGGTGGGAAATAATAGAAAAATGTGCTTTAACCGGTCACCTAATTTTAAGGCGTAATGCTGGGCTGAAACAAAATGGCATTGCTGGGAAAATTTGACTCCGGTATAACTTTCTGAGGGCAAGTTAGGAAAATACTAAGAAATAAGAGAAATCATACAGAAGCGTTCTGACAAGAAGTATATATGGGAAGCAAATAAACGTGCTACCTATTGTGATGTGAGTGTCACAGTTAATTCACAAAGGGTGCATCTAAATTGCTTTGCACAGTAACAGTAGGTTTTACAAGAACAACTAATAAAAAGTTTAAATGATAAGATCTATTAGCCATGTCTGAGTTAGTAACCTATTAGGACAACTTCATGAAGACTGCTATTTCACTATGAAAAAAAAGGAAAAAAAAATAAAACTGGTGTGCACATGCACAGTTATTGTGCATGAAAATCCTAGTACATATAATTTTCCCAACATACACATGGCTTGTTTATTTAATGCTTTAAAGTGAAACAGCAATTCTAAGAGAATGTCTAATGTAAGTACTGAAGTTTTTTTTTTTCCTTTATCTACTCTTTATGTTCTATCCTGTCCCTGTACTGTGGGAAAAGAGGCTATTACAGAGTGATGGGATGATAAGTCTTAATGGGAACCTCAGTATTACTGTAATGCAAACAGTAATAACATAGAGCAGTGGCAAAAAATCAGTAAACTGAATTTGCCTACATATTCTTGTCATGGGAATCAATGATTTTCATATCTGGGCTTGACTGTAGTGGGTATGGTTTCCCACAAGTAAAGTGAGCCTTCCTTGATCCTTATTCTTCTCCACATGCTCATGCTGTTTTCTCTGTGAAAACACAGATAACACATGAGATCCAGTCCAAACCTGAACCAAAACTCTCTATCCTTTTGATCAGTGCTTTAAACTGGCATAGGAACCTTCAGAGCCTGATTGCGAGGAGGGGCAAACTGAAAGAAAGATAGAAGGATTTCTGAAAATATGAGATGACTTTTTTTTCAAAGCAGCAAATTCAGATGGATGATGAGAATGTGAAAAACAAAAAAGGAACTCTGCTCCAAGATGGTATAGATAGTGATTTTCATTTGCATTTAGGAAAATATTAAGCTGCAAAGGATGAAATTATCTTAGAGTTTTAGGCGAGGTCAGAAGCGTATTCTAAAAGTAAACCTTCTCAGCACCTTTCCCTCACGGGCTGGTTCACATCGTAGCTGGGTGGTGTTAGGACTGGATTCCTTAAGAACAAAGAAAACTGGAAGGGACATCCAGCAGCACACTTTCTGCTGGAGCCTGTTCAAAGCAAAGCATGGATAGTGAGGACCACAGATCCTCAGCACCAACCACTTTGCTCTTGAGCTCGGTTGCCACTTGCTAGCTCAGAGAGCTGTGTCAAACACACAGGCAGTCCAGAGAGAACTCCTGGGGCTCAGAGATGTACTTTATGTCCCAAATCAAAGAGAAAATATTGCTTTCCAGAGCAATTCAACAGCATAGTGAGGAACACCTCTTTTTTTGGAGAAAATTCAACAAAAATAAATATTTTTAAAAAGAGGAAGAAAAGAATGCAAATGTAAGAATGAGTAGCTCTCATTATAATTTTTTTTTTTCATAATGATAGTTTCATATTTCAAACTTTGGAGCAAAAAGGGTAAGCATGGTATAAACAGAATTGAAAATGACCTATCTTCTTGGAAGTGTTTGTAACCTAAAATTACCTAGAAGTGGGAGGTTGCTGATGAACCCTGGCAAAAAAAAAAAAAACAGTCATGAATGGGAAGACTAGTAACAGAACATCTTGTGTATTACCTCATTCACCCATGAGAGAGGAGGACTCAGTGGTGAAGGGCATAATTAATCCCCCATTTCCTTTAGGATCGATAAAAGACAAGGATTAAAAGAAATATTGTAACCTCTTTCTACAGCTGAGAAAAGAATGGTTCACTTTTAACTAGGGGAAAGCTGGCACAAAGGTGAAAACATTTTTTAACCAGAATGATTTCATTTAAATGTTACTATTCTGCACAAATATGGTTTTTGTATTAAAGCTAAATGCACAGAAATTATTACAACTCAAAGTAAAACTGTATTAGGAAGGATGAAACCATATGCAACAGTAAAATAGGCATCTTTGTGAAATTCCAGAAAAAGCACTTTCTACATTCCGTAAATCTTTATTATAAAAAGGGAGACCTCTTCAAATGCAACTGAAAAAATATGGGCTGACCTTTATATATACACAAATACATTGCCCAGTTACTTTACTATCACAATATTGAACACAACCAGTATGATAAGTTAGGAGTGATTCATTCCATGTTGTTTTGGAATAGTACAGGAAAAGATGAAGGTATAGCATCCAGCAGAAATTCTGAGTAAGGAGTGGTGAACATCTGTGCTGTTTCCTCTCTAAGAAAAAGAAAAGTTCATATCCCACCCAGGGAGAAGAAATGACCCTGATAAAGAATGTAAGTGATCTTTTTTGACCTGTGATGCGAGACCAGTGCTGACCTCTGCCGCCAACCACAATGCGTGTCTTTTGTTAAAGGAGTGAGTAAGTGTGCGCTGCTATAAAGGAATGTAAGGAATATGAATGATGCTGAAAGTTGGTAGAATGAAATATTGATTGTGGAAGTGAAAGTGTGTTTGTTCAGGTAGGTATGAAAGGCTGAATAGAGAAGGAAGAGGAAGAAACACAAGGAAAAAAAAAATATCCATAACCAAACCATTTCTACTGCAGAAGAAATACAAGAATATGCCAATTCCTCAGCCTTATAATGCTCTTCAAAACATTTAAGAATTGCTAATTATAGTATTTAAAGCAACAAATAATCCTAATATGGCCCCATATAATTATGATGGTAGTTGAACTCTATCTTAATTCAGAGATGTCAGCATTCTGAATTATTTATACAACCCTACAAATTATAAATTAAGTACTCTAACTTAGTATGCAGAGATCATGATTAACCATTCTCATCCAGAAACTCGCCACTCATTTTTTTTCTTTAAAATGAAAAATCATTCTTATATGCCAATAGATTGGTGTTAACATGTTTCTAATACCAGTGTAAAATAATACAACCTAATTATCCTGAAAAGAATGAGTGCATGAAAGATTTTAAATTATCAGTCTTTTCATAAAGTAATTTTAAAGTGGAATAAAGTTCAATTGGCTGCTTACTGACAATAGCTGCTATCTATCATAGAGGAAATAGAATGCTTAGTAACCAGTCTCCATAAACATTATGAATATAGGCCTTTTGTCAAATATGATTAATACAACAGATGAAAAGCTGAAGTCAAATTTAATCCATGCAATCTCAAAGCACAAATCAATGTCTTTCCACATTCAAGGAGAAGGATAATTTACTAACAGGACTCCATCAACTCACACCATCTGAAAATTCGGCCTCCAATTTTAGAAGTTACTAATAGAAAAAAATAGAGAATGTAATAATAAATCTAGATGTATTGCAACTACTTTTTCTAGAACATTGTACTTTAATCCTGAAATATAAGAATAGAAGACCAACACTGAGCACAAGAGACTAATGCTGCCAGGTCTGAGGTATAAATCCTGCTAATATATGAAGCTATCGGCAGGCCTTCAGGACAAAGACCTGTCGGCAGTCAATATGCAGTACATTTTTTCTAACAGTAAGAACATGTTTCGTGGAGCTGAATGACTCAAAGACAGGAAATATAACATTGAACTTTACATCTCAGGGTCACAGGTTCATATGTAACTCCCCAGGCTAGATTCACAGTGCTATGCCTAAACTACAGGCACCTGCTTTCAAATTGGAACCCAGATGCCACTCTGTGTGGATCCTTAAGACTTCTTATAAATGTGAAGGGAAAACAGAGAGACTCAAAAAGAAATCCAATAGTGCTAGGACACCAAACAGCATTCTGACCTCAAGAATCACCGAAAAAAAAAGGGAATAAACATTTCAGAACATAAACTTGCCTGGATGTGACACTGTACCACATGCTCTAGGTGTCCCTGCTTGAGCAGGGGAGTTGGACTAGGTGATCTCTATAGCTCCCTTTCAACCTCAACTGGGGTGTGTGTGTGTGTGTGTGTGATATCTATAGCACTACTCTATCCTTAGGATCAAATATTCAAGCCTATCTCCTAAAGTTTCCTATCCAAAAAGTATTCTGCCAAAGATTTGAGAAAGATTCACTCTTTCAAATGTATCATCAAAGAAGTGGGTGATGGTAACAGTAGCAACGTTTTATGAAAAGATTAATCTTTTATAAAATCACAAGGTAAATCATTTAAAAAGATTTTTTCAATTTCTCTTCAGTTTAGCGGTGTTGACACCCACACTTACTATTTTCTATGCCTCAACTACCATACTAAAACCTGTATGGAGAAAAAGGAACATTTTCACTCCTCCTACCAAAATGGTACCTCTACCCAGGAGAATAATCAGAGACTCAAGAAGCAAGAGAAAGTCCTACACAAAGAGGTAAATATGATTCTACATAAATCTACCAACGACATGAGAAACCTGAATTCCTCATTCTTGCCTTTGGCACTGTTTATGCATTTCTCATTGAAAGGACATTCACACTATAAAACACAAATAAAGCCTTTGATTCAGATACTGCCCTGAAAGGGAGACAATACATATTTTTTTCTTTGGGTAGAAGAAAATTGTACCTGCCTCGTCTGCTTTCTGAACAACTTCTGTCGTTATTAATTTATTGTACTTAAGGGGAGAGAGGTAGAAGTACCACCACTGTATGTGCTATAAGAAAATAGCTGCTACTGCATCTTAAAGGGATGCTGAGCCTGCCAGTGCCATGAGCACATCTGCACATCTGCAAAAGTGTGCTGGAATTGGGCTCCTGGTGGGTATAGACAGAGGAAGTTGGTCTTGGTCCCCAGCAGATGTAGGCATGTTCAGGCTGCAGCCGCCCTGAGCAAGCCGAACAGCAGGGTGCTTCCAACGTGAGGAAGATTTTTAAATGACAGTTTGGGATTTAGCTGCCTCAGATGGTCTTGCTTGAGATTGTAAGTCCTTTAGCCGTTAGTTTAGCCATCAATCACCAGTGTCTGGAAGTTGTTACCAGCCACTAGGATCTCTGTAGTTCACAAGATGAACATAAATATGTATTACCAAAAAAATTTAAAAATAAAAATATAAAAACAGCTGGTATGCTTTCCAATGAGATTCTAACCCAGGAAGATACAAGAAAACAGTACTCGCACCTTGCCAGAAATAAAGCATCCTGTCCCATTTAAATAACACATTGTCTTGTTTAAAACACAATTTTTTAGTATCACCATGCAGTATGTATTCCATATATGCTAAATGAAAGGTATGCAAACAGCTCTATTGTATGGTATGAGTCTGCTTACTTCTTTTACCTCTTTATGTGGATACTCTAGTGTTTACACTGTAAAAAAATATGGACATATATGAATTTAATATCTCCTCTTACATGTCAGTGAATAGACTGACTTCAGAACAAATTTTCAATTTAAGGAATGTATTTTCAGTTCTGATATTTTGCGGGTGCAAATAATTGCAGGAATAAAATTTCAGCACCAATTACTCATGAGCATCGTTAAATTTACATGGGTGGCTGATTTGTGGGCATATTTAAATTCTCAAAGGCAAAAGTGATGTTAGTTGTCCCTTCAAAATATACATACTGCTCTCTTTTTCAACTAGCCACAAGTTACTAAACAAGCACAAGAAACCAGATATTAATTTTCAGAAGTTATCACCCTGCATTTTTTTCCTTATTTGAAGTCACCATCTTTAAAGCGGTCACTAGAAAGTACAGGGATGTTGCATCATCCTACAGCAGGTTCTAATAAAAAGTGTTGAATTTTACTAATAAAATACTGAAGGAAAAACAAAGTATTTTATGTTGATATTATGTTTCCTGTAAGTTTCATCTTGCAGGAAGCTCTTTTCATAGTCTATGAATATCCATTGCTCTTTCTGAATTTCTTCCATGAAGTTTGGATACTCATGCTAACGCCATCCTGTAACTTCATCAGTAAAATCCTGGAAAAGCATGGGTCTAGAAATGCATCTTGGATATTCTGTATTTGGAACATTTACCTGTTCTTTCAGGAGACTATCTTTGGTAGCCATTCGATTATTTTATTTGACACTGAAATAAATAAGAGGCTTCATAATTTCTTGATATACCGCCTCTCCCAGAAAATATTCATTTCCTATCTTCACTTTATAGCAGAAGTGACCCACTTCTTGAAATCAATTACAGTGTTCCTATGCTACGAAAGAATGTGTTATTAATAGCAACACATGGGACTTAGAGAGTTTCTTCTGATTTAATCAACCTCATCATCATTCAAACTTCAAAATCAAGCACTGTGTCTTTTTACACCATGTTTTATAGAACGTTAACTCTTCTGCCCTAGGGACTTACACAAACACCTCAGCCTGATCTCCAACAAATGCAATCAAAACTCTTGACATGTCCTGAGGTTGAATCCATTAAAGTGTAAAGGCTTTGACATTTTGGAGCATTTTCTTTATGTTACATTGACAAATGGAGGGGTTTTGTGTTTCATTGGTTAAGAGGGAGTCAGGTTTTAGTTATTTGAACCTGGGGTAACTTCATTCATGGATCAAAAAAGACCTCTTGGGGCTTCCAAAGTCTTAATTATTTTAGAGCTACAAGGCATGATTTGGTAGAGATTTGGGTAATGGGAAACATATTCTTCTGGGATCACTTCACTTTGGGGAGCTTTCCAGCTGTGAAACAGGCTCTCAAACTTAAAAGCTCTCCAAAGCTCTACCTGGCCCCGGGCCCACATTTCCCTGTAACAAAAGTTGACTCGTGGAAGAACTAATGTAATATATGCAACCAAAAAACTGCAACACTAAAGAATTCGCAAGATTTATGATAACACTAAAAGTTGTTAAAACATTTTTAAAATGTCAGCTTTTCACATTTAGAATCAGAAGAATGTTAATTTATATATAGTTGCCACATACCTAATTCCACATGCAAAAGTGACAGCTATTTTATAATGCAGTTTTATATAAGAAAGTTTGGTTCATGACAGTATTAGTTTATTAAAATAAAGTGAAGGTTCAATTTGTTGTCATACAGAACAGTGACTGTCAGCTCCACCACAGAGAGCTATTTTAGAATCAGTTTTCTGAGCATTGCAATTACTCTGGAAAATTGTCTAAATGCTGATTTATTAGTTATTATAAACATAAATAAATAATAAAACCATTGAAATCTCTAGATATCTGACATTATTTAGCAACATTTAAACAAAATGTGTCACTTAAAAGAAAAATATATCAATAAAAAAATGGAAAACAGACTACCATTAAATTCCTTAATAGTAATTCCACATAATACGTATATGTAAGGGTGGTAAGAGATCTGTTCCATATTTCTGACTTTGGGCTCTAAACAGGGTGGGATTTTCATTACACGTTGTTATAAATTGTAATTTTTACTTTTGCTATCAGTATGAAGAAAATCCAGTATGACTGAAAAATCTAAAACTTGGAATTTTATATGTGTTGATCTGTTTAGAAGTATATATACAACTTTAGGTGTAAGAATAGATAGTGAGTATAAAATTCATTGTGGGCTCAAAAGAAATAGGTCTTTTGCTACATTTCTTATCCTGGCCAAAACTGCAAATGCCTTCTTAACATGAGAAGACTAAAAAACAACTGCAGGAATTATGGATGTCATTAAAAAAGACATTAAACTTGAGGAAATTACACATGCACAGAAATCACAAAAAGCAACGACAGTTCTCTAGCATATCAAAACCATCAGAAAGGCATACCAGAAGAAAAAATCTTCTGTTGAAGTCTAGCAAAAATCTCTTTCATATTAATGGACCCTATTTGAAATCTCAGGCCAAGAGCTCTCCTGTAATTGACAAAAGTACTGTATATCAACAGTCTTTCACTATTCCAACGGTCTCGCTTCAAGTCCTCAACTACAGAAGCCCTGAAAACCCTCTGATATATCTTATTAATGGTAAGTTGCATTTCCGCCCCCCCCCCCCCTTTTTTTTTTAAGACCTCTAGGGCAATGACTGTTAAAGGTTTAATTCAATACTAGGCATGATTTCTTTGAATAATATCCAT
The DNA here is from genome assembly GCF_059628265.1 of Tinamus guttatus. NCBI lineage: Eukaryota > Metazoa > Chordata > Aves > Tinamiformes > Tinamidae > Tinamus > Tinamus guttatus. The sequence goes on from NW_028289037.1 coordinate 5,109,391, forward strand.
GAACACACATTCTCTGTTGAGTCTGTCCTGATTGTCCTGATACTTCTTTTTCCTTAATTATAATCTCTTTTTTACACTGTCTGTCTTTGGGTCTCTGGAAAAGAACATTTAATTGTCTAACTATAATTAAATTAAACAACTATTCTCTGATTGTCAACAGTAATACAAAAAAAAAAGTCTATTTTCTGATATATAGAGTAATGGCGGGGATCTGGAATACCATATTAAACTGTAAAAGACAAATGCAGGGGAGCAGAGTACAAAACAGACTGGGTCAGTCCAGGTCAAGCTTGACCAGATTCAGTAAGAACAAATATGACTTCTCTTTGCTTGACCTGTTTCCCATTTCCAGATTTAGGGAAGAAACAAGGTTGCTGGGTGAAGCACAACCTGGGATGCAAGCTGTCCTCATGCGAAAAAAATGGGATGCAGCCTGAAAACTATGTCCTACTGGACAAGCAGTAATCCGAGTTGCAAGGACTAAGGTCAATGTCATAAATAAAGATATTTATGATATAGTACATTTACAACCTGTAAAAAACTCTCATAGATAACTCAGTGCTGACTGTAATAATAATTATTGACAATAAAATCAAAATCTCAAACCACTAATGTGTGGTTTAAGAGGAAGTTCTTAATTTTTTTAAGACATATGCCTTCTGTCACTAACAACGTGGGAATTTTGAATTTATTTTCTGAAGGGAGAAGAGCCTAGAATTGACTTGAGAGTCTTTGATAAGAAAAATATGGGACAGACCTTGAAAAAATGAGCATAGCACTTGAAAGTGATCTCATTTTCTGTTTTGGGGTTTCTTTTATGTAATAACACTGACATGTATGTGTAGACTGGATAAAACAGACCACACTGAACAAGCAATACATGCAAAATGGTATAAAAATATTTGTGTCTTTGGAATGAATTTACTTGAAAACCTGCCAGATTTCTTTTTGATCTGTTCATTGCTTAAGATTAAGAACATTAAGAAGGAAATGCTTAGGGAAACCAAAAGGCCTACCTAGCTCAGCATCCAATTTATAACAGTGGCCAACAGCTAATGCCTAGGGAAGAGTGTTAGCACAGGGCAAGTGTATAGGGATATCTTTCCAGAATACCCTCCCAGGCTCCCGTGGCTTCTAGTTCAGAGACTGAAGGGAAAGATTTGTTTAAAGATGAAAATACACAATGTCTACTCCCAGAGGCAATGACTCTTACCCAGTACCTCTGTTTCATAGACTTGATTTTAAAATTATCCACATTCAGTAAAAATCAGTGGGTTAATGGAACTGTCATTTCTGGTGGCTGTAACTGCACAGCTCAGAATGCAGAATGAGAGCTCTGTGCTCGCCCACATGGCACGTGCTCGCCCATGGGATGCCCTTTACCTCCAATGCTGCCCAAGGTTCACAGGCTGCACAGCAGCTAAGGCTGACAAAAAGCCCTGGAGCTGTGCACAGGCTCCACCAGTGTAGTCCGTGGCACTGCTTCCCCCAAGTTCTGAAGTTGCTCCTTGCACGGGACATGTCCACCATGTGAACCAAATGTCTGCCAGGATGCACTGAGCCTTACCAGAGCTCCCATTGCTGGGAGCTAGAGGTGGGACTGGGCATAGACAGATTCTCTGCATCCTGCCAAGGAGGCAGTATCACAGCTGGAAGGTGGACAGTCATGGAGCAGGATCTCTTTGCTTCTGTTCACAGTTATAGCCATGGCCAGACCCTGGTCTACAGACACATAGTTATCCTTACCCCCTGTAGGTGTTCCTGTTCTATGTAGGTTTGTTGCTGCTTCAGAAAACAGCATTATCAAGTTATTGGTAAGAAGATTAAGAAGCCCTGTCTCTAGTTCTTTAGACTGTATTTCCCAGCATCTATACAGATATGTTTTAAATATTCCCAAGGAACAAAGCTGAAGTGACAATTCCTCAAACTAATAGATTCTACCATAGATTATATCTGTAAGTGTTGCTGGACAGTCACCGATTTCATCGATCTGATCCAGCTTGTGGAATATAAGAGTTTTGACTGATGCTGGGCAATGCTCCTGGGCCTCTCACAGTTGATGAAGGATCATCAAACAGACCTCAAAGAAGAACAAAGGAACAAACAGCCATTTTTGGATGTGAATATTAAGCATATATTTTCTTAGGCAAACTAATTTTTGAAAAGGGAAGGGAAGGGAAGATAAAAGAGAGAAAAAACCTCTTTGCTGGCCCATACACTCATAGCTTGTATTTGCCACAGATGCCCTTCTTTGATATGACATTTTAAGGAAATGTATCTCAAAATGTATGAAAGTGAGCTTGAATCAGCCTTATTTCAACTCTGCTTATATTAGCTGGCAGCACTGTAATGCTTAACTGAAATAAGTCATTCATATACTCAAATAAATATGCCCAAATCAGGTTTCGGAGTAATGCAAATTTAGCTGATACAATACTTTTTTCACACAGAAAAGCAAGTGTAATACGCATGGATTTGATCAGTAAAGACTTGGTCAGTGTCTTGCTTTGGGCATCCACACACACAGTCTCAGTTTCAACTGGGCTGAGACTACTGGCTTTACATTCAGAATCTGACAGACATTATTAGGGAATGATACTGTTTCAGCTTGAAAGACTGATGATTTAAACCTTTCTCCTGGGTTTTGTTTCAAGAATTATAGGAAGGAGACACAGGAGTCAGATTACTTCTTCTGAAAAACTTCCTCATATTACAGGTATCCTCAGCAGGAATCTTTCAGATTCTTGCTCCCTGAGACTCTGACTTGCCCTACGACTACTTTTTTTTTTTTTTTTTTCACTTGAAAGAGCAGCAATTAAATCATTTTGCCTTATCCACAGCACCTGTTGGAATATATGAAGTCTCTGTAATTTAGGTGTTTGAAATAAGCTTTGCATCAAGACTGTGTGGATAGCAAGTTATGTTATTTTGACAGAAAGATTTTTCTGTGCTATTCATCCATCTGTACAGCTCTGTCTCTTAGAATAACACATATGCAGGCTCCTACAACCACAAGGGCTCCCATTCTGCTCCAACAAGTAAGAAAGTTTTCATTTAAATCATGTTTGTAGGTGTGGTTATACTGAATACTCACATATCTTGGGCATGTGAATGCCACCAATATACTTAACCATATGTATCTTTTGCATTCAAAGCTATAAATCATATTCTACAATGAAATAAGTCATCACTCATCAGTTACATGTCAGTAAAAATCTCTCTCTGCCCCTCATTGGATAATTCTTTCAGAAGCAGCTGTTGCACACACAGAGTAGCTATGTATGTGAAGATCTTGGCTCACATTTGGTGAATCAGGTTTGGTTTTCATTTAAAGAACTTTTTTTACTCCACAGTTTTATTTAAACAAACATTTAAAGCTTTCAAAAAAAGATTCAGTTGTAGTAAGTGATCAAAGCTGTGGTTATCTAGGCTCCTCTTTATAGGATGGCTACAACCACATTAGCAATAGTTTTCATTCTTTTTTTTTCATTACAATTGGACAACACAGCCCCACTGATTACCATGTGAGTGACCTCTGCCCCAGGAGCCCTGGCAGAACAGGGCTTTGCCCATTTATCATGTCAGGACATAATTTAAGCCATCACGATGGCTTTCTAAAGTCATGCTTAATATTTTTCTCACTTACCTTTCACATTTTCTAGTCTCTACTCCTGTATGACTTCCCTCTTCTCACCTAGATCTAAGAACCTTAATCACTGAACACACTTTGATGAATTTATAAGATCATTATAGGTCTAATAATACATTTGATGATGGAAATTTCATTGAGAGATTTTTGATAAAGCATGGCAGTGCCAACTAAGTATACATCATGAACTCAACAGCTGACAAATTGTTCTGAAGCATACAATACTTAGAGATCTTAAAGATTATCTACGGCATGAGTATGCTAAGGTGAGATTGTCAAATGAAAAAAAAATACTACTGTTCTGTGGTACTGTGAAAACAAATACCCACTGGAACATTACAATAAATAAACCACGGACTTTTTGTTACAGATCTTTGGAAGTTATTGTGATCTCACTTCTCCCGATAAGCAGGCCGAGACATACAGTCATAAAGGTTCAACTAACAGTGATTTGACTGGGACTTGCAGGATCCATCCCTCAGGAATTACTTATGTACCTAATGTTAATAACGTATGTAAGCTTTTGCAGCAGGAAAAACTCAGTTTGTACGTTATGCACATCACATCGTAAATTGTGCGACACAAGCACCGTTTCCAGTATATTCACATCTTATTTTCCTCCAGCCTGTTAACAAACATTTCTGTTGGTATCTAATACAGACACGCACTCACACAAAAGACAGACATTCACTTGCAATGAAATGCATATACAGGCTCCTAGGACTCTGCTACGCTTCAATTTGCTTAGTTCAATATGGAAAATCTAGCTGGGTTAAAAAAAAAAAAAAAAAAAAAAAAGATTATTTGGATTTCAGCCTGCGAAGTTCTGGCAAAATTCCTGGTTTATAGAATTTCTGCTGCCTGCTATGTGTGTTCCAGGTAGTGCAATGCTTCAGAACCTTAAGGCCTCCTGCTTCAGTAATTATTTTTACAGACTTCTTGATAATGCCAATTAATCAGTTCTCATGCGATTTGGTACTTACTGCATTCAAAATGAAATTCAAAATTAGATGGTAACAGAGCTGCTGTGAATAGTATTTTAGTTAGTTTACTCTATATATTTAGCTTGTGGCTAACAATAAAAATAGGAATTACGTGCAAAGATTTGAAACACATGAAAATCGACTGCCTTTGCTCTTCAAAGCTAGAAAAATACTCAGTGTGATACCAAATCTTCATAATGATCTGTATTTACAGTTTGCCCATGAAAATTGACAAGACCAAGCCAATATTGAAAACTATATCTAAGACCTTTGTGGCTTAATAATTTCTTGTCTTGAGCATGAGTTTTCTGTGATCAACTGGCAAAATCTTCAATACAAGTCTTTGTGATAATTTAAGTTTGTAAGTACCATGATATTTTCTTTTTTGGGAGGTGAGAGGAGAAGTAGAACCTCATTTGCCCATTAAACCTTTCTGCTACTTTATGATTTCTTGATACAGAAAATGTAAAAGCAACAGAAGGTAATAATCTTCCATACATAACCCTTACTTTTGACAGAAGGACCCAATGAGAACATCAAAATATAACTTGATAACTTGAAGCACAATGAAATATTGCACCATGATGATCAGGATAAGAAGAAAGACTAACAAGAAAACAAACACAAAAGACTTCAGCAAAAAAAAAATTCAATGAGCTTCCAGAATGGGGAGCGACATTTCAAGGAAAACTGATCTAAAGGGAAAAGGAATTAAAGAGAGCTCTTGGTACTGTAAAAGAAAGAATAATAAGGATATGAGAGTTAAAAAAAGAAAAGTCTCATTATGTACATTATGTAGAAAGAACATTAAGATATAAATTTGTGTAAATCATGAACTTTTCCTGATTCCACGCAGAGGATGGAATGCACAGGAAATGTTTGAAATACACTGAAACAAAAGGTCAAATAAAGTCATCATAAAAAGCCATATGTGTGTGCATATATATAGGCAATCAGAGGGCAGAGTTGCCTGTATATGGCTGATCCACCTCTCATCTGCTGCACACAGTAGGGGCTCTAATGCTTTTTGCTGTTGGGTAGCCAAGGCAGACTGCCAAGGCTGAAACTGCCAGATACCCTTGTGATAAAGCTACTAAAAGGTCTAAACTCTGTCTAGCACTAGAGCAGCAGGACCCTGAAAGCCAGCAGAATTTCTGGTCTGGCCTTGCCCCTAGAGTTTCCTTGCTCTCAGTTCTCCGAGAGTTGTAGAAAGAGTCTTAAGGCACTTACCCACCTAATAAAGATTTGGAAGGAAGTTCACGGAATCACCAGGCTCACTGATTCTTAAACCATCTGCAACCCAAAAACACTACTGAATGTATAAATCTACTTAAGTATGCATAAACTCACAGAATTTTCTTATATATTCCTGTAAATCTTGATGTTAAAGTCTAATAATCCAAAGATCCTTCTAACAACTCTTGTCAACAGCTTCCAATTCCATGTGAAAGTTTCTTATAAATAACATATGCCTGACATTTGAGGTACTTCAACTATCCATATTCATCAGTGCACATCCCATAAACACTGCTATAAAACTAGTACACTGAAATTCATACCTGTGTCTGAAAACAGGCTGTTTAGATGGAAATGGCATTATTAGCTTCAGTATTTTTCTTTGAAGTCTTTATTATTTCTCATTTTTATTCACTATTTCTGCTTTGAAAAGTTTTTGGGGTATAATCATTATATTCAGTTCTTATCCAACATAAACAAAAACTATGTATTTCTTACTATCATACAATTACATTTTTTACTATCATGCAAAAGCTATATCATGCACTGTGAAAGTTAGATAATCAATTTCTTATAGAAATTAGTTTTGTTTGTTTGTTTTTCTTTTGTTTTGTTTTACCCTGAATCACCCAGTAATTTCCTGCTTCTTTTTGTTGAACCAGGAACTTTTTATAACTGGTCTGCACTGAATAACACTACTTTTCACAGAAAATATACAAAATACTGCATTATCTTTAGATGCCTACTAGTCTACTAGGAGACAACCATAGCATTCTTGATGGCAAACATATAAAATCAAAATGACTAAACTTCATAAAAAGTTTAAATTGTCAGTTCAAACAAAAAGAGATTATGGTCCTTTAAATACGGACCAGAATATTAAACTTATCCCTCTATAGCTGTATGCTAGCAAAAAGTAATTTATTATCAGATATTATGCACAAGAATTTCAATGAGATCGAGCATCTCACATAATAAATTATCAAATCCTTCTTGCTCAAGGATTCCCTGAATCAGAGAGGGTTCCTATATATACACAAACCTTTAATCAATTTTTCTTCCATGAACTTTTCTGGTCTCTTCTTAAGCCTCTGTATTTTTTCTTCTTTTACAGCCTCTTGTGAGGAGAATTTCAAAGGCCAAGAAATATTGTGCTAAAAAACACAATCTTTTGATTTTTTTTTGACACCACTCACCAACTATTCACTTCAGTTGATGGTAAGCAGTCTAGTACCATTCTCTCTCATTTGTCTCACATATAACCAATGTATTGCTTCATTGATGGACTACAGGTTCAGCCAGTCACTTGGTGCTGCAAACATGCATACACATGACCAGATATTTCCAACTGCCACATGAGCTAGCATACTTATCTCTGGTCTGGATTCCCTGTAACTAGAGAGTTTTGTAAAGTGCTTTTTTTTTTTTTCTTCCTATGATAATCCTCTCTTTTTGCATCTCTGAAGTCTTCAGAACATTCCACAGTAGACAAACATACTATGAATATGTTACCATATGTTGATTTATTCTCATTTATGTTGTTTTATGTCCCATAGCTAAATCCAAGCACCTGGCTCTGTACTTCTACTCATCTGTCAGCAGGCAGATTAAAGATTACTAAGGATGTATTCAGATTGTGTTAATGTTTCATATATCATAATTTTTAAAAAAGCAATCGTAAATACAAGACAAAGACTGAACTTTATTTCTGGCTTCAATTATTAATTTTCCTGATCTTTGTTGAATGTGCTTCAATTGAGAGCTGTAAAATGTAGCAACTCTGCATGTGTATCAGGTGAACGTTTGACTGTTTTTTTAATGGTTTTGTTTGTTTCTGCAGAAACATGAGAAGTCTGAAGGCCAAGCCATTCAAACACTGAGAAGTACAAATCAAGAAAAACATCCAAATTAAGAACACATTATTTTTTTAACACTTAAACCTATTTACTTTTGAATAGGTTAAGAGGAGATCAATATATGTAAAATAATAAAAATAGTGCTGTTGGACAGATGATTCAGAGTGCTCAGTGTGTTTTCAGGAAGAGTGAAGTCTAGAGGATTGAGGAGGAAGCAGGAGTGATGGTATGAAATATCATGAACAGCAGCAAGATAATAAGAAAATTAATAGATGAATTAATACTTCTAAGTTGATCTGGAAAAAAAAATGTTAGGACAGAACAGTTAGTGATTTCAATCTGACTTAAAATAAAAAAATGTTTGCAGTTTTTTGAAGAGGGATCAAAATGTTTCTTAGGGAGGTTCCTGAAGAAATATTTAATTCTTAATGATTTTTTTTCCTCAGATTTTCATTGTTAATCATTATATTGGCAAAAGAAGTATGACTTTACAAAATGTTATCCTATGTAAACAGTATATCAAGAAATGCCAATACATCAGTGGGTGTTAATACGTTGTGACCCCATTTCTGTTTTAGTGCTTTTGATTGATGATGCCAAATACAAAGGAGAGTTAAGGAGACAGAAGGAAGAAAGTCCAGAAGCAAGAAAAAAAAAAGAGATGATTGAGAATCTGGATCATCACTGTGGAGATATGTTACTAATTTATTTTCTTATGAGTTCCATATTATACATATTGTATATTATATTCTTGGATACAAAGCATGTATGTGCATGTGTGTCTCTATAGGTTAAATATATATAAAATATATAAATAAATATAAAAATATGTTATATATATACATGCAATATATACACACTCAGATATTAGTTTCATTCCTAGTTCTGTTGTTTACTGCATTCATCTAAAAAAAAAAAAAAAAAGTGCAGTATTTCTGTGCCTATTCATGACAGATAATATTCTTGGGTATTCCTTTCAGCAGGGAGTAAACAGCCATAAATGACTTTCTTGTCTATACCTTTGATTTTTAAAATTTTTTTTGGTGATTTAACAAATGGTTCATCACACTTTAACTGAAGAGGAAGAAAATGTCAGTGATTTGATGGATATTTAGTACTATAACAGAGTAGAAAGAAGATATTTAACAGTGAATTCTCATGACTTTTTTATAAATCTATTGAATATACAAAACTGAATTAATAATATACACTATTAAGAATTTTGTTAAATCTTACTGTTCAAAATCCCTAAGATGAATTTTATGAAAAGACACATTTCATTTTTAACTTTCAAAAGTTTATAATAGAAGAAATCTGAAATGAATTTTCCCCTAAATCTTGGGTGGAACTTGCTCTTAAGTCTTGGATGCAAGAATGTCTCAAAGGCTGGTCACTGTGCCAATGTTTAGAGTACACATCATGTTGCAACATCCAAATAAATTTACAACATCAACAACAAGAGAAAACTGTTATGGACAAAAAGAGCTGTCTATAAAGAGTTGTCATCAATCAAAGTTGCACTCATTAAATCAGGAAAAAAAAATCAAGCTTATGATAATGACATGAACTTACGGCTACAAGATATATGCATTTTGGGAGTGAGGGAGTGAGAAAGAGGGGCTTTGATTTGCTGTTGGAGGATCTTTAAGCTGTTGAAGGCATTTCCTTCACATTAGATCCAAACTTCATTTCTCTTGAATCCTCTGCCAGTTCCCACACCCTTTTATAGCCAGCATATGGGACATGATCAGGACAAACCTCATGCAAGTCACTAGGGGCCAGCTCCAATAAAAGCCTTAAATTAGGCAGCAGTACACTGAACCATACTCAACTAGGGATGTCTATGCTGTGGTCTATGCTGTTTTTGGTTTTTTTGTTTTCTCTCCTTTTTTGATTTAAAACTACATCTGTTACTCTATCTTTTGGCATCAGTAAATTTGAAATTTTTCATCTTTCTATAAGAAAACTCAGGAATTTCCAGAAAAAAAAAAAAAAAGAAATATAGGGCTTCCTGTGAAAGCAACTTGTTGCTAGAATACAAGACTGAGCTTTATAGTACTGTCAGTTCAGTATTACGATACAAAGACAAAACACCTCTTAGAAACGCCAAACGCGAGAGTAAATATTGACCTATTACACCTTCCTATACATGTAAGGTTACATTCTCGGCTCCATTCCCTGCCTTTCTCAGCAAAAATCTGTTCTTAGCGCAGGTGCTTGCTGCCCTCTTTATGCCTTGTTTAGTCAGTGCTATTTGCACAAATTGAGTACAAGCATATACGAATGCTAGGAAATCAGAATAGTGACGCAGAAGCGGATACACATAGTTCAAGAAAACAGAATATCAGGTCCCACAATTTATATGTTGTGTCCGCAATTCTTTTTCATGTTTGCATTTCATTCTCAGCCCCTGGGGCCTCTAAGACAATAGAGAAAAGGAAACCTGAGGTCCAGCCTGCCTCAGAAGGATGTCTCTGATTTAAGCCACCGTAATATTCATATGGTCAAAGTAGGCTCCTTTTTCACAGATAAAATACCAGAATTTGCCCATTTTTTACTGCCATGCTGCCAAAGTAAGATGAGATTGTAGGCAGGCAAAACACAATTTTCCCTAATATTCTTACACTTGGGAATACTCTGCACCCTGCTGTGTGAACTGCTGCTTGCATCACGCAAAGGCAGCATCTCCGCTCGCTCTTCTCTGAGCTCCACTTTCTCCTTTCAACCCATCTCACCTGCACTGTGATTTTATTGTTCATTTCCTGTTGGACTATAAACATTGTCTTTCTCTGGGATTTTTTTTCCTACTTTTTGTTTTTCTCTCATTTTCCTTACCCGGCTGTTCTACAACTCCCCACTCTTTTGCATTTGCCTCCAAACAGCGGTTAGACTGTAAATAGCTTTTGCAATGGCTCCTCTGATGCTAAAGCATCTCTTTTTCCCCAGGTAACCACTCTCAGCTGATTTCCCCCTCTTCTCTGCCCATCTGAGCAAGGTTTACTACAGTTCAGACAACTCTTGCATGGTGTTCAATAGATTATTCCTTTTTAAATAATCACGCTGCAGCAATATTGACATGATGTCATGTCACCATGAAAGGTCTAAGTAGAGACCTTTCTTCTATCTTTTCAATCTCTCCGGAAGGGAAGAAAGCACGGTATTTTTTATGATTGTAGAAAATATTTTCAAAATTCTTACACGTTAACACAGAAATACGTTGGATGCACTAATCAATATGGTTCCCAAACCATTGTCTCTAATTGAACCTTTTTTTGGTAAATTAATATGTTAACTTGAAGTTCTGGAGATTCAGCATATTAAAAACAAACAAACTATGACATACAGAGATAAAGGGGGGCATAATACCATTTTCTCTCCAAAAAAAAAATATTTTCCACTTTGATCAGGAAAGCGAAAGACATAGGAGCTTTGTCTCCGTGGCCTCACTGTAACTTTAGTTCAGTGGGATTCCAAGGAATATGGGAAGATTTATTAATCCCTCAAGGCCTGTAAACTGGTTATTTTCCCCTTCTTCAGTCCCCTTGTAGGTGGGGTTCTTCATTTTCTAAAATCGTCTTAAGAGCTGAGGCAGTGGAATTTTAGGCCTCAGACTTAATAAAGGAATTTGTTTCCCTTGGGTATAGAGCAGTGGGAAGAGTTATAAGATAGTTCAGAAACGGAATTAACAATAAAGAAAGATCTGGTTCTGTTATCCAATTCAGGTGACTAGAGAACAGTGACAGTTTAGTCAATAATATGGCATTAGCACAAAAAATAAACATATTTCGTATGCTGAAGCATAAATTAGCTTATTAATGAGATTTTAATTTAAAATGACAATTTACTTCCAAGCTGCCAAAATGTATTGAAAAGATTTATTTATACACCTAATGAACCGCAACTTAGAAAGCGGTATAGGAACACATTATGCTGTGGAGCACCTACAAGTTCTGTAGCTCTACTTAATTTTCACTTCACGGACTGGTAATTAATTCTGGTCATTTACTTTGACATCTCTCTGTCAGGCAGCCAGGTGCAATCTATAGCATAGACAGAAAAACTCAACATTAGAGACTCAAAGAACTCTATGTACAAAATATTAAAGCAGAAAACTTTAAATATACCCCTGATTTAAATATACCCTTGAAAATGCAACAATATGAATTTTTTTTCTATGGACTTCTGTCTGGATTAAACTGATCTGGATACATAAATAGCAGTGTTTTTATTATGCAGATCCAAGAAAATGCAAAACTTTAAAAGAACAATCTTAAGTCCAGTGCCTATTATTCTATGCTTCAATTTAGCTTCATATAAAAACTGCAAGCACAAACTAGAACAAAATTCTTATATTCATTTGGCTACCTGATTACTGTAGATAGACACTAACTTATTAAATACTAGCTTTTAGGTACAAGCTTTCCATCTTAAAGGGGCCAAGTAACTAGTTCTAGTCCTGCTAGTATCAAGAGCAGTCTACACAAAGCATAAGGCAGATCTGGTTCCTAGCGCTTTGTAATCGGACTGCTTATACCCTAACAGTTTGGGGTGAAAAATCTACAAAGCATCCATACTGCACTGCTACATGTGACTCCAAAGAAGAGCCAGTAAAAGTCTACAGCTGGATTCTGCAACTCTTCTCTCTCCTCCCAACATATATTCATCCATACACTTCCCTGCTAGCTGCTAATTTCTGTTTCTATTCTTATATGGAGATTCAGGCGGTTCATTATAACTGTTCTCTGAAATAAGATGTGAATGATTCCTTGATAATTTCCAGGACAGTACACAGCACGGACCTGCTTGCAGGGCTTCTTCTCAACCACAGCCAAGTGTCTGTGCCATGGGCCAGGACAGGCACCCATCTTCAACTGGATGTTGTGATTCTGCATTGTGACTACAGGTACGAAGAACACATCAGACTAACGATAAAAGCATTTTTCCTCTTCTCACGCTCTTCCCCCAATAACCTTCTGAAAAACAATTCACTGTGCACCAGGAATAAATTAATACTACTTAATTCACACTTTCCAGTTGAAATCTGCTGCTGAATGAATGCAATCACAAGCATCCTTCTTTTAATACCCTACAATCATAGAGGTAATTTTTGTTACTATATGTCTCAGTGCAGATTCACAACAGCCAGTTAGACACATCAGGTCTACAGGTAGAGCAGATGAATGTGCTGCACTAGGCAGGAGAAATTCCTGTTGAAAATGGGTAAAGCAGTGACTATGAGCACTCATGCAACTCCTATTCAGAAAGAAATTATTTCCTCAGATATTTGCCACTCCTGTGAAATCAGTTATCCAGGAATAGCCAGGGTCAAGAATGGAGACCACTAACTTGAGGGACCATGCTTTCTGTACTTTTAGCTATATTTAGCTTACCACTGAATTTGAAAATATCAGAGTCTAGGGGAGTTCCACATCCAGAGTTCTTGTCAGCTTTGGCCCAGTTAATCCTTTAATTGGATGTTGATTTTCTTAAGTAAAAAAGCAGAAACTGTACATACTTCTGAGATAGGACCATCGTGGAAAAATACTGCACGTGTGAAATTCAGGATGAAAATCAGGAGATTTAGATATAGAAAAAAATATATAGTCTCGAAAATTGTTCACAAAGACAGAATTTGGTTCACTTATGAGTAGCAAACAGAATCCAGAAATATTTAGCTATATTACTTTGTGCTAATATGGATGATACAGCTGACAACATTTAATGAGTTCCCCAATATTTGTTTCAAAGCAGTGCTTTACAGGCTGAAATGAATACCAGTGCTAGCAGGTGTCAAGGCTCACTAGCAATTTACTTCAGGGGAATGATGCAAATTACACACTTGAATCCTACAAAGAACTTCAGTAGTAAAATATGTAGTGACAGCACTCTGTAGTTTGCAACAAGTGCGACGGATCAGCTTCCTCATATATCTGATTTACACAGCACAACAAACTTTGTGACCAGCACTGAACTCAGGGTACACTTCTTAAATTCAGCTAGAAAACTGAACATGATCATAGCTTAATAACTTAATATGTTTGTTCCATTCTTGTTCCTTTTTCCAGGGTCTAATGATTTTGTTTTCATTCAAGATTTACATACATTCTTTTCATGAAATGGAATGCTGAATAGTTCTAACTGGAATACCAAGTTTAGTTTCAGTCCCAAAATGATACTACAGAAATCAGGAAAAGAGATAACTCCCTCGGTTATTTTATAGTCATGTTAAGAAAGTCAAGGACTTATTTATGAGTAGGAACTCTCATAAAACTTAGAAGTTTTTACCGTTGTTAGTAGGGTTTTTTAATAAAAGAATTACTTGGAATTTTATTTGAAATGTAATACTGTAAATACTCCCTCTGAAAAAAGGAGCAGGTCTGTGCAAGTTATTTGTCATTCATAAAAACATGCTATTAACCCTAAACAAAAATAGAAAACACAGACATGCTAAAATGACTATGGAAGATCAATGAATGAATTCAGACATATAAAATCTTCTCCACAGACAGCAAGAATTCCCAGCATTTCAGACCACTAAGGTAACTGCCCTGTGTAAAGACTCAGGTTAGTGGAAAGGAAAATACAGACTACAATCCAGCAAAGATTTAAAACACATGCTTAACTTCATGCACCTAAATAGTGCCATTAATGTGAAGTTAAGCATGTGTGCATGTCTTTGTAGGATCATGCTCAAGTGATATGCCTTTGATGAATGTTCCTTCCTGTGTTAGCAGGGAAGGGTGTTTGATCAGGCCAGCATGGGGTAAAGGGCCCTTTGTCTTTCGCTTCCCTGGCGCAGGGATGCTCCAATGGTGGCTGGAGGGGGCGAGGATGAGGCTGATGGGAGCAGCATCCCCTCCAGCAAGGACTGAGGGTACATAGTTCAGTTTTCGTTGCTCTAAGAGAAACGGCCTCTGAAGTAGCTGAGGCTGCAGGTCTAATTGCCTAGACTACAGATTTCTGGGCTGCCTCTTTGAGTTTCCAATAAATTACTTACAATAAATAAATAGATTTCCATCCCCACTCTTAAATCATATCTAGTGATTAATATGGAAGTAGCTTTGCTAACTTACAGATTAATCCTGTTGTGTTTAGAACATACCAGTCATTTTTCTGTACTGTATTTTCTGGTACCTTCCAAATATGCTAAAGACATGGGGCAACTTGGATATACCTCAGTCTGATTTTTCCACAGCCTGGATCTTAATTGCAAGAGCAGGAATTGCAAAATAGCTGCATGATATGTCACACTGAACAATGGCGAATCTAAGAGATAGGCAACTCTGCTCCCTATTACATTATAATTCCCAATTCCTTACAGTCTTTCATATTGTAATTCTAGGAGCTCTTTATAAACACAAGGATCATATCTAACAAACAGGCTATAATGTGGGCATCCTCGGATATACTTTTTTTTCAGTTGAATTACAACAAAGGAAGATCCCATAATTTGCCTAAATAATCATTAATTTAGCAATAGACAGGAATGAAGCCTCTAAGTTTCTTATCTCATTTTCGTAGTAGTTAAAAAGAAATAAATTTGGACATTTCCAATCATTTTTTACTGAAAGTATATTTTGTCACACTTCCTCCAAACAGCCCAATATATAGCTACTGTATTACTGACTGCCCTAAAAAGACACACAATCTAAGTGTATCTGCCACAAGTACATAACTGAACATGCTTCCTAAAAAGAAAAAAAAAAAAAGTCAAAATGAAATATACCAGGAGAGAATATAAAAGAGAATTTAACAAAAGGACGAAAGGACTCCACCCCAGATCTTTCAGTGAAGAAAACCCTCTGCGGATTCTTAATGGCTGCAAATATTCAGTGGCTGTGAAAAATGTTGTTAAAAGCCAAACTGATCCAGAATAGAAACAGAATAGAAAGCTGAGAAGTTGTGTGAAAATATATTTCATATTCTTTTTCCTAAATGTTGTTTTAATATTTCATATATTGTTCTAGCAAAAGTGGATGTGAATGTATTCAAATAAGGAATTGTATTAAAACTAACAGCTGACACTGTATTTCATTTAAATTGTAGCATCACTGAATTACAGTTGGTGATGGCTTTGCATATTCCTAACTTTACAGCTAACACCCCTTCCAGTTTTTATTATCACCTCGTTATTCCCATTCTTCCTTCATGATGTTATGGTGACTAAAAAATATGTGACTAGAAAATAGCAGCCTTTCATACTTCAATCCCCTGACTTCCCCTGGGGGAGTGGATTACTGCATCATAATACTGGTATCTGTTAGTTAATGCTGTGGGCTTCACTCAACTTCAAAGCGGAGATATTAAAGGCTCGTTTTCCACTACAAGGCAGGTGTATTTTTATTAGCTCTTTCTCAAAATTGCTATGACTTCACTTGTGGATATCCCGCCAACTGCCATTATTGAAAGCCGGACTATAATTGCTAGGGAACATGCAATGTCTGAAGCACTAAACCAGTGTTACTGCAATCCTCCAACAATTGACTGAAACCAAGTGTTACATCATTAAAGCTGAATTACAACACACCCATGGCGTGTTTTCCATGTGTGCTATTTCAAACAATAGCAGAGAAAAACCTGGCCATAAATTCACAGATCCCCAATTTGTTCAAAATTCATGAACAATGAGGGCTGTCTGACAGGCTCTGTTGGCTCTATTTTAGTCAGAAATGTCACGCACCATAATTAAATGTCTGTTTGGCTTTTATTGGAGATGGAAATGCTAGCTTTAGTTATAAATTTAAACAACCTGTCACAAGGGGAGACTCCACATTTGTATAGTTTAGGAAAGTTTAGCAATTGTAATTGCTCCAGGAAAGAGAAATAAACTAATGGAAACTGTTCTATTTCTTAATTGGCTTTGCACAGGAAAAAAATAAGCTAATGTGGTTATGTTATAGCTTTCATCTGGTTTGGACCAAGTTCCTTGCTTTGGTTGAAAAAGTTAGTGCACCAGTGCTTTTCATTGCTGCTGCTCAATTTTCACTGAGGAATTAATGGAAAGAATAGAAGGTGATTGCAACTTCTAGGTTAAGGGAAGATGCCATTGACAAGTGGCAACAAAATACCATCAGTCTTCCAGAAAAATGTTTAGCTCAGTTCTCTGCAGTTCACCCTGATGTTGTCCAAGTGGAAATATTTTGTTGTCATGCTGGTATGCAGAGGCTATTATAGTTTAAGCAAATTCTGCAATTTTTCTCTTCAGCTTCAGAAATTTTACAGTGCCCAGATTCCAGTGGAAAATATTTGATCACTCATATGCTTGGATAGAAGTTTGTCACCTGGAATAGAAATCAGGGTAAACCTGCCAGCATCCTTATGCAGACAGGCTCTGCAAATATATACTAGGCAAGATCCCTGCCAAATAACTTGTGTCTGGCCAATACCACCTTTCAAATGGTCTATGAATACCAGTTGCCAATAAAGATTCATTATACTATATATAAGTAAATATTATTTTAGCTTTTGCATCTACAGTTTTAGACTTACACAGTAGCAATTCATTTGCTTTCCATATATTACCTGTCTGCAAGTTTCGCTGCAGTAGCCAATCACAATATTCACACTTCTCACTAGCAGTCAAACAATATTCTTTTTTTTTCTTAAAATAGATCACTGTCAAATGCACACATTTCCAAGTTAAGTTTTTTACTAATACACAGTCTAGCTACTATGGCTACTTTAAAAAGTAACATCACAGGAAATACTACTGCATATTTGCTTTTTCTTTAAAGAAAAAATATTTCTGTTTCACACAAAAGATCTGCTGTGTAGATCTTCCATAAATAAAGCCTATTTTGTGCCATTATGTATTGTAAATAATTTCCTACATAAACTAACTTGATAGATATACCATGTTTTTGTGCAGGCTCTATCCTTGTTCTGCTTTTAGATTCCTTTGAATAACATTATACCTCAACACAAATCCTACTATCTCGATGCAGATTCTCCTATCTGCTCCATATTAAATTGTCACATACCTGATATTATTGCAATTAGCTGTCATCTCACATTAAATATTAGTTAAAATGAACTATTTTCTGTCACCTACTAAATTTTGCCAGCTTCTTTCCCTGTAATTCCTGATATCATCACTATTTGTCCACTATCTTTGAATCACATCTCTCTTGAGACCCCCACGTCCGCACACGCAGATTCTTTCTGAACAAGTTCCTTGTCCTTGTCTTTTCACACCCATACCAGCACTCTTTGTCACGCCTTTCATATCTCACTGATGTCCACCCAGAATACTGCTGAAAAAATGAATGTCTTAAACTCTCCCTTTGGCAATGTCTTTTCTTTCTATGTACAATTACCTCTACAATTCAGAGTTAAGCAATTTTTAAATCTTTTAAGAACCTTTCCAGTCTCTTTCTCAGTTGCAGTTATCTCTCTGTTCCACTGTTTAGAAGCTAACTTCTACCTATTCCCATCAACCACCTGCTAAATTTTCATAGAAATAATTTGTGATTTCTCCTTCAACGTCCCTTGCACTTTGTAGAAGCTTATTGTAACAATCCATGCTGGTACCTCCCATCTGAAAGGTCTTCTATAATGACATCAAAATACTGTTTGTTTGGGTTTTTTTGTAGGATTACTAGGTCAACCTACAAAGCTTGGCAATGGTGGTGGTGACTTAAGACCACTGCCTATTTTGCTGATTCATCTATTTTCACTACAATTTGCCCCATTTGCCCACTGTCACCTGCTGCCTTTTATCATACACATAGGACCCTTGGAGCTGGACCTTGTCCTGGGGCTTTACTGTACCTTGCAGAATAATAAGATTATGTAGATATTCACTCTTAAACAGCATGCTGCAAGGAGGGATTGTAGTGATTAAATGCCTTGCGTTAACGCATTAAATAAAGTAGGGACTTGCCACTGTAGAACGAATGGACCACAAGGTGCTTCAGGACCACTTTAACGCTGTACAGATCAAAATGACCCAAATATTAGGAAACAGATCTTTAAAGCACTCAATTAAGAATATATTTTTGCTTATAAATATTCTGAAGCAGGAATAAAAATATTTTTTACATTTGGAAAGTGCTGTTTTGTTTGTATATTTTTTAACCTCATTCATCAGATGTATATTTCAAAGCTGTAGTAACACTAGCAAGGTGAATGTAATTGTTTTCACTAATGGATGGATTTGTTTAGCATTTTTCAAAATGTAAAGTCATCATTATCTCACTAGTTAAAGCAAAGCAAAACAGGAAAAGATGTAAATAAACTGCCAAGTTTAATTTAATAGCAAGGCAATCTATTCTTCTATTCAGCATCATACTTCAAAGTAAGCATATTTGACCAGAATTTTTCAATTTTTAACTCCCATTAAAGTAATACTGCGAGGTGTTTCATGTAATACTAAGCTTTATTTTTAAGTTAAGCAGTATGAAAAAGCTGGATGAGAATGAGCTCCAGAGAGCTGGCATTCCTTAAAAGTTATTGTACATGAACACATGCATAATTATATAATTACACTTGATGGCAGCAATAGCACATAGAGAAGACTATTAATAGAATATAGAATCTGCAGAAATCTTGTGAAGATGAATATCCTCCTAAAGTTTGAAAAGGTGGCATTTGGGTCTAGCATATATTTTAGTTTTACATTTCAGCATGACAATTACCATGAAAGAAAGGATCAAAGTCAGATGGCACAACTGGCAGCTTGAGAATAATTTAAGAGGTGCACTGGCAATAGCTTTTTGGTTTCAGTAAGATGGACTGCATTAACTGTAATGGGGAAACGATGGTGGAGAAAAGTCATGCAGCAAGCCTACCTGGCACCAGTACAACATTAGCTGAACCTGCAGTTTCGATTACTTCAAACACACTTCAAAGTAGGAAACTTCTGCTAATGAATACAAACAATAGCAATGCCTCCTCAGCGACCTGGGACAAGGCAACAACCAAGGCTGGTTGGGTGATTTAGGCTTAAATCACCCATTCAGATACTCATTAGCCCTGGGATCAAGATTAGTATGTGACTAGAGCAAATCCAACAGAGGTACCTCAACCTTGTCCCCATTCTACAAAGAAAGAATGTGCAAGGACAGGACTAAATAATGCATCACTTAGGGCAACTGCTGGAAGGAGTAATAGGAGCTAGGCAGACAACGGTCTCGAGTGCAACGCTCTTCCTTCATTACCCACTCTTCCTGGAGAGCTTAGGCTTTATGGCATTGCAGGGGGAGGATCACCGAAGCAATTTTTTAGCTCCTCTCCAAGGCACAAGGAGGGAGTTTGAAAGATCCATACATATGTATCCTCCCTACTTTTCATTCCTGCCTACCCGAACTCTCTCAGAGTCTCACTTTCAATCATCATCAAGCCCTGAATGATGTGGGGAGGATTCCCCCCAGTTTTAACCTGGGTACAGTGTGAACACATATTCCAGGATGAATTATGGTATTTTGAGAACATACTTCATCACTGTAATAGATGTTCAGCTCTCTGCCAAAGGGGACGGCAGCTTGGCCTGAAGGCACAAGCATGGCCTCTCTTAGCTAAATTTTTCCTTAGCAGGTAGGCATTCAGAAGCAAACTTACCTTTCTTTTTTTGTTGTTCTCCAAGGTATTAACCAAATCTCCCTTTAAATAAATGAACTAAAAATATGCTCTCTTCACTCATACAACTTTCTAAAGGCTATTTGCATCTGGAAAACTCTGCTTAAGCCTGTGGACAAATATTTGTCCACAAATGAATGATCAAAAATCAGAATCTCCA
The DNA here is from genome assembly GCF_059628265.1 of Tinamus guttatus. Lineage (NCBI taxonomy): Eukaryota > Metazoa > Chordata > Aves > Tinamiformes > Tinamidae > Tinamus > Tinamus guttatus. The sequence goes on from NW_028289037.1 coordinate 5,129,851, forward strand.
CTGCCAGATACATTATGAGCTGTCAGAAGTGACTGGCAAAAATTCCTAAATATGCACAGCCAAAGACATGCAGATTTTCTGGGTGCAGTATACTTTTGTATAGACTTTAATGGATAGATTACTGTACATTACATAGCAAAATAGAATCATGAGGACCATATAATTTCGGCTACACAAGGATCTAAATAAAACAGTAGAGGGGGTAAAGTAACTGCTGGGGAGATTTTATGTAGATTGGCCAAGAAAATGGACTAGTTCTACTTGCATGCTGCTTTCACAGCTATTATTTTTGTTAGTTTTGCAATATGATGCTTTTGATTTTTATTTGATGCTAATAGGTTCTGAAAACCACAGTTTACAAAGCCAAAAAAATAAACCTGGATCCACTAAAGATCCTGTTTTCCCTCTTCCTTAATATTACACTAGCCAGCAGTGGAGCTGTCAGTATTTTATCAATGGAAGGAGCAGACTTGCTTCCTCCAGTGGACAGAGACTTTTTATCAGGAGTTTGGCAGAAATTAGAAACACTTAGAAAGTGATAAATAGCCCACTAAGATACCGGAAAACCTGGAGTTAAGATGGGACCAATTTATATATGCAGAAAAAAAAAGGCTATAAAACAATAATTTGGTCTATCACTGTAATCACAGTAGACACCATATAAATTGGCATTATAGCAGAAAATAATGTTACATAAAAATATGCCATTATTTAAATTTTTTTCTTGCTATTTCGTTATTTGACAGAATACATTGGTAGGTATGCACAACGTATATACGTGAAAGAGACTCTTTTGTTTTTCCTTTGTTCTTGTTTTCTTCCTAAATAGATGAATTCGCCTCTCCTTCAAGCTATGGAAGGCTTTTTAAAGATCTTCAGTAGAGAATCTACTGACAAATCCTGAGCCTTGAATTATTTACTAATTTCAAGGAAGCTAAAGCTACCTTTGGGTAAGGTGCAACAAGAGAAATAGTCAGGATAATAAAACTAATTCTATAATTAATGGACTGATAATAGTATGATTTTAGAAATGTACAGGGTCATTCTTTTTACAGCAAGTTAAAAAACTCATCTCTCTCTCTCTGGCGTATTATGACAGTAACTTTAGCCAGGCCAGGCAAATAACAGTTCTTGACAGTAGTAGTATTTTAAGGAGGAAACAGCTTTTCAAAAAAGAAAAGTTCAGTTCTGAGGGGCAGAGAAAAAAAAAAAAAAAAGGTGCTTTTATCTAGATAAGTCGTTCAGCACAAGATATATTTCAACTTCCTGCCTGGAAACAGAAGGAAAGGAATCTTGGCTATCTCTTTTCAAATTGATTTCCAAGAAACCAAAATGCAGGTCTTTCACCTCTGTACACCACTTACCTGTTCATTTCAGGTTGCTTTTTCTGCAGTGCAGAAACATCCTGCACTTTCTGGTAATCATTAAGTTAAAATGATTAGAGACTCAGGCTCTAATAAACTGCAAATGCTGAGGTTTGTGATGAATCTTGACAAACAAACAAACAAACAAACAAACCAAAAATCAGAAGCAAAGTAAAAGTAAAATATACCTAGCTGTAAAATCTGGTTTCCCTTTGCTAATGTAAAGCTTCTTAGTTCTCATGCCAGGTCACCAAGTGACAACACTGAGAGGAAATACTCACTAATCTTTCTCTACTCCTGGAAGTAGAGAAGGAACATTTTCTCAGGTGGTTTATTTCTTGAAATGTATGTTTTTAGAGCAAACTCTTATTTATGAACTTAGAATAAGCTGAAGAGTTTTCATTTTCCTTTAAGTGCAGAATTTTGAATACGATTTTTTTTTCAAGCAATGCTTTCTTTTGAAATTTTGCTATGCTTATTTTATAAAGGTGAAAAAAGAAAAAAAAAAAAAAAAAGAAAAAACCCAGAGTGAAACCCTATCTTATTGCCTTAAGTCAAATGAAACATTCTAATTACCCCCATCCTGTCTCCGTTTGCTTGTGGTTGTCTTATATTTTGCAGAAGAAATGAGAAGATTTCCATTTTTAGCGAGCCTCAAATTATTTTGTAACTTTTATTTTATTTTGATTTGGTTAGTGAACCAGAAAATAAGCTTTTCCTACAGTTCTATTTATTACTTGAGTCAATGGGGCAAAGCACACTGAGCAATGGCTCTTTGAGCATTCCAGCAGAGCTGTGAGTCTGTTCTAACCAATCCAAATATTCAGCACAATGATAGGACAAAAAACATTCAACCCTGTGTGGTTACTGACAGAGGGCCATAAAATGGTATGAACAAGGCTGTCTGGAGCATAATAGATTCAATCAGCTATCTTGGCCTGGCATACAAATACACAATTACAGATAGCTCTTTCTCTTTTTTTTGCTCTTTTTTTTTCAAGTTTTTAATAAATTCTGGACTGTGGAAGTCCATTTTCATCTTTTATTCTCTTTTTCTTTTTCCATAAAGAAAAAAAAATAAAGAAAGAGAAGGGAGGAGAGGAAGGAAGGAAAAGAAGGAAAAGCAAGATGAATAAAGCTTAAACTAGATTCCTTATTTAGAAAAATGTCTCAAATATCTTTCTGTTTTTTTAAAAATATAAATAAATAAAATCCCATTTTCATCAGCTGACCTTTACATTTTAGCAATATTAGGAATTTTGAAAGGCTTCTACTCAGAGGTCCTGGCAAAGTCCAGCCAGCTCTCCTTTAACATTTAAAACCTATCATGGTGTTATCTCACTTCTTGATATTTTTGTAACACATTTTTCTGTCTGATATGCAAGTGTGTGACAGCTGAATTTGTGCATTTCTTAAAACATGATAGGACTAAAAAAACATTTATGATCTGGGAGAGCAGGTTGTTTAGGTTTGCATTTTAACAAGGATATAATTAGCACAGATAATTATATCCAAAAACTAATTAATTCCATGAATGATATTGACAACACATTTAGAAAGGACCAAGTTTAGGCCAGTAATTTCACAAGGAGTGAAGATGGGCCAATAAAATGATAGAATTAGGCTCCCAAATGCATCTTCCATGCTAGTATATATTCAGCTCAAGTTCACAAGGAATTACAACATGTATACATAAACATATAGAGAAAAGATATCAGTTTACTAAACATGGCAATCATTTAGTCAGTTTCATTTGAAATTTCAGAATAAGAAATGACCAGGAATTTAACTATGATGATGAGGACTATTATTTTTATAACACACAGAAATGTGGTACACACTTTTATATACATACAAAGATAGGTCTCTGCCCTGAAATTTTATAATCTAACTAGATTGTTTGCAGACAAAGGAGAAAAAGATAAGAGATAGGTAAAGAGATATGGGAAATGCAATTTTGTTTCTTAATATCCTGCTTAACCACTGCTTTTTATCATTATCTAATATCTGACTGTTCTTTGTAGCCAAAATATCTGAATCCAATGAAAAGAAAAATGAGTATTTATCACATCTACAGATAGCCATATGCAGATGTGCAGTGAACTCAGGTAATACCTTAAGAAAAACTAGGATGTTCTCTTTTTCATAAAGCCTAAAGTGTTCAAACTAAAGCCAGGCATTTTCAACTGTGTATTAGCTTTTAATCAGTAAAATAAACAATGTATTCTGGGCATTTCATGGGCTCCACATGAAGATAAACCAAACTAATTCTGTCAGGACAGATGTGATCACTCCCAGACTCCACAGGGGGTTACTGCCTATTTTGCCTAAGTCTCAAGTGATAGGTACAGCTATAGATGCACTTTTTTCCCCCCCGTAACACACACTTCCAATTTTTAGACATACAAAGTATTTTGTGTGTTCTGAATTTGAGAATCAGTTGTTAAACACAGCATTTGCTAATCTTCTTTCATCAAGCAATTTTTATTTGGCATTGGAAGGAAAATGAAACATTCTCTTTGCCTGTGTAATATCCAAATATAAAAATAAATATAGCATTGTTGATTTTTCTATATTTCCTGACTCCAAACATCATAGAAAACAGAACTCCTACAAAGGAATATAACATATATATAACAAGGCAGTAGTAAAAAATAAACTACAGCACAGATAATGGCTTGATTTTATTGATCTATTGTTCACTTTAGACAAGAGGCACTGACTGGTTAAAATTTTGTATGCAGCTGCCCAGATGTCATGAAATTGCTTTTAGGCTCTATGGTTGTTTCAGGTGCCATTAGCAGAGAAACAATTGTTTGACTTGCACTGTGTTTTTCTTTCTCTGTTGCTCATATCAAACTCTTAACTGCATGAAAGGGAAAAAATTTGCTTTCCATCCCTGTTTGTATTAAAATTTCTTATAGAATATTTGAAGTTACTCTGTGCTTTCATAAATACAGGCATTGATTTTTATTCCAGAAATGCTGGATTTCCTTAGCTGCCATGTTCTGCTCATGACTACGGAAATGGGATGGGGCAGGTAGAGGAAGAAAAATCTTCATTTCCCTTGCAACACATGCAGATTGGTAACCCCAGTTTGCATGCCTTCCTTACATTTGAGTTTTCTCTATTTAAATCATGTGAAACAAAAATATCCAAAATGCTTTAAATACTAGTCTGGTTCTTTGCGGTCACCTTGTATCTGCCAAACCCAGATTTATTCCACATCAGAAATAGTTAGCTTAATTAAAGCTGTCATCTCCTAAAAAAACCTAATTCAATCCCTCTGTGTGTCATATGAAGGATAAAATTCAAACTAACTAAGCCATCTGCCTTCCTGAGCTTGAGAATATAGCAACAGCTCGCTCTGCTCTGTCCAACGATAGGACCATTCACACTTGCCAGTTGAGGCAGGTTACCTGCTTTTGGCAGGAAAGCTACTAATTTCACATGCCAGGTAGCCATAAGAAACACATATGTGCAGGCAAGTGGGTTAAAGATTGCATGCTGTGGGGCTGGCAGGCAGTGTCACAGCTGTCTCCTGCCTCTCCCTGCAGCAGCTAAGGGCATGACACCTTGGCAAGGAGGCCACGTCCTTCACGTGGCATGCAGCTATCCCTTGCCTTACCCTTGCCTTTGTCTCTCAGAGACCACAGTTTGCTCTACATGATGCTAAAATAAATACACTGTGCTAAAATACATATGCCATGATATATAAACACACCATGAAATATAAGTCAACCGTGAACTTAAAATGAACAGGAACAGTATAGATTGACCACTAAGCATTGGCTTCTTTCAAGCAAGCAGAAAAAGAGCCTGCTGCCCACCCTTGCAGCTCTCCTCTGCAACCCAAACAGCGTTTTGCTCCCATTTACCCCATCGCTGTCCAGGGCTTCACGCAGAGATGAGCTACCATGGCTGCTCACAAAACCTTCTCCAAGAACTTCTTCATTGCCCCTACTTCCTGATAGTTCAAAGTATCTCAAACAGGTCAGCTATAAGGAAGAGCGCAAGGAGATTTGCTAGAAAAATCTACCTATAAAAATTTTATACGCTAGCTGCTTTCATGATGGTTATCAGTTATTCTCTGATATTGTTGTGATTGAACTACAATTTAAAAATAATTGTGAGGACCACTAAAATAAAAGAAATGCAAGTTATTTATTCCTTTTTTTTCCTTCTTTTTAAGCTGATATTTTACTTCTATCTATAATGAGAAAAAAATAAAAATGACTCCATAGAATAATTTTTCCTTAGAAAGAAGACTCATCATTCTGGATTTATTCTGCATAATTCTTGCATGTCCAAATCCAGATATGAAGTAAATATATGTATTAACAAAATTGTAAGTTAATACTCTACTCCTCGAGTTTTCTCTAGGGATTAGCATCACTGAAATCATTCATTGTCTTCAACAAGGTTTCTATTATTATCATGCATGTGTTAACTTCAGGTTAAGCAGAAATGGAGTTTGATATACACAGTTTGTAACATTTGAAACCTAGAAAAAATATGCTTTTAATTTTGAACCAAAGAAATCAGAATTGCAAGTTACAAAGACTGTGTGTGAAATGGCACAATTTGATTTTTATGAATACTTTTTTGCACATATGTAACTGAACATTAATTATTTCATTTGGCATGGCACTCATCTATAAGGCAGCAGTATCATACTATAGGCACAAGGCAATTGCTAGCTGTTTTGGCCTAAGCAGGAGTAGAAAGAAAACTTTGCAGTTATCAGTGTGAGTGGTACCTTTCTAGCTACCTACTTAGCAGGCACTGAAAATGAAACGCAAATTTTTTAGGTAGTATATGTGAATATTCCTTTGGTATCTTCGGAGTACCATTTCTGCTTCATCTTCGACAACACCCTTCTGATTTTTATTAAGTATGACTACCTCCTTGTCTTGTCAGGCAATTAAAGTGACAAAAGTAATAGCAGATGCCTCTTTTATAGCTAAAACTACATCAAGCAGCCCATAGCTTGCATTTTATTACAACCCACCTCTACAGCTTAATAATTGCAAGGTAATTGAAAAGATCCTGATAATAAACCACTAGTTTATTTTTTTTTCAGATAAAATAAATATATAATCCAATTCAGACTTCATTTTAATGACATGTTAGATGGTTTCCAACTTGTCTTGATTTTTGTTTTATTTTATGATTGTAAATAAACCCTGGAAAATTCCTTCCTCGGTTTTACCACCTGAAACTGCAGCTGTTGGCTGACACTATCAAAGCCTCGCAATTCCGAACTCACGTGCAAATCTCATCAAGTGCAGACACTTCTAATTGATTCCAGAAGTTTTTCTTTTGCTAAGATCAGCGGGCAGAAGAAGAATAATGAGCAGCTTTTAAGCAGAGGGGGGAGGGTGTTGAGCTTGGGGAGTGGAGATTTTAAAAGCTCCAGCTTGGCTGCTCTGCCAGAAATGCGGAGCAATTTTACGGTCAATTGGCCCGAGCATCTGGAACGATACATCATAGTCTTTAGTTGACGGTGGTGAAGCCGACTCTCAAACTGGCTAAGTCTAAAATCAGTAATGACTCTGCTGTCACACCTAAGTGGAAACTAACTTAATCTACCGCCAGATTTTACTGTGACTTTTTCTAAAGGACATTATTCCCTTTAGGGCAGTTGTCAGGAATATTAAAAGTCCAGTCCATGGGATGCAGTGCATGATACAGCAGGCTTTTCTGAATGAAGCTAACATAGAAAATAGAGATTACAACTTGTGTTTGTTTAATTCCGTGTGCGTTGACAAGGCTTTTTATCATGAGGTGGTAGACTTTCCTTCCATCCCCAGCTTCATTTCTAAAATACATTTCAAATACATCAGCCATCTAGTTAGGGCACGGAGACTGCATAAATGTTGAAGTTGTAAATCATAGTACAGGGCATGGAGCTTTCACCCTAATGGAAACCAAATATGGGATACACTGTTCTTTGAAATGTGGCACAGATGACCATAATGAGCAACCAAGGAAAAAATGCTGCAGAGCAGAAAACTATCGCCAATGTGGAAATAAGGCCTTATGAGTAAATGTTTGTTTTAAGTCAATACTCATAAGTCAGTATTCTGATGCTGGTAAATTACACTAAGAAACAAGTGAGGTAACAGCAAGTCTTTGAATGATGAAAGGAGAAATAAGCAGCGTGGCAATATATCACTTTAAGAGGAACTGCTGTGGCACACAGAGTGCAGTGCAAATCAGTTCTTTAATAAAGAGATATTATATATTCTATCCAGACAAATTTGCTGGCCCACTAGTAAGAAACATGAGAATTGCATTGAAAAACAGAAAAGCAGTCGATTTACTGCAGCATACTGTCTCCAACTATGTTTGAACCAGCTGCATCTACAAAGTCTACTCTGGAAGAGTAAATAAATACTTTGACCACAATGAAGTTTCTGCCTTCAATGCCTTTAGTGAGGGCAAAGATAAAAGGTAAAAGATAAAAAAAAAAATACGCATATAGAAACGTATATGTCTTCCTCCAGTTCTCTCATTCATAGCCATTGAGTTTAACAGCCCTTCTCAGTACAGAGTTACAAGCACTGCAAGGGCTGGTGAAAATATAGACAAGACTTCCAACAACATGTCAATGGCTCTCACTTCTACTTACTCCTCATTAGTACTACTGTCAAATAACAGAGAGTGCTTGACCAAAATCAGCTCATGGAATATGTTGACCGATGCCAAACCCAAGCAGTTGAATGGAAACACTTTGAAGAGGTGCAGCATCATCACAGATTTATTTTTACGTATCGTGCCTGCTGAACTGCCACATAACTGAACACACGAGCAATGCTTTTGACTACCGCCAGGTGGTTAGGAGACTCCAAGACTGGTCTGACAGAAAATGATTTGGCTTTAGTAATACACACGATCATCACATTACACAGGCATGAGGTAATCGGCTTGTGGAAAACTCTAAATAGTATAGGATGTGACAGCTCAGCTTCTCAAAAAATGCAAAAAAACTCCACCCCTATTTACTATTTACTCTCCTCAATTTACTGTCTCCATGCAATCAAATATAATATCTCTGCCGTTATTGTCACCATGTTGAGTGACCTCCACCCAAGCTACAAAGCAACATCCCAAAGCTATGAGGTGAAGATGGAGATGTCAGTCCAGTTTCTTGGAGTCAATGGCCCTGGACAGAGCTCACCTCTAAGGAAAACATCAGCAGACACATGCTACGGGTCACCTAGGCTGACCCAGAGAAAACATTCTCACAGAACCCCAAAATTGCCCCACACATCATCTCCCATATGCCCAGCACCAAGAATACCATATGCACTCTAGAGAAAATGAATTGTTCCATTTCCCACGAGAAGAGAGATCACTTTTCTAATGGTGATATCTTCAATTTATTGTCTTGTTTGGAGAAGAAAGGAACACTGAGTGAGATCCCCCAGAAACTTAAATTCTGGAAGGACCTCATATGCAAAAGTAGGGAAAACGATATCATTAAATGATTAGAAAAATAACATAATTTGCAAATGGAACCAAGACTAATACATTTCTTTTAAAACATAATTTCAGACTATTGACAGACACAATGCTGTTCCTAGGACAGCATGGACACTGCTGACACTTGTATTAACCTAAGATTTCATCCTTATCAAAAAGCAGTAGTTCCTCTTTCTTACCCTGTAGTTTTACTTCCTCTTTTTTTGTGCCTTAGCACTAGTAATCTTTCTAGCTTAATAGCAAGTACACTGATCCAGAGGAAAAGTTATAGACAAGACTTTCTGGCTGAGTTTGTTGAACCAGCCAGCTAACCCAAATTAGCTGTGCAGTTAATGTGACAGGCTGGAGGTAGAGGTCAGGACTGTATTCTTTCTGGAATTGCTGTTTTTTTCACACACACCTGATCTGATTCAATGGCAAAATGAGGAAGGCTAACTCCTTTCCTCCTTCTCACTGCTCTTTTCTCCTTCATCATTACTCTCTAGCTCCTTCTTCTTTCTTCTACCTTTTCCTGCTAGTTTTCAGCCTGAGGTCTTCTTTGCATGAAGTAACTCTGACAAATGTCAGACCTTTCTATGAACTATTTTAACTCACTAAAATAGCAGAAACCTTCACTAAAATAGCAGAAAGAAGTAGGAATGCAGGACTAGGAACAGGAGAAAATGCTGGCAGCACTGAATTAATCTGATTCATTTTATGTCGTGGAGCTCTGCTCTTAGATCAGTCTAAACTGATTACAAAACTGCACCTTTAGCAAAGCCCATGCTTGGCCCATTTACTCATAATGATTCAGAGTTTAGGTCCCCTCATTTTACTAGCTAGAATGCCCTACAAACAATTCTTCTGAAATCTTATCTTCTAATTCTAAAACACTCCTGAGAAATACGAATACAGGAAATGCAATCACAAGAAAGACCATATGTACAAAAGGAGTCTCACAATTTTCCACCAATGATTCAACATGATAAATAATCTGCACCATGGTATACCATTAACTTAAGAACACTGAGAAAGATTTATTGTTAAATTGTAGATGCACTGAATAGTGCCATCATGTATTTAAGCATATTATAGATTAGGAGTATGAAAAATGTAACATTAAGTACAAGATCGAAATGGATACATTAAATCTGGATGAATATAAAAGATAGGGAACAAATCCATGTGTGTGTGGGGAAAGACTAATAAATGGTTTAATGTATACCTCAAAAAATCTACATGGCTTTAAAAGAGAAACAGAATAAAGGAGGATAAGGAGTTGAAAAGCAAGCAGATAAAAATTTCCAAGAAAAAAAAAATATGTCAGAAAAAAAAAGGATAATTTTGTATATGAGACATACAGACCGCAAAAGATGTTCAAAGTTACCTACATCATTACACATAACTGGAAAGGATAGATAAATATTTTTAGTGGTAATCAGAGGTAATTTTTAGGTCTACTATTCATATCTGAAGACTTTTCAACAAGAGTTGATGATCTCCATCAGTTGCCCTTTGCACAGGAACTGTTATGCTAAATTCCATTATAACAACACTACCATCTTGACAGCAGTCCTACTGTTAAACTAGAAAGTGTTCAATGCATTGAGAGCAAAACCCATGATGGTAAAACTTTTGTATCAAGATGGGGAACCCCTGAAGGTCATCAGTACAAACTTGCTGATTTCTAGTAAAAAACAAGTCTTCACCAATGACACTCTGCCACTGTTCAGAAGTGCCATGTATTCTGGTCTGATGGATAGCAAATGATTTGGAGAACACCTATTCTTTGAGAATTTCAAAGAAAACAGTGTGAGCAAGCTGTTGCTGTTTTTTGTTAACAAGGACTACCCAGCCAGTGTAAAATAAGGGACAAAACACTAAATGGTAGAAAGGAGAGCAGAATAAGATAAGGAAGAGTTAGAGATAGCAAAGGAGATAATATTTTAGTAACAAATTTAAACAAACAAAATTTAAACAAATTTACAAAACAAGGCAAACTAAGGCTTTGAATATATATACATATATATATAAGTTCTTGACTAGAATTATATCTAACAAATATTATATCCTGTACAGGGAAAAAGACAAAAAGATATGACCCACAGTAACATAAAGCATTTTTCCATTCTACTGTTGTCTGATCTCAGCAGCATTACCAGAAATATCCAATTAGGAAAGTCAAAAATTGCTACAAATTGTGCAACTGTCCTGAAGTCAGTGGAGCTGTTTTGAATTCCACCACTAACAGATGCGATCTTTATTCTTTTATTCTTTTTTTTTTTTTCTGTTTTTAAGACAAAAGCTAACTTTTTGATAAGTAGTCTGCCAATTTTTTCATAACCTTGCTGATAACCAGTGCTACATAGCTTAGGAATGTTATTTGGAGCAGGATTATATCAATGATTCCGTTTCCTTCAAATCAGATCATATCAAATGAACTACTTTAATATGAAATACCAACTGCATTGAAAAAAAGTAGTGGGAAAAAAAGCAAAAATCACAAACAGCATAAGAAGATATCTAAAGAACACAAAAGCAACATGAGTTGATCAGACTAAAGGTCTGTTCCCTCCAGAGGCCCATCTCTATCAGCCACTGAGAATGAATCCCTGAAGAATAGTATGAGCGCAGAAAAAAATATTTGATATTTAAGACTCTCCCAGCCTCCAAGTATTTTGCAGATTTGTCTTAGTGAAAAGTGAGTTAGTCAACTGAAATTCAGCAACACCCTACCAGTGCTCCTTTCAAAGCATATAGGCACTGATATATTATTTTGCAATGAAGAGTAAAAATTTACTTTTATGACCTTCTAAAACATAAATTAGCATCCATGTAACCAAATTAGAATTTTTTTAAAAAAAATAAATTATAAAAACTGAGAAACAAAGAGGTAAGAAAAAAATCAGGATTCTAGTCACTACTGTAATAAAAAATAAGGAAATAAGGGAGCATAATATAAATATCTAATGTTTTCCCCCTGATAGAATTACTCTGGGTTTTTTGTGTGTTTTATTTATTTTTTAATAAAAGATTTCTCGTGTCTTCAGCATGGGTGATTAGGAATAAATGTCTTACCTCATATGAATAGTCCAAGAAAGAAAGCTTGCTCCTTAAGTAGCCAAGTTTGTATATACATAAGAAGATTAAGCAGCGAATAAATTCCAACATTCCTGCTTTAGGCCTAGAAACAAGGGGTAATCCAGATTAATGTCTTTTTTTAATTTCAGAGATTATATAAATAGTCCATGATATTTTACAGTTACACATCTTCACCTTACAGTTCAGTTTTTTATCACAAATCTTCGGAGTTACAACACTGAATTTGCTTAGATGAGAATACACACATATCCTCACACAAACATCTATATTTAATTATTGTCTTTTAATCTCAGAAATGACAGTAGTTATGAAAGCTGCATGAATAGTTCACAGTCTTTTACATTGGTCTAGTTCTGTAAATTTTTACTCATTCACATTACTACCTGAACTCACTATAAATGATAAACATCACCTATACATTTACATTCTGAAACAAAACTTTGCACCCTTGCAAATGAAGGGTGTTTATTTCCGAAAACACAATGGATGTTATGTGGGACTCAGAGGACTGTCACTTCAGTCCTAAAGGAAGATTCTGTTCTAGGTTTTTCTTCTGCCAGGGCAAATACTTTCTCTGTAAGCAACCAGAGCTGCGATTCATTTTATCTATTAGGCTCACTCATCCTGAGTAACATCCTCCTACTGGGTTGGCATAATCACAGAATCACAGCATGGCTGAGGTTGGAAGGGACCTCTAGAGTTCATCCAGTCCCACCCCCTGCTCCAGCAGGGACACCTAGAACATGTGGCACAGAGTCGCATCCAGGCAGGCTTGGAAGATCTCCAGAGAAGAAGCCTCCACAGACTCTCTGGGCAGCCTGGTCAGTATCCAATTGGGTATGAACCCATACTGATTAGGCAAAGCCTTCAGAGAGCTTTTGGGGGACAATCAACCACAAAACTTTTAAGGCACACTATCCTTCACATGTATTTGAGACTATTCTTACCTACTAAGGACACTATCAGACACCTATGATATGTTGCCTGGGTCTGGTAGACTACACACATAGTCCCTGCCTTGGGACAGAATCTGCAGCCCACGCTGTCTGGCTAGTGTCCTGAAGCCACACAGGGGTGCCTAAAGAACACGAGCACAGGGCAGGACAGGAGTAACCCAACTTTTCTCCTCTGATCAATACAGATATGATCACTAATTGCTACACTAACACTCCTGCTTGTAGGGATTGCTTACCTATACATCATGCTCTAGTCAATAGCTAGCAGTGTGAATGGCAAAGTGCATCTGCAATTCATGACCAATTTAATTTTTGATACATTTCAGATTTTTCAATATGATAATAAATAATACATAGTAAGAAAAAAAAAAAGAGTTTTATATCTTGCCTGTTTTCCATAAGTAATCCAAAAGAAGTCAGAGACAGAATCATAATGCCGATTCTCAGGAGAACAGTTCCCTGTGATAGCATCTGTTAAAAGCAAGACAAATTATTCATTTTGTGAATTTTTTTGGAAGAAAAAATGAATTTTAACAGCACCACACCTCCAGGTTCCTCAGTCGTGTTACTGTCTGCTTTTACAATAATATGTTATTTTGAATTGTGCAACAAAAATATCTACTCTGGATATCACACTTTTCCTGAGTAACCATGCTTACTGTTGTCTGTTACAGACTGTATTTTCAAAATAACTCCTAAGATACTTCCTTTTAGTACTATGCATTTTCCTGAAGTCATTTGATTCCCTCATGTCTCTACCCAAGAGTGAACATTCTTATTTGTAAGTAAAAGTCACTGGAGCTCCGCTCTTTTTCTTCATCTCATATTGCCATTACACTTGCCACCTATGAATCCAAGGCATACAGAAAACAATACATTGGTGAGAATAAGAAATTGCATGATGTGACAATATAACCATATTTTAACAAGAAACAAAATTAATACCTTCCCTTCAAGACAACTCGACACTTGGTTCTCAATACAAGAAAACCCTTCAACTCATGCCATTGACTTCAATCAGGCTTAAAACACCTTTTAAATAGTTTTTAAATTCTAACATTTGTGTTTGTATTGAGATGAGTAATAGCATGAAGATTTATATACTTATAATTTACACTTAAAGGATATAAACAACACTCAGCGAAAAAGAAATACTTTACATGGTTTGAGTTTTGAAGTTTGATTTTTTTCATTTATTACATCCTTTTATATTCTACACAGCTGCCTTTAAAAAACAAATATTTAATCTTTTTTTTTGTTACCTCTCTTACTTCCTTTCAAGTATTAATTTTGAACAGCCTTTTCTTTTTCACTTAAAAAACCAGCAACAACAAAGAAGTAGTGGATCTTGTTGAATTATAGGAACCCTTTTGGTGTGAATAGCAACAGGGTTTACTGCATCTTACACTTCAAGATTGCAGGTGTTGGGAGAAAATAAAAATCTATGTATGCCTGCTTAGGGGCTTGATTTCATAAATCCCACTCTGTGACATGCCCACCTTCCTTCAGTGGTGGCCCCTACCTCTCAAAGAGATCTAAGGTAAGTGTCTGTGAGTGTGGGAGGCCACAGGAGGATATTCTCAAGTTTTACAGCTGTGTGAACTTACAGTGCCCACGTTTGCAAAACACATCAAACTGCACACTCAGCCTGGGTAGGGTTCTGCTGTTTTACTGAAGAATCATAAGCACCTACTTAGATATCCTGAACAAACGGTTATTAAACAAAGAAAACAGAATCTCAGCAAAGAAAGAGCTAAACAACAGCCCCACCAATTTAAAAGCCAGAACATGCTTGTCACAAGTGGCAGCTGTCAAGCTGTTCTGCTGCATGGGTTTATCCCAGAATAGATCAAAATCATTGTTGCACGAAAACGACAATATATGCAATTAGTTCCACCTGCCACTATGTTAAACTGATGATTACCATTTAGATAGAGCTAGGAAAAGGATACTCTGTAGACATTTTAAAAACTCTTCCCCTAGACATGTGCTGTTGGCCACTGCAGTAGACAGAATATTGAGCTAGACGAATCTTGGTATGACTCAGTAGAGCAGTTCTATTCTGAGGCTCCTGTTTAAGTCAAGAAAGCAGACGTGCTTTGACTGGGTTATAATCCTTGGTCGAGGTCTGCATCACTTGGAAGGCATTTGCAAATTCCATCTATAGGTTTTTAAATATGTCAAGATTTTTGACATAATACGCTTTTTAAAAATTTGAGCTTCAGAAAGCTCACATCAGAAAAAAAAAGTTCAGAAAATCTCACAACCATTCTAAGTTTAAAATACCTTCCATTGTTATCTTGATTAATTTTTTTGATGCAATAAATTATTTTGATAGACTCTTTTTTAGGAAAAAAAAGCTATAAAATCTACTTATGCTTAACAACATGAGTAGTTCTTAAGCTTCTCATTTAGTCACACTAAGTTCAACTTTTACTTCATCCTCCTGTATAAACTGGGACATGCAAAAAACAAGTCAAATGTTGAGGAAAAGCAAGCAAAGAAAAGCATGATCTGGCCCAGAGATAAGAGCACACACCCAAAGGCATCTTAGAAATGTTTTGGTATGTTTCAGTGACCGTTACTTGTCAGATACAGAAATTTACCAGGGGACTGGAAAAGATTGAAGGGAACTTTTATAGAAAAGGAGTGATCTCTTCAATGGTTTTGGAGAAATAACATGCATGTTTGTCTTCAGGTAAGGATCGAGCACTGTGCACTTTAATATATATAGGTATTGCCAAGTTCCAGTTCGAAAGACCTTGACAATTTCAAACTCCCTCCACAGAGTTTCCTAGGTGGTTAGAATTAGACCAACAGTCACCAAGGTTCACGAAATGGGGTTTCCTTATGATTCAGGTTCAGACAACTAAGACACTAATTCATTCTACCTATAATTACCTGAAGTGCAGTGCCTAAAAGCCTGTTTTTCACCTAAGCTCCCTCTCTAATCAGTGGAGAGTGCTTTCTGAATGAAACCCCCTCCTTTTTTTTTTTTTGTCACTAGCTAGAAAGTAAGTCTAGAGAGTAAGGTCCCTCAAATTAGAGATGAATTTGAATGGACTAAAATGTCAGTGATGGAAACAGAACATTTTGACATAATTTTACTGCTGTTGTCTCTCATAGCTTCTATTGATTTCTCTCTTTGCCTAATAATAATAATAATAATCATAATCATAATAACCATTTCTAAAACGGTAAGGTAAAAAATGACTCTTTTGAAATCAGCATCTTTACAGGAAACATTATAAAATGCTCTGTTGATGGACCTGGACAAAATGCTTGTTATTAATGACACAGCAATATTGTAATTCAGATTAAAGCTTTCTCTCCACAAATAAGGGACTGAATACAAGTATTTGGAGTGTCATTTTGCAGATCTTCTTTACTCAAACACTTTTTCTAATACGTGCAAAATTAGAACTGGAGTTACCATTTGATTCCACGTATTTCTCTGACAAAGATGAAGTAGAAAAAAGTAGATGAAGAACTTCGGCAAAAAGTTCCATCAAACTTACCGGCCTGGTAAATGTATTTCAATGTAATTTCATAAAAGAAAAAGAAATGAAACAATCTTATAATTCAGGAAAAACAAAGTCAAATATAAATAGGCCTTTATCCTCTGGGTTAAAATGATATATGAGATTCCTGAGTATTGATAGCTACTTCAGCCAGGTATGATCCTGTCTGTTTTTCAGATTCTGTTTTTCGGGTTAATTCTTATTTCATTTCAAACACTCCTCTACTTGAACCATGTTGTTTCAAATGATATCCATTTGTAGATGTTATTTTGATCCAATACAATCTGTGGCTCAGAATGTCAAGAACTGGAGGGAACTAGAGGCACAATCTGCAGACCACAGTTATTTAAAAACTAGTGTTACTGTAAGATTCCAATGAATGCACACCACCATAATGCCAGCACAATACCAACACAGTATTACTGTCTTCCTGTATGAAGCATGAATACTGGTAACTAATGAAGGCAGAAGGTGTAAGTAATCCTTCACTGTAGATATGTCCCACATTCAAGCTCTTCCATATAACAAAAAAAAATGTGTTCCCTTGTTTGGTCTCCTAGTCAAGGGTCACCGAGAAATCTGTGGTGAAATACAGTACGATGCCATTTGGGGATAACAATTTCTAGAAAACCAGTCATACAGCATAAATATCTACTTATTAGTTTGCTTCTTTACCTTTCTTTTTACAGTTCCAGTGATATAGTTACATACTCCCTTGATTCTTTTATTTACTTTCAAACTTGTATCACCCCATGAAGTAGATGCTGGCAGCTGATGCATCCATTTTCTAGGCGTTACTCTACTCCAAAATCAACAAAATAGTCAGTGGGTTATATCACTAAACTAAACATCATATATTAAATCTGCATGCTGCAACTTGTAGTGTGAAAAGAATGAGCGTTTTACACCTTAGTTAGTCTAGCATCCTCATTCCACTTAAACATTATATGCATGCATGTGTATATAAAATAAATGAGTATTTATATACTGGAGTATTTGTATAAACAGAGAAGCCTGTGGGACCACAGCAGGTTCCTCAGCTATGAGTTGGCCACAACTTTGCAATGTGGTTATTGGCTCCAACTGAACAGAAAAAAATATTTCTGTTGGATTTTGGTTTCATTGAAAGCTTTAAAAATTCTTGGAGCTTTAAAAAAAAATGGGGTTATGGAATTTTGGGAAGACATTTACATTGCTTTGTAATCAACAGATTACCACAGCATGGTTTTTTTTTTTTTTTTTTTTAGTAAAGAAGAAATAATTCATTTAAACCAAGGATATAAGCCATTCCAACTGAATGTTTATTTAGAACAGAATCAAAAGTTTCCAAATAACTTTCACATTTCAAAAGACTTTAGATTGCTTTTTTTTTTCTTTTCAAAGAGTAGTACAAATGTATTTTCTCATCGTGGTGTGCTCAGAGTTTCAAACAAACCACTATGAAAGATGTCAGTACATTTTACACTGTCATATATTTTTGATATTGAAATTCAGAAGTCTAATACAGTGCTACAGCTTTGTATGCATTTTATTTTAACTGAAATCTCCTAAAAATACCTGAGTTCTTAGCAATAGGCCATACATACTACTCTGTGATGTCCTTCTGAATGGATGTATTCATTGTGCTCTCAACTTTCAAAAGACCTATTTCATTTCTTTTGGTCTAACTGAAACTGCTCAGATACTCATAGTATTATAGTCACAGACAGCAAGTTTTACAGTATCTATCAACAGTAAAAAGGCACTCCCAAATGTGTTTAAGATATACTTGACTTTGATTTATGCGATGCACACCGCTCTGAAACTATGAGACCTTTGCTTTGAACGTACTACAGTTTTACACTCCTAGCACTCTCTCTGGGACTGATCCAAATGCCTTTAGTTCAATGAGCTTTGGATCAGACTTGGGTGTGCAGAGCTCAGAGGTAATTTTTATTTTCTGGAGGTAACGCAGATTGCTATATGAAAAATAAACACTGTGTGCTCTCTCTTGTGGAAGATATATATATATTTGCTCTTTTTTGTTTTGCCCTTAAGTTAAACGTAGGTCACTCAGACTGAAGGTATATGTTTGCTCTTTGCATATAGAGAAACTTAACACTTCTGCAGGGCATGAGACCAAACACTGAGCAACTGTAATCACTTGAGAAATGTAATAGCTGTGTGCTGTGTCTTATTGCTATTATAAAATGGAACTTATACCTAAAAATGAGGAAAACAGTTAGCTCTCCCCGTTTATGGAGCTGTGCCACAGTCATGACATAATTCATAGCCAGACAGAAAGTTCCAGTTGTATCCATAGACATTTCATAATTCAGTGTAGTGGAAAACTGATATTGAAGAAAGATTTTGCCAAGTAAAGTTATTCATATACAAGCTTCCTTCTCCTGACAGCTTCCCCACTGCACTGCACAGCGATCCTGGATCTCAGCCTGGGGACCAGACTCTACACCCACGCTGAAGGTTTATGTCCTGAGATGAGGTGCTGCTCGTCCCCTGCACTCCCCCTTTTCTTATCATTACTACCTTATTACACCACAGTTTTGTGCAGAGAATTTTCTACTTGTTTTGCTACCAGAAGTTCATAAATGGTGGATCTTTAGGCTGTTTTCCTTCTACATTTTCCAACTGCCCTGATTACTTAAATAGTTAGAGTTATCAGTAGAAAAATAATTTGGACTATTCATTTTTATTCCAAGATCAGAAAATGAGAAAAACAGAAAAACAAACAAACAAAAAGAAAGGTCTTTAATAACTCCTCCATTTTTCCAAAGAGCAACATTAATCCAGTAAAAAATGTGAGATTCCTGGGTAAATATGATTTCTAGTGGTTTAAAGGGGTCTAGAAATGTTTCTTGAAATCTTTCAGATGCTTTTCTCAATTTATAAACACTGGCAATTGTGTCTACTGCATATCCTGTATACATGTATTGTAGATATTTACCCCAAACTTTGGTTTAATTCTTTGTCCTCAGATTTCGTATATATTATATAGGAATGCTACACACAATACTTATTCTTTAAACTTTTCGCAAAAACTGCATTATTCACATGTTATGCAGGATACAGCTAGTGTTTTTTTTTTTTTTTTTTTTTTTTAAAAAGCCATAAAGCCAGTGACTGCACATAGTGACTATGCATAGTGACTGTGAAACTTTGTCATCACATGTGTTGTCCCAAGAGATGATTGCACACTCAGTCCCTCTCCTTTCCCTCATCTTTCACATCAGGGAACATAAGAAGGACATCTGAGCTGGAAGACTGCAACTCCAATGGCTTTGGAATCATTTATGATGACCACATTGAGACATGCAAAAGAGATCTTATTTCTAGGTGTATGAGGGGTCCTATAGAATCACAGAATCATTATGGTTGGTAAAGGCCTTTGAGGTCATTGAGTCCAACCGTAAGCCCTGGAACACCATACCTGTTAAACCAAGTCCCTAAGTGCCTCATCTACATGTTTCTTGAAGACTGCCAAGGATGGTGACTCCTTCACTTCCTTGGGCAGAAACCCAAGCTGGAGGTTGAAGCTGTTTAAAGGTGTAAAGCTGCAGCAGCAGTAATGACTCGCTTGTCCCATGCTGAGATAACCTCAGGAAACAGTCTCAGAGACTGTCTAGTCCATCTGCGGGGTAATCGCATCAGGTTACCAGAGTGACCCCTGTGCCTCAACACCGGGGGATAAATACCTGCCTCTCATAGTGTATTTGTATTAATATTGTTAAAAGTTAAAGGCTGCGGGAAGGTATTTGCTCAGAGGCAGCGCTCCTCTGGCTCTGAACTCATGCTTATACCAAGCCTCCCACTTGCAACTGTAAAGAAGCAACGTATGTTTCTTTACAATTTTTCTTTAAAAAACTTGCATTTAAGTACTTGCATTTAGCAATCTCATAAGGGCATGGATTACTTACAGTCACTGTAGCAAGCAGGTCAATATACAAATCCACTATTACAGCAAAATGTATAACTGCATAGCAATTAAGATATGCAGATACACTTGGGTTGTATGGAACTTCTTTTCCAGTAACCTGTATAAAACAAAACAGGTAACAATCTTCAATACTGATTTCCTCTTGCCTGTTATTCCTTAGTGCTCTTTTGCAAGCACAAACAAGATTAAGGCACTCAAATAATTGCACAAATATAGTCTGTTATCAAATATATACATACCACATAATGTGTATTTACCTGTGTATGTAGCTAAAAGAAAATAAGAAAAAAAACTTCTAGAGAACGATTCTGAAAATTTCTTTAAAGTAGTGAATGACGAAAAGATGTATTTTTTCCTTCAGCTAAAAAAGAAAAACATAGCTAAAACACTCATTTCCTTCAGTTTCTGTTCTCATTTCATGTTCCTCTATGCTTTATGACTGCTAATTTGCTAATTTAAAATAGCATGTGTAGAGTTTTTAACATTAATCCAGTAGCATTAAGAGGTCCAAGTAAATTACATAAAACTGAAAGCCTCTGCATGTTCTATTTACCACGGGGATTTCCTCAGGAAGGCCAAGTCTAGGTTTGCCTGGTCCCCAGCCTGGCCCTTTGAATAAGACAGAAAGCTTATTGCAGAATCCAGGTGTGGCCCAAAACGTGTTCCAAATATGAGCCAGGGGACGAAACTGTGAAAAAAGAGCAAGTAATTTTTCATTGTTAGTAAAATAAAATTTAGTAAAACTTTATATTTTACTCTCTTCTTAGCTTTCAAGTAAATGTTTTTTAAAGTCTGTTACAAATTAAAAGGAAATGAAGACAGTTAGAAGTTGAGAAACCTCAACTGACTGAATTAGGCAGGAGCCATATCAGGCACTTTTTTATAGTGAGGATTATGATGACATCTGCTCAAAGCAAAATTAGTCTCTCCTGAAATCAGTCCAGAGGTTTAACAGCATTTTGTATAGTTATACTTATTTTCTAACCTAGAATTTGGTAATTGGGGTCTTGACAGGACATACTATCACTACGTAAATTACAATTACCTAGTTCCTGACTAATATGGATATAACTGCACAGAACCATAGCCATCCTTCCCTGTAGTAGCTCAGGCACCTCTTCAGGCAGAATTTCTCATTCTTTCAAATAATTGCTTGAGTGAATAGCTATGAAAAACAAATGGTACTTAAATTTTTTACAGAGAATTTTTCTTTAGTTGAAGTGAAGCCCAAGGACATAGAAACCTAAGGAGCACTACACTAAATACTTTTTTTCCCTCTTTTTTATCTTTATCTGAACCATTCCATAGCTTTTATTGAAACCATGATGCCTGTTATATAATACTGTCAACACAAATCATTCTGGGATACCTTGAACAACAATTATGCAGAATAGATAGCAAATATATTCTGCCATGGAGTTGTTTATGAAACAGCAATATTTAGAGAAGACATAAACATTGGATGAAATACAGCTTCTCTTTGAGCTTCCCTCCGTATTGTTCTATGCATGGTAAATATCCATTCAGTCCGTCCATCATTCAGTCAATAAATAAATCAGTAGATCACCTGTAAGATCTCCACTGAAATTAGTTAATATTTTCATGATAATTTTACATGCTCTTCACCTGTTCATTGCAGTGGATAGAATTAAATATTGTATGTGTGCAAGAACACTGAAATTGATATGTAAGAAATAGCTGATTTATAATGAAATATTGAAGACAGTGGGCTGCCTGCACAACATTGAATGAGTGGCCTCCACTTCGTCTAGAATATGTGATTTTTTTTAACATGAGTGCCTATTGGAGATACCAGAGTCCCTGGAACAAACTATAGTACCTGAAGCAGGATAGGCTCAAATGAATTTACTGGATGTGTTAACCCATAGACAACTTTAGCATCTTCTGCCTCAAATGTTCCTGAAGAACGAAAAAAAAAAAAAAAAGGAAGAAGAAGAAAAGGAAAAAAAAAAGAAGAATAATCAAATCAAGAACTTTTGTTTACCACACAAACCAAGTACAAGGGAAACTTTTTCTTTTTTTTTTTTTTTTTTTTTTACTTACCAAATATCCTGTCCCAAATAATGAGCGTGCCACCATAATTTTTGTCAATGCAGTAAGGATTTCTTCCTATAATAAAATCACTTAGAGATCAGTAATTACTTATATTAAAATGTCTATAGGAATACTAGAAAATACAACAGAATTGTAAAGGTGAACCTTCACTATTAGTATCAGTTGCTAATCTAAAATTAAATTTAAAAGGTGTCTAACCTACCACTTCTTAGCCACCTACAAAATCTCCTGCAGTATGCTTACTAGTCTCTTACTATTCAAGTATGAATATATAAATTTAATTTTTGGTTTCCAAACTTTCCACAAAATTAAAGGATTCAATGAAGAGTTAATTTAGCTACAATATATTTATAAAAGATTACTAAAAAGCAAACAATAAAAATCAGCTCATCAGATGAACCAATTTATACCTAACAAAATATATGCCAAATACATATATGTGCAGTCTTCTTGTTAATGGCTTTCAGCTGCCTCTGCACATCCTCTATGCCATATGTCTGATACTGCCTCCATTACTATTAACTTCAGTGTGAGGAAAATCGATCCTTCTATCTACTTTATGGGAAACATACTTGAATATGAACTGTTCTATCATCAGCAATGTGAGCAAAAAAAAAAAGCATTGATTACATATTGTCAAGATCGCAGAGTTTCTCTGGAGCAATTCTGTCCAACACTTGATCAGCTCTGGAATGATTCTACACAACTCAGATGAGGATCAGGCTAGAAGGATTACTTTGGATTTACAGCAGAGCAAATAAGAGCAGAGTGTCTCCCTCCAGGATTACCAGAATTTGTGCAAATTTTGAGGATTAGACACTTACAGCACCCCAGTCCTTTTAAAAAGTCTACACAGTGTCATAAACACTTTACACATGGAGGATATAATAAATATTAATAGCATCCTCTGTACATATAACTGTATTTGAGTCTGTTTCAAATTATCGCCATCTCCCTATTGCTTTTCTACTTGTTATCTTTGCTCTTTACAAGATGCCCACTGAATAGATGCCAATATAAATGCCAATAGCATCTATGGAGCCAAATTTTATTTGCCACATATTTCATGATATTTTTCGCAATGCAGTGGAGTTACTAACCCAATTTAGATATGCAGCAGTCTTTATTGCTGCTGAATATTGATGATAAGTCCTATCAGTCATATTGTACAGGTGCAAAGTGAGATTTTTCAATAATTCATGCAATTGAAACCAAATTCCACTAAAACATTTAATAGCTCATCTTTCGAAAGAAAACCACATTCACTGCTTGAACTGGAAGGCAAGAGCATCTGTTAAAGAATGGCAAGGTTATTACATTTTAGCAATCAGGGAAAAATGGTATATTTTTCTATCATTCTTCATATTTACGAATATTGAAAAGTTTGGCTCAAAAGATGTGAATTATTTCAAATTCTCCAAGTTTGATCTCTGCTCAATTATTAAGCTCAAATATAGAAGTTTAAAAATTAAAATTAAGTTATAAAAAAATAAATTCTTACAAATGCTGTGAGACTTTGAATAGAACAATCACAGAACCACAGAATCACAGAATGCTTAAGGTTGGAAGGGACATCTAAAGAACATCTAGTCCAACCCCTCTGCTCCTAGAGCACGAGGCACGGGGTGGCATCCAAGTGGGTTTGGAAGATCTCGAGAGAAGGAGACTCCACAACCTCTCTGGACAGCAATGACTATTTTTCTGCAGCAAAGACCAAAAGTAGAAATCCTGCAATAAAACTAAAACACAAATCTCATTTTAACTTTGTTTTATTATTACAGTTTCATAAGAAAAAGCACACTGAGGAATTAGAGGTCATATTCTGCTTACCATGATGGACTCTGTGATGACTTGGAGTATTAAGAATGAACTCCAGAGGCCCAAGGCTGGTGATAACCTTTTAAAAAAAAAAAAAAAGAAAAAGAAAAAAAAAAGAAAAAAAATGGAATCTCTAGATTAATTTAGCAATACTGTAAAAATCAAGAAGAAAGGGAAAAAGTGTGAAGGACAGGCATAAAGAGGATGTTTATCTCCTGTATAGGACTGCATAAATGCAACAGTATGCATTTTTTTCTTTGCCAAAGCACTGCACTGAGTGGTTGAGAAAAAATGAGAAATGAGAAAAGTAAAATTGCTTAAAATGCAAGATAAAAAATGATTTTTTGATCCAACAAAACACTCTCTTAATTATTGCTATCATCAGTTCATGTTTCTTTGTAGTCCCAATCACTCACATTTTTTACCTGCATCCACTGTGATCCTGTGCAATACTAATATCCTAGTTCTGCAAACACTTTAAGTCAGGAAAAGGGATGGTATTGATATGAAAACACTCTCTCCTTTGACAGTACTTTCAACTTCAACAGATACTATTCTTCTATCCCATCATTAGTGGAGTAATGGAAAAAAGTGATTAGGGAACTGATACAAATTAAAACTTATTTTTTTCCCCTCCGTTATTTAACTAAGTGGATGACTTTCTTAATCTAATCCAACACACAGCCACAAAACATGACTGGCATGAGTCAGAGGCATAAGAAGAAAGTAGCAAGGCAGCTTAGCTCTGCATAAAGTTATGTTGGAGCTATGACCTAAGACAACGTTTCAACAGAGAAAATCCAAATATTTTAGTATCAGATCATAAATGGCAGAACATGTTGACTGCTCACCCTGATGAATCAGGCATTCAGAGAAAACACTGATGTAACTTTGCAGCAGTGGGGTTTATGCTAAATTATGCTTTCTCATGTATTATAGAGCTAGTACAAAGGCAGCATTGACTTCAAATCTTGGGCTTGGTCTAGTTCAGTAGAAGCTTGTGCATACACATATCAGCCAAGTTTAACTAGCATTGCTGTGTGGGCAGTGCCCAGATACAATTTTAATGACAATGTAAGTATAGCTTAATCCCAATCATAAAAACATAATTCACAAATAGACATGGTTACTATATGAATGAAATAAACTTCAGGAATATATCTTAACATGTCATGTTTGCCAAGTCTGATTATTATGGCCATAATGTCTTGCAATTAAAACATATATGTATAGATAGGTAGATAGATAGTGTATATATGTATATATATAAAGTTAAAAAAAGTCTTAGACTACAAGAAATAAACTTTGTCCTTTACTAAATTTAATGAGTGATTATAATATTCACGATGCTGAAATGGGTGACATATTATACTATGGTATAATAATCAAGATAGAGTTGGCACATAACAAATTAAGTCAGTAGGCATAAAGTCATTATTCATAAGAACAAGCCCATTCATCTCAATAAACTATACAAGGATTTTTGTTCATGTAAGACTTACAGAAAAAGGTCATCAAACATGCCGGTTCCATTTCTGTTGAAACTCATATTTGTGAAAGTGAAAAGAGATCTAGGCTCAAAAAGGACATTTTTCAGATGTATTTAATTCCCTGCAATTCAGACAAATATTTGAAAAGAATACAAAACTTTTGTGCATTTTTCTTTAATAATAGCTCAAAAGAATTTCTAACTAATAGTTTGAGGAGAAGATTGCTATAACTAAAGCAGCACAGAAATGAGCAGCCTCTTCAGACAGAGAGAAGTCTAACATTTGCAGCATCTGTCTCAAAATCCTACACATGCTGTCTTGAAAATCAGAACACTAGGAAAAGTTTGTTTTGTTTTGTTTAACTCAGAAGCCAAGGACAACATGAGTAGGACCATTTGTATTTCTCAGTTCTGATTCAAAACAACTTCAAGCCTGAAAAGACCACCTAAAGGTGAGAAACAATTTGTCATCCATGCTAGCTCCATTTCCCTCCTCTCTCAAGCAGAAAATCCCACTGTTTTAAACTATGTGAGATGCGACCACTAAATTAATTTAATCTGAGTGAAATGTCTTGGACAGAACTGCAGTCCAGCACCTGAGAGAGCAGTAATTTATCTATTAGACCACACCTAACTTTGATCTACTTGGATGTGATATATTTTTGACTCAATATTTAAACCAATTTTGTGAAAATAAACAAAGCTTGCTCTAGGAGAGCCGGAAACACCAATGATAGCAGTCTTCACTTTTAGCCTACAGGCAAATTATAATAAAACATCTTCAGAATGAAGGCCTTAAAGTCTTCAATATCCAGTTGATTGAAATTATATTTTTCTAATTAAAATTAATCTTTTGAAAGTCTGTGTTGGGGCCTTAGTAAGAATATATAGGAAAGTGGAGTTTGTGGGGAACTGGACCGACGCCTAGCAACCAAGCACCTGGAGGAGAACCAATCAGCTGGGAGCCTGTAGCCAATGAGTGCTGCTCCTCAGCGCATGCCCACCTGCACCGGTATAAAGCCCTGCTACAGACAACAGCAGAGCGGAGTTGACTTCACTCTGCATAGAGGTGTTGTTCACTCCAGCTTGTGGAGAAGGCTTTGGCACTTACCACAAGTTAAACCCCCTTCATATTAAAGAGTTGCACACTCCGATTCGTGGAGTAAGACTCAACATTCGAGTGACCCTCCACAGTCTGTCTTATACATAAGCATGTTGAATACATAGGCGCATATGTATTCATCTTGGGCCTCCCTGAGGACCATAGGAACTTGAGTAAAATTTTTAAAAAGTGTTTTTGACTAATCCTAGCAGAAGCATTTTTTTGGAAAATGAAATATCACTCATCAATTAATATAGTTCCAGGCCACAAAATATTCTTTTCTGAGTGATGACAATAGCAAGTCTTCTGAAATATCTTCCCTGCAGCATCATCAGTGATTGATGCCTTAATATGTCTATTCATTATTCAAATAGGTCTCTTCATTATTCAGGCAGGATTATGGCCATTGAAGAAAAATAAGAGGCATTTACTGGTGAATATGAGCATTTGAGATAACAATT
This sequence comes from Tinamus guttatus, assembly GCF_059628265.1. NCBI lineage: Eukaryota > Metazoa > Chordata > Aves > Tinamiformes > Tinamidae > Tinamus > Tinamus guttatus. The sequence goes on from NW_028289037.1 coordinate 5,157,141, forward strand.
AAAACTATAGGACTTTATTTCTACATATCTTGTACCTTCCTAAAATAGAAAAACTGTTTTCAGTGGAAAACTCCTGATGCTAAAAGGATGTACATTTTATATATGCATCCATTGCAACAGGCAGAAAAATATCAGGCTGTAAATCTGTTTTTGCAAGGCTCATGCAGCACTATATGGCAAAAAAAGAAAAATATTTTATTGAATTTTATTGATTTTTTTGTACATTTGTCTATCTTAACATAGACGCAACTTTGACAAACAGATTTTCCACCGGAGTAAATTGTCAAGGCTAGGATAGAAGGACAATTTTTGCCAGGCAAAATTCTGATTTCTGACCCTGTCATATAAGGCAAATAGAAACTACTGAAATCACAGCAAAATGCTGAAGTTGCTAAGAATTGACTTGCAACAAAATGAAATGTGGTGTAACAGCAACCTACTCCCAAAAGAATTTCCATTAAGCAACAGTGATGAGAAAGCCACTGGCAGTTACTCATCTATCAATCTACCTTACTGCTGCCAGTCTAGGCCTATATCTATGCCTTTGCTCTGTCCAGATATTTCTCTTGAAAAATAGCAATTGCAATGCATTTAGTAAATATTTATACAGTGTTCAAGCTTTTCAGAAAGGCATATATTGGCTGGCCTGTCATTCAATATGACAAAACAATTTAATCTGGAAGGAAGTTCACTTTCAAAATGGCCTTTTAGGATAAGGATTTTTACATGATTCCTGTTATCCTTCTGCATTTTGGGAAACATATTTTTAAACAGAAAAAAAGAAAAAATCTAGCAAATGTGACACTGTCAGAACTGCTCACACAGTGGCTTATAATCAGAATTTTTCATGAAACAAGGAAAAAGCTTGAGTTTGCTATGAAAATTCTTGCACTTCAGAAAAGTTTGTTTCAGACATCTTTGCAGGAGTGCAGTTTCAAAATTTCAAAATCTTTAATGGAAACTTCATCATTCAACCTCCTTTTCAACAAACCTCACCCCCTATGTCCTATTACTGGAAGGAGTAAAATAAACTTGTTCCTGTCATCCTCTTGCAGGTATTTTGGGGAGGCTGCAGAATAACAGCTATCACTAGCCCCAACAGCTAGAGCCTGTGCCCTCCAGTTCTTGCAAAAGCTGCAGTTTCACTGCTGTTTGGGATGCCCTGGCTCGGAGGCTTGGTGCTCAGGCATTCTTCCTAGGTACAGCCCACAACTGCTCTAAATCAAGCCCTGTCTCCAATTTTTCCTCCCTCAATTAACACATCATGTGCACTCCGCTCCCATACCCATGACCCCCGCCTGAACTGCCGCATTCCAGCAGAACTCTTTTCCTCCTTGGCTTTATTTTTTAACAACTCATAGTCACAGCAACAATTTTCACTTGCCACAGCCTGCACAAATGGGCTTGATAAACTGCCTGTGAATCCAATATGCAGATATCTCATGTATACCACTTAAAAAAGCTGTGTCTGATCTTTCCACAAAACATGTATTCCCCCTTATTTTACTTCTAACAAATAACATACTCTTACATTGTTGTACCAAGGTATTACTAAACAATAAAGCAGAATTACTACAAAAATAGTTGAAGCAATTCCAAGAACTGCTTGATACCCATGGCAGGCCCAATGCTGCCTTCTTAGAAACTCTTTCCATATATTACTGAATAAAATCTTCAAACATAATGAGAAATAAATATTTTTTATATATTAGAAGTTCTTATATAGAGATGTTTCCTTTGTGACAGCAATCCCTGGCCTTAACGGGAAAGAACACTATGCAATATCTCTTGCGGCATGTAAGCACCTCCGTTTGCGGTCTCAGCATTTGTCAGCACCAAGGGAAATCTTTATTGCCTGGTACCTGCACCACTTCAATGTAGTTCTTGTTTAAATAATGAGAAAAAATCATGACATGAAATCCAAGGGAAACTTTACATCTTGTATAACAACTCCTCCTGTCACCACTACAACATGAATCTTTACTTAACTCTGTTTCGACATGAATGTTAGAAAGGAATGTCAGCTGAGTAGAACAGGCCATGCTACAGTAAAACCATTTGTATATAAAAAAGATTTTTTTCCCTTCCTTCTTTTTTTTTTCCTCTCAGAATATAAGAGAGGCTGTTTGTAGCCCAGCATTACTTTCCATACCCTAGCATTACTGATCTACAGGACAGGAGAGGAGAAATGCAACCCTGGAGCATCACTAAGGAGCACTCTGAACTTAACTTGGGGGTTTTTGCTGGACCAGTTCGTAGTAAAGCACATATTACCATCGATTTCCTCATGAAAATCAAATGATAAGATTTTTCTTCCTGATATTTCAGACAGTCTGGTGGGGAAATTTTAAAACAAAACTTCTTGCTGCTGAGTTAATTCAGGATAACACACCCATGTATTTATACAGATGGCCCCGGTGATCATATTTGCCATGTGAAAACTCTACAGGGATGCTAGGGAAAGGCAGGACTCCTAGGATATGTGCTCTTCTGCCCAGTTTCACACTTTGAAATCCTCGGCAAACCCTGATTTATACATCGCCAACTGTTTTCCTATCTGATTAGGCGGTTTTCTACTCCAGTAAGCATGTAAAATGGATGTAGCCAAATTTCCACACTGAGGAGTGAAAAAACAATATTTATAGTTTAGAAATAAAACACGAGAGAGGAATCAGGCCTGTTGGGATCATAAAGAGTTTCGTAGGGGGTGGATTTCTGACAAATCTGGATTGTAGAAATGGGAGGTGAAAGCCTAGTTTTAATGGATAGTCAGGCTTAGGGTATGTTTATATAATAAACAGACAGACTTAAGAAATGTGTTTATAATAAATTATCTTGAAGTCAGACTGTTGTCACTTTTCGTTGTTTTACCTCTCAACTATGAGACCAAGGCTGGAAATCAAACTGGCATCTTATGTGAATATTTCTGTTAACATTTTTAATAGATACAGGCAATTTTTTATTAAAAAATAGAGTCTAATTAAATCATCCTCTGGGAAAGATGAGCACATATTTATGACGCTTCAATCAATTTGTCCACTAAAAGTGACAGAATAACTCTCCATTAACTGCTTGATTTAAATGCAGCTTTAGTAATAGTAGAGCTTGGATAAAGTCACCTTTTTGGTCATATATCAAGCTAAGCATTTAAACCATGTTCCAGGAGAAAAATTGCTCTATAATTTCATTATTTTTCATCAGCTTGACAAATACATGCTGGCAATTATGAGGAAAGAAAACAGAAAGTATTACATCAGTATGCCAGTCGGGACACAACTGAAAAAAGGCCTAAGAGTAGCTTTTAGCATTCCTCTTTAAACAGACCCAAATACAGCCAGTATCCTGCACTCTTTGTCTCTGAAAGACAAATGAATGTCTTTCAAATTTTGTGTTGTCTTTGAAGTTATAATTAATTTAAATATATACTCAAAATGGGCAAGGTATAAACAAAAATCAGTATTATTGCATGTAATTATGCTAAAAAGATGGAAAATTAGATTGGAAAACATTTCTCACTATTTTTCTTCTCCTTCTTCTTCTTCTCCTTCTTCTTCTTCTTCTTCTTCTTCTTCTTCTTCTTCTTCTACTTCTTTGTCTTCTTCTTACTCTTCTTCTTATTCTTATTATTATTATTACTATCATCATCTCCAAATTAATGATGTAGCCTGGAAGCTAAATATACAGCTTTTGGTTTTAATAATTTTAGTTTGTAAAGGGGTTGGTGAGACTGTTCTACAGGACACGGAATGTACTGAAATGTGTTGTGTCTCTAGGTAGCTCTTCTCACTTTTATAGAAAGCTTCAGAGACATAACGCACATGAGTGTCCTTGATAAAATTCCTGAGCAATTTTAGGATTCCTGCTGGGAGCAATATTCCAGTTTACTGCTGGTGAACTAAATATTTGGTATCTGTCTCTTGCAAGAAGTTTTTGGTGTAAGGACCAGACCCTGGCACTCCAACTCAAGGAGTCAATCATCAGGTTGGGCTGCCAAGCTCCTGACTAGAAGCCATCCCTCGCTGACCTCAGCAGTGACCCAGCTTCAGTTGGAGGCTGAGGCTCCCTCTGCCCACATTAATGCACATCAAGGGCAGCTCTCCTGCACGTGGAGAGACGTGGAGGCTTGAACCCCTCAGTGTGAGCAGGTAATTAAGGAGCAGCCACTTTCTGCAGGAAAATGATAGAAGCTCCTGTGCTGCCCAGTGGATTAAAAGCAGGAGACACAGCAGACCCAGCTGGGTTGTAAACCAGGCCTTCCTCTTTGCCACCCATGTCCTAGATGCCAACGAAGGAACCTTAAACCTCATCCCTCTGGATTTTTCCTGGTTAAACAGAGTTCAAACACAGCCTATTACAGACAGGAACACTCTGTGCTCTCCAATGGAGGTTTTATTTTCTCCCTCTTGTGTTATTCTTTTTATTTAAAACAAAAAGCAGAGCTATGCACTTTATATATCTTGAAAGATAATATTTCTCCCCTCTCATTGACTCTCTTGGAAAAGTGGAACACATTTTGCACTTATTGCTGGTATTTCTGCTTAGTGAGAGTGTTGTTAGTTTTCCTCTTTCCTGCCCTCTGGCAAGTGCAATGATGACAAGACTTTCATCCTTTGGGTTGGACAGAAAACTAATATGACTTTTTGGCAGACACACTGCATTGAAACAGCAAGATCTTTTTGTTTCTTGGAATCGTGCTCAAGCTTTATTGTCTATATTGTGTGTGTGTATATATATATATATATATATATCCTATCTGGACCTACAAAGGCACTTTCTGCATTAAATAAAATATTTTTATCTCCGTTTTTACTGCCTTACTTGTTCTCCTTTCCACAGTAAATGTTTGATTTGCCAGTTTGTGGCAGGCAAACGATGTGTTTGTGAATGATAAAAGTATCAGATACCAGGAGTGAGTCCAGACCTTTCTTCTGTAACACAAAATTTTGTTCTTTATGCAAACCAGTCATTAGCTTTTTCACCTGTGTGTCTGAATAGGACAGATATAAGTGTTCCCAGTTTGAAAGAGCACATCAAGAAGACTCTTGTCTATTTTTGGCTATAGTTGCTGAATTAATTAAATAGAGTAAGACGGCTCACCTGTTAAACGAACCTACATATTAGAATATAGAAGAAGAAAGATTTTCTTGCCATACTAAAATCAAATTACAAAATTGAATTGATTTTCCACCGACAGTTTAACTACAATTTCACAGTCATACTCAATACATTAGATTATACTGATTTTACTTTTTACTATTCATGCTGTTTGCTTTAAAAAACATATCTCATCTCACCCAGGAAATCAGATCAGTCAGTCATACTTGTTTTCCACTGTGATCTGTTCAATACCACCTGTATCATCTTGCAAAAACTTAGGCACACATTAAATTTGACTCATTACAAAATGTCTCACTGACCTCATAGGAAATATTCACAGTATGTTAAATTAAACATAAATATGTCTTTTTTTGCCTGCTGACAGAGCACCTTTGTTTGTCATTTGCAAACTAGTGAAGATTTTAGCTCATAACTAAAAACCTCCTCTGCCTCTTGTGTTTTATTTACACAGAATAAAACAAAAGTATCTGTTCCTATGGCCAACACTTAAGTATTCATCTAAGTTTAGTTGAAATGTTTTTAAGAAATAAAACATCATTTCTTGATCAAACTTACCCTTCAATTTTCCTTTTTGAAACAGAGTACTAAATTGTTTTTAAATTACTACACTACCAAAACTGTTCAAAATAAACCTTTATGTATTTTTTGTTCCTGCATACTTTTATTGCTTATTAAAATGCAACTAGGGCATGCAGTGTGGAAAAAGTATGTATAGAAAGATCAGAAAAATAAAATTTTGAAAGAAAAGGAGATTCAATCATCTCATTTGCTAGATCCTGGTGGTCAATAACTGAATATTTTATCTGTTGCCTAATACTGTTGCACTATCTTGCAGATTTCATGATTCTTTTATGTGCCACTCTTTGGACTTTTGCCTAAATAGTTTATGCTTAAGCAGTCATCTACAGTCCCAGGAATAATGTCTGATAATGATGCAGTAATCATAAATGTACTGCCACTTAAAAGAACAAGCATGCTTGTATGAAATTTACTTAATTGTAATTATTGTTTTCCTTCACTGGTTTAGTTTATTTGCTGACCCTACACTCTTATTTAAAGCACAGAAGGGTGTTTCTGAATCTGGCCCTATCCTTAGGCAGGAGTTGAGGGATGGGTGTAAGGACTTCAGGATGTGGTCACATCAGCTCCTGTGTGCTCAGCCTGCTCTGGGGCTTCCTGCCACCAGCTGGAAATCAGGACCTCTTTTTCATGAAAACATGAAGCCTCAGAACCTCCTCCATCCTTCAAAGTTTTTTCATAGAAGAAAATGCAAGATAAAGTCTTTTCTTGCATTAGAAAATTAAGCAGATACTAATGTATGTCAAAGATCAAACAAGCAAGGAATAGTCTCATCGCAATTGCTACCAACAGGGTAGCAATTCAGCTGGTACTTTCCAAATACAATTTGACATCTCATAAAAATTACAGCGAAACCAACAGAAACTAATTTCTGTTTTTCACAGGTGTCTATCAGTTTATAAACGCACCTAACTTACTGGTTGTAATAAATGCATAACGGAAGGATATAGTTTAATATGAACCATAGACCTTCCGAATCACCTGTGAAAATAAACTGAAATGAAGTATTTCTCTCTGTCAGTAACAGTCCTTAAACATTTTGTGGCTTTTGAAAAATTAGATTTTTAGTGGTCTTTGACCAAAGTTTTTTTTTTTTTTACTCCCCTCATGGTCTAGATGAGAATGGTCTACTCATAGAAACATTTCTCCCAGCCCATTTAAGGCCAGATCTACTGTGTCTTTTCACTGAGCTAAATAGGGTTAGATTGGATCAATAATTGCTTCCCCTTGATTTATTGGGATCTTATTTTATGCAGCACTAGAGGAAATCTTATTTTTTTGTATTTTTTTTCTTGGTCATTTAAATAAACAGTTATTAAAATCTATTTCAACTGCTGATGCTAATCAGAGATTAAAACTATATATATTTGTAAAATTCTGATACAATTTGAAATTATCATGTAGACAGTGCAATAATGAAATAAAGACAATCTTTAGACAGCAGAAATTCTTGTAATGGAATAATATAGCTAAATGCATAAACACTGCTTATTTAAGACACAAAGCAGCATTTTTGCTCTAGCATATCCACCCTTACTTGATTAATTACAGAAATGTTTTATCTGTTTCAACAGTCCATTCAATTTTGGTGCTAGAAATCTTTTATTATTATTAAAAGAATGGTTTAGTTATAATCTTTACAGTGTTTAAAATGCTGTCCTGTTTTACATAAGAGGCCAAAAGCTAATGCATATCAAGTATGCAGGAAATAGAGAAGTCTAACTGAGACACAAACAGTGGGTACTTTTCATCTTTATGATTTGGTATACAGTTGTCACAGGACTATATGAGCTACTTGGTTTAAAATAAAATAGACTATGTCTGATTTGTTGGTAGGAAAGCTGGACAGAAGCTGACATAACAAACACTGAAAAAGGTCAAAGTTATAATGTTAAAACAAGTTTATTATTTGAAGCATACAGGCTGCATTCGAAGTTAAAGTTTGGAAAAATAGCAGGGAATGTACTTTGGCTACAGTAACCTTTTGCTCTAGGCTGAAATATGACATGCAAAATCTCAGCACAACACAATCCTTTTTTAATTATTGAATTGGATACAGAATAGTTCTTTATGCAACAAGATCCTAACTAAATCTAAACCAAAACAAACACTTTTACTTAGAAATTGCTTGGTATACTTCCCATCTTTCTTATTACTTTTATTTTTTAGGAAAACTTAGTTATAAAATAATTCCTTCTTTTTTTAGGGATCCTTTCTTTTATAGAAGTGCATTTTCTTTATTGGGCCTTTCAGTGCTAAAGAGGTAAAATTGTTTATTAAAGAAAGTAAATGATAAACTCTACATTCTTATCAAATGTTCCTGTATTTTAGAAGAAAATTTTGCAACTTGCAGTGGCAGAATAACAAAGATGCACTGAATACAAATGGGTCACTGTAAGTAGCTTTTCTATTAAACAAGCACACAGAAAAGAGAAAATAAAATCTATAATTTAAATAAAAAACAGCAGGTAAAGAAAATTCAACTACCTTCCAAATCACTTATTCTATGAAATGCAATGAAAATGATATCTGAATAATCAGAGTGACCAGAGAAGTAAAAGTATCTCAGGAGTAATTAGTCCATAAGCCTGGCTATGCAATATACTGCTAATACATACAGAGACATAATTTTAAGTAGCTCTAAGGTAGTGCATGAGCAAAGGCAGAAAGCTTTTAATTAAAGACCATTAAAGACCACTTAAAGAAGGTCTGCCCTCACCTGAGAAGTGTCAGAACCAATATACTAATTACAGTGGGTTACTACCTGTATGCAGAATGGTTATGGTCTCCACAGTCACACTCAAAAATACATATGTGCAGTCAGAAACAAATAGAAGATAGCCTTTTTTTTTTTTTTTGTCTTAGAGTGACTTGCAGTAAGAAGAAAACAGTATCTGACTTCAAAATATTTTTCCCTTTTCCCTAAAATATTTATCTTAGAAATGAAATCAGTTTCAGTATCTGCCAGAAATGTTAAATAAGCTGCAAGATAGGAAAATGTAGCATTAAAATAGTAAAAAAAATTGATTCTTTACCATTCCTTTTTTTTTTTAATGTAATTGGGACCAACTGGCCTCATTGCCTCTTATAAACTTAGCAATATATATTCTGAAAAAGGAATAAAAATGAACAGCTGTTTCTCCTTAAAAAAGTCAGACAAAGATTTTTCTTACGTAATAAATCAGTTACTAGTGGATTTCCAGGACACTGCTCCAGGCTAACTGTTTAGGTATGGCTTAAAAACCTGGCTTACCTCTGTATGTATCCAAAACTGGTAAAGAAGATTAAACTGTAGATGAACAGCAAACACTGAAGGAGGGATAAAAAGAGCCATGGGCAAATTGAATATCTGAAAAGAATAGAAAGAAAACATACATTACATTTATCATTCTAAAATTGTGATGATACAATGAAATACTATCTCAGGAGGCTAAAGCACAGCACAAGCTAATTGTGTCTTATAATGTCTCTGTAATGTAGGTATTGTATAAGACAGATACTGTTTATTTTACCACAAGATACTGATTACTATGTTACCCTAGATATAACAAGTGGATATAAGCTGCTGCAGAGGTGGTTTGCCAAAACTCATAAAGAGAGCAAGTCGCATAATCAGGTAAGGAACTCAGAAACCCTGAGATTAAACATTTATTCTGTTTATTATAGAAAATGGACATAGATATTTCTTTGACACAAAGGGTTTTCTTATGGAGGAGAATTATCATGGAGGAAGCAAGGTGTGAATTTATAGCACTGTAGCTTTTCCTCTCTAACTCCCCATGTGAGCACCAAAAGGGCAAGGCAGCTTACTCAGCTTTCAAAGTTAATTGTAAATTCTCATCCTCACTTCCTCATGGCATCTCCCTTGAAGCCCTGTCCTGACTGATAGACTCATATATTCCTGAGTTCTAAGTGCTAGCATGAAAATATTTTAGAATACTGCTTCCTTAGGAAAGACACCTGTATCCTACGCAGACACTAAGGTCTAAGTAATTTCATGATTAGTTGTTCCACTGGCTGAGCAATAGCCTCATCGGCCTCAGCATGAGATTTCTACAACCATCCTGTGTTAAAAGTCCATCAGCTTTCTTCAGAATCACTAAGCTTATTAAAAAAACTCCTATACCAGCTGCATTGAGAAGTTAATCTTTTCCTAAAGTACAAAGATCCCTTTTAAGCCATGCAGTAGTGGAGGTGTCTTCAAAACTGTAAGTCTCTAACTGTGCAGGGAAAATTATGGCGAGGAATAAGAAGGGCTCCCCATGAAACACATCGCAGATTTAGCAAACTCCGTTTTCAAGCTCCTAGTGCTCTTCTCACAAAATCATGTCTTGGAACAGCAGAGAAAGCACTATGAGAGCCATGCCAGAGCTCCTCAAACCGGCATTCCTTAGAACAAGTCTGAAGAAAAATAACACTTAGCGCTTAATTCTGATATTGTCCCAGTTTTTGTCAAGAGCTCCATCTAATGGGTAAGACGTAGAGCTGGGGTTGTAAAACAAGCATCCCTCCATTACAGTGATGTGATGCAGAAAAGTCACTGCAGTGGCTTCTGACTGTCAACAGCTACTGGAGGACCAAGGAGCAGGACCCCTGGCTTGGTCTGTGCTCCTGGAGGACCAAAGGCCAACAACACCGTCTTGGTCTGCGCTTCTGGAGGACCAAGGGCTAGTAACATCGGCTTGGTCTGTGCTACTGGTTGACCAAGGGCCTGTAACATCAGCTTGGTCTGCTGCTTCAACACCAGGCAACAACAGCAGCCTGTCATGTACAAAAGAAACCCATAAGCTTCTGCATTCGCCTCATAGCCCTGAGGACAGGCATGATTTCAAAAGCTGCATTCACACCTTTGGAGCTACCACAGTCCTCCATAGACTAGACACTTAAGCAGCTCCCGGTTGAATGACTTGGAAATTTTTCTCATTCAATAAATAAAGAGATTCAAAGGATTGTGCTGAGTTTTTGAACCCGGAGAAAAAATGCAATCTGCTCTTTTGTTTTAATCATTCTGATCCTCAAAGATTGAATCCTTATGTAACTTTTACGAAATAAAGAAGAAATAAAAATCTATATGGAAGGTGCAACTTGCACATTCAAATCCCTAAGATTAACTCCACAGCAGAGGTGGACATGGGCCTTCTTTTTGAGTTAAGTGCTTAAAGGAGATGATGTTGTTTTACGCAGAAGACTAGGAAACAGAAGATTTGCTTTCAATCCCCACCAATCTGGCGCAGAAATATAGTATCTCACACATTTTAGAAGAAATACCTGCATCAGTGGTGTAGAGTCCGTTCCTTTTTAATCCTTTCATCACAAAAGAAACAGGGATGTTTTTTTTCCCACAAATATGAAAGTTATCACTGTTTTTCTCAAAGATTATCTTACTAAGAAGCCTATAAAGGAATAGGGCACCCAGTAAGATTTAAGTGAATATAGGGCAGTCTTCTCTTATTATTGATTGCACTCATCTAGGGGTGTGATAGGAGGAAATTTTTAACAGAAATGGAGATGAGCTTGATTTAAAAACAAACAGATGGATTTCAGATTATTCACAGATATAGTTACAGGATTTAAAACACAGTTAAAAATTCCTTTTTTTTTTTCCCCCAGAAGTAGTCTAGGCCACTTGGTGGTATATACAGATGACTCAGAGGGGAAGAAAGGATCATCTTCATTTTTGTTTTCTAACCTACTTCTCACAATGAGTACTACAATTTCCCTGCTAAGTGGTGAATTTTCATGTAAATCTGCAGGTAAATTTGAGACTGACAAGGGAGAATACTTTTCCAATGCTTCGTGTTCCCTTGCACTCCAAGTTTTACTCTGCACAGAAAGGATTTGAAGGATCATTTACAAAAGCAGAACCCATAGGGAGAGATGAAAACCTCTCCTACATAAGAGAAACACGACTTGGTTTCTCATACTTGTGGTTCCACTGAAAGAACAGGATCAATATCAGAAAAAAATAACTACACTGTTTTTCCCTGTAAATGCCAATTCCCCAAATCAAAATATTTCATGGGAATTTATCAGCTTTCATTAATCTACAGAGGAAAAACTTCCTTGGCTCCGAGATGGAATTTCTGGTCAAAATTCCAAAAAAGCATTTATCGTGCTCACAGATCTTTTCCCACTAGGGGATTCAACCAAAGAGATTGAGATGGAGCCATGATAACAGATAAGCTGATGGGGAAGGCGCTCTCCCTGGTGTGGAGAGGGGCTCATCAAGGGGGTTGCTGCGTTGCAGCTCCTTGCCCTCTGCAGCTTTAGAGCGCAGACTTGGCACACTTTCGCTTGCTCTCCTTTTTAATTAAAAGCTTCTAAATGCACCCACTAAAGTAGATTTTAAAAATCGTGAAGCTGCCACTGGCAGGAGGGCTGAAATCTTCCTGCCCAGGTCTTGGGGGGCCACCTGCTGACTTGGCTAGCTCGCCACCAGCACGAAAGCTGCACACAGCGAGGCCCAGCCGCGTGTCCCTACAGGAGGACGAGGCCGGAATTGGAGGTAAGAAGAAGAAATAACAACAATCCCCTACAGATCCTGGCAGATTCCTCATTAGATAAGAGGTGAACTTTGTGGCTACATGCTGTAAAAAGTGGTACTACCCATTCCCTTTTGGAAAGGCACGGACTGATATGCAGGCATTTCCACTGCTTTTGAATCAACAGACTGCAGTTTCAACCCTTTATCTAAAAGTATATCCTAAAGCTATTAAAATATTCTGGATCTAATTTTTAGAATTCAGCCATACCCTTGGAGGAAAATTAAGAGCTGGTACTCAAAGGACTAAACGGGTAGTAGCTTTTCAAGCCGTTTATGCCACTTTTTCCTTTCGCAATTATACTTTAGCTGAGCGTTTCATCAGAAGCAAAGATCTATGCAACATTAGCTCGCTGATTCCTTCTTAAAAACGAGTAGACATTTTTTCCACATCATTTCCCCGCAAGATGGGCTTGAAAGCCATCCCTCACTCTGACAGTGGCTCTGCTCCGTTACCGCGCTGCCGCGGGGATAACAGAAATGCTCTGTGTGCAAATGACATGAAGTTGGCACCTGCCTCCACAATGGGGAGTGCGTCTCACGCCACTGATCACTCCTAGCGCATGTTTTTCTCTTCTTCTTTATTCCACATCTTTTCAATCAGCCTCAGCACAACCCACACAGATTAATACACTGATTTATTTATCTTAAACTGTTTAACTTAAAACACATACAGAGCTGGCAGCGGAGCAGTCCCACAAGCCCACGTCATCCGCCGCGGCTTTCTCACAGCCTCCACAACATGGGATGTCAAACTGCACTCGAGCGCGCGCAGGCAGCAACAGCGGCTCAGACACAGACTGAAAATCACCGACATTCAGCCCAAGGCAAACGCAGCCCCGGGCTCTGGGCTAGAAGCACTAGCAAGAATTGTGTTTGTTTATAATGAGGTTTTAGAGGAAGCGAATTGGCATACCGCTCAAAAGTTCTGCAGGGAAGTAAACACGTATTTATACTAACCAAGTGCTTTTGTGAGACAAAACAAAACACTGCATACAAAAGTATTATTGTTTCTTAGGTTGGTTTCTCTCTGCTCAAAGCAAATAAATCTTCAGCGTTTCCTTGCCAGATGATACCAGTGTGGTCCTGAGGGCTGTCTCCGGAATCCGGGGAGGCATCTTGGCCTGGCTGAGTATCTGGTGCTCTCTGAGGTGTCATCCTCCAAACCACGCAGACAGACAAAGCACTCATGCACACGCCCGTACGTACACACAGGCTTTTTGTCTTTTTTGAATTATTGTTTTTGCAATGCATTTGCACATATGGTCCCAATGGGTAAATGTGCAAAGGTTAAATCTCTAACATGGCAGTATTTACACAGGCAGCAGAGTTATGACAGCACATCCATCGCTACCACTATTGTTCAGTACCATCATTTCAATTTGAGGCACTCCTGCTAACATCAGATGATTATCTTCTGAATAAAAATAATAATAATAATAATAATAAAAGAAATGATACAGAGAAACCTCTAAGAGAAAAAGCTAAAAAAAACTAGTATCTGATCCATAATTGCCAGGAAAACTCATCTGTTGTTTTGCAACCTATTGATTTAACTCATCTCATTTAGTACCACGTTTCAAACAGTTATGGATAATAGGCTAGATCCGTACTCTATTGCAAGAACATAAATGCAAACTAACTGTGCTGAAGTTAATAGAGTTACTCTGGATTTGCATTTATGTGAGCCCATACTCCTGGCTTCAAATCATTTGTGTATAGCCTAGCCATAGAGGCTGCCAGAGGACTGTGGGCTTTCTTCCATCACCAATATTATACTGAATTGGAGGAGAATATTTATCTATTTCATATATATTTAAAATACACATATATTGCTTTTAATATAAATGAGGAAATAAAATCAATGCAATACTAGCCAGATTTTAGGGGATTCTGAGATGAAGGAGAATAGTGAGGCTGTTAACAAATGCTACAATTTATTGAAATTGGTAAGTCTATTTTTTTTTTCCTAACACATGGCTCTTTTCCTATTTGCCACCAAATATCTAACTGCCTTAGACAGGCAACTGACAAGCTGTGTGATATATGCACTATGGATGCAGAGCCTGATCCAGTTCCCAAAGACTTCTGTAAAGCTGGACCAAACCCATAGGAGACACATAGCCAGGAAAATAAATAGATCTGGTCAAAACAAACCTTCTAGTACAACATTATTTTTTCTAGTAGAAAACACAGCTTTGCAAAAAATAGAATTATTTCTCCAAAGTGAAACGCTGTTTTCAGGTATCTATATGAACCACTATAATATTCTCATTTAGTAGTTAAAAAATACATTTTGAGCACATTTAAATTTTCATTTCTTAACTACAGTGTTCCATTATATATATATAAGAATTAATTATATACATTTTTATGTTTTTTGACATTATCAAAATATTTTTTCACTATTCTTTTAAACAAAGGGATCCAGAGTTGTCTAAATGAGAACTTTAGATGACTCCTTTTTAATTTTATTTTATTAGGGATGACGAGGCAATTTGTTCCAAAATGGAATGAAGATATAAATCAGATTGTAGATGGAAGTTATATTTTTTGATCAGAATTTATATCTTTTGGAAAACAGGCACCTTTACATGCAGGCATGAAAATATGTAGGTATTTTATCTGAATGTATTTTTCCCAACTAATTTGTATTTAGAGAAATGTTTTATTTTGAAAAAAAAAAAAGAAAAAACAGTATATGCTGTTTAGCAAAATATGCAAAATATGCTGTTATGCAAAATATTCTATAATATTACCTTTGAAATCTAATGTTTAAAATTCAATTTTGAAGATTTTTTTAAATAAACTATGAAAGTACAATCTCAAATTAGGAAAAAAAAAACAGTAAAGAGCAAGTAAGGGAAGCCAAAGTTATCCTGAATCCAAAACCAAACACTGAATAATTATTTTTGAATTTATGAATTTCCTTGGAATAAACATTTTTAATCCATAAATAAATTCTCTTAATTTGTATTTGATGTGTTCACAGCTCACCTTTTATGTTAGATTTTATCTGCAAAAGTAATGAAAACTTACTGGCACTGCTTACTTGGGGGCAATGACATATGACATGAATGAGCAGGAAAAATAAATCCATTTACACGATGGAACAAATAAATCCATTTGTATGTCCAAAGTAATCTTTACTAGGTATTTCTCTCATGGATCCTTTCCTTTATACACCTTTATATTTATTATATATATAAATCTATATTATATATATATAAGTAAATATAAAAATGGGTATAAAGGAAATATATATATACACACACATCTTTATTATATATGTTAAAGATATATAATATACCTTTATTATATATAATATACCTTTATTCTAGAATTATATTATACTCATTGATCTTTTTCTGTACTTAACCATGAATAAATGGATGAAAAATAACCTGTCACGTTTTTCTTGGAAAGTTATGAACATATAAAAACAGAAATATAACGAGGCTTCTTAATTTCTTATCTGTTTTCAACTGTTTGCTACAAAAGTGGTAATGAAGGTATTTTTCAAGCCGAAGAGTCTCAAATTTTTAGCTTTCCATTTCTGTGCTGTGCTTTTTCAGTGTCACACATCTTAAATGATGTTTTACTTTGAGGGGAATCAAACACAGCATTTTATTTTTTAGCAAATCTTACTGATTTTGCTTAGTTTGCCAAACCTTGTGCAACTTACCCAGGAGGTATATCTCTGCAGTAGGGACTGTCGCAAGGCTGTGAGTAAGTTGTAGTCTTCAGAACTGTGGTGTATTTGGTGCGCAGCCCACAGTAAATTAACCTCTGCAAAACACACAGGTTTTAAGGTGGCATGTGCAAGAGAACAAAGCAACACTTGTTTCCCATGCCTCCCCCCCACGCTTTTCTTTTTTTGAACTAAAGCAACTAATCCCCCAAATTACATTTTGCTGTTATACCATAGCGTAGCAGGTAATAAAACCTGATGTGCAGAGCTGAGTTTGGGTTAAACACCAGTAAGTGGCCACATGTGGGTGTAACGTTGATGCTGAGGAGGGTGAGGCTGTGGCAGGACATAAAGCAACAGGAGAAGAGCAGAAGGAGGTGGTGGATGAAGGTCAGCCAGCCAGAGTTAAGCCCTGAGAGCCCGCAGGAGCTCTGCTATAGGGCTCAGTGGCATGAAGACGGAGGACGTTTCCATGCTTGCACTCATTTTGTAAGTTATATTTCAAGACTAGAAGGAGACGCAAAGTGTGCCAGAAGTCTCATGCTTCATATTTGAACAACGTAACTGTTATCTGCTATTGTGCTTAAAGGTTTTCTGGAACACTTAAATCCTCAAGCCCACTTGTACCACAGACCACAGTGCACAAGCATTGCCTGCCCACTACTGACACACAGAAAAACAAACTGCCATTTCCGGGGAACTCCAGATCCAGCCAAAGGGAAGCAGTTGCTCTATTGTATTACAGATTAAAAAAAAAAAAAAAAAAAAAAAAAAGCTGGAATTAGGGCAAAACCAGTGTCAGTCATGAGCTCCAAAGAGAGAGAGTGGAGAGAAACACTTCCAAACCCCAGTTGTATTTCAAGGCATTTTTTCATCAAGTGCAAATCTGGGTGGCCTCTCTGCTGTTAGTATTGATATTTGGAGAGTCTTCAGTGAGAGGTTATCAAACAGAAAAGAAAGCCAGAAATGTTCATGGCTGTGAGATGGATAGCTACAAGCTACGAAGGCCTTATTTATAGCAAAATGAGAAAGTGGGTGGTTAATGCAGCCTATTTAGCATAAAACTAAATCCAAGATCACTTGTATTTAGAGAGATTAAATGTTCACCAAGCTGCAACTGATTACAGAAATCAAAAATCCCCTGGCTGACCACAGGCTGCAAGCTCCCTATCCCCACTGATGGGCTTCACCAGGGAAAGTGGAGCAGTGCAGAGAAATGCAGACACTAGGATCCCATTCACACAGTGATTGACTAACACGTATTTAAAGTCCTGAAATTATCTAATGCCAAACTTATGTCAAATAGAATAGGCCTGCTGATTAACATGTACTTGTAAAGTAAGCTGATGCCAGAGGGAAAAAAAAAAAAAAAACAGAACAAAAGGCCTTAATGAATCTTATGGAGTCTTCACCATTTTAAGGGGTTAGATAGGCCTGTATCAGGAGGTCATGGTCTCGTGTGCTAGGAACTGAGAATTTAAATCTAACTAATTTTGACAGTTTAGTATTTTATATGGCAACTTCATCTTTTCTCCATATCCTTACAATCCTTAAAATTGTAATTTAAAATATTACAAAACCCACTTAACACCGATCTGAGAAATCTGCCGGCTTTAAATACATCTTCTCCTGAAGGAACAAGTGTGCATGATATTGACAATTAGCAATTTCTTAAAAAAAAAAAAAAGGCTTAATGCATCTCTGTCTGGTGAGCTCCCTAGGAGATGAATTATTCAGGTGAGCTTCAGTGCTCAATAACAATTTGTATTTGAAATGTTTCCCAAGACCTCGACAGAAGCTAAATGAGTGAACAAAGCATCTGAAAAGGTGGAGGTTAAAGACCTGTCTCCTTAGTTGTTTTAAAAGCATTTACTTCCTATCACAAACTGTGTGTAACACAAGCCTTCACTCAATGAAGTACAGCTGTACAAACAGGGTACAGTAACTGGATCTTGCTTCTTTCCCTCAGTCATTTTTCAGCATTGTGAAAAGTTCAAGGAAGGGAATCTATGATGATTTTTACAGTCTACTTTCTTTCTAGTTAAGGTCAAATGGTTTTCAAAATGAATTACTAAAAATGCATTTTATTAGCATTCGTTTTACACTACCAAAAATAAGGACTAAGGTAACTGCATATTGCTAAAATGTTAATCTTTCAGATGTGTGAGTCATCTTAAATGATCTGTCACTCAGAAGGCGACCATAGGAGTATTAGGACATAAACAAACAATTTTGCCACGAGTAATTCAAGTGCTAAAGCTATTCCTGACTTTGCTGTTACAACTGAGTAAATTCAATCCTGTTCCTTAATCTCATTCTCACTACCATCAGAGACGCAATCTATGCCAAATTTCTTGATGATAACAGGCAGAGCTGATGACCGGAAGCAATTTTCATCCTAAATATGTATCTGAATAAACAGATCACTGGTAATATTTATTATAAGCAGAATGACTTCTGGAATGAACTAAATGTGAAATAGATCATCCAAAGCTCAATCTGTAACCGTCAGCACGCTAAACACGCTACATTCTTTCTGGACAAACTGTTCCTACTTCCTTGTAGGTGCTGGAAGGCTGCTGTTAAATCCCTCCAAAGCCTTATCTTCTCTGGGCCAGGTCCCACAGCTTCCCTTTTCTCTTTTGTATATCATAGAATCATAGAATCATAGAATGCTTAGGGTTGGAAGGGACCTCTAGAGATCATCTAGTCCAACCCCCCTGCATACGCAGGGACACCTAGAGCACGTGGCACAGGACTGCGTCCAAGCGGGTTTTGAAGATCTCCAGAGAAGGAGACTCCACAACCTCTCTGGGCAGCCTGTTCCAGTGCTCTGTCACCCTCACTGTTAAGAAATTTTTCCTTAAGTTCCTATGGAATTTTTGGTGTTTCAGTTTCCGGCCATTACCTCTAGTCCTATCAGTGGCCACCACTGAAAAGAGACCATCACCGTCCTCTGCACTCCCTCCCTTGAGGTATTTATATACACTGATTAGATCCCCTCTCAGCCTTCTCTTCTCCAGGCTGAACAGGCCCAGCTCCCTCAGCCTCTCCTCATAGGGCAGATGTTCCAGGCCCCTGATCATCCTTGTGGCCCTGTGCTGGACTCTCTCCAGCAGCTCCACATCCCTCTTGTACTGTGGGGCCCAGAACTGGACACAATACTCCAGATGCAGCCTCACCAGGGCTGAGTAGAGGGGCAGGATCACCTCCCTCGACCTGCTGGAGACGCTCTTCTTAATGCACCTCAGGATCTCATTGGCCTTCTTGGCCACGAGGGCACACTGCTGCCTCATGGTCAACTTATCATCCACCATGATACTCAGGTCTTTCTCCACAGAGCTGCTCTCCAGAAGGTCGGTCCCCAGCCTGTACTGGTGTCTGGGGTTATTCCTCCCCAGGTGCAGAACCTTGCACTTGGCCTTGTTGAATTGCATGAGGTTTTTCACTGCCCAGTTGTCCAGTCTGTCCAGGTCCCTCTGGATGGCAGCGCAGCCCTCTGGGGTAACTAATAGTAAACAAAGACAAATCTGCATTTTGTTTAAAATTATTCTCATAAATACACAGATTGCTCTGAGCCCAGTGTAATAATAGCAGCTCTAAGAAAAAAATATGGTGACTTAAATAACCAAGTTAAAACTAAGGTGCACCCATCTATCATCCTGCAGTTCCTGTGCACCACCAATTTTGTTTCTCTCCTTATCTATCTAGACAGCACAATTTAATCTCTTTTGGAATTACCTGATAATTCTTTCAGAATTTATATTTGATGCTAGGCCAAAATATTAACTGACTTTTACAATTACTAATTACAGTCGTAATAATAATGTGTGTAAATAATAATCTCCAGTAGCAGGGCAGAAGTGCCCTAATTTTCCTCTGATCTAAACATCGTATCAGTTCTTTGAAAAGAACCTGAGGGAAGCCACGCCAAGCAAAGGAGGCCCTCACTGTGCTAGCAGTATCATTCTCCTCAGAGCTATCTGAAAAGCAAAAGGAGGACAGAGAACTGGAGATACCACCTGTATCTTCTATTATAGCTATTTGTCCATTATAGCAGAAGGTGAAGAAAATCACTACCAAGTTTTCTTCCCACTTATTTTCTTATTTTTGATGGAAAATGAATGATATTACCCATTTTTCACGTGTTCCCCTCCTCCTAATATTTAGTACATGAATATGTAATATTTCATCATCAGAATCAGACTGGCATAGCACACAATGATTCTACTTAGCCTTAATTTTTTATATATATTTCAGATTCATTTTTTGGCATTAATCAAATCGCGTCGAATTAGACACAAAAACAGACCTAGCACCTGTGCCCATATCTCACTACTTCTCAAGTATTTCCCTAGTGGACGTAGGAAGCAGTCATCATTTACAAAAGATTACTCTTTAAGAATACAAGGCTCAGGAAGTTCCAGCTGAGTCTTTGTTGTTCTTCACTCCCCTAGCTTTCAGTGATTTCCACAGCCCATCACATTTTAATTAGCAACAGGAGAAAATATATTTGCCAAAAAACTGTAGTCATTTCAAGGAACTATGTCAATGAAAACAACTATTTTTCATAATCTTCCAAACCAATGCAATGGTAAAGATCCGATAGATTTTAGTTAGTTTAAAAGTTCAGATAGATCTTTTAGCTAAAAAGGGGTAAGTTGTTTGCACACACCTGGGTTTCCATTTTTAAAAGTAAATTAAAAATATAAAAGAATCCAGATGACTCAAAAAATGTCCATTACAATGAGAGCCATGTAAAAGCTTTGTTCTCTTTCAGTCAACAGAGACTGCAGCTAAACGAGCAGGGGAATTTTCCCTTGGGAATCTATTATAATATAATAATAATAATAATAATAATAATAATAATAATAATAATAATAATAATAATAATAATAATAATGAAAAAGGTAGTGAGTGATGAACTAAAATTTATCCAGCTATAAACTTAGACTTTTGGAACACTGTGCACAGTGACACAAAATTACCGGGCAATGAATGAACCTGGTGCACTCAGTGTGGTTCCGGCTCTCCACAGCACAGCGAGTGTTGCCTCCTGGAGCAGCTGGATCCACCCTGCTTCAGGCAGCGTGCCCTGTACTGGGTCCATTTGTAAGTTCTAGAAAAGAGGTCATCTCCTGGGCCTCCTTTCGTCCAGGCAGAACTCCTAGGATGGCTAAGAAAAAGGAGGAGGCCTGGAAGAGCAACCTTTCAACTATTTCTTCTCTATGCAATTTAACCTCCCCTACAAAGGTAAAAGAGGAATATGTAGTACTTTCATATTTGTAGTAGGTCTCACTTTCCTTGTAATGCATTCTTGAAAATATAAAATAATTTCAGTGCTCAAATATTAGCTTCTGTTATACCCAAAAAACCAATTGCCTGATTACCAAGTACCTGGTGGTATAGTTCTAAGTGATCTGTACTTTTGACGTTTCTAATATTTGAATAAATCTTCTGTTCTCATGCAGAATTTATTCAAAGACTCTCATCTCTGCTAGAGTCTATATTTGCATTGATAAACAACCATAGAGAAAGAACATAATTTAACTTTTGCAGGAACAATTACCATTTTTTTAAATGCAATGTACTTAAAATACCATGTCTGGGGACACTGAGGAATACTTTTATTAAAATTAGGCAGTTCCCTATGAATCTTCCTCATCTCAGATGAAAACAGAAATCTACCTACACAAATTAATTAACATCTGCATAACATAATTAGCTATTACTCCACATGCAACTCTTCTGCTTGGTCTCATGTGGTCTAGGCCCTCCCTTTTTTATCTCTTCCTTCTGATCCAATGTTGCTTTATGTTATTTTTTAATGGCTGTTGAATAGGAGTTCTAAAATAGCTTATTTGCCAAAAGCCTCCACTTCCTTCCTATTACAAACTATATTTTTATTACAATATTTATTCTTTTAGAACCAGTTACATCCTCAGCTCCATTATTGTATGCATGGGGATCTATATGTTTAATGAGCACAAGATTAGATCCAAGGACTTTATGTGGAAGACTGTGTACTATACCACACACGGAGAAGTGTGCGTTCAGGGAAATCTATATGCTTTTGCTTTGTTTTTTTTTGTTAACAAGATACATTTTTCTTCCTTTTTGGTGTTGGTTACAGTGAATGTTAACTGTTTGTATTTTCCAGATTGTCACACGTGTAAATCAAAGGACTAGCTGTAAGAAGATCTGTGTCCTAGTCTTGCATAAGTCATAACTCACTGTATAGCTTCAGACTTCAGACTTCAATTTTCTTAACTTTCCTCTTCTGCACATGCTGATAGGGAAGCTCTAATCAGAGCGTGTGTCTGACACAGGACAATTCTGAGCACTTGGAAAGCAGGAGTTCAATAGAACAAAAAGAGACCACATTAGCCTTTGCTTCCAGAGTTCATGTTTCAGGAGGAGAGAGAGAACAACTCAAAACCACCTTTACAACCTCATCGCAATCTAGTCGTCTTTGGTCATTTTGCAAAGTTCAAAATGTACTGCGCTGTCCAGGTAACTCCAAGGTAGATAACAACACAGCATGTCACACAGCACTTCTCAGACAGAAAACCACACTACTGGGTGACACTTCATAGCATATAGATTTGCAATTTAACCACTTAATTAGGCAGCTTCACTAGGTGTTCAGTATCTGATTCTCCTGTAATGCTTTTTCTGTGCTTTCCTCAGTATTATCTCCATTTTTCAGCCCTCTTCTTAAATTACTGTATGTGGTTAGAAAAGTATTCAGTGAGTGGGCTAGCTTATAATCAAATAGAGCATGGTATATTCTCCCATGACTTAGTAGCCAAAAATTGGAGCAACCTTTTACAAAACCTGCCTCCAGAATCTGCGCACAAGCCAAAACCTCCTGCTTGATCTGCTGCCACACCAGTTGAAAACACAAAACTGCTCCCACACAAAAAGTCCACAGCAAGATCTGCAAAACTTAAAATGCAGAATGATCTAGGGAAACGTGGGAAGAAACAAGAAAAGCCAAAGCATTACACATGCTACCCAGAACAAACAATGGGCCAGATCATATCCCCTTGTAGCAAAAATCCAGGGGACTGCAAATTATGCACAGATATACTTTAGAAACTGTGTATTATGTGGTTAAGAAAGATATTGATCTTGGCCTGCAGCTCAGAAAAAATGGTCTTCTCAACCCATAGGTGCCCTATAATATTTACTGGCTACCTCATAAACATACATCTAAGAAAAGGCTACAAAAATCTATTTTTCCCAAGACTCACTGTAGCAAGTCAGACAGGTAGTTCCCTCAGTAGCTAAGATGCCTAAATCAAACTTCCTACAACTTCGTTATACCAATGTAGACCAGAATAAGAACCTAAGGCTGATTACAGCAGCCCAAGAAGCTCCTTATCTAGCTGCTGGCAATTGAGCAGTGTCTCTCCACCTATGCCACAGAAAACTACAAAAAATATAGTATGAGGTAAGGATTCAGAAATCAGTTCACACTGACTCAATCTCTGATTTCACTTATACTTTCAATAGAAAATGAATGTGCTTTCCACCACGGAGAAACATATGGAGACGATGTACAGTCCAAAGCAATATTGGCTTGTTAATATTGTATTTATACACTTCTATTAAGACCAATATAAACACTTCTGAAGATGGAAAAGCACACAAAAGAAACGAATTTTTAGTAATGTGTATACATGCCATCTCTGAAGACAGGGGAATACTTGGCAATTTTTTTCAATGGACAGAAGGTCTCTGGTAAAAATTCTGTCATGCTTCGACCAACCTGTATCCCACACCTTCCTGGAGTCAATTGTCCAAGCTGTCTAGCTCCTCGGAGTAACTCAGTATCTGTCTTAAAGTTTTTGTTTGCCTCAGCTATGGATGATCTCCCGAAAGAGGTGTGGGATGTTGGATGAGGAACCACAACAGTGGCAGCTGTTACCCAGTTGCTTATCCCTTCCCTTCTGTTGGTGTAAATTGGGTAGCCTGTTTTCTGGCTCTTATGGCTCTCATGACTTTCGTAAGAGATTCATTGGGCATAACAGTCCAAAAGCAGCTCTGATTTTTGCTAGAAAATGGACTGGTGCCATGACAGTTTCAAGACTAACTAAATCATAATTCAAAATTCTGTTTCTATGTTCAGTCCCAAACCATGTCAAGTATTCCACAGACTAAGTCCAATATCTGGCCCCGGTTCTTTGGTTATCCTTCCTTCAATGAGTGTTACTACTGGATATTGCAAGGTTTTTCTTATCTACCCTACACCTTGCAACCTCTTGATTGAGTGACATGGTATATATTAACTTTTGCAGCTCATGGATGTAGCAATTTTTGCAGCACTTGGGTCTTTCTACACCTTTTTAACTACAAAGAGGAGCATATGGCTCATTAATTGCACAATCATAAATCATTCTGTTGGTGAAACTAGATTTATATATTAAAATAAAAACCTGCAACAAATTTCTGTGTAAAGGAGAAGATCCTCAGCAGCTGGTGCAAAGTGACTTCTATAGCTATGGCACTTCATACAAGCTGCAGGCTTGACTCAGGCTTCTCCAAATGCGGCTGATTACAGCACTGGCAATCTCTAGTTCTGAGAATTTGCCAGGCTGTATAATATAACTTGGTGTTACTGAACACTGATGTCGAACTCTGGTATAAAGGTGTGAAACATATTAACTGTGACCAAATTATCACTCTGCTCCGTAGCTTGGTGATAAAGGGAACTGAGACTAAATTAAATAAATTCTCAAAATTAAAAAAAAAAAAAAGGTTACTTCAGTACTTCAGAGAACCTTTTACTTTTTCATTTCTTTTATCTATTTTTAAAAAACCTCTCGCCCATTGAGCTTATGCAATTTGAGAATATATTCATTTTGATCTTAGATTCAGAAGATCCAGAAACTCATGGAATGAAATGGAAAAAAAAAAAGAAAAAAACAGAAGATTTTTTTTTTCTTCAGAGTTCTTATTCTCTGGTATTTGGGGCTGTCTCTACAAAAGATTGATGTCTGGTGTCACTGTTAGGAAGTGCAAACTGTTCAGCTTCATTGCAATCTATGTCCTCATCCTTTTGCTCTGCAGGATACCACATACTTTGGCAGGCAATATTCAGATGGGAAGCACTTTAATGGCAGGAATGGATGCCAGTGAAACCTTTTCCCACAATGTTCAAAACCATGAATGTGCATACGTTAAAGCAACATAAAACTGCAGGATATTAGGAAGACAACAATAACTGATACTAACTCGGCCGCATTAATCTTACTTTTTGCCCCTCAAAGCAATACATTTAAGGAATGTGAGGGAAGTTTACAGGGAAAAAAAAAAAAGATGAAGAAACAAAAGAAAGATGAACTGGAATGAATTAAAATCTCCCAAACCAAAGGCACAAAGAGACTTTTTCAAAGGAAATATCCCTAGTCCCTTCCTGTAACTTTTATTTCATAGGTCAAATTCCTGCATTCATTTATTTGGTTCTTCATATTTCTAAGAAAGATATAGTAAGACCTAACAGTGATAAGTCAGTGAATTTATTCTGGTGTGAAAACATGAAAAACAAACAAAAAAGGAAATAGTTTAATACATTTTTTTTTCTTCTGGAGAATGTTTTGAATGATTTATTAAGTCAAGTTACTCTATACTAGATATGTGAAATATAAACTAGATTTGCAAAGGAATCCATTGAAATTTAAAGGGATATGGATATCACAGAAGCCTTGGGGACATCCCAGATACAGCACCAACACTCTGTTAATCAGCTTTTAGCATCTTTGAGAAATTACATTTATGTTCAACTTTGGGCCTACCAATCAATAGATTTACAAACTGTAGGAAAAGACTGTCACACCTTTTAGACAAAGTTTTGCATTCTCTATGACCTAAACCAGCAGTCACTGAATTCAACTGAAATTCAATTTGAGTTGAAAAATGTCCATTAACTTTAACAGATTTGGAAACAAGTTCATTATATACTATGCAAAGTATTTTATAAGAATTTTACATTTACTGAGATGTGTCACCCACACTAATTAATGTATTTATTTTGCAAATGCCTCAAAAAATTGCTTGCATGAGAACTAAAATGAACCTCAACTCAAGGCTGAAAAGGAAAGAGGTCATAGAGGCTTGCTTTGCTATGCTCAAGAAACCACACAACCACAACTGCATTGCTCCCAATGACGTCTTTTGAACTGGGACTGTGAATCTGCACGATTACTTAATATTCCCTTTCCTCCTTCCCTAAAACACTAATACATAATTCCCCCTGCACGGAGAGGTTTCCAGTGCAAGGTTCTACTTCGACGCCTGCCAAAAGTTTAGGGGAGGGTGTTTGTGGGGCCAAAGCTGTTCCAGAGCTGCCCGCAAAGAGGCGGATTTTGGGGCTGGAGCTGCAAGGTGATGGCTGCAAGCCCTGCAGCTACCAGCTGATGTTGGATTGAAACTTCAATGTGAGATGTGCCTGCTGTACTTCATATTTTTTCTGAGCACACAAAAATAAGCATTAAAGCTATGAAGCGCCAGATAGCAGCCTGCAGGCTTACCTCAATCACTAAAATTGTAGATAGGAAACAGATATGCCTAGGAAAAATAGGCTCCTCTATTTTATAAAGTGTCATTATTTTCTGGCAAGTGTAGGGTATTCTATTTTAAATAGAAATAAAAAAAAAAAAAAAAAAAAAGGTTTTGCTGCTTGGAGATCACTGGTTCGAACCATCGCTAGACAAAAAACCTGCTCCAAAACGAGAGTCTGCAGTTGCCCCCTTTGGGTGGACTGTAACTCTAGTCTACCCCCTCTAAAAAAAAAAGAAAAACAAAAAAGAAAAATCCTTTTACTCCACTGCTAATCTCCTCCCACAGTGAGTGGGGGGACGGGGGAGGGAGGAGAGGCAGAGAATCCTTCTCTTTATCTGCAAAGTGCTGATTTTTTTATGGAAAGCATACTTGTAACTACAGAGTTTTACAGTGTGTTAAGGCCTATCAGACAGTAAGTGTTTCTGAATAATTTCGTAAGATCTTTTCGATGTGCACCAGCACCCATTATGTCTACACCCAGAACAGGAGCTCTCACGGCTTGTAAGCAAAACTGCCTGCCCCATATTCATCGCCCAGTTAACGTCACCTTCTTGGGTAATAGACGACATCTTTTTCTCAGTGTCGCAGCCAGAGGTGCTCAGAGGTAGCTGGACGGTGGCCAGTGACCAGAGGGGGCCACAGCGCAAACGTGTCTGCGCTGCCTGAGCACATCCCTTGCTCAAGCACCCAGAGGAATCGCTCCCCAGAGGAGCTTCCCCTGGAGAGTCAAGACCTAGGCAATCTTAAAAGTGTATAAATCATAAAGTGGTATTGTTTGCATCTCCCTGTGCCAAGGGGGATGCTTCAAGGTCTAGACTAGCAGCTATGGCACAATAGCCTTCTTCGTTTCACATAGAAAACCACTGGGAAAAAAAATGAGGTCTGCACAAGCAAACTTTACTGAAACACATTCGTACAGTAAATTCATTTCTGTTTATAAAGTACAAGAGGAATTTGAAAGTGCAGGTTATTTTGCAGAAACTGAGCATAAACAACCTTTCAAATCCCATCCCTAATTATCTATCTACCACCATGGAGAGGCAACATGCCTGATGAAATGAATAGAGAATTAAGAGACAGAAACACATTGATTCCTATCTTAGCTTGCTATTAATTCTGCTTATGAGCAGAACAGTAAGTTGCTCTGTGTCTTAGTTTTTAGAAGGAAAGCATTACTTCCTAGGGCTGTTGTTTACTTCACTCTGCTACTGGCAAAAAAGAACTGAAGGCTTAGAACACTGCATATTCTCCGTGTTCTCAAGCAAAAAAAAAAAAAAAAAGAAAAAAGAAAACCACAATAAAGTAATGTTACCTTGAAAAAAATGGAATAGAGAATAATAAAAGGTGTATCAGGTACCTTGTAGACTACAGTGTCTTTTGTTAAATCTAAAAGCAAAAAGAACAACCGCCTGCTTTTTGTAATTGGTCAAGGCAATCGTATCACCCCATTGACATTAACTGAATTCCATCACACCACTCTTCCAATCACATCTACCCATTTTACCTGGAAATAGATTTTAAACCCGAAGATTCAGAGTATTTCCTTATATTTGTTAAACCCTGATCTTAGATAAGAGTTTTGGATCTCCTGTGCAATAAGACTACATAAGGTCTGAATAATCAGAGTTATAAGGAAAGATTTATAAAGGTGTACAAGAGACAGATACATTTGTTTCTGGAATAGGATAGGGCTGGAACAGCAGAGCTCAATGGAAAAGCAGGTGGTTAAGATTATAAACAACCAATCAAACAAACCGAAGGCAAGTTGGACCAGATGGCTCCTTTTCTGTTACTAATATTACTTATGTTCCTATTCAGCTGTAAGAAGTTACAAATAGTTTACCTGTTCAGATTTTTCTGACTCAAATTACATAAGATCAATGCTCTCACTTCACTATCACATTAAAAGTTATCATGACACTGTCTGTAGTTGTATTTAATAATTTACAATGCTGCCTGCCCAGAGGAGAAACTGGTAGGTGTAACAGAAGAAGTCTTGCCTTTTACAACACAAATTATGGGGCTAACCATATAAAAAGGGAAAGAAAGAAAAAAACTTAATCTAGAGGATTAAGTGCTACTAGTTACAAAAAAAAAAATTCTAAAGTTAAACCATATTTCCTGCATCAAAAGATGAGATTGTGAAGGAAAGCTAATGGGCATGACTAACCTGTAGTCACACAGATTGCACGACGCATTAATCTACAACTGCACTAACCATGTCTAAATCTCTCCTTCTTCCAACATGGGTCACAGTTCAGAGGCTATAAATTTAACTTCAGGAAGGCATTTCACAGGTGCAAGAAGAAATTTAACAGCTCCAAGCTTCCAATTTGCATTAATTTATTTCAAAAATATACAAGCAATTTTTACATATAAAATAAAGTTTATTTTAATACTCAGACTAAAGTGAAAATGGCTTTTGTATGACAGCAGATCTGTATTACAGTTAACAAAGCAAATCTATTACTGGTTATGGAATGTATTCTGGTGCTGTAAAGATCTTAATGACATAGCGAAAAAGTTAACAAATAGTACAGGAAAGATAAGCTTGGCACTAGTATAACTAGATGAAGGGGAACATTTTTGCTCCTGTCTACCTCTCTCCACTGAAATTTTGCATCACACATTCAGTATTTCAGGCAGAGTGAACTCTGCCTATCACCTTATGGAAGTTTAGAAACTGTTACAAATTAATGTGTATTTACATTTAACGTGTCATCTTTGTGGATTAGAGTGTGATCCTTGTGTTGATGCAGTTCTTCAAGCATCATAGGTACAGCAGCATGAGGCCACGTGTGTAACTGCTAAATCCCAACATGCTTGTACTGGCAGCTACGAAAATGTGTATCTGTGGAACATGACGCCGCCTCAGCTAACACTATTCATAGTTATTGAATACTACATTTCCTTGTAATTCTTCCACACAAATGCTGGAAGAAGAGTTTGAAACTAAAAATATATAATGCTCCCACTTATATGTCATATTTCAGCAATATCTTTGTCATATTTCAGTGATATCTTTTACACCATACTTCACACTTTGTCTTCATCTTGATTCTGAATCTGCAGAGATATAAGCCTTTGTAGAGGCAGGTAGCATGGTTGCTGGTTGTTCTGTTCAGCGTGAAATAGTGAAATTACTATGAGCAGTAGAATGACAGGTTGAGTGAGCATAGCCAAAACAAAGCTTCTGTTGATGGAAAGAAAGAGATTCTTCCAGGGCCACGGACGCAATTGCACAGGGATTATTAACGTCAGGATGCCACTGTAAGTTGCTAGACTATAAAGAGCCTCACTCTGGCCTAAGACAGTGAACAGGCAATCAATACCTTGGTTTTCACACCATTCTCTTTTCTCCCTTATCTGGAAGTTTTCAGGCATCTTTAGAGAGATATTTTTTATTTTGAATAGTGTACATTGCTAATAATTTTTGCATACACAAAGTAATACTTCTAAACTGACAATCAAACAAGTTAATATTTATCCAGGCATTGCATAAATTAATGTAACATTGGCATTTTTAAAAACTATTTAAAATATTTAGACTGTAATGCAGTCTGATTTCATGAAAACTGCTTTGAAGACATCCTTTTAAACCAATTAACTCAGAAAGTTTTCTCCTTTTTATGACTTTATTAAGTATTTTTGCATTCTATCACATATTACTTATACAGTTTTAAGATATTTTATCTCTTTCATCTTATTTTTATCACAATCTTATTTATCAGCCTAGAAGGGGAGAAAATGTACACAAACTGAGCTCAGAAAAAAATGCCTTCAGACAAGGCATAATCCTGAAAGGTGCTGAAACCTGAACTGTGCTTATGCACAGCAGGCTCTGCCAGTCTCACCTTGGGCTGCAATGCTAGGCAATGTGCCTCTCTGGAAATGATTAACAAAGTTTCTTAAACTTAACCTCTATAAGGATTTCACACCTTTGGTGTCCTATGGATGTTGGGAGCTTATATATAAATTGTCAACCTCATGACCTGTGGAGTATGCACTTCTTGACCTCATGAACCGTGACATTTACAGGTGGGATGGCTTTCTGGAAGCTGAAAGAGCAAATCAAGAATGGCAAACTCTTTGCATTAAATTTTCAGATAAATCAAGGCTATCACCAGCTGTGATAAAGAACCAATTTTTTTTTCTAGTTTTTATATCAGAAAATCAACTTTTAGAAATACACTGCACTATTTTTCCATTTCTGTGTAGAAAAACATTCCTGGCAGCAGAGCTCCCCCCAAAATTTCCTTTTCCATAACTTTTCATGGCATGTCAAAATATTGGAGGAAGTCATGACAAGAAAAACTAACCTACCTACTAACCTACCTGTCGCATCAGAAAAGATCAGTGGGATAATTACTTAGAAACATAAGGAAGGGAGTATGACAGCTCTCTTCTCCTCAGAAATTCACTCCAGCACTCTGAATTGCCTGGCACAGTGGGTCTGCTGCTCCTTTATCCTAGAAGATCAGTACAAAGCCACTACAAGTATCTCATGGAAGACAGGCAGTCTACGGACAATACACAAAGAATTAGGTGTGATTTTGAGTTCTTAGCAGCATGACCCTTTTGAAAGTTAAGTTATACAAATACACAATCAAGTGAGTTGAGCATATGTTCTGCATATGCATATGTGCATAGGCATAATGCCTACCAACATGCTCTACATATTTCTGTACAATTACCTAATGACACTTCAGTACAGTCATCCATCAGTTTACAGATCAAACGTTATGTCTTGAAGTCTGTCACATAATTGTAGTTGTAGTGTCCATTGTATATAAAAATCAGTGAATGACTATATGAATATGGATCGTACCCATACCATGTTTTACTAGGTTGTTTTTTAGCACAAGTGGACTTTTTAAAAATTCAAACATGCATGTAGGGATTTGCCTGTGGCCACTATTTTCAACTAATGAATGAGCCCCAGAACACATTGCACATCTGATGAGAACTCCAGCTGCAATACAGAATTACAATTTATCATAGCCAAGATCTGCTGGGTTCTATTAGGAAATGGTTTTAGGAGAAGGGGAGTGAAGACGTCAAAGGTCATAGACAAGGGACAGCTGAGAAAGTCTGTTACGATTACAGCAGCCTTACACAATGTCACTGCTTTATTTATTTATTTATTTATTTATTATTTAACTCACATTGCAACAACCCTACAATAGCAATTCCTTCTCTGGAGATTTCAAAACTTGCCTGGATGCCACCCTGTGCCATGTGCTTTAGGTGTCCCTGCTTGAGCAGGAGGGTTGGACTAGATGATCTATAGAAGTCCCTTCCTGCCTCAACCATTCTGTGATTCTGTGATTCTGTGATTCTGTGATAATATATTCTCTCATAAAAAACATACTTCCCACAAAAAGGAGAATTTTACAGAGCTTGATGAAATGTTGAGATCATATGGATAGAGCTGCAAGAGTTTAGCAGAAGGGACAAGTCAAGTACTTTATAAATATGCATCAAATATGTATTTGCTATGTGTGGCCTCAGTACTGCTGAGGGAGCCATGAAGGAAAGCCTTCGACAAGAGAGGCTAGGGATGTAACTTAAGAACAAAGAAATCATTAATCCTAAAAATCTAGGGAGACTTTAACAGTTATTATATTAAGAACTATTTTATAACTCCATGGATACAGAGTATGTACTTTAGCTATTTACTTACTAAGTTCAAAATGTCTTAATTTCTTTACAGATCCTGGAAAGTAATAAACAATTTGGTTAAGTATTTACTGTTTAGATTCAATGTAATGTTAGGGAAAATAGATAGTTTCTGTGAAAAATATTGTTAGCATATTTTAAAATGGTTTGCAATATATCTAAATACAGCATTTTTAAAAAACAAGAACTATTTAAGAGTATGCACATTTATTTTAATGTTAATTGCCACATTAAAAACAAGATATATGACAGGACCAACTGTCTGTAACACTAATAAGGTGATCAAAAGGCAATATGTTTCGAATCTAAGGCCAAAATTTTTAATTTAGTTCCCACAAATATATTACAGGTTAGTATATATTTTAGCTAGTTGAGGTGATTCAGAGGTTGTAACAATGGTAACTATGATATTACCTGTGTTTTAGGAATATAATTCCTAGATCTCTGGATCTTACATATATACGAAAGATGAAAAATATGCCTGTATTTGAGAATATGCTTATACTTTTGGCCATAGTTTCTCTTGGTATGTCCTTTCATCATCTCAGTAGCCCTCCGATGGACTCTCTCCAGTAGCTCCATGTCTCTCTTGCACTGGGGAGCCCAGCACTGGACACAGCACTCCAGACATGGTCTCCCCAGGGCTGAGCAGAGGGGCAGGATCACCTCCCTCAACATGCTGACAACACTCTTCCTAATTGAGGCCAGGATCCTATTGCCGTTCTTGGCCACAAGGGCACATTGCCCACTCAACTGACAGTCCACCAGGACTCCCCAACCTTCTCTGCAGAGCTGCTTTCCAGCAGAGCAACCCCCAGTCCTCTCCAAATGCAGGACCCTGCACTCACCTCTTGAACTTCATGAAGTTCCTCTCCACTCAACTCTCCAGCCTGTCCAGCTCCCTCTGAATAGCAGCACAGCCCTCTGGTGTGTCAGCCACTCCTCTCAGGTTTGTATCATCAGCAAACTTGCTGAGGTTGCACTCTATCCCTTCATCCTGGTCACTGATGAATACGTTGAACAAGCCTGGACTCAGTACTTATGCCTGGGGAGCACAGCTAGCTACAGGCCTCCAACTAGAGGCCTGCACCGCTGATTACAACCTGCTGCCTTTCAGCCAGTTGTCAATTCCCTGCACTGTCTGCTCTTCTATCCCACACTCCATGAGCTTGCCTATGAGGATTCTGTGGGAGACAGTGTCAAAAGGCTTGCAGAAGCCAAAAAAGTCTCACTTTGCCATACTCTGCTGAACCCAATCTCAGTTTTACAGATCTGACCCATATCCAGGTAATGATGTACTTAAAGATGCATGGAAAAAGAAATAGGACTTTGATTTTTCCCTTCCATTTAGATTTCTTTCCTCTGTGACAATGACTACATTAAATTAAACTGTACATGGGTGCAGGTGACTTACAGTCATACCCCACAGTTTCCAAAAAAGAAGCTGTTTGCATCAGTTTGATTCTGACTAGCTAGTTTCAATGCTTAATGACTCTATCAAAAACATGTATTTGCTTTAAAAATCTTTAGACAGGAATGCATTTATTGAAAAACTCTAAGAATTAATGGTGTTTTAGTATTAAGCTCCTTTACTTGCCACTGTTGGGTGGTGTTTCTTGTTTGTTTGTTTGTTTCTTTGTAGGAAAAGAAAAATTGGAAGGAAACAGATTCTTCTAAAACTGACATACATTAAAATACTTTCCTTGTTTAAAGTTAAAATTAAAAACTCGTTTTGTGCTCTAGTTAACTTTATAAGGAATATATATATAAATGTACATACACACATATATACGTATACACACATACAAACACACAGATATTCACATTGCAGAATTTGTCTGTGTCCAGGAAATTTGATTCTTTGTTATCCACATAAACAGCTGTTACAAGTCAATAACAAATCTGTAAGTAACAAACAAAAGTACAGTCTTACTATTGAGTTTCATGTTACACATCGCAAAACAAAACAGCTTACTTGATTTTTTTATATTATAAAAAAAACAGCTTACAGCATCACAGTTCTACGGATATTATAAAGTTTTCTACTTATATTATAAAGCTTACAATTTAGTGAAGTTTTATCAAAGTAAGACTTGCTATAAATAGCTAAAACATATTTTTAGCATTTCCTACCATTTTTCTCATCACAGAATCTCTGAAATACCCTCAAATGACACTGCCATTTGTTATCTGGAATACTGTAATAGTAACTCAAACTTGAAATGCAGATCAACCAAAAAGGAGGAAGCAGTGTTGCTGCTAAAAGATTTTTTTTGTTTTAATAGAAGGGGATGGTAAACATATGCCTGTTTTTCCAAATAAATACAGTATACAGTGACAAAATTGGGGTTGTTGCTTGCAGGGTGTTTTCTGCAATTCCGATATCAGTTGCAGCTGCTGAAGAAAAGATGACTAGAATATATTTCTTTCGTACATGGGTATCTTGGCAGGAATTTATATTTTTCTAAATCCATATAAACCTTCAAATTCCATACAAACTTATCACTCTAAACAATAAAACTGTAATACAAAATAATAATAATAATAATAATAATAACAATTAAGAGATGAGTCAAAGACTTCAATGTCTGACTTTCACCCATCACCCCACATAGTCTTCTAAACTGGTCTTTAGAGCACAATGCCTAAGAAATTAGGGGGATAGTTCTAAAAAGATGCAAAAACATAAAGACAGAAAACATAGAAATCATTTAATTACTCTATATCAAAGAGATTAAAGGGTAGCAAGTGATCTGTGTTGCAATGATTTTCTTTCTGATTTTAGAATCTCTATGATCCACTTAGTCTTAAGCCATGTTTTCTAGGTCTTTTGGAAGGGGTCTTTTTTTTTCCTTTGAAATCACAGATTAAACCTAGTAGATAAAAAGCAACCTAAAAACAAGCTACATCATGAAGTATCAAAAAAAAAAAAGTGAAAATTTTAAGACATGACAAAATCTGGAAACTGAGCTATTGAAAGGAATTGACAGCTATAGTGATGGAATATATTTCATATCTTTTGGTGTGATTAATAAGGTCAAATTATTTTGTGGAAGAAACAGTGCTTGTGACCAAAGGCAGCCATTTTTGAACATCTTTCTTCTGAAGTTTTCAGCCTCAAATGATGAGCAAATTCTAGTGTGCATTAGATATGCTAATCTTATGCTCGACTACATTTAACTGTGCTCTGTTAGCTACAGTGGCAGCAGGCAGAAAATGGCACAATAGTTCTTCATACTGATCTAATCACTTTGTGGGGGGATTTAAACTCTCAGAACAGCCTACTCCTGTTTGGGAGCTATTCCATGAATGATGCTTTCATTGCACACATCTGAAAGAAGTGTGCAGAACATATGTTATGTGTCCAGCTGCAGTAGTCAGGAATCTCTCCATTTTTTTCTTTACTTAACAACGGTTAATAGAAAGATTAGTCTGTAGAATAGATATCTTACGTATAACAATTCATACATAAGATCATAGGTTATGACTCTATATCTGTCATGTTCGCTATGGCTTGATATTGGCCCATCTCTTCGTTTTACTTTTCTTACATCATGATTATATTTATGAAATCAAACATTTCACAGTTAATATCTCCTCAGTTATTTGGAACTGCACTAGATCTTTGTAGGTTTTTTAAGTCATAACCTCCTGACAAGCTTTTGCTGGGCAATCATGGCAAAAATTTTCTGCTGTTCTGCACTTCTCGGAAAGCTTTTTTGCTTGATTTCCGCCAGCCTACAGCTCTTCCATTTCTTTACTAATGTAGAAGCGAGTGCATCTCTGGCAATACTCAAACCTCTATTTGGCAGTATAGAAACTTGAAAACCAAGTCATAATCTTATAACTTGGTGGTTATGATCTCATGGAATTTTTGTGTAATTTTTCTATTCATAACTTTGACCACGGAAAATGGAAATTGGATCCATTTTTTTTACAAAGTCTCTTGAATTGGGCTTGAATCAGACTCGTTCCATCTTGTACTGAATGTTTATAAACTATCAGAGTTTAGCTATTAAAATAAGTTATTAATAAGTCATTAATAAGTTATTAAAATAAGAGAAGATAAAGTGTTACTGTGCAACTGCAGATTCACGCTGCTGTTGTATTCGTGCCTAGTGCATGGAGATGTGAGCTCACACTTAAGACAACTGTAATGAACTAGTTTGTTAATTTGCACAAGTCTACCGATATCCAGGAGAGAGATCAAGTTTGCAAAGATTTCTATAAGTATGATAATTTCTTACTCTTCTAACTAGAAAGGATGAAAGAAAAAAATCATCTGCGAAGTACATATACTTAGTTCAGTTGAATTATATCGGGGATAGATTAAACTTGTCATTTTGTATGGTGCTGATTTTAACATATGTTGCAAAATATAATCATTTGAGATTTTATTGGCATTGAAAGGTGAAGTATATTGTTCTGATTTTATTCTTACTTTATTCAGTCCAAGTATTACTACAGAACTTCTGAATTATGTGCAGCGGAAGATAAAGCAGAAACCTCTGATTCAATACCTCTTTGTGAATTTTTCTCTTTACAATGCTTTTCGGAACAAAAAAAAAATCACCACATCCCAGCTGCAATATACAGATGATTGTTTAAAGGAAGAAGAAAAAAAGACTGGATATATGTACAGGACAACACAGAGTACAGTCAATCCTGACTACATGCCAGCTGCGTGAGCCTGAGCTCTCATTAGCAGAGCCTTAACTTCCTGGGCTTAAGCTAAAAGTTAGCAAGCATTTTCTTTTTCTCTAAGAAAAAAAAACAGTACTTTGATTAAAGAAAAAAAAATAATATCATGTCCTTAACAGGGTCAACTTTAGTCCTCATCAAATGCAAACTTTTTAACTCACTCCACCATAATTCTTGTTCGGATTGAGTTTATAAGTTACACATTCCAGATGTGATGCGAGAGGAAAATCACAACGTGGGGGCTGGCTTTGGAGCTGCCTGTGTGTCTGCAGCATTCTTTTCCCACTAGGAACTTTTCCCACATTTATAATAACGAAATTGTAACTAATGAAAAAAAAAAGTTCCTAAACACAAGGGCCAAAATTTTCAAATTATAAACAAGAGTAAAGTATGTCTTCTTATGATTCATCCATTAATTTTGGAAACTGGTAACTATAGGTCACACCAGCTATTTCCGAACTCAGAGGGAAAAGCTGGCTGACGACTTCTTTTATTAGAAATATTTTGAATCTTTGGAAATGCAGCCAGCAGGAACCTAGGATGCAATGGAGTTCAAAGCTTGTGTGGGTGTATGTTGTGAAGTAAAGCATGGTGATCCAGGCCCCTTTAACTTGCCAGATACAATTTCCTCTCTCAACATTGTTTCCATGGACTTGCTTAAAAAATGGAAAATTTTACTTTTTATTTGCCAATTTGGCTATATCTGGAATCAATCAACTAGTACTACCAAAATTTTGTTTCACATAATAGGAAAATGGAGACACTGGCTCAATGCTCTCCTTGTTATCTTAACCTGAAATTGGTGTGTGGAAATAACAAGAACTCCATGTACTGTGCAC
The DNA here is from genome assembly GCF_059628265.1 of Tinamus guttatus. Lineage (NCBI taxonomy): Eukaryota > Metazoa > Chordata > Aves > Tinamiformes > Tinamidae > Tinamus > Tinamus guttatus. The sequence continues at coordinate 5,194,855 of NW_028289037.1, forward strand.
AGAGATAATAAGAATATATGTGTGTATATGTGAATACACAGAAAATAAGAATATACACGCATATATAAAGGACAAATACATACCCCAAGCTCAAGATTTTCAAATGTGATCAGTCTCTAAGTCCATATTTGGGCAAGTAAAAACATCCTATTCCTGAGAAGCTGGAACTGTGCTCCGGTGGTTTCCCTAGAAACTGTCTGGTGTGGCTGGAAACACCCTGGAAATAGGACTGGGCGCGCCCTGTCCTCCCCAGGCGCACAGATAATTCACAAGTCTGAGACGCTTTTCCTTCCTTTACCAGAAAACAGACAGGCGGTTTATGGCGGGGGTCGAGGAGTGAGAAGTCCTCTGGAAACTCTGGACATTGGAAAGGCGCCCTTGGAGTCAGAAAGAGCCCTGTGGGCCCCAGGAGGCCCAGGGCTGCTCTTCCCGGGAAATGCTTCTCTTCATCCAATCGCTCTCCCCAGAGGCTCTCCAGGGACTTTCCAGGCAGAGGGAATCGGGATGCCAAGTCCTCCCATGAGGGTGTGTATGATCCCAGAGACCCACAGGAAAATGGAAAGAGCGGGTATTTTTGAGCTTTGCGGCTTGCGCAATACAGAGCAACTCTGCAAAGGCATGAAGGTGTTTCAAGGACAGGCAAAATTAGCTCTGGATTTCTGATATGGATGAGTAAAAGCAGTCTGGAAAAAAGTAAACATATAGTTCTTTTGCTGAGCAAATTGAAATTTCACATTACCGTGCAGAAAGGATCTAAATTGACACAGTTCCAGAGAAGGCCAGGCCAGCTATCACTTCCTACAATGTCAAATTCCTTCTCAAATACAGCTTACTCAAACAGCTTTTTGCATTATTTCCTCTAGCTGGAGTTAGATATCTCTTCTAAAGCATCACAAGATGGTGACTGTCTCCAAAATGCACCAAAAAGCATGAATTACTTTGTGTCTTTAGCACCATGGATTTCACTGATTCAAGAGCAAGCAGAGGCCTAGGGCAAGCAGAATACCCTCCAGTGCTCACAGGGCTCCACCAGAGCACCTCTCATCCCATGAGAGTATTTCTCAGTATTTCTCAGTTTCGAGCACAGTATTTCTCCAGTGTCAGTTTTTGGTCTACTCAGAAATAATGAATATCTGCTAGCAACAGAAAGATTTTTTATTATGTTTTTACAAAGAATGTTTTATTGTCTTCACAAAGAATTTAACTCAAGTTTTAGAAGAGTTATTGAAGTAAAAATGAGAAGATAAGTGCAAGAAAATCTGAATTTATGATGGACAGAAAAAAATTCACATCCCAATTCCATTTTAAATTACAAATGAATAGATAAAATAAAATACTCAATTTCCCCTCTGAATATCTTTATTTTGTGAATTATTTCAAGTAGCTAATACATACATTGCTAACAAAAAGCAGCTATATTCACTCTATCCCACTGGGCCACTAGAAACGCATGTTTTATGTTAATGAGGAGGTGTTTCTCCTATGTTTTGAGATGTATGTTGTAATTGCGTACATTAGAAATCTAAAGGTAAGCACTTAGCAGTGCTTTCTTATTGTTTACTACAATCCACTTTTCATATGAAATAGAAGATCCATTTTACTATTCATTTTTTCACTGAAATAGTAGATCACAGAGAATCACTTTAGAGCTTTTCTATGTTTCCCAAATTCCCCCTCTAGAAAAAATAAAATTTACAATTGAAGGAGGTTCTTCATAATTTTTTTCAAGTATGAAATAATTTCAGCTATTTACATCTCTTCTGCATCCTGCAGCCCGTTATACTTAATCATTCATCAAATATTTTAAATACACATTCCATACAAAAAAAATAATTGCTGCTTAACCTTAAAGATGAAATATTATATAAAATTACTCATATGCTCTAATGTCTTCTGGGTCCTTGCCAGCAGCTGTTTCTTCCACTGTCAGAACTCTAGTGTAGGTGAAACTGCACTTCATCAGTCTTCCTTCTACAGAATTAATTTGATTTTTTTTTTTTTTTTTTTGGTGCAAGGTGATGTTCCAGAGTATCATGCTCTGTTGATTTATTCTGGATTTATATGAACTCCTATAAAAGTAGTGGACTAGTCCAGAGCAGCATACTGAATACTGTGAATGCTTTTTTTTTTTTTTTTCAGATCTTAAGCCAGGACAGAAATGTGGCTTGAAGAAGTTTAATGGAGTTGATATAGTAAAAAGCAGTTTATCCAAAAATTTTGCATTAATTTTAAGTATTCAAACATCGTCAAGATTGCAGACATTGTGACAGCCCAGTAGGGATAAGAGAAAATGGCAACACCTTATCAGAAATGCTATCTATTAATGGGGCTGCTATTCTGAAATCCTCTCTGTTCCTGTGCGGTTAGCAGCCTGAGAATTCAAGCTCCAGTGGCAAATTGTAATAGAGCAGCAACAGCACAGTCACTGAAGGGTTTTTTTTTCTGATGAAAACAAACAAACAAATGAACAAACGAACCACCCTCTTTGCTAATGCCAAATACTAAAAATAAAAATGAATTTTATGGAATATACTCATGTCCACAATAAAAGTAAACAAGGTCAGTAATCATCATTTCATAAAATAATTGCAACTATTGTTACTTATTTAGATGTCCTAATGTGCATCTTACTCAGCAGCATCAGGAGCTTCCCAGAATTGCAGCTTGTTTGCAGGAAACAGTACAAAGCCATAAGAAGGCCTCTTGGCAAAATTCACATATTCATTAATGAGAAAGAAAGTAATTGGGCTGCCTGCAGTCCTCTATCCCCAAACAACAGCAGGTCTATTGGGTTAATACCCATATGCCTGTTCCTGGCCCACCCACTGATGGTGGCACTGGTCCGGCCCTGCGGTGACAGAGCTTGCGGCGCTGGGGCCAGTGTAGGGCCAATTTCCTGCCAGGAGCATCCTCAGTCCGGCTCTCCAAGGCCAGAGGATCAGTGCTGGGCAGCCATGTGTGGCCAAAGAAAGCCCTGTCTGTTTTGGAGAGAACTAGCAGAACTAGCAATCACCAGAATTGCATCTGAAAGAAGCAGCAGGAGATAAACGAGCAAGACATTAGGCTCTCTGGCCTGTTGGCACCTCTCAAAGACCTGACACAGATTTCCTCTGACCTCTTCTCTTTTAAAGCCCTGGAAGGAGGGCTTTAAACCCTCTGCCATCGACTGGCACTAGCCTGAGGCAGTTAAAATTAACTAGAGAGCTATCTCTATGGGTCCAATAATTCCCCCGGTGCTTATGAGTGACAGAAATATGAGGATTTACAGGCAAATCTGCCATAAGCATTGCCCTGGTATTCCTGTGCACTGAGCTGAGCTTTAGGTCCCTTCTGCGTCAGGTTTCATTTAGAGAAAAGTATTTTATATTTTATATGGGAAGGAGACTGGAATTCTGGGGAGAAGTCAGACCCCATGGCAAACCTAATCTAATGGTTTGTGTAACTAAATTAGGGACTACTCCTCCTTCTCTTGCCCCACTCTTCTCCCATACATCTGCCCTCCACGCTCCTCATCAGTTCTGGCTCTCATGGCCACATGCAGGAGCATGACTCAACTTACTTGGTCAAAATTTGGCTGAGACTGCGAAACAAGAAATGAGGGACAACAAAACAACACAACAGCAGACACTGTCAATTAGAGCAATATTTGCATATTGCTGTGCACATTGCTCTTTGCTATTACTATATAAGTTATTCTGTTAATATAGTAACAAAACAGCCAACCCATGTCCCTCACGAGAATCAGCAATAGTAGGCTAACTCTAGTAATTCAGAAGTGCCACTGAGAAAAGCAACATGTCACGGAAGATAAATGATCCTACTTTAACCTAGGCAGAAAAAATAAACTTTAAAAGTATAGTATAGCATAGTAGAGCATAGTGTAGTATAGTGTAAAAATTATTTTAAAAGAATCTTATTTCTTGTCACTGAAGAGCTAATAACTTTGCGTTTTGGATATATGTAATTAAAGATCAATGATCAAACAATAGTAAAGTAGGTGCAAAAAACTCTTGACATTCATCACAGGACAGCATCAAAGACCTGGTATGAAGGAGAAAGAAGAATAAACATAAACAGAAATATCTGTAAAAAGTACCACTCAGCTCATTTGCCTTCTGTGGAATGGGTAAAACTGTTAAAAGTCAGCTTACCTACCTAAAATAATTGGCATATAAAGAACACATTAACGCATATTCCTCTTTTTGTTGTGATCTAACTTCAAAAGAAAGGATAATTACTGAAAAATATAATCTTACAAACCTTGTAAACAACAATGCAGAAAATCTTGTAGCTTATCCTTTTGCATATTATTATAACGTCATGGTCAAGAATTCCTTATGAATATAGTCAGCTCTCTGACTGGGAGGAAATTTTTAATCATCTCATTTGTGAGTTAATGTGATATAGTCTAATTGTGAGGGCCACAAAAACATTTGCATACGAACCACTACAAGATCAGACAGGAATTTCTTTCACTTAGAGGTACCAACTCATCTTGAGCTCACCATCTCTTTTTCATAGGTATGTACAGTAGCTCCATTTCATGCAATTAAAAAGTCTTCTCAAGAAACAAGGGTGCATGCTACGCTGCTTTTTTCTGAGAAATACTGAGAAACAAACAATATGCCAACATTTGTCAGTAAAGAAGAAAAAGGAAATCTCTCATTTTACAGTGTAATCTGAACAACTAACCGAGATGCTTTAGGAAGGAAATTTCACATTGGAATTGCATTTTTTTAAAAAAAAAACTCAAGATGAGCTGTTGAAAACTCATTAAAATCAATGGAACTCAATAAACCATCATGTGCTTCTACTTTTAAACGCAGTTAAAACTGTAAAAAGCGGCACAAAATCATTTTTATTACTTTCTAAACTTGTTCTGGATCAGAAGTGCAACGCTTACTGCAGAAAATAATGAAAGCAGCTAATAAACCTTACAGAAAACAGTAGAGTCAAGCACATGCAAGCAATATGCCGACTAGCTGTTGATTTTGTGTCTGCTGACTGACTTCAGATCTTGTCACCAGCAGAGTCAATGTGAGACAAAATCCTATGGAATTTTCTATGCGACTCCAGCCAACCAAAACAACCACTGGATCCTAGGACACTGGACATGTCACGTGCTGTCATCACAGATCACAACGCTGTTCTCACTTCAATGCCAGCAAAAAAGCCTGCTTTTTATATTAAATGCAGACTATCCCAAATCAGTTTTAATAAAAAAAAATACTGCAACAGTATTTAAATGTCCAGCAATTATTCTGATTAAATCAAGATGGTTTCTTTCTTCACTCAACTCTTTATACTGACTAGTTAATGATGAGATAGAAAGCATATCAGAAGTAATTTCATCTTGCATTTGATATGATTCCTGCTTCCAGCCTATTCACTGTATTGAGCACCTCCAAGACACCTGCTCATAAAGAGCTACTTGACATATCTATTTCTCTCTGGACACTTGCTGAATTAATATGTCCTTGAAACCTGATGATGGATGATAATATTTTTGCAGGATTCAAAGACTTTATCTAAAATGTTTTCATTCTAAATCAATGTAGATATTTAAGGCTCTGTGTCAAAATGCTTAAACTGTTAGTATGAAAGCATCTTTGGCTTTTTAAAACGACTAACTATGATCTGAGTACTCACTCATGACGATTTCTGGCAAGAAAAGTAATATATTTACTTTGCACAATTCATTAACAGATGATTTCTTAGTAAGGCCACGGACTCTGGGCAAGTGAGAACATTTGGTAAGTGGAGTTTTCTGTTCATTGCTTTGCTTTATTTCTTTTTGGCAGAAAGCAGTGATATTTGTCATTGCAATTGCTGTGAATTGGAAAACAACTCTTCTTAGCCTTGAGAGCTAAGCAGGTACAGTTCAGTGCAATGAAACATGGGGAGGGAAATTCTGCCATGGTCTGGACACTGAAATACAGAAATATGATGAATTACATGGAACTGTTGTTACTAGTACAATTTATTGATTACTCTCCCCATAATATGAAAGGTCTGCAGCTAGCTAACGCAAGGAACATGTCAGCAACACGCATACCAGTTTGCAGGATCCTGACTTTCTCCTACCTGCTATAAAGTAGCCCAGAATCAGTTGGCAATTTCCAAATTTTATTACAATGTTAAGTAATTCCATCAATACTCATCAAAAATACAAAATACCTCTAAGCATATTAATGTACACACCCAAAGAAAGCATCATTCATCATCCCAGTAACAGCATAACAATATGTTCCTAGTGAAACTATTGACAATGATGTTTTTTTTTCTTTTCCTATTATGAAAACCATAACTACGTTTGGAAGTCTTGGTGAATATTATTTATCATGAATATAGATCTTGCTCATTTTGCTCTTTGCTGACCATACCTTTATGAAATCTTCTATGGAACGGGTGACCTAGGGCACAATAATAAAATAGTAACAATGACTAGCACAAATAATTCAAGCTGTGAAATAATGAAGTTATTTTCTTGATACACTATCTTTCATTTTTAAAAATGCATTTGCTAAACTGAGAAAGAATGTGACTGGCTACATTTCTAATGCAGAAAAACTTTCAGTCAAGTTCTTTCTTCTCACTTTCTCTCTGTTTACCTGGCATGTAATTGCACATTGCAATGAAGACCTTTCCAGAGAACCATGTTCCTGATGATGGATAATGTGAATGATAACTCAGTTGTAGAGAGCATGGCTTTTGTTAGCTCTAGTATACGCTGCCTAAAAATTTCCAACATAAACAGTAAAAATTTCCAGAACTCCTGAACAAAAGAACAGAGACTACAATATGAGCAGATAATATTGGGCAGGCTCATTGCAAAGAGACATTAAGTCCGCTCGCTATCAGTCACTAGCCTGGCACCCATTGCTCCCATCACCTGGCTGCGACTGCAAGGGTGGACACCTTGCCCTGTCAACCAGATGAGTCTGTGTCTTCAGCTGCATAGTATTGCCTCTGTATTCTGCACTGGGTATCATCTTTTCCATGAGTACTATCATGTATACATATTCAATACCCTTCAAGAGTTCTCATTATGCCTTATTTTCCAAAGCTTTTTCCCAAGCTTGATATAAACACACAAAACCAGCACTTGCAGACCATTCTGGTTTCTGTAAGGGAATCCTAGGCAGGCTTTTTATAGGATTTTAATTTCTTTTTGATTAAGCCTGTGTGAATTTAAACTCTTAATCAAAGCTCTTGCCAACATTTTACGTAAATTGCACAGCCAATCAAGACTTGCTTGTTTGTTTTCATTATGTTTCACCTCATGTAAATTTTCCACTTGAGGGAATGATGGTATGCTGAAATGTTAAAATAGCAAATAAAGAATGGAAAACTTACCCTAGAAATACTACAGCACATATCAACACTACAGCACGTATCAACATATGTTCTGGTCCTGTCCCAACTCCATGTAAAAAGATTCAAGGGTCTCCCTATTCAAATGGTCTGAAAACTGGCTCTGCTTACTGGTCTAAATATTATACTTTCCCTTCCTTCTCTTCTTCTTGTACGAGAAATGTGGATACCAGGATAACACAGCTAATTTCATTTGCACAGAGGAATAAAAGAAAAGCTTTACTTACAGCCCAGAATGAGGGATTATGTCATCTCTCATACCTACTGCAAGGCAAAACCGCCTAAGCCCTACTGTAAGCCCAGTTAGCTCAAATGGCAGAAGCCTTGTGATTTTTGGACCCCAAAAGTGTCTATTCCATTTGCGATGTCACCTGTACACAGCTGGCAAACACCAAGGCCTGTGGCTTCAGTACGGATGGAGTAAGAAAGGTTATATATATTCCATGTACATATATCATGTTTGAACAGGTGGAGATATTAACCACAAAGAAGGTTTCTCAGTTTCATTTTGGACTGTGATACTGGCATGTCATCAGTCTGCTCCAAAGAGGCTTCTCCAGGCAGCTTTGAGAAGATCTTGTGCTGCAAAGCTCCTGACTTAAATGACTAGCAGACAGTAACATGAGGATGATGAAAATGTTTCCTGTAGGTGACAGATACTGCATTTTATGAAGTTCTTTTCATTTCAGGACAGCAAGGATGTGGAAAGTCAAAGCAAATCAAGCATATTTGTGTTCTAGTCACTATCTCTTTCTACATTTTCTGTTCTAATCACCATCCTTAGCTGCCACTGTATCGCTGCAGGGAAATTAGAGGTTTCTAAGCTGAGACTGCAATGGCCTTTAAGTTTTTTAAAAGAATCAGTGTGGCTTTAAGATTTTAAGCAGAAGACCGGGAGGAATCTAAAATTAAAACTGTTATTAGAAGCAGTTGAAAGCAGGCAGTGAACTGAAGCTGTGCCTCGCAGTCTTGGCTATGGTGGTGTTATTGCAAAGTCCCCGAGGCAGCCCTCCCATGTACAGCGCGGAGACTTCACATCCTGGCCCTTTTGATTCTTTTGTCTGCCCTCCAACCTGCACGGCCAGGAACTTTCACTTGAGAAAGATTTATGAAGCCTCCCCTTGCAGGGTCGGCCCTGTTATATCACCAGAGGGCTTCTTCTGAAAAATAACAACACCGCTGCAGGGCGGTCTCTCCTGGCACCCGCGCGCTCTGTTTGTCCTAACAACCGGCGCACACAAAGTCTTGGCTTGGGGACGCGCGTCCCCCAGGACCGCTGGGCACGGGAGCCCCGGCTCCCGCTATCTGGCAGACCCAGGTCACCTGGCATGACCGATGTCTCAAAAAGCTGCACGCGGTTCCTAAGGGGTTGGACATCATGTCCAGGGGAGTTATGCTCATGTATTTCTGGAAAAGTTTGAGAATCTGCAAAATCTGTAAAAAAAAGCTGCAAGATAAAACAACTAATAAAAGCATTCTAGAGACTCTGATCATGCCAAATTCTAGAGCAAGACCCTTCACTTTACGTACCAGTCACTAATATTTTTGCCCAGTTAGGGCAGCTATCTTCACTGAAATCTCCTGCCATTTCAAAAAATAGCGGGATTCTTTTCTACTATATTAAAAGTTAGGTTTAAAGCTCTTACGATTCTTATAGTGCAAACAGTTTCTATATTTACTATGTATGTCTTCTGAAAGGGGGAGAAAAAATGACTTTCCATTCCCCCAGAGTTATCAAATATTAAGAATAGGTAGGAAAAAATATTTTTCCAGTCATTTTCCCCAAAGTAGTTCACGCTTAGAAGCTTGAACAGATACTCAGACAATTTGTCCTGCTCTCTATATTTCTTAATAACATAAAAAGTTGAATGCATTCCCATTCTTCCCCTCCCGCTCCAAAAAGGGCTCTTAAATTTATTTTGTTTATTAAAATTACATAAAGTGTTTCTTTCACGGTAAGAATTCCTAACAAGCTTAGTCCCCTGTGCTGGGAGGAGAAAGACTCTTTTCATGGATACACAGCCAAGGGTTCCTGAGAGTTAATACTCCCACTCTTCTTCTTCAAGTGTCAAGGGATTTTTAACATCCGCAAAACAGACAGGAACTTGGTTTTATGCCTTAGGAAAAGAATGGATTTTTTTTCACCACATAATAATCTGCTGTGCAATTACCAATAAAAAAGTAATATTCTCTGCTATAAACTGAACAATGTGCAAGAAGCATTTATTGGTAATGCATTGAAAGAAGCATAAGGAATTTAAATCAAGTTTTAAAGTGAGCATAGAAATCAACAACATAAAAAAGAAACCATGAGCCCTATACAATGCAAATTATTTAAATGGTCAATAGAAGTTTGTAATATGACAGCGTACTGAGATATCACAGAATAAATTGTTCACTTTTACAAAATACTGATGACTAGTAGATTGCATTCACTGTATCAAATGACATAAGGTCTAGATCGGTATAACATGTTCACATAAAAGAAGCATTAGTTTCAATGAGCTCTGTGTGGGAGCATTTCCCTTTACAAATCCATCTGGAGGACAGGGCTTTTATTAAACTAAAGGCTACCGCATCCAAAGGCAAATAAAATAGATGAGAATGAAAGTTTCGTCCCTGCCACGTCCATGTACTCTGCATGGAAGTTAAGCTTCTGGGGGATTAGGCTTCCTTAGATTAGAATTTGCTTCTTTTATCAGTGAAAACTCATCAGTGAAACAGTTCATTAGCACGACAAACAATTTTAAGAGCAAGGAAACAAGTTGAATGAACATTGACCTCACCAAAAATGTTATTTTACTCAGAGACAACATTAACAGTGCTTGAATGTTTCATAATAAATTCATCCTGAAAACCTAGTAATTGGAAAAGTCTTCCATTCAAAAATATATGCACATGTTGCTGTTGACTCAGAATCTGGCAGGAACAAAATAATACGCTTCACAAAAGTGTATTTCCTCTCTTTTGAGGCTCTTCACACGTACTCAAAAGGTTTCTCTAAAAAGTATAATTTTTTGAAACATGCTCTCCTTTGCAAATAGACTATTAGCAATTATGCATGCACCATCATTAATTAAGCTATTCCCAGAAAAATAATCATGGTTCTGTGTGACATAAATTCTGAAAATTGCTCGGAAGCATGTTCTTCTGCTAAGTTCTTCCATAAGAAGACAAAACAACAGGCAGTCATTAGAATGTTAATTCCTGCTCCAAGGCATAAGAGATAAAAGCCAACAGGTGTGAAGACTTTCCTAGTTGGCTGGTGACTGCAGACTGGACATATAAATCTAAGGTAAATAATAAAAACTAGTTATTCTGGATACTACAGACCAAGATGGCAAAATGTGGTACTGGCTAATACTATTTTTCACGTTTTTGAAATGGCCTTAGAGCTTACAGTGAGTTCCAGTGCTAGTAGAACCAGCTTGATTTGGTCGATTCTCAGGAGCAGCAAGGAGTTAATGCTAAAAAAGCAATTACCACAGAGCATAGTTATTCTGACAATTTTCTCCAGGCTCCCAGAGGAAGGAACATTCATTACATTGTTCCATTTAGATGGAAGAAAGTAATTTGAGTGTTCTCCCTTAAATCCAAGTTCTTCATAAAATATCACAAAGTGATACTCAAGTCAAATCCAGATCTAGGAATTTTCCTTTAATGGTTTAATTTTGATATTGACTTGGAACCATAGGATAGACTTCAACCTAATGATTAGAAAATTATACTATCGTATTTTGACTAATCTCAGGAATGAGATCTGTGTCTCTAATAAGTTATCCTGCCAAAAATTATGTAGAGCTGAGTGCAGAAGAGCCTGGATTGTCCTAGGTATCACCTGAAATATCACTGATAATTCACTTTGGGCTGGGGGAGTTGAAATACTTGGTTCTTTTTCCAGACTAGTGATAACCTTCTATCTCCATGTTGAGGATATCAATAGATATCAACAGCATATTTTAAAAAAAATATTTCATTGTTTGTAGCTGAATACAATCAAAATTGCTTTGAAATATGACATTAAAAAATAAGGCAAGGATACTGTCTACTAAAATCTTTAGGCATATTATGATTATTTATTTATTTTTAAATACCATTGAACACTGCTGTACATTTTAGTACAGGTTGCACAAGTTAATATATACTCTAAAAATCTCAGACAGGCTTTGACATGTTCTGTACAAGCAGGATATCGCCTGTCAGAAAGTGTTTGTCAGTCAGTGGTTACATGACTTGATTTTAAAGATGTACCTATAAGAAGCAATACATTTTCTATGTCACCCTGGCAGTCTGGTCTCTCAGGGTCTCTAAGGGGTTTTACTTGGCTGAAGTAAACAATCTAAAATAGAAAATACTCTTCATATTGTAAATGTTATGAATATATAAAAATAACCATCCATTAAACTTACACGGGTTTAAGAACATTTCTTCCTGCAAAGCAATCAATGACTTTTCCACACTTCCTCCACCACGGCTGGATGTGAAGTATATTAAAAGTCTCAGAGCACGAAGGGGGAAAAGGCTCTTCCTTCTAGGTCAGCAGAGAAGTACTAGAACCTCAATACACTACCCATAAACTTTGCTCTCATCACATGTCAAAAGAGGCTCTAACCGAGATGATTCCCTCAGTAACAGCAGGTACCTTGTCCTTAATCCTTAGCTTGGAACAGTCCATAGTCTCTTGCTCAAAGAAGTATAAAACCTTCTTCTTAAGAAAGTCGATACTTTCTTTGTCATGTCTGTTTCTTTCTCTGCCACTCTGTCAGCTATGCCTAGACTTTTCCGTTAGGTCAAGATTTTCCCTCATCTTCCCAGGTGATGTGAGCTCTGAAGGACACAGCACTTTTTCAAGACTGTCCCCAGTACTGCTGGGGAGCTATTTTACCACGGCCTTAGCGTACCAGGATTTTGCCCAGACTCTATTTTGAACCCATGCCAACACATGGATACCATATTAGAGTAAAAATGTTTAAATATCAGCATTGCACATTCACCTCTCAAAATGACACTATTTTTATAGACGTACATGTCTTGAGAATTAATTATCATCCTTATAGTTTTTAAATCCATGTTTCAGTACTTGCAACTCTGTTGCTTTAAACTGATTACTTGATATTCTCTAGAATAAATACATGATTGAACATAATACAAATTATATGTTAATAAAATTTTGAATTCAACACATTATGTTTTAAAATGTCCGTGCCTTCAGAATATCCAAGACACTGCAAGTATGAAGAATATCCATTGCAAGAATATCCAATGCAGGAATATCCATCCACTGCAGTAGAAATTCACTGTGTTTTGCCATGAAATTAATGTTTCCAGCAACCAACTGATGAGTGACTTCTGAGATATTATTCCTACTTACACTTCTTATGTCTCCCATATTCACTAAATAAGTGCTAAATGAATTTCTCATTCCTTAGTTTCTTCAACTTCTTAAAAATGAAAAATCATATTTAGTGCACTCTGTATGGAATTCATATGGTTGCAAATCATGTTCTTGCAAAGCCTTACCACATCGCTTCCATCAACTAGAAAATTAAATTTAGTGATTCACTTATTAAATGAAAACAATGAAAATGCTCTCATCTGCTCAAAAATTTCCAGTCCCAAAAGCAATCCATCTTCTTATGTCCTTAAAAATGCATCTTGACTTGCCATGACTGTCTCATTTAATTGGAAACCTGAAGATGGGAAAAAAAAAAAAAAAAAAAAAACACCTTTGGTTCTTTACTCAATTGTATTTCCAGAATATGAGTGAGGAATGGACTTCTTTAAGATTTCAGCTGTGTACTTCTACCAGAATATTTGTGATACTCTGAAAAAAATTGCTTATATCTCAACACTAGGAAAATTTCAGAATGTTCTTTGCCTCAAATCCTGAAAACAAATGTATCAACATGTAATAAAACAGGACCATTAAACCTGATTGTAGGTTTATGGTTAGCGCTTTCAGTAATAGAAAGTCTTGAAAGTATGTAGAAGAATAAACTGACATATTTAAAGTGAATAATACTTAGTTTTATCTTCTGTGCTAGTAAGAATGCTAGCATTAAAAATATAGCCACCCAATCTGAGAATACCTCCGTTCATTTTTTCAGAAGATTTTAGAGGCCCAAATAAATAAATAAATAAATCATGAAGTACAGAATAGCATGAGAACACAGAGGCTGAGGGCATTTTGAATCTAGAGATTTTACTGTTTCCCTAACAACTTCACAGCTAGTCACAGTAGTGTGTTGCTGTTTAGTGCTAAGTTGTAACTCCCCTCTCATATATTATGTCTAGCTACCTGAAGGCTGCCTGTGATGAAGGAGTTTTTGTATTCAGCCTATATATCAGTATTCCAGTTCTGAAAAACGTTCTCCTCATTTCTCTCCCCTTTAATTTCAAAATATTGTTGTTTCTATGAAGCTTTATAAAATTGTTTTGCTTTTTTTCTGACAGTCATAGCCCTATTAAAGATTATGAGGCATCTGGGTTGCAACACTGCAGTTATGGGTACCAGTCTGAGGACAGACTCATGCTCTTGTGGACTCTATAGCCACAATAACATTAACTTAACAAGCATTTTGACTGAGCTATAATTTCATGATTCTTCACCTCTTATACACTGAGTGACCCTCTCCAAGCCTCACAAATTAAATGGCATTTTATCTCACATTGAAACCACATCACAGATGGCCAGGTCAGCTGGAGCACTATCAACACAATCTGCTTTGAAAACACGGCCCTCAGATTATGATTGTTATGAAATTTTACTATCCATGTCACACTGCTAGATTTATTTGGCACTTGCAGTCATGACTTGTTCTTCCGGAGGAATTCCTCTATAATTGAGCATTAGCTATTGTGCCATTAAAATACAGTGTTTCCGTAAATTTTAAACAGATAACAGCACTTTCTAGCAAGTGTTTTTTTAGATACAAGGTTTATTGCCTAGATACTGAAAAAAATTGGCTAGAAATGGGTTTCCTCTTCTAGTTAAAGAAAAAAAAGGTTAACAGAAAACATCCTGCCACGGCTCCCAGAGGATTATTCTCCATATACAAAATGAGAAAAGGTCATTTCTTAATTATTTTAAAAACCTATTGCAGTAATAAACAGTGATCCTGCATATTTTTTCAAATGCAATTTTTGGTATATTTATTCTATAAGCATTGATCTTTTGTAAGCATTTTTATCTGTTTCTTTCATTTGTGGAAGCTGGTTTTAAGTTCAACATTATTCACAGTGGCAGAAGTCCAGCATCTTGGTAGAAATATGCAGTGGGCACACACTGCTCTAGCTCCGGGCCTTGCTCATATTTCAGATGAGGAGTGGGCCTATGCACTTGAGCTATTATTTTTCCACGAAAACACCAAGAGACTGCGATGAATAGGCTCCTTTCATTAATCTCTAAAGGAAGAGGAAGACTAAAAGGTTCAAGGCGAATTGTGTCCTCACATAAATGTCAGGACAAAGACAGACTCCTTGCAAAAACATTTTCTTTACAGTCTTGGCAAGTCCTACGCTAAGAAATACCGCAGAATTGTGATCATGATGTCAGGCATATTTTAGTGAGTACAAAGGATTAACGTTTTGTATCTCTGCTGGTCTGCTCACCACCATGGGAAGCCAGAGAGGCAGATGTTCACTTTCCGTAAGATTTCCCTACCACAGGATATGGAGCTGTCACACTTCAGTTCTTGTGTTCAGGCTGCTATTTTGACCAGAAAGATTGGCAGGTCAACATCTATTGCAAACAATATAACTTACTAAAATCTATATGAATCTCACAAGATCATCAGGTGGGCATGGCATTTGTTATGATTTTACCCTGCAAACTAATTCAGCCAGTGTGGTAAAACTAGCTATAGTATTAACAAATTTAGCTTGCATTAATAGCCTTATTTTTAAAGCACCAAATTAAAATGCTTATTTATAATATAGTACACTGAACAGTAATCAGTATAACATATTCCATGTGCTATTATTTTACTGAATGCCATATTTGATGGTATTTAAACCATAAATACAGTGTATCATTCTAACAGACTATATAGAATTAATAGAATTAATCCACAGCTATGGATTTAAAATATAATAATTAAAAAAAATAAAGGAATTCAATTTTGACTTTTTATGAAAACTCTAGATCTCCAAATAACTAAGAACTGAAAGAAGAGCTAACACAGTGATCAGCTACTTAATTTTAAAATGCCCGAAAGTATTGCGCACAAATAAACACAAGTTTAAATAACTTTGTATTGAGAACTCTGGTAAATCAAGGGTTAAATTCATGTCTTGCCTGAAGAATAATATCAGGCTTAAAATTAAGGTTGCCGTGGCTAGGGTAGGGGAATAAATAGTGTACAGTAGGACTACACTGGCTCATTTTGACCTTGCTAATGTTTCACATTCAAAGCAGCTGCCAATATAGCATTTACCTGAGTCAGACTACAATACTTTGGCTTCATTGAACGTCCCAGCATTTTCTTTAGAATAAATTACAGATACAACAAGTTTCTTCCTGAATTAAATATCATTCCCTGCATTTGGATTTAAACTGACAATTCTTAATAGCTGCTCCTGTTTTCTATTTCTTTTGGCTGAGTTTAATTCTGACTTTATTATATTCCTTCTGAACTACACAGTGCTCATTTTCCACAACCATACAGGCTATAGAAACCATTTCTACTAACATTAAGAATGGTCCTGCACTCCTTTGAAACTTAGGCATAAATATGCATCTCTCCTCTGAGTCAATATCTGGCATACAGCACTTTACTATATCCGTGTCTGAAGCAACACAGAACACGCACTTCTACCATTCTTCTATAATAAATCACTTTGATTATGTCATTTTCGATTTGACTTCACTTCAGATATTCTAAGATCAAATTAGCTCTGACAAACCAATAAAGATTGGGTCAATCTTAGGATGTGATACCTCTAAGGAAATCTAACCTGCAAGAAGGAAATTTAACAGCTGCTTCTGGAGGAAGCATCTTTATCACTGAGTCAGAGAGGAACCAACCACTTAGCATAACCTTAACTCTGTCACAGGCATCATCATTCAACTGACGTGTAAAAAACATTTATAAATATTAACAATCATCTGGCATTTTTCAAAAGAACAGGAAAGTTAATCCTGCTTCCTGACCAAGTTCTGCCTTGCATAATTACATTCTGACTACCTAAGTTCCCTGCAATTTCAGTTAATTACAGCATTATTCTTACTTCCTGTGCTAAAGTTATTTGTGTAGTAACTATATCCTACTAGAGTGGAAGATGAAGTAAGCTCTGTGAATTATTTTGATTAATGTGTAAAATGTGCTATCCTCTCACACAAAAGACGCAACATACTGGATATTATTCCCGCCTAAAAAATGTGTGAACCTTTTCAGCAATTATATTAACACTCAGTAGCACGCTTCTCAAGGGATGCTTGTGTTACTTAACTATTAGATAGGAAGCTATAAGTGACTAACAAATATTAATAGAGCCATTTGTTGAACATATGCAGATGAAAAACGTGCTATCTTTAAAGGGTTGTTCTTCTGCAAAGCCTGCATAAAAATACATTCCTCTAGCACTTGCAAATGTTGAGGGCAGCTTTACCTGACTCTTCCCGTAAAAGCTATTGGTGCCAGTTTTACAGACTGAAAAATTGTTTGACAATTGTAAGATTTTGAATCATTACTACTTGGGAGGCAACTATTCAGTGCACTAGGGAGGACTGCCCAAATCGCACACAGAAATGCAGAATTTCTTCATGCCTCCTATAAAGGAGTTTCACCACTTTTGATGCAAATCCTTTCTTTGTAATTAATAGCAAAGCTCATATTGGCTTATACAGGGCAGGACTTTATCCCTAAACTTTGTCATGTGGTAGCCATAAAACTATCCATCACAAACCCTCCCTCTCTTTGCAATAGCCCCAGACCATCCCTTCTAATCGTGCTCTGAACCTCTCTGTCGTCCTGCTTTGCTACATACGGCCCAGAACGCTGGTTTCCATCACGCCCCTCTACCCCGTGCCGTCCTCCCCACGCTCTCCTCCACATCCTCCACTGCTCCCATATTTCACTTGAACACCCAGTCTGCAGTTTTTTTCCTACTCAAATATACCCCATTGTACAGTTATTGTGCTGATAATCGTGATATCTCTTAATGCTGCAACTGCTGCAATCTATACCATTTGCATTATTATTTTAAGTAATTTCTATTCTCCCTGCAGCAGAAAAGCAAGGTGAATGTGTCTTATAGGAGGAAAAAAAAAAAAAAAGGCAAAGAAAAGAGATTTTAGAGTTCAAAATCTGTACTGTGAATATCGGGCTGGGCTTGAGACCTATGATAATATCCCAAGAGCTGGCAACACTGTCCCTGCCTCCCAGAAGCTCCCTAGGAGGATTATGCCATTCCTAAAATCACTTGTCTTCTCTGCAGTTCATTTTCACTTCCTTGCCCCTCTTAATTGTCCTCCTTATTTAACACAACGGGGAAGGAATGAGTGAGCTGGTGAAGATATTTGGAACAAGACAGCCTGTGCCATTGAAACTCTGGAAATTCTTGCTTTATTTTTTTCTAAAGATCAGGAGACTGGACTTCTGTAATTATAAGTTTATTATGTTTTCTACTGTGTGCCCCTTGACAGAATGGGAATATAACACACACACACACACGAAAGTAAAAATAAAATGAAAATGAACAAACGAACACAAGAACAAACAACCGAAAAAGGCTGCTGAAGGCTGTTTCCAGCTAGGATTGAAGGCCATGCCAGCTAAGGGAGGTTGCAGTGCTGGAACGTGCTGCAGAACTGCCTGTCCAGGACAAGGCTCAACCCACAGTGTGTTTGAAAGTTAAAAAAAAAAAAAAAAAGAGAGAGAGAGAGAGAGAAAGAAAGAAAGAAGAAATATCCGCTTTCAACATGCTTGTTTTGGAGCTCCTGGAGGAGCAGGGAGTTCATAGAAATGAGTTCATCACCTCCGTGCTTGGCAGGCCCCAGGCCCGGCCCGTCTCCCTGGGCCCCGCAGGCCATGGGAGCCGTTGGCCCCACGAGGCCGGGGAAGATGTGGCCAGGAGCAGCAGCCAAGGGACCTCCTCCGCCCCGCGCGAGCCTGGTGGCAAGACCCTCTTATCCCTAATCAGCAGCGGAAAATCCCTTCCACATTAAGTGCAATTATAGGCGAAAATTGACTGCCAATTTTTGAAAATCTGTCCCTTTAAGTTTTAAGGGAGCTGGTTTCCTTTTCAATTTTTAAATATATCTCACTCATATGGGAATAATACACAATCAAATCCAATATTTTTCCTACTGCCTAGCAGCTAAGTTATTTACTTGACTTTAACAAGACTTTTCTTTCCTCTTCCCAAGTTTGAGAGCGAGCACAAGCTGAGATGAGCTGTGCTGCTGCAGGAGCAAGGAGCCGCTTCCAGCAGCATTTTTGAAAAGAAGCAGATCTGTATGTTAGGTGGGAAAGGGAGAGACTCAGCGTAGGCGGGGAAAAGAGGGGAAAAAGTCAAGGTTTAAATTTTTGTTGTTGTAAATAAATGGCTAGAGACATGGGAACAGAAAATAGGAAACTTTCAAAGTCTTGACACACCTATTTCCTACTGCTGGAAAATTAAGACAGCTCCCTCAGCTGTATCTCCCCTAAATTAAAAACAATGCACAAAGGGTGTTAAGGTAGCCTGACAGACCTAATGGCCATTAAAAAAAGGGAAAAAAAAAAAAAAACCTCTCATGCTGTACAAATTTGCAAGTACAACCTGCATCTGTTCTTAAGATGCTAAATTGAAGGCAAAAGATAAAAGTTTTACTCTGAAACCTCCTGTTTTTCAGAATTGTAGAGATTAAAAGTTTACATGTTTACTATTTACAACTTCCTTTTCAGAAGACACAGGTAGGGCATTCATGCCTTCCAAAAATGTAACCTTATACATCTGGCCAGAAAACATCTGGATATTTATCTTCACTCATCATTTCCTTCAGTAAGTCCAAAAACTGTCAGTTATTTCAGCTGAGATTCAACCCAAGGGAGTACAAAAAAAAGTTACATCCTTCTTTTGTCCAGGTTTTATAAACTGCTTTTTACCTTCTTCCCTGGGATATCAGTAAGTATAAAAATAAGCAGTCTGGATTCCTTTGATTGTAGTTTTTAGTCTGTGAATTTGTATTTCTGTAGCCACAAGGAACATACATATGCAATTGTATTTATTATATGGCCCTATCTGCAATGCATGCAAAATCTCTGATGTCCTAAGACAGTCTTTTTACTTTAAGTGCCATATACTTTACAAAAACAAAACAAAACTAAACAACAACAAAAAAAATAAAATCAAGAAGAAACTCCCCAAATTCTAGGCAAGAATACAGCTTATCTTGTGATTAAATTAAATAGCAAATCCATGCTATTATCCTAAGATTATCCTAATTATCCTTAGATTTAGGATAGTCACAAAACAAGAAAAATTCATTCACTAATAAAAAGATAAACTTGTATAAATGTAATAAACAGAGAAATGGAAGCACTGTCTTTTAACAAGAACAGTGGTCTGAATTTTTTCCTTTGCTCTGCCACTGCTGCAGGAAAGACTCTTCATCTGCCTATGCCTTTGTTCTCCTCCTTGCACAGGAGCATGATGAGATTCATCTCCTTTGCAGAAGACTTTGCAATTTAATCATGGAAGAAAAAAAAACTATGTGATAGTCCAATGTTATTATCAAATACAAATATTTAGCAAAGGAAAATGTTGGCCACTCATTTCGCGATTCAGCTTTCAATTATGAGTTTAATTTTTCTTACTAATCATTAATTTAAAGTTATTGCTCACTTCAAGCTTGTCAAAACACCAAATTATCAGGTTAAAATTGCTCCCCAAAATCTTCTGGACAAGAAATAAAAAACTCAGACTATGCACTGAGACTCGTGCATTTGCAGTTACTCTCGCTTTCTGTTAAATATTTTTCTGAATCATGTTTATGCATTCCAACTTATTTTTGCTTGGAGAGTAGAAGTGCTTTTAAGAGATTCTGAGATTTTAACCTAAAATTATGATAATATCTAAATACTAAAAAGCAATTACAGCTATATGCTGTCAGTACTTTGCACAGAGGCCATGCCCCATAGCAATGTTTCAAAGTATTTGAAACTCAGATGCAGGTACTATTGATACATGGGTAGCTGTTAATGACATAGCAAGGTAATACTTAATTGTGCATTTGTCCATAATACTTCAATTTTAACTTAACTAATATGTGTGCTTCGGCATCAGCCCAACACCTACTGATAATTTAAAAGTTTTCGCTTTAGGACCAGGAGAAGAGCAAAGCTTCAGATGGAGAGAAAGACTTGACAAGTGCCTTTGACAATTCTGCTTGTTCCTGCTTGACATCACTCTTAGTCAACAAACAACTCAGAAGCAGTTCCAGTCGTGGGGGTTTTTCTTGTTTTTTGTTTTTGTTTTTGTTTTAAACCATAAAGCATTTTTCAGTCAAAAGCGTATTAAAATAGAAGATAATTATGGCTGAAAAAATCCTTTTATTTTTATTTCTATGAGTTACAAACTGATAAACTACCAGTTACATTATTGAAAGAACATAGTGTTTTATTTTTATGACTACAAAATATTTAGGATCTCAGCATCTGTGTGTGTTAATAGTGAGTATGATTTAAAAGTGACTGTAATTTAAAAGAAAATAAAACATAAAAGCATGTCAAATATGTGATGCACACATAAAATATATACTTTCCTTAGATTTCTGTGCTGTAAAATCAAAACTAATCAAACCTCTTTCTGTCTCAGTTTAACAGGCCAGTTTCACAGTGATGAAAAACATGATGTCATTGATTCCTGAAACGATTCCTTGTGAAAGCATGTAACATGCCATAGTTTTATTTCAATCTGAGACTCTGCAACCCTTTTTGCACTT
This sequence comes from Tinamus guttatus, assembly GCF_059628265.1. Classification (NCBI taxonomy): domain Eukaryota; kingdom Metazoa; phylum Chordata; class Aves; order Tinamiformes; family Tinamidae; genus Tinamus; species Tinamus guttatus. The sequence continues at coordinate 5,216,156 of NW_028289037.1, forward strand.
ATGGTAGTTTGCCGTTACTGAACCTACAACTATAAAATGGAGAACTGCAGTGATATCTGTGATATTCATTCAGGGAGAAGAAACGAATTCTCCTTATTTTATTAAAGCTAAAAGGCACGACAAAAAAATCTCACTCTTATTCTACAGACTCAGGTTGCTATGATATTTTAAATAACATTGCCTTCACTCATACTCTGCAAAACGACTATTTCTGTGTGAGCAGTGCTGAACATGATGGAGTTTTATCAGGAAAGAAGTTTCTTAAGCATTCCTGGAAAGGTAAAAAGCAAGCTAGAATAACAAAAGTGAGACCTCGGCCTCCCTCCAGGACCCTACAAAACTTCATCTTTTCTCATACATGCATACCAAGATGATTTGTTTTTTCATGATTTTTAGTTGCCAGCAACAGAAACAGATTCTCAGGATAGCTAAGGTCCCATTTAGTCATCAAAATAAGTAGCCCAGAGCACAACGTGCAGTGTTCAAAACCAGTGCTTTGCAAAAGCACTAACCATGAATGACATAGTAAGAGCTGAGTGATCTTTACCTCAGGTATCAGCCTTTCATATAGCTTTATATGAGAACCCTGTCAAATCTTCTTGCAAAAGGACGGTTATGTTCTTTTTATAGTACACTGTGACTTTTAAGATTAAACAAGTAATTCTACTTTAAAAATATTTAACATTGATGAATTTATTTAGCTTTCAACAATTATTGCTTCTTGAGAAAATATAATTGAGAATTATTGCAGGTTATTTAAATATCCTTTGGGATAGACATAAAGGAGAAAGAGAGCCATAAAGTGATCCCAGAAAATAATTTAATGATAATTTTAGGGAAAGAGAAAAAAAAAGAAAGAAAAAAAGGAAAGAAAAGCTGGTTATTCCTTTTTATTCAGTTACATCTTCCAGCAGCATACTTTCAAATTAGATAGAGAGCAATGAGGAAAGATTGCCACTCCTGTACTCAGAAAGCATTTTTGGCAGTTTAAATACTTTAGTTACAGCAATAAAGATGCACTGAAGGAAATATGCATATAAAGAACATTGTCCAGAGACAATAACGGTTTGTCTGCTCCAAACACATTTTAAATGTTAATTGCCAATCGTGAAATATATAATAAAGTATTTTTAATGGTAATTGCCTTGCTATATTTTTAGTAAACAAGGAAAACTATTACAGACATCCAGCTTCTAGAAATCTGAGTAATACCCTGAAAGGAGCTTGCTCTTTGGAGGCTGGGGTGGAATACACTTTTAGTATGTTTTAAATGTTCACTTTTGATTTCTTATTCATATTAAAAAAGAAAAAAAAGAAATTACCCTTTTCAGATTTTCAGATAACCATGAGCTTATTTTTTTGTAAGGAATGCACATCAGTCTGTAAATCTAAAAGTGTAATTAGCAACTGGGAAAATCTTTTTTCTTTTTTTTTTAGCTAATTCTGAAATGAGACAAGACAAACTGTACACATGGAAATAATCACAAAACTTCTCTCTATACATACCCATATATAATACGCATGCCCAGTGGATACACACTGGAAAACTCTATTTCAACTGCAAGAACTTTTGCATGAAAATCACATCTCATTGAAAGAGATATTTCCAGCAGAGCTGAGGTTTACTCTCATTAATCTCATCATTATTAACCTAGGAAATATCCAGCCTTTGCATGTGTCTTTGGTCCTATCCTCCAGGAATGGAGGTTTTGGATGGTGTCTTGCTCAAGAACACAAAGATGAACCCAAGCAGGCCAGAGCTGCCCAGGTCCCCACACGGAGCATGGGGTCTAAGCATCTGCCCGCAGGTCCTCATGTCTCCAGGACGATGCCCGAGCCCTGAGAGCCACCTTACCTTTCCCATCCATGGACTGGGAAGAGCAACACACGCTCGCTGCACTGGGGTGCTCCAAAGCAAACATCTGTGCCGTTCAAAATGCATTGCAAAGGAAATTTCAAAAGAGCCACTTGGAATTGCAGAGGTCTCCATGCTGCCCGTACGCTGAAGAGCAGGGGAGCTAGCAAACACTATTCTGTGCTTCTTCTTCTCCATGCTAAGACTATACAGACTGACAAACAGAGCAATAATGACCACGCAATTTTTGCTAGCACAGCAGGAGAAAAGCAACTTTTTTTTTTTTTGCAATAGAAAAAGCTCCAGCGTTGTAATGGGCCATCTGTTTTAACAATGCTTTTATTTCACTAGGCCTCTGCTTCCACTTTAAATCTTACTGACAAAAAATTGTTACCACTGCTGCTGTTTGATGAGTTATATAACGTGTGCTTTTACTTCCAATCTAATTCCTTACAATCACATTCTCATATCACAAATTAAAACCTGTTGTTGCATTCAGTCTCTCCTACTGCTGATCTGCTGAGTCCAGCAGATTGGTAAAACATGGAAGGGACATAAAAGTCAACCTTTCCACGCTGGGAAACATCGCTCCAGGTTGGGACAAAGCCCTCCAGTAAGGCACTGTTCAAAGCTGGCTCCCCATCACCAACAGCAGAAATGGAGAGCTAGCATCTCCAGAGTCACAGCAGCTGGTTTAGGAAAGAATCACATTTAAAATGAGGCCTGGATCAAGGGATCTGAGTACATTTTATTCGAGAAATACATATTATTGGGTGTATTTATATTTCTAGAATCATTTACATTGATCCTAGATCAAGGGAAACAAGACTATAAACTCTCAGGTGAGTTTTTACCTACTTTGGAAACACGCATTTCTTACATAAGATATGTATTGAAAGACAGAGACAAAAAAAAAAAAAAAAAAAGAAGAAAGAAGGAAGAAAGATATAGCTGGACTCACTTGAAAAATGAGCTATAAATGCAAACATACAGTCTCTCTTTCCAACTCAAAGCAAGTGACCTATTTGAAAGATGGTTTGTTGATAAATCATCCACACAATATTTGAGAAGCCAAATGCTACATTACGACCATTTCACACCCTAAAAATAAAATCTCCAAACTATTCCAAGACAACTCCTTCCCCACATTCACTAAATACAAAAAAGGTTCATTTCAATACATAGATAATTCACAATTTACCCATATTCTGTAATACCTTAAGAAATACAAGTGTTATGCACCATTTCATTGGTTTTCAACAACACGCTTGGAAACAAAACGTCAAGTGCACTGTTTCTCTGCACAATCAGCTATATGCTCTCATACTCACGTGTCTATTCCAAGAACAAAAGAGGATTTTTTCCTTTTAAAATACATTTTAAAAGCACAGACTAGAACTCTAGCCAGTTATGAAAGTAAGAAGTCAGACTTTTTGAATGGTCTACCCATGCTAGTTTATTGTGAAGTTTCTTCTACCACTTCAACCTGTAAGATATTGTTTTTGAGTTGTTCATGCTCCATGACACCTCCATGAGGCTAGTTCACTACTTGGAAGCATGAACATAGTCACAACAGCCATGTGCATTGCATGTTAGTGTCCTCATTACAACCACTCATGTAATGTACACACTATATATACTTCCCAGAGATGTCAGAAGAAGCAATTTAACAAATGATGTTTTGAATTCATTTCAAGCTTCAGAAAGTTTAGGTTTACCACCTTAAAGAAAAGTTTAAATGAAAAAGAACATATATTTCCCCTGTGGTTTTAAAAACTAAAGACTATTTATTTTACATTTGCTGATGTTTTATCACAAAAGCATGTGTCACCTTGCTTTTCTGCAAGCAGATGCAGAGCTTTTTCCCTCTCTGTGCCCCTGGGGACAACTCCAGACACTGCAGATAGGAAAGATGAGATTCTACCCTTTAAATACCCATAGGTAACTGTAGTTAACGCATTATCTATGTGGAGAGGCTTGACAAGGCCAATGCATTATGTAACCCTCAAAGCAGGATTTGGGAGACACTGAAGAGGAGAGTTAACCTTGTGCTGGCCCCCTTCCCAGCCATAAGAAAAAGATACTAACAAGGAAAATGGAAGAATATGGTTTCTTCTTCATGTTGTACTGGGGATCTTGCCAGATATCTTGATGGGGGGAGCTTGAGAAAAGATAAACAATACTAAGAGAAGATGGAATTACCACCTGATTTTGCTATAAAAAGGGTGTCATTTTTGTGTTAGCTAACACTTTAACAAATACATATATCATGATACTTAAGATGAAAGATACATTATCTCTGTCAAAGGAAGGAAGGCAGTAAGGAAGGAAGGCAGGAAGGAAGGAAGGCAGGAAGGAAGGAAGGCAGGAAGGAAGGAAGGAAGGAAGGAAGGAAGGAAGAGGAAGGAAGGAAGGAAGGAAGGAAGGAAGGAAGGAAGGAAGGAAGGAAGGAAGGAAGGAAGGAAGGAAGAGGAAGGAAGGAAGGAAGGAAGAAAGAAAGGAAGAAAGAAAGGAAGAAAGGAAGAAAGAAAGGAAGAAAGAAAGAAAGAAAGAAAGAAAGAAAGAAAGAAAGAAAGAAAGAAAGAAAGAAAGAAAGAAAGAAAGAAAGAAAGAAAGAAAGAAAGAAAGAAAGAAAGAAAGAAAGAAAGAAAGAAAGCTTTTAAACCCATATAAAGTCCTAACTCATTGCAACCATAGATATCCATCTCTCCCAGTATCCTTCATTACTGTGGCAAACACACGATATTTGCCAATATTTACAGAAGGACTACAAGAATTATAGTAAGTGTAGAGAGAACACTCTTCCGTTTTCCAACAGTAAGCAGCTTATGTCTCTTTGTATTAGATCCTGAATGCAGATCATCGAGCTAAATCTTCACCTGTTCCAATGAGGCATGTTCTGACTTCCACAACATCATATTCCAACTTTGGACCATGTCCTAGAGTGATCCTAAAGACGTAAAAGTCAGTGGCCTCTCTATCTTGTCATGCAGTTCAGCCTACCAGTGGATTTGTTATTACCATCATAAACTCTGGCATATCAATCACAGATTTAAAAAAAAAATCTACTAATCAACTGCGAACCTCTTCTGGACCTGCAGGAATAAAAACTAAGCCAAAACTTCTCGGTTTCCTCTCATTTCTGTCTTCTAAGCTCTGTAGAGTAGAAAGATTTTCCAGAAGATCACCTACCAGCTCACACTTTCTAAAATAAAACAGGAAGGGTGTTGTGATATCTGCAGGTGCCACAATAAATTTAACAACCACCCCCAAATCTGGGCTCTACTCTTGTCACTGTACAAGAAGTCACAGTTTTTCAAACAACTGGAACCTACTATTAACAATAACACCATGAAAACAATATAAGCAGGCTCCCATATTTTTATGACATCCTAGACTGCTCTGTGTCAGGAAGCTTCATTGCAGCCGAGGTAGTTTTCAGGTGAACTTTTTTTTTAACCAAAATACACTTTCTATTCTCAGAAGGAATGGTAATTACAACATTCTTATTTGTTAAGACTGACCATGGTCTTCTATAAAATTAGTATAAATTTAGATTTAGTGTAGCTTTTTTATATCTGTTGAAGTCAAAAGACAGAGGATAAATCATAATCACATGAGCTCTATTTATTTTCAGTTCGTTGCCTGCAGGTATTAGATCAGAATACATAAGAAGACAGACTGGAAAATATGACAACTAGCTGTTGCTTTTACTATTTTTTGTGAGGCAAGCAGAGTCAGCATTTTAATATCCTGCACTTCCAAGCCTGTTCAAATAATAAGAAGAAACAACAACTGACAGAATGGCAAAAGAAAAGCTTTCTCTAATATTCACAAAAGGAGAGTATTTTTTCTTAATCATTGAGTATGAATTCCCTTTGCAATCAACACAAGCTGTGAAAAGAAAAAGAGCAGAACTTCATTCAGTCACTTGACAATTGCCAAAGTTTTCTGTCTTTCACTGAGTTAGAATTAAATCTGTTTCATGGTGGATAATCAATGCAGAACTGAACTGCTAGTCATGGAAACAGTGACACTTTCCCACACGCAAGGACTAGCTGCAAAAATAAAATAAAATAAAATAAAATAAAATAAAATAAAATAAAATAAAATAAAACAAAACAAAACAAAACAAAACAAAACAAAATAAACAATTTCTTTCCAATGCCCAAACTCAGAAAAAATAAAATGTAGACAAAGGTAGCTGAAGGTAGGTAGAATGATTGTTTGATTCCAGTACATCCTCCAAAAGCGCAAGTGGTAAATGTAGATGCTGAAGAGACTTTTGACCCTGTTGTCTTTTTCTTTAACAATCTTGCAAGCTCATACCCACCTTCTCATGAAATAATGGACATGGCATTACACTAGTACCCAAAATGATAGCTTATTAGGACTAATATTGAAGAAGGAATAGGACTATTTTTCACTCTTGGCCGTTCCAGTCACCTTAAGCACATGTGCCATGACACATTACCTGCCCCAGTTCATCCATATACCACGCACCACTCCATGCACACTTAGTTTCATATCTAAGTTCAACCCATGATCACTGGCTGATGTGAATTGCTAATAATAATAATAATAATAAATAATAGGATCATCCCAGGGGTCTTATGTCCAAAGACACCTCACAGGAAGGTTTTTCTCATAACTGAACGGGTGGTGAATGGTAGCACAAGGTGGAAAAAATGGCCAGAAATTTTGTAAGCCAGCTCTGCTGCTTAAGAAATTGTTCTGTTAAACTGCAACGTGTGATAATTGCTAGAAGAGGAGGCAGAAGCAATCTAAATTACAGGTAGAAACAGGCAGGACATAGCTTGAGAGAAATCCCAAATTTTCATCTCCTGCTGTATAGAATTTTTAAAAGTTAGTAAAATTTGCAATTCTTGGAATTCATAGAAAGAAATCCTCTTCAACATCATCAGTTGAGACATTTTGCCACTGGTCTGTGGCATGACCATTTGAGGGAAAAAAGATGAAAGGTTTTTCCAGGATTTCTCCTTTGTTTTCTAACCCCGTCAGAAGCTGATGCTGGACATACATTGAGCCCTGTGTGGTGGGAGAAGCTGAAGGAAGCTCAGAGATGATAGCTGCAGGACATGCCTGGTGCAGCAAAGGACGGCTTGTTTCTCATCTGCCATAAATACACTCAGAATTATTAAGACACGCCATTAAGCTAAGATTTCATGCAGCAGCTGGGGAATCTGCCTGGGATTTACTTATCAGTGCGGGTCTACTTTGCGAAGTCGGCGCACAGCCCCAGGCAGCGGCTCGTGTTGGCTCCGGCCCGTGCTGACAGGGGCCCTGTCACGTATCCCAGCTGGGGCTGGAAGCGGCTGCGGAGCAGGGACCGGCGCGGGTCTGGCAGGACACAGCGGCGGCAGCCGCGCTTGGCCCCAGGCGCGCAAGGAAGCGGCTTTCCACCCAGGTTGTCCGAGGGGAGGGATAGTCCAGTCGTGGAAATTCCCCGGCATTAAGGGAGAACAAAAGAAGAGGTGTTGGAAGCTGCTGTTAAAAAAAAAAAAAAAAAAAAAAAAAAAAAGGAGACGGTCTCGCTAAGCCTGTGCGCTGCCAAGCCGTGGGACAGCTCGTGTGGAGAGCTCCCAGTTAAAGCAGAGGAGAGTCCCTGATCCCCTGAGTGCTCTTAGGGCTGCAATCCCCACTAAAACCTACTGCCCCTGGGGGTTTTGTGGCTGGCCAGGTCAGAGCAGGATCGGGGAGCCACGGAGGGGGCTGCACCCTGGGACTGGCTTCCCGCCTCCACCTTGGCTCTTTCCACCTCCTTCTGTGAGTCCTGAGCTTCTCCCTTCCGATTAAAAGGTGGGGCTGGTTAAGAAATCAGTGTACAGAGCCCATGAATTCCTTAGCGCCGCTGTCATGGCTCTGCGCAGCGAGAGGAGCGGAGCCTCCGGCAGGTCAGGATGGCCCAGCGGAACTGGCACTGGGACGCACCGCTGCCCTGGGACGGCCATCCCCTCCGGGCTGCTGCACCTGGAGAGCGAGGCTGAGGAGCAAACTGTGGGCGCGAGCCTAAAATAGCTGGTCAGAAATCCCTCCGACACACACATATCCTTTCCCCAAGAAACGGATATAAAACCTGCTATTTTACAGCTCGCTCCCTTCAGTGCAGCCATAACGAGGGGTTTTACTGAAACAAAGGGAAAAGTTACAGTGATTTATAAATTTGTTAAGATACCAAGAGAAAAAGCAGAGCTTTAGTGCAGTCCTCCCCTTGACTGCCACGGGTTCTGGTTCGGGCCTAGAAGAACGCTGGAATGAGTCGTGTAACATTTTGTCTTCTAACTTTTTAGTGGCTACTGCAAACAACGGAAAACACAAGCACATACCTAGAATAACTCTAGCCTTTGAAAAATGAGCTCACACCTAAAAATACTTCCTCTTGTTGCTGTATAACTAGGGTTTATGATAATAGCTATTACACACGTATAGCGGAGAGGAAAAAATAGCTTCCCCATACGAGGTAAAAAAAATTATATTGTGCATTGGAGTTTCTTCTACAGCAAAGAATTTTAAGCTGTAACGGTTCAGGTTGTTTATTCGAATGACAGGAATGAACAACCTAAACAAGGGACAAATAGATGCCAACAAAATATTAATCAGTCAGGAGTCTGTGTAATCCAATTATTGGTTGGAGTAAGGAAAAGCAATACTATAATGATTCTCTGTAACAAAATTATGCCAAATAGTAATAAACAACCGTAAAATGTATCTGAATTTTACTTTTTCGATCTGAAACAACTGCTGCTATTATTTATATCCCCACACATAAGCCCACACAGCTCGTGCTTCCTGGGATACGCATGTGCTATTAATTTTTATCTTTATTCTATGAACCAAGCCTGAATTTTACCAGCTCCTGCCAGTTTTACAGACCAATTGTGACTAGACATTGGGACTGTGCTACAGGAGTCTGACTTATTAAAAAGTGAAGGTGGTTTTTCTTCAGGAGTTTGTGCTTTACTTTTTAAAAGTATCATCTGCTGCATTAGACTTCAGTTAGGAGCTTTGGAAGCAGTAGAATTTCGCAGTCGTGTTGCTGAGATACTGATTTCATCATTCCTTGACTGGAGGACAGAGTGCTGTAACTATCGCCATTTACTATAATGTTGCATCAGTTCCCCACAGAGTAGCACAGACCTAGGAGTGAGCAACGTTTCTGTAACTTCAGAAAGAGTGAAATTTTATTTACAAAATTGTCAACACTGACCTGAAGACAAGAAGAGCATTTTGCAATGCAGTTTTCTAAAATTCTTGATAGAGTGAGGTGTTTTTTAGATTTTAAATTAAACATCCTAGCGTAATTCATTTCAAAGTGTGCAACCCCAGCAGCACTCTCAGAGCCCCGGGGAGACTTTTCCCGCTGAACTCGGTGAAGGCACGTCCAGGCTAGCGATTTCCCAGCGGGGCTCTCAGGGAACCATCCTGATTTCCCAACGCGGGCACATCCTCGAGGGCCGTCACACGAGGCAGCCCCAGCGCGGGCGCCGGGTCCCTGCCGGGGACGCTGCGCCCCCCACCTTGCACACATTGTTCCAGCTGCTTCCTCACCCCCCCTCTCTCCCGTCCATTGTTATGCCGGGTTCCCGCCCCGCATTGTTCTCCCGCACCCACCCGCGCTGCTCCCATCCGCCGGGCCAGCTCCCACTCCCACTCGCCCCGACCACCTTCCCACTGGGTTCCACGCTCCCCCCGGCCACGCAGCGCCGAGGCTGCTTCCCTCAGGAAGCGCCGCATCTGAACGGCCACAACTAGACGCTACAGTGCCCACCCTTGGGATGTCCCACGCAAGAACCTTTAAACGGTCCTTGTTCCATCCCAGCGGACCAGCCCCAAAGTGCTCTTACATTTTTCAAGTAGAACTCAACAGACTAGAGCAAATAAATATTACAGAAAACTACAGAAAAATGTACATGAAGGAGTGACTAGACAGAATCCGCATTATTATATGCTTAAAAAATATATGTATAGGAATAAGAGATATGGTTTCTATGACCTCCATTGTTGTCATAAACAAAAGCTAAATGCTTTCCAAACAGCACTTTTTCATGCATAAGAGCAGGTAGGGTTAGAAATGTACTTTTAAAAAATGTTTAAAAAGATTTTTTAGAATATACAGAAAAGAGACAAAGTTAGCCAGCTGTCCTGTCATTATTTAGCCCCTCTTGCTTTTATTCCCATTTTATACATACATGTTTCTTTAGAAATAATTATCTTCATTGATTATATATTTAATTTAGCCATAGTCATGCAATCATACTTTAGGAGCTCTAAGAATGGCCAACAGCAAAGACTTTAATCACATTAGGGCAACATTTGATTCATAATATTAAAAGTGACTCTTCAAACACACAGTAACTATACAATGTTTATGCACTCACTCTTTTTATCTGTGATGCTTACCTTTCACTGGGGCACTACTTTCAAAGTAACAGCCTCTCTTTTAATGAAATCATACTTACTACGCAAATAGTAGGATGATTAAGATGTTCTCCATGGTCAAAAGAGAGAGTCAATCTTTGCAGCTGACTTGAGAACAAAGTAGCTATGCATGCATAAAGTTGATTATGTTTATGAATAAAAATAAATACCTCTATTCATTAGTAATTCATATATTCTGCATTTTAACAAGTTAAAAAACAAAACAAAACAAAAAAAACTCTAAGTCTTACCATGGCTTATGCGATGAAACCAGTAGTATGCAAAATCCACCCCCAGGAAAGTCAAATACCACGTCCACGGAGAATGCCAGGGCAGTTCAAAGAGCCTGTAGTTATCCCATACATAGACATAGCTAACTAAGTCGATGCTTCGGAATAGAACACTGAAACAGAGAACCAAAAACTTTCTCAATAATTTTGGCAACTTTAGTTACAGAAATGTTTTGTTACACATTTAGCTTTTATCAGGTTTATACTGTTTCATAACTCATAAAAAAGTAGGCAAGTTCTGCAATTGTTGTCAAGTAATAATGCCATTGATATAGTAGTACTTCTGCTTAAGGTCTGTAAGGATTTTTCATATTAGCCTTCATCCATTCATCTTCTGTGTCTTGGTATTGAGCACTCCAAAACTCTTAAGCACTCTGGTGCTGTGCAGGCACTTTTTTCACAAGTCTGGAAGTAACCTATCCTTGCTAATTTGCAATTTTAAAGTAACTGACTGCAGTAATTATTGGCATTGAAATGCTAATGTGTGGTATTAAAAGAACTTGGCTATTTCCACTGTAAATAGGATGCAGGTAGATAGAGGAATGAGAGAATACAGAAAGGTGCCCTCATTTGTATTAGTGCCACAACTCAGCAGTGCTTTTTCCTGAACCCTGCCTTTTCTTCTTTTTTGAATTGTATTGCTTTTAATCTGGACAATTTTGGTGATCTAGCTTACAGCACTGCCCCACAAACACTTAAGTCTGCAAAACTGAGAAGAGGACATATTCTCTTCCTTCTCCTCCAAAGCCTTGTTTCACACATTTGGGAAGCCTCCTATGTACCTATATGTACTGGTCATTCAAGATTGCTTTACACAAACCCTGGGAGTAGCATGGCCATAGTAAACCAGTACTTTGATCTTCTGGGGGAAACTTCACAGAAATGCAAGGAAACCTCAGGAGTTGAGCTGCTGTAGCTTGCACACCCTCCTACACAGCGACTAGAAGCAGCTTCTCTGTGCTCAATTCTTTGTGCCGCAAGATGCCTCCAGAACATTGTGTTTCCTGCATTAGCACCTGTGCCATAATGATATTCTGAATAAGGCTAGAAGGAAACATCTTGAGTGTCTGCTGTTAGTCTCCCTATTAACAAGGAACAAAGGCAGCTGAAAATCTCAAGCTCCCACTACTAGCCTCGAGGCAGAAACTTATCACGTTCATGCCTTTATCCTGAGAAGGATGTGCCCTGCACAGCCAGCTGCCACATCTTACCTGCAACTAATACCTACCTTTGCTAGTTACCAAAACACAGCAAGAAATGTGCACTTTGCTTTTCGCAGCTGGTAGAATCAGAATTTCTCTCAAGCAGCAGTGACAGGTGTATCTGCCACTTCAAAAGCAACTTTGCCTTGCCCAGAATTTGGATCATACACACCTGGAACATGTTTAATTTTCATAAGAGCTGTGTTCTATAAATATTTTTAAAGAAGATTATATGTGTCCAACCAGATTTTTGCAATTCACCTCACGAGGCATCTGTAAAGTTTAGTATAAATTCTCAATCACTTTCACAACAGGTCAGAAGGGAGCAGATATTATTCAAACATAAAGAAATTGGCATTTTTTAACATCTTTTCCATGACCAGGAAATTTAAAACACCTCTTGCAACATACAGTATCAGTTATTATTGGGTACTGTTTTCTTACTTTATTCTTTTGCTTTTATTAACATATAATGCTTGCGCAGTGCATGCAAAGATATGTGAACTGGTACCTTTCCTCTTTTTTTGATCAGCTTTCATTATTTCACCATTGAGTCTTTCTTCTGGTTTTTTTTTTTTTTTTTTTTTTTTTCCCTCATAGACAGAGGCCAAGGTGTGAAGCTTGAGCTAACCCTGAAACATATTTTTATATACATAACTTTCCATAAATGACAGAATTTGCTTATTCTTTCCTTCATGCTTGAATCAATACTCTACACCATATAACACCAGTTGATTATTGCAATTAATTTAGAGTAATCCATCATATCACCATGCAATGCTGAAGAAAGAGGAATTGCTGAGCTAAGGGTTTTCTTTTCTTTTTCTTTTTTCTTTTTTTTTTTTTGTTAATTTACAGTGTGATAAATAGGAAAGTCCAGAGCTTGCATTCAATAATGAAGCTGAAAGTTCACTTGGAGTTTTAAAGGTTTCTATCACCCCTTTTTTTTCTCCCTCAAGTTCAATTTTCACTTCTTGAAAATACTGAAGAGAACTTAAGAAAACTTTTCCCTATTTAAATGTTAGTTTGTCACCATATATAGCAGAAATGGAGATGCAAGATTCTTGTCATCTAGTCCAAACCTCTGCAAATGAACAATAAATCTTAGAACAGACAGATTATATGGAAAAACTTACTATATACATTTCTTTCCTTGGATTTTGAGCATTTCTGCTGAAAATTTTCTTAATAAATGCAAAGTAGGCACTAATGCAACTGTTTCAACTTTGAGATAGAGTCTTTTTCTTACGGTTTCTAAAGTTCATATGTACTTTATCTTAAGATGACGATGTCTGTTATAATGCACCATTCTCCTCTTCTTCCTCTACTATCTCTGCTAAGTCATACTATGTAACTGGGGGAAAAATAAGAGAGAGAGAGAGAAGAAAAGGGAATTCTGAGAGATTAAGTCTGTAAGTGGACATGAAGCTCTGCTTACAGCACATCCCAATGAGATAATGAAGGAGGGAAAATGGTGGAGGAAATTCAGCTGGAAGAAGAGGCAACTGCCTCATTTCACAAACACTAAAAGGGCTTGTTCTGTCTCCTCCATCTCACAGAGCAACCTTAAAGCTTTGAATCAGAGTTTTAAGAATCTTCTTCCAGAGTTTCCAGAACAGTCGCTGAAATGGTAAGGAAACATGGGGAATGGTCAGGAAACATGGGGAAACAGCAGCTGTAGTCTGGAGGAAGATCCCCACCTGGCATGGGAAGACCCTGCGGAGACAATCCAGGCTGAGGTCACCACTGTGGGCTCCATTCAGGCCATTGTGGGAACCCACCTCCAAGGCTCCTCAGGGCTAAAAGCCACAACTGCACTGACAAAAGCTCTGCCAGACTTGCAACTCCTGAAGGTCAGACATAGAGGGAAACACATCAAACACCCTGGCCACGAGGTTATGTTATCGTTAAAAATAGTGAGATATTATTCATACATTTTTTCCCTGGGTTAAACAAATTCAGTTTTCTTAGTTTGATTTGAACTTAAATGCAAATTTTCAAAACGTTGAACAAAGACAGTTTCGCCTCAATAATTTTAAATTATTCAGGCATATATAAAACAGCAGGATACATGAATAATTAAATGCTCTGTAAGTCTTTGTTTCAGAGTGAAAAGTATAGGGATTTCCATTTCCAAAGATACTCATGAAGCTTTCTTTTCCAGATGAAAAACTGGCTACAGTCACAATTGGAATAAACATTTTGATAACATGATTTCAGTAAAGAGGAGACGGGGGAAGGAGGTAAAGGAGCCTTGAGAAAACTTCCATTCGCAAAACAAAGCAAACCTCCTGCAACTGAAATCCCCTTTTATTTCCTGTACAGGTGCCAGGTCTTGAACAGACACCCAATTTATTACCTTGTCAGCTGACTTATTAGGGTTGACACAAATCGAGCTGAAATATTCCTGACATACTGCAGTCAAGGCTTTTTTCACGCTTTAGCACAAAGCCAAACTTTCCACAAGGTGGAGGGAAGGGGAGAGGGAGTTGTGGGAGTTCTATTCCCTGTTTTCTATCATCAAGATGAATATGATCCTCTCCCATTCTTAATATGCAAAACCAGGCATGAAATAACCCAAGGTTAAAAAATAATTCACCAAAATGATACAGCTGGGAAATGATTATCAGGCTCTGGAAAGCCCTTGATTACAGGAAATAGCACCTACATTTTGAGAAAATGTTCCCACCAGACACAAAAGCTGAATCAAAGTCTCTCCTCTTCCTCGGCATGGCTTTCTCTGGCATTTTAGCCTAAATAATCCAAATCCCCAGTCTTCCTTGTGGAGAAAAAAAAAATTAACAACTACAAAATGAAGCAAAATAGAGGTGGGTTCAGTCTCCCTACTTGCTGCATTACACCATGTACTATGTAATTCTTTGTCTGGAGCAGCTGACTTTTGCTTCACCAAAACCATTCCTGCTGCACTTCACTTTGTATTAAATTAGAGGATAAAATATAAAGTTTTTTTCCATCCACTAATACAAATTAATACGAGTGTATTGAATTAGAGGATAAACTCATTAATTTACATTAGTCAAAGGAAGAAAATATAAAATAACAGGTTTGGGAAACTAAAGAAGAAAAGTTAGTATCATGTTAATTTTATTATCATGTCCTTCCTTCCTATATAAAGTCACTTGTCATTTATCCTTTTTCTCTCATATATAAATCTGCAATCAATTAAAAACCTATAAACCAGGCAAGTCTTATATATTTTCATAAGTAGTCCCGTGTTCTATAGTGATCTAATCTATAACACCCACTGCCATAAATTTATACAGAGTTCCTGGGTCAATTTAACTGTTGGTTATCTTTAATAGACCATTACAATTTTGAAGTTAAAAATTTAAAGTATAACTGTACTTATGGCCTAATGACTTACTCTTCTTCCATTCTGAGAGTGCAAGTTATATTTCTACAGACCTATTCATATATGTCCAACACACTGGTAAGCTTCATGAGAAAGACTCTAATAGAGAAGGAAGACTACATTATTCTGAGCATGTCAGTACAATGATTTAAAATATGCTCTGTTCAAGTAAATGCAAGACACACAATATTGGGAGAATATCATCTCCGGTGAGGTAACAGACCTGAGTTTTTAATATTTGTATAAATAACAGCTTATAAATATAATACGAATGCTTACTGAGGATCTTTCTTTTTCAGTAGAGGATCTGATTTTGATCTTTCTTACTTGCAGAATAGTTGTTCCACTGAAGTCAGCATATTTACATTGAAGTTTAAGCTAGATTAAAACAAGCCTGTAATATTCTCAAAGGTCACATATAAACAGAACTTATGAGGAGTGGGATAAAGCTATTCTGTTCAGCTCGAATGGAATTCAAGTTCTGAATTTACCTAAAACAAAGGAAGAAGTAACAGATAATGGTTCCTGCAGTCTATAAAAATATAGTGAAATGACTTGAATGAGTCATCATAGTACATCAGATAATGAAATGAGGAAAAATATTTACATGAGAATTTTAGTCATATATCTGAAACTTTAAAATCATAGTTTGCTTTTGTCCATGATATATGTAGTGTTGAAAGTCTATTGTTTTCAGTTCTACAACGCTGATTTACAGAATCATTAAGAAATATTTTTCCATAGTTTCCATAACTCCTAGATGTTGACCCAGCATACTAGGTAGTAGGAATACTAGGTCTAAAAATGCTGCCCCTGTGCTCCATCTAGTGGAATCCTGATTTATGTTTAACACATATTTTAACACAGATATGTGCTTTAGTTAGGATACTCTAACCAGAAGCAGCTCATTAGATTTTTTTTTCTTTTTTCAAAATGTGCAATCTGACACAATTTATCTTAATGAAAAAGACAGAAAGGTGAAATGAAAACGTATGCAACATCTAATGGATTTGAGAAACTGCTGTATTTTTTGAGCTACAGAGATTATTGAACTTAATTAATAACATATTTCCAATAAGGGTAAACTTAGTTCACAGCCTGTATTTTTACCGAAGAACAACAGTGCATCTGAGAAAAAATGTAACAGCTTGCTTTTGTTTCCAGAGACCTGGCAGGTGCTAAGTTGGGCTTAGAGACTCAAGCAAAGAATAGGAGTTCAATGTGCTTGTTATTGGGCCCACTGTGTGGAGATAAATAACGCTGAAACTCTGAGGATGTAGACAAATGTGCATTCTGCAAGCAGCTGTCTCAGTGTAAGAGGTTACAACCTAAAAGAGTAACCGGCTCTCTGACAGGCTCACATGAAATACAACAACCTCTCCAATGTTATGGTAGAGACTACCAGTTGTTTCAGTCAATTAGTTTGAGAACATCCTGATTCTCCTGACTCTCTCTCCTATGTTATTCTCTTTAATGTTTATTCGCTTGTGTGTTATTTCATTAGAAGCTCAAGTTTGTAAACCCTGACTCGCACTTTTCCCTAGCCATCACCAAGAAAAGCAGCATCCTGTGCACCCAGGCTGCGCTGTGATCTGCCAGGAAAGCTCAGTGAACTAGTTCAGCAAAGTCTTAAGTTTACCCCCCAAAGTTAACCGTACTGTTATGCAGGGGGGAGCACTCACCGTACACGGCCACTGGCAGAAGCAGCAGGGTGTAGGGGACAAGTGCCTGGTGACAGGCTCGAAGCACCCACATCTCTTGTGAGCTCAGCTGGACATAGGCTTGACCATAGCCACAGAGTAGTTTACACCAGGTTTACAAAGGTGTACGTTAAACTGATGCAGAGAGAACAAAGTAGCTCACGTGTGAATTGACCACCCTAATGCTTATTGACTTCAGCCAGTTTAATTCACTGAGGACTTAACAACAAAATCAGAACTAGAGTGAGCAAAGATGCATCCATGTAGACAGTCACTTCCATGAACCTAACTGTTTTGAAAAATATTTGAGAGGTGAATCTGTCCTCTTCCAGGGCAAGGTTTCCTTCCTGAAAATGCTGCCATTTCCTGCTGCACAACGCTGCCTGACTACCTATGCTATATCTTACTTCCTCAAGAAAATTAGCAAATTCTTTCAAAACCTGTTTTTCTGACAGAGCTCTAAGGATTGTAAACTTTGGCAAAGGCGGCAGTATCTACAGCTAGCAGCATCTACAGGACAAGCAGCCACGACGGTGCTGTGATGAACTGTGTAACCGAGCTGCGCTGATGGAAGAGTGGGATGGTTGGGGAGGCGAATAGATTCTGTTTCTTCGGCCTTGTTACCTAACAAAATCCTATTTTATTGGAAACTCCTAGTGACACATGAGATCTCAAGTTGCAACAGCTACCTACTAAGGGCATGGTCACAACCACAACTCCACTGCACTGCAGTCCCACTCACTTTGCTCTCCTCAAGCTGAATACAACTACTTTTTTGCTCCTAGTGAACAGAAATACTTCAGGACCGAATCAGATGAGCACCTGAACCAGCACAAGAGAAGGGGAGGACTGCATAAGGAAGAGCAGGGAGGACAGAGCTGCAGCAGCCAGAAGTCAGACTGGTTTAGGGGCATGCTCACCCAGCCCGAGCTGCAGTTTCTCCCAGCCAAGTGATTACCTTTCCAGTTCGGTCCCATCTGCTCATCACTGCCCTAGTCTGGTGGTTACCAGCCCGCAGACCTGCCAGCATAATTGCGTGCATGGCTGCTCCCTGACCTGGTTCTGTCAGAACGAATGCAGCTGAGCTTAAACACCTCTTTTATAGTTCTTGGGGGGCTTTTGTTTCTGCTTTTAGCTGGATCACTTTGTCAGGATCAGGTTAGGGAGCAATTAAATGTGCAGTTATGTTGGCAGATCTAAGGGGGCAGCTGAATCAGGAGCAATACATCTGACCATGCTCTAAGTAAACATCTGTCCAAAGCCTTAGTCAAACAGATGTGGAGGAAAAAATGTGGCTAGTAAGTCTTGAAGTGAAAATATAATTTATGAGAAATTGCCTCTATCAAGTTTTCTTCTAAGAGGAATAGCAACTAATTTATGATATTTTCTACAGTCATACTTGTAGTGAAGTATCTATGAAATACTTCAGAAAACAAGGCATGCTTTAAATGGAAGTATCTATACAGACAAGTATTTTGTGTTCTGCCAGAGCAAGACAGGCTTTTCAGAGGTATGAACAGTTTATGCCAGTTTGAACAGAAAGCACTCATCAATTCAGTATACTGTTGCAAATGCAAAGTGTAAGCTTTGGGTTTCAGACTGCAATTTTACCTACGTTTTAAACTGGATAATTCTGTAATGCTAAAATGAAGCAAGTATTTCCTAACCTGCAACCTTGACCGCTTTTTCCGCGCCCATTTCTTGTTCTGTTCCAAGTCTTCGTGCAGCCATGGTGAGAACTGATGCAGTTTAACATGATTTGGAGGGGACAAGGGAAGGCTGAGGTTAATCCAGACCAGTTTCCTGGGCCAGGGTACCTTCAGGAGGCACAAGTGCTTATGCTGGCAAAAGGGGAGAGAAGGTGCAGAGGTGGAAATGAGCAGCTACAGACACACATTAGGCAAGACTCTTTCTCTTTTCTGTAGCACTGCTGTCCTAGAAGGTACATGAAATTGTCCCTTCACTCTCACTTCTGGGGGAAAAAAAAAGAAGCTGGGTTATGTACAAAACTGAAAACCTCTCTGAATATTACCAAAACAGTATAAAACCTCTTTCTTTTTTTTCTGTTAACT
The DNA here is from genome assembly GCF_059628265.1 of Tinamus guttatus. NCBI lineage: Eukaryota > Metazoa > Chordata > Aves > Tinamiformes > Tinamidae > Tinamus > Tinamus guttatus. The sequence goes on from NW_028289037.1 coordinate 5,235,087, forward strand.
AAATTTTACTGATGTGCAAATTTCCTGAGATGCATAATAGTATGATAAAAAGACATCTTCCCCTTCCTTTTCTGATGTTCAGCAATGCTTCAGAGAACTTAATGTCCTCTGTTTCAAAACAAAGTAAAGAAGAACTAAAAACTCTGTGTCCTCGTTAGAAGTGGAGAAGTCCATTGGTAAAACTGTTAGTCACATAAATGCACTCATACACACAGAATGGCTACGTGATGCAGAGCTGAACACTAAAAATCAGCAATTGAGCATGACCGTAAAGAACGGAGAATTTCCCAGCTAGTTTGAAAATGTACCTACCTCAGTTATCCCCCAAACACATTTTGATTTGATTTATGTTCTGCTGCTTTAAAAGAAGAAATGGACCGGTATGAAATAATGCACATATTTGTAGAGTGGATACTTATACCCGAAATAAACTTTCTCTTGGGAGAATATTTTTAAAGCAGCATTTCAAACCTCCTGGCAATGGTTAGTCAGAAAATTTATCTATTTATTTTGAATAACAGTTCTCAGAATTTTTTTAACCACCAACATTTAGGATGCTGGGAGCAAGCTCAGTAATTCAAATTTCTACCCTTCCCCAAAATTACTTTTCATTGCATATAAAATTTAGTATTCATACATGCATAGGAATGCATAGTATGCACGTAGGCAGAGAAAAATGTATTTAGGTAGTACATGGCTTATTTTACAAGAAGTGTTATGAACACAAAAAGCAACTCTGCTTACTACAACTCTTGAGTCTGATAGCTTAAAAACAAAACATATTATCAGGTCTGATTAGACCTCTCACACCTACACTTTTAATATTTGGCATGTGAGTATCAATTTATAGTTTGTGGTTGTTCCGCCAGAGAAGTAAGAAATACTGAATAAATCCTGTTTTCCTTCAAGATATGTGGCACTTCTGTTATAGTGACTGAGAAATGAAAAAAAAAAAACTATATTCAGACCATGAATATAGTCTGTAACTTCTGATTTTTTCATTGAATGTAAAATCTCTTTGCAGTGATGCATCTGAAGCTTCATTCTAACTAATAGACTGAAGCTCACCATTTTAGATTCAACCACAGATTTTTTAAGGAAGTGGCAAACCATTGCTGCTAGTTGAGAAAATGAAAATTAGTCCCTGGGAGAGGATACAATCAATGGTGTGTTAATCTAACCTTCAGCTGTTAATGATTTGCACTACTATTTCCCCTGATGCTGCGGGTTCTGCTGAAATATTGTTTTAGCAGTTTCTGTCAGATTTCCCTACCTTTTTTCTGGCTGAAAAGGAAAGACTGAAGTGAAAATCTCAGCAACAGATTCTTCTTGTGCTTTTTTCACCCTTTCTTTCTTTTTCTGACCCAGTTCTTTCATGCCATGGAAACAGAAAAAGACAGAAGAATAAAAGGTTCTATTTTTTCAGTTCAAGGCTCTTTAGCCAATCTATTAGCCAGAAGAGTATAACTTCTCTTACTTGTAAAAGAGGTGTTATGCTAAACAGTCATTGTTATAATTCTGGAATTAACATATAAATAAATTACTCAGAAAATTTGTATTTTGCCTCTTTCTTTCACTTTTGGTCAGAAATTTAAAAGTTTTTTTATCAGAATTCTTATTCAAGAGAAAAAAAAAAAACAGCTGAAAAGGGTCTTGTGTTTCCGCCATGAGGCAGCAGAACAAGTGACCTGGATGAAAATCCTTGTGCTGCTCTATCCAATGGATAAGTCTATGGATCCTGATGCAGCAAGGTCTCTGCCCTTAAATATCACTTCACTATTGAAACAGTCTGGCAAAAAACACATAGTCTGCAAGCCAAATTCTGCAGAAAAGTACTGACTGACACAATACTAAAGGCACTCAGCACCTTGCAAAGCAGAGCTCCATGCATGAAACATTAGCTTCCCTAACAGCACTTCTTCCAGGAATTAATATGTCTGAAACATTTTAGTATTCCTAAAACAAAAATGAGAGAGAGACCTTCACAAAGCCATTCAAACTTCCTAACACACATCTTGGTCCCCCTGTTTAGTTTCATAAGTCATGGATATTTCCAATCTGGTTAACATGGAAACCTGTGAAGTACACATTCTCTAGAAAACTCAGTTGTTGAAGAAATCACATTTGAATAAATCCAATTTTAGCTGCATGAAAATTTAAGTAAGCCTTCAGAAGTGAAAAGCTATGGCGCACACAAATCTAATGTACTATATTTATTTTTGTTGTATTTTTATATAGTAATAAATGTTTCTCCCTCAAGATCATTTTTTTTCATAAGTCATACACTATAAGAAAGTTTTCAAAATAATTTGAATATAGGCTGTTCACTAGTTGCAAAAACAGCTTCATGAAAAAATGTTCTCAAAAAACGTAGACATTATTTTTGAGAATTTCTCATGATGGAAGTTTATGTCTCTTATTTGAAGATATATAAATAGTTTGGGAGATTGTATCTAAGTAACACCCTTACTATATATCTAGCTAACTTCTTAAGTGGCTGTAGTAACATCCTCTGTCTGGAAGCTCACATCAGGCAAATGCAGATCTTCAGGATCTTCATTAAAAGCAATTATCAGCTAGAGCAATTATCTAGAGTCTTGGCTGGATCCCTTATTACTGGATATTTTTTAAACATATAATTCCTTTTACCCATAAGATATGGCTCTCACAATTCCTATGATGTCTGTGCAGGGGAGAAGATCAGATGATCTTCATATTTCTTTCAGACACTCTGATTCCACTGAAGATTATTCCACACCAGATTGTGGCTGAATTCAAAGAACTTTAGACCACGTGCATATTCACAATTCTATCATCTGTCCAATTACATTCTGATAATTTTATTTTTAAATGCTAATGAAAATAATGGACATGTTTTCTGAAAGTTAATGAAAGAAAACTCAGACTTCAACATATGGGTCTAGCAGAAAGCACAGCCAAGTCAACTGAAGTTCCAAAATCAGCAAAAGGCGACAAACAAGATATTTACAAATGAAGTTGGAAACTATCCTTCAAGCATCATATTTAATCTTTCAGATCAGAAAGACACTTATGCTCTTTATGCAAATTCATTCTAGCAAAGTAAAATCCACCATTAAACTTTGTGTAATCACTGTAGATTAGCAATAATAATTTTAAACATAATTCTTCCCTCTTAGTGATCAAAAACAACCTTAGATTAATACAATATTTTTACTTACTCTGGCAGTCGAGACAGGATCCCTAAAGACAGAGAACTTATGCCATCATTGATCCGACCTGCCAGCTTCCGCCTCTGAACCCAACTGACAGCAAACTCCAGTGCTATAAAACCAATGAAGAATGGAATACTCTGAAAAAGAATGTGAAGAAAAGAAGTCACCATGCTAATAGAATTGCATACATTTCCAAATAATGGTTTTGCAGCTCAATATTTCTCAGCTTGGCTGGCACCCTCCTAGTGCTGTATTACATGCTCATAAATGCAGTAAAGCACCTTATGGACATTATGAATGAGAACAACCAAAGCTTCCATCTAATTTATACTACTAGCATAAACCCTGGTACATTAACCTCACCCTCTACCATGTTTATGTATGTAAAAATAATATAAATTCTCATACTCAAGTAAATCTGAGGGAGCAGCAGCTTTTGTGAACATCTCCAACAGCGAGGTAAAATAGAATCTTTCGAGTTGAAAAGTATGTTGTTTTTAAACTTATTCAGCCACTGAATTTGACATCCAATAACAGTATCTGAAAGATATATTAAATTGAGTTGTTAAATTTCTTTCTCCCTGGCATTTCTGTTCCAATGCTTTCTGCTACAAATAGAAACAGTTCAATTGGGTAACATCTTTTATCAGAGAACTCAGTGGAGCTGTTTCAATCGGGTTCATAACACGTGTCTCTTTCAAGATCAAGTAACTATGATACAATACAGACTATAGGTAGTTTGAAGTTATGGAGCAGCAGAAGCTCCACTGCAAATTGCAGGCTCAGGGCAGGACACCAGCTGGATTCCTTTACTTAGAAATCCAAAATAGTGAATAGGAAGTATATGATGCCTAGCAATATCTGAAACAGTTAATATGCTTGACTTTATACTAACACATACAGCTTTCTTCGTTTTTTTTTTTTTTTTTTCCCACCATGAAGCAGTAAGACAACCAAGCACTTGATTAAGCTTTTTGACTCACATCTTGGGAGCGCTGCAACAACGAGGGCAGAGAAACACTCAGATATCATCAACCTCCTGCCCACCAAGGAGTTCACAAAAGGAATCATTTGTAGAATACTTCTTAGTGTCTAAGAAATTACTACCTCTCTCCTGTGCCCCCACAAAAGGCTATTTCCACAGAAGATCAATGATTAACTACCACCAAAGAAGACAAATGATTGACTAACTATATATTAGCCTAGTATGTATAATTTGTATGGCCATAATACCTAAGAGCTTAAGTCATGAATCACAATCCATCCATGCTAGCTGCTGCACAAACAGAAGGAAAAGGTATTTCCTGCCCCAAACAGCTGTGTCTAAGCAGGAGATACAATGAGTGCAGAAGGATAATGCAGGTAATGCAGGGAAAAAAAAAGGAGACAGTCAGCTAGACACGAAATAGTCTTCAGTAGACTTGTCATTACTTAGCAAGTTAGTTATTTAAGAGACCTGAGAAGATATGTAGCTCTTAAAAACTTCTCAAGAAGTGTCCCTGCAAATAAAGTGGGAGAAAACACAAAGTTAAGGAAAAGATGGTGTTGGCTTCACAGAACAGGCACAGAGGCTGACCCCTTTCCATTCTATAATGTTTTACTCTCTTGCTCTCTGTTTGTAATTTCCTTCTCTTCACCCATCGCCGTAAATACTGAAGGGGAATTTGGATTAGTTTTTGTCATTTATTTGAACTACTGATCTGTAACTTGAAAGTCTTATTCTGAACACCAAATGGGAAGGTTTTCGTTATACACAAGTAATCGATTTTTATGGAAGGCAAAGGACCAATTAAAATCAGCCTTTACTTTATACAGTTGCAAAAAAATTAAGTTGAAAACTTAGTCAGCATAAATTCATGACTTTATGGTAACTCTTGAAATAGTTTGTTTTCTTAAAGTCCCAGGTCCTTATAACATAAGAATCTCAACTTTCATGTAAAACAGAATGAGAGTTCTGCGTCTCATTATTTAGGAGTGAAACCTAAAAATGTGAACTGAGTGTAAATGTGAACTTAATCTGTGGATTCTAAAAAGCAAAGAGTAAATAGAAAAGAAAAACAGTGATTATTAAATTAATGCTTTCATTTTGGGGCTTTCAGCACAAGGATTATGAAAAATTGAGATGTGCTGTTGACTTTTGAGTTAAACTACAGAAAGGCCTTAAAGCAGCCCAAGTGGTATATAACAAAAACAAAGTTACTACTTCTTCTGAAAACTATATTTAGCACACAAAGAAAAGCACTAGATCTGCCTATTTTGAAGAGAGATCCTAAGAAACTGAGAATGCAGACTATAAACTTCTTAGATAGATAACAGAGAAGATCATCATGGAAGGACAAGGTAAGTATTGTGATATATTGTAACAGTCTGGATGTACTGCACAAAAAAAGAAAATTGACTTACACTTTCTTTCTGTATCCAAAACAAAGGGAAATTTACAGTTTTCAAACTATACACTTCAAAAGTTCACATGAAAAATGAATTCCCTTATTATGGTCCTGGATTTGAACCCCACTTCCATGGGTTTTGAAGACCACCTGGACCCATTTTTCTCTGGGCATGGCTGCAGAACTTTGTTGCTAGCCACAAGTAGTCAATCGGCCATATCAGGACTATTTGAATATTTGAGTGAATTAGGAGGTGCCACCCTCTGAAACTGTAGCTATGAGATTTGCCTTCATCTTTCTGGTAGATATGAAAGAACCTGAAGCTCTGGAATAATCGTTGTCCCAATATCACTTCTATATGGTAGTTCAGGAGAATAAATGTTCAGGAACTACTAGTTTGATCAGTAGCTTGTATGACCTCCATGTCACCAACACTGTTTTTAATATGAGCTGAGGCCTACCACTTGTTACCAGCAACTCTACACTAGAAACTTTCCTCCTACATTGGCCTGAGCTCAGACAGCCACCCTACTTCCAGCTGCAGCAACAGGAGTTATCACTCCAAGCTCTCCTTGAACAATACTGTTAATCCGCATCTATCCTTGCTGAATCCCTGTTGAAGCAGGATCAAGATTCCTTCACCAAACTTCATCAGTTATGAATCCAGTCTATGTGCCCAGGAGCAGGAAAATTCGAGGTGTGACCAAGGTCTGAGCTGAACATTCATAGGAGTCCATACAGCAGAAGAAAGCCCAGGGTTATTGATGAAAACTGCTGGAAAGCAGTTTCCAAGGAAGCAGACTCAGGTGGGAACGGGAGTGCAGTAAAAGGGATTTCAATTAGGTAGAGATGGAGAGAGATCAGCTGAGTAGGCAATATTTTCACCCACAGGCAAATTCATGGGACCACTGCGCTAAAGCTTAGCTGCGAAACGCTGGAGAGGAAAGCAGCCCATGGACAGCCCCTGTGCAGAGCAGCTGGATTTGCAGCAGTGCTCTCCTTACCCTATCCAGAAGGGCAATGTTTGCTGATAAAAGCTGCCACCAATGGGCTACTGCACACTGGTTCCTAGAAAAGTTGTTCCTAGAAAGCTGCTCACTCTGCTGTACTTCTCTGCCCAACATATTTATGATACGCCACCACTGCCTGTTTGCAGCCTCTGTGCAGTAAGTCAGAGTTTACCGGAGCCAGCACGAGCTATCAGGACCTGTGAATGCATCTGTGGATCAGCAGGAACTTGACTGAATCTGCCTTTAATGAGGGTGAGAGAGAACTTATCTGTGGTCCCCGTGCAAAACTCCCACTGGCTCTGAGCAAAGTGAGCGCTACAGGCCAGGATCAGTAGCAGAGAAGGGAGCAAAGGTACCGCCATAGGGCTGAATAAGTCGGCAGGGAGGGAAGAGGGAGGAATGTGTCACTGCCTCCTGACAGGCTGCAATCAAATGATTTCTCATTTCTCATGCCTGACCTCTGTACTCTTGGCTCTGAGCTCTCGAAGACTGCATTGCCTCACTAACAATATTTGTTCTCCTTCTCTTGAACAAACAAACGAACGAATAAACAAAAGAAAGAAAGAAAGAAAGAAAGAAAGAAAGAAAGAAAGAAAGAAAGAAAGAAAGAAAGAAAGAAAGAAAGAAAGAAAGAAAGAAAGAAAGAAAGAAAGAAAGAAAGAAAGAAGGAAAGAAAAAGAGAGAAGGAAAGAGAAAAAGAGAGAAAAAAGACAATTTTTGCATGCTTTCAGAACTGAGAGGTAGAACCTTGCATTTTTTATGCTGAACAGCATAAAACTGCATTACGCAGGGTGTTATGCAGCACACTTTGCTGTCATTTCATACAGCAGCACTGCCAATTGAGACCATTATCATCAGTGCTCCGTTATTGGAGAGCTCACCTGCAGACCCCAGCTACCGGTACCCGAAGAAGGCTTTAAATACAAAAAAAAACAAACACATAAACCTCGCAGTCCCACAAGCAGCAATAAATGGGGAAGAGAAGACAGGCTTCACAACCCTATTTTCTCATTTCCAAGGGCCACGAGGCAGCGGGGAAGGGCGCGGGGCGGCGCGGGATCTCCGCTCACCTTCTCCACGTAGTCGGGCACCTCGTGCAGCGTGCGGAAGGAGCTCTCGCGCGGCAGCACCGCGTAGAGCAGCGCGCGCAGCTGCAGCGTGCCGCTCGCCATGGCCCCGCAGCGCGCAGCGCGGCCTGCGCTGCCCGAGGGACTTTACCCCTTATCCCCGCTCTGGGGGAACCGAGGGTGTCACTTGTACCGCTGTTTCGTGGCTGGGAGTCAGGGCAATGCTGAAGCAGGAGTGGCGTAGATAGAATCCAGCTCTCATGCTGTCCCGCAGAAGGGACTGAAAGCTCAGCAAATATAAAGGGACAGTGAAAATAACTGGATGCCAGTTACTCACAGAAAATGCAGTGGGGATACGGACAGGCTCTGTACACCCCTGCCTTAACTCTGAAGCTCAGAAGCAGCCATTTCCCTGTCAAATATTTGTCAATCACACTTGATATGTTTGGCATTAGTAAAAATAATAAGCTTTGTGATAAAACAGATTAGGCAGAAATAAAATAACACAATGTCCCCACAAAGCCTTCATCTGAGAAACTCTCAGTTCAACTTACGGTCTCTGCAGAAGAAATGGACTGTAAATCCTGCTGTAAAGGAACTCGCCACTCTTTAAATCCCGACAGTCATTAAATTAAAAAAGCTTGCTACCCTTTCCTTTTCTGAAAGGAACTGTGGCAGGTAATTTGAGCTAAAACTGTTCTTCAGAAAACAAAAAGAAATTGCCATTAAAATAATTAATCTATTTTTTACATCATTGTGTGTGATTTTTGCATTAAAAATGTTGAAATTTAAAGAACGGCCAGCTTTCTTTTAGACATAATCAGTATTCTGCAGCTTGAATAGTATAACTGCGACAGTGCGTGAATGTCAGAAATTTACTGGAAGTTTAAATAAAGATATTTTATGCTAGTTGAGCAAATTGCCAGTTTTTAAGAATGGCACTTAAGGTGAAATATAGACTACATTTTGGCTTTCTCTTAATATACATACCCTATACTAGTGTCAACGGCATAGATAAAAAATATTTTTTAATAAACCTATTAAAATGTTCTTAAAAAATTAATGTTAATTTACAATAATTTGAGGTTCTTATAAATGTTTTGTTCCAAGTTCTAAAACCTGAATTAATCTTAATGGAAATTTCAAATTCACCAAAAGCACACAAAACTGCAGCATTCTAACTAGATCTCCACAGAGCCAACAAAAGTTCTCAAAAAAAAAAAAAAAAAAAAAAAAAAAAAGGATTTATTTTCTTCCTAAGTCTTTCCATGGTGTTACTCTCAGATTTGGATTCTCCGGGACCACGGCGGCGTGAAGCTGCTTCCCTGTCCCACCAGGCACACCTGAACCCTTCCTTGCTCTTGCACAGGTGTTGATCCTGCTCCACTCTTGGCTCATGGAGTTAAGCTCACAGAAACGTACATGAGTAGCCATTTAGTTATCAGTGAACAGGATCTGGGTGCTACTCTGGGATCAGAAGAATGATTACCAGAGTAAGCGAGCATGTGGCAACACAAACTTAGGGACATTTTGGTTATCATGCAATTGTTGCTCCATATTACACCATTCATAGAAAGAGGAGAATCAATCTCCCTTTTTTGGGACCCTATACTTTCTTTGTTTTGGACAATGATTGTTTCAGTGTACTTTATCAACCAGATATCACCACTCTGAAATTATTGTTTTCAAATCCAGAAGACTGGTCCTGATATTGGCTTTTAGGGGAAGGAGATGGGTGATGTTTTCCAGCTTCAGTATTTGAGGATACCACTACAATAGCTGCAGTTCTGGTGAGGAGAATGATTTTACTTCTAGCTGGGATAAGCACAGATTTTAGACAGATCCATCTATACAAATATAACTGAATGCTCTCTATTTACTTTTTCAAGTTTAGCATGCAATTTCCATTGCTTTTCTTCGTTAAGAAAGAAATGGAAAATAGTATCCATGAATGTTGCTACAGTGGAAGCTCTAACCCTCAGCCAGACAATGCTCCCTCAGCGACCTTGCATATATATATGTATATTTTTTAAGAGGGAGTGTTAAATAACTTTTTTTTTTAACTCAGAAATAGAAAAGTGGATATTTCCCATCCTATGCTGCCATCAGAAGTGCAGAGGGATGTTGTGTCTGGGGACTTGGATTCTGCTGTTGACTAGTAGATCATTCCAGTAACCAAGGCAACAGAAGCCTCTGTACTACTTAGAGGAAGTTGGGGAGATGGCCTAACATGATCTGGAGGCGGATCATATTTTGTTTTCTCTAAAGAGCTCCATCCCACCCACTTCATGAACAGAGAACGCCCAGACGCTTCCTGTTTGGGGCTCCTCTGAGCACTAAGCCAGCACTAAATAATAAACTCATAAAGGGAATTAGAGCAGGTTGAGAATGGGATGGGCAAAAGTGTCTGCCTTGGCAAGCAGTCATTGCCAACTGAATTGTATCCAGAACCAAGCTTGGGATAGTCTACTCTAATTATTTAGTGAGATCCCTGAATGCAGAGGCTCTTTAAAAGGATCATTGTGATGAGCAGATGTCGCAGAATTATTTTCTATCACCACTCCAGATACTCAGACTGTATATTCAAGCTTGGCAGTGGATGTCTTTAGGAGAGCTGTTTTTACAAATCTGGTGTTATGAAGAATTTGGTACAATGTCTTTGCCTACATCATTCCATATCTGCTTTTTAAATTATTCAAGTATTCATTATTTATTCAGACTATATAGGTGATATATATTAACATATGATCCTTAATAACAACATAATACTATTCCAGAAACCTGAAAACAAGGAATGTGTTGTACATTAATCAGTACTAAGCCACGTAGTCCTGCATCCACTGTGACTTCAGAGTTTCTTCCATTTCTTTCGTATGGTGCTGCTAACTCCCATAGAATAGTGCTCAGATACGATCACTCTAAGCTATTTGTTCAATTCTGTGTGAAGTTTTTAGCAAAATCATTTTATTCAAGAATTGCCTATCCATCCAAAGAAAATAATAAACCCTTCAGGTGGTCTCTCAGGGTAACTTGCTGGAATAAATGCACATACTGGTCTTGGAACTCGATCTTCTGTGTTTCTTTCTCTTTCCTGATCCCTTAGCAGGACACTTTGTAATGTGGTGATATGTCTGACAATCCTTCACCTTTCTCTTATGCAGAAAAGATTTTTTTTCTTTATTATTCATAAAATTCCTTGTTTTCCTTCTACTGTTCTCTAAAGTTATAACTTTGGGGGTCACTGGCACACTAGAAACTGGTTCCCCTGTCAGCTGAGCCAGCTGGTGGTTTTCTGCATCAAAATAGAATAGCCCTAAGGAGAGGGGCTCTAGTAAGGGTTCTCCCACCATTTAGCTTGTTCTGGCATTAAGCCTGGCTGAACCTCTGCATGGGTAGATTCAGCCCACAAACTCACATGGCAAGAAATGAATCACCAAAGGAGCATAGTTTTTGTACAGTTTTATAAGTTTCTACTGTTTTGTGGCTTAAATGGCTTGTGAGAGGTTCCAGTGAGGGAGAGTGAGTTGGCATGGCACTCCAGAGGGCACAGGGCAGGACCACACAGTTGCAAACAAGGGATGGGAAAATGAGGCGGAAGTGGGACTTCTTCATTTCAGCAGCAACAAGTTATTAGATCAGCTGAACAGCTCATGGAGCCACCGCCTTCAGTATATTTGCCAAAAATATAGCTTCAGCTAGCTATCATATGTCAGCATGCAACTACATCCAAACATCTGATGCTTCCTTTACATCACCACTTCAGTAACCGCTGTTCTCGTAGTAATCTTTCTTTTCTGGAAGGGCCATCTCTAGCAAGATGGAAGCTTTTTTTCTATCATTTGCCCGTTCACATCACTACATATGCTGTGTAATATATTTTCCAGAGCCTACAGAGGGACCATGGGTGATCATTTTAGTTTCTTTCAGTGGACATTCCCTAGAGGTGGCCTTGCTGCCTTTCAGGAACTGTCAGCCCTGGATCCCCAGCAATGCCTAGAGGCTGCAGAGGGGACATTTTATGGCCAGACCTTGTCTGGAAAGCAAAGTGAGAGGCTTTCTGGTACCCCATTCTAGTTGCTGCACCCAGGATCCCACCGAGACTCCTTTTGGAAGGTGCACGTCTTGCTGTCCACGGCAGCCGTGAGGAGCCACTGGGCTGCAAGGAAGCCAGGAAAGATTAGTCCAAGAGGTGTAGGAGGCAGAGGATGTAACATGAAATGTGGAGGCCCCAATAAAGATCAGGGAGAAGACACGCAGCTGTGCCTCAGAGCTGCCAGAGGGAGGGTCTCCTGGAGACCAGGCCTACAACCCAGGAAGCCAGCCTGGAGAATGGAAGTTGTGAAATTGAGAATAATGACCCACTTTACCAGCTCCCAGTGAGCAGCAGGAGAGCTGATATTCATGTTCTGTATTTTCACTAGGCCTCACTCCGCAAATCTCAAATTCTCTATATTTCAAAATTACTTTTTTTTTAGTTTCCATTCAATAAAACAGTGTTGGAGACAGAAAATCCTTTTGGTGTAGCTGATATGCTGAGTGCAAAGAGGATGGGTAGAAAGGTTTATCCTGAAGCTCTGACTGATTTGGGGAAGCCAAACGCAAGTAAGAAACCCTCAAATATTTTTGTACATTGGCTTTCCTGAGCAGTGCTGTAATGTTGAGATGTTCCCAAGAGAGCTAAAACTGTATGTCCTTTCCCCACTCCCAGCTGCACGTTGTGCGCTCTCACTGCTTTCCTTTCCTTTCGCAAGACCTGATTGTCATTAGAGCTGGTGCTGAACCATTTTAACATGCTCCACCAGCAGAAAAATTAGCCAAACAAAACAAAAAGCTAAAATTGGCTTAAATTGTTCCAGACCTAAGTTAAGAGAGACATTAGCAATAATAAAAAAAAAAAAATCAGGATCAGGAGTGCATAGTTGTCAAGGCCATACCCTGCTGAGGAAGCCTGGGGATTTCAGAGCATCAGAACTATCTCAATATCCCATATCTGAACTCTGTAGAAAGATTTGTCAAAAAACAGGCATGTGGCCTGACTAAGCGGTTGTTCATTCTCTTTCTGCATGTCTCATTTCCTGGGCTGCATAGCTCCACAGCTGTCCATGGGTGGACTCCTAGTTTGCCTAGTCTACCAGGTGTTCATCTACCAGTCTGTTCACCTAGTGGACCTGTCAATTAATTCAGTCACTGGCTTTTCTTGGAGTTGTGTTCTTCGGCTGTTCATCTCCCTTGATAGCTGGTTACACAACTTGAAGTAGATCCAAGAAGCTGCTCTTAAGCCACAAAGCCATGCTCTGCTCCATGAGAACTGACTTGCTCATGCCCAGTTTTAAAGCAGACAGCACAGCTGTCTAATGAGTCAGAGAGCAGTTGTCTGGGTACTCAGGCAATCTGAAGAGCTAGGCAAAGGCTTTTAGGGTTTTTTTATTATTATTATTTTGTTCAGCATTTTCTTCTCATGGAAATCTCTTGTTTTCTCTTGGAAGATTTTAACCTTTTGTTCCTAGTGAAGAAATGTGTTTTGTATTTTTTTCTTTTTTGATGAGAACTGGAGGAGGAAATGGGAGTTGCTGGAAAAATAAATTCCATTTTCAAGGCAGGTCCATCAAGTAACTCAGGCAACCCACCTGTTGTGGGTATTTCAAATTAATATTTGGCATGCAGTGCTATGCAACCCCTTGCACTTGCCCTTCTGAAATAAAATGTTTGTTAAAAACACCAGAATTCAAGCTGCTTAATGGTGTAAACTGTGTGTTATATGGCCCTATGTATCACACAACTTGAGATTCAGGAGAGAAGCCCTTCACATCCAGATCACTGGATCAGATATGTTGTAACCCATTTAACAGGTCTTTGCACAATTTGATCAGTGCTTATAACTGTTTATTTGTTATAACCAGAATAATGTCTTTCATGTTGTTGAATTAAGAACATATGACTAGCGACACTAGGTGGATCCTAAGTTATGAAACGCATCTCATGACATAAGTTACAGCACATACCAACATATGATGCTGCATGTGAATGCAGGAACTATTCTATGCTTCAGATAGCAGCATAGAAAGAGTCACCTTTTCAAGTAAGGCTAACCAAAACACTTGAAATTTTAGTGTAAAGAATGCTCTTCAAATATCTTCAAATATCATTTAGCCTTTAAATCAACTTGTTTATTTAGAATAAAATTAAAAGACTAAAATGCTTGTCTATTAAAGGTGGCAGAGCACTATTAGCAGGAGGGGCACGATTGCCACAGAACCTAAAAGTGAGCTGGAAGAGCTAAGTGGTGTGAATTTGGGACAAAAAGATTTGGATTAAATGAAGCATTCTATCTGATGAGGTACAAAGTGGTATTTTAAATGAAAGACTGGAGTCTAAATTGCTTGCCTTCCAGCAGGCTGAGGAGCCAGGGGCAGTAGTTTGCTGGAACAGGGCATGCAGCCTGGATATGCTTTCCACCTTCAGGGAATTCACTGGGGAGCTTGCTCTAAAGGTGGTTGCTCATGAAGCAGAATAACTTCAGGACAGAGACCACATCCAGGCTATGCTGTAGTTTATGGATTAGAGTTACAAACTTCCAGCCTCCACAGTGCTACAAGGCTGGGCAATCCTACACTATCTATCTCCAGCAGCCCCTGAACTGTTGGATTGTGCTCTTCACCACCCAGATGCCTCAATAAGTGTCTATGGGGCTATTAGTTGAACTGCTGACCAGCTAAACAGGTAGTTCCTGAAGCAGCAATCAGATGAAGAATAAAGTTGCAGGCCCTTTTAAATCAACATCCTTCCTATAAGGAGACAGGTAACTGGAGCTGACAGCTCCAGAAACCTCTAAAAACTGTCAGAAGCAACTAAAAACAGAAATCTGAACTCAAGAAAAATCAAAGCCAGAATGGAAATGAAGCAGGAAATAATTAATTAATTAATTAAAATCTGTTGCTGCTGGGAAAAAAAAAGGCTAACAAAACAAACAAACAAAATAAATAAATCTTTTCTTTTTTTTTTTTTTTTTCCGGAAACTTGAAATATTTCTGGAATGTTTGTAGTCTAGAGCAGACACTCAGTAAGAGTTGTGAGGTAAGCTACTACACGATCAGATAAAGATGATCATAATGCACATACACTGGAACCACCTATTAAACTCAAGTATAACTTTATTTTAACCTTTGAAATTTTTTCACTTGGCAGACAAAAAGTTCATTTCATGCCAAAGAATTTTTAATATATTACAAAAAAGCAAGAATAATTTGAAAAGTTATTTGATAAATAAAATGATTTAACCAAGTATGACCAATCATATTAAAATAATTGCCCCGTTTCACTAAGACAAAACTCTTATTTTTTTTTACTTGTCTCTTTTTATATGATGAATGTATATTGAAAGGATAAATAGAAATTTCATTTATGTTTATACATAGCTTTAGGGAGAAATAAGACTATTCACTACAAAACTCACAAAGCGTCTATTTTTTCTTCTTCCCTCCAGTTCCAAACTTCAAGATTCCGTATATTCATGAATGTTTCTAATCTCTTTTTATGTTCAGGGAATGATATAGCCTTTGAATTTGTATGTCATAAGTATGGAATGTATTCCTTGATATTTAGTTGCGGGGAATCCTTCCAGTGCTGCAGTGTAACTTACAGAGCAGCTGTGATCAAGATGTCTATAAGGTTTCTTTGCTATATTGTTTACCTGTTCTGAAACACTTACTGGTTTAAAATCTGAGCCAAAATCCAATCAAAACAGTAAGATTTGTATGTATAGGTTGAGAGGGTGGGGGGGCACACTAGGGGCTTGTGTTTTTTTGTGGCAATTTGTCAAAATACTAGCAGAGAAAATCCTGGAAAACCAAAAAAAAAAAAAAAAAAGATTTGCAAGAGTCCAGATGCAACTATCAAGGTCAGCTCTGTCTACTTAGGATAGGTTTGCCATGAATCAACTCCATAATTTTGACATGAATCATCTTTTTAGTTTTTAAGAGACTGATGAGCTACCTAAGGGAATGCATGTTCATTTTTAAAAGATTACGAAATCTAGCAGAGTCTGAATAGCCAATCTGTATAAGGAAATGCAAGTTATAAAATACGCTATTTTGCATTTCACAATTAAAAAAAAAATGGCCTCAAGGTCCTTTGTGGACCCAAGAATTTTGAAGCCCACAATGTTCAACCAGTAAAATTCCTATTGAAACTTTTGAGGTATTTCTGTAACACTGCTTGTGTGTTCTGTAACAATAAAAAAAAATCCTTAAAATAGGAATCCCTTGTTGCTTTGAGCATCACAGCATCACTTACAAAATAAAATTTCAGGTTTTATGTCAAGTCAGGACCTGCTTGTACTTGGAATGGAGAAGATCATTGTGAGAACTGAGCAGGCAATTTTTTATTTTTGTACATTGCCATCCTTTCTTTGTGCTTGGGATGTATTTATTATGCCCAGGCATGATTTTAGTTATGGCAGTTTGGGGAATTTGCCATTACTTGGTTGATAAGTATATCTGCCAATCCATAGTTACTAGAAAGTATAAAATCCTTTGCGTATAGGTAATTATTATAATCAGGTTTGGGGTTCCCAATTCACTTTCAAAAAAGTGCCACAACACTCTTCTGCTCTCAGATAGGAGAAACTAAGAAATGGAGAAACAAGTGTAATCTACTGTCCAGTTTGTACAATCACAGTAATCCAAGAGGTGTTAAGTAAGTAAGGTGCAGCTGTGGTTAGCTATGTTACTATTCACATTCACTTCTTCTTTGTTCTTCTCTGAATTGTTAAAGGGCTGCCAGATTTGACCTCAGAAATAGTTGTGTAGCGGTGGCAGGTGAAAGGATGAACAGTGGGGTTTTAGATTTGCCTAAGGCTACATGTTAATTTTAATATACACCTTTCAGCATGATTTAGGTGCTATTTAAATACCTGGATGCTGCTATTACCATTTGCCTTCACAGCTTTGGAGCAACCTCCATCCACCTTGGCCCTTGGAACTCTGCTGGGCTCATCAAAAAGGACCGACTCTAAAAGGATCATCCCGTGAACAAACCTTTTTGTAAACCCTACCAGTTTCAGGAAATACTCTGGGGTAGTGGAAGGTGTTTGTATGCACCTTGCAAACTTGTAGGAGACTATAGTCTCCTGGTAGAGCAAACCTGGGACAAAGAAGGTTTCTAAGTTTTTTTTTTGTGTGTGTGCATGTTTTTTGTTTTGTTTTGTTTTGTGCTTCTGCTGTAATGTAATGTCATTGCATATTTCAATAAATGCATTCTCACAAAGTCTGGTTTTAATTTCAGGAGATCCTAGCGCCAGCTTCATCAGGCTTATCTTTGTACTATTGCTAGATCTTTAATTCTTCTTTTGTTAGTCTCTTAAGAGTCCACATAACTTTTAACAGGAATCTGGCTGAGCCAAAAAGGAAATCATCTCAATAGTGCCGCATGCCAGTGCTTTGTGTACATCTCATTATCGCAATATGCTAAGTCAGGCAGACTCTAAGCACACTATTGAAAACATAAGAGGAAGTCCTTATGAAAGTAAAACTGTCCTTCCTAGCAGAAGACTGGTAGTTCAAAATCATCCAGATGTCTCAGGCTGGTCAAAGATATAACTGCAATAGATTGCAGTTATAGACTACTCTTTATCTCAATATCTTATCAATCTATTGTAAATATTTTGTCAAGGGTTCTGTATAGGGCTGGAGAGAAAGCTAGATTGCTTTCACCACTGGTAAAGCAAACAATGTGAAGCCTAGCTGTCGAGAGTGGAAAATGTGCCTGTGTTTTCCTCATCCTAATTTTTTTCTTTAAATTTTTAACACCGTCATTTATTTTGAGCTCTGAGATTACAAACAGTGAAAGGACTGTTTATTCAAAAGACATCCTGAAAAGTATCGAGGAAATAGGAAGCCTTGCATTTATACTAGTAATCCCTTACCTCTTAGCAACACTCATCTGCTCGAGAGAGAGAAGTGTTGTAACATCTGGCTCAATGTGGTGAGTTTTCATCTTCTGTTGGGAGGGCTGATGTCATGTAAGGAAGTCAGAGGAGCAGAATAACTATTGTAAATGAGAGGCAGCAGCAGCGCTTATCCTGGGAGCTGGGCCTCCTGGCTCAGCTGAACGCCTGCCTTCAGCCCCCATGTGTTGATTCTGGCCCATTAACCATCCTATTAATCTTCAAGGAGCTTTAAAGTGCAAGTGTTCTGCAGAGTGGATATAGGTGAGAATTTGCAGGTGTCATTCACACAATGCAGCCATCCTCCCTTCTCTTTTCAACAAAACAGTTCTCCCAGTCTATTAAAGCTCAGAAGGAAATTCTTTCCACCACCTCTTATGCTGTTTGAAACTTCTGAGAGCATCAGGGTTTTAAACGTTCTGCAAGACTGCAGTGCAAATGTAAAGGAACAGAAACTGAGCTTAGGCGAATCAGAAGGATATTTGTTTTGGAAAATTTACACACTTCATTCAGCCCACATCCTTTAACTTTCAATTTTTGAGTGCCACCGCAATATATATTGCAGCATGAGTCATCTCAATCCTGTATCAACCAACATTTCATCTCCCTCTACTACTGTTCTATTCTTTTGGGATAGAGCAGCTTTGGAGAACAGAACAATTTTAGGCAATTCTAAGGTTATACCATGCTTGACACCTGACTTCACTTTAGTAACACCTGCCTGAAGAATAATTAGCAGACCACTTTTAAAAGAAAGAACTTCCATGCACCACAGATGGCATTTTTCATACCAGACAGGCAACGATGTATGTTGGAAGTGAGCCAAACTGTCTGCAAAAACTGTGAGAAATTCAAGACAGACATCTGAGTGGAAGGAAAGTAAGGAAAGTTTTACCTTCCTCAACACCCCCCCTCAACCATTCAGGAACATGTGTTCAAACCTACTTTTATATAATGTGCTTTATTTTTCTTATCTGCTAATGCTACAAATTACTGTAGAAGGAAAACACTGTAGCAAGGTTCTTTCCCATTGGTTATAAAACCTATAATTAATAACATAATGTGATGATTTGTCAGCTATAGAAATCCAGTATTATAAGGTTTTTGGTAGAACCAACAACAAGATTTTCTCAACTGACTGGCAATATGGGGTCCACAATTCACATCTCCAAAAAGCCACCCTTCTTTTCAGCACATTCTCAGTTATGTTGAAATCTGCATCCTGTGTGTCAGAGTGAATGCATAAAGTCAACAGTCACTTTGGAAATTATTGGCTGACGTTCTTAACCCTGGACTGTCCACTGATTTGTATGAAATTTTGCATATACTTTGGGCTCAATCCAAATCGCAATGAAATCAATCATAATCTTTCCATTGCTATCCATAGGCTTTAGATGAGGTCCTTTGATTCCTTAAAAGAGTCCTTCTTTCTTGCAAAAATATGATATCTAAAAGGAAATCAAAGAACTCTTCATAATACTCAGTCATCAGAAATCAAACATCTTATCCAAATACGTTAGTACTAGAAAATTAACAGCTCTGTGATGTGGTTAGTATTGATTGTGATCTAAAAGACTGTAGAAATGTTTAACTTCCACAATTCCAATATATAGGTATATATATAGGAATTACAGGAATACATATACAAAATCATTTATAGTTGGTCTTAATTCTATGCTAGTTTTTCTCCTGCGTAGTTTCTACACTCTGAAATAAATTTCTGCTGTGGTTGCATAAAATTTTTCTAAGGGCACTTTTAAACATAAATTTTAGATTTGGGCTTTTACCCAAATTTGAGTATTTTCTCAGCTGTGCATGTGACTTTCCTGGCAAAGAATGTGGTAACTGTTCAGAATAAGGATATTTCTAAAAACCCTGAAGTTCACCAGTCCATAAGCAAACATGAGTAGCATATACAGTGTCTGATAATGCTAAAGATGAGACTATCCCTAAATACTAAATATATGTTTTATTTTTATATAAATATATATATGTATGTATGTGCAGTGTGTGTGTATATATACACATATATATATATACACACACAATATATATGCATGCACTGGTCATTGTTTTGTGTTCTTTTGGAACTGATATAAATCAAACAAGTACATTTTTACAGCACAAAAACCCGAATATTATCATGTGGTTATAAGACAAGCAAAATCCTACAGAAATCAGTTACTTCACTGTTTACTTCAAGCACAAGTGAATCTGAAACTTAACTGCTTCAGATTTATTGCTTATTAATGCAGAATAACTTTTTACAAGGTTTTTGGCCAGGCAAGTTAAATTTTCAAATTTTACAAACAAAATCCAAACATTGGGAGAAAGGAACTTAGACATCACAACTGAATATTTTAAATTCAAACATTTAACCTATTATTTTAAAATAAATACACTGCTCTACAAAAGCCAAAAAGCATTTATAGAAAAACATAGATGTGGCAGAATGCTTTATTCCAGTCACTTAGTCATCTGAATAAAACTCATGCCATTTCCCCTCTTTAATGTTGTAGATCATATCCTCACAGAGTATCTCATTTTCATCTCAACTATGTCTTTCACGTGTACTTTTAATAGCCATTGCTTTACTTTATTCTTTTACGAATTATCTATTAGAGGAAGGACTCAAGGTCCTGAGGGCTAGACAAGATTTTCACTCCTGAAATGTGAGGAGCAAGTTAGGATGTATTCAAGGACCAAACAAGATAAAGAATGCATGGCAGAACTAAGTCTTGGCAGCACATTTAGTAGGAGATTGAACCTAATTCCAGAAGACTTGCTGAGTCTATGATTCAAGGTGGCCAGTACAAATTCCTTGAGCCCCTACTCTTTTATCTGTTAAAAAAAAGTATTTGAAAATTTACCTTTCTTTAAGAACTCTTTGGAGTCCATCTACAGAAAAGCCTTGCATAAAAAGGAGCTATTATTATTTCTTTCTGTGACTACTATTTAACAATATTTATATCATTCCTCAAGGTCTTCTCCATTTGTGGATACTAAACAAGATTATTGTCCAGATGATTATTTGCGATGGAATGAAAATAAAGTCTTACAAATTTCCATAGATAGAGATCACGACATAATGGATGCCAAGAAAAAGGATAATGACTAATGAATTTGCATGCATGACTTGGTCTCTGGTCTGTGGACTCGGAGAAACTGTTAGTATATTTACAATTTATATCACAGATGACTGTGATAACCTCTGATCATGCCATATAGAGGCTCCCCATAACAGCCAGAGGCCTTGAATTACATAGAAATCCAACCCTATGCTGAAGCTTTAAACTATAAATGATTTCAAAAGCCTATGGCTTTAAATGAAAATGAATAAAAATTTTAAAAATATAGAGATGCAAGTGACCTCTATTAAGTACTCAATAATCTGAGCCAGGAATATGTATCATCACTGAAGTCCTGTGCAAGTTATTGCAGCATATTAGACACATTGTCTTTCAAAATGAGTATAGGCATCAGATTGTGTACAGAATTCCTCCTTTCAGTCCACACACATTACATAATGATATTAAATTACAGTACATAATTGGTTAAACATTACCCTTTAAAACTTCTTGAATCTTGTAGCCAATCTTAAATACTGCATGTACTCTATTAAATACAAGTTCACCCAAGAGACATAAACTGACTGAAGCCAGGAAATTCTAAACGAAGGCTCAAGCTGACATTGTGTCCCTAACTTATATAACTGTGTTTCCTCATAACTGCTCAGAGTGCACGTCTTAATGCATTTTGTTCTTTATTTGCACAAATAATATTATTGTAGCAGTCAGCGTCTTCATTTAGGAAAGTAAGGTTAATAAACCAATTTTATTTATTTTATGTTCGGCCTATAGAAAGACATACATGTGGCATCTGAAGAGGAGAAGTCCTCTTATGCTCCTTTTCTGACTTTTTTTTTTTTGGGGAAAGTGTTTTCACAGATGAAAAGGAGAGTTAAGAAGATATACCTTTAATGAAATTGCCAAACTAGTACTGATCTGTAATTAAATAACTTCAGCCAGCTCCTAATGGTGGAAGAGAGGGCTGAGAGGGGACCCGATCAGTGTATATAAATACCTCAAAGGAGGGAATGAGGAGGATGGGGCCAGCTTCTTTTCACTGGTGGCCAGTGAAAGGACTAGAGGAAATGGCCACAAACTGAAGCCCTGAAAGTTCCACAGGAACTTAAGGAAAAATGTCTTAACAGTGAGGGTGACAGAGCACTGGAACAGGCTGCCCAGAGAGGTTCTGGAATCTCCTTCCCTGGAGATCTTCAAAACCCGTTTGGACGCAGTCCTGTGCCACGTGCTCTAGGTGACCCTGCGTGTGCAGGGGGGTTGGACTAGATGACCTCTAGAGGTCCCTTCCAACCTTAAGCATTCTATGATTCTATTTTAACCTCACCTCTTGGATTGCTATTACCAAAATAAATCTGAAAACAATAGCATGAATCCACAGTAAACATAAATACAAAATCAAAAGTCAGCAGCTATGAGTGGAAGAGAAAGGAAACCTACAAATAGTATATAGCCTCATATACTAGAGACAGCAGAAGACAGAATTTAGATCATCCATCATGTGAAAAATTAAACTGCACAGTATCCTCCCTTTTTATAATAAATGGGATTTTCAGTGAAGTTTTTTTTTCAGATTCCACCTTTCTTTCTCTGAGTCAGTGATATGTTAACTGCAGAAAATCAAAGACAGACAGACTCTGGACAGAAATAATAATGTAGTTATTGTAGCTTCAAAAATATGATGCTAGTCCTCAAAAGCCCGGTTCATCAGTGCTAAGATATAAAAATCATCAGCCTATACTTAATAACTGGACTCAACAAAATAAACAAAAGTACTATTCATTATGTTTCATTCTGCCACCAAGTGTTTGCACATCCTTGGGCAAATAACCGTCTTAGAGCCTGATGATCATACTTAGCCATCCTGTAAGGTTACTTTGGTAGATAAAACCTCTTAAATCTGAAGTAAGATAAAAGCCAATGAATGTAAAACATAAAGTTCAAAAGCTTTTATCCATAGCTGATGTCAATAAGGCAGTTATGCTAAAACTTCAGTATGTAGTCGTAATGTGTGACTGACCCCAGCAGCTTCCATAAGTTAGCATTTGAGTAATAGGAACCAAGAACAGCATTGGACATTATGTGCCCTGGTGAGTCCCAAGCCGGTCCACCAACTCTCAAACCACAACTGAAGTGCGTGGAGGTCACTGCTGGGACCGGAATGTGAGTTAGCTGAAGTCTGGAAGAAACAGATCTGTATCTTGTGGTGCTGTGCCTGTCAGTACATTCCTTCAGCACCATGATAAGAAGTTCACCCTGCTTAGTCTTTTGGGTGAGCGATCCCTGTACCATATTGCACTGAGCTTAAAGTCACCAGAGGTCGTTAAGTAATCTGAGAGGTTACCACTTTGCCCGTTACAGTTAAATCCAAAATCTGAGCTGCTTTTAAATCAGTTATGTTAGGTGTCTCTTTTTTCTGTAATATAAAATTACAGAATTTGGTCATAGTTACATAATTTGTTTGTAATACTCCTAGTGCTGTAAGTCCATTTGCATGTTTCTCTCCCTTCTAATTTCACTCTGCATCTCAACAGATTGAGGGAAATTGTTACGGTTCAAAGACTGCCATCATTATTCATATTGGATAGTCCCTAACACTAGAAGTATCCCGATTAAATAAATGTGTCATAAAATGTGTTATAAAGAACAGACTTACAGTGCAAAGAAGGATATCAGACTCAGAGGTCTCAAACACATTTAACAATAAGGATATCCCACTACTCTGCATAATAGAGCTTAAATGAATGCTCACATTTACTATGATATTCACATTTCCTCTCACTTTTTTATTTTGCTCCTCTATCACTCTACACAGTTCAACTAATTGTTATAATCTCACAAGTTTTTGGGGGAAATATTTTTTCTTCTGAACAGTTTTATTGAACAAAGGCAAGATAGTATAAGTATACATCACTTTCCTGATATTTATTCCTTTTAATCCATTTCTACAAGGCAAAACGAAATATCCCTTGATATTTGTTCTAGGTCTGGAAAAGTGGTTCAACAGACTCTTGTTGTTTTTGGCTGAAGACATCATTAGCTGCTTGATGCTTTCTTCCTGCTAAAGGAAAGAGTTTTCCAAATGGATCAAGGTGGAAGGTTCATCCAAGATTAAAAGCCTAAATTTGAAACATAGCTTTGTATTGTTCAGAGAGAGATGAAATTCCAAAAAAAAAAAAAAAAAAACAAAGAAGTCAGAGCTGCTTAGAACTTTTACAAAAAACACTTTGTTTTTTCTATGAAATCACTGTAAAGAGACCAGAATTATTTAAAAAGGATTATTTATTAAACATTTTTCTTTACAAAGTACAATCAATGGTTTGCATTAAATTTTGGGTTTTGCTGTTTGCCTGTATGTACACAAAAGCCTATAACAGAAAATGTGTCTTGATTTTACACTTGGGACACAATACCTTCATCTTCTGATTTCTACCAACATAAGCATTTGATAAAAACTTTCAGCTTATCTGTTCGTTCTAAAACTGAAAATGAAGAGACAACATTTCTGCAGAGTGTCAGTTTCTAACAACGTACTCAAAAATGACAAAGGAGGAATGAGTAATTCTTTGGGGAATTTCCACTGAGCATGGGCAGAACATGAAATTCTTTCTGGCAGGTTACTGGGCTATCCTTATGATCCTAAAAATCATTCTTGCAGTTATAAGATAAGAAGAATTGAGGAGATAGGTAAGTTTAATAATACCCTATTAGCAGCAGTTGATAGTAAATGCAACATAACGTTTGTTTTGTCTGCCATACAAGGATGTGTCCTAGCAGATACTATTTTATTGTTCGTTACTTGAACAAAAGTATCTGGATGTATTGTATGTCTTTGGAAAAACAAAACAAAAATAGAGAGACAGAAAGCCATTTATTGTCATGAGTGACTATTGGCATCGCTAATATGAATGCATTGCTAAAATTAGTGAAGACAGGAAAATGCTGTAACGTAAATATATACAGAGTTAAAATACATTTCTTATCCACTAGATAGTGATTTTGTGGCACTGTGGTTTTCAGAATATAATGTCTGTTGAGAGCAATGTAATTTTCAGTGCAAGCTAAAGCAAAAATACCTGCCCGCTGTCATAAACATGACAAACAAATCTGGAATGTTCAAAGTAAGTTCATCTTCCACTTCTCCACTCTTGAGGCACCTTTAAGACATGGCACTTACTGTAAACCATCTAAAAATCAAGAAAGCAGACACAATAAGCCTGAATTTTCCATAACAACTTTTAAAATCACTGCCAGAGTCACTTGCATACGTAAACGATGCCCGTGTAAGGCTTGCCAGCAAAGCATCTTTCCTGAGAATGGAGCTGGGACACTCGTCGTGTATCATAAGTGTGCGTGCTCAGAGCTGTGGTCACTGTCGTGGCTGTCGTCGTTGGCTAGTGAGTCCCCCGTGTGCTGCAGCCCAGTGGCCCCGATGCCGGAGAGCTCGGAGGGGAGCAGCGTGCCCTTTTTCACATTCACCAGTTCCTTCTCCCGAGCTGCTGCCCCTTGCTGGCCCCCTTTTACTCGCTTCCACTTCATCCGTCTGTTCTGGAACCAAACTTTGACCTTCATGAAAGAGAGACAAAACACAAAAAATAATGATGGTGTCATTAGAGGTCAATAGCGATCCTTGTAGCAGTAGATTTTTTTTTTTTCTGCCTAGCATGTTGCATTTCCATCCATTTTGGAAAAAGTGCAGCAGGGCTTCCCTGAAAAACAGGCAATCCAGTGCCACCAACCATGTGCCAAGGGCATCCTGAAAAAAATGTGAATGTCCCTTCACAGCTAGAGAAGTGTAAGCAAAATGGTAGCAGACGAGAACACACCTTTGGTGTAGTAGAGAGCCCAGTGTGGTGACCCAGACCCACACTCCCCTTTCTTATACATTTCAAAGGATGCCAATCACTTCGGAAGGTGTCTTTCTGCTTAAAACTTTGCATTGCCTTTTGTTTCTCTAAAAAGGTGAGATTCAAGAGGAGCACTTTAAAAGCTTTCTTTTTTCTTGATAAAGCATCCGAAAGAAGATTTCTCACAACCAAAACTTCCCTATTTTGCAAAAATATCTGAAAGATCGTAGTTGACTGACCCTATTCCAGATCCTAGATCCTATTCTATTTAGCCATAGTTCCCGAGTGTATTTTCTGATAAATAATTACCCGATTTCAAAGCAACTTAAAATATTGTCACTGAAAGCAGGATGTGTGAACGAGAAGTGTGAATTGTGTGATGTGTGAATTTTTGATCCACTGAGAGTTAGTTGTACTAAAAGTCTCCAGTATGTGCCTTTGTGCATTGCTAAACATGAATGTTCTACAGAAAAAGATAAACAATGTCTGTATTTTTTCTCTGGGAAACAAAGAGAGAAAGCTTGCAATGTCAGTGTATCCTCTGCTGTGTTTAGCAGAGTGTGTTGCAGAGTTTTAAATGAAACAGCAAGGAACAGTCACAGCAGGACACATTGTACAACATGAGTAATAGAGCCACAAAAATGCTGTTTTGCTAAATCTGTCTTATACATCCAGGAAATATTGCAGTGTTTAACCTTTACTATCACTCTGAGTTTTACAAAAAGACTTTACTGCAACGAAATGGATAGTTACCATCACAGTTAGCACGTACATATGTGGTAAAGAAGAGAGGAATATTTATTTTTTTTAATTCACCATGTTCCTGTTGAAGCCAATGTGAGCTGTTGCAGTCAATCACTTGGGAAAAGAGCAAAACGATTCCAGGTTAGTTAAGAGCCTCAAAGCACAACACATCCTTTCCTCTCATCTCTCCATCAGAGCCAAAGAATCTGGCTTGTAAAGTGAAATGAGTATAAAGGGGAAGGTATTTATTACTGGCTGCTGTGATGTTGGGAATTATCATATTTAGGTCATATATCAGAAACAGTGTCTCCAAAAGGGCACAGCGTTAGGATAGCACTGGCAGCACTCTGGAGGAAGTTACAGATGCCACTTCGTTTATTTTTGTTTTTTAAGACAATGAAGTTTCTCTTGTAAAAGACACTACTGTATTAGTGCCAGACAGTGTAGTAAAAGAGTAAATGGAATTGCGGTCTTAATCTAAAGATAAAAAAATATATAGACTCTGGATTCAACCAGCACCTCAGGATACTGTCACTCTTTTTTTTTTTCGTTTTTTTTCCTGAAAAGAGAATTTTATTCCATCCACAAGAGAGGAGAGGATTGGAGAGACACTTAAAAGATCTGAGCAGTTTTCAGTGTCTTTTCCTGTCCGTGAACACTCATGGAATAAGTCGCAGCATGGAAAGCCTAAAACAAAATAATAAAGTATGCAAAATACCTTTCAAGAAAAATGACAGTGTTGTATTTGAAGCAAAAATTTCACTGCATGACCTGGATTCAGCCAGCTTACTGGCATCCAAATGCATTCATTTCCTCTTTGTTGGCTTCAGAAACCAAAGGCAACACTCCTACAGGCACTGTCAAGGACAGAGCCAAGCCCTTAGATCTGCCGGCCTAACTAATCTGGTTGCATTTGAATTCACATGGGTTGCCTTGGCACTAGCTCACCCAATGATGCTCCAAAACACCTGCCCCAGGGACGGCTGCACACCTGCATAAATCAAGTGCAAGAAGGCGATTCCCCTTTGCAAGAAGGGCAAACTGGTTTTCTAAACCCCTCCACGTGTCCAGCAAGCGCTGCTATGTCTGCTCCCAAGTCTGGGAAATGCAGCCTTCAGGGAAGGCAGGGCTAAAAGCATGCCAAGTATCTTTGCATGCGCTCTCTGGAGTGTGGTGTGAAGAGAGTAACCCTGCTGTTCCCCAAGGAGAACATTCACTAATCACTTCCATGGCCTGGAACGTAGCCCATCGGGCTGACTGTAAAGGAGAGGCTTTTATTTTAAAAAGAAAAAGAGAGAGTGATTTGGGTTTTTTTTAATTAAATATTTTCTTCAAATAATTTACATCTGATTGACTCAAAAATATCAAATAGGAAATGTCTTTATTTGGTATACCAAATATTATAATCCAAAAACTTGAAAGTGAAGTTTATTATATAAATATTATGAGATATCTTAGTTTGGTGTCATTTGCTGCATTAATTTAATGTATTGTCATATGGTTTGCTAGAGCTTTTTTTTTTTTTTTTAATATATATATTTTCGGTTACAAAGTATTGAAATCCTCTTTTGGCCTGATCCAAAATACACCAATGTCAATGGGGGTTTTTCCACTGAGTTCAATTGATTCTGACAGAAGTCTTCAAAGCTCATAGGCTAATAATATCAGAAAGGTCCGTCACTTGTTATTTCCTCCAGAGATCAAATTTAGATATCTGAAATCTGAACTTCCTCTGCAGTTGAAGAGCCAATAAGGGGAAAGGGTAGTACTTACTGACATGCAATCTATCAATATTTTAGTAATAGGAAGGAAGTGAAACACGCTGTATGAAGTGCTTCGAAGCAACAATTTACACTGATTCATGAAAAACATGAACAATTTACTTGAAACCATTACAGGTGTATCACAAAACACACAGAATATATTGAGAAAGCAAGAGGCAAAGAGTGAGAATGAACAAGAAAGAATCAAAAATCAAGAGAGGAGGAGTGAGATTCAGGAGTGAGATGTTGCAGATAGTTAGGGAACGGCGGCCGGAAGATATCGTGCTGTACGGAAAGATAGGGCCCCTAGTAGCCAATAGTGTTTAGTCTATGGTGTAAGCAGACGGATGTGACGTTGTAAACCTAGATATATAACACCTTGTTTCCCATCAATAAAGGCCCATTTGCCGTCCACCACATTGCTGTCAACTAGCTGATAGGACGAGTGGCTTGGGGGTGGTCGCCGTGCCGTCCCTGAACCAGGTCGCTGCAGCCATTTGAACTGCAACAAGTGGTGCCGAAACCCGGGAACGTCATCGCCTGGATGAGCGAGCAGCGTGAGCAGCAGCCAGAGCAAGTGGACCACCCCGGCGAAGGGGACACTACTGAATCAACAAGGAGGATGGAAGCCCTCATAAAGGTCGTATCGCAATTACATAAGTACTGGGGGATTGATTGTAAGCCAAAAGATTTTACTCTTGCAGTTACAAGGCTTTTGAAAATTAAGGCTATAGACCAGCCGGTGGATATTCTCCACCCTGAACTGTGGGACAAATGTACTATGGCATTAGCTGAGGAGACAATGTTCTCAGGTTGTGAGAAAAACCTTAAGGCTTGGGGAAAAGTTGTACAAGCCCTACAGAAAGCTATGAAAGAGCAGGAGACTTGGGTAGCAGTAAAAGACTGTTTATTTGCCACGTCCAAAGTGGGAATCGGGACAACTGCGCAGACTTTGGACCCCCCAGATGATGGCAATTCTGCTGAGCCTAAAGGTCAGCAAGAGGGTGAAACATCCCCTCCATCCCCGAGCCCCGCCCCGCTTACAGAGGAGCAGAAACAGCCGAAATCTGTTTGGAGCGAGCTAGCCGAGGAAGCCAGGAACATTGAAAAGAAGTCAGAGCATAATGACGTCTGGGCCAGGCCGCCACCCTATGCCCCTCAAAATGGCGCCGAGCCACAAGGGGAAGGGCGGGGCGAGGATGCCCCCGGCGCGAGTGAGGCGCCGGAACCGGAAACCAATGGGAGTGACCGGACACCTGAGGGCGGCCCGAGGGAGGGGCCGAGAGGAAGTCCGAGGGAGAGGCGGAGAGAAGACCCGAGTGAGGGGTCGAGAGCAAGTCCGAGTGAGGGACAAAGAGAAGACCCGAGTGAGGGGTCGAGAGCAAGTCCGAGCGAGGGACAAAGAGAAGACCCGAGTGAGGGGTCGAGAGCAAGTCCGAGCGAGGGACAAAGAGAAGATCCGAGTGAGGGGTCGAGAGCAAGTCCGAGCGAGGGACAAAGAGAAGACCCGAGTGAGGGGTCGAGAGCAAGTCCGAGCGAGGGACAAAGAGAAGACCCGAGTGAGGGGTCGAGAGCAAGTCCGAGCGAGGGACAAAGAGAAGACCCGAGGGAGGGGTCGAGAGCAAGTCCGAGCGAGGGACAAAGAGAAGACCCGAGGGAGGGGTCGAGAGCAAGTCCGAGCGAGGGACAAAGAGAAGACCCGAGGGAGGGGTCGAGAGCAAGTCCGAGCGAGGGACAAAGAGAAGACCCGAGGGAGGGGTCGAGAGCAAGTCCGAGCGAGGGACAAAGAGAAGACCCGAGGGAGGGGTCGAGAGCAAGTCCGAGTGAGGGACAAAGAGAAGACCCGAGGGAGGGGTCGAGAGCAAGTCCGAGTGAGGGACAAAGAGAAGACCCGAGGGAGGGGTCGAGAGCAAGTCCGAGTGAGGGACAAAGAGAAGACCCGAGGGAGGGGTCGAGAGCAAGTCCGAGTGAGGGGCCTGGAGCGAGCCCGAGGGAGGGGCGGAGAGGAGGTCCGAGTGAGGGGCCTGGAGCGAGCCTGAGGGAGGGGCGGAGAACCGATCAGAGCGGACATTTCAAAAAACGCCGAAGCCCAAAGAAAAAGTACCGGAGCCCGGAAGTGACCAGTCAGTCGAGTTCCGACTCCGGATCAGCCACTAGTCAGGACGAGTGGCTCACAACCGATTCAAACTTAAGGAAGGAGAAAAAGAAGGTAAACATCCGAATTAAAGAAAAACCGGCGGGAGCATTCATGATTAAGCATGTTGCAAAGGAAGAGCATCTGACCCCAATTCAGGAGGCTGTTACCTTTAAAATAAAACTAATGAAAATTGTGAGTTTCTGTTCACAGGACCAGATCATCGGACACCCCCGTAACCCGTACACCCCGGTGACAAGCGTCCCGCCCGAGCCTGCGAGTTCCACGCTGACCGAATCCAGAAAACAACAAAACAGCCTCCGCAAGAGGGGGCCGCGATGCCTTTGCGTTATCTTAATTTTGCAGCTTGTCACTATAGGACAGGTAGAGTCACACCAGCCCTTTAAATGGGGTACTTGAACAGATCGAACAATCTCAAGCAATTAGTACAAAAATAACTACAGGGCCACCAGTTTTCAGTGCCATGCCTTGCCAACTAGCACCCATTGAACCCTGTTCCAAACGCAGCCGGTACAAAAATTTGTTCACCGGTTCGCCGTGGTTAACCACCCTGATATCCACCTTGATAGGGCCGATCACAATGATCATGATGACGCTAATCTTTGGACCCTGTATATTGAATAAGCTCATGCCATTTGTCAAGAATCGGCTAGAGAAGGTTAACATCATGTTAGTAGAACACCAACAACTGCTTTAAGAATATATCCACTCAGTATTACCCCCAAGTTATCCCAAGGTACACCCTATTCCTACACCCTGGTATTACCTGTCATCCCCTACCTTCTACGCGCCTTCTTCTTTGTGCCTTATGTTTTATGTCAAGTTTATGATATGTAATTTTAAGATTGGTATAACTATAAGAATAGAATAAGATAGTAATAAGAATAAGATAGTTGTATTTTAGCTAGTTTTGTTATGCATAGGGAGGGGGGAAGTTGTTGCAGATAGTTAGGGAACGGCGGCCGGAAGATATCGTGCTGTACGGAAAGATAGGGCCCCTAGTAGCCAATAGTGTTTAGTCTATGGTGTAAGCAGACGGATGTGACGTTGTAAACCTAGATATATAACACCTTGTTTCCCATCAATAAAGGCCCATTTGCCGTCCACCACATTGCTGTCAACTAGCTGATAGCCCGAGTGGCTTGGGGGTGGTCGCCGTGCCGTCCCTGAACCAGGTCGCTGCAGCCATTTGAACTGCAACAGTGAGATTTCACGTTCAAGACTGAATGTGAAAGAGCAAAAAGCAAAAGATTGTGAGAGAGAAAAAGAAAAATGCAGAGAAAAATAAGTAAAGAGGGAAAGAAAGAAATGAAAGAGAAGACAGACCCCGACTGAAGTGAAAAAAACTCTCAAACTTTTCCCCAGTAAGAAAGAATTAGTTCGTTTTAATTTCAACTTTTGCAAAAACTACATCCTTTAAAAGTAGTTTAAAGATCTTCTATGAGAAAAATAATATTGTAGGTCTTCTGAACATTTTGTGTTTTTTCTTCAAGTCTAAGTTAGCACAAGCTGAGAGTGTTCACTCTCAACTCTAAGAGCTCGATTGCTTATTATTACTATTACTATTATTACACACTCCCTCTTCTCAACCCTCTATCTAGCCCAACTTAACTGCATAGTGCAAGCGTGTGTGTGTATGGAAAGCAAAAGAAGTGGAGGGAAATTAACTATATTAAGAATTATGGTAGCATCAACAGCTGTTTCTAAATCAGCACTTATGAGACAGTCTTTTAAGCACATCTGCTTACTGGCACAAAAGTGCAGCTTCTTTTCCCTCAGTTGACAAGTTGTTTAGCATTTGCATCTCCATATCTGATGTTTAGGATGTTACTTAAGTAAATGCCTAAGAAAATAATTTCATAGAATCACACAATGGTTGAGGCTGGAAGAGATCTCTAGAGATCTTCTGGTGCGGAATTTGTTTTAAGGAGTCCTCTGTTGGAATCACAGGATGAGGATCCAAACAAAGGTTTTGACATTTCTAGTAACAGTGTCTACATTACTAAAGCAATCAATATATACTAACAATAGTAGGCCAAAGGGCCACGTTAAGTGCTGTCTTCCAACTCTATCTCAGTATTACTGCATAATGCCATTTTGGTTCCAGAGGAACACATTACTTAAAAGTTGGTTTTAATACTGCTCTTTCAGCAGAGCACTTCAGCTACATTAGGTTTGAGAATGGTTAACTTCTATCACATTCTGTTAATGTATAGCATTCATCATATCTTGCTTGAAGTGGGATTTTAGCCTTCTGTACTTAGCATTCTGTACTTGCAGAGAAAAGTTAAACAGATAATTACTATAATTAAAGGTTATTCCTTAATAAAGAAAAAAAATATAGAAAAAGGAAGAATTAACTGAGTTAAAACTGCACAACTTCCTTAACTGCCTGCAATTTTTTTTATTGAATAATCAGATATTTCTCCTGGAAAGAGCTCTCTCCTCAAATAAAGTACATGTTTATTAGTATGTGATTTTAGAGGTCCATGACCCCCAAACAAGAGTAAAATTTAAGGCTTGATAGCTCACAAACCTTAAAAATCAAATATAAGAGGGCTTTGCTACGTAAAACTGTTACTTTCCTAAAAAAGATTCATATGTCTAATAATGAGTCTTTTAAGTCAGCATCCCATATTCCATCATTTAAGTGATGTGGCATAAGGACCAAATCAACAAGCCTTTTAAGCTTTTTGCCCCAGGGCAGCCAATGTCCATTTTGCTTTTTATTTTTTTTTAATCTATTTTATTTTACTCCAATAAACATGTTTACTCCATGTAAACATATGCATAACAAAAATAATTCTGATCTTTCAGAGTTAAAAAAAAAAAAGAAAGCTTTCCTTCTGGACTTTATTTAGCTCTGAAACAAATCCAGTAACTACATATGTGCTGCCAAGTTTTAAAGAAAGTCAAACTCCTGAACTTGCAGAAATGACTGGTGTTATACAGATGGAACTTACCTTTTTCACAGATACAGAGATAATATTTTCATGATAATTTATGCAACAAATTTACAAAAGGAAATATGAATGAAGAAACAGGAAAACTTCTTTTCCTGCCCTAATGTGTGAATAAATACAAGGGCTGAAAGAAGCAAATTTGTTCATTTCAAACAGTTACAAAGATGGTAGTTTAAATTACCAGCTAATCTAAGTCACTCTAACTAACACATGTTTTTACATAAATCTGTTATTTTTCAACCATGTGGCATTCATGGGAGAGAAATAATGTACCTAGGAAAGTTCAGGTAATTCCATTCAATTAAACCTATTTTTTCTTGCTTGTATGATTTAATGGAATTTCTATTCCCAATAAAAACAAACAAACAAACAAACAAACAAAATGAACCTCATAAAACTCTTAAACATATCTTAAGCCTAAAAACAGTTTAAATACATATCTGAATATCTGAATATTAAATATCTTCTTAGTCATTACACAATAGTAACAAAATATATTAGCGAGCAAAAAAAAAAGAAAAAAAACTTTTCTCCAGAAATTATCTAGTGGCACCAGTGCCTTGTGAATAAAATTGAGTAAATCACCTGCTCCACGATTCAAAGCAATCTGGTCCATGTCATGCTGCAGGATTTGCAGCTAGCACACACAAGAGCTCTGTAGCAGCTGTTGAGAAAAGGGGAGCATTTGGCAGATGCACAAAGGACAGCTGGAGCTCTTGGCACCCAGGAAGGTGTAGGAGGGAGCCCCGGTTTTCTGTTACAGAGAAGTCAGTTGAGGTTCGGGTCCTGCTTAGGTGGTGCATTCTCCTTTCTACCTCCCACGTTTAGGCAGGGATGGAACACGCATTATATTTCTGAGAAGAGCAGGGACTGCAGCGTTTTTTTCCCATTTCAGAAGTCTTTGACAACAACCAATTTAGCTCCCTTGACTCCCTCCAAAAAAATGTGACCTTCTCCACCAGTGAAATCTATTCGGAGCTTCTCCTAACTAGGTTTCAGAGTTAACATGGTTTAAACAGAACTGGACTCACTGTTGCAGGTCATCTCCTCTTACAGAAAACACAGAATTGGTTTGTTGTACATAATCTCAAAGGAATATTTTTTATATCATCAGTATCTTTTTTTTTGGAGTGTGGGGGGGGGCAAAGAAAGGCAGGGTGTGGGGCTGCTGCTAGGACTCCCTGCCCCTTATTCTCCTGCAGTTTGTCTTTGCATATATAGAGAGAAATCTACGAAGCAGGCACATGGTGGGAAATCAATTGATATAGATTAACTTCAGCAAGTCTTTGCCATTACTTTCTACAGGCCTTTTTTATGTGGATGAATTACTTGTGTGTATAGTGTTTTACTCCATGGAAAAACTTCCAGCTTGTACCACTCTGCGTCCATTTTGCTCAGGTCAACTAAATGCGAAAATTAAAGGGCGCTTGGTAATTTGGGCTAGTTTTGGCTGAGTATGCTGACACATTTCTCTACTACAACTTTGGTGTAAAGAACGTTAAATGTCCACAAGAAGAACTCAGCAGAAAATAACCTCCGACTACTGGTCCGTGACAATCCTCTAGGGCCCTATGGCTGTGGAAGCCACCTCCGAAGCCAAGAGAGAAGCACCTTCATTTGTATTCATTTAAACTAGTTACACAGTTCAAATCTAGAGGGACTTTTGCCTTCCAAAGCAAGCCAATCTTGAGACTTTTGACAGTGAACTAGCCACAGAATCAACCTCAGGTCTTAAAGCTAGCAAGCTTCTGGGAGCTGCCACTATTTTCACTTTGATGTGCCCTGGAGAGAAGGAACTAGTGACATCAGAAAAAGATTCTATATTTTTCAATATCTGGCATAAAAAATTCCCTTTGACTTATAGCTACCCCCCAAGACCACCTGTAAGTCTTTTTTTTTTTTTTTCAAAGTGACCATGAAGCTAAAAATGTTCCTATCTCCTTTCAAGATCTGCGAAGCAAATCAGATCTTTGTTAGGCTTTATGTCTAAGAAAGGGTAGGGGTGGAGAATAGCAGAGCCTTCCTGACTTTGTAAAAATGGCCACACATACTAACATTTCTGTCTGTATTTCATATGCTGCTTGGCCCAGCCAGAGGTTTCTCCCCACCCAGGAGCCCATGAGGTTTCTCTGCAGGTGCAGGGTCCACTCATGGCGAGCAGCTTGAGGCACTTGCATCTTTGCACATGGGATTGCTTGCTAGAATCCAATAAATAGTGCAGAAGTAAATATGGTGTTTGAAGTTCTGCCATGTACCTTTTTTAAAGAATTATCACACAAATCAAAATTATGCATGGGTTGTAATTAAGTGTGCCAGGAGCATTCTTTCCTAAGAAAGAACAAACCGAGTTAGCATAGAAATTCTCATTGTGAGTATTTACATTTCTCAAGACAAACAAAAAAGTATTACTGAGTTTTATTTTAAGAGTGTTACTTTAAATAAAGAAAAAAATCCAGAGGATTTCAAGCCACACAGACTCGTTATTATAGATGTATAGATAGTGCTGAATACATGAAAGCTTGGAATAAGCAGCTGCCCTTCAGACAAGATGTGACAGTATAATAAATCAGACAGACAGGGTCAACTATGTCATATCAATCCATGCTTTGACTTTATTTGAAAGTACACTGGTGAAAAAATGTTGTCGCCTAACCTTAGAAATGTAGCTCTTTCTGGCGTGAAACTAATTGAGGACTAATTGAGGAGCTTTGAACTAATCTCTGGTGGAGCCATGATCATCCCAAAAGAATAAGGATCTACTCTTACCTTATGGATTGAAATTCAATGCCTAACACCAGGACTGATTATATTTCTTCATTTGTATAGTCATAGCAGCAAAATGCTTCAAGGTCCCATTGCCCTAGATATTATACTAGCATTGACCAAATGAATTTAAGTAATAATCCTGTCTGCTCATCTTTCTGGTAAAGACACTTCTGGTAAAGTCACTCTTCCCATACTGGGAACCACTGGTACTGCCCAAAACACAATGATTTAAGAAATTTTATAAACAACTGGTGGCTTTGGGGAGGGTACTGGAAATTAAAGTTACCAAGAAATAAACCCTCTCCTTGCCATCAGCAGAATTTAATCTGACTAGGTGGGATTTTCCATTTGTATTGGCAGACAGAAGCATTACGTATTTGGACTGTTTATTCCGGTAACCTTAGCTAGCCTGCAGAACTGCAACATTGCTCTTTTGATTAGCCCCGAGCAAAAAGATCTGGTGAGGTGGAAAGATCTCCTACTCCTTCTATATTTGGCAGGACCAGCTCCATAAAAATGTCCATTTTGCCACGCCTCTGATACCCCACTGCAGCTGCTTCCTCTCCTCATCCCACAGTGAGATATTAAAAAGTTTGGACGGCACTTTCTCCAAGTTTATCTGGATGGACAAAAAAGCCAAGAATGCGCTTGTGAAGGTTACAAATATCTAGGGAGCCAAGAGATTTTTTAGCCTAACTGTCTCTTCAGAATATCACAGAGGCCTGCCAGCTGAAAATTATTAACTGCTGGCTGAGCAGGGACTGCGAGTGCATTCTATAGGAGACGGAGCAGGAATTATATGTACCTATACTGCTGGAATTCTTACAATACCATAATAGAGCCATCCTACCACCAGATGTGCTTATAATGCTCTTAAAGTGCACTCTTAATATCTAGGCATTTGAGGCACTTATTTCATTTCAGTCTTGTAACTCAGATTTCCTTTTTAGGGAGTAATAGCATTAATTCCTTCTCCCAATCCATATGTTGTCATTTTTTTTTCATTATTATTTTTGTGAAAATGGCCTTCTATGAGGCATTTATGTTTGAATTGATCTTGTAAGTTGTTTCAAACATCAGTTGGAGCCTTACTTTGATGATTGTGGAAAACTTTAATACCCTTATATAGCTTTAAAATATGCTCACACATATGTTTTTTCTACAGCTTGTTTAAATGCCGGAAAGGTAATTATGAAGTGTTAGGTGGTCAGTCCCTCTTTTAAGCTGCAGCTTATGGTTGAAATTATCACTATAGTCAAGAGAAAGATAGAGTTTTCTTAAGATAATAGGCTCCATGATTTATCTCACATCTCAGGAAATAACGAAAGTAGTAACTTTAGGAAGACCTGAGAATGTTTTTGCCTGATTATTTTTTTGTTCTACCACCTCTGATTAATACGATGCTTGCCATTTTTTTAAACAAAAACTATAAAATTGAATATGTTAAACAATTGATTCCATCAGGAGTTAGGGCTGCTCTAGACCCATGCTTCTGAGGAGATACATCTGTTACCCCCTCCTGTTTTTTTCTTATTGTACTGCTTGAAAAAAGTTTCAGTTGTCTGGGTGAAAACTGGGTTTCATAAGAAATCAGGAGAGCTTCCAACATAAATAGGTCTACAACCTGTGATGAGATGGGGGTTCACAACTACCATTTTCTCCAATAAAGTCTTTAGGTGAAAAATGAGAAAGGAAAACTCTTCCAGAAATAGCAATTTTCTGAAAATACTACATTACTGAAAAGAGTGTTTTTGGAAAGCCCATCAAATATATTTGGCTATTTTGGACAAAAGAAATTTAGGAAAGGGACAGTTTTCTTTCACACATTTAAGACACCTAATAAATGCAATCTCCTCAGTTGGAAGAGCTAGTAAAAGCAATAAATAAGAGTAGTATGTAAATAAATAGATACTGATCTACAACTCAAGAGCAGTCATTCATTCTGCTAATGATGTAAAGATAGGTCCTACATAAATGTTCAGATCCTTTACTGAAAACACAAGTGTTAATCTCAGGCTAGGGACATCCTGGAGTATTTTTTTGGAAGTCACTGAAGTAAAACTGATGTGGAACAAGTATGGAAGAAGGTACAAACCCCTCAGTTTACTGCTTTCAATTTTTTAAGACTGCCATATGCCATTAAACAAAGATCTTAGTTCCATGCCTATTTACACCATTTTTTTCCATCAAAACAATTCATCTGATTGAAGAGACATTTCTAATTAACAACACTGGAAGTGACATCACTATTTGGCTTACTGTGGTTTGGAAGAGTGTAAAACAAATCCAGATTTTGCTTCAAATCTTTCTTCTTAAGATATAGAATTGGACTCTACCCAGCTAAAAAGCTTAGAGCCTTCTCTTTCTAAGTAAAGCTGGAAGGAAGGAAGGAAGGAAGGAAGGAAGGAAGGAAGGAAGGAAGGAAGGAAGGAAGGAAGGAAGGAAGGAAGGAAGGAAGGAAGGAAGGAAGGAAGGAAGGAAGGAAGGAAGGAAGGAAGGAAGGAAGGAAGGAAGGAAGGAAGGAAGGAAGGAAGGAAGGAAGGAAGGAAGGAAGGAAGGAAGGAAGGAAGGAAGGAAGGAAGGAAGGAAGGAAGGAAGGAAGGAAGGAAGGAAGGAAGGAAGAGAGGGAGGGAGGAGAGTTATCTCTAGCAGCTCAGTTGCCACTCTGTGATAATCTGGAGAAGCAGAAAATAATTAATTAGATCATTAGATAGACTACTTATAATTCTTACAATGATCAGCGTAAAGCAGAGAATGACATTATCCAACAGCTAGAAAACAAGGAGTACTCCCACGACTTAAATGAATTTCTGCATTTATGTAGGACAGGCTGTCTTCTTTCCTCCACAGAAGCACATTGAAATATTTTCCTGTCTCTTTTCAGTGTGTTATTTCTTTTTTAATTAATTACTTCCTTTAGAATATTGAGCTGTCTCTTCGATTAGTTGTACTACTCCACCTAATTTATTAAGAAAATAAAGAACAGAATTAAGAATTTATCAGGAAAAAAAATAAATACATGGCTTAATTCACCATTGTTGAGAATAGGGATATGATTTCTGCAGTAAGATGAGCAATATCTGACAGATTTAAACAGCAGATTATTATTTAAATTTTATTTATTGATGCTTGGTTCTACACAGTCTTTCCCCTTGTCGCTGAGATAAGAATTCATTCTACCTCCCTTTAGCTATCACAGTCAGGTGTTTTGGTTAATCCAGTTGTCTACACTTACTTCAATCAGTGGATGGAGTGTAATAGAAAAGGCAAGATTAAATCAATAGTCCCCATTCCTTTTTTCTTCACATTATAATATTGTTCTTATCATTAAACCTGATCATCACATACATTTTCATATGTAGAATTTCTCATATTTACCAAATATTATTTTATCTTGACTAATATGGTGTTTTAGTGATCATTCACACACATACATATGAGTATTTCTACTCGACATGTTATTTTGGTTCCTTATCATCTCTTTCTTACAACCTAAAATACATAATCATCTTGCCAACTGTATCTGAAAGAATCCTTCAATAGTGATGACCGAGGAAAGGATGACTATCTGTCAGTGGGTAAAGGATTTCAACTTTAATGATGAAGTTATAGGCATCATATGATTTTGCATAATTCGGGTCTGATACTCTAAATGCCTTGACTAAAGTCCATTTTAAAAGTACATATGCAGTAATGATGTAACTAATGTTTGCCATGTGATTTGTCCATCCATTTAGTGTGTTGGGATGAGATCCTGAAACACTTCAGTACATGCTTAACATATTAATATTTCTATTAGAAATCAATGTGACAACATGCATGATGAAACATGAGCACATGCAGAAGTGTTTCCTGGGCCAGGGTTTGGTGAGCAGGAAACCAGTAACAGTGATAAGAAATTCCATCGTCTCCTCTGCTTTCACAGTGCAGGGTAAGATAGAGTGGTTAAAAATGACTGTATTCAAGTTTTGCTGGTGTTCCATTTTTGCTGCCATCTGGAAACAGGATGTTCAGAAACTCTGGACAAATGGCAACTGCATATATTTAGTAGACTAAAACAAGATGCTAGTATTTGTTGTATGTAGGCAAATAAACTGCTTGTACATGCCATACTTGGGGCCTACCACTTTCCAGCCACATCAGTGCTCAGATTATAAAAAAGAAAATTGCATCAGCTGAACAGATATATCACTTAGACATTTATATTTCATCTCTGCCTCTTCAAACAACTTAATTCATCCTTGATGAACATAAAAATATAAATTACCTTCACAGCAAAGACAGATAATAAATGTGTGTCACTTTGGTATAAACACCCAATCTGATATACTGACATATCTATGAAAAATGTGAACACAGCTCGGCTGTGAAGAGCTGCTAACCACTGCTATATACTGAGCAAGCATTCAAGTCCATTATTTGGCATCAGTACCTGTCTTTCGGTGAGGTCAAGATTCACTGCTATCTCATATCGCCTCAGCCTGGTCAAATAGTTATGATGAGCAAATTCTGCTTCTAGCTCTCTGATTTGCTCCTTGGTGAAAGCTGTCCTTTCCTTCCTGGGTTTACTGTTGACCTCTGACTTGTAGTTTCCTTCCTGGGAATCTGAAAAAGAAGATGAAAAATGGAAAGTCATTGAAAGTGCACAGCTAATTAGGAAACCATCCAAATGATCAGGAACTTGCTTGCCTTTTATGTGAGTGAAGTTCCCCACATTTTCTCCTCTCTGAAATAAAGGAAACACACTCTTGCTTTCCTATCTATGGATCCTTTTCTGTAAATCAGGAAGGCTGCAGTAATTCTGACAGACACAAGCTGCTGCTTCCGTTCATACAAGGAAAACATTCAGTCTAAAACCTTGCAGTGTTTCATTTCCGTACTGCTTCTCTGCAGAAGTTTTACAAAGCTTCAAGTCTTTCCCATTTCTGACAGCTTTCAGTGCATCCAGCCATGACAGATTAGGATATCTATCATCTGATTAGTCTTAATGAGTAACACTCCAAGACACAAGTTGTTCTCTGCTATCATTTCACTAACATCTTAAGCCAAAGAACTGATATAAGATCAGATAGATATGTTCATAGAAAAGATATGTTCTGTTTAAAGAACATATGTTAAGGTGTAGTCGAGTTACACTTTGAGAGAAAGGTGACAGAAATTCAATGAGCATCAAAGAAATCAGAGAGCACCTCCTGTATGGTAAAGGGGCTACACTGCCTTCACACCTAGCTAGAGGCAGGGAGATTATGCAACAGATGGTATCAGCAGAGAAAATTCTCTACCACTAAAGCTAATAACCAAAGTTCTATCATCCTCTGGTTGCTTTTACTCTCGGAAAGAGGTACATTTGGTCCTAAGTCAAACTACCGAAGTCAGTCTTTCTGTTGCTGCCAGTTAAGACTCTATAAATAAATGCTGTGAAAAAAGAACTGTCAAAAGGAAAAAAAAATAAAAATAAAGAGAGAGAGAAAGAGGGAAAGAAAGACCAAGAAACACCAAACAAATGGAGGACCAGACTTTTAAAAGTTTGGAATTTTGGGAATGGTACACCTATAAATAGAAAATTAGCAGAAGATCAGTAGGAGCATCATTAGTCAAATTCTGGCCTCATGAACCATCTTAAAAATGTCACAGATAAATTCACACTTCAGCTGCTGACTTAAATAGAAACCTGCATCAACTTCCAAATGAACAGGCCCATAAGAAATCACTCCCTGGGACTCTGTGTCAGACGAATCATCAACAGGCCTGAGACTGTCCAACTGGCCAGTGAGTCTGGTTTCTAAACTATGTCAACTATCTACACTGCTAAAGGTATAAAAAGTCCTCTTTTTTCACTTTTTTTTTGTCAGTTACCCTGTTGCTTGGAGGGAGAATGTCTCTTTTTTATTTTGCTTTATTGCGAGGGCTTTTGAGGCATGACTTAGTTCTACAGTCATTCATTAATAATCTTTTAAAGAGAACAGCCTTAAAACACCAAACCTTTTCATTTTAGCTGGCACTAAACACTGAAATTTGCTGCCTTCAGTGTACTGCTGGTGTGTATGGCTGAGGGTATCCCCAAACTAGCTGGGTGGGTTTGGGACCAATAGAGTTACTCAGCCACAAGAGATTAGAAGATATTCCTGCAGGAACCTGCTGGACTTTTCCAGAGGAGGAGTCCCTTAACCAGCCGTTGGGGGCCAAGGTCAAAGTCTGTTAACTGGCCCAGTCTGCCATAAGCCCATGAGGAAAGCATTGCATTTCAAATGCTCCAAGTAATAGACATGAGATAGGAGTCTGCCATTTCTTCCTCATACCTAACACAGAAAACTTAATAGATGAAAACCACCCTGAACCTGTCAGGAATACAAGCAGTTCACATTTCTTCCTGCATACTTGTTGGCAAAATAAAAGCTCTAAAGCTTCTCTCTGCATTTTACAATTGCAAGAATGTGCACACAGCTTTTCTTCCCTGAAATTTCCTCCTCTGCCAAACCAGCATCCTCTGGGGAGGTCCAGATACCATAGAAATACATCATGAAACATAAAGAAATATGTATGGAAATATAGTTTGTACAAGTCATTGGTACAGTCTTTTGTAATGCCCTGGTAAACCCTGTAATGCCCTGTGCCTATCTGAGACCAGAAGTCGAGCAATCTTCCTATGTTTTTACTTGCCATAGGAAAGATCCCTGGCAACATTCAAAGGCTGTGACATCAAATAAGAGTGCTGCACCTACGGACGGTATGGACACCATACTGAAAACTCAGTACTAGAAATGAAGACATAAGCCTGGAAATGCAACAGAAAGTGAGGTTGCGGATACAAAAACTAGGTAGTTGCTACTGTAGCTTCTGTAGAGAATAGTCAAAGAAGAAAACTTTAGGAGTACCCATCCAAGCATCACTCAGGAGAACTTGGGTCTGTGTAAGCAGACTCATAACACAAGCAATTTTTGTGCATGCAGATGGCTCCACAATGAAACCGCAGTTACTGCAAAATCAGTAAAGCATAAGGCAAGTCCTGCTGATTATTATCCCAACAGATACACTCCTAGTTCTGAGTTTTTACTAATTTACGAATGTTCTTAGCCTTGAAATTCCAGTTTCCTGGGATTTTGCATAAGGAGAAGAAAACATAACTGCACATGCGTAGCATGTGTCCTTCACGTTTACCAGAAGAGAGGACAGTGCTGCTAGCATTGACCCGCACTGATCCTGTACAAGTATACGCCTGCCTGGGCAACCTGCTGTTTACACATTCCTTCCATTGCTGGGTACTGGTTTTAAGGAAATATCAGAATGTGAATGTCCGGCAGCCACAGTTCTGTCAGCAGTACGATTTCATCAGCAGACTAACACAGTGGCAGTTTCAATTATTTACTATTTGTTTTGTAAGTCATCAGACACCTTCGTCACTGCTCTGTTTGCAGCCCTATCTGGTGAGGCACAGCCCAGCCTATGCACTGGCCATAAATGTGCACAAATCACTTACTGGCTTTTTGGTTTGTCAAACAAACAGGTCTTGGCTGGTACAGCCTGCTGACATGGCCATAAATTCCTTGCTCAGCATGGGGCAGCTCAGACAACACGTTGTGTGAATTTTGACACAGCCTACACCTTCTCTCCTTCCCTGTAGCAACTGAGAAGAAAATGTTCATCGCTATAGCATGTCAAATGTGTTGGTCTGCAATAGCTTT
Source organism: Tinamus guttatus (assembly GCF_059628265.1). Taxonomy (NCBI): domain Eukaryota; kingdom Metazoa; phylum Chordata; class Aves; order Tinamiformes; family Tinamidae; genus Tinamus; species Tinamus guttatus. The sequence continues at coordinate 5,278,691 of NW_028289037.1, forward strand.
GCACTCTAATGAAAGAATCTTTACAACCACATTTTTGAGAATATGTTTACCAATTCAAATTTTTTAAGAAATACATAAAAGTGCCAGAAAAAAATGTTCAACTGCCATCATTTTCACTTCTTTAACATCCACATCTCCTAGGGCATCTTGTAATAGTCAAAACAGACTGAGAAGGCACGTGATATACTTGAATATTGCTGAAGGGAAAAAACTGAAAGGCATGCAGAAACCTTATATGGGGATTACCTCTCTCTCAGTAATGAGATTTACATGACTGAATGATTATAATTGTAGGGAATCTGGTTCAGGAAAAGTCTAGATGATGATGTCTTCAAAGTCGGAGGGCTACTTAGCCATGTCTCTCAGTTCTGAAATGGTATGAGCTACAATGAAATGGGGCAATCTCAGTGATGATGCCTACTATTTAAAATAATTAGAGAGTAGTAACTATGCCAGCAGGATGTGTCAATAGTATTTTGCTTAACACATTTAATGTATTGAAAATGTATATAAAAACATCTACCTAGACAGATGACAGGTGAATGCCAGTTGTCAATTGTTGCTGAAATTTGATTTTCTCTGCTAGAATGTTCCTGTGGTTCCTGTTCAGATTGCCTTTTATTTCCCATTAACATCATGCTACTCAAAATAGTAAATTTTAGAAATGTCACCTCCATAAACTTTATTGTTTTAATATCCAAAGCAGTAAATCTAAGGATCTTTTTGGATTGCTTCTTCTTTTCACAGTCTCTACAGAGCCAGGATTGGGAGCTCCCAGATATTTCTGACCTTCAGCTCTCTGTTCATATCACCTGACTAACTTCTCTTTGGTGGAAAATGGGTGGGAGACTTGGAAGAGATTTTTGGCAGAACTCATGTCAGCCTACATCTGTTCTGCAGCTGTTGCAACTAAGAAAAAAAAAAGAGAGAGGGAAAAAGAAAGAAGAAAAGAAAAAAGCAAATAACAACCTTAGTTTTCTTCTAAATGGCTTTTACTGGCTATGCCAAAAGGTAGGTGTAGAGGCAGAGAACAAAGCCTAGAGGGATATAAGTTACAATCCTTAGCTCTCAAAAAGTACGTGCAAAATATATACAGATGATATAGACCACTTGATGAAAAATACAGCAGTCTATATCATCTCCCAGATAAATTCTACCATGTACTCAGAAAACATAGCCTGCATGCAAATATTAGTACTTTATCAGTCTTTTGCAAACCTTTGTTCTTTGGATCTCTACTATGTAGGCACTTAAAGACTACTTTGAGGGCTACTGGTTATGTCACTTTCCCAGAATTGCTATTGTTAATTTTCACAAACTCCACTCAGGATCTTTAATATCTCCTGTTAGACCAAAATGCTGGATGGTAACTGATGTAGCAGGTACCATTTGAAAAGATATTCAAAATTATAATTGACTCTTCTACACACCCTTTGGAGTCTTAGCAAAGGCTCAAGAATTTTTACAAAAATTATTACTACTTTTCCATCCTGGAAAGTTATTTCTACTTTACCCTAAGGAAAGGATTGCTGTTAATTCCAGCATTCGTAAGGTCTTGTCAGAGTTCCTGTCTCCTCTCTACATCATTGCTTTGGCAAACCAGAGCATACCCAGAAAACACAGATTTATCTGTTGGATGCGAGGAGTAATCCTTTTGGTATTTTTGCTAAGGACCGCTTAGAATATACGGAAAAAGTACTGGACAGAATATCAGTGACGCAAAAATCTACTACTAATTGGGTAGGGTTGGAATTATGTGCAATATATACAAGAAGGATATTCTGTTGTTCCTTGGATTATTTCAATAGCTGACACCATAATTTCTCAGCTGGAAATGAACTTTCACTTAATTGCTGCAATGTTAGATCCCAGACAAGAATATTCAAAAATAAGTAAGATTACTACTAGTATTTTATTAGCCCTTACAGATAATTGTCAGATCCCAATGTTCTTACTTACAATGAGACTTACAGTACCACTAATATTACTACTTATAATTAATATATTATAATGATAATTATTATTACTTGTGACAAAAATAATACCAGAATTTCATGCCCAGAATTGTTATTCAATGTCCAGTTCTTGCACCTTTAACTCACACTGGGGAGTGCTTATTCTCAAAAAGTCCCTTAAGTCCTTACCAATACAAGACTGAACAACCCTTGTATAGATTTATTTCACTATATATCACGACGTTGCATGAATTATTCTTAATTGCATGCTTTCCTATAAATGGTGTTCAAGTGCTTGCAGGGAACAACCACTACATGGTTATTTACTTTAAAATGAAGCAATCTGTACAAATAAATCAACATGAAAAGCATGTTGCTTCTGAGTAAGTTAATGTTGCATGAAAGAGCATTTCTTTCAGGCCTAATTCCCTCAACATTCGTTCAAATCACTAATGTGTAAACAAAAGCTTTAGAGCTTATAAACATCAATAGGACACAATAATGGTATGTGATTCAATGCCAAATACTATTTTTGCCTTCAATACATTAGCAATACAAATTTAGGGAAAATTACTTTAGTGTCAGGGCAATAATCTAGGAAAATACCATTAATCTGAAGTAAACATACGAGAAAAAACCAACAAATTTGTACTATACAGAGGCAAAGGTGTATTATGAAGGAGAAAATAACTTTGTTTTTTAATGGTAGGAAGTACATCCTCGTACACAGTTGAATTCCTTACCTATTTGTTTCCAATATTTTATACTTAATCGTATATTCTGACAGAATTAAATAGTTTACTGAGACATAAGCAAGAAATTGGCATAAAGGTCTCCACTTGCTTCCTATTGTTTTGCCAGCAACGGCATGTGCGAAAAAAGACATAAAAATACATGCAGAAATATTTCAAATATTTCAAACTTTTTTATGTATTTAATACAGACCAGTACACATTTTCCATTACTTTTTTTAAAAAAAAAATACAATTAAAAAATTCCCAGGAATTTATATGCCAGCTCACTTTGGGTCCAAGGCATTGTCCACTTGCTTTCAGGTTTCTAGTTTAAATTCTTGCTCCCTACAACAGCTTTTGAATATAAACTTTGTACTAAAAGAATTAAATTCTGGGCTATACAAAAGTGTATAGGTATGTTGACTCCAATATGCCTACCCTTATTTGCGCCAGCTGCAGATATATGATCAAATGTTCCATCATTTTCCTATGTTAAAATAGTGTTCTTTCTTAGAAGGTTTTGCTCAGTTAAAGGGTGCACTTCCCAATCACTAAACATAGTCAGTTTGAGTGCCTCTTTTGAGAATGTCACTGAAAGTATTTCTGGACCTGCAATTCACAAAATACATCCGTAGAATATTCTCTCTGAAAATTAGAGCAAATTATTTTCATTTCCATAATTCACAATCCTACATGTGCAAACAGGCAAAGTTGCACAGTAGCACTCGTGCGATGTCAAGATTGCATGAATCCTTCTTTTCATCCAAATGAAAACAAACTTTTGTTTGCTTATTGCATTAATGATTCTAACCCGGTCTGTGACAATTTACAATTTAGAATGCCCTTATATCCCCTCCCAATAAAAACAGGAATTGGCAGCGAAACCTATGGGTATTCTGAAACACACTATATACCCTCCTAAACCATTACCTAAACCATTACTAGTTGTTGCTGCCAACTTTTTTTGTTATTACTGCCTCCTGAAAGTACAAGTTCAGGAATTATACTACAGCATTGGAAACACTGATTCATAGCACTGTGATAGTTAATGCAGATACTTCACTGGGAAAGAGGTGCTTCTGACAGGTCATCTTATCCATCCATGTAGCCTAAACCTGCCCCTTATCATTCCAGCCTTGCAAATATGAAAACAGCACATGAAATATCTCATAAATAATTGCACTACTCAGTAGATGTTCACATAAGAGACACCGCTTCTATGGGTTCAGTCCCATTGGCTTGTATAATTATGACTGATATTAGTAAAAGAGACTTGGAAGACACTTTAAAAAGAAAGAAAGAAAAAATTAAATCTGCCTAAAAAGTCAACATGGCAGTTTACTTGAATTAATCTAACAGGTTGCATTTTTATAGGAATTCATCTAGCAGCACCTCAATTCCCATCTTCACTCCCAGAAATACTTTTCTCACTAGGACAAGCAGATAGCACATACAGGGACATCGCCTATGTATTCCAAGGACCGTTTTTACCATTAGCTTTCATTTAGACGAATATCAATAAATGAAGGTGCCAGCCGCCAGCCCCATCTCTCCACAGATTAGCAGCAAGTTCTCTGGAGTAAACTTCAACCTGCCGAACCCGTATAAGGAGTCTTCCCTAAAACAGACCTCTAAATGCAATGGGGACTAATGTGTCAGTTTATCGCATTTTGCCTCCATCCTTATGGAAGAAAGAACCCTATGTATCTCAGGCATCCACCATAGTAGGGGATTTTCCCTACTCCAAAGGCAAGGCTCCCCTGGAAGTACAAGAGGTTGGAAGAGACTAAGGCCACCTCAAACACTGCCCATGCCTTGGTCAACAGCAAAGGGCTGGCGAAGCCCTTCCCTGGGGGCAGCCTGTGTCAGCACTCCCAGGAGGGATTGCAATACTCCATTCGACCAACTTTATTTTAAGAATATCTAGAAAAGAAAATTGTTTCTGCAACAGAGGTGTATGAAAGACCTAAAGCACCACAAACTGTAGGGAAGAGGCTGCTTAAGAAAACAAAATAGCATATGAAGCATAGAATTTACTAGATATACAATTCTTACCTCCCTCATACACTGGGCTGTAGTTTTCATTTCATCTTCATGAACGAGGCAGACTTTTGTCCTGCCAAAAATACTAGAGCAGACAGCATAGGCAATGCTGTGGGACTTATGTTTAACAAAAAGCCATATTTAATTTATATCTAAAAATAAAATATCCTAAAATACTTGAATGATAAATGATAAATGATAAAGAATGCATTCAGTATGTTTTCATCATTTTGGCCAGTGAGACAGTGAGGAGATGCTTCCTCTCAAGAATACCTCTATGTCACGATTAAACCATAATTCAGGTTGCTCTGCTTTACATGGATTTCATTCACATACAATACTAAATATTTAGCTTAAGCTATTGTCAGCAACAAAAACAGAGACGAGCTTAGGTGGAATATGTTACACTGCCTTCTAGCTAAGAAATATATAGCAAAATTATGTTAGTATGCATCCTGCATGAGCAGTTTTAAATATCTTGAAGATAATTAACTTTTAATATTTTTCTGCCAATCCAGGATGCCTTAATATTGAGGATCCAAAGTAGAGTTGGGATGGGAGCAGATGTTGACTAATGTATTTTGGAAACGTTTAAGCTGTTTCTAAATTAACTTCTATATAAATGGCCATTAGCTTTACATGTTTTCAAATTTCCATTCAAAGTCCCTTGCATTTAGAGAAGCTTGCATTCCCCGGCAGGACTAGCAACGTCTGCTTCCCAAATGGCAGTCGGCTCTGGCTAATAATTCTGTTGCTTAGAAAGTTCAGACCTTCTAGATGTTATTTGTAGGATCCAGAAGTAAAACAGTTTTAATGAGGTGTTGGTGCAAACTTGGTAACTCCACATAAAGGTCTGAATTATTTAATTCTCAAATATCCACAGTAATAAATCACTGTGAACTTGCAAATATCATTCTAATAAACGATCATTGTTGTGATTTACCCACAGGCAAACAGACTTCAGTTTTTTCCAAACAACATCTATAATCACTGATTCAGCACTGTGTGCTGAAACCAAGGAGTAATTTCCACAGACTTCCCAACATCTAAAGCTCAATACACCCCCTTGCTTAGCAGAGATGCTGCATATAGATAGTGCCCTCAACTCCCACACACATTTAAAAATGTAAAACCTAACACCTACTGTAGTAGTTGTAGATCTTACAAGAGACCACATTTACCACAAGCATTCACTAAAGCAAATGACTCAGAAACAAGTGTGTCATTTTTGCAGGTTCTTAAGTATGCATCAAATTCCTCTAATTACAGTAGTGCAAGTGTGGAGCAGCTCCAAGGATTTGGGTGGAACCACTCCTAAATCCTCAGGGTGCCAAAGGCAATTCTGACCCTATTAGACACCCAGCTTACCTTGTGTATGATCATGAGAGATCTTGAGTTGATTAAAGAAAGTTATTTTGTTAGGCTCCTACACAATATTTGCTCAAACTGTCTATGCTGAACTTTCAGTCAAAATCTTGCTGTCTTCTCAGCTTGCTTTTTTTTCCTTTTTACTCATACTGCAAATGCATGAGCTCCTGTCTGAACAAAAATAAATAGCTTGTGCTTAAGCCAAAGAATCCAGGCTTTCAGTTTTCCATACTTAGCAATAAAAGTTGAAACACTTACAAAAGTTTAATACAGTTGGAATTTCTTTAGGACTCCATATTGCCTTACTCACTCATTTTTCCAAAGCAGGTCTTCAGGATACAGTTACACAAGAGACAATAGAAACTGGTACCAACAACTCTATTTCATTTTTTTTTCTAAGAATTATTTTGCTGCTACAGGAAAAGGAAGCCATTTCACAATGATATTTTTCAGGGCAATTTTTCAAAGTGTGTTACATTGGCTTTCTTTTTTCCCATTCATCATGAAACAGATTTCTTTGGAACTTCTTAATGATGTAGTGAAAATTTTATATATGTTGAACATGTGACAGAAAAAAAACAGTGGCTGGAGCAAATCTAACATCCAATATTTCTACTTAATCCTCTGTTAGTATGCCCTTTCTCTTTTCTCTTTATTTTTAAACCAGTTTTGCCTCAAGTGCTTTTGCTCTTTTAAAAGATTTTTCTTTTAAAGCACGTCTCCGTAGTGAATATAGCACCTCGCAGCATGGCCGCTTCACAAATTGTTTTCCATTTCTCCATCTCCAGCAGGATCCTGATCCTCCCAGGAAGGGCACCAAGCCGGTTTGCTGGGCTCAGCTCGGGCTCAGCTTGCCTGGCACGGCAGCTCTCACCACGCGGCACAGCCATAACCTCTCGTGGGGTCTTTAAGAGGCAGCACAATTTCTGTGCAAGTGAATATGCCTGCAGATGTTTTAGTGATACATTTAGCAAAACTTATTCTCCCTCAGAAAGCACTAAAACGATGCCAACAGGCCCAGCTGTGCTTATAACATACCTTAGCAGACATCCAGACTTGTTTTTAAGGACAGAAAGCACACACGTCTACCCCAAACAGGGCTGCTGGTATGTGTGTATCCTACTATTTCATTCACAGTTTACCTAACAACATTGCACTGAAGTATAACACTAACTATAAAAATGGAAATCCAGTGGAAAGTACTTTCCCACATGCAATTAAATGAAATTACCTGTCTTTCAGGGAAAGCCAGAACAAAAAGAGTTATAAAATAATTTTTTTCAGATGTTTAAACTATTTATCCTATTGGCTTTCAGATCAACCATGAAAGTATTTATTTTTCACTTAAAACTGCTACTATCTGTAATAGACAGTGATCCTCCTAATGACTACTTTAAAAGTCATAATGATCAGCTGGTTTTGACTTAAAAGTCCTCCCACTTAGCAGCTTGCCACATTTCCCTTTCTTTGTGTTTTCTCTAATGGTTATCATGAATGGCAGAATCCTCCAAATAAAAAGAAAAAACTCAAAGGATCTGTCATGCTTGATGCTAACATAATTTCCCGTTTTGAGCTATAGTCTAATTGCTAAAAGATGGAAAAATGCACATATGATTACACAAAAATACAAGAGCAGTTCTCTAAATCAAATATTGAGTAAGGGAACCAATCTGTAAAACAAAAAAAAAATTGGCTAACAATGCAGTTTTTTTGCAAAATCTATTTTGCTATCAATTTTACAGTCATGGTTTCTAGGGTTTTTTTTGTGATTATTTTTTCTTGATTGCTAACAATCAAACTTGATGTACAGTTAAAGCCTGTGACTCATAATGGAAAGCTTTGGCAGGGTGCAATAAAAAAAAAAAAACACTTTCTACTTTGATGTGAGCAAGAGCCACAACATAATTGTTTGGAGTACTTCCTATTATTTTAAGATTACAATGCAAGAAAATATTTACAGTACGTCTAAGAGGGAAACTCATTTTAACCAAGGGTTTGAGTATAGCTTGAGAGGTGGCAAACTTCTTTATATCACAGTTATACTGCCACCTTTTAAATTTTGTATGATATCTAGTGACTACAAATTAAGGGTCTAAGCTTACTCTATACATCTAAAATGCTACTTCCAGATTGGTTGCCATTCCTTATATAGTCTTCCATTTTAATTGGGAAAGACAAAGTACAATAGTAAGACTCTGATTTTGAAAACATTTCAGTGTGTACATAAAGTCCTCCAGAACCAGCTCTAAAGTGGCCATTTTGAGGAGAGATATATTTAAAGATAGGAAAAAAAAAAATCCCCCCAAGCCCCAAAAGTGCCCAATAATTACACCGCAAGCCTTCAGTACATTAATCACATCCAAAGGTCAGTTTGTCCCCAGCTTCATTTCCAACTCCTTTTCAGTAATGGAAAGTCTTTCTGTGGTCACTACATTAATACAAAAGTAGAATCTTTTACTTTGCCAACTCTGAGAGACCATTTGGCACACAAATGTTAAATAATAGAGCCTGCCTCTTCTGTCATTCAACTCACACAACTCCCTGTGCCTGAGCTGGAGAAGAAAGGCCTTCCTGCTCTAGTAATGTGCTAGTGATGATGCCTGACAGTGTATGTCAAAGCATAGGAAATCCTATATGTTTTTACAGTCCCAGCCACTATGTTTCACCCTTTCAAACGAGTTCATCTTAAATGTCTGCTGGGATAAGAAAATTAAGAAATGCACCCTATTATCGCTATCAATTGAAGATGGGTGGGTATATTTTTTCTCTACATTAAAAACTTAAATACTGAGAACAAATAGAGAGGTCATTTAATTCTTCTCTAAAGCAGCCCAGATCAGTCACAACATTCTCATTTTTGAAGAGTTGCTTGCAGTGATGGCTGTCAGGCTGCAGGTAGAACACTAAATCCCCTTTTGACACCGGAAGTGCTAAATTCTATCTAAGGAATGAAAATTGCCGTTTTACTTCTTTGTTCTTCTTCTCAACTATGTCAATTATGGTTACATGCTCTCCAATAAGAGTGAACACGATATTTTGCATTATCAGAACACAGAAATTAAAAAAAAAAAATAGGGAAAAGACCAATAAAGTCGCCTAGCACACCTACCGGGTAATGTTGGAGTGGAGCCTGAAAAGGAGCGACTTGAAGCCACAGTGAAATTGCAGCATGCATCTGGGTAGCCAGCAGCTCCAGGGCTGGACTTAATGCTGTTGCAATGAATCTGTCAGTACTAATGGGTTTGTGAGGGGGACCAAACCCCCTCTGAACCTCAAAATATTCACTCTGTTTTTACAGCTCTGGAAAAGGGTTTGCAGCAGCTCTAAAATGGCACAAAGTTCAGGGGCATATATGCTTGCAGTTCAGGACTGAATATATGCTTGTAGCTTTCTAACAAAATGAGATACAGTAGTTAGATATGAGTTCTGAGGTGTTATTTCTTTTCAATACAAATATTTACAACATAAAATAGAAAATAAGATCTAACACTTTCAGTACAAAATCTTTCCTGATGTTATTCTTTTCTGTGTAAAGCTTTATCCCATCTAATTTTAAACTGCTCAGTCATTGAGTTTCCACTCAGTTGAATAAGTTGATTGAACACTGCACTGTTTTTATAAAGTGTATCTTATTTTTAAACTACATAGCTTTGAAAACCCTTCATGTCAATGAAGGAGCATAACTGTATCCACTGATAACCACCAAGAATACGGGCCCCTCGCATTCCTCTCAGGATCTTCAGGTGGAGGCAAAGGTAAAGCCAGTGGATGACGGACAGTTCCCTTAGGACAGAGCTGCTCATGATATATTTACTGGCAGTTTCTCTTAACATCAAATAAAAACTGAAGGATCCAATTGAAATGGAGGGAACCCTAGAATATGGTATTAATCTACCATGGGAATTGTCTTTTAGGTGATAAAGTGCCATGAGATGTTAAAAAAAGGTAAATTTTGAAAAAAAAAAAAACACTCCTCTACCTTACCCAGGTTTTGGTGAAAGCCCCGGAGCAGCAGCACGCAGGATTCAGCCCCTGGGTTATTTAAAAAGCCCAGCTTGCTTCTCCCTTCCTTTGCGAGGTCCCTAGTGACTTCAGCAACCAGAACAAATGTCACTGGATCTTGGATTTATTTCCAATGCTGCACTGAACATACTTTGATTCAGCAAAGTCCTATAAAAATGGTACTTGTTGAATAACTGTGCTGGGTTGTTTTACATTGTTGCAATGTTTTCCAGGGGATTTATAGGCCTCTGGGGCACTGAAAATATGGAGCAATAGCTTCTTTTGCAAATGTAAACATGGGCTTTAGTAAATAGTTAATTTAAGCTGGTGTTGCAGCATTTTGGCGGATGTTCCTAGTCATAAACAAGCTTTCTCCATCTTTTAAAACAAAAACAAAAATTGGATAGTGACTTTCTCCATCATCCAAAAGCCCAGCTTTCTTCTGAAACAAAACTGGACCCAGGTCGCTTTGCAACTGAGATCTGAGGCAAGATTCAAAATGAGGGGAGGTTAAAATGCTAGTCTGCTTTGGGTTAGGATTATGCTGCAGTCATATAAAAGATAATAAGCTATAACATTCTGATATATGATGTTTTTATGCAGGGCTGCCTTGTTTCCATAAAACAGCAAAGAGACAGCTACTGTTTAACTGAAGAAACTGATGGAAAATACTCATTTCTATATAAACAGTGGTTTAGGCATAAAAAGTGTTTAGTTAATGCATCTGTGCATTTAGCTGAGCACTAAGCTCTGTCTAAACACAATTTAGTGCCTTCCTACTCCCATATATTTTCACTTTCTTTCTGAAAGCAGGAAATCTGTGTCTTCTCATGCCTCAATAATGTAAAACAAAAAAAAAAAAAAAAAAAAGATTTTTGTATTGAATGTTTTGGCTTGCCTGACAGTGAATTGCAGTACATTGTTCATGGAATTGGACTTTCTCCCTTGAAAGTCTGTCTTTTTTTTTTTTTAATCTTGCTTCACCTTATTTCTGAGGCCGACTTTGGTCTACCACCATCATAAAAGACCTCATTGGTTGCATCATATAATTTTTCTATTTGGGGATTTAAACTGCTTGCTTATTTGGTGTTCTGTCATTCAGCTGGTTATCTAGACCTAAAGCTCAAGAAAAAGACATCACATAGTCATGCAATTACAATTGAATGTTTTCATTTTACTTCCCTTAGCTTTTAAGTTATGTCAATAAAAATGTATACTTAATCCAATTTTAAAATGATGGCTTCCATTTCTGGTTTCACAAATTTTACCACTTAGAAGCTGGTCTAGTCCCTAATAAAAAAACTCAGTGCAAATCCCTCTCTGTCTTCATTCATTTTTCATAATGAAAGTTCAAGTCCTTAAAGCATAAAATACTGTCTGCATACAACAACAAAAATAGCAGTAACTTACATTTCCTTTGCAAATAACTGTCATGCAAATTAACCCTCAGTTTTGCAGACAAAATGAGAAATGATGGTAAGGCAAAGCTGAGAAATAGCATCAACGAATGATTGGTAACTCCTTGCTCAGCTGCACCAGTTGATCAGGTAAGAACTTTAAATTAACCATCTCCCTTCAATGTTTCAATGTGCATTAATTTACCCACATAATGACATACAAGAGAAACAGGATTATTTCTGTGGATAGGAGCTCTGCTTGTAAATCAGACTACTGCCAAAAGCCACTGTATGGGGCCACACTTGTTTTGTGTATCTATCTTAGTACATCAAAAATCCCTTTTAATTGGTTAATAGTTAATTCTGATTTTCTCATTTGCTTTATTTTCCACTTGTACTGAGAAAGAATAGGAGCCTATTTAGGGCAGGCAGCTACAACTTAGATTTATTTATCATTACTTCTCAGAGAAGGAATACTGTTAGGATGCTAATGCATGACCCTTTCATCTTCAAGGGGAAATGAATAAATAAATATTTTTTAAGAATATTGCTTGGAAGCAACTACCGACAACTGTTAGATAGGTTAGCTCCCTAGCTAAAAGGGTGTTTGACAGACACCAGGAGCTTTTCCTTGAATGAAGACACAGATATACAAATAGAACATGACAAATAAATTTCCAAGTATATTACTCTTTTACATTGGTGCAGCAGTGTTGCCTCAAGGCCCTTTCACATTATGCCGCACAAGATGTTAATAAATGAATGTCTGTGCTTCCAAGAGCTGACATTGCATTCAGCAAACACGCTGTGCCCCTTTGCGTTGCATTATCAGACAAGAGTCAGTGTTGATCACTGCAAGACAGCTATCATCACTGCACTGGAGCAGGTTTTCAGACTGAGAGAGGACACTGTAATTGTGCAGTTACTATAACCTTCTACTTAGTCCAACAATGTGTTTAAACCGAAAACACCAGGAATACTTATTTTTAACATGACTTTGGTTGCTTATTCAAATAAAATGTGGTAGGAAGAGGCCAAAGCCTCTAAATACTGTTATGCACAAATTAAATATTGGTTTCTGTATTAACAGTATCCCAAGTATTTTACACTTCAAATAGCAGATCTCTGGGAGTCAGATTGTGTCTGAGCTCGACAAAGGTGTGAAGACAGGATGCACAGTGTCCAGGTCACTTCTTACAGAGGTTGAAATGCAGAAGCAATAGTGAAGCAGTCTGTCTCTCTGAGTCAAAATGACTTCTTGAGTGGTGCAATTCTGAAATTCATTACAGTACACTTATGCCAAAAAAGTATAATTAAACTCAGAGGTTGCAGGAAATGAAAGAATCATAGGAAAAGGTCAACATTTAGGCAAAAGGCTGAGAGGAAACACAGATGGGGTCTAAAACAACTTAAGGAAGAAAGGCTAAAAGCAACAGGAAAAAATACAGGTAGTTGTCAACAAACCCATGTAGACTTCATAAGAGCTATGTCAACAGATACTCAGGTACAGGAACAGGCCCACAAAGCTGCGGAAGAATTCAGATTTGTAAACATCTGAGTCTCTGTGGCTATAAAGCAGCATGTCTTCTACAAGACAAATTGGTAATATGAAATGTGAGTAAAAGATCTATGACTTTTACAATTGAATGATTCAAGCAGATGAAAAGATCTCTGTAGATATAAACCTGACTTAAAAATATAAATATATACATATATATATATTTAGCAGACAGGGATATGAGTCACAAGTTCCCTAAAAATGTTTTAGAGTGAAAGTAATTTCTCAAATTATAGAAATGTCATTGCTGATGCAAGATATCAATTTATCATTTAAAGTAACGATGAAAAATAGACATTTCTTTTTAGGCAACTCATGCATCAAGTTTCCCAGGAGTAAAATCACTTATCAGTATTTAAACTTTCATCTTTCTAAGCATTTTTAGCAAATAGCCCTTTTGAAACTCCCTGTGTACACAAGAGATCTTTAGAGGAACCAAACTCATTTTAAAAACTAAGTAAAAGGACATAGGGAGTGTATAAAATTAATTTGCTCAAATCCTATTCTGAAAACCTGTTTACAAATAGCAGTCTCATACAGGATGTGCACAAGAAATTGTTTCACAACTCTTAGCAATGTGTGTATGAGAAGAAAGAAGTGGTGGAAAGTGCTCGGAAAAGCACATTGCCTTCTGTACCCATTTTTCTAGAAAAGAATGACTTTCCTTGACCCACAAATCTAAAGTAGCTTTTTCTCCACAGCTTGTAAAGCTATTGATCTTCAAATCTACCTATCTCATTTTAAGTGGTGATTACATTCAGCCTTTCCTCTCAGATCCACAGCACTGTGAATCATTATGAACAAAATATCCTAGGATATCTATACCACTCTTCTCTCAAAGCATTTAATATTTCTACAAAAGTAGTTTAAGAACTAGTAAGTCAATACTGTTGAGATGCCAAAAATGATGTTCAGCGCCTCATTTACTCTAAATCAATATTAAGAAAAATGTAGGAGATGGCAATATTATGTCCGGTACAAATCATCACTTGGACAAAGCAGAGCTGACTCTAGACAGGACCAAAGCACTTGTCTGAAATGCTTCCTTCTTTCCAAATGCCTTCCGCCTCGCCTCCCCCCTCCTCCTGATGTTAAAATGTGAAGGCAGATGCCCCTGTCACCGACTAGCCTCTGTGTATTCGCTTGGCTTGGTTCTCAGCGTGTTTTACTCTCCCTCCAGATGATGAAGATTATATATGTCTCCTCAGCCGAAACAAAGCAGGCACCAAGGAGCAAACTGAACTTGCTCACTGATGCCGTTCATCTGCAGGTATTAACTCGCGCACCCTACAGAAAGTTGGAGCCGATACATAAACACCAAAGCAATCTGCTTAGTTTTCTCGCTTCTTCTCTGCTTTGGGCTCCCCTCCCAAGGTCTCCGTCTAGCTATTTAAAGGCCTCTGCAGGAGCAGTTTAGCAGCCTGGAAGCTTTTCTCTTGAGGATAGAAGTTTATCTTTTTATGCCATGAAGTAATAGCCCAACAGAGCCCATGAAGTAATAGGACATCTTAGGAATTTTTTGGAAAGGTATCTTAAAAATTATATCAAATATTAGCACACATGAAAAGCAGTGTACCAGCCTTGAGAGAATGGATGTAACATTTGCTCTGAACAACCACTGAAAAGTTTTGATGCTTACCTGGAGATTGCTCAGTGTTTCAGGGCTTAGATTCAGGTGACAGGCTTGGTGCTCAGAAAAGAACTATCTTCCTGTTCAGGTTTAGACACTTCCATGAGACTTTTTTCAGGTCAACTTTTGGTTGGAAAACAAAGAAAAGAGAAAACTGCCCAGCACTTAATGCTTATAAAACTATCAAAGACAGAAGTTTTGACATGTAGTATTATTTGAACAAGTCCGGGAATCCTATTTTAGTATTATCCCACCCTACAATTTTTGATCTTTTTTTTTTTTCACTGCACTGTTTAAAATTTCAGAGATATTAAATGAATCAATAGTTAAAATGAGCCCTTATATGCTCAGTAGAATGTAAAATTTCCTTCACACTTCCTAGATAGTTAAATTCCATGAAATTCATATAATGTATAACTAAATGTTTAGTAGCCCTCAAATTTTGCCGCTTCCAATAATAAGATGCTTTAGCAGTTACATAATTAAATCATCCAGTGGTATAATTCAGCATTTTTATCAGTTTTTTTAATATATCCTGCTTATATAATCTCTGGCTTTTTTTTTTATTCTCTATTTATTTGTAGACCCACCTGAAAGTGCCTGAATGAAGACTTAAAAACTCCACTCAATTGTGCAGAAGTGCATATACTTATATAAGGATATAGATGGGGTTGTTATTTCACAGGGACATAACTAAACAACCAACATCTTTTATTATTAATGATGGGCTAAAACTCTCTATTTTAAGGAATAGAAAATAAATGAAGAAGACAAGGCCAGCAGGTATAACCAGGCTTTAATGTCTGCTGTTCTAAATCTTCCTACTGTTACATTATTCATGCTAAATTAATTTAGATTAAGGCTTTTATAAATCAGGACCTCAGCAGTTGTCAAATTTCAGTGAATGTGATGTTTAGGACTTGAAGCTAACAAAATCCCACCACATCACACAAAATTCTCTCTATATTACTAAGCATCTTTTCATAGGGTACATGGATTAATTTCAGGATATTTTGGCAAACATAATTTGGAAACTTATCCCAGTATTATAATTGGTCAATAAACAAATTGAATATTCTGTAGGAATTAAATTGTCATATGTATGACACACAGATACATGTCTTTCTTTTCTCATTCTTGTTGCATTATTGAAAAAGAAACATCACTTATGTGGCATACAACATCATCCAGAAAATACGTATTGTTGACCGGAGCCACAAGCTATTTCCAGAAGTTTTCCAAATGAGATTTGACATCGCGTTCCTCGGCAATTGCCGTGGTCCTTTGGGTTTAGCTTTACATCGTCTTACCCTGCATCTATTCTTAATCTATCCCACACTAGTGCAATCAGCTGTAAATCCAGGAAATAAAAAAAGAAGTGAGGAAAGGAAGAAGGGTGGATGGGAGGAGAAGGTGAAGGAGAAGATGAAGGAGAAGACAGGAAGGAAGTTGATGCTCTCTATAATGCAGAAAACAGGAAAGAGAAGGCCAGGCTTTCCCATGGGGGTTTGCAGTACGTTCCCATGTGGCCCATGGGATCAATAAACAAGGCAAAAATTCTCCTGTGATGCTTCAGAGTCTGAAACCTGGAGCAGCAAAAGCAGTTGTGTTACCCGGGCATCTTTGACTTATTGCCATGGACCTGTTTCGCAATAGCAGTCATTTTTTTTTTTTAGTATGTAGGGGCAGGTGTTGTCAGAATTAGTGTGGGATGGTGCACAAAGGGAAGGAGGGCTTTGGCCATGACCTTCTTGCTAGGCCACAGGACGTGTCTTGGGCACACGCTGGGCTCAGCGAAGCCCACGAACCTGTCTCTGCACGGCATGGGCTGACGGTCCCCTCCACTGAGCAAGCCAAGAAAGCAGCTCCACCAGGAAACACAGGCAAACTGGGTACATGCTGGGCTTCCAGGCCAAGGCAGGAAAGGCATAGAGCCAGCAATGTCCCCTTTGGCCACCGCTTGTGAAAACATGTAACTTCACAATAAAAAACCCAGGCAACGTTAACCTATAAAACTCAGTTTTAAAATATGAAGAGTGCAATCTGAAAACAGAGGAAAGCATAGGCACTTGGGGTAGGATACAACTTAAGCCTGTGTTTATGCCTGCAGTAATTACAAGAATATTTTCTACCTTATCATGAGTTCAAAATGTGAAGCACTAAATTTGTTGGCAATAAGAAACTACACTGGAATGTCAGCACAAGTTAGAAAATAAGGCACTTAAAAGGATTTGGATGAGAACAAATCAAGTATTTTATTTACAAGATTTAAGGCAAAAAAAATTATTTGCTCAGGACACAAATCCAAGATAGAACATTTACTGCGACTTTAATAACACTGTTTTCTAACATAGGAAAAAAAGTACTTTGGGATTACCATGCTAAAACTCTTAACAAGCATGAATTGATTTAGGAACAAGCATAAAAAATGGAATGGATAAAGAAATCTGAAAGGTATCTCAGCACTATTTATAAATGATGTTATAAAGCTATCGCATTTAAAATTTCTCATTACATTTTGTTGGGTCAGGGGTCCACACCTAATGACAAGTCATGAGATTTTGCAAAATATATATATATTTTTTTTCTATTATTGATTGTTCCTGCCACAAGCTCAGCTCCTATTAGCCATTTCTTGTGGTTTTTTTTCAAGCTCATGGACATTTGTACAAGTCAAAAGTCATGTTTTATTAGGAAGGAAGGTGAATGTTACTCTACTGAAAATAACTGCAAAGTTTTAACAGGAACATTTTTCCTCACTTTTATGAAAAATTAAACTTCATTAGTTAACATAAAAATGACTGACAGAACCCCACAGAAGCCACAAGATTATCCTCTTTCTCCCCAGAAAAATGACACTGGCCTGTCAGAAGCTTGGCCTCCAGGAACATTTGTAGCAAGAGAAGCGGCTCGGTGTAAACTGATCAGAATGAAGCACAGACTTTCCTAGCTGTTCAAGAGCAAAATCACATTGAAGATGAGGTAAAAGAGAAGAGTTTGGGCAGTGAATTGCTGCAAAACAGAGATTGCCATGAAAGAAAGCCCAGCTGGGGCCTGAAGAAAGCCGCAACCTTACATGGGCAAGCACAACACGTTATGGGCTGTTCGTGCAGCCCGAGAAGCGCCGTGGGGTGAAGCACTGAGAACACGAGCAGAGGAGCTGCCGAGGCACCAGGTCCTCAGTATCGTGGCTCGAGGAGAGGTGCCCCCACAACGGACCTAGAAGGGCTTTGTGGCCTCTAGCCTACGCTCCTACATAACCATCCGGCTCTAGGTAGTTCCCAAGGGCCTGCAATGCGCTGCCTGTCTAGGCCAGCTCACTTTCCCTGGACACAGCGATGTGGGCTTGCCCAAATTCCCGCTGTGTGGAAATCTCCTGTGCTTTCCAGCAGGTGTGAGAACACCAAGGCTCCCTCGGTTGCAGCTCATTTCCACTTACTAACTACTTTATCTCCGCAGATGAAGCAAAAGTGACTTTTGTGTTTCCTGGCAGTCTGCTGCTTCAAAGAACCTAACAGTGATTTGTTTATTTCAGAGGAAATGGAGACCAGTCAGCGATGACAGATTTATTGGTTAAATGGACATCACAAAAAAATTCCCTTGCAGCACGGGCTGGCTCTAACTGCACTAGGAGAGCTCATAGTCAGGGCTGAGGTGCATTCCAGAAAGCCAATCCTATTTAATCCACTCCACTCTAATCTGTGCATTTATATAGCACCCTTCACACACTTTCCTAGAGTGCTGGACAGAAATGTAATAACCACTGTACTGAAAAATATCCAGGTATACTAATGGCTTGCATTCAGACTCGAAATTGCTCCAGAAGAAGCCAGACCGTCGAAGATCTCCTGGCAATGAATCAGCCAGTGACAGACAAGACAAAAAAAAAAAAGAGTGTCTGAGCTCCTCCAGTTAAATCTCAGTATAGGAGAGGAGGTTTTAGCTCTTGGAGAGGTTGGAGAGGGAGTTCACAATATGGCATAAGCATCAATAGCTCCCAGAACTAAGGAGCGAGACGATGGAGAATTTTACATTGGAGTAATAAAGCATGAAAACTAATATGAAACTTCAGTGGGAGCCAAGGTAAATCGTGCAATATGGCTGAACAAACTCAGGCCCACAAGCCAGAATGATACCCAGCAGTCAGGAGATTTGGAGGTCTGTTTGGATAACTGCATAGCCTGAATAGGAAACCAAACAAATAAAGCATTCTAGAGCAGAGTACTGCCAGTTTGACATTACTGTATTCTTCACAAGCTAACTGAATATAATATTTATATCTGTTAATGAGAGTAGAGTTATAGGTAACATATAGAAAACTCTCTTGAAAATCCCAGATAACCTGACCACTGCCCATTTTCTCTAAGAGTGAGGAATATTGATCCAGGCAAGCAAGGAGATCCAATCAGTCAGCAGGGCATTCCACTTGATCTGGATTCAATTTCGGAAAAACGTCTGGCTGAGGTCGTGCATCAGCCAAACAAACACACCATTTGGAAAGAAGCTGGAATATTTGTTAAGGCAGAGAAATATATCTGTACATCACCTCTATACATATGGCTGGCTAAAGCACATCTGCCAATAATTGGCTCAAAAATCATCAAAATGATAAAAATGCTTCTATTTTGGATGATAAAATAAATACTGTTATTTATTCTTTGGAGCCACATACCTGCTCGAAAGTACCAGCATCAGTGATTCATCTAGCAATTAGTAACAGGAATTATCATTGTATTTTTGTTTCCCCTACTCCTCAGTTCTGGCTTGACATCCTAAATGTTTTAGCTTGCTTTGTACATAAACCAGAGTTTCACATTTTACAGGCTGGAGAACTGAAGTACAGAGAAAGAACAGAACAATGTAAAGATTATTGAAATGACTCTGAAGGAAATGAAGCAAACAGGTCTACATCGGATCTCTCCTGTAAGGAGTATAGCCAGGGTGATTTGCCCAAAATAATGCACTTGCTTCCCAGCAGGGGCAATTTGCCTGACAAAAGCGCTATGCTGATCCATGTGTGCTAACTCCCAGCACTGGAGATTGCTTGGGTGCTTCTGCACAATGTTGCATTGGACATATTCACTCAAATAGTCTCCCCCAGAGCCAGGACCTCTCTCTCCTTCTTCTCTCTTCACCTACCTTCTTTTCTCTACATTTGGGGTGGAAGGTAATATGGTGGTTTATTCATTAAAAAAAAAAAAAAGAAAGAAAAGAAAAGAAAAAAATCCTAAATTGTGAGATGATCATCTTAGTAATTTCATCTAAATTTAAAATATTGTCATCCAAAACTGAACTCCAAAGGAGCTTTTGCAACAGGTTCAATATCTATCTGCTTATACAGCATGTAGCACAACAAAAGTTCAAATTGCATTTTCCCACACTATGCGTGTGTGTGTTTGTATATAAAAACTATTTAAAATTAAGACCCAAGTGTTAGTATTTTTTTTATTATTCATTTAAAAGAAAGCACAATAGATGCGTTGTTTGATCTTCTTTCAACTCAATCTGGCCAATATCAACTATACTCTAGGAACTTTAAAACTGAAACACGCTGACTTCCATGTAATGTCTGGCAAGTATCAGTGCATCATATATCAACGTGCTAGTCTCATTCAAGAATCTTTCTAAGACTGGGAGCTTACTTTGGAGATCACAGTGTGGAGATCACACTGGTTTCTTTAAAATATGTTCTATTTTACATGACTATCGGCCTAAAGTAAACAAGAGCCTGTGACTGAACTGCATTTTTAAGCAAGTCCACACCCTGCTTTAATTCCTTAAAAACATATTCCTGAAGCATTAGATGCAGAGCAATGGATCTCCACTATGAACACAACTTGAGGGATACACATTTTCTTAACTCAGCTGAAGGTGTTGCGATCCACAGTATTAAAACGGATGCTAAATGCTGGGAGGCTACAGATGAGGGACGACTCTGGAATGAAATGTTTACAGTTAAGAGTGCTACAGCCAGGAAGAGATAGGCTAAAGTCTAAAAAGCTGTCTCGATAAAAAGGCTCGGTTTTCAAGAAAGCTCTACACCCGACTGTTACCATTTAGGCACCTAAATGCAGAACAATGGGGGCTGCTGCGTTCGGAGCTTTTCAAGCATCTGGTCCAAATTCTTTCCTTCCATATGAATCAAAACAAATGTTTAGGCTACCAACTTTCCACTGCCCTTTCAGTTTGATGCCAGCTTTTAAAGCTTTTAAATTCCTTAGTATAATAAGATGAATAAAACACTAACTTAGCAAAATGCCCAGTTAGGGACTATTTGCAATATTTTATTTTTTATTAGTAACAGGCACAAATATTTCATAAAATCATTGTAAAAATATATCTTTAAAAGCAATAGCTTTCAGATTTAGATTTTTGGTTTAAAAATATTTGAATCCATCTTATTTGGCTATCAAAACTAATCACAGATTTGCAGATAAAACAGACAGAAAATCAGCATAAAGCAAAATACAGCAGCAGAAATGGTCAGAAAGCTACCAGTTAAATCAAATACAGAAGCAAATCACCTCCTCATTGCGTCAGTTTGGATCTGTGTTGTGCTGTGCCACACCACAGTAAGAGGAATTTAAAGGCTATCCAATGCCTGCTGCTCAGGACCACAGTGTCCACCCTACAGCACTGCCGAAGTTCATATAGGAGATGCAATACTCAGCAGCAGCAACAACAATCTATCCTGAGCCTAGCGAGGCCCACCTTAATTCGTCCTGAGACGTCGAAAGCTGTGCTAAATAGTTATACAATTTTTGATTTAAACGTTAGAGGGCAAACATTGAGACAGACTAACTCTACTAGGCCAAGTGCTCGTGCCGTACAGCTGTGCCTGAATCAGCCGATACAGAAGCACAGAGCATCATTTGATACTAACCCTGGGAGAGTAAAGATCCACTTCCAGTCCTCCTCCCGCTATGGGAAAAAACATTGTCCTACAAATACGGGCAAATTCAAACTTTTTAAGAATTGCAATAGAGAAGATAAGCAGGTTTCTCACTAAAATTGGCAGCACTTTCCAACAGGTTCACAAACACCCCGACTCAGCTCAACAAAAGTGAAGAAAATTGATATCTCTTTTTAGCCCTACAACCACAGCAGCAAAGGAAACAGCGGCTAGTGAAAATGCAAAACCACGGATGGAAATATAGCCTTTTTTTCTGAATGGAACAAGAGAAAGCTGCTTCAAGAAACACATAAAGAAAGTTGGCAGGAAACATCTTTAATAATTTACATGAGCTATTTAAATGAAGTTGGGGGGATGGTAAGAAGCAGACGGTCCATCTTCAGCTTTTTTTTATAGCAAATGAGCATTCCTCTCTTCAGTGTTTTCTTTTTCTAACTCATATCCAGAGCTAATGCTTCTGTTGCATTCTGATTCTTACATAAATTATCTTCTATAAGTAATATTGCTCTAAACAACCGTTATTCCAAAGTCCCCTCTGACTTTCATTTGTAGAGTGTTCATTAGGAGAATATGTAATTTCGAAGCCGCATAAATGACTTGAAGATGAGAACAAAAAGTAATCCCCAAACGAATTCTGTATGTGAACACATGGGAATTGTCTTCTAATACCAGAGGATGAAGGGAAAGGAGGAATTACTTAGGATAGTAATAGACCATGAAACAAGGCTCACTAAAAGAAAGTTCAGAGCATTTTAAGATGAGTGTCAGGCCAAAATTCCTGCAAGTGAGATTTATTACACCATGCAGTCTGTTTCCTGATGCTATTAATGAAGGCAAGTTATTTTTTTAAAGTCCAAATGAGCATTTAATAAATGAGTATCACACTCGCGAACCATATACATAACCCTCTTTGTCCTACTGAATGGAAAGAAATCACCGCACACTCAAGTCCTTCAGTCGCCACTACTTCACGCCATCTGTCACTTGACTAATAAAAGAATATAATCTGGATTGCTGTTTGAAGGGTGTTTTACTTTTACCTTACCTTAAAAATTGGATTCTTCTAGATAAATTCATACTGCGACTTTTTTTCAAAGGCCTTTTTTTTTTCTCCACTTCTTTTTATCTGTACTGTGTTTTCTGATGTCCCAATTATTCCTAGGTCCACTTGGCAGACAGCAAAGTTTTGGCAGTGAATTCTCTAAGAGGGTTCTTCAGATGCCTGCTGTTATCTCATCCTACCATCCTCTACGTTAATTAAATTGGAAATAATGCCCCAACAGACTCTGCCTGTAGTTCCTCTCCTCTTCAGAGTGAGAGAAAGCTTTCCCAGGAGCATGGAAGAAGAGAGGGAAAGAAGGGTTGTTTTTTCCTCTTTTGTGAAGGTTGGAAGTGAGGTGAGGAGGGTGGTGATGAAAGTCAGCATGATTATGACCAAAAAAAAAAAAAGCTTTCAGCCATGAGAGTTTTGCAGCATTTCCTGAAAGGGGGCAGCCTCTTGATACTTTTTAATATCCTTATTAGTCTCCAGTTCAAGAAGCGTGTGTGAGGACATGTTTAACTCCCATTGAAGTCAATGGTTCTTAAGCATATGCTCAAATTTTTTCACAAATCAGGGCTTTAATCTGTTCCTTATGTACATTTAGGATTACAGAGAAGTCTTCTGTTTTTGAAGTTGCTGGAAATATCAGCTTGCTGATGGGAGATGGGGGAAGGGAGGAGGACTCCATCACTTTCAGAAGTCTGCAACTTTCTTGTTTAAATTTTTTCTAATTTTGACCAGACAAGTATCTGTGTACCAGTTTCTGCAGTGCTAGCTTATAGCTGCTAATGTGTGCTGCAGAAATGCCAGTTACTCATAAAATGCTCCTCTGGGATAGTATTAAAGTCACAAATATTACAGTTAGGGTATGATTCTCCCCTCCTTTCCTATAATGTAGACAGAATCATACCAAAAGGGAGAGAGGTTTATCACTAGTGAGGGGAAAGAAGAGTTGAGACAAAAGCTGTAAAAATGTCTCCGTGCTACATTGCGAATAGACCTCAATTCTGCAATTTAGTGTTTTTGGCTATTTCAGTTCTGGAAAAGAAACCTCTTCATTGAGCCTGAAGGTTGTGCCAAACTGTATGGCGATTTTTGTGATATGGAAAAAAGGCCACTAGGGACAATCCAGAAAGCAGCCAGTCTTGTGATCTGATCCTCATGTGAATTTATGTCTCCACAGCTTATATCTAATCTACTGTAATTTTACTATGCATTGTATTTACTGATATTATGCTGAAAAATTCCAGATATTGCAAATAACTGCAAAAGTGCCAAGACCAAGTATTTAAATGGTATCGGCTACAATTCTGTACCTTTTTTTTCCTTCCCCTTGCGTCTAGCATTGCTCCCCCTTCCCAAACTATTTAAAAAACACATTCAGGAACAAATAGCACAGGAGAATCAAGGCCTGTTCCAGCCAAATAGTGTGGATGATCCCAAGTCCCTTTCTACTTTTTATTCTACTTTTATTTTCTACTTATATTTTTGATATGCACACCCATGTGTGCACACTCACACAACACTACAAATGTATGTATGTCTGTTATGACACAGAAAGAGAATCACAAAAATTCTTTCACCACTTTCAGAATTCCTCCTACGGAGTACCAGAGTGAAGGAAGAATTGTCAATGCTGTTTGTTTAAAGAGTTTGCCCTTTGCTTCCAAATGAGACTTTACTTACTTTGAAGCAGTTTTGTTCTGGAACAAGTAATTATTACCTAAAAAACTTGGAATTAAAAACTAGTTTTTAGAGGATGTAAAACCTCTTTTTTTTTCTCTCTCTTTTTTTTTTTTTTTCGCCCGTCTGGCTTAGTTTCGAATTCTCTATTTTTATGCTCTGTTCAACACCGCCTACATCACTGGTATTAAATACTAACCAGCAGCATTGTCATGTGTGGTTCATGCTTGACTTCTGCTCTAGCCGTTTGCAGACTGTAAACGCTACTCATGGTGCATGCCTCTTGTGAGGCTGAAACCTCACCACGAGACAAGAAAGCACAAGAGCAACTTTTGCTTTTGTTTGCTTTTGTTTGCACACTTTTCTTACCAACTGTAAGTGCACGGAAGAGTCATGACTGACCTACAGTTGTAAGGTCCCAATAAAACAGTTTGTGCTCTCGGAATAGTGAGATAATGAAAAAAATGTTGCTTCGGGAAGTTTCTTTTACAGATGTAAGCCGTACTAGAAACTAAGAGTGTGGATGGAAAGAGGAAGAACACATTCAAGATAGCATATAGAAAGAGGTAAGGAACAGAATTGGATGAGCCAGAGCTGGGTAACTCTGAAGAGAGAAGTTGGAACCAGAAAAATAATTCTAGGAAAAGAATTATAAGAGTACGATCAAAAGGTAGGATCATTTGATCAGCTTTGTTTTTGGCAGGAATAAAACAGGAGCCGAGAGAGGACCAGGACAGAAAAAAAAAAAAAAAAAAAAAAAAACAGAAATGGATTTCTGATAAGTGGTATAGGAGACATTTGCAAAACAATCTGGAAACAGGTAGGAGACAGACAGGAGTGACAAAAATGACTTGCAAAGTCAAGCAGCAAGTAAGATCTTGTAAGGAGAGCTCTCCTCCTGCTCAGAAGCAGCAGCTGATGGCCTTGCGCTGGGGAAACCGTGAGTAATGCTCTCTCTTTCTGTTCAACCCATGTCTGTTTTGTGAGCTTTTTTTTTTCAGTTTGTGAATGTGCATTTTTCCCCAGGAAGGAAAAGAGACTCTCTGATCATCGAAAAAGAAATGAATTTTGACTCACTCTTTAGGGCTTTATAGAAAGAATAGGATAAAGAGCCACCGAATGAGAGTGAAGATGCCCTAGCAGGTCTGCAAGAGGTTTTTTTCTGCTTGTTGGGCAATCGGCTACACTTTCCCTGGGATTGCTCCCTTCGCAAACTTGCAGAAATACACTTCCTCAGGTATTTAGGGAACATATAGCTTCTAGATATGATAGCTGTTGCATGGATACTCCATACAGGTTCATACAAAAGCCTCTGATAAGAACAGTCTCTTTTGCATTTCTAGTCCAATTGACATCCATCTTTTGTAATAAGAGGTATTCTGCCACATTAGCAAAGATGTAGCTAGACCCCACTGTATGGGTAGCCTCAAGCTTTCCCCTTAGCTACACAACCAAGTCAACTGTGTGTTTCCATGTGACATGAATTCTGCTTTTTGTGTGTGCATGCCTGAATTAAGACTAACGCTTAGTTTTGGAAGCACGCTTGAAAAGCACAAGGCAACCCAGAACCTGCATAAATAGCGTTTTTGTGGTATCTACCCAAATGTTGTGTAACTACGAACGTTTCTTAGCTGCATATCAGAGAGCAGAAAGAATCTATGGCAGAAGAGCAACTGATGTGTCTGTGCTTCCATTTTTGAATGTAATACTTGTAATTCCCCTGGAGTTACATACAGTGACCAAAACTTTGACAGGATTAGACCTTTTGGACACAGACTGTTAGAAAAGACCCCACGTGGCAAAGTGCTGAGCGACTTTTGCAGGAATGACAGAAGCGGCATTCCCAGGAACTCTGACGGACTGGATCATTCAGCAAGTTATATTTCACTAACCATGCTTCCAAACGGCTGGACATATTTAGCCACTGTACTAGAAATGCACAATCTCTATCCAAAAGAAAGTGTTTGCCTGGGTGTCATGTCTGGCAGAGCTCTTGTGATATGTTTACAAATACAAAAATGTTAAATCCCTGATATTTTTCACGCCAACAGACAGCAAACTCAATCGGCGCCTTCTCTGAATGTCTAAATTTCAGCATGGAACCAGTGAAATAAAGATAGCTTTATAGGGTTTGAATATTTTAAGATTTCTGTACATGCCCTCATATTAAAGCAATAAAGAAGTTTGCCTTGTAAAGTTGTAGCAATGTATTGAAGTGCAAAAAACAAAGGGGGTCAAAACGAGGGAAGAAAAAAATTAAAACACAAAACTGAACCGAACTAAGGAAAGTTTGGCAGCATTTTTCTTCATAATTTAAACCAATCCTGAGTATTTACCCTCTTATCTCCAGCTTTTTCTTCTGCGCTTGTTCACATCAATTTTTTAAATTTATGTTTCTAGTTGTTCTTTTTACTATTTTAATAATAACACATTCCACAAAACCAAATAATCTGAACAGAATATTCCGTATTTTAAATGCCCAATAGTAGACTCTCTTATAAAAGTATAAGTAAGTTAATGTATACATATAAACTGACGTACAAGAAAAGCTAATAAATGCCACAGATTCAAATTTCCTTACGAGAAGCTGCTAATGAAACTTTCTATTTTTATCTGCTTTTGTTGATCAGTTCATAAGTCTTTCATCCCAAATTACCTAATGGATTTACTGTCTAGGTCTACTTGATTATTGTAACAGCTAATGGGAATCTGATTAAGGCAAAAGGGTAGGTTTTTTTTTTTTTTTTTTTTTTTTTGGCTTTGCAATAAATAGTCTTTCTGCAAGGATAAATGGAAATGTAAAGGCAAAATGACAGACTTGTTTGGAAATGTAATGCATAAAAAAAAGAACAAGAATCGGGAGAAAAGTATTAGTCCGAAGAAGCACAAAAACCTTGACCCACACAGATGCTGCTTGGGGTTACTGTGGTACCTTCCCAATGCTGCAACTTATATATCCATATACATACATACGTATACAGAGACACACACTCACATGCAAAAAGTATCGAGCTTAAAGCTACCATACCAGTTCATCGTAAGCCAATTATCATTAGTCATTTCCAAGTGCAAAAAGCTTGCTGTGGGTCTCAGTTCTCCCTAAGTTCTCCAGAAGACGAGTATGCTGCCTGCTCGCCATGCAGTTTTACCAGATTTTTACTAGATTTTAAAGTCTAGTTAAAAAAAAAAAAATGCATTTCAATAGAGTAAACATGCCTTATCCTGTATTAGACTGCTGTTTCCTCTAAACAGAAATCGTTTTTCCTCTTTCTAAATACCAGGTTTTGCAACATGTCCACAAGCAGTCACAACCTCCACAGCCACACTGACTTGTATTTGCACCATTTTTTCCAGTTCTGCGTATTAAAGCATCAGAACTACAGCACAGTATAGATTATCCAAGCAACTCACTTAGCTTCTTTTGCCTCTAATAACCAGGTGATAAAGAATAATTTTAGGAGATAATTACCGTTCCTAACACCCCTTTTGCAGTAAAAAGTATATTTGAGCAAGTAGGCTTTGCTTGTCTGTAGGTCCTAACCAGGACTGGGCCAACAGTGTCCCGATATTATACACTGGTTGGAAGAAATTAGAAGGCTTAACTAAAAAGTTGAGACTCAGTTGCCTCAAAAGCTTCACTCACCCTACAAAGAGGTGCCTGGGGAAAGGTGCCAAGATTCATGAACCACTCCACTCTTCTAGAACTCACCATTTTTTGCGCTGGGCAGGTAGAAAACGCCACAGTTCATTCAACTTTCTTCACAACTATATCATCAGTCCACATATGTCTGACAGATTTTTAGGGATCTATTTTTGGAAAGGCCAAAGTAGGAAACGATTTTTTTTCGCTGGGTAAATTTAAGTGACTAGTGCCCCCAATTCACCAAAAACATAATCATACGCTTAAAATCAGGTGTGTGTTAGTATCAAAGTAGTGGAGTTTTCTGATGTGAAATCCTGACTCTGTTCACAAGCAAGTTTTGCCTTCAGCACACGCAAGGCTTCATCTCCCACCATACAGAATTAAATACACACTGGCACCCGCGCAAGATCACAGTCTACAACTGAAACACCACAATAGTGGCAGAGGAATCTGAAGTGCGTCTAAGATGGTTTATGTAAGGCAGTATTTGTTCTGGCTTGCTTGCTAAAATAATAATAAAAAAAGCTATTATAGATCTGAAAGAGTGCAGAAGGAGAAGGACTTTTAAAAGCCTGCAGTAATCTGTTTCAGTTTAGTTTTTCATATCCTATTTGCTATAAAATAATGTTCATCAACCAATTTTTCTCTAGCCAAGAAGCAGTGAGAGAAAAAGAAAGAAAGAAAGAAAGAAAGAAAGAAAGAAAGAAAGAAAGAAAGAAAGAAAGAAGAAAGAAAGAAAGAAGAAAGAAAGAAGAAAGAGAAAGAAGAAAGAAAGAAAGAAAGAAAGAAAGAAAGAAAGAAAGAAAGAAAGAAGAAGAAAGAAAGAAAGAAAGAAAGAAAGAAAGAAAGAAAGAAAGAAAGAAAGAAAGAAAGAAAGAAAAAGAAAGAAAGAAAAGAAAGAAAGAAAGAAAGAAAGAAAGAAAGAAAGAAAGAAAGAAGAAAGAAAGAAAGAAAGAAAGAAAGAAAGAAAGAAAGAAGAAAAGACGGGGTTGCTTAGCTTCTAGTTAGGGTTTCATAATCCACTGGATTTTGTTGGGTTAGTAAAACTATGCTCTTCCATCATAAATAAAAGATTCAACTCATTCTTTGAGACTTGTTTCTTTTGCTGTTTGGACAATTATTTTTGTTTCATTTGTTGAAAAGAAAGATCAAAAGAAACATAGAACTTTTCTGTTAAATGACCATTAGGTTTTCACAAATGTTTTCTTTTGTTCATGTATTTTAAGGGACCCTTTTTCTAGTGCTTGAAGGTTCGCTGGGCACAGGTAATTTTCAATGCAAAACTGATACTAGGTTTTTTTTTTTTAGGTATCGAGGAAGAAGCCCCTATGATTTCAATCTGTGTAGGGCTGAATGATTATACTGACCATTAAACAGCAATATATTCACTAGCCATTTTTAAATGTTCTTTCTGACTTTGGATTTGATGATGTAAGTACTACATGCCTATGTAGTAATATGTACACCTTCCAAGCAAGTAACATAGCCCTAAAATTCAGAATTCTACGTAGAAAATAACTCACATCCCAAACAGGAGGTCTGTTACTGTCTTCCATAAATCCAAGATATCAAAATGAGGGATACTTATTATCTAATGTAAAATGAACATTACATTTTTAATGTCATTAACATTAAGATTAAGATAATTTTACTAGATAGAGTTGTGTATTTGTGAGAACATTTTTGAAGCAACTCTGCATGTATGGCAGTAAAGTGGTTTCTACTTTACCCCACCATACATAGGACTTTTCCACTTTGCATCACTCGTGGGGTTTTAGTCTAAAATAATGCAAAAAAAGATAAACTTCTCAAAAGAGACATTCTTTGCAATAGATATTAGTAAATAACAAGAAAGAATGACAAATACATTTGCGCTACTAAGCTAAGACCAATGGCAGTGGTCCTTTTTTTGGAAAAAAAAAACAAACAGGGAGCATTCCTTTGCCGTGTTTGCCGCTGTCCTCCGAGACGAGCAAGACACAAGCGCAACGGCAAGCAGGGCTCGCTGGTCCCGCTCCTTTGCCCAAGCTAAGCTACATTCATTGTGAGACCACATGTGCTAAATTCTGGCCCTGCTAAAAACAGGGGGATGTTTGCCACCGATTTCTTCCAGGTGAAACCTCACTTAGCATTTATGCTTGCAAACAATTTCTTTTAAGAGGCTCTTTTGGTGATTCAAGCACTCCACATGCCCCCAAGAACGGGCCGCATGTATCCAAAATATCAGGCTACTTTTGAATTCCCATTTCCATTAAATACGGCAGAGAAGCACACACAGTCTGTCTCCAGGCATTCAAATGACTTTTTGCTCTGCCCACCTACGCACACCCAGCAAGTCTACAAGGCTCACGGTGACATGATTGCATATTTAGTGACTGGAAGGACACTTTTTCTGCGAGGTGGCTGTGCACCGTGTTGCTAGGAGCACTTGGGAAATAGTAAGGCAGATCTGTAAGTCTTTAAAGCCTACTTAAAAAAAAAAAAAAAAAAAAGCAAAACTCAATGTTTTTCATTTGCTAAGCTTAGAGTTCTTTGCAAATGGAAGGAAAATGCTGTATCGCCATCGTATAGACTGGGTAAACACGCACAAAAGGGACAAGGCACAGGCTTGAGGCAAACCATAAGACTGGGTTCAGTGCCCAGCTGTGTATTGATGTAATGAAGTAGCCTCCAGCACTGTTTATCAAACTTCTCTAACACCACACTATTCTTGTTAGAAACCTTATTAGCGACATATGCAAGTACTTATATTTAAAAAATATGACTTTCCTTTCGCATCCTTTCAAGTTGAATTCTTAAGTATATTAGAAAAAGGACATGGAATAGCATAATAAAAATAAGGATTGAACCCAAACCCACCCGACCTATATTTTCCTAATGGATTTTAAAACTCTTATTCTAGCAGATTTAGTTTGCTTCATTTTCCAGGACTAGGAAAACTGCTCAGGCAGAATGCATTGTGCCTGAAAGGAACATGCCACAGGCACCATTCGTACTCTGGAGTAACATGGTGTTTGCCCAAAGCAATGATCTTGCAAGCAATATCAGCCTATTAGCAGGAATCAGGAAAGATAATGTAGTCACCTTCCCTTGAATTTCAAGATATAGAGTGCACCCTACTCAGAGAACTTCAAACAGAGACTGTATCAAGTCCTCACATCACGGACAAATGAACACTTCCAAACGGCAAGCTATATTCAGTTTTAAAGGGCTCAGTTAAAAACACTTATTAAATAATCGGCATATCAAGAAAGGACAACAAAAAAATGCTATCAAAAGAAAAAAAATCCAGAAGCTGATTGCTTACTGTGCAAAATGCTGGAAAACTCCAATAAATATATTTGGATAAATTCTATCCTATAATGCTAAAATAAATTAAATTAGAAGTCAATTTATATTCATAATGTTGCATTAGGAACTACAGTCATGATTTCTGGAATAAGTCTCAATGAAATCTTAAATTCTCCAAGTATTGCCAAAATTTTGGGATCTTTTATCCACATGTGTGTATAGCTCGTTCTGCATTTGGTGCTAGTACTGCACTTCTCGCTCACACAGACCCCCTCAGTGACATCGCTTTTAAGACAGAGTTCCTTGGTAGGTTGTCCTAAATGACACTTAAATAGTTTAATGCTAAATAATAATAAAAAATACATGCAATTACATTTTTGTGTCAAAATGTGAAGGTAGCGTAACAGAATTAGGCTCTAGTAGCTTAAGTAACCTTAAGCACCTAAGTAGTTCCACTAAAGTCAATAGAACTTCTCACATAAACATTTGAGCTCCAAAGCACTGCTGGATTGGGACCGCGATGCTTCTAAAGCGGGCAGGGGATGGAGAGTGTAAATCCTAGTAAATGATATATAAACAGACAGAAGTACATAAATAGAGAGTACACTTATTCCTATCCGCAGAAAATTACTCTCTAGCTCTGAGTAAAGAATTCTGAGAATATATCAGCAAAATGGAAAGTGCTCAAAATTTTATCAGTTAGATTCCCTGATAATGAAAGGGGTATAGTAGTGTAAATTTTCTTCTAATAAACAGTCTAGCCAATAGCCCACTAGGTAACCCAAGATTTCCTAACTGATCAGGCTTTCAATTTTCTTCTAAAATATGAATATTATTCATTAGATTTGGAACTTGTTTCATGTATGTAATCTATATCAGTTTTTTTATGCTAAATGATGCTTTGATACTGGACACCGGACAAATTAACTTTTTCAAGAAAAAAATGTCCTTTACTATGTATTTTTTCTTGCTTCCGTTTACAACCATGCTGAAAAGCACCGACATATTGATGAATCAGTTACACAGTTATTTTTGACTACAAGTGCGCAGCTCATTTTTCTTACTGATGTGTTTCAGAAACCAATCAGAAGTCCTCAAAAACAGTGATTTCACAGCATTTAAAATCTTTTATCAGAATGGTCTGCTTTTAGTGACCATTTCAAACAAGGGCATTTGATTTATGAAATTTAGATGTGTTTAAAATAAATTTGCTGGAAAAGCAACTTTTTAGGGTGGGTATGTAGAAAATAGCTGAATTATAAAAGACACTAAAACATTAGGAAAAAAAAAAAAACTTTCTTTCCATGTGATTTGTCAATAAAACAAAAATGGCATAACAG
The DNA here is from genome assembly GCF_059628265.1 of Tinamus guttatus. Lineage (NCBI taxonomy): Eukaryota > Metazoa > Chordata > Aves > Tinamiformes > Tinamidae > Tinamus > Tinamus guttatus. Next base: position 5,311,290 of record NW_028289037.1, read on the forward strand.
CTATTGAAACACTGGATTCCTGAAATGCTTTTGTACGTTTAACAGTTTTGTTTCTACGCAATGATATTGTAAATAGAATAGAAAAAAAAAATGAAGAGATGTTATTACCTGCTAGCCTTTCACTGGAGAACTGTGCCATATAAAAACATTTTTCCATGTCAAACTAAAAAGAAAGGAAAAGCTTCTCAAGCCGGAGGGTATGTTTAGTTACATTAAACTTCTAAGTCACTGGAGTCAAATTTACTTTTAGCATACATTTATGTATTGCAAGTAAACATTTGAATAAATGTAGTGCTTATAAGAACTCCTTCAATAGGACTTACCCTCCCCCTAACCTTTGCAGCACAGTACTGATTTTTTTGCCATAGCATTTTAGGCTTCTACAGGGTTACCGGATTCACTTTCTTTCAGTATTTCTCGGGAAACCTACAGCATGCTTCCTATATGTGCATTAACATACTTTTCTTCTGACTAAAGTTTTAAGAAAATTTGGATCCAAGTATGACAACTTAGACAACTGCAGTGGTAGTTTTCAAGTTGATGTGCTCTGTATGGTCCGAGAAACAAAACCTACTCAATAAAAAAACAGAAATAAAATGGCCTCAGAAGTCACAGGCAACTCGTCAGAGGGGAAGGCATCAGAAAAATCCAAGATATTTCATATAGAGCAGCTCACACCACAAAGCAACAAAGCGCTCCAAGAATATGTTTTTTATACACTCAACATGGTTTTCATCCGCACCTCATTAGCACACAGATAATCCTGACCAGTTAGTGCCCTTTAAAATAAGCGGATTTATTTGCCACCTCTCCGCGGATTTGCGTCGCCTCCTCGGCCGCTGCAGCCGGGGCGGCCGCGGCGCTGAGCTGCGAGCTGAGGCGACGCTCCGCGCCGTGCGCGTCTCGAGGCCGGCGCGCGCCGCCAGCTGCCTCGCTAGCCCGCTTTGGGGCCTGTGCAGGTGGACGGGAATGTCCTGCGGACACCGAGCGCGGCTGCAGCGCGCGGACACCTTGGCAGCTGCCGCGTGCGGCTCCTCATGACTCAGTACGTGCATCGCCCAGGCCTCGCTGCGCAGAGTGCGGCCCTAGTCCCCCTCTACGCTCTCTCTTCCAAAGGGACTCCCCAGATTGCCTAAAACTTGCGCTAGGGCAAAAGAGAACTGCAAGTGAGCCGGCTTGCAGGGATCCCCTGCGAGAGCACGGTTCACCTTGGTTTCCCTGTCCCTCACAAAACTACAGCAGAGCACATCGCAAACGGTATTTCTGCCTCCCCGTTCCCCTTCAATGGGATTTTCGCAAGTCAAAAAAAAAAGTGAGCGCAGCCATGGGCAGGCCCTCAACCCAACTCTGTTTGCCCTCTGCTTTGCCCTCAATACATAATTAAAAATACTACATTCCCACCATCAGAATAAAGGAGCAAAACTGGAGATCTCTGCTGGTAAATTTAAAGTACATCTACATAGTTAGTGGCAGTTACTGTTTTGAGCAGCGATTTTCGTGTTTTTCTTTAAACTATCAGCTCAGCTTTAAGAACCAACATCTTGACCTTAAACATTTAGGAATGAAAGCAAAGCAGTGGAGGAAAGGGGTAGCCTAAGGTTACCACAGCTCTGGAAAATGGAGCAGAGTCAGCGCCCGAGAAAAGCCTGAACATTGTGAGGCTCTGTGTGATACACCGGAGAGGAGAAAACATGTCTGTTAACAAGCAAGTGTATTAATGATCCTCTCAGAGCTGGCACTGCAGCTTAAAAAGTTTTTTTTCCTTCTTTAGTTATTTACTATTGGAATTTTATACAAACGCCTATTGATGTAACTCCAAGTGTGATGACTATGTCTCAAAAGCGGGGAGAGGGAGGATGAGAGCCTTTCGAGTACGGCAATCTGTTTAAAAAGCAGATTCCTGTGAAAAGTAGGAGATACTTTTTATTCAAATGAGGAGCGATTGCGGATGACAAACACAGAAACACAACATCTGAGAAACAGTTCTTCCTGCCATATGTTAGAAGGACATTAAGTATCTAGCACTACTGTTAAGGTTTGATAAAGGGGTGGGGTTAAATGTTTGGTCCAAAAGTCAGGTTTTTCCTGAAGAAATAAAAAACACAAACACTCCCCAGCTTCTCATTTGTCGTCAAAAGATACCTCCTTTCAGTTTGAGAGATCCTAATTGTGTAAACGGACTTAATGTTTTTTCTTAAGGGAAGGGAGGAAGAAATCGTTACCTGCCTTCATCTTCAGAAAGCCTTAGAGAGCACAGTTTGGAGAACATGCAATATAAGCATAATCACAACTAAAGGTTTGAACTCTTGCCCAGTAAATCCAGTGGAAGACTCCAGTGGCTTCTGGATGAGGTCTGAGCCATCCCCAGCTGCTTTTTGCATTTGCATTGCAAAATGAAGCAAACGGAAAGCAATGCAGCTATTTCCCTGACAGTGGAAGGGATCAATATCCCTTTTTCCCCTCTAGCTTTAAGCGGACTGGAAAAAGATAATAAATCCTTACACAAACAGGCATCTTGTAGGAATGGGACCCAAATTTTAACATTGCATGTAGATTTCAGGATCAACAGAATTGCTTTTATTTCATATAGTTTTCATTTGAAAATGCAGTGAAGACGCAGCTGTTCATTTTGCCACAAGTGGTTTTCAAATTCTGGCTTTCCAACTTGGAAGTTTTCACCCCACATATTATAAAATAAAGTTCAGCCCATCCTGAATCTCTGTAAACATTTCCTAACGTAACGGATAACGAACAAAACGATGGTGTCGTTGGGGGTGAGAGTCTTTTTATAAGAGTTTCTCTCTTGCTTACCACTTCATCAGGCTCATAATATTTCAATTGAACGAGTTCATGGTTTCAACCGGGAACTTCATAAATATCTGGGGGAAAAAAAACCTTTTGCTTTCTCTTTCTGGGGAGCAACCCAGCAATGCATTCTGCCCGCTCTTGGCCTCTCAAGATGCTGAGTATTTGCTTTTCCAAGCGCTAGGCGCCTGTCTCAGTGCGTTCTGGATGACCCGTGCAACCTGCAGCGGAAGTGGCACCCATGGCATCGCTGCGCGGAGCCCTTGGCCAGGGTGGCACTTTGACAGGCTTTGTCACGCTACAAGCAGAGGTCACGGCAAGTTTGATTTTGCATGCCCTAGGGATGCTGACCCTGCTCGCGGCGGCCGCGGGCCTGCGCGCTGCTCTGCGCTGCTCGTCCCTAACTCAGTAAAAGTCGCGGGGCGCTCAGAAGCGCGGGGCTCCTTCCTTGCGCGCAGCCGCGCGCAGCTCCGCGCCCGCCGGCGCCGCGGGAAGGGCCGCGCGGGAGGCGAGCGCCTCTACGCCCAAACTGGGAGCAGAGGTGGCATATCGGGAGCGGGGAGAGCGGGAGAGGGGGCAAGAGGGGACGCGGCAGCAGTTGCTAAAATCCTCATCAAAACTGCAAGCATTTCCTTGCGAAACTCCCTGCTCTGCCTTCTCTTCCCTCCGGGTCCACGCTTTATCACGTGCTGGGTTTTTTCCCCATGTATTTTTGCCCCGCAGCCCCAAAAACGCTGGCACTAGGGATGGAGACCGCAGCCGGCACCGGGACAGCGCGGGCGGCACCGCGGAACCCCCTGCCCCGTCCGCGCCGGGGTCCCGCCTGCCCGCCCGCAGGGAAAGCGCGAGCCGTTACCTGAGCTGTCGCTTTTCCTTTTGCCGGATCTCTTCTCCGTTTCCACCGGGGACAGAGCCTGCCTGCCATAGTCCCCCGGCGCACACGCTGCCCCCGTGGGGGTGTTAGTGCCCAGGCTGGAAGAGTTCGAACAGAGTACGGGGGGGCTGCTGCCCAGCTCCGGGGGTCCTGCCGAGTCGGGCTGAAGGCAGAGGCTGTGCCTGGCCGCGGCGGGAGGAGACGACATCTGCGGAATGTGCCAGTTCGTCTGCAAAGCCTGGTGCTGCTGTTGCTGGTGATGGTGGTGGTGATGGTGGTGGTGGTGGTGGTGCCCCCTATGATGCTGGCTGGCAAACATGCCCTCCTCATTGGGGTATCCCGCTATTATGCAAGAGGAAGAAGAAGAAGACAGATCAGGGTAGGACATGTGGTCAGATCTTCCATGCAGGGCAAGAGAAGACTGGGAGAAAGGGTGCAAGCTCTGCGCGGTGGCATGGGGGCTGCGCAGGCAGCCAAAGAGTGTGTGATCCATGGCATGCAAGTCTCAGGTTCCAGGCAGGAGAGCTTAGGAAGGATCCAACTTCACCACCCTTTGTCAACTTTCACTGTAAACAGATCGGGGCTGGGATTATTATTTTTTTTTCCAAAACGGCAACGACAGAGTGTGCAGCAGGCGGCTGAGCTCAGATAATCCAGGTCTTTAGCCCTAGTGGCCACTCTCCGCCGCGCAGACGCTCGGACCTAGATGCGCCCTTCTCGGCGCCGTGCAGATGTCAAGAAGTGCGAGAGCTTGAAGCCAAGAGAAGGTGGTCCCAGAGAACTGCTCGGAGGGGGAAACCGCTCTCCGAGGCTATAAATACAGTAGTGTGTAATGTGAGCTGGGGGCTGGCTCAGGAGCGCGGCACTGACCACATGCGAACTCCCTCCAAAACGCCCGCGCCGGCCCCGCGCCGAGCGGCGCCGTCAGCGGGCGGCAGCGCTGCGCGCCCCGGGCGCCCGCGGGGCGGGGAGGCAGCGCGGAGGGCGGGCGGGACGCAGCGCGGGGGGGCGCCGCGCCGGCCCCCTCCGCCTGCCCCCGGGCGGCCCGGCGGGAGCGTCCCCGGCCCGCGCCCCCCCGCGGATGGGAGCGGCGGGGAGGGAGAGCGACTCCGGTGCCCCCGCCGCGGCGCGGCCATCACCGCCCCGTCGGGCCCTCTGCGGGCGCCAGCGCGTCCCCCCCCCCGCGGCCCGGCCCGGCTGCGGGGAGCGCCGCGCACACGGGAAACGCGAGCCCGGGGCTCCCCGCGGCGCGGGGGGGCCGCCGCAGAGGGGCCCTCCCTCACCTGCGCGCCCAGGTGCGCGGCCGGCACCCCTGCTCTGCAGCGCCCTGCGCACCGGGCTGCAGCCCCTCTCCGCGCAGCCCCTCTCCCTGCAGCCCCTCTCCCTGCAGCCCCTCTCCGTGCAGCCCCTCTCCGCGCAGCCCCTCTCCGCGCAGCCCCTCTCCGCACAGCCCCTCTCCCTGCAGCCCCTCTCCCTGCAGCCCCTCTCCGCGCAGCCCCTCTCCGTGCAGCCCTTCTCCCTGCAGCCCCTCTCCCTGCAGCCCCTCTCCGCGCAGCCCCTCTCCGCGCAGCCCCTCTCCGTGCAGCCCTTCTCCGTGCAGCCCCTCTCCGCGCAGCCCCTCTCCCTGCGACCCCTCTCCGTGCAGCTCCACTCCCTGCGGCCCCTCTCCCTGCAGCCCCTCTCCCTGCAGCCCCTCTCCCTGCAGCCCCTCTCCCTGCAGCCCCTCGCGCTGCGCCTGGGTCGTTACGGCTCAAGTGGGACAGGCTCGAGGGTCGGAGCCCGGCTTCGTATTTTGCAACGTGCTCGCAGTGGAATTAGCCATAGCCACCCAATAAGGCAGCTGAGCGGTCTAAGTAAATGAGAATAACGCATTTATTGATGGCTGACCAAGAGGTGCCCGCTGCAGAAACGAGTTTGGGGCTTCGCCCTTCCGCCCCACGCTACCTTCCTCCTCCTCCTCCCAAATCACACACACACACTCACACAAAAAATAAAAAAAAAAATAAAATAAAATAAAAACTACGCGCGTGCAATTCAAGTCTCAATTCTTGTGTCCATGTGCGAAAGATAAAATGAATTTCAATTGCTATTGGAAAAAATCAGGAATTGTATGAGATTTGCAAGAGCTAGTTTCTTAAACGGAAATTGAGTCCTATTTTGTGGGAAATTAGTTTTGCAGACTTTCTGAAAAAAAAAATCTAAAACTTTTGTTCAGCAGCTGCTCCACTTTTCCCTGCAGTTTCAGGCTGAGCTGGAACCTGCAGCAATCTTCGGACGGTAAGATTTTCCCCCCTTTTCTGAGATCTAATGCTTCTTAATTTTTTTGTCTTTAGATTTAGCTGTAACAATGCGGTCTTTAAAGAAAAGAGCGTGGTGTCCAAAGCAGGAGTTGTTGCCTCTGTGCACCGTGCAAAATCTGATATTTCTTCAGAATAAAGGAAATATACAGTTACAACACTGATGAAATATTTTGTGCTTTTCATTGTGTTTATCGTTTCAATATGTGCTCTAATATTAAAAAAAAAAAAAAAAAAAAAAAAAAAAGGAGGAGTACAAGGCAAGCGCCCCGGCTGAGCCGCTCCCGATTCGGTGAAGTCGCCGCGCCGCGAGCGCGGGAATGGGGAATGTCCCTGCGAGGTGGCGGGTGTCACCCAGCCCCGCCAGCGCCGCCCGAGCCGCGGGACGTGCGGCCCGTGGCCCCGTCGAGGCGGCCCGAGGCGCCGCCGCTCCCGGCGCCCGCTCGGGCTCCGGGTTCCCCCCGGGCCTCTTCCCAACCTGCTGCCGTCGGGGCGGCCCGGCCGCGGCAGGAGGAGCCGCTCCGCGGCTGCCAGGGCCGCACAGCCCTCGCCCGACCCCGCGGCGACCCGCGGGCCGCGTAGAAAATACCCCCCACCCCCCTTTTTTTCCTTTTTTCTTTCCCTTTCTTTTATTTCTTTTTATTTTTATATATACATATATATAATTTTAATTCTAGGAGATGGCGGCGCAGGATTTCTTGACAATAAAAAAGTGAAATAAGTGAAGTACAATGAAGAAAGTGAGAGCGTGCGAGGGGGAGGGAGAATGATTAGGTTTCCCCGCGAAATAAGAGATGGGGACAAATCCCCCTTTTCGCTAGGCAGTGGTAGAAAGGGCTCCAAAAAGGAGCCCTTCCAAAAAGGAGGAGAAGAGAAAAAAAATAGCACAGTAATAGAGGAACCGTGTCAGAGCTAAGCATTCATCATTAGCTCCATAATCAAATCTGAATATTCGGGACTGCATTTCCTTTAGATCCTTATTCCTTTAATAAGGACACAAGTCCCACATCAAGTGTGCTTATTTCTTCCTTAATAAGACTTAATAACACACAAGAGCTGGAAGTACAAACTTGTGTAGAGCCTTATGCTTTCATTTTAAGCAATATAAGGAGAATGAAAATATAGGCAATTAATGTTGACATGAATAAACAACATCAAACATTTACTGAAATATCACCCAACATTTCTGGAGTTACCAAATAGCTATATAATATACCACCTTTGTAAAAAATTGCAACTTTTCCATGAAAGAAAATTCCACTGCAAAGCTTTTCATTGAAATATTTCCTGCAGAAAGTGTAAACAGTAACTATCTCTTGATATTACTGATTGGGTTCTTGTTTGTGTTGTATCTTTTTAGAATGTGTGTTTGACCTAAATGTGGTACGAAAGCACAGCTTAAATCAATGCCAGCAAGTTTGCCCAAAGCTTACAACATCAAGTGAAAAAATAGAATGTGTTAAATGTATGAAAACAGTAAACTGTTTAACTGATAAAAACATCTGGAGCCAACACAGTTTGGAACATCATTTATGTTTTCATATACAGGCTAATACTGTATTTCCTTTTTTTTTTTTTTTAATTTACTATTTATGGTAAAAGAGATCATATAAAAAATGACCCGAATGAATCAGCTTTTCCTCCACTGCAGGACTTCTGTGGTCTTGCTCAGCCTTTCGCACTGGAGGCTAAATGCACCATCTTCCTGAATGTTTATCCGAGTATAAGTAGTATTCTTCTGCACTTCTAGTGTACGGCTTGCCAATACGTGCATGCTATAAAAAGATCGGACAAATAGTCACACTTGTGGACCAGTTTTTCGTTTGTATAAACTGCCATGGCTTTGCAGAAGTCAGCGTAAAGATGACATTTTTCGCCATTTGAGAATATGTCAAAGAGAAAGCGTACAAATATGAATTCAGTTTATTTTAGCCAAAGATCTTATTGTACTCAAGAGCATACCAAAGCAAGAGGACGAGATTTTATTGTACTGTAATTATGATCAGTTCGTATTTTTCCATGGCAGTTTGGTGAAGGCAGGCATCATTATTTAACCTTACAGTCAATCCAGATTCACAACAGATGTATGTTTATTTTCAGTCTTTTCTTTTTTTTTCCCTAGATTTTCCCTGTTTAATTCCCATAGTAGCAATATAATTCGTTTCTCTTGATACCTGTGCTGCAATGAAAGCCTACAGATACAAGCAGCTCTAAAGCCAGAGGATTAGGCATCATTTCAGAGATGCTCGGATACCTTAACTGAAAAGCCTTATGCAGAAAAAGAATAATTTGTTCACCCGCTCATCAAAAATACTAAATTCCTGCATAGTCAAAAATGGTCATAATCGCATTTCCCATTCATAAACCTACTATGCAGTATCTTAACTATCTTTCATCATAAAAACAGTTTTTGCACAAAATTACACCACCACAAAGCACACCACATATCCTTAACATTGCATTTCTGTGGTGTACTTCCATTTCACTCTTTTTAACGTTTACATGTGCCATGGTTTAATACATATCAAACACTATTTTTGGTTTAAAGACTACAACGTATCTATAAAAGCTTTAAGCCTCAATCCATATTTTCAATTATTTCTCCTGTATCCATATGGATTGTGTTCTAATTTTCATGATCTCCAAGTATTACAAAATTTAAAGCTATGCCAGCAATTTAGTGTATTACATAAAAGCTGTGCTAAACTATGAGGCCCTCACTGAAAATGATTTGCAAGTTTGCATTACATCATTAAAAGTTATTTGAATTGCCAACCCACTCTAACCATTCAAATATCCTATGCTTCCTATCTAATTTAAATAAAAAGATGAAATATTAAAATAGTTAATGTACTTGAGGCTTCACACCTGAACTGTGGTGTTTCAAAAATGCTTTTAGAGTTTAAATTATGTGAAACTTGCATTCCACATTAAACACTCAGAAGCCTCAAAAGAAGGTTGCCTAAAACTTTTGATGTGTGTTTATTTTACATAGATGATTTATTTGCAAACAGAAGTGTCTCACACAATACCATTTATTTCCCAATCTGCATGAAACTACATTTTGCCAGTTGTTTCATTCTCTAGTATTATCTCCACTTACGAACTCTGAGTAGAGAAATAGTTATCATAAGCCTTGAAGAATAGTTGGGTAGCATGTATCTTTCCTTTTTATTTAGAAATGCATTTAAAGTGCATGTGCAAGCAAGTCCAAGATGCCTGAAAAATATGTTTTCTATTTTGTTTTCTCCCGATCTTGACAGTTAGATGCCGAACGTAGTTAGTTCTTCTATTAAAACTACTAATGATAAAGTAAAAAATAAAGACATGTATTTGAGCATATTATTCAGTTTATTATTTGATGTAATTTGCATTGTGGATTTAATCTGATTTTCAGTTTGAAGGATGGTTTACCAATTGAAAATACAGACACAGTTGTGTATGGAATTTTGGCTATTTCAAACGCTTTGTGTATTTAACAATGACTATTCCTTTGTGCTACAAAATTAATATTTTGCTGATTATACTTGATCTTTTAATCACAATAAAATAATGCAGCTGACTCAAATACTAGTGCATCAAATCTTTCACACTGAGACTTTTATCTGTTTAGTGGGTAAATACTGCTTGTATTATAAAGACCACACTAAAGAGGAAGACTGCCATTAGCTAAAATATTTGTTGTGTTCCCTCGCACCCCTTAAGTCTTCTGGCTAATATTTCCAGGCCTTTACAAGACCAGCAGCAGGGGGCATATCTCATAATTTTGCCTCCAGCAGGAGATGTCAGTGGAGTGATAAGTCACTGATCTTCACCACCTTTTCTGTGCGTTAATGAGTAATGCACTATTCACCATGTGAATATTCCTGCCCATTCTGAATTTCATTTGTTAGAGAGCGAGAAGAAGACATATATGCACATATGTATGCACCAAGGATAAATAACTACAAAATAACGAGGTTTTAGTAGCTGCTAAGTTTAAGCCTCTTACTCTGCAGGTATATTTGCTTATGATTTACGGTGTGGTGAGCTCTAGACTTGGACCAGCGAGTCATGGCTAGCTGGTATTGGGAACAGAAAGATATTCACGGCCATGAAGCGCTCAGGCTCTGCTCATTTCCCTCGTTTCTCATGGGACTTCTGCGCTTTTGTGGAATCCTGCTTGTGTTTGTGGGGATTTGCATGAACTGAAGCGTTTCCAGGATGGGAACCTTAATTAATAATATCTGCAGGGGAACAAAGAGCTCAAAGTCACCCGTGCACTTTTGCACATCGCTGCATCGGGCTCCTCAAAGCCCCAGTAATGCTCACAGCAGACACTGGATGGGAGAAATCCAACACGAAGGAACAACTGTTGGAAACGGTCGTTTCAATGAAGCTCCTTCATTTTTATTCTGAAACCGTGGCTTATGAAAAAAGGAGGAGAAAAAAAAAAAGCTAGATTTTCCTTAAAATTGCATGCCAAGAAGAGCTTAATTTGTAGAGACAAGACCAAAAGATCAAATCACATCTGTTTCAAAGATTCTGATTCAGCAAACTTTTTACAGTACACTGGAGCCAATGACACTACTGATGTTCAAAATAAAAAAGGCAAATACTTAAGTATTTGAAAAAGGGTCTAATTGACATATCTTAATGGCATTGACACTTTCCAAAAACATATTTATGGGGATAAACAAATTTTTGCAGTTACTTTCCCCAAGCAGAATGCACTTTAGTGAATGACCTGGGAATATATTAAACTGTTTTTTGAGGTGAACCTTTCAGAGGTTTTTGTGTTCGTCATGCTTTATTTGGTCTCAGGGTAGGTTACATAAAATATTCCAGTCAAGGACAGTCTTTGATGTGTTTCCATAGGATCTAAGGGTACATATCTGACTTTGGCACACTCTCTGGAGCCACCTTTCTCTCTTTGCTTATGTCCCTTGCTTTTATTTCATTTAAATTGGCTGCCCACAATAGAAGCATGAAGCTCCTTTATTTCTACCCCGTTTTCCATACACAACGTGCCATGTGCCTGGTGCTCCTCAGCTGTACAACAAATAAGTATATTACTGGCATGCTTTTCAGCTGACTGGGACACAAATGCAAAATACACCATTTGGGGACACTGTCTGGGTTTATGCAGCTGCTGCATAGACTTTTAGTCCATGCACATCATGCGTTTGTGAGTTTTCACCATAGCATGTATCAGTTAGGGATTTCCTTTTTTTTTTTTTTTAAATAATCCAAGTATATTTCAATACAAGATGGAAAACTAAAAATATTTTCCATTTAACTGTTTCAAAAAGCCATGTGCAAGAGAACACAACAAAATGGAATTAACTCGTAACATATGCAACTCTTATTTGTGCAAGAGCAGTATATGCCCCTATATCCAGACTGCAGCATCTGGAGGCATAGCAAGTCTCTAATGCAAGAGAAAGGCATGAGACATGTCAGCTTCTTGGCTATGTTACATTGAAAGCTGTGCCTTTTCCTTCATGATACCCAGTGCACCTCTTCTTAAAACTAATAAAGCAGATGTGACTGTTCAGGTAACTGCCTTGGAAGCATTTGGGATTTTACATCTTATTAGTTGCAACTGGTAGGGGTAAGCTGAGACAGATATTTACATTATTTACCATAAAACTTACTTAAGGATCTTTAATTTAAAGTGATCAAATCTGAATGAAAACCAATGATGTCCTTCAGTATGAATCACCTATTCATAGTGCATCCAAAAGTACAAATTTCCACTTATGGAAAGAAGTTTTACTGTCACCAAGTGTTTTTAGTGTCTCCCTGTCATTATTGCATCCTACACCATGGGATAATGCATTCTTTTATATTTTTAGTGCTACCTAAAGCAGTGTTTCTGAAAACATTTTTAGAAAATAATTTATCCCTTAATTGTTTTATAACATGAACTGTCTTCAGACTTGACCTTGAGAGGTGCTGAGTGTTTTCTTTTCCCTGCTGACCTCACGGGAGGCGCTTTACAGGATCAGCCTCATTGTGAGACTGTAATAGCAATTAAAAAGGGGTAGTTAAACATAAATACAAGATGTTTCTTGCAGAAAAAAAAAAAACTACTGAAAACTGCATTTTGAAACAAACACGTGCGAAAGACTTTTCAGAGATAACATATCTTTATGATGCATATTCAGATTTTTCTTGCATTAAAATCCTAAAATGTTCTATTATAGAAGTTCAGACCGCTAATGCTAAATTTTCCTTCCTTCTTTTTTTATCAATTAATCTGTTCCAGTGCATTCATCCCAGGCAAGGGAGGAAGCATGTCTGCCTAGTGTAGTGGGTCTAGTCTAGTGTAGTATTTTCTTATATGCAGAAAATGCAAGTAAAAACTGAGAAACTGCATTGCTACAAAAGTTCATTTACTAAACTTTGAAAAAATGTGTCATGAATAGCCTGCTGAATATATGTACACACACACGCTAAAAGAGGGTGTTCAAACGGGCAAAAATACGAGCATACCTCCAGGCTCAAATCCTTAATGTATGATTAAAACAAATCAGGTTAGTGCCTGTTTTCCTTTACTAATATAGAGAGCTCTTAGATGCATTATACAGAAATAAAATGCCTCATGTTGAAGCACATGAAGGCGCAGAACACGCGCTTTGCACAGGCTACCAGACAAACTTCTGATTTTGCTTACTGCCGGAGCAAAATGTTTGCGAATGTATCTTATCTAGCACACCCTATAAAACTGTACAGTAGTCGTGGGTACAGCAGTGAGCGGTATGGAAGCAGAGGTCACATCCCATAGCAAAATTCCACAGTTTCAGCCTGCAATCCCAAACTGCCTGCTTATTTTCTGAGTTGTGAAGTTCTATATCAATTTTGGGAAGAAGATAGGTAGGCTTCTCTTATATGTACACAGCATTTTCATTATGTGTGACACACTGCAGCTAGGGTTATGAGAGTCTTCTTTTAAAAATATACCTTGACTTGGTGATGAGAATATTTGGTTCTAAAAATAAGCCATATATTTCATTTCTGATATGGCAGGTATGGCACGGATCCAGAGGTGCACACGGTTACTTTACCCTGTACAATTTGTAGTCAATCATACTTTCCCAAATGAAGTCCCATAAATATGAACACACATTGCTTGTTTGTTTTCTTACTTTTTTTAAGTTTCCTTTATTAGTATTATAATAGTAGGTCCCAAATATAAGGAAATAACCATATCATATTAAACACAGGAATACGCTTTCACAGTCGTTTATTGTGCATAGCTAGTAAACATTTCCTGGCAAACAATTTAGAGAGTCCATAAATTCCATCCTAACGCTACTTCCGTAGCTACACGCAATGCACCGTACACGAGGGTATTAGCTCAGTCTCTCTCATCCGGACTGGGTGGATTAGAATTGAAAATCCCCCACCCCCCTGTTATAACACCATATGTCTCGAAAGTCTATCCTCTCTCAGGGCAAACTGCTCCTCACGGATCCGCCTGATGGATCGTGGCTAAAATTCTCCTGTCCCTTGCTATGTAGCCTAGCAGCACCTCTGCAGCATCTCCCAGGAGAGCACAGCAAGCCAAGTATCCCCTTGGCATTAGGGGCAATCACCCTGCGCCAATTTTTATGGAAAACTCACTCCTGAAGAGAGGAGTAGGGAGAAGAGTGAAAGTTCTCACTTTCAGAAAGTGTGTTCATGATTCCCTAGTTCCTTATAATAATCAGCTAACCCATGTTAGTGGACCAGCTTTGCAGCATCTTCAAAGAGTCCTTTAGAATTTCAAATAATTTTCTAGGTATCTTAGTTAGGTGTTTATAGAATGAGGGATTATTAAGGAAACAATTTACCCATAAAGATTTTGGGAGGATTAGAATGTAGCTCAGTCTTTTTCAGGGCTCTTGCTGTGTGCATGTCGCTTTATCCTGGAAAAAAATAAATCTGTCAAAATTACCCTCAAACCACTTCACATTTAAAAGAATTCTTACAAAATGATCACGTTAAGGTAAAGTTCAAATCACCGGTACAAGAGACTAAGCTGACATATTTCAGCCAGTTTGTATCCTTATTACAGATATACATCAATATCATTCCTGTTACAGCTATTATTTCCAGATTATTTTGGATTGAAAACAAAGAGTTAGCAAAAATCTGGACTCCTTCCAAGGCTCCAAAGACCAGCTCAAAAGCTCGGAGGGGTTCAGCCACCATATCAATGTTCTGCTTTATGACCTTTAATTTTACAGGATATAATGTCAAAACCTCTCCTCGGTACCCCTTGAATCAGATTTTGAGGAAGGATTGTGGAATAACAAAGACAACTAACAGCAGATAGATTTTATTTGCCTGATATGGAAGTCTTGTTTTTTCCCTCTTGTTTTTAAAAATCTCATTTATTGATATCAAATGGAGCCATTATGAAGCAAAGGGCCCTGCTCTTAACATCTGGCTGAGTTGCATATATTCAATAATGCATTTATACCACTGCAAACTTGAGCTCTCCTTTGGAAGATTAAGTGAGCAGCAAAGACGTTGGAGTAATAAGTGGGAAAGGATTATTACACTTTTTGGTGCTAATAAAACTGTTCCTGACATCGAGGTCTTAGGATTGTCTTTTTGTGTGTGTGTGTGTGTGTGTGTGTGTGTTTCCCTTTGCTTCTTTCACAAGAATCCCCTGTTTTTTGGATGCTCATCTTTGCCACCTTGCTGAACTTCCTTGAAACACCAACACATTTAGGCACCAAGCCTTCGGCAGTTTTCTGGAAAGAGGTAGTTTGTGGTCTGCAGTTTGTTCAGCTTATTGTCTGATGAGAAAGACCCTAATTCCTTTCCTGGAGAGGGACCTTAACCAGCTTCCTTGCATTGTGCACGTGGGCAAGCGGAGCAAGGAGACAGATACCGCTCCGCTTGTTCAGCACAACCCCAGCAAGTGTTTTCTCTTTTATGTTTTCAATGAATCTGGTTGCTCACAAAACCTGCCAGAAAAAGACAAATCTGATCAGAAAGAGCACGAGTGGAGAAAGTCCAGTTTCCCAGATATGAGCCCCAAGGACTATTTTGTACCGATGACAGGGTATATTAGTCACTGTGTCCTATCAACCTTGGCTTCTCACAAAGTATACAAGTGTTCCTGCTCATGTGCATGTTCTTTACTGATGATTTTGCTATGGATGCCTGCCTGATAGGCACAACATACTTCTCTTATATCTAGTTATCTGGATTTTTTTCCCGATCCTTCTTATGATATGTAATACCAATAACAAATTCAATTCCTGTGTTTTATGTACATTAAGTGGTCGGAAATACAACTGTGCAGAAAATATAGCTAGTTCCTGTATTTGCAGAGTCTCCCTGGATTTATTGTATTAAAGCCAAATCTATCGTTAATCCATTTAATACCTGATTGCATTCTCTAAATATGTTTGGTGTTTCCTTCCAGAACTGTCATACACACAAGTCAGTATTCATCAGCTAATAAGGTACTGGCTTGAATTGCTAAAGAGAACTTACACGTTGCATTCTTGCTGATAAAATACTTCTTTAAGTAATTTTAGATTATGACCGGGGAACTTCTGGCAATATTTCAATAAGATCTCTGCTGAGATCTTTGCCCTAGAGTGTCTGGTACTAAGCGCAAAGTAGGAAAACTTTTCATCTAAAAAGGCAAAGAGAGGTAAAAGAAATGAGGCCGGGTCATTATACCTAAATTTAGAAACATATACTATAGACATTCAGTCCAGATCGGCTGTTAAGAATGTTTTCCTTACTTCACAAATAGAAACGATGTATTCGTTTTTAGAAATATTGCTAGGAAATCATGTAGAAAAAAAAATAGAAGATGCATTGACTGAAAACATTCTTATTTCATACTTTTTTGAATAGGTTTCACTCTGCTAAAGAATGGGATTAAATTGCAATGAGGTAATTGAGCTTTATGGTCCAGTTACTGAACTTTACCATGAAACTAGTGGCAAGTTAAATCATTATAATATGGAGCAATGTTTTGTCGAGAAAACGGCTGGAAGTCTAACAGTTTGAAAGTTATCGACTTCAAAGGGGCTAGAATTTCAGTCCCAATTTCCAGAATTCTCTAATTTGTTATAATTATATGTGTCGTTTTGGTCTGATATGCATTTTTGCTCAAAGGGTTAGAATGAGCAATATTCCTGTAATATTGTAAATAGACTACAAGAGAGTGCTGTGAATCTAGCTTCACATTTTACTCTTCCAAAAAGAAAATAACCTGCTCCTATACTCTTAAATCTTTCACAGAATATTTTAATATTTTAACAATATTTAAAAATCTATAACCTATTAAGGCAACTAAGTAGTAATTCAATTTGTAGTTATATCAGACATACATTTCATATCTTACTTTTCATATCTCATTTAAAAGATTCTCACTGCTGTAATGTCTAAATAATAATATAAAAGTCTATATTTCTTCCATACAGGACATGAAATATCTTAACAGGAAAAAATGCTTATAATGCTTATGGGATATGGACTAATATTAACATGAGCTGGAAAATTCAGTGTGTTCATAATAAAGCATCAGGTATACTAAAGAAATGAAAAATGACAATTTCCTTAACTGCATCCATCCATAGAGAAATTCTCATGAAGTCTGCTAGACTTCATGGTGAGAAAGAGGAATCAGGACACTAAAAATTAATTGCTTACGTGCACATAATAATGTGCACAACTTGATTATATCTATAATGAGCAAATGGAATAAAGTAAAATATTTCTATTTGGTGTTTTAGGGCAGCAATTACAAAGTTGAAAGTGAGTGTGAGCTGGTTATCTGGAAAAAGTATTAAAGGAACAATTTCAATGACAATTTCAAACTGCTAAGGAACACTTTCGTGGTTGCCTCATAAAAGTCATAATCAAGAGAAAACATTCACATTTTTGTTGATAATAACAAAATGATTCAGAAAGTATGTGAAGGCAGCTACTAAAAAAGAACAAAAAAAGAACAAAAAGGAAAAGCAGGGGACAATGCAGCAATTAATGCACATCAGAAGCTGAGAATTGTTAAACATTGAGAAAGACAAGCAAAAGTCACAAACAAAAAGAACAGAGATAAGGACAATCTGAAGACATTTTGATTTTATGAACAAAAAATCTCAGGAATTGCCTTGCCCCATTATTAGACAGAAATTGGTAGGACTATTGGTAATAATTTTAAAAAGGCAAGGCAATTTGAAATGCTTTTCTTCTGCATTTGGGAAAAAAGTCAAATGATGTATTCATATCATATGATTATGATGAAGCTCTATTTCAGTAGTAGCACAGGAGAACGTTAAATGGCAGCTAATAAAACTAGACATTTTTAAAATCAGTAGACCTGAATAATTTGCATGGAGGTATTTTAATACATTTGGCAGAGAACTTGTCTGCATAGTTGCTGATGACTTTTAGTGTGTCTTGGAAAGCAAAGGAAGTTCCAGAGAACTATGCAAAAATCTTCATCAACAGTTAAAAAAAATAAATATAATGAATGATCTAAATGTACATAGGCATTTCAGCCTCACATGGATCTCATGAAAACTAAAAAAATGGCTTCTAGGAATATTAATTCATTTTAAGTCAAAGCAGCAAGAACAGAAGTTTATGGAAAATTATCTTGCCAAAGAAACTAGATATCTTTTAATGAGCACATGCATTTCGTAGGATGAAGGTAATTTTAGTAGTATTAAGTATGCAGAGGAATATTGGAAAGCCTCTCAGTTGTTAATCACAATATTTTGATGAAGAAAAAAAATCTTGAAATCAATATTGGACCTATTAGGCTCACAGACCAGCCTCAAGCACGTTTTAAGTGGGGAATAATAATAAGCGGTACTTATTTTAGTGCTAACCTGTAACAACATAGCCCTGTATTCTTTGCTTTTTGGCTTTTGTTTGATTTTGTTTGTTTTGTTTTTCTGATTTCTACCTGTGTCTTTCATTATTGATAAGAGAAAATAATTAGAAAATAGGTGAGGGGATTAGAAAATAGAGAGATGTAAGTCACTGTGGAACCCAGATTTTTCAGGGAAAATGGACATAGTTAAACAGATTGTACATTGCAGTCCAGGCAAACATAAGGCACTGATCTAATAGCAAAACATGCACGTCATTAATGCAGGGCAGGGACTCGGTCCGCAGCTTGAAACCTTCCTAGAAAAGACTCCAGGGCAGATAATCGACTTGGAAGAGCCACGAGTCCCATAGGAGAGACAAGGCTCTGATCCAATCCATGAGGACATAATCAGAGAAATAGGCAACACGGCTGTGTCACCTCTGTCCCTGGCACGGATGCAGCCCACTCTGACATACCCGGGTCAAGTTCAAGAAAGATGACTGAAAAAATTGGAAGATGTTCAGAGAAAAGCAACGGGCACAGCAAAAGGGCTGGAAAACCACATTCCTTGTAATGAAAGACTCAAGGAGCTCGATCTACTTCGGTTATCAGGGGGGATGTTTAAAAGGCTATTTGATCTAAACAACAGCTTCTAAACAACAATGTGAGAAACAGCTACTTGATAACACATTTTTATTAGCCCAAGGTTTAACAGAAATCAGTGGTTAGAAGCTGTAGTTGGAGAAATACCCTACAAGGACTTAAATCAAGAACGAATGCTTTTCTCCATTAAAAGCTATGCTGTAGTTGGAAAAAAAAAAAAAGAGCAATTTAGGAAAGCTCCAGTGCCCCTCATACAGTGGGGCAGACTGAGTCGATGACCACAACAGCCTTTTAGCTTTATAGGCCATGAATCTGCGGCTTCAATTGCAGCCTTCTCTGCTCCTGATTTTCTTACACCATCGCCGGGCCGATCCAACCAGCGCAAAGTTAATCGCAACCAGGTGGAGCCGGGTTTTTGCGGCACCAGGGAGCTTCCCCCTGAAGCTACTCTGGATAAGGCCAGGATTTGCCTGGACTGAAGGAATTTAATAGAGTACAAAAAAAATGTGTCTATCGTATTGGCGCCTATCACTTGTAATTACTACATCAGGCTAGTGATGTTTGAGCAAATCTAAAACACTGTCTTGAGGGGAGAAATAGGGTATATTTTAAGGCGAGGTGAATTTAACCCCCCCAACATACATTAACGACTCCAGAGAAATAAAAGGAAATAGAAAATTACACGCGAGCCCATGCTGCACTGTTAAATGAGACAGAGTACAATAGCGAACTAACTCATTCTGCCTGTTTTTTGTGCTCCTGAGAATAGTATAGATCTGAAAACTTTATTTTCACCACGGCCCTTTGCTTCTGAATTCACATCACAGTTAAGAGCGACTGCAGCAAGAGGTGGAGCAACAGCAGAAAGAAAAATGCTAACGGGGAAAAAAACACATATAAACAACGTACCATATGTAGGACATTCACCATATGCCGGCCTCACTATTTTTTTTTTAACTCTCTCTCTAATGTGGTCCAATAACTCCAGCCATCGAGGGGGATATTCGCAGCATCCACTTCAGGCATCCGACTTAGGTGCTTTGAGCTGTCTGGCTCCCCCCTTTCCTGCCTCTCTGCCAGTTCTGCAGGGAAGTACAAGTACCTAAGTCTAGTCCTAAATGAGATACCTCAATCAGCCTAGTGCGGATTGCATTTTGCTACTTAAAATATGTATTTTTTAAACTCATTGCTATGGGGGAAAAAATGCTTAAATTACAGAGATAGGAAAACGTACGGAAGTTTACAAATTCAAGGCCAGATCTTTAGTTTGTAAAGTTTATAGTGCAACATTAAAATAAACAGACTGATTCCCATTTGCCCTAACAAAAACAGAGCCTTCAAGTTGGTTTTACAAATCTAGTAGATCACCTGGCTGCTGGATAAAGCACATATGTTTCTATAAAATAGAGAAAGGGACATTTTATGATATAAATTCATCACACATAAAAAAAAAGGAGGAAAAAAAAAAAGAAAGCTTTCTAGAAAACAGCAGCTCTTGCAGTCCAGAAGTCAGCAAAGCCCTGCTGTTATAGAAGCAACAGTGAGAGATCAGCATCAGGCTCAATTAAAAACTTCAAATAATATCATTTTCTGAGAAAGTCTCTTGCCCCCATTCCTACTGTCCTTCCTGAATAAATACTTTTATTTATTAAAAATATATATTTATACAAATTCTAAGCAATCTGCTGCCTCCCATGAGCAAACAGCTTCACTGTATACTTGGCTTTTATCTTTCAGTGCTGCAGCACTCCAAACTAAGCAAAGCAAAGCATGCAGTTCCCTGTCCAGTACAAAGCTAGATTTTTCACAACAACAGTAAAAGCAACTTTGCCTAAACATTGTTGAAAGACAGTGAAGAGCAAAGAGTATTTCTGCATCTTTAATGCAACATCTTTAATGCTAGTATATATCAACATGCTCTGTATACTCTTGAAACCCTTCCGTTAAAATGTCTCTAACTCTAGGGACTCATTGTATAAGGCAGTTATGCACCATTTAAATGTGAAAAATGCACACTTTACTTGGAAAAAGATGTGTGATGTGAAGTGTTTTTAAGAATAATTGAATGATTTTGTGATTCATTAAATGCTTTTTCCTCAGCAAGCAAGTAATGGCTTTTCCACTAAGCACCCAAAGGGTGAAAAGTCAAACAGTTAGGAGAAAAGCGTCCTTAGGAAAAGGACAATTTACAGAGCTTTTTTGTTTTATTTCTTATCTCCTTAGAACAATGAGGGAGGAAAAAGAATGTGAATAGCTCCATGTAGGGAATTAAAAAAATTGAATGCCGGGGACAAAAGGATATGTGGCAGTTGTCCATTCTTTGGTTTAAGAGGAAATACAGAAAAACTGTGGCACCTAGGGTTTATTGAATATGATTTCACATACATATCCCTGCTGAGACCAGGGGATCAGTTCTTTTATGGGAGGGAAAAAAAAAAAAAAAGAGCCGTTTTCATATACCCAATATATCTTTAAGCCAAAGTGTAAATCTTCAGTTTCTTTCCCTTTCTATTCTTTTCTGTTTCTTTTTTTTTAACAAAAAAAAAAAAAGAAAAAAAGAAAACTAGGGAAACAATACACACCTTGACTCCTGCAAAAGAGATCTTTGGCAAAATCACAGGACGCCTGCTTAAGTAATACCCAAAAGGTAACTCCAGGCATTCCACTGGCCAGAAATAATTCACAGCACGATGAATCCACAAGAAAGTCAATAGGATATTATAACACTCTTAGGGGAGCTGTAGCTGTAAGAGCAATGTGAGGCAATGCCTTAGCGTGAGCTATCACTTTATATATGTGCTGTATACATGAGCATGAATTATATTACAACTTTTGACACACTATGGCTTTTGATCTACTGTGACTTATGACCTCTGTCCTATTGCGACCTTTATGCCTAAACCTATAGAGGATAGTTCAAACAATAGGACATACATGATAGATGACACTTAGGTAGATGATAGATGGGGATAAAATTGTGTAAGAAATATAAATAGTCACGCTCGGCGCATTAGCAAGCCGAGAACTGCCAGAGATTAGGAAGAGACTTCCCCCAGGGGATGATATTATGAATTTTCTCGCACCTTCCTCAGAGGCATCTGGAGCCAGGATACTTGTCTAGATGGAGCACTGGTCTGACTAGATTTGCCAGTTCTAATATTCCTGTGAGCTTACGTGGAAAAATACAGTTTATACAGTTAATGCAGGGTGCTGAATAAGACAGAAAAGAGTCTTTGACCAATAATAAAATCCCCGCAAGCTTTCAGATGGAAACCCAGTTGAACTTTTTATAGATTCTGTTCTCTTCAAGATCAACTGAGATTTCCAGTCGGTTTGTGCAGCAGCAGAATGAGAGCTGCAAAGAAACCCTACACACTCCTTTCTGAGAGAGAAGCATTCAACTTCTATCTTCACAAACAACTATCTTCTATTTTTAAAGGAAATAATAATAATCTCTGTAGATCTCAGGCCTCAGGAGATTTTCCAGACAGTCAAAGTTGATACTCACTTCCCTCTGTAAGTGGGAAAATTTGCAAACAGTCTTTTACAGCTCACCTTTATCAGCCTCTGTCGCTGCTTTATTTTTCAACAGATCCTTTTGGCTAGCACATCCCAGCAGCTTCCAGCTGCAATCCTTAACTCTGAAGACCAGCTTCCTGATCACCAACTAGCCGGCTCCAGCTTGGTGGAGCAATCCCAGAAACAGGCATTCAAATGCAATTAAATTGCTCTCCAAAAGAAAGCTGGAGAGCCAGAGGCAGGGTTGGCACACAGCACAAAAGCAGGAAGAGTAGGAAGCCACTGACAGTCTACGTAGCAAAAAAAGAAGATGGAGCCTTTGGCAAAAAGGTGGGATTATACTGCATCTTGGAAAAAAGTATGGACAAAAAAGCAGCCTTGGAATGGAGGCATCCATAAGGTCTTGGCTGGGAAGGTTTTCAGCATTTTTCAACAGATGGTTGTAGACACATTTGTAAAGCTTTGCTTGTAAATCATATTTTTGAGATTATTAGCACAGCCATTAGACCTAAAAATTATGCATTTTCTGTACCAAGTATAAACTTATTTAACCAGTTTGTTTAAAAACAAACAAACAAAACAAAACAAAATAAAATAAAACAAAAACCAGAAAGCAGTTTTTTGGATAGCTTGTGAGTTTTGCTGAAACTTAGTTTATTTCAGCATAGCCCTGGCTGATTCGATAAAAGAAAACAAACCAGTAAAACAGTAGCAAGTTCTTGGAAACACATATTTGTTTTTAAAAAAATCTTTTTAAAACACAGAAAATTATACCAGTGCCTAGAGATAAGCCCTATCATGCCCATCAGAACTCTGCTGTAACACCGCCCTGTGAAATGGGTTGAATTTTATGAATTATAATAAGTTCAGTGTTCCCACCATACACTTCACAACTCATGTGACAAGAGAAACCTGAATTACTGCCAGCTGAAGTTGTTGTAAATCAGGAGGCAGTTTTAGAGAAGTCTGTGGAATACGAAGGAGAGAAATGTATTCTATTAAGCAAGACAGAGAGATTGGCAAACTGCCTTCCTGATGGGAAGCTTAGATGACATCACAAGCTATTAGTAGCATTTCCTTTACAGAATAAAATACCCAGCTCCCAGCTCAACCAAACCTCAAGCCATACCTGCCATAGTACGCAGATATCCTTGCTACATGATCTTTGAATATGTTGGAAATGTGATGTGAAAGAGTGTTTGGATGCAAGGCATCCAAAAGACAAGGTGAATGAATTGACTTCTGCTGTGCTCTTTCCATGATGACTGCTATTGCAGGGAATAGATACAAAGCACGTTCAGTTATTCTATTACAACTATTCAAAGCAATACTGTGGAAACTGGACAAACCGTAAACACAGCTCACTTGGGAGTTTAATATATATGCATCCTAAAGTGAGATTCACCTCACATCATACACTTCTTTGTTTAGAGTACCAATGACAAAATGCAAAATGCCAGTGGAAAGAGGTAGGTATTTTAAGGCATAATTCATCTGACCATATCGACACTTGCTATATTCTGCTGGCTAGATCTTCAAATAGCAACTAGTAGTAGAAAAAGATGCCAGTTGGAGAGACCAGTTCCACTCTGTCCTAGGAATATTGGTCTCACCAGAGTCCTCAGAAAAGACAACCTTTCTCTTGCTGCTACACCATCATGAAACAAATCTCTAAAGTAATTGTTTTTACTTCCCATCTATAATCTAGGGAAGGAATAGAACGGTACTATTATCCAAACATACAAAAAAAGCATACAGATTATGAAATAATAGACTGTCAGCAGGACATACCAATCTATTTAGCATGAATGGAGACAGAGATGTATTACAGCGAGAAAGTTGACACCGGTGGAGTTTATATTCCCCCTATGACACTGAGCGTGAACCTTGCCTCCAGACCCTTTGTCTTCACACTTCTCTAACATTGTTCCTTTGCCTGTGCTCCTTCTGTCTCTCTACCTTTCAAGCCATTCCTCAAACACCTGCTTTTTTCTTTTTTTTGATGAATTTCCTATCCAGTCCTTTCGACCGATACCTTTTTGATCTTGCAGACATATGAACTGAAACATCATATTTAATCTAAAAGAAAGAAAGTCAAAACTCAGTATGCACTCAGAACAGAACAGGAAAAAAAAAAGAAGCAGTCTGCTTCCTGGAAAGTAGTGAGACTGTGAAAACAATAGGGATTTTATTCTTTAAAAACAATCAGAAAAAAAAAAAGAAAGTTGAAAAACATAATTGATTCAAAACAATACAAAATGATTATTTTTGTTTTCTCCTCCCTAGGATTATACTGTATGTAATTTACAAAAGCATACAATTTCAATTGATGCAAAACTTTTTTTTTTTTTAGCATGGATATGTAAAAAAGCTGAAGAAAAACGTAACCTGCAGAAGTGAAGGAGTATCCATAGAATATCCATATTTTTATTTAAAATAAGGGCTATAATTCATTCCAGGGGAGAAATATGCCCAATTCTTTCAACGAGTATAAAGATAAAGATAAAGCCTACTGTGTTTTGGCTGCGGGAAGGGAGCAGTGCCTTTTTTTTTTTTTGACAGAATCCTTCACTAAAACTTAACAGCCATGGGACAAAAGGAGAAGACTTTACATCTCAATTGTTTAAAGATGCAGGACAGAATTTAATGGTTAATTTTTAGATTAGAAAAAGGTCCCCACCTGAGGCCCTCAGAAATGTTGTTCAACACATTCAATACTAACTTTACCTGGAGGAGAGGCTCCGAATGGTGATGACAACAACTACTAATTGTAAGTAAGTTACTTAGTGCAGTGAGGGTTGATTACAAAAAATTAAAGGACTTTTAAAAGCCAAATAACTACACAATATTTTGTGTAGTAACTACAGATTATTTTCAATGTAGAAAAGTGCAAAGCACTCTAATAAAACAAGTCATAACTGTGTAAATAAAATTCTTTGCTGACTATTCTGATTAAAGGACAGGATATTTATTTAAATAGATAGATGCAAATTGTTAGGAAAGACACAGAAAGTGAAATATCTATTCATGACACTATATATATCTATGTCATTTCTATATTTTGAACACTTCATGAAGGTTCACTGATACCACCAGATAAAGCACAAAAAGTGTGAGAACATGAAGGGCATGGAATAGCAGCTGTGAAAGAATAGCCAAGTAGAGCGGGGTTTTTGGAAAAGAGGAAACAAGCAGTATGATAGTGGTCTTTTTCTCCTCTAGTTCTGTAACCAGTGGGTACGAATTGAAACACAGGGAGGTCCATCTCCCTATGAGGAAGAACTTCTCTCCTGTGAGGGTGACAGAGCCCTGGAACAGGCTGCCCAGAGAGGTTATGCAGTCTCCTTCTCTAGGAATCTTCAAAACCTGCCTGGATGCGACCCTGTGCCACGTGCTCTGAGTGTCCCTGCTGGAGCAGGGGAGTTGGACTAGATGATCTCTAGAGGCCCCTTCCAACCTCAACCATTCTGTGAGTCTGTGAACAGTGTATGTGATTCCTTACAGCAAAAGTGGAGGACGCAGTAAGTCACCAGCTTGTGTCATGACAATAGCTAGTAACTACTACATAAGACAACACTCCTTTTTCTGGATGGAAAGTTCCTGATCACAGGAGATTGCTGGAGACTCAGTAGTTTGAGGAAGCAACAAATATGTACTTGCCTCGAATTATATTTCTTCCACTTATCCATAAATATTTTTTTATCCTTTTTCAAAGATCAGTTACTGGCCTAGACAGATCTTTGATATGATCCACGCTAGGTTTATGCTCTTTTTTTACCAGCATAGTGCTAATCTCCAGAGTTTTCTTAATCTGTCTGACTGACACTGTTACACTTCATGGAGACACAAAATATGCATTGCATCTGAGAAGATAGCTGCAGGGAAGAGATTTAACTGAAGATGTAACACCTAAGTTTTTTTTAAAAAATAATAAGAGACAGATAGAAAGTTCAGGTTTAGAAATAATTTCTCCACTTTTTGGGAGTTTTTTTTTTAATTGTTTATTTTTCCTCTGCTTTCCTCTTCTGTAAACAAGATTATGAATAGCAGTTTTGTGGCTGAGTTGATTTCTGCACATCCAAAGTGTCCATTCACTTTCACATTGCATCTGCAGGCAGTTAATACCCCTGCCACGCATGCGCAGAGACGACGGTTGCCACGTGGGGATCCGGAGGAGCAGTACTGCAGGTGGCCACTGTTATGTTACTTCTACGGACCCTTCAAATCCAGAAGCGGTTTTAGCTCATTACTTTAATGACGAGGCCAGGGCAACTCAAAACGAGCTCTGATCTCTCAGAACTACCATGTCTCTGTCAACATTTTCTATCTACCTCCTGTTATATGGTAGATTGGGGAGCACAGTGTACAAAGTAACTCTGCAGGAGAAACCACAGAGCTGATCAAGCTGCGTTTGGGCAATATTCATAATATTCATAGCCATTTGTATGTGTCATGCTTTCTAATACCCATTTATGTGGGTTAGTAAATAATTTTGAATATTCTAGTCCTTTTAACCCCAAATTATAGACATTTGTTGATTTATATTGCTCATTTTTGCTGGTTTCCTTTTATCATTGGGTGTTTATAATTGAACAGTTGTTACAATACCTCAGAAGAAACTTTTTTATGTAGAAAAGAGGGGAAAAGCCCTTTTAACATAGACACTTCTAGGAGCAGTTGAGACTTTTTTTTTGTTTTAAGCAGTTCGGTTTGTTTGATCAGCATAGCTTGTGGGCCAAGAGCAGAACGCCATCAGCACCACAATTTATACTATGGAAATGCTCACAAAATGGAGGAAATGGAAGTGATGAATTAAGTGAGAAGCTTTTGTTATGATTCTTTTAGGTTTTAAGGGTAAAAAATTGAGAATGGATCTCCTTGGAGAGGAAGGAGACGGAATGGTACATCTGAAGGACACAATTTATCATTCCAAACATTGGTAAGTGACATTTCCTTAGGCAGCTCTAGCCTAAATGTGTGTTTTTTTCACCTTGTCTGGTAGAAGAAAATAATCCTATGCCTTCATTTTCAGAAAGGATAGTCACAGTACAGTGAGCGTAATTTTGTACACAACCTACTGGTAGAGTTGTAATTAGCATACTTAACTCCATACAGTTTTCCCGTATGGATGTTTTGGGAGAAAAGGAATCATTTTTTGTATTTTTTTTGTAATTATTTTTGTTGAAGATGCCTGTGATATGTTATAAAACATCATGTGCACAGAGGAACTGCAGACCTTCCTGTAAATTTAACAAACTCGTATTTGCTGAAAGCAGCCACTGAATGATTTACCTTTTTTACAAAAGGAGGTGAAGAGCAGGAGAGGGGTGGGAAAAGAGCAGATTTTTTAAATTATATTAACACTCACTACCTGCAAAAGCATTTGTAGAGAGTTACCCAAATCTCTTGTGGGCATTTCAGCAGAAGTCCAATACAGAAATGCACCAGAAAGGAATGACTAGTTGATTGGGCTACAGGCCAATCTCAGCTACAACTGTATGGTATCATAAAACACCTTGGTCCCTTCCACAAGAAGAAATAATCAAGTCTTCATGATACTGTATTCCTGAGGAATGTGGTTTTTCCAGATAATTCTCCTTTTCTGAGTCACTGTTAATTTTCTTTAGTTCCATATACATACTACACTCCTGTTACAAAGGGCAACACCTTATGAAAGAACTGATATAGCCAGAAAGCAATAGGAAAAGAATGTTAAAAGCAATTACTTCCTCCAAAAGACACCGGTGGTTACTTGGGTGTCTCAGAAGTATGACAAGCTAGATTCAACCAGGAGGCTCAGGAAACCAATCCCACCTTCTCCTTGGTTTCCTTTCCAGTGGGGTAGCCACAAGGCCTCCAGATGAGGCTCGCCAGCAGCTTGCGCCACTGCTCCACTCAGGCAGCCCCGGTGCTCTTCACGGCTCTATCTACCTGGGAATGAATATAGTGTTTTGTTACTAACATTATTGCTTTAAGACTCACCACCATTGACAAGTCAGTAAAATTCCCTCCCTATGACTTATTCTAACCACACAAATCTATCAGAAAAAAAAAAAACTTACCTATTGCTGTGTAAAGTTATTCCAGCAATTATTTCAATTAAGTGATTAAGAGGGGGCACAGTATTATCTTCCATATGTTATTAGAACACACAGTAGTTGTCCAATGCTCACTAAGATTTACGTTTGTGTTGGAATAATATTCATGAATTGGGAATTAAAAATCTCACTCAAACGTGCTTTCACGCAGTGGGCCAAATAAAGCAAAGTTGTACAACAAGGGACTTCTGTGTTAGAGACCTTGAAAATAATGACTTAACAGTATGCTAACTTGTTGAAAAGAATCTCATCAGCGGCCTGTCCAGCTATGACATGTTATGGATTTACTTTGGACTGAGCCAATGGGCTGAAGTATGCCATCGAGATGAAGGAGTACAACTTGAAAGATGTATATGTCTGTTTTAAGTAGGAATGTTCATTCATTAGCTCACTGCTTCATTCACTAAGCTGTGCACAAACTGCTGTACAAATGAATGATTCAATACAGATGCCTTTAATACACCACACAGAAGTAAGTAAAGAAAAGGTACTTGCCGTCATGACTCTCCTACCGAGACAAGGAAGCAATTTCTTCACGGCTACGTTGTGAGGCAGCAGCCTTGAAATGGAAGAGTACAGGCTATGCTGGGCAAAGTATTCTTTAACCAGAAATGATCTACTCACAATACTCCTTCACATGCCTTGAATTTTATGAATTTCTTTTGCGGGAGCAGGAGATAGAAACAGAGGAGATGAGTCAGTTCAAGGTCCAGGCTGAGCAGAAGTGTCAGAAACAGCAGCGCTAGGGGCCACTGAAATAATATACAACCTTTCACAGTGCAAAGTATGCTAAAGTGGGTTTATTTCCAGATGTTCCAGCCCTCACAGTGTTTCCGAATGATATACATGAGATCTTAAAGACTTTCTGTGTGAGGCCAAATCTGTTTAGAAAAGGGCAAAGCCTGTGCAAAATAATTTACTGGGATATAGAACAAAATCAACAAATAAATAAAATCATAGACCCTGTATTTAGAACCAAAGTGATTAATTTTTCAGTGTTAATAACATAATTTGTCAAAGTTCAGAAAAAGCCTCTTTATTTTTTTTTCCTGGAAAGTTTCCAAGCTCAAGAAATATCCTAAGTAGAGGAGAAAGTTTAACAAATACCAAACATTGGCAGGATAAGCCTAAGAGGAAGCAGAAAAAAAGACCAAGAGCTGTAAATGAGAAAAGCTTGCAGGAAAAGTATTGTGAAGTGGTTGCCTATTTGAAGAAGCATTCAATTTTAACACTATGCTTTTGTTGAAGTCATTAAATATCTGCAATTAAATTTTTAAGAAGTCATTTTAGTAACCAGTCCTGTACATAAGATAATAAGAGGGCTTGGAATACAAACGGTGGAATATTATCCAAATAAAGCAGTGTATAAAAGGTATATTTATATACATGTCACTAAAAAGAAGTCTGCCTGTTACAGTAGAAACAAAGAGCAGTGCATTAGATAACATTATACATGGATTCAAGCCAACAGAGTTTGTATTTTTGGCCTATATATATTTGCAGAACACAAAATATAATTTCCACTTGACTTTATGTGTTCTCCCACAGATTACGATATGGTATGATAGGAGCTATGTTTCCTGAATAAATACATGTGTTCTTATATACAGCACAGTCTCGGCGTGGAAATGACCAAGAAACAGTTTCTCATGAATTTCTTTTTTCTTAAGAAACAAACAAACAATTCCCCCCTGCATTCTTGGTGCTTTTGGCCTTGCTTTGCAGTATATTGCAGCCATTAATACTCCCGTTTAACAATGGAGTAGAATGAAGTGCCTGTGCAGGATGTGATTTAAGAAGGACAGAAGACCATAAACACACGTGTGATATATTTGTATACTCTTTTCAGTCAGACCCATCTGCACACCAGGTCTTTTCAGAATTGCTAAATAAAAACTCTCTGTGCCTCACTGGCATATACAACCAAAACAACTGTATATCAAGGCCAGGATTTTTTCCAATGGTCATTATGAATTTTACTTGCCCGCTCTAATTTTAATATAGGACCAGCAGTAGAAAGTACGAAGCAAATTAAGACAATACTGTACCTATCTAAGTAGCTTGAATTGGACAAAGTAAGGAAGTCAGAAGCAGACTTGGTAGCAGAAACATGGCATTCTAATTACCAGCCATTTGTTTAAAACAGAGAGTCATCCTTCCTTCTGTCATTTAACAACACTTTCCCTTACCACAGTATTGTTAATAGTGACAGCTCTCTTCTTTAGAGTATATATAGGGCTTTTTGCCACTATGTACCTTAGTTACGTTTTCCGGAGCAATTTTATAGCCAGTAGATAACTTTTGGTCCTCCAACTTGACCAACTTTATAAATTATAGTCCAGTCTGTCAATGCCCTTCTCAAAGTGCAAATGCCAGGAATGGGCACAGGATTTAACTAACGCTCTCACTGATGACATACACAGAGGTAACATCACTCCCCCCATCCATATTCCCTTGCTTATACATGAAGGCCTGTGTTGGCCTCCCTATATATAGCACTGTTGCAGGAGCTCACATTCAAACTGTTTAGTCTTTCCCAATGTACCAGCTTTCTAGGTTCAGTACTCCGATACTGTTATCTATATTCAGTTTTCATCCTTTGGCCTCAGGTTGGGCTACGCAAAACCATCCTGTGTTAAGGAATACATCTTAATGAGCACTCCATGTTGTTTAATCCCCTTTTTATCATCATTAGTTGCTAGGCAAGTAATTTTGTCACTTGCACATTTTGCTATTCATAATTTCACATTTTCCAGACTTTGCTATAGATGTTGAATAATATTGGACAGAGAACAGATTTTTACAGGACCACACTAGAAACATTTCTGCAGCTGATTGTTCCATAGCTATACATATTTTAACACATTTTATTCAGTCTTTTTTAATGCTTTTCTTATTGAGTTTTATTAGAAAATATCAGCATTAATCTTTTCAAGTCTGCTCCAATTTTCCCAGCATTCTCAAATTCAGAAATGACTATCAGCACATTGATATAAACCATTTTAGCTTGCATCAAGTTCACCACCTGACCCTGTCAAACTGAAAAAAAAAAGAAAAAAAAAAAGCAATAGTATCTGTGCAGCATCCCTTTTAGCTACTCATGGGGTAGGAAGCACCTATCACTAGCTGCAAGGTAGAAGGAAATCTTCCTGGGGTTTTTTTCTAGGTAAAAGCAGATGTTTGTAAGTACATCTGTCTTTTACCCTTAATGATCCATGCTATTTTATCCCTGTTGAGTAGTGCATTTAAACCATTACTAGGCTCTATTTCTTTATATATTTAAAGTAATATTTCTTATTTTTCTCAATCCTCTACAGAGCTTTTCCAAAGATAACTTCAGCTTCCTGTATCAATTGTCTGTATTTCCCTAGAGCCAGTTTTAACCTCATTGCTATTAGTCTTGCTTTTACATTTGTGATTTTTTCATTGCTTCCTTCATTTTTCTTTTCAATCAATAGCACACTTTTAGCCTGAAGATGGCTTCCATGTATTGCAAAATAGTGTGTCTTTTGACACAGAATTTATCAAATCCTAATTATATTTCATATTTTCATGTTTAATCGTTTCCTGCCACATAATTTTGCTCAGAGCTTTCCCAGCCTTATGAAACTAGTTTTCTGAAAGGCCCAATATATACGTTACTAGTCAAGTATTGCCAAGACAGATATTGGCAAAACTACGTAAATATTTCTGATGGGAAAAAAATAATCTCCTTCTTCCCTTCCCCAAAATGCACACTAAAATAAGACTAAATGTAGAAATATTTCCCTCCCCCTTTTCTTTATTCAGCAAATTAAACTAGCAATATTTTTAATCTAACGTTTAAGAGTTTACTTCATCAGCTTGCATTAATTTGTCCTTAGGAAAGATATATATAATAGTTTAGAAGGTAATCCAGAATACAAAAGAATTAAGATCAGTTCTCTGCTCTGACTGATGCCCTCTGTGAGCTGGAAAAAAAAATCACTTAGCCTTTCTATGTCTCAGTTTCTTACCAGTAAAATGCAAATAGCAGTTCCCTCAAAGGTAGAGCATTTGTATGTATATTTATATGCATCTATATGTAGAACATAAGTAAATGTAAGGTTATAAGATGTAAGGGAAAATATGCTATGAAAAATATTTAAGTATTTCTGATTAACAATAAAGCTGTAAATTTACATGGATCTATATATCAATATATACAGATATATATTATAATATATATAGATTATAATATATAATAACCCAAAGTACAGAGACATCTTAGAACTGGTTGTGGTGTTCTTTTCACTATTTGCATTTTGGAAAGTACAGTTTGGAAAAGTCAGTTCCATCTCTTCTGCTTCATCAGTCCACACTTCTTAATTTGAAAATTAAATACTAAATGCATGTCCTTGAGACTAATAATATCAAGAAGTTTTTATTTCATTTCCTTATGTTTGAAGAGCTTAAAATACTAAGAAAAAATGGATAATATATTCTACAGACTTTTTAAAGGTTATATTAATAGCACTAATTCCTCTAGGCATCTAGATTCCTTGAGTTCAGTGAGTGTCACAGAAAAGCAAGCTTAGAGTTTGTTGTCTGGATCTCTAATTTAGCTGAGACATCTGCTAAAAAGTCCATATAGCTAGACATTGTGACAACACTGCTAAATAGCTTGAAGATCATAAGTGATTCTATCCAAAATCAACATTAAACTGGCATTAGATTCACCCTTTTTCCAATTAATGACCCAGAAATAGTTTATATACTTTGAAAAAAAAGACTCAACCATTTGGAGCCAAACCCATCCTGTCTTTTGGAGATTCATCAGTAAAACTGGAGAGAAAACAGAGAAACACAGCTTTTACAGAATTGCAGAAAAATGTGAATGTAAACGTGAAGTGCTGGCTGCCATCGGCCTTCAAATTCTTAATTTATAGATGTATATCTGACAGGCCAATTTGTCTTAACACATTTAATTAAAGTGTACATGGGACAAAACATCAACTGTTTTACTGAAGCTACTAAAGAAGCTTCCTCTACGATGACTTCATAAGAGACTTTAGCTCATATGTCCTGATCTCTATTTTTTTTTTCTCTAGAAAGAGAGCAGTTATGGAGACTTCTCATATGCAAGCACTTCAGTTCTGAAAAGGAAGGCCTTGTCATACTTCCTACCCAAAACCACAGGTCTCAGCTCACATACATAAGCCTATATAACATCCATCAGAATGGCACAGAAGCTCCAAACTCCAAAACCAAACATCTTAACCTTCAGCATCCGATCCAGATTTCACACATTGGAGTACCAGCATTTCAGTTCCAGGTTGAGGTTCTGCACAACAAATAGAAAACGTCAGCACTCGCAGGTGTTTGTTTGTGTGTATGCACACCTATCAAATTTTCACAAGCTAAAACTGAGCTTATATAACAAGGGTCACAAAATAGATCTATGATTTTGCCTGTTTGGCTGAAAATGCTCTATTAATTTTAGTTCACTCAAACATAACCCAGCTGTAACTTGACCCATTTTGAGTAGCTATACTTAAACCGGTGTTATGTTTTCAGTACTAAAGACTGATAACTTGATAGCTCCCCAGGGTTTGTTGGTTACAGTTTAAGTACAGAACTGACATTACATGCTATTCTTCTGAAAATCCCAGCAGTAATATTACAGATGAGATACTGGCATTCAAAGATATATCCAATGATTAAGTTAGAGAGTGAATATCTTCAAACATACACCATCAGCCCCTGTCCTGCACTTTCATTCATTTTCACGTTCCTTTAATCCTATGAAAATGGAGCTGTAAAATCTAACAAAAACAGCAGTTAGGAAGGATTCGTTGGCCAAAACTATTCTGGATTCTGTCAGCCTTATTCATAGTGAATGGTAACTTACTCTGTAAATAGTTCTCATTATTTCAATATGAATAAAGGTCAGAAAATTTAGTGCTTAGGGATTACATAATATTTTTTTTTCATTTGTATTTCTCAACTCTTTTAGGAAGCATGCATAACATGCTCATTCTTGTTTTTCAGATGGGAAGCTGATGTAGAGTTAGATCAAATAAGTTATCCTATATTGTTTAACTCCACAGAACGAGTCAAGAACAGAATCTCATTTCTTTTTCTTAATTGATTTCAACAGAACAGGGCAGCATTCTATTAACATTTTTATGCTACTTTCCCATTTCTCAAAAGCTACATTTCAAAGAAAACAGATGCCTGCTCCATCTGTTTTCATTACGGTGATTTCTAAGTCCATCAGAGGATGCAAGCAGTGATGCTCTCTGATCACATGGCAAACACTTACTCTGAGCCCGGAAATTTTTTTTTGCCATAGGTAGCAAATCTATAAATCTGAAGGATTTAAGGCTTTCATGCAGATTAATTGAGAGGTTTATTCTATTTCCCAGAATTTATGTGCTTGTTTTCTCATAATAAAGGAAGTTTCTAGCTTCTGGTTGTGAAGATAGCCTTG
This sequence comes from Tinamus guttatus, assembly GCF_059628265.1. Classification (NCBI taxonomy): domain Eukaryota; kingdom Metazoa; phylum Chordata; class Aves; order Tinamiformes; family Tinamidae; genus Tinamus; species Tinamus guttatus. The sequence goes on from NW_028289037.1 coordinate 5,345,755, forward strand.
ACAATGTAAACCAACATACTTTCATCTTGTTGAGTCCTCATCCTTACCAGCTAAAACAATAGCATCAAGAGAAGTTAACTTCCCCCATTCATCTTAGCGAAGTGTCAGCTTTGAAGCAAAAACATGCACAGTCAAGTACCAATGCTGTTAACCAATTCAGTGCTTACTATGGGGTTAGAATTAACTAGTCAGCACAATTAGATAGCAGCTGGATGTTTGGGATGTTTCTTCACATGATATTACTCAAAAATGTTGAATAAAAATACAGCTGCATGGTATTAATATGAAAAAAGTGTGAAAAAAATGTAGGCAATCTGCTAAGTTAAAGATCTGTTTTCTTTAATAAGGATATGCTTATTCCTTTCTTTAATAAGGCTAATACTGCACAACTGAGATTTGGACCACTTTTAAACATCTCCCAAACAATGATCCTAGGATTTCTTACCTAATCACTACCTCTAACTTCTCCATGGTACTCTTGGCCAATTTATTCTTAACCGCTATTCTCTTCTGCTCTGCACTATCATCAGAGTGATAGTGACACTATCAGTGGAGGGAGGGAGGAAACAGCGGGATCCCATGAAACCTGCCCCGTCTTCCCAAGTTTCCCAGATAATAGTAAATAATGGCTAGCTATTATATATCACATTTTGTCTCTAGGACTCAAAGTGATTAGACTCAAAGTGAAATAAAGCTGACTGCTTTATCATTGCATCCATTTTACAGCTGAACTAGCTGAGGCAGGGAGGGGAAATGGTCACTCAACAAGAGAGCAGCAGCAAAGACAGGAAAAGAAGCCAGATTCCCAAGACCGCTCTCAGTTTACTAAATTGCTCTTCCTCAGCTCAGGTGGAATCTTAAGCACAAATTCTGGTCATAACCACTAGGAAAGCAACTAATCTTTGCTTTGGCCCCCTTACCTTGAATTTCTGAGTTATAGCATAGACCTGGAGCCACAGCATCAAGCCCAGAGAGGCAGAATCCCACCTTTGCCACAGAAAAGTGAACAATGCTGCTATCTCCACTTAGCTGTGCTGCCAACCTGCCAGGGGACAAGGCTGGTGGAGGAAACTGGCCTTTGCTACACAAATACTTTGTAAAGTCCCTGAACAATGGAAATGGACCTTGACAGGAACCAAAGGTTTATTACTGGTTCCTCTCTCTCCATTGTTCAGTGTGCTTTGGTTTGGTCCAGGAGCAAATTAGTCCAATTAAGACATGCTGCAGCTACCTGATTCCTGGAAGTCTCTCTATGTTTCACTACTAGGGATTTTCCTCTTCTACTCACCTGTGTTTTCTTGCCACATATAAATTTATCGGCAGTACTTCTCAGTCTTTCACTCTGTCTACATCTTCCTCATTTTGCCACTTTCTTGAGGCCTTCTTAAGGTCTTTTTTCTTTATTTACAGTGAAAATAAATTTAAACGCCCAATAATTTTAAAAGCTGCTGTGATACAAGTAAGTGGGTATCATCTTTAAATGTAGCAGAGATCTTTTGGACTGGATACTTTTCAGAATAAAACTATATGTTCTACACTGACATAGTTCTGAGAAAACAGCTTTGTGTGGCTGTGTTTAGTGAGTATACTTCCCATACGTTGAACAGCAACCAAGATAACATTTAACTTAATGTTTTTCTGTATTTTTAAATATGAAGGGAAACATGTCTTTAAATGAAGGGAAGCTTTGAAAAGAGGTTTCAAAAAATGGTATTTATATTCTCTTGCAAGTGTTTGGCTATTGCATTTGACTATTGCACAAGAATTCTTCCTAGCTCGTTTCTAGTTAGAAGGGACTTTTCACTTTCAAAAAACACTCCTCTGCCCATTCCACAAGTTTCATGGCTATTTCACTACAGTACTTATATTTAGACATGCTCGAGCTGCATGCAGAAGCCACAGTCTGAAGGAAGAGCACGGAGGAAGGCAGGGGAAGATACCGGCCTGGCAGCAATCCCGAGCCATTCGCACGCTGCTCCACGGACAGCACATGTGGGTGCCACATGAGCAGGTGAAGCCGTGCTTCCGCGTGTGCGCCGGGGAGGATAGTAATTAAACCATCAGATGTGCTAAGTGTATCACACTGGGACACCACTACATTTCAGCGGGGTGGTTAGGTTTGAAACTCGAGGCGGTGAGTGGGGAAGCGGCTGGAGACACAAAGTCTTTTCCAGGGCCCCCGGTGCCAGCCGTGTGCTGACACACTCCCTGGTAGCATGCCAGAGCCGCCACAGCCACAGGCGAGCACTATACATCTTTCAGCTGCTAAGACTCTCAGATTTTACCTCTGGACATGCTCCAAGCCTCATGTCCTGCACGCCTCTGGATGCTCCAGCTCTTCCTAGCCGCAGCCCGCGAGATTTGCTGTCGTCGAGCGCTCTGGGGCTGGCAAGTTGCAGCAAGAGGAGCCGAGCACCACGCAGGCCAGCTCAGCACTCTGCCCTCTGCCGACAGCGCGCCGGCCTGAGCGGCCCCTCTCCGCACCGACACCCCCCTGCACAGCTCCTGTGGCTGCCCACGGGCTTTCGGCTTTAACCGGGGCTGCCAAAATTGCCCTAATGGTAACGAAAGGAATCTGGATACAGCCTGAGGGGTTAAAGTTGTCCTCTCAGTCAAAAGCTTGCAGTGCACCTCAGTAGAGCGTAGCCTGCTGCATGCTGATTTTTTGGCCAACACTCTTTGTCTGGACAGTGTTTGAGCTAGAATACGTAGTCTTTTTTTTTTTTTTTTTTTTTTAAGGGAGTGATTTCTTTCGAGGTAGAGGTTACATTGGCTAAAGGACACGGATTCAGGCTTTCCCCTGCAACTGAACTATTAACCTGAAGTGCATAGAAATGTTACACCAAATAGCCATGCATTTGTTCAGCTGGTTCAGGCTCTTTTAAAGCAGAAGCCGGGGAAGTTTCTCAAGAAAAGCCAGAGCGGAGGGTCACAGAGGGCACCTGCCCCTCTGTTTCAGAGCCCTGACCCGAGCCCCACCGTGAGGCCCTGCTGTCCCCCCTGCTCCAGGGTCCCACACAGCGGTGTCAGTGCAACGCTGCCGCCGTGCGCTGCTGTATGAGCAGCCCCTCCACGTGCGGATGTGCGAGAGGAAAGCAAACAGAGTGAGGCCCCCACGGACTCAGAAGTCACCACGCGCAGCAGGAGGTTCCTCTGAAGGGAGCCAGCGGGGCTGGGGCTGGGGCTGGGACTGCTCCTTGCCCTGCTCCTACCACTGACAGCTCTGTGGCCTCCAGTAAGTCCCTATGTGTCTGCTTCCCTTCCCACCCTTTCTGTAACATCTGTATTTTAAATTATAAGCTCTTCTGGGTGAGGATGTCTATCTCCACAGACAGAGACATTACAAAGTGTTGAACACAGTGGGCCTGATCTCTTGCATGGCCTCAAAGCACTGCACCAATGCACTGCTACTAATAAGCGTTTATCAGCTAATATTTTACTCCATCGCCTCTTGCTGAATGCAAAGCAACTTGAAGCTCTGGCTCTTGTGATAGAAACCTTACATCGCCCAAAATATTTCCCAGACCACCTGCCTTTTCTTAACCATGTGTAGAATTTCCTACTGGGGATCCTCGTGTGTTTTATATGTTATTAATAAAGTTAACATTTCTATTAAATATTACTCCCTTCTGGGATTCTCACCCAAACTTGAACATAATAATCAAGGGAAAATTTTCTGTCACATTATTAAATGTTCAGTTGCAACAGTATAGAAGACTCTGGTAGCCTAATGCCACGTTGGCAACTTTCCAGTATGGGAAATTTTTTCCACAGATTTTTTTTTCAAGTCAATTTATTGCAAAACAGTTGCTTTCTGTAATATCACAGATTTATCCAGAGTTTACAATGCAATCGTTGCTCCTTGCTATTGGGAATGATTTATTTAGCCAGTTTTGGCCTTCATTCCAAAAGGCTGAATGCCAAATCATTACAGTGTATCTGGTGTTCTGTTGTCAGAAAATATGATCTAGCATTAAGATACTATTCAGAGACTCTAAAGCCAGAGAAAATAATTGTGGTAAATCAAAACCTCATAAATACTTTATAAAGTTGTTTTTAATGTCTGTCCTCATGTGTGACAAAAAAGTACCAGTTTACATGCAATGCATTCACAACATGGGTTTTGAGGCTTCATTTCCTATATCATCTAAGTTTTAAAACAATATTGAAGTCATCCCACATAGACCCAAAAGTCAGGCAGTTGTTGTCACATTATATTTTCAGATACTACTGTCATTTTAATAAGCCAAGAGATGGCAAACCACTTTTCTAGAGCTATCTCCAAGTGACATAATTTCTTCTTTTTTTTTTTTTTTTTTTTTTTAAGAGGAGAAGGAATAGAACCACAAACACACACGCAGGCAATGTTGAATGCAGTTAAAGAAGAGCACATGCCAAAGACGTAGGAGCAGCTGGCCCTGAATTTTGGCCTCAACACGGCATATGAAATTAAACATATGTGTGGATGAGGCTTGACTCCCTTCTGGAACATGATAAAGTTTCACTCGGGTAAGAAAGCAGTTACATCTTCTACACCACTCATGCCTATATATATATATATATATATATATACATATACACACACATATATATAAAAATTCCTGAACAACAACAAAAACAATAACAAAATAACAAACAAGATACTTTTACTGTGTGGCACATCAGTGTGCTGGATAGCAGTGACTGCCAGAAGCTAGAAGATGGCAGTGTGTCTCTGGGATGGATATTGAACTGAGTTTGCCTGTCATTGTAGGGAGCTGGAGAGGGCAGCATGATAAACTCAAGCAAAGAGCACTCACGGATCACTCTGAAAATATTCCACTTCTTTCTTTATTTATAAAGTACCAGAAATCTATCACTTACCTTTAAATTTATAAAATTAAATTGCTCATGAGAAAACTGGAGGCCAGGGAAGGTGTTGCCTCAAATGATATCACATAACAATTCTGAAGCAGCTAACCAGTGCAATATGGAGAGCTGTTCTGGCAAAGAGGAAATCACGGAGGCTGGGAGGGAACATTGGGTTGAGAAAGGGGCTGCCTTTGGAGGTGGTGCTGAGCCTCCAGTTGACACTGAAGGGTTCAAACCATGGCTGTGCTCCAGAGGAGGAGGTTATTTATGCACTCTCACGCATCAGGGGTGGAAGATATTGAAGTGTAGGGAAAAGCTGCTAAGATCGGATATGCATGCTAGTTAGCAATGGATATAATAGAAGTTTGACCCAACCGTGTGTTTTTTGCTAGAGCGGAAGGAGACTGATCTCTATCTTCAAAAGCAATCGATAATTTTATGTGCCTGACTCTCATAGGGAACAGGTTTTCATAAGAGACTTGTTGAGCATTTTCTTAATATTAGGCAACTTTAATAGTGTTTCATATTGAACACTCAGCACCCTATGATATTTCAAATTTTTAATCACTTTTGAAAATTCTGGCCATTATATGAATGTGTTTCTGGTAAGAATAGTCAGGGCATCTGACCAAGAAACCCAAGAAGAGGCAGAGAAAAATCTGGGAATGCTGTATACAATCTGTCTCCTTACACTTCTCCCATTGGAACATTTAATCCAACCCCAATTGCTATTATATCAAAGAGTTTTGGAACCAGCCAGCTCCTCTGCTGATTCTACAGTGACAGTCTCATTTTTAAAAATCTCCCAGTGGTCACTAGCTATAATAAATATGGTATCAAAAACAGAAGTTCAGAAAGGGCTTGATTTTCTGCCAGGTAAGTCTCAAGATAACAGACCTGCACAGTAATTTCCAGTTTAGGAGACCTCAAGTAAAATTAGACATGGATTACTCCTACTTTTACTAGGATTGTGGAATAAGAACCCTTTAGTTGGATGCTGTCTTCAACAATCTTTAAACACTCTCATAGCTTGATGATAAAGCTGGAGCATAAAAGGAAACTCTCTAGCAGTGAAAAAAAGGAAAATTACAACGCAGAGAAAAAATAGGGGGAAAAAAACTTTATGCACATTCAGCTTCTAAGTAAAGAGTTTTATACCAACAAAAAATAATTTTTACTGAAACATCCTATCATCTAACATATTACATACACATACCTACACACATCCTTACAGTTAAATCACACCGAAATTTTATAGGGAAGCATTCAAAATCCAGAACTTATTGCTGTCTGAGTAATATTAAGTCATTCCTCTTCAGTGAGTACTTTATTCTGTCCATGTTGTTTGAGGTATGACTTCATGTCATATTTTAGTGCTAACTGAGGCCTCTTCTGAAAGAATGTACATTGATTTTCTCTGACATTTCCCTGTGACATTCATTTGTATAGCATTTCAATGGTATATCCATTTTCATAATACCTGTGAAAGTTAAGGGGAAATCATCATCCACATTCTCATCCAGAAGGAACTGAGGTACAGCCATCAGAACCTATTAGAACAGACAGACCAATCTCACACCATCTAGGCCTGAATTTAAGAATACTTATTGCAGCAATTGTTCTGTTGCTTTCCCAATCACAGCTCCCTGTTCATCTTGGCACCAAAGGTGAGTGCTCCGTACTTGTGCAAAGGGGCAACCTGACACCCAGAAAGCCAGCAGTACACAATTACTGATAGAAACTTGTTTTAGAAAGTCATGTAGCGACTCCCCACAGGAAGCTGGTGACAGAGGTAGGAAAAGAACCCAGATCATTAGGGCATCGTCAAGCTGCTACACGTGCAAGCTCATCCTTCCGTCTTCTCAGTCACTGACTCCTTCTGCACAGCTTCCAGCCTCTGCAGCAAGTGGAACCGTTCCCTTCCCTACAAAATCTTGATCCAATGAGTCCACCCTATTTGCTGAATAAATTTATCTGCTGAAACAGTAGATAAATGTAAGCAAGGCTTTTATAATTAGAGATGTGGATGGTATTCAGGCTTTTTGTTAATGTTCCACAGGAAATTCTGTGGTTAAGAAATGTTGAACATGCTTCTCAAATGTATAAAAAGTGAGTTTTCTGAAGCTGATCTGTTTGTTTTTATTTCGACTTTTGGACTTAGAAAACTATTTGCAGTTTTCTAATATTGGATTTATTTCAAAACACAAAACAAGCTTACAAGCAATACCAATGCATTCCTTTCTGAAAACAAGTAAACAAAACTATCCAGCAGCAGCAAAGCACCTTTTCCTCTCCTTCCCCACCCTCATCCCAAGAAATCTTTTGAAATTTATAGATCTGTAGCCTCAATTACAGAATCACAGAATGGTTAAGGTTGGAAGGGACCTTTAGAGATCATTTAGTCCAATCCCTGCTCCAGCAGGGACACCTAGAGCACGTGGCACACGGCATCGTCCAGAAGGGTTTTGAAGATCTCCAGAGAAGGAGACTCCACAGCCTCCCTGGGCAGCCTGTTCCAGGGCTCTGTCACCCTCACAGGAGAGAAATTCTTCCTCATATGGAGATGGAACTTCCTGTGTTTCAACTTTTACACTCATTACTCCTCGTCCTGTTACCAGCCACCACGGAGAAAAGCCTGGCCCCATCCTCCATACAATCACCCCTCAGATACATGTTAATCAAATCTCCTCTGAGCCTTCTCTTCTCTAGACTAAACAGGCCCAGCTCGCTTAGTCTTTCCTCATATGACAAATGCTCCAGTTCCTTAATCATCTTCGTGGCTCTCCACTGGACCCTCTCTAGAAGTTCAATGTCCTTCTTGTACTGGGGAGCCCAGAACTGCACACAATACTCCAGGTGCCCTTGCACCAAGAGGAGCAGGATCCCCTCCCTCGCCCTGCTGCCAACGCTCCTCCTGATGCAGGCCAGAATCCCATTGGCCACGAGGGCACATGGCTGACTCATGGTTAACCTGTTGTCAACCAGGACTCCCAAATCCCTCTCTGTGGAGCTGCTTTCCAGCAGGTCAACCCCTAATCTGTACTGGTGCCTGGGGTTATTCCTCCCCAGGTGCAGGACCCTGCACTTGTCATTGTCGAACCTCATGAGGTTCCTCACTGCCCAACTCTCCATCCTGTCTAGGTGTCTCTGAATGACAGCACAGCCCTCAGGAGTCTTGGCCACTCCTCCCAGTTTGGTGTCATCTGCAAACTTGCTGAGGGTGCACTCTGTGCCCTCATCCCAGTCATTGATGAACAAATTGCATTGATGCCAATTCTGGGACCATGCAAATTCTGTGAAGTTCAGAAACATAATAATGTATTTTATGTTGCTTGTGTACATGTTGTTTCGTATGTCTTTTAAATGTGGACTGGAAAAACAAAAGAAAAAATCTATCGGTTGATATATTACCATCTACGTGGTCAAGAACAGGGGCAGAAGATATAGAGCACCTGCAGGCCTCAGTAATTAGGGGTAACTGCAGCAGTTGACCACAGCAGGAGGATTTGTAGTAGGGAAGATTAAACTTTCCAGTAGGTTTCAGTAGGTGTCTTTTCTCTTCTGAGAAGAACTGGTGACATCAGGAATTCACAAAATCATCAAGACCCTAGAAGAAACCTGCCCCCACCCCCAGAAAAAACACCCAAAACCTTAAAAAGCTAAAAAGACTTTATTCCTCCTCTTGCTCCTAAATCACACTTCTACCTTTCCTCATCTCAGTCCTTTCCCATCCTCTAATTACCTGTTACTAAGTTGGAGTGGAAGACAGACGGGAGTCTTGTGTCTAAGCACCATGTCTGTGACTACCGCTCCCCTTGATGGTGAGCGAAAATGCAGTATTTTCCCAAAACATCTTACTTTGAGGTCTCCACCAAGAGCAGATCTAGTCTAGCCCAATATTTACACTGAGACATTTGCAGAAGACAGTTTAATTTATTAACAATAGTTGTTTTTACACTAAGAATATTCTATCTGTCATGATAGCTACTAAAACTGAAACATTAGCAAAATAAACATGATTTCCTATTTTACTTTCCAGGAAAACAGGTTAGTCTTGGGTTAGTCCTAGGCTAGCACCTAAAGATGATACCATTCAATAAACTGAGTTCCAAGCAGCAAAGTTTTCGTAACACCCACATGAAGATGAAAATATACTCTTTTTATGGTAATATTCTAGGCAGGAAACCTTAAAAAAAATCTGCCATCTGCATGTAAAATTCATGCTTATATCATTCATAGTTCAATGCACAGATGTGAGGAATTGTAGATCAATATTTGCATATAGAAGGCTTTCTGCGCCCTTCCATTAACCACAGTGCTGTCTAGGGTGAAAGGCAACAGTCTGCACTGTGCAAAGTTACCTTTATTTTCTGCTTTGAACTTGCCTAACAAGATGGTTTAAATGGGCATAATAGTGCTAAGGCTGACTATACTTTTTTTCTACTGAAGTAGACTTTTGGTTTAAAGTTCCTTTTCCAAGAAAATCATCCATATTCATTTTTTCTTTTTTAACAAAGTACTTTAGTGGAAGCAAACAAACAAAAAAGGAAAATGATAAAAAGATTTGTCATGCATCGCTGTAATTTTAATTTACCACTTTGGGGGCAATAAGAACATACACACAACTGAACAACCTACAATAAACAGAGCTTCACTTGCTATAGCATGCACATTGCCCAAGGATGCCCAAGGCAGCATCATTCAATGCCTGCACACCTTCCCCCTACCTTCAAGGAGAAATGGTCTGCCCAGGTATTATAACCCAGAGAAAGGAACAGAGACACAGGACTATGTGATGACATTTGAAAATGAAATAATGCAAAGCAGATTTTTTTAAAGCTTTATTATCAGTTCTACGCCACAAAAGGGAACATGAAGATAAGGAACAAATTACAATTTCACAGCTGAGGGAACTCCCACTTTCTTCTACAGCTGTGATTTTTAAGACTTGGGTTTTGGACAAAAACTTACAGGAAATGTTGGTGAAATTTTTTTTTCTTTGTCAATTATCAATGAATATTTCATAGGGGGACAAGGTAGAATGAGGAGAAAAGGGATGAAAAAACATTTTCAACTAACTCTAATAACTATCCGATTTCAGCTGGCAACAGTATTTGAACCAGCTTTATTTTTATGCAAGGTGTTACAGAATTATTATTATCACGATTTCAAATGTTTGTTCTGGTCAGGTTCTTGATTTTTAACCTCAGAAAAACAGCAACACCCTTCCAAATGCAAGGCTCTCAACTCAGAAGAAAAATGACTTCTAACTCAGTAGGTGGTCTTCTTGCCGCTGAATCATTATCAATGCCTGCACCATCTGGGTTTTCCTTGGAGGCCGCCGATCCAAGAACTGACAAGACTCAACCTTACTTAATTTATGAGTCGAGATCATAGCCAATGATTATATGAATGCAGGCATGTATGGTAACATTTGCTAGGTTTACAAATATCATATGAAAAATTGTTAAGTAGACTCTTAGAGTCATTATAACACCTTTATGGAATTCTGTGTCAGTGAACTTCCACGGACTCTTCAGTTTGCACACTACTTGCCTGGGAAAAGTACCCAATAAAGAAAATAAGATTTCATTTTTGTTGGAAAAAATACAAAAGCTTTCTTTACTGCACATGGATTTTATTTTGGAACTACAGTATGTGCCCTTTTTATTTTTCCTGCAGAACATCCAAAAGCAGTAGTTCAAGTCTTGGTGCTAGAATAGTTGCCTACAAAAATCTAGTTAAAGAATAAGACTAAGTTTATGGAGAAATCAAACAAAATTTTGTGTCCAAAATCCTCCAAACAAGGTTAACTTTTTTTTTTTTCACATTAAAATCTAAATGAGAGAATTAAATTACAATGAAGAAGTTAAGTTACTTAATAAATTAAAGTTAACCTTGTTTGGAGGATTTAGCATAAGAAAAGTATATTTTTAAGAGCTGCAACTTAACAAGGTTTGGAAGAGCCTAAATTCCAAACAGAAACTTATTAGATAGGTGTAAAGATGCTGCAGGCTTTACAAATCTCTGAATAAGCAATGCAGCTGTCATGTGCAATTCTGTACAACCCAGAGTGATACTGATATACTTCATGATGAATAATTTATTACCAATATTCAAAAATTAAAAGGTTGCGGAAAATCAAGTTCATAAGTTCATATTCAGGTTCAATACAAACTAAGCTGAATTATAAGTCACTGTAGTTCTGACTTCTTACTTACACATGAGTTTTTCATGGTACCAAAAGTTTTTCTTCCCACCCTTTTACAATTAACAATTTGGCTACTTTCCCAAAGCAGCATTTTTCTACTAACATAAATATTACCCATCAGTTTCTCTCTTTTTTCCCCTCTTTTCTTATTTTCTTTTATCCATTATTTTAATTTTTCTCCCCTACCTCTTTTTCATAAAAAAAAGATCCAGCAAGCAGACGTTCATAGGTGCCTGGAATATTCAATTATAGGTAAGAGATAAAGCTTAGTAGCCAAGGGTGAAATCCTATAAAACTGAAAAACTGTGTACAAGAAAATGACAGCATAAAGCATGGACTCATCAGTCACTGCTACTGTGGTCAAAATAGATGTCCTCTGAACTTTTCTGCCATTTTACAGGGGCTGCACTCTGCATCAGACCTTCAGTCTGACAGACATATTTAAATTTGTGCTCTCACACATTAATTTTTGTCCAAATCTAATGCTTCTATTTTTTTTTTCTATTAGTCTTACAGGTATTTAAACTGTTTAGTGGCATGGTCAATTATTTGCAAAATTATTTTCAACCATGCACTTATTTTAACTGCCCAGTTTCAAATCCTGTAGTGTATCACAGACACTGAGCAGTATGAACTCCCAAGGTCTTTTAAGATTTGAGGTGTTCAGCATTTTGGGTAAGAGGGCAGAAAATACATAAGGAGTCTCAAACCAGCAAAAGTTAATGTATTCACTATTAGCAGATGTCACTGGGCTTTTTGGGTTTGATTAATGGGTCAGACTGATGGATTTCACAAAATGCAAGTTTGACTTAAGAATCAAATTAAGGATTATCCAAATAATATTTAAAAGAAATATTTGAAGCTCTTTTAGTGCTAGAGCACATTGCATTTTAGACTAATATTAGCTTACAGAAATAACATACATATATAAAATATAATTTATCTCTATTCATACAAGAAAGCAGATAACTTCAAGTTACATCTGTGCCATGACGCTTATGGTTTTAAAGTTATTGGGAGAGAAAGAGCTCTGCTTCTTTCAGATACTTTCTTTACATAAGAACTAATAATAATCATACCATACCTGACAGCCATTTTTAAGTCAATCAATCAGATTGGCAGCCCCATAGCTAAATATCCTACAGATTTAATCACATATTTTCAGGAATAGGTATTAGCAGCAAGGCCATTCCCTCACTTAGAGAGGAAAGCAATAGTTTAATGTAATATTCTCCTTTTTGTTTGCAGTTATATAACAGGGAAAGGTAGCAGCGATTTGAAAAATTCAGGGTAGTTTTAATCTGAAAGTCAAATACAACTCCTATTTATTGAAATTCTTTCTGTGCATTAGGCACATCTATGGTAGGGAGATAGCTGCAGTATGCAAATGCATATTCCTTCCTTTTGCTTCAGCTCCAGACTGTTTCTGACATATGGTTTGCAGAATGCTTGCAACTGCCTCATTTTTGGCACTTCAAATACAGGAAGCAATACGTTATTTGTATATTCTGTTAGGGACTAATACAATACAAAGTGCACTGAAACTGCTCAACTTTCAACCATACCCTTTAATTCTCTCCTGACTAGTCTACATTGTTTCCTGAAAAGGCATCACTTCGTTTTTTTTGTAAGGCTAGTATGATGGTGGTTATACTGGTCATTACTAGTCTTAAGGCTTTTCCTGCATCCTTCTGTGTTTACCCTGCTATTTTGTTCTCTCTCTTTTTGTGTTAGGCTCCAGACCTGATCTCAGTGAAGCCAATGGGATTTTTTCCATTACTTTATGGCAAAAGATTTAGACTGGCCTTTGGGATGAAAAGTGGATTGCATGACTTGCAACCAGAGAGGCTCCAGTCTATATTAGGACCCTTGGCTACCCCAGCACACCCTCGTTTCTGGTTTCTGAGTGCTTATAGAAAAGCTACAGATATGCTGTGTCAGTGTGTTAGTCAGCAATGCTTATAAAGAAAAGGTATAAAAATTATTTCCCTGATTCAGTGTCAACAACACTTATATGTCATTTCCAGTTTCATTTTATCTTAATATGGATTAAATTAGTGTCTTCTGATCACAATTTTATTTCTACTAGTATTTAAGTCCCAGTGAAGCTTGACTTTTAAAAATTTTGAATAATGACAGAAAGCGCAATACTACATATTCCTTTTTGGTCTTTGTAAGCAGTGCACATTGGTCATTAATTTACCCTTTGTAAAAGGGCATTTTTCTTCAGCTCTGTCTTCGAAGATCTACAGTAAGGTCTTTTCTTCTAGGAAGAAAACAGGTTAATAAATAATCCAAAGTCTGAGGTTTATTGGCCTTTTTTGTCATTCACCTCCAGTGGGAATTATAGCAAGGAACAGTTGCCCTTGTTAACCTGCAAACATTTTTCACTCAGTTAGGTCATTGCCTCTGGCTCAAGGGTCCAATTTTCCTTTCATTCATTAAGCACATTGGGAAGCGGAGTTCCTAACCCTTTCCAGTCTAAATGTGGAACAATCACATCCCCTCACAATCAAATGCCAATGTGCTGGGACCTTTACGTTTCACTGTGATCTCTCAGTGACGCAAGTTTTTAACAATTGAAGGATATTAAGTCAAAAAGTTGTTTTCTAATTGGAGGAGCTCAGGGGATTTCAAATAATGAACTCTTATAAACTGGAAGCTGGTACATGTGCCTTTCCAATTATTTATGTTTAAAATCAGGGGAGAGGGCACCGCTAATTGCAGAAAACAGATTCCACAAATTCTGCCTAGGAATTTAGGCCATGAAGCATAATTGTTGAGCAGACATAAACCGCTATTACTTTGAGCAGATGAAATGACATAGTCTCATATGTCATTTTACCGGATGGTGTAATAGCTAAAGAACAATGTTTTAAAAACACTGTGTGGTGTAGTTAATTCACTTACTCCTTTTGGGGCATTCAAAATGAAAGAAGGGAGAATGATTGTTTCCTATGTGTAAAAAACTTCACTATGAGTCTCTGTTCTAGGCAGAGATGAATGGATGATGGATGCAGGTTGGTAATTAAGAGCTAAAGACAGGAATTTTTCTATAAGTAGAGCTCTCTATGTAAATGATTGATGGTGCCAAAACATAACAAAAATCTGCCTGGGCTATAAAGTTAGCAGAAGTATCTAAACATGGCAAACTCTACAAGATAAGCAGAAAAATCATTAACCTACACAGCAGTATAGGTTACATTATGACTGGTAACATTATGAAGTAAAAGTCTCTAAAAGGGGAGAAGAATAGCTAAAAGAACAGCTTCTATAAAATCTCAGAACAGGAGTAGTGTTCTATGGTACAAGAGAGGATAATTAAGACAAGTTGGGCATATGGAAAGAAACAGTTTGAATATACATCTCCATCCTGACTTCAACTCCCACTAAGTGGCCAGGAAAAATGTACAGGAAGGATTTCTCAGGCGCTATATGCAGTGATTTCATGGCAAAGTGCGTAGGGGTAAGCTGGAAAAGAAATACCATGAGGACATGAGATAAGCACAGTATGAACCAGAATCTTGGCAATGGAGGAAGAAGGAAAAGGGATGTAGCCCAAAGACTGAGCAGAGGAAAACAATACTCATGGGCCTGGATGTGTGGGATGCACGTAAATAACAACTCAGCTGCAAGTGAAGGAAGAGTTAGGTTCACATTTACACTATCTTAAAACAGAAAAAAAAAAAAGAAAAAGAAAAAAGGAGCTGACGGTCAGACATGGGGAGAAGAAAGGCTCCTAAGGATTTTGATCTTAAAAATAGTGAGCTTACAGTGGTCCTTAAAAAGATTCCCAGAAAAGTGAGCAGACATGTCAGGGGAAGTAGAATATTGTTCAGTGGGGAGAGATGGAAAGGGAAATTTGAGAATTATATTTTGGCCAATCACTGAAGAAATTGGAACTAAGTCAAACTTCCAGGGAGGTTCCAGAAGAGAGGGAAAAGAAAAACTGGTGCTTTTCGAAAAACACACACATCCAACTTCCTTATTACTAGTGCAGCTCATGTCTGAAATGTCAGCATATCATTATTTGTGAGAGTGGGGAAGAAGCATGGTTTGTTTGAACCATGTGACTGCATATGTACAGAGAGCAGAAGTGAAGAATTCAGCTCAAAATGTCAAGACTAATTAGACACACAGAGCATTTTCTGGGATCTTTCTGGAACATGCTACCAACAGAGGCTGTTTAGCATTTCTGACACTCGCAAACTCTCAGAGCTGAATTAGGTAGGACACTGGTGAGCAACAGAGTAGTTCAGAAAAAATCAGAACTTCTATTCTTCAATTGGGATTTTTCAGAATTGTTAAAGGTGATATGTATATGTGTGTATAAATATATATATTTATATAAAATCTATTGATCTACATGTATATATAGATATAAAAGAGAGATGTGAATAGTCATATGAACATGGGTATAGAGCTATAATTCTGCATCTAGCACCAGCACTCCAGATATCAGGTAGATTTTGGAGCAAGTCATGGTGTCCCCCATTAGACTGCCTCATGAAGGGTGGGGCAAAAATGGGGCTGAGACATCCCAGCTCCCACATCCTGCTCCTGCAGGCTCCAGACAGACCAACCGACCTAGGATATAGAAGTTCCTGACTCCAGAACAACTTTGTTTGTCTTTTCCATACTGGAATGGGAATGTCTTCTCAGATGTGTGTATGTATGATGGACTTGTGCTGAGGGAATCCAGCTGTGCCTGATGTTATGAAAGCCCTGGACATCAGAAGTCTAAATTCTCACTCTGATATAAAATTAGTTTTTCATCCAAACAGAAAAAAAAAAAAAAGTTGTGTGGAACAATCTTTCCCAATCTGGACCATGAAAGTTTTTTTTCCCTCTTCTATTACCACCCAAGACCCAACCAAACAAACCTGACACGTTTCTAAAAGCTTCTATTTTAACTACACTCTGTACTTTGTTTTTGGAATCTCTGCTGTGGTTGAACTTTTCTGACCACTCTGCTCAAAGTTCTTTCTTATACTAGAAGAACACCATGAGGCAAAGACCATTTACCAAAGTAGGTCCTCAGTGCATAGGCTTCAAATAAAGCAGTGTGAAGACCAATGAAGACCTATTTCACAGGTAATCCCTTAATTTAGTTTTGTCTCTATTAACCTAAACTCAGAAATATCAAAATACTCTATTAAATGGGATAGATGCTTTCCGTCCTGTTCTAGTTATTAATACAGATATTACTGGAAACTTGAAGGTCTTGGCTAGAGGAGAATGAAGATGAAAGAAAAGTGCTGTCAGTTCACATCCCAAGACCTCCATGTCAGCAATTCTTGTAACTTTACTGCAAGCCCACTGCTATTTGGTGTTGTTCTTAAAAGCCCAGATCCTGGAATCCTGCATAGACGCATGAATTTAAGTGCAATTTTCCCTTTTAAAATAGATTTACGTTTGTTTTGGCTGCCTAGAAAAGCTTTAAATTATGATTCAAAATGCTCAGCCATCAGAAAGCAGATGGAAAGACCCTTCTATACTTTTTTTTAAAGCTCTTAAGTCTTAAGGCAGTTCCCTGAATTTCTGGAGCTCACTTCATAATGTTTGAGTGCTCAGGTTTGGCAACACTTGATTTGTTCTTTGCCCACACACAAGCTGATGCAAGCAAGTCATGAAAAAATGGCTGAGCACATCTAATTATAAGTTTCTGCCAAACCTTTGTTTGCTGACAAGAGAAGCATTTTGGAAAGGCCTGGGCAGTACTGCAATTTTCTCTGCCAACTTATAAAAAAAAGAAAAAGCCAGTTGCACCTCTATACTCTAGGCCACACAGACTGAAATCATTTCTGAATGGCGATTAGACAGCACAGAATGTCCTCATATACATTTGTTAAAGCACTGAAATCCAAATGTAATACTGAATCCTTACGTTATAAGTCAATGTAACACAACAAACTTTAATTCTAAGAGTGTATATAGTAATAACAGTAATAACAGTATCGTAATAACAGATTATGCTAGTCTGTTCAGGAAGAAACACTTGTAGGTTAAGTTCTTGATCGTATTGAGAAATTATTTAAGAAACACTGGAAAAGCTGTTTATACTTTCCATGTATTACATATAAATATTTGTTTATGGAGCAACTGTGTGCTGCTTTGCCTTTGTCAGCAACTGGAATTTGTTACTAATGATGACATCGAAGGTTATAAATGCCATAACCCCACTCTGACTCCAATACTACTTTCCAAGAAATTGCAAAGTGAGGACTCTGGCCTGGGCTTCAAGGAAAAGTTATGCTGAGATACACAAAAGTGTTTTATGAGAAACTTTTTAAGTGCTTTCCATACTCCCCATTACCCTCTAACTCTACAGTCATGTGGAGAACACTCCACATCTTACACAAGTCTGAGCCCATACTTAAAATCAGACACCTCCCCTCTACCGCGTACTATGTAACATCACATCATTCCTTTGTTCATTGTTATCCATTGCAGACTTCTCCCTTGGCTCCTCTTTCCACTTACTTAGGACCCTGACTTAGGCAGCACTGTAGGCATTATTGTAATATACATCCCCTTACTAGCCCCAATCATTTTCCTCCTAATACATTTCCATGTAGTTGACGCTCTGGCCCTCAGTTTACTGCACTAAATTCCTAATAATACAGTTCACACAAAAAGCAGAAGTTCTGGCAAGTATATTAATACATAGAATCATAGAATCATTATGGTTGGAAAAGATCTTCAAGATTGAGTCCAACGGTAAGCCCCTCAATACCATACCTGTTAAACCATATCCCTAAATAACTGAAGCATTAAAAGTTCCACAGGAACTTAAGGAAAAACTTCTTGACAGTGAGGGTGACAGAGCCCTGGAACAGGCTGCCCAGAGAGGTTGTGGAGTCTCCCTCTCTGGAGATCCTCAAAGCCCCCTTGGACACAATCCTGTGCCACGTGCCTTAGGTAACCCTGCATATGCAGTGGGTTTGGACTAGATGATCTCTAAAGGTCCCTTACAACCTTAATGATTCTATGATTCTATGATCTTGAACACTGGTATGTTAGTAATCACTATAAAGATTTAAGAGGGAGCCTAAATTGAGCATATTTCCCCTCTCATGTTCAGGATAGCAGTAGCAGACTATTGATATGAAGGCCTAAATAACTTCTTTTTTGTATCATTGCAAAACATAAGGTCTTACTCTATTATATTGTCAGGTGAGATACTAGTGGAGTTAAGACAGACAAATCAGCTCAGAGAAACATGCCAGGTTCTCCTCTCTACAATAAGGCCCTGCAATAGTCCTTCAATAAAAGCAGTTCCCAGATCTCAAAAACTTCTCTCAGAGAAATTGGTGCAGTATTTGGCCCATTGTTAGCATACTATGCTTAGCAATTTCTAGCATACAAAAATACCCAGTGGATTTTGTGGGTTCAGATTTCCTCAAAAGTATTTCTTTCTTTCATATGAAAAAGGGACAAAAAAAAAAAAAGAAGAAAACATACAAGCATGGGAAAGTAAGTTAGGCAGGAAATAAGTCTGTATTCACATTTGTTATTCAAGAAAAAAAAGTACATGTATATATATATATATATAAAGCTCAACATTTTATCTTAATTTTAATTAATATTTATACAGAGAGTAATGTGGGAAAGAACAAACATATGTAACAAACATATCTGATGCTGGAAAGCCCTGAATATCCCCAAACTCACATTGATTAAAGTAGGAGCTGAAAACATGGGAATTAAAATCTTGGTCTATATTTTTACTTATAAGCATAGTCCATGACACAATGTGATGATAGTTAAGTAAAACACTAGGGAATTCATATCACGCAAGTATCCCTAAGAGAAGAATCCTAGAAGAGTTATTTTTAAGGCTGTGGAAGAAATGAACCTTTACTGCTCGTGTGTGTGTGGTCAGTATGCTTAAAATCTAGAGTCATGTCTTACACACCAATAGTCACAGTTTCAAATAAATACTTTTTTTTTTCTGTTTCACATCGACAGGATGAATACATGCAAATACAGAGATTGTGAGTGGAAGTGTTTTAGCTAAATCTTATTTGTTATTAGAAAAGCAGGTTCAGAGTAGGTCTCTATTAACTATACAGTTTCATAAATTAAAAACCTAGACCATTACTGAGAAAACTCAGGACATAAGAGACAGTTTATAGAGTTTGGGCACAGCACAACTTGGTCCACTATTTTCCGCTTTTCATACTTGGTAACAACTAGAACTACTCCGAATGTTACTCTACAGTAACCAAGAGCGGTCATGATGATGGCCTTATAAATAAAGCAGAGTAAATGATAAATGATTAATAGCATATGAGATTAAAAGTAAAAAGTTGCTACTCTTAGACAAACCCCAAATCCTCAGTTTCTTTTTCGTAGGCAGCTCAAATCCTAGAACTTTAGAAAGTTCTCGGGTGACAAGTAAGTCAGGCCTTCCATATTCACTATGTTATTTCCCCAAAGACCTCTCACTCTAGCTACATAGACCCCTATCATTTGCTCACTATCATCAAAGAAGGGGTTCAGAAAGTCACTCCTCCCTATGCTCTGAAAGGCTTCCCTTCAAAAGAGGGGTTATCTTCAGCTCTGAGCATCCTTGCTATTGGCAAGACTTTCCCATTACTAAAATCTTACCTGCAACACTGTATGTCACATTTCTTTTTAGAGCGATCACTGTCATCTCTCAAAATCCTTTTCCCTTTACAGTCCACCAGATGGGTGTGCATGCCCAATAGTGGCTGTGCTTTTGAGAACCAGTTCTACGCTCTCCACCAGGTCTGCTTAGCTTTGCCTTGAGAATCAATAGCTCAGTCATATAAAGTCATATAGAGTGAGATGCTGACAAAGTATAAAATGCTTCTGTTCTTGTTGCACAAGCCAAAGTTCAGCAAGAAAACAGTATGACTAGATCTAATAAGGAAGAGTGCTGTGTACACACTTCAAATTCATCATTGCATTTCCTAACAGTCTGCACAGTAGACACTCTGGCCAGAGAATGATACAGCTACATGTTTTATGAAAAGACTGCAAGCGAGAAGGAGCAGGTTCTCTGCATCATTCTGAAGTACATGTATAAAGAGAAAAGAAGAACATTTCCAGGGAGGATTTGCCTTATGAAACCATGACAGCACTGTCAAGATATTAATGAAATGGTGTATTTGATTCAATGACCACTGGCAATTGTTGATACTTAGTTGGAAATGTTTTTTTTTTCCTAGTGTGGGCTTGTCAGTAGAAGGGTGGAACCATAAAGTTCAAAATATTTCCTGAAACATTTTAAAGTTTTTAAAAATCAAAGACATTTTCAGTGAGTAGGAAACTATTTGATACATATTTCCATTAAAACAGATTTCAAGTTGGAAACAACATCATTATCAGCCTAAAAGCCTACTCTCCAAGCCTTCAGCAGAATGAAAGGGTGGAGATAGTGAGTTATTTCTCTTATTGCTCAAAATTAAGTTCTCCACCTATTTCTCAACAACTGACTGAGCAGGATTTTGCAGGCCAGATTTCATTCAAGTAGCATGAAATAAAAAAATCCAAACCTCGTTTTACTTATGACCTACCAAACTCTAAATATAATGATGTTAACCACTGTCTTGCTTCTACAATCTTTGTTTCAGGAAGAAGATGCATCCTTCATTTAAATCAGCTCCCTCATAGTCAGCCTGCTGTGAAAATAAAGCACCTTTTGCTATCTTGGACAAGATGCTTAATTAACTCCTTACTTTCAAAAGTTTTCTGAGCACACCTACATGTCATACTGAAGACAAGCCCCCAGATGCCTATCTGTATTACCTTCATAGGTATTAGGGTTTGAATTCACACAAACTGCACACTTACCGGGTTTTCCAATATCAGCTGTATCAGGATTCCTCTTAAGAACATTTTTTTTTTTATTGCTTTGATTCATATAATTCCAAAGGTCTGCATTTTTCCTTATCCTATTTCCCTTTCCAGCAGCTGTTGGCTACCTTTGATCTGGGAACATAACTTGATAGACTTGGTTGCTGTGTTCTGGTTCCTTTCTCCCAGTTCCAAAGAGGTCAGTAGTCCATATGTGCTTACTTGAAAGTGCCCAAAGGTAAATAGCTGTAATTTTGACGGCCTTTCCTTGTTTATAAGCTTGTACTAGCTTCCTATTCTTCAGTCATTGATAAAGACTTTAGACAATATTTTTGCCTTATTAAAATCAAGGAACATTTTCCCATTGATGCAGCAATATCTAGATTTCATTTTCTAAATTGCTATCGCAAAAAGATTTTCATCTGCATTTCACACTAAGTGTCCAGACCTTCTTGAACACAGAATAGACACAAAAAGAATGTTTAAGCCAAAACTTTAAACATGTGAGTATTGTTTTATACTCACTGTCAACTGAGAACACAAAGGTACAGATGTGCAAAGAGAGCACTTGAATGTCAAACTTCAATGTGGCAATCATATGACTCTGTCCCTTGGGACTGATCAGTCCCACCTGGGAAATTAGATACCTGAAGAACAGTTTTATAATTGTTCTTCAGAGCCTTCTTGCATCCCCCTTTTTCTTTCCTCTCTTTGGAAAACTAAAAATCTTTTCTCATTCCTATCCAGTTGCCTCTTGTACAATATATTTATTTCTTCTGTCTTTCATGTTTGCATAAGAATCGTGTAGCACTCAAGTGCACACATTGAAAAATCATGATTAATCACATAAACTAAAAACTCAGAAGAAAAGACTGAGCTGAGAACTTTTAGAGTGCTACAAGGGTTGAAAAGGTTACAAACTGAAAGGACAAGGGTTTCTGGAAGCAGACTTATGAGTAAACAACCTCTCTATGACCTTGTTCTCATATAAGGAGCGAAGAGGAGGCGATGGACCCACTAGGCAGGAAGTTACAAGAACTCCGCTGAGCTAAAAAACAGCAGAGAAAATAATATATGATGGTCTGCAGTTGAATCTGAAGAGGAGGAATCTCCAAGGACTAACTGGAGAGAAGAAACTGCATTACAACATTTTCCTGGCCTAAAAATCTAAGTGGGGAAGTAAGCAGAGCCCAGACTCGGTGCCAGATCACCAGGATTCACTGAAGCTTATTGCCTGCCAGAACATCCTCCAAATTGAACAAGAGGGAACAGAGGCAACAATGACCCTTTTTTTTTTTCATAATCTTTGCTAACTAGGAGCTGCAAAGCAGCAAAACCTGGAGGACTGACCTGGAGATGATCCACATGAATCTGCTGAGCTGTCCACAGGAAGAAAATTCCCAGAACGATGCATGAGAGGGCTGAGCTGAAAAGGATTTGGAAAGCTATCTAAACCTAAAGAAAGAGGTTCATCTTTCCTACCGGACAGGATACCCAGTAATGTTTGAAAGGAATCTCTGCAAACTGACCTTATTATTTTTCTAGCGTAAGAAAACATGCTAGGTGGTGAACAAGCGAGGAGACAATGCCAGTTCAAAGAATTTGACCTTAATCCAGCATGACACCAGCAGCAATGACTGTGGAGAGAAAAGGCAGGAATGGCAATCTGTACCTATTTATACTCCACCTAACTGGGAAAGGGGACTAAAGAGCTACTGAGGAAATGTAGCTAACTGGGAAAGCATTATGTTAAAGTAAAAAGGAAATATGGGAGCCAGGTTAGGAAAAAATAGGAGCTATAAGTCAGTAAAAAGCCTACAGAGGGAAAAAAATGTTATTGCAAAAAGCCAAAAGGTGTTTGTTCTAAGGAACAAGCAAGGAGCCAGGGAATGGAGATTCAGTAACAAATCCAGTGACTGTTTTAGGATGCAAAGAGTCCCATGATGTATGAACTTGTAAATAATTAATATTATTAAATAAACTCAGCCTCCTTAGAGTAACAGATTGCTTTCATATGGTGTTCCAAACACAAAAAGATAGCTGTACAGTGTTCTGCCCAGAGTAATGCATGAGTTCATGTCCTCCATTCCTTCTCTGTTTCAGGCGATGCTGCAGCAGGCATTGTACTAGAATGGATCATCCAAAAATGTGCATTGCCACATATGCCTATGCCTCACAGACTGGAAAAAAAAAGGAAAAAAAAAAAAAAAGAGAACACTTCTCTACATCCTCATATAATTTAAATTTATTATGAAAAACAAGTGGAACCATCATAAGATATTTTGGAAGCATATGATCATTTCATACAACATACCTTAGCCAACTCACTTTGGAGTCTTCCTCTTGGATATACTTCCACAGTGCCTGGAGAAGGACAGGCTGTTCTTAAGTAGTTTTTCAGCAGTAGTCTCTGTATGAGTCTGTATCCTCCACAGAGTATATATAAGGAGTTTAGGAAGGCAGTTTTCTAGCTTGGATGCTTCAGATGGGTGCCTGATCTCAGACAACATGATTATCCCTGAAGAAGCCTTCATCCCAGGAGCTTAGTAATTAAGGTAAGACAGGATATTCAGGAGTCAATTCTCTATATAAATGAACTCCCTTGACTCCAGTTTTTACTTTACAACATAACTTCATGGAAGGTTCCTGTACATGCAGACTACATAAGGTCAGCATTGCTGTCCTGAAAATGAGTCCCTTAAAAATTCTCCTATGCTCTTGAATTGGTTTATAGAAATATTTGTTCCACATGAACATTTGCCTCACCACACTTGTCCCAGCTTGTTACATATTTCTTTGTTCAAAGGCTTGGCTTCTCATTTCACAGCAATCGTTAATATAACGATTTTATATAAATATAAAAGCTACAGGGTATATGATGTATAATTGCCTCGCATTCTTAGGCTGCCAGGTTTCTCCTTCCACACATACTCATGGCACTCATTTAGCAAAGAGATAAAGAGGGAAAGCATCTTCCTGGAACATTGTAAATATCATTGAAGGCAGCCAGCAAGACAGGAGGTCCATGAAGAGATAGGAGTGGAAATAACCTCACAGAGCAGCACAGCGTGTGCAGACTGAACGATGGACATTCATAGGAGCAAGTTCAGTGAAGCTGAGCATGGTCTGAGTGGGTTAGCAGGTAGATATGGCCTATAAAGGGAGTAGTGTGTGCATACACATACACATACACATGTGTTTGTTTACTATAGCTAAAGGAACAGAGTGAATTCAAAGGCCTATAACTCAAAATAAAATGAGCTGAATTCATAACACGTATTTGTGTGGCAGCCTTTGCTGCACATGTCATATCTGCAGTGATCTGGGCTCCAGATGGCTGGGTAATGAGAGCCCACTGGCCTGGCCTGGACGACATTCCCAAGTCTCTTCTCACACACACTAGCGCGGGGAGCCGGGGCTGCTGTGCAGTGGGTGCAGGATAGCTCAGGATATATGAATATATGTCTGAACCAAGTCCATCCTGGACAAGTATGAATGCAGTGGCAAGGACTGGAGTAATACTCTGACTGTGACAGTGAGAGAGACCTTCTAAAAGAAAGTGTTTCATTGCTAGCCTATATCACAAAGAAAATTGTGATATAGTGCATAAGCAAGGTATACTCTAACATTCAACTCTTCGTTTTCTGGGAATTACTAGTAGGTGACTACTCAGCAATGAAAACTGTTGGGAACAGGCATAAAAACAGCATATCAGGACTAGGATATTTAACCCCATTAATTCTTTTTTTTTTTTTTCTTTTTTTTTTTCAAAGTGCTGTCAGGCCGTTGGCTTTCCTACAAAAATAGTATGAGCTAAGGAAAGACATGTGAACTCAAGCTTGAAGCAGCATTTAAAGGGAAACAGACTATACAAAGTACTAAGGCTTGTGGTGGTGATGGAGACACACACGCACAAATTCTGAGACTGTTGGCTAGCTACAGAGAAGGGATTTTCTGTAGGCAAAGTAAACTCCAGTCATGTTATTAATGTTATTAATTCATTCTGGAGCATCCTTTATTCCAACTCCACCTATCATTCACACTTCATGGGCAGTTCAATTAAAAGTACTAACAACTGCCAGCTTTATAATGTTAAAAGAAAACAGTTGTTATTAAAATAGAAAATAGCAGCAATTCCTATCATCGGACCACCATAACGTTGCACAGCTTGGCACAAGTCTTAAAGTCGCTGCTCTGCTGAGGCCCAGTCCAGACCACACACAGAGCCTGAAATAAAATATAAATGATTTTAAAAAATGATAAAAATAAGATGGCATGTCCTAATCAGGATTTGCAATATAACCATCTGCTTTGCCTAATCTATAAATGGCAGAGCTGATTAAAAGAAAGGACTTACAATCCCATGGGAAAGTCTGATTTTCTGATACTTGTTTTTATCATAAGACAAAAGTTTAAAAGTTCTCCTTATTCTTTTTTTTTTCTTTTCAACTTCTTCAGCTGAATTATTTCAGTATCCCTGAATCAACGTGTTTTATCTGATCTGTCAAATCCAAACTGAAATAAAAGGATCCATTCTCTCTGCTAACAGGGATCCCCAGGGACTGACTGCCGTGCAGTACAGAAAACATAGTCCAGATGCACAGCATCCTTTCTGCTGGGAAGAATAGAGCATGAAAGATCCAAAGCGACGACTTCTATATGTCACTGCTAAGCTTATGCTGAGGCAGAAATTAAACACTGCTAGACCTGAAATACTTCCACGCCCTATGAAATCTTCATACAAGTGATTTTTTTTTCCTATGAAAATTTCGATTTTGATAAAGCCATATTTACTGACATGAAAAATCTTACTCAAATTTAGTAACCAGTTAAAGTTATGGTCTATTTTAAAATTTCCATTTTAACTTTCTATGTGAGCATAAGTGATCAGCGCTTCAGAATATGTTGACGTGTATCTTACAACAAAATCAAAAATATACATGACAGCCCCTATCCTGGCGGTTTCAATATCAAGCAGGCAAGGGTTAGGAAATCCCTGAATGAAGCAGAGCTTTTCAACCGTGCTGCCGCTCTCTCGCACTTGCACATTGTGATACAATCTTTAATTACACAAACGCTTACTATTTTTTCCAGCGACCCCGGGTTCATTCAGCGCACAGAGTGAAAGGTGATGTAGGAATGAATCAGTGCTCTGCACTGAATGAGCCCATTGTCCGCGGCTCCCTCGCCGCGCTCGCTGCGTCGCGTACGAGGTGTCCAGTAAATGAGGCAAAGGGCTGCAGGAAGAGGCTTGTTCATCCCGTGCTCAGGGTGCCTGCTAAAAATGCCATGTGCAATTATGCAATTAGACATAGTAAGTGCAAGGGGAGACCAAAATAATGCTTTCTATAAAAACGATCATTTTCTACCTTTCAAATATGTAAGCTTAAAGTGCTCTTTTATGCATAGATGAGTAGGACTTCTGCACTTGTCAGACTTGAGTAGGCTCAAGCTTTCTCCAGAGAAAAAGACTGTTCACTGAAAAATTCCAAATCTAGTTCTGCCCTACCCAACCCAAAAAAGTGGGGGAGGGAAGCAGGAGGAGGAAATGGTTTGAAATAAATTCCTGTAATACTTAAATGAAAGTTTCTCAGCCATTAAAGAAAATGAAATCCACTTCATACCACTGCTGCTAGGAGGGCAACCATTCATTTCAGTATCAGAAAGCTTGTTATGTTGTGTCAAGCTGATGTTGCTGAAGACTACTGAAGTGCTGATATGTGAACCTAATTTGGAGGATTTGCAAGCTGTGGAACTAGTAAGATCACAGATAACAGGGGGATGGATCTATTACACACTTTCTCTGGTTTCATCATGACATAATGCTTCAAAAATCAGAAAGTAAAATACAGAGTTGGCTCCAGTCCAAGCATCCCAATATGTTAACTGCAAAGTTAGCTTAGTGGATGCAGTATCCAGTCACTTTTTAATCATTTCAGTTTTTTTTTTTTAAAATGAACATAATCAACAGCACTGAAGGCTAAAAGTTCTCTTTTTATCAACACCAAGCAGGCTTCCTCCTAGGGGTGGACCGTAGTGGAAATTCAGGAGGGCTATTGCTCTCCCTCTCTTTCCTTTTCCCCTCCAGTTAGCATCACTTAGCACACCACAAACTCTGGGTCACATATAGTCATATGGTTTGCAGAGCTGCAGTCCTCCTTCCCCTCTGCACATCACGACTGTGATTAGCCTTGCCTTTGGCTGCAACATACCTCTGGCCTGAGCAGAAAAGATAATTTCTGCAATCAGGCAGGATATTCTGGCTCCAAGTTCATACAGTCTTTGGCTTCTTTAGTAAAACTGTCAAAAATAATGGAAATGTGTTGCATTTACTGTAACGATTTCTGTGTTGTAAACACCTGGTCTTCATGGATTAGATATTTTGTATGGGCCACATAATGATGATTTAGACTGGAGCTGGCTTTGAACTCTGAACGTGTTACTAACAGACTAGTAAAGCATTTATATTAGAAGCTGGTTGGGAAAGCATATTTTCATACCATAAAATTTTAAGTTTCTGAAGATCTTCCTATCTAGTGTGGGGCTGAAATAGACAACATTTTGAGAGAAAACACTCAGAGAGAAGCATCAGAATAACCTGTGCTTTGAGACAACGTAAAAAAAAAATCCATCCTGAATCTGATGCAACACAGATTGAGCCTCTCTTCTTTCCCACAAGGGCAAGACCCTAAACATTTAGTCATCATCATATCCATGGTTTCTAGGCTGGGGTTTCTCTGACTAGAAATCCCATCTCAAATCTACTAAGCTTCTCCTGAAGAGAATTTCTTTGCATTTAGAATGCTTTCCTGGAAAGCCTGACTTGGTCTTTGCACTTTACAATAAAAAGAATCACCCCAAAGCATGAATTGCATTCCAGTTTAAGTCTCATTTGTTATCTTGGCACCTGAATTACAAACAAGTTTCCCTGTTAGCATGAGAATCTCTGAACTCAACTTACTAGTTTCTTCAGCAGCCAAATCCCTGAGTTTTGTCTGGTTTTAAATCTTGAATCTGATTACTTGGAACAGAGATATGAGAAACAAGACATTTGGCTTCTATTTCCAGTCCTGTCACTGAGTCTCTGTTGCAACTTGGATAAGTCATTTAACCTCCCTGTCCCACAGTTTCTTGATCTATTAAATAGATACAGCAGTATGCAATCTGAGGGTGTTACAAAGCTAAATTAAAACCTTTATACAAATGGTTCTAGAAGTGTCATATCCCCTTTCTTTTTGCCTTGTTAGAAGATCAAAGTGGGAGAGTGAGCATATTGGGTTTAAAAGTAGTGAAGATCTGATAAGATTTCCTGGCAGCAATGCCTATGTCACGGTAATGCCCTTTAAACCTTCTGTCCCCCCAAAACAGAAAATAAAAAATAATCCTATGAACTAACAGCAGTAAAAAAGACTTCTTTCCAAGATACAAAGGACAGGTTTGCATATTCAAACACCAATAGCTTTGGCTGGGCATGTAGCAATTACTGCAAACCTCAGTGATTACCACCACATAAGTTTTCAGTGGTTGAACAGTCTCCCAATTACCAGTCAAAATCACTTTGCTTGACACAATATTTACGTTTCTTAGATTCACTAATCTCTCCCAAAAGTTAAGACAAAATGGCAGCATGATCACATATTTCTTAAGCTGCAAGTGTAATTGCTTGTGCCATGCCATGTTGATACTGCAGTTGTGTATCAGATCTTGTAGCTGTATGCACAGATGGATAATAAGGAACATTACTTCCAAATCTGCATGGAGTTATACAGTTGAAAATTGTTCCCATACACACTTCTATTTCTGATTCAAACGTTTGCCTAATGCCTTTACAGTGCACGTCAACAGAATTTGGGAGTATAAACTTATTCACACTGTCATCAAAACACTGTCCTGTCAGAAATATTCGTATCTCCAGTGAAATAACTAAAATAACTTCAAATATATTATTCAACAGATGTCATTTCTCTCATTCAGCACTGCTAAAAAAAATTATACTTTTATGTACTACTTTAAGCACAGTATAGTGGACAGAAGAATAAGTTTTTAGTTGAAAAGTCTTCTAAAATTTAACTTCCTGTTGGATTTCTATTCCCTTATATGTGTCTGCAAACTCACAGTCCATATTTGTTGTTTATATTTTTTCATGCAATCTATGCAATCTTTTGTACTTATCTAGATAACCACATTGTACAGTTTCAACTTGAGTGATTTTCATAATTTCACACATTCTGTCATAATTACTGTAGTTTTCCAATTGGATCAACACTTTTCAAAGTTTGTTTTTTGTATTTATTTTTTATGTAATGGCATCTTTCCTAAATTCACTTTGTCATAAGAACAAACATTTCAGTATTAGCATAAAGAACTTAAAATCTATCAATGTCAATTTTCAAATCAATCAAATCAATCTATTCTGACAGTCAGTCATTTACCTCCATTTCTGTTAAGCCACCATGTTTCCACTTCCTACCTAACAACAAACTCCAACTTAAACTGTTCCTGGAAAACACACATTTTACAATTTCATATAAGCAGTACTTTCCTGTAGTCCTATGATAAGTGAGATGTATACTCTTCCAACTGAACTGTGTTATGATATAATACTCATTTCCTTGTTTTTTAGTCCAAAAGGCCAAGAATTGTAAACATTATCTAAAAGCAAAATAAGAAACAAGTTTCCAATTCTGTGTCCCATTGAAAACAAAATATACCAAAGCTAAAGCCACTATTGACTTGTGAAAAATTTCTTACCAGATAACAGCCTACTTACTCAGGAATGAGATATTCCAACATAGTATGGAATTATAATATAACACTGTAAGAGTCTGTTATGTTTGTCTCGACATTGTTGACACACCATTCACCTGAACAATGCCCTGGTACCTTGTCTCTGGAAAGACCAGCTCAAGACCCAAACAAGGACATTATTTCTCACCATTTGCACCTCTTAACCCTGGCATCTTATCTCTGGGAAGATCAGCTGGAGACCTGAACAATGATGTTCTCATCAGTGCCCACTAGAGCACTTTGTGTTCGAATCGAGGGTGAAGAGGAATTCCAAAGCACACAGCACCTAACGGGAGAACAACACCTACCAGAAAACTTCAAGAAAATGGGAGGACTCTTTGAGAAGGGAGATAAAAGGACTAGGTGTTCCTGCACCAAGGTGTGCAGAACATCACCTGCACCAGCATGTGCAGCCTTCTTCCCTGTCCCCCCCACCGCCCCAGATCATCACCTGGCACCAAGATGCAAGGCTTGTTTCCCTGAACACCACCTGCACCGAGGGACCGAGGCACCTGTACCTGCACCGAAGCGGAGCAAATGACACTTAGTCAGGCTGGTGGTGGTGGTAACTACAATCTTGTTGCATCTCTCCCTCTTGTTCACTTATCTTTCTTTCTTTTTCCCTTCTTCTCTCTGTCCTATTGCACTTATGAGAATAAAGCTAACAAGGTTGTATGGCATTTGACCCCATTTGTGTCTTAATCTCGCTTTTAGGATTGTATCGAAACCTCCCCCGACACTGGATCCGAACAAACACTGTAGCATGATAATGGTATAAATATACTTGGTAGCATAATAAGAACCTAAGTACTCTGCATTTATAAAATGGGGTATGGCCAACTCAGGGCACAACGAAAGGAGAGTTCATTAATTTTTGCAAACATCAGGCTAGCATTGTGTCTCAAAGAGTACAATATTATTCAAGCTGAGAGTCAAACTTTATACTCCTTTATGGATAACTAAGGAGAGTTAAAGAGATTTATTGATAAGAGATTTACTGATATTGCTGAACTCAGACAGGTCATCTTGGAATACTGCACTTCAAGCTGGAAGGACCAATAGTGAAAAGCCTTGTAAATAGTTTCGTTACTTCCCTTTCTAGGATTTTCATGGGAACTTCCTGATCCAACTCTGCATCATGTTACATCATGATCTTTCACCAATATATCTCCACACTAGACACCAGTGAAACCATTGGCTTGGTTGGATTGTCTGCTTATTAAGGGAAGTAGTCAGAAACTTTTTATTCTGTGTGACAAAAAAAGAATAATGATCCTGTTTTGGACACACAGACTTCTAGATGAAATGTCTACCGTTGGATGATAGTGTTTCAGGCACAAGAAATTAAGTCATCATGAGGAAACTAATCACCAAGATCATTATATCAGTCTCGGGCCTTCTCTGCCAATGTTCACGTATCAGGTATCCACAAAGTTGCATCGAGACTGGAGGGTGAGGGACTGTGTTCAATAACTATCTTTCTCTGGAACAGTAAAACTTCCTGCAGAAAAAAAAAGAAAAAAGAAGAACATATTTACTAAGGCAAGAGACAGGATTTTCTCCCAGACCTTTTGAGACTGTGAATTAGGCCCATGCACAAAGAATTGGCCTTTGGAAATGTTACCAATTTTTTCTCCAAGTTCAAAGCACATTTCTTTGAGCTAGACTTTTACAAATATAACTATATCTATAAAAAGAAGGAGACAAATCAGAAAAAAAAACATTCTACCAAAACAAGTCTAAACATACTTTCTCCTTTGGGAATAATATCAGAAAAACAAATATACCATGATATTACTCAGCATCTTACTGAAGGTGCTCAGATACTGAATAAAGGAAGGCAATAAAAAAACTAGGACTGAAAGCATGTGCACAGAAAGATACTCATACAAGAAGAGTAGTCCAAGGTTAAACATCCAAAGACCAGAAATACTCCCCATTTAACCATATTTATTGTTTGACCTTTCACCCCTAGGTCAAAGTCCTGAATAGTTGCAGATTTACAACTTTCCAAACAAAACAATCCTATATTACATGTGGAAATATCCTTTCAAATACTCTTGCATACTTTTCCCTGAGTTCGCTCTCAGTCAATATACTGGGAAAATCATATTCCTGAGATTTAAGCTATGATCCACCTTGAGAACTTTTTTATCTAAACAAGCATTGCCTGACATTTTTCTTACTGCATCTGGAATTTTTAGGGACTAGACATACTTTTTATTGTAAAAACCATACATCTAGACTGGAAGAGATCTAGTAAGCAAAGTTATTATATAATTTCTATCTAAAGATTCATATCAACTCTCACTAACATCATAAGTCCATCTGCTTCATTTGACTTTATCCCTTTGATTTTCTCTGATGGTGTTTTAAATCCCCTGTCATTTTCTGTTTTTAGCCACATGTCTACCATATGTATTGCATAAAAATAAAGGTTATTCTTCTACCACCCACCTATAAAGACTATTCAGCTACCAAAGAACACTGAAAATTGTGCTTGGGGGTTTATTCTAAACTCAAGATAATCAACCTGTAAAAAGTCAATCTATGGTATACAGTAAAAGCCCAAGAAGTTGGCAAACAGAGGATAACCACTTGACCAAACAAGCATGTTATTTATTACCTACCTTGGAATGAGAATCAGGTCTCCAGAGATGAAGGGCTAGTACATGCCCTGATTCTAGGGCTGGAAAAACTATTTGCCTCTGCACATTGTTTGTCAAATTTAATCCTTTTTCTGTTTCCCACTTGTCCAAAACTCAAAGCATGCTTTGGCTGTACTGGAGCTCTGAAAGGTTTTGGGTTCAGCTGGAAGACTTCCACCTGATGGGTGTGTCACACTTGTGGATATTACCATTATTTGAGACAGAGGATATCTTCATTCTACAGCGTTCCTACAGCAACCCATGTTTGCATGGTGCAAAAATAGCACTATCCCTGACCTCAAATTTCCTCTCCATTCCTTCCTTGAAACATTCATACAAACAAGGCATTCAATAGTCTATCTGAAATTACAAGTTCTGAGTTTTGTTTCTTAAAGACATCTATTGCTCATTATAAGTGAATTCAGAAAACACTACTAAATATATAATTTCCGTGAGTCACTGAAGAAATGTTTTTTCTACTATGTCAAAGAATTCCAATTCAGAAGTTTTTTTAAAAAAGCACAAACATAGAAAATTCTTTCAGTAATGAATGCATAGATTTAGCTTTTAACGTCAGAAAATAATTTTTTTGCTCTGATGAGACAAATCTGACAGATTCTTGCAATGTATTTCTGCTGTGTGACACTTTTATCTCCTTTTGAACATCCACTAACTTGACTGCCAGAATACTGTTCTAATTTGGGGGATAATTTTCTATATGAGAACTGACAGCATGAAAATAGACTCAAAGTTCTGGGAAATAATGAGTTCCCGATTATGTGTGCGATGGCTGTCAGCTCAGGGAATGTGCAGAGCTCAGAAAGAGAGGAGATGACTTTTCATCAGCCTGGGACCCTTGAGCTGATGCAACAGGGAGAAGACTTTCAAGTAATTTTAACTGCTCCCCAGTTCTAAGTGAGAGTTATTTTGAGGTCACATTCATGTTTCTAGACTGCCTAAGATTCCCTGGTAGAGACATCTGAGTCTTATCTGCCTCTTTCTGGCTTTGTTTGAGAATGTTTACGCTACTCAATGTGGGAGACTTGAACTCATGACAAGGAACATGACAAATTTTCTTAATCAAACTGGGTATCAAGAGGTGGTCTGTCATCATTTCCCTTTGGTTGCACTGCGGAAGAAAGCAAATAAGGAGCATCCAGTGTGATCCCCACTCCTGTTTCAAGTCTCCCCACCAAGTCATTAAACATTCTCTGGCCTTTGTCAACAGCCTGGTAAACATCCAGAGAAAGAATCAGAATAAAATAGTTTATTTAACATTCCTCTCCTCCAACTGCTGATTAGGATAAATAGTTTGGATAAAGAGCCTATCTGATCCAAAAATCACAAAAAGAAAGGATTCAGCTATCAGCAAAGTTTAGATTTGGTTTCAAATATTTTTAAACAGCAAAGGAGTTTTTTGTGCTCTTTTGATATTTTCTCCATCCTCAGCACATCATGTTAGCACCGTGTCAAAGCAAAACATCAACATCAGATGATCACTGGGTAAACTCCAATGAACTGGAGTGAAAGGCTGGAGGCCGAAATTCCAGGCACAATATAAAATTTGGAGAGAAGCCAGAACAGAGTTTTTTTCTAAACTTCCTAAAATTCTGAGGAATTCATACCTAGCAGAGTCCTTCATTGACCTAAAAGTTTGGAAATTGCTAATTCTGGTCAGACTGATGGGTCTGTTGAGCCAGGATCGTTTCCTCTGACAGTGAAAAGCGCCAAAGGTTTCAAAGAAAACCAGAATCTTCTTCCTCCAATTACCACTGTGCTCATCCGTAGTGTGCACAAAGCCACTCTCTGCCTGACAGAAAGTACTGATCTGGCATGCAGCAACTTGCGGTCAGCTCGGGAAGGGAAATGTAAGAATTCGGGCCTGCCTTATATTCTATCTTGCACAATGTCACTGAAATTATTTTTACCCAGATAAATGCCAAAATGATTTTGCAATGCTAGTCTCCTTGCTTCCAATGCTAGGGGGTGAGATACCCCATAGTTAATTATGTGCCCAAAATATTTATTGTTATGTGTAGTAAGCTTGCTGCCACTTAATTTTGCCAGTCGCTCCTTTGCTCTTGCATTATACTACATTAAACAGAAGCAATCCTAAGTTCTTAACAGCATTCAGAAATATACAGTTTCAAATGTCTAGATTAGAATAGCTCTGTTGCACTCAACCATCATTTGAAATATTGGATGACTGCACAAGGCTCAGATGCCCTTTCTCTGTGTCTGAGCTCTGTAAGAAAGAGTCGATCAACATTTATTTTTTGTTATACGTCTGATATGTTTAATATCCCTAAAACATTCAGTCAGATCATCAGTTAACATAAATCAGCATAGCTGAAGTCGCTGGATTGGTTTACACAACTGAGAATGTTTCCTGTGGCTTTCCCACAGTAATAAAGCTAGACCACATACCCTCTTTGGCTGAAATATTTGAAAACATCCAAATGATCTGGATGCTTAGCTCCTTTGAACAGGAATTGGGCATAATCTTCTCCATCAATCTGATGGGTAATACCCCTTTGTAAAGCACAGATCCCCGTGGTGCACACATGCCCCAAAGTCGTACAAGGCAAGAAAATTCCACAAATGTACTCCACAAAATACTGGTTTCAGTAATACATTCTTTTATCAATAAACTGTAAACACAGAATTTGATTACACTTCTCAGATGAAAACTGCTGCTGAAACCTAAAATGGTGAGCTCCTTTCTAATTAAAAAATATTAAATTTCTCTTGCGAACAAGTTATACAATATTGGCACATTGAATAGTGTATAGCTTTAGAAAAAGGATTTCATGGTTAATATACCTGTAAATCAGGAATAATAGAGCAAGCTAGGAGTTAGGAATGGGTGAAAAATGGGCCTGGTTTTGTTTTTGCCATAGCTTATGAAAGAAAAATTAAGATTAACTTTTCAAAACCACTTCTAAAAAGCGGCTACCAGCCTTTACCAGTTGACTGAAATACAGAGGTTATCACTAAATGCAATGGGTATGCATTGCAAAAAGAATTAGTATGACTTCCTATATTATGGGAATGGAATCACTGTAAAATCTCACAACTTTATCAGATGTTTCACAAAATATTCGACATTTTCCGGAAGGCTGCAGAAGCTTGGTCTCTTTCAATAAATCCTTTTTTTTTCTTAGAGTTGAGGAGAGCTGACTGCAAATACTGTCAGAACACACCAAAATTGAGCTGGCCACAATACACTATTTGCAAGGCAATCTTCCTCATAGCAGCAGAGGGAGCTAGGGAGGATCTCCCACGAGGGAATGGCAACACCTAGGGACTTCATGCATGGAACCTGAGGCAGGTCACCTCAGGCAGGGCCTGGGGATGGCAGGTATTCCCATTGCATGGAGAACATGAGGCAAAGCCCCTTCCAGTATTTTGACATTAATGCTGAATCAGAGTGAAACTGGGAACATTGTTTAGGAAACTTGACGTTGCAGCTCCTCGGTGCAGCATCACCCGGCTTTACGTCAGCATTTTGCTCCACGGCATCTCCGAGGCAGCTCAGCCACCAGGGAAGAGCCCAGCGCATGACGGCAGGACAGTGTACGCTGGCACGAGGACAGCGTGGCACCGCAGCTTCCACTGCACATCCTTACAGCTCCCGCTGCTGAGCCGGGGAAAGAAAGGGCAAATCACATGAATTTTGGCTGGGGCTTGATGTGTCTGCTTTAGCATTACAGTGTTGACTCCTCATATTCACCCTGTGAGAATTAAGAAGACATCTGAGCTGAATGTGAAAGGAAGAAGCCAGCCTTCTCCTGCGGGGGCATGGTTTGCTTGCATTTTTACAGCCAGCTCCACGCAAAGCAGCAGAGCAGCAGCTGCCCGCTGCCGCTGAAGGTGACAGCAGTATGGTGACAGTGGCAGCACAGAGCAGCACGAGGATAAACCTCCTCTCTTTCCTTATCCGCGATAGTCAGTCTGGTGCTGGCTCTCCTAGAGAGTCTTAAGAAAATACTTTTGCCCTTTTTTCCAGAAAGGCAGTGTGATTTGAACGCAGGAAAAAAGCACTGCAACGGCAACACAGAAAGTGCTTGTTAAACTGGGTTACTCTTGTGTGGATCTCACAGCCTGGGAAGAGCTTGCTTCAAATCCTTCTGGGCTATCTGCATGTGCACAAAGCAACCTTTTGGAGAAGGGAAAAAAGAGGAACTGAGCAGTGGAATTCCTTGTGAAAGTATGTTTAAAAATATTGAGGTTTAACGCAAACCAAAAAGAAAAAAAAAAAAAAGGCAGGAAATTCTAATGTAAGCCTAACATCTCCATCCTGAACCCATGCTGTTGAGCAAAATAAAAAGAACAATGCTGAGATTTCAGAAGAGATCTGCAACTTTAACTGAGCTTCCTGGTTCCTCTCTCTTTGTTAAAAAAAAAATGCCTAATGCTGACATTTAAATAAATAGTTACTTCATTTATCACTCCCCTTAATAGGCACTAAGTTTTGCAGCATTGCTATTGGATAGATTCATCTGCTGCAGCCAAAGCACTCTTCATGATGTCGCTTGTGTAAAGAAACAACCTTGTAGCTTTGTGACAGTTCAGCTTTATGATGGCATCGTGACAAATTGCAAATTGCCATATCTAGATAAATGAAGTTCTTTCAGTTTTCCTCTGTGATGTTGTGGTTCTTTTCACTTCAATGCCTTTTAATAAAGTATTATCTCTAATAATTTTATTTTTATGCCAAAATGAGCATCTCTGGTCAGTAACTGTACTGTTACAGCAGTTCAATTTCCTTTTTTTTTTTTTCCGTCATTACAAATGGTTAGTCGTCTGGCATTTTCTTTGCAATTGCTATTGATTTGCTCTTGATCTTGGATATACTACAAGTGTAAATGGGCTCCTGCAACATGTTGCTTTGTTATATTTGCACGATGTTTATCATAGTGATCTCTGTTTTGTGTAATGCTGGTTTTCTTTTCTAATGATTATTTCAGTCACTACTGAGCCATTTCTGAATTCATAGCTGAACCTAACTAACACAACTTTCTGACCTTAAAGAAAGCCTAAAACTTCCTCAGTCAGATGAAATGGGAAATTTAAAATTCGCCACTAAAAATGAGACCATGCATATTTGTGTTTTGATTTAGCAATATCACCCATCCAGTCAGAAGACAGCAATCTAACCACACTATTCTGCCAGTCAACAACAAGCAATACAATTGTGCCAAGCGAATATCCATATTCAAACAGCATACCACAGCTTGGGTTTCGTCAACACAATATATTTACATATAGCTACAAAAGACTGTTATTTCTACTGATATACTGAAAATAGAGAATAATCACACAAAATTCAGTTGAATTATCTGATGAGCTTTCCCTTCAGATCCCATCAATGACCAAGCCTTACCTACAAGACTTGGACTGCTTCAGCAGTTCTCTTCCCAAAGCACATATTTATATAAACTGATTTTAATCACATTTTATCAAAATTTAAGCACCTGAATAGCTTTATTAAAATGTATTCATATGGTTGTTTCACCCAAAGATAGTTTTCCTTCTAATTTCACCACCTGTTTGCCATAATGCCAAGTTCAATGTAGTTCTCAATAAAAACAACATTTCTACTATTGGCTGACCAAATGAACACTGATTATATAA
Source organism: Tinamus guttatus (assembly GCF_059628265.1). Taxonomy (NCBI): domain Eukaryota; kingdom Metazoa; phylum Chordata; class Aves; order Tinamiformes; family Tinamidae; genus Tinamus; species Tinamus guttatus. The sequence continues at coordinate 5,383,714 of NW_028289037.1, forward strand.
CAGCTGCAGTTTGATAGGCAGAGACTAGAAGATGAGCATGTGGAAAAAGTGGCGACATGTTTTGCAGATAAAAATAAATAATTAAATAAAGCAAAGCTTTGTTCATAAGACATTACTCAATCATGCTTGTTATGGCTACTTATGTTCCATTTTGGTAGATAGTGCATGACTCCTAAGCATAGGCAGTCCCTTTCCTGAAATCACAGTAGTAGTAGATTGAGCAGAACATATCAGAAGTGCAAGCAAGCTTGGGGGCAAACATCACTTTGGTTCCACAATTTTCAGAGAGGTGGAGTAGTTAGGATCTAAGCCAAGTAGAAACATAGAGCTGAGAGCAGAGAGCAAAACAGAAAACGTGAAAGTCAAAGGGGACAAGGGTTTGTGTGAAAAAACAGCGGATGAGGGGAGGCAGAAAAAAAATTGGTGCTTGTAGCCTGTTTTTTCAGTTAGAGAATCCAGTGAAAACCATGAATGTTTAAGCCAAAATCATCATCATTTTTGTTTGTTTTGTTAGGTTTTCTTTGACGGCAAGTATGAACAAATGCTGCTAAACTGCTATACTGAAGAAAAAAAATATTTTCAAATATAGAAGCCTCACTTGTATCTGTTATACCTCCAAGTGTGGGACATATGATCCAAGGGTGGAACAAAGTTCTACAAAGAGAAAGAAGAGAGAAATTCTACATTCCACAGGTCTTTTAAAATATGCTAGTGGCACCTAGTGAGCACAGCATCAGGTTCTATTGGGAAGAAATTCAAATGTGGCATTGAACACTGTATTAGCTAGAAAAATAATCCAGGGGTGTTAAAAACACCTCCAGTAATTGAAGAATGAATCACAGTTCTAACCAGAAGCTACATCATATGAAAGATTAACGCATAGGTTGCGCCATAATAAGGAATGTAAGAATTGGAAACATTCCTGGACTACACTATTTCTGCTCTGCCAGCAAGTTAAAAAGAGAATGAAACAAACTCCATCTCCTGCACACTCCCAGTGGCTTGTTTCAGCATTTTCTCTCTGCCTGCATAGAAAAGGAGGGCTAGATTTTCACAGCTGAAATAAGTGGCTCTCCTGTGCCAGCGTTTGGCAACTACTGCCCCATATTGGAAGGTTTGGGAACCCTAAATTCAGCAGATTGTGCATTATACATTATATAGAGAATAACGTGACCTGTTAAGTAGTCAGATGTTCAGATAAATAGAACCAATTCATATAATGGTATAGAGGAAATTCTAGAGCAGTTGCAGGGACTGGTTCCGAATTCTTTCTCAAACAGTTGCATCATCTCATAGATAAACAGTAAACTACCTAGTGAATGTGCAGTTTTCCTAACTGTGAGTCCTCATTCATCCCTGGGTGTGTGGAGACCTGAAGCTGCAGAGCTGTCCAGTTTTACTTGCATATATTCCATGTCTATGTCCTATAGCCTGTCATTTGAAAATAAGCTTTTCAGTCCCAATATGTTGACCGTATTATTCACCCGGTGAAGAAAAAAAAAAAAGGCAAAACAAGTGCTGTGGTGTGACCAGTATAAAGTACAAAATTGCTGGTGGGGTTCTAGTACTTGCTTGAGATTACAATATATATTCTTTTCTGAAATAAATTGGAAGGATATCTTAAAAAATAAAGGAGTACAATTTAAGCTTTGCGAAATTAAGTTAAAAAAAAATCCTTTATATGCTCTGCCAGTGGTTCTCTGAGTATTTAACAAACAAGGTACCAGCTGCCTTTCACGCATGGGGAAATTAAGACATTTATCAGCTAACTATTTCCACAGAGTCATGACACAAATGTTAGCAAAGCTGGAACAAATTCCAATTTTGGGGTTCTCCATAGGCATGACAGTGGGTGACCTGGCAGCTCATCCTAACTAGCTGCATTCTAATTAGTCCAATTCTGCAGTTGGTTATTTTTCTTTTTTTCTATTTTTTAGCTTTATGATTTTGGTGGGGTTTTTTTGTTTGTTTGTTTGTTTTCATCTACTGGGTTCCAGTCCTTTTTCTTAGGGAGAAGTAGAGAGAGAGAAATGAAAGAAGCAAACTAATTAATACAAGAGAGGGAAAAAAAAAAGAGCAAGGAAACTCCAGACATACCAAGGTACCTTTCTGCTTTACATCACCCAGGGGGTTCTGTTATCATTTTGCTGAAGCCCTGCATGTGAAGGGCACGTTTTCCTCCCAGCCCTGCAGCAGTGGTTGATGTATAACGTACTCGAGCAGCAGCCTGCACCTTTGGAGGATTCCTAATAGTTTTTCTGGAACTTTTCATTTCAATCTATTTTCAATAGATTTCAAGATAACAGGATTGGTTGGAATAACAGAAACTCCCATATTCCTCAGGTAGGGACTGAAACCTGGGGCATTGCACACTTGCCTAAAATCTAAATACTAAGGATCAAAGCTGTGCGTTATAGAGATCATTGGGAAATATTACCACCAAACATATTTTCGAGTTTGCTACTCCGAAGAGTTTATTGTCAGTGCAGTGCAATGGCAAAAATAAATAATTAATTAAATATAACACTTTCTTTGAATGCATAAAACCAGCAATATTCAGCAATGGCAAGTAATGTCTTGCTTGTTGTGCACAGTGTTTTTAAGACAGGACATAACTGGTGTCTTTGCTTTTGGGAGGATATCAAATGCTAGCAGGAGTTCAAAGGAGGGTCACAGGAGTGCTGCTGGCCTGGAAAGCATGACTTCCGAATTAAGGCTTGAGGACAGCAGCTTATGAGACACCAGCTCCACCACAGACTTCAGGCACACATGCAAGGCGCAATTCTGATAAGTGTCTTTTCAACCACATCAACAAGGATATTACAAGATTCATTTTCCGAATGCTGACTTAGTAAAATACAATCCTTAAACACAACAATAACTTAGCAGTGAAGATAATTAAACACTGGGGGAGCCAGGAACTGACCATGGCATGAACTATCTAAGGTGAAGCTGTATTTCTTTCTAATAAAGTTTGCTCTGATCCAGCTTTAAGGAAGACTTCTTTGACCTCTTCTCGCACAGGTAGGTATGTTGATAGTTAGAAGAAGGGGATGTGAGGGGAGAGTAAGCCAGATGGAGATGCAATCCTTTCAGCTGTCAGAATTGATGGATGTGCCTCCTTTATCCCGACACCTTAAGTACAGCCATTAATACCTGCACCTCTAAGCTTAGATAACATTTACGCATTTCACGCTTTCAGGTTTCTGCCCCTCCTATGTGTCAGGAAGAATTATTTCACTGCCACTTTATGCATCTTAATTTCTTTGATGTTGTGCAGTTGTCACCTTTCTCGTAAAAATGAGAGCGATGTCACAGCTGGGGAGTGGATGCTAAGCAGGGAGGGAAAGAAGAATCTGGATGCTACTGGTTTATCCTGCTTGCACACTCAGGGGAATTCCCAGCATGGTGTGCAGGAGGAGAAGTTTTCCTGAGGCACCCTGACAGCGAATTTTACTGCTTTATTGTTTGGCCTGCTAGGATCATTTCAGCCTTTTCAATTCAATCAGTTCTCTATCAATTCATGGACCTTTGCCACCCATGCAGCTCCCATTTCACACTATTTTGCTTTTGAGAATCCAGCTATTTTTTTCAACTGGAGTCTTTGAATCTATCATAAAGTGTCTGTGTGCAGGGGAATAAATCTATTTTCAAGTGAGGCAGTACAAGGCTGTAGGATACCTTGCCTGCTCTATGAATCATACTCCCCATCTCTTTTCATGCAGCTTTTCTATCCTGCACAATACAAGATATATTTTGAGTATTGACATCTTTGATCTAAACCCTTTCCACATAAATGAAGGAAATGAGCTTAGTAAATAAGCTAAGGTGCATTAATATTTGAGGCAATATCCCCTCTATATAGACTTTAACACAAGTTGATCTGTACTATTTTACAGAAAGAATCTATGTACACAGTTGATGCACAGAAGCAGTGAATATTGACCATCTTGCTTGGGTAGGGAAGTCATCAGGCAAGATTTTCATTGCAACAGCCTTCAGATCAAGTAAAGAAAATAAGAAATTTAGTGTGAGGCTTTAAAACATAGGCAGCTGTGCCAGACATTTTGGAGCGCCAAGAAAAGAAGCAGAGTACTAAACCACTCCTAGCCAGAAGGACAGAGTCTGGCTGGGAAAAGCAGACGCCATCCTCCACTGCCTGGGTGATGCAACATCCTCGCGCTCAAGCATCTCTGCCAGAGTCGCTGTACAATTAACCAAGAAATGTCTGCACACACAGGAATGCACGACCCTATCTCCCGACAATAATTCAGCCATGGTGTGGACCTCGCTTTGCATCCTATCAGCCAAAGCAACTTGACAAGGCAAAGATTAAGTGAGTCCATGTCTGTGAACAGAGGCAGTAATTCAAGAGTTTTGGAAAGGAAGCTGTGACAGCAGCGTCTAAGCTCTTTGATTCTGAAGCCAGTGATGACCTGCCAGCTCTTAGGGCAGCTCTATCCTGCATTATAATGCCCAGGCAGGTCCAAAGTATGCACACTGATCACAGTTCCCATTGGGACCATTTGTCTGTTTAAAAATAAAAAGAAATGAAAATAAAAAACAATCTAAGAATCCACAACTTTGTGAAATCTCTCCTTTAGCTTTGACCTCAGTGAGCTTCAGTTGCCAAGGGAAGTCCTATCCAGGCTCCTCCATTCAGGCCAATTTCCAAACCTTTTTAGACAGGGGTTTGGAATCAATCAATCTATTTTGATTCTTAAAAGAGTACCAGAAATCTCAACAATATCCCTTTCTTTCCAGCCCAGGGATTCAGGTCTAAAAGCTCAATAGTACTCTGAGAAGCAACCAGCCAAGCAAAAAAGTTTGTGCTTCCTTAGCTATGTCTGTTCCATAAACTTACTATAAAGAAAGACAGCGCACATAAGCAAATAAGGGTTCACCCATAAAATAAACTAGCTTTAAGGTTTCTTCTGTTCACTGGAACCTTTTTCCAGACTACTGTCATGCTGTCATACCTGTCATCATACAGTTTTGCAATGTCTATGCAGAACCAAATACAGTCCCACATGAAGCCAATTACTTGGCAAATGAGACAGATTTCATATTAAAAGCACTGGTTATTTTAATTAAACCTTTATCATCTAATTTATTTTGTTTGTTTAATAGTTTAAAAAAGGGAGAAAAAAAAACACAAATGTGAAAGGCACTTACAATTTGTAATTTTTTGAGGCAATCACAAGGACTCACAGGGAGAGAGAAGGGACTGGAAGCCCTGATACATGGAAAGAGGTGTGTAAGTATCAGTACATGCCAAAAGGGATCTCCTTACGCTTCTACTTGTCTTTCAACCTTTTCTACTAATCCCTGAGTGGTATCCTCACTCCTGGCAATGCCTCCGTCCCCCTTCCCACTACCAGCAGCACGGACCTCTCAGAAAATGTCATCTGGAAGCCAGGAAGGAGCTCCCCACAATAAGTCTAAGTTCTCAACTCTCTTTAAAGCGCAGGATAACACTTTCAATAACAAATGTAAATATTTTAGCTAATGAATTAGCTTGATGATGCCACTCTCATCTCACTTTGTGAGATTTTTTCTCCCTCCTTTATTTCTCTCACCTCTCTTCCTCTTTTTTAAAATCACAAGGAAAAAAGATAAAGTAGACCGTCCAAATCAAAATTATTCTTTTACAAAATCCGATTTCAATCAAAAGGCAGCTTTTGAAAGGAAAAAAAAATAAACCCTAAGATTTAATAGAAATCACTTGATAAAATCACTTGATAAAATGGTATCAACTTTCTCCCTTTTTCTTTCATTTAATAGGATACTCCCAATTTTTTTTACACTTACATTTCAGTATTGTGCTAGTTCATAAGGAAAAAGGAAGCTATATTGGGGGGGGAGTAAAGAGACATGACTAGAAAAAGTCAAATTAATTGTGAATATTCTTCAGATAAAGGTAAGTCACAGTGACCAACAACTTCAGTGACTTAAAGATGTTATTTATTATACTTACATATATTATAGGATCTTTTAAGAGCCAATGCTACTTTAAGAAATAAAGGAGTATTTTGATCCTAAGGATAGAACCACAAAGAAGCCTCCCAGCATAGTATGATTAATTAGCCTTTAAAAAAAAACAAACCAAGAAAACCAAAAAACAGTGGGTAGAATCAAGATTAGACTCCAAGACCAAACATGAAACAATAGCCTGCTTATTCCCAGCAGTTTTAATTCCTGGAGAATGAATTCACAAATGTCTCTCAATTACATGGTGCTCCAAGCCCCAGCCTTGAACTAGAAAAATTGAAAGAATGGGTAAATCAGTGTCAATGCCCTTTGATTTCATGGCATTTATCCACAGATTTGAAAATTCCGGGATTGTATAATCTTTTCCATTGGTCATCCCTGTGGTTTCCAGTGGCAGCTACAGCCACAGGAATCTCAAAAATATGTTCTTGCTGGGGACTAGCGGTGGGCAGAATTCACTGGTTCCTGCAGCACCACTGCCCAGTTTTATTTTCTGGAGCATATACTTCATTTTTCAGCAGATGGGTGAAGTGCGGGAGGGAAAACTTAAAGGACTGTTTAGGAAAAAATATCAAAAGTGGGCTTTTCAGCAGACACTTAGACCAAGGCCAGGAGAAGTTATTAAAGACTGGACTGGGATCCAGGGAATCTCCAGTTTAATCTAGACACTCATCTGCCAGACAACTTTGATTGCCTGAATTTCTTAGTATGTGAAATAGAGTTTAGGATTGGATATTTCTGTAAAGTGTTATGAGATTTCTAAGTGAATATTCTACAAAAGGGTGACCTATTATTCTTCTAGCCATAGCCAGTAGAGGTGAAATTTAGTCTCCGCATAAATCAATCACAGCTTGCCAAACTTTCAAGATTTTGTATTTGAGATTTACTGTGTATGGAACAATGCTGTATTTGCAAGCTGACCTGAATAAGAATTCTTTTTCTGGTGTGTAATTTCTATTGTTCATTTCTATTTATTGTAAAGGAAATAGATCGTATTGTACCAGGCCCAAAGGTGGTATTAGCTAGTAGGCGCCTTTGCTATTGAAGCAATAAATTATCACGTTTCTATATCAGCTTTACTAAAGAGGCAACTGTATGTTCCTATGCTGAACAAATGGAGCATTGTTTCACAGAAGGGATTTGAATTCAGAAGGGATTCCACATTTCACTGGACTAAAATGATAAAAGAAATACTTAGCCCTGTCTTATACATGAAAATATACAATTATACAGTGAAAAAAAACACAGACACATTGAACTAGACATTCTTACTTGAGTATCAACCTGAAACAGACTGAAAATTGTCAGAACAAGCTGTCAGAAAAAACTACCTTTATATAGTCACTATCCCTCTATATTTAATATCAAATATAATCCCCCTATTGGTGTTATATTTAGTTCCCTTAGTAATGAGATAGAGGAAAAAAAATGATTTTTTTTTGCAGTTATATCTTAAATCTGCTGCAGTGCTTACACATTGACTACTCTTCTTTTTTCCTCTCTCTCTTTGGCCTAGGTCATTTTATTTCCACACAAAGAATTTGGCCCTTTGGTGCATTACAAAGAATCCAAGGGACTAACCTTTTAGTATTGGGAAACAGCTAACACTCCTGCCAGGGAGCTAAGGCTGGAGTATCCCTTTGTCATGGCCAAATTTATGACATGGATCAAAAACTATAAAAAGCTGTGTTGCATCCTGCCATTAAGGAGAATTAATATTTTCAGTGGTATGTTAACCAAAGTTTTTCCAGTGTCTCTCGTTAAAAGCAGATTGTTGACTTTTCATCCTGGTGTGCCAAACATTTTCACTGAAACCTTAACAAGACTTTCATCTTACAACCATTATTTCTTAATGGACTTGGATAGGGGCAGTGTATGGGAATGGATTTCCTTTTCAGCTCAGCGCAATGGCCCATCATTAGTGTGCTGGGTCTTGGAGAACCATTACATATGCAAACATTTAAAGTATTTCCAGGGTAACTACTTTTCTTTCCTGAAATGCAATTCATGTTTTATCTATTATATTTGAGTAACATTTCACCTTTCAAGTATCTCTACTATGATCACTTCTCATTCTGCTGTATAGTAAAAGTCATAATGAATGAGATCATGCACAAAAACATTTTTTATAGGAAGGATTTTTGTAGAACTTTCCCCTCATCTTAGGCAATAAATCCATGTTTAAAAAGCCACAAAGCCCAAATGCTGACCATTTGACAAGAATACTGTATGACGGCATCACTCACTGCTTATTTCTTATTACTGGGTAGATCTCAGCCGTCGTATTTGGCAAAAAAACAAACAAACAAACAAACAAAAAAACCTTTACTGTTTGCCCTTTTGGTGTTTCTAATTTTGGTGATTTTCTATTAATTCCTGTTTTCCTACTGGTGATGCCCTGATCTCTATCACTGAACAGCGCTCGCTTCCTTTGTAGGCATGAGTAATTTTTTATTTTTTTCAAGCTGACACAAGCAGTGTCAACTGCTTTCAGAAGTTGCCCATTCCTCCAGTTAAACCCTCTCATTCCTAATATGTACTTCTAAAGATTCCTTAACAATTACATACACAGATGCCGTTTTGGAAACTTTCAACCTTTGATGATATTTTGAATCAGGGCCCTATTGGCAGCAACTGAACTCAAAGTAACAACCCTGGAGTGTGATACCATCAGTTCTAAGAAGCTGTGTAATATTTATATGTCTTCATTCAGACTTTATATCAAATGTAACAGGCTTTGCAACCTTCTTTAAGAAACACTGGCACCCAGAGGTTACCATATGTTCCTCTTTTTAGACTGGTGTTTAAGTGCAGATGTATATTTATTTTTCCAGTCCACAGTCCTCCCCAAACTGTTCTTACTGCAAAACTAATGAAACGGCTGCTTTAATCCCCACTGGCCTTCAGGGTACATCATATGGTCCTTACTCTGTAAGAATCCTTTTTAGTGTACTTTCTATTTCCTTCTGCAATATTTACAACGTCCCAGTTCAAGAGGTTTTGCTTTTTCTATGGGCATCAGGGAAACTAAAGCCTTTGGTATCAGACTGAAGGTGGAACTGAAGCCAAATCTCTCCAAGTCAGATGCAGAATGATTCTCCCTCCCACTTTTTCCATTTGTCCGGCATCTTCTCAATTAACTGAGCAGTTACACAAGATTTTCTTCCTTTACTAACACACCTGTCAGACATTTTAAGTTGGGTTATTCATGAAGCCAATCTTTCTTGCATTCTAGCTATTATTCATTTATGCAGAATGGTTACTGTAGACTTTCTTATTCTGAATTCAAGATTATTACTTTAGTCTTCATAGTAGATGATATCCATGTTCCTTATAGCAGAAGCATGCACCTAAAATTTCTACTCTATTTTTTTCTCTTTTGCCATTGTAACAGCTCAATATTTACCACAGGCCTTATTTAGAGCCATATGAATTTATGAAAGCACCACAAGTATAGTGGGTATCTTTTAAAAAAAAATAAAGAACATATTTAATTTCATGTGAACTATGGACCCCATCATACTGTATTAATTCAGACATATAATCTTTAGTCAAAAGAGTGAATGTATGGCATGTTGGTGGCCTTGAGGCTACTGTTTAAAATAACGGCTATAGATTTGGCCCAATTTCTTCTTTCCTTTTCTGTAGTGGATGTTTTGCAAGAGATGAATTCTTCTGCACTTGATACTAGTCTATAAGATTAGACTTTTATACTATATTTTATACTTTGGTAAATCCCACTGAACTCATTCCGTTTTATACTTCTTCTTAGAGGAGACTATTATATGTAAGCTAAATCTCTTAACTATATCAAATCCAATATAAACACCCTCTTTATAAGACACACCTCACTCTAATGCTCAGTGTGGAACTCCTAACAAAAATTATAAATGGAGTGCTTTGTTCAGGCATTTAACTCTTTCATTGCTAATATCAAATCACAATGCTTAAGCTGTTTTTATTTTGCACTTGAAAATAAATATAAAGGGAAACCCTAACATAACCCATATGATGTGTTGAAGCCAATCTAGGAGAAGATTTGAGGAAGAGATAAAAACTTAGGATGTGACTTAGCCAAAGTTTTGGGTTTTCTTATCTGATTTTGTGAAGGAGTGCCTGGGCAGGAGTGGGGGAGGGGGAATGTGCTAAAACTTTGCTAATTGTTGGAGAATTCAAACCTGTTTTCATTTATTTGAAATTATTACATAATGGAAGCGGGACACCATAATTTAACCCAAATGGACGACTTCAATAAGCGGGTGGAAATGATTCAATACATTAAAGAGAAGCTGTTTCAATAACAAATCTTTATTATAATCAGGAGTGAAGTGGTTAATTTAAGTTTTTACTGAAAAACAGGCTGGCAAAAATGTTTCCAGGGATGTGGGGATTTTTTTCCTTTTACTCAGTAGGGGTTTGGAGAGGAGGCTTGGAAGGGAAGGAGGGCTTCAGTTCCAGGATCCCTGCATTCCCACGAGCTCCATTAAGGAAGGGGGAAGGGTTTCCTGCTGAGGCAGCCATCTGCAGCTTTCTGTGAACAGCAGGAACCAAAGGCCTGGTAAAAGGAGAGTAAACCCAGGGTGACAATTTTGTCTGGATTCAAAGTCAGAGAGTGGCTGGTTTCTTTCTTTTTTTTTTTTCAATTATTGTTATTATCATTATTATCATCATTATTGCTACTAAAGAGAAGGGAAGGTTCCCCTGGCAGAATTAGCAGGTCCATAATGGAATATTAATTACAGCCGAACAACAGCATCGCAGGCAGAAGGGCGGCCGGGGCAAACCCGCCCTGACAGCCTCTCCGGGAACGCGCGGCCGCCGCAAGCTGGGATTGTCATCAGCCGCGCTACTGTCGCCGCGCCGCGAGCGAGCCCGAGCCCATCGACGCGCGGCTCCGCTCCCCTTAACTTATTGCTTTCAAGGCTAGAGTAAATTAGACCTGGATTTTTGTAAAGTGCTGTCACTTAATACCTATTTTATTAAGGTTATTTTTATGCCCATAATTTGAGGCTAACACATCTGTTATTTCCTCCACGGCCTGGGTTTTGGTGAACGCTGCCTATGGAAAGTAACAAAGAGTGACACTGGAAAAAATAACAAGGGTGGTTTAACTCCCAACATCTGGAGAAAACAATATTAAGGAAACAGGAACAAATAGGTACGATAGCCTACAAAGCAAAAGTCCACTTTTTAACAACAGTGCACAGTTTATACGGTACAGTAGATTTTTTATGATTTTAGTCTGGGCAATCTAATCCAAAAAATAAGGTTGAAAAATGTCATTAAAGAGCCAGCAGCCCTGGTTTTGTTTAGGTCATCCTAATGCCAAAACTCCAGGTACAAAGGGAAAAGGGGGGAAAAAAAAGGACTAATATCCCTTCCAGAAAAAGAGTTTCAAAATTCCATCTCAAAAGCTTCCTGTTATGTAGTTTTCAATAAAGTTTTACCACTGCTACATATATATCCCTGGCTGCTACCTAGAGAGGTGAAGTAAATTCTACTATATCATATGAAACTTCAAACCTGAATTGCGTATTCCAGTGGAGTGATAAATATCAAGAGGGCAGTGTTAGTTTTCCGAAAAAAAAAATAGGGAGAAAAAAAAGACAAAGGTAAAGCTCTTAGAATTTGAGCCTAGAAGTCTGAAAATAATAAAACAAAGCAAAAATGCCCCCCAAAATATATTTTTTTTAAGAAAAAGGATGCATTTACTACACAAGTATCTATTAGAAAATATCTCAATGCTATCATTTCTTTTCATTTTGAATTTGACAGATTTATTTTTACAATGTACATTCCTAAACCCTCCCATTTGTTGTCTGAATTCCTGTTTGTGACCTTCGAATTCCTAATTTATGATGTCATCCTCTGCCTTTTTTTCCAAGGGCATTGTATTAGAAATGAAAACAGCATGAAAATACTTCCCTGTCCTCTCACACCCTCTCTTTCCCTCTGTTAGTAAGTATAGCCTTGGCATCACTTAAAAAAAAAAAAAAAAAAAAAGGGAACGAGTTGCTAAAGGTAACTTACACTTAGTATAGTCTGCAAAATAGAAGGCCTATCTTTGCTTCATAGTCATTACAGGACATGTAGAAAAAGCTGCTAATTTCTAGCTACTGTTCTTGGATATGGAGGGGAATTCTGCTTTCACTTAATGTCGATTTCTTTGTTCATTCCAGCATTTGCCCAACAGTAACCAACTCAAACCCTCTGCAGTGTTTTTCTTTTCTTAAACAAATGAAACACTGATGAAGATTTTCTGGTCTTTTTTTCTTCTTCTTCTTTCTTCATTTTTTTCTTTTTTCTTGACAGTGGCATATGAATTTTTTACATTACTCATATAAAAGTTGTAGGAGAGAGAGAATTCCTCCTGCTAGTAATGAGAAGAAGGCGAATGGTAGTTAAGAACAGATGCTCCTAATGGCTGGACCATTGCTTAGGACAGCAAAAAACAGAGGGGAAGCCGTTACAAAAACTTAAGTATAGATGAATGTTGAGCTCCCAGGGAAAGGAGCATGTGTCCCAGGTCGGGGAAGCGTTCCTGCATTGAATGGATACGGCTTCATGCAGTACTCGGGGACACTGAGAAAGGAGGTGACATCTGAGTTCCTGTCCAGGCATAGGTGGAACTCCAAGCACCAACTGAACATGCAGTCCTTTTGAAGGAGAATGTGGAGTGCCACAGGAGAAATTACCAGGGTATGAATTTTCCTCACTTAGGTCCTCAAAAATCCATACGTTAAATTACACACACACACACAAAAAAAAAAAAAAAAAAAGAGAGAGAGAAAAAAATAGTTTGCTTTAAACAGTCACCTCACACACATTTCATTTCTCCCATGAAGTCTGTGGCTACAACACAGTGTCCCAACAGCTAAAGTGAAATGCTGTATCAGTGTAACTGTTGCACCATTTCATGAAATCTGAAAAGGATCTCTCTGCCTCACTAGCTTTGCCCTTTAAAACTGCAGTGGGATAACATGGCTTTTGGGGAGTACAAGGTCTCCCCTAGTCCTCCCTGCTCCTGTCCTGCTTGGTCCCCTCCACCATGTTGTTCACTCAGGCTCTGCTGGTTTCCCTTTGCAGGCTCACATGACACTCGCATATAATTCCTAGGTTTTTAAAGTCACAATGTAAGTTGTTTCTTGTATATATATAGGTTTGCATGTTTCATCTGGAATCATGGAGTATCACTGAGTGCAGAAAACACCATACGCCGTCAGTGGATTGAAAAGGTAGAAGGCATTACTGAGGAACTGATGCCTAAGTGAAAGGAGAGTGTGGCAGAGGGGCATTGAGGGCTAGTTGTTTTTTTGTGGGTTTTTTTTGTTGTTGCTTTGTTTTGTTTTTAGCTGTCAGAGGAATGAGCTGCCTATGGGTAGCACCTCAGAACAGCAAGCAGGTATGGTAGATCTATTGACAAGTGAGTAAAACTCATTACCGAATACATAGGCATCAAGAGGTCACTCTATCACTTAAGTCTTCAAAGTAAGACTCCTGTGGGATTTGAAAAATGCATATACTCCTTTTCAGCCTTATGAAGTGAATTATACCTGGTGTTACAGGTATATAACTACAGATATGCCTTTGCAGATATGTGCAGGTACTTCCCTCCACTCCTCCACATCTCCTGCCATGCATCTCTAGTCCATAAACTGCGCAGCCTCATTCAGCTGAGAAATAGGGTGCACTGGTTTGGGCAACGCGGCTTCCAGATCACAGAATTCAGATTTGACCAACTCCAAGATCCTATGCTCTTGGGCTTGGGCTATGCACTGCCAGATGTGTTGACAGGATTTAGTCTTCTCAAGTAGTTGCATAGAGACAGAATAAAAACTAGAATTCCTGTCTGTTCTCTTCCAGGCTAACAAGTCTGAAGAGCAAAATTCACAGCAACACAAAAGCAGCTCTATAAAACCTGCAGCATGGCAAAGAATGAAATGGATTATGTCCTTCAAACATGCTAGCTTAGAATCTACCAAATTGTTCACAAAGTGAGTTTTCAATTAAAATTGTTTCGTGCACAGAACACCGCTTAGAATTCATGCTGAAGAAAGTAGCAGTGGTAGATGCTGTTCCACATGAGATATGCAAATTTATCTCAAGAAATGATGCCTTTCTAAAATTCACACAAGTTTTTTTTTTTTTTTTTTAGAAAAAGGACAGTAATGCAAACAAATTTAAGAATGTCAAGAGTATCAGTGAGCACTACATTATAGTTTGGAAAAAGTTGGAGTGTATTTATTTTTAAATATGCACAGTTAAATCCAGTCTTTACTGAAAAAGAAAGGTCAAAGTACCTTTTTTTTTTTAATTCTGATATCCTTCCTCATTTATAAAACAAACCACACACCCTGGCAATTCACTAGCTCAAATGCTGACCAGTGGCCTCGTTTCAGTAAAGTACCTAAACCTGTTTTCAAGATTTTTTGGAATAGGGTAGAATAAAACAGAAGCTTGAATTAAAGTCTATGCTTAAATGCCTTGCCGTACTAAACTCTACTCTCCACATAAACTGTGGCTGCAAAGCAGGCAATTGTCCTACAGATGACTCAGAAATTATTTTAATAGTCAGGAATCCAATTAATTTATAATTCTGGAAAGTCAACAGGGAGAACAACATTTGCTAACTGAGATTTGGAGCAAAATATTTATTCCCAGTTGGAACAAGGTTAAAATGTTATAGCAGCAGGACCCAGCGTAATATTTCAAAACCTCACAAGCAAGGGAAATACCCAAGGGAATGCACCCAGGGAACTGTTGCCTCTGAGAAAATTTGAGCTAGGGACAGAAATCACAAAGAAAAATTATATAGTTTAAGTATCAGGATCTGCCTATGAATTTATAGCCAAGGCAGTGAATTTCTAGACTACCTGTGCTTCAGATACTTCAGAGAGAAACTTTTCTTCCTCTCTACCACAGATATTTTCACTATTCATAAACTAGTTCTACCTTGTTCAGGCAAAACTTTTGCATGGAAAATTAAAAAAAAAAATTATCTATCAGGAGGAGGCAGGAATATGGTCATTTTTTTTTCATCCCTCCTCACTTTGCAATTTAGCTTTTAAAGAAAATGCAACAAGCCAAGGGAAACTAACAGTGAAAATTTCTGAGCTGGATTGCATGGACCTAGAAAACTAATGAGGGAGATTTTGCAAGAGCTGTGAAAGATCTGAAGGAAATGTACAGTGTAAAACAAACTGAAATTATTTATTAACCCAAAGACTGTCGCCCACTAGAGCTCTCAACTGAAAGGCAATGACTCTCTTCTCATGTTCCAGCATGCTAACAACTCAGTTACGGAATAAACCACAGGAAAGGTAGGGGTCATTACTTCTGTGTTTGCATTAGACCTGGTTTCTCCTTAATTTTAACATATGAACCCTGAAACAAATATCCATTTCCTTTGTACCATGGGAAAAGTAGGTCTTTAAAAGCAGAACAAGTAATTGGAAAAAGATATTTTCTGGTTTTAATAAGAAGTAAGCCAATGTGATATAAAAAACCCCTACGTTTTGCAACACCTGTCACAACTTCAAAGAACATGAAAGTGGCTATTGTGAGTGTAACAGGTGTCAGCCTAGAGATGTGGGCCCCAGTAAGTGCAGGAGCACAGGCAATGGCTGTGGAAAAAAAAAAGAAAGAAAGAAAGAAAAAAACGGGAAACTCTGTAAGACCCCAAAACTGTGGGATTTTTAAAACTCTACATTTTCATATTATCTCATAAGTAATATATCATAGAAGTATGCAAAGAGGTTCAAAATAGATTGGAACAGAACTGAGGTTGAGAAATCAAGTTCTCAGGGCCAGGAAAGCGAGAAGGGAATATTAATGTTTACCAAAATATGGTCTTGCAAATGTCATAGATGGATAATAAATACAATGGAAAATGGATTGTCAGATAAAAACTGATAAGGCATGCATGATCTGGAGTGATTTGTTCTCAAAATATTAACTTTCCTTGTCAAAAAGGATTTAAAGTATCCCCAAGTCTCTCAACTAACAAATCCCTCACAGTTCTCAAGAGCTGACAGAACCATTCAGGTAGTTTAGGTAAGCACATACTGAGTGACAAGGGACTTTAGATATTAGAGGTCTTCTCCTAAAAACAAGTTTATTGCAATGTGCATAGGAAGTAACACTTTACAGTATGCTGTGAACAGAAGTACCACAGCTGAAATCCTGAGATAGATAATTTATTATTATCTGTTATTTAATTTTTCCTCATTGGCTGTCACTAAATCAACGCTAAGGGTAGAAATTAAAATATATTAACATTAACAGCATGAAATTTCATGCTCTTTCTGTGAAACAGCCTAAGAGGGACAGAGACTAGTATCCGATTAGTAACTACATTTCCTCTGATGTTAACTGTGAAATATGTAGCTGGCCAAGGGTATTAAGAGGGAGTATGTGCTCAAAGCCTAGAAACAGATTGTGTTGTTTGAATTCAGCAACAGACGGGGGTTCAGAGTCCTCGCTCCCCACTACCCACTTTGACTTATTAAGAGCTATTCATGGTCTCCGTTTGACAAGGACTGGTGCTAATGGCTCATCTAAACACCATTTCTGGTGTGTTTAGCACTGTGCTATGGTGGATGAGGATGGAACATGTCCTGCTTTTCCAATAGGAAGATGGGTATTTGGAAAAAAGGTTTTTCAGGAGCACTTACATACCTGACTAATGATAAAAAATTGACTGAGGAAGAAACTGTTCTTAATTATAAAATCAAAAAGTGAGAAGCCATTTAGCAGATAATCAGATGTGTCCACTCTCAGTCAGCAGTTCAAATTAAACCACAAAACACCTGTAATCCATTCAAGCCACTAAGAATACCATCCCTAGAATTAAAAGTTTCTTATCATTCCTAATGAGCCATCTTTCTCGTTTTCTTCAGTGCTATTACTGCACCTCCTAACAGAGCTTGCTTCAGCTACTATTGGATTTGAACCACCCAAAATTCTGAAGATTCCAGTTTACATGAATGGTGATTCTCCAAAATAATGAAGTTTTATTTTGGTGGGTATGGGGTGTGGGAGAGGGAGGGGAAGTGAGTTGTATTCATCACATTGTTGCATTTTGCTGGTAGTACAATGCTAACTGGATGATTTTTTTTTTAAAAGGCAATTAAAAAAAAAAAAGTCTTCCTAAGGCCTCACAATCCTGTCACATGCTTTTTTTCTTTCTTTCTCGTTTTTTTTTTTTTTTTTTTTTTTCGTTTTTTTCACTCCATGCATCTTAGAGCAGCTTCCATTTCAGAGAATGCTTTTAAACAAAGAGAAAGCTTTGGACGCTATGCCCAATTAATCCAATTATTTTTATTCCAAATGTTCAATCTCTATCCAAGTTAAGGTAGACAACATGTTACAGAGTGCAGATAATACACATAGGAATTCTGAAAGAAGTATTTTTGTTCAGGGCTTATTCTTATATAAAATCCAAATTTCCTGTAAGAGGAAAAAGGGGTAAAGAGAATAAGCATATTTCTTAAGCAACAATGGTCAAAATATCTCTGCTTTATTCAAAACCTCCAATCAGTTTTCCCTTAAAATTATGTTCCATGAGTCAAACCCTTGAGAATTTAACTTATTTACTTCTTTGCCTGGCCTAGCCAGCTCAGTCAGGTCTTCGTCTGCAGCTGGGAAAGATGGGGAAAATTGCAAGCATGTAACTACTAGTCCATTTAGGACCAAACTGTGATAAGCTTTTTCATAATGAGGAACAATTTATTCTCCTTCTTAGTTTTATTGGGAGTTCTGTATGACCCAATCTGGTGCTCAGTTTACAAATGGATATATTTTTCCAAATATCAAACAGGATCAGAGTCTGAGAAATGCAACTCCAAAAACAGAAGTTTCAGGTTTCATTGCAGTAACCAAAAGGGTAACCTTTCCTGATCTCCTGGGAGGAGTTCTCTGCACTGTGTACAACTTTTGGTTTTTATCCTAACAGTAGTCTAAAAACTGTAAAATATTCTAATCTTAAAAAACAGGTTAAAGCTAGAGCCATGAAAGGCTAGCTCTCTTCCTAGCAGAGAAGTGCCTCTTGAAATTCCATTTTACTCTAGCAATGACTTCCTGGCAAGCTTTCCTCACTATTTTTCTTGGATGTATAGAGACGGAGATGGATATATAAAGAGAATTTTTTTACAAAAAAAAACATTTGACGCAGGCTCCTCCATGACACAGACCACTGACAGCCTCCCTGGAAGTGAAGGACAGGGAGGAAACAGGTGTGGGGATGATCCATGCCAACACTTCCTCAGCAGTGGCCATGAAAGCACAGCCACAACAGCCAAGCCTACAGAAGCAGTAGTACTTGTGGGAGGGATAGCAATAGCCTGGGGAGCCTTGAGAAAATAAGCAAGCATAAGAGAAAATCTGTGCTCTCCTTTCCATATTTTGCTTTGCAGAGATCCTTATGTGCCAGTTTTTAGATTGGAAAAGTGACAAACCTTTTATACAGGTGGTGGTTTCTAAGCCTTAACACATTGACCACTGACCTGTGCAGCATTTACTCCCTACACACAGATTTGTATCCATCACCCACCTTCTTCCTTCCTTTGCAGCCTCTCAGAGGATTCACACTAGATCCATTTCCAGCTCTCCTCTCAGATTCCCTAAGCAAATGCCAGTCAAAGCTTCCTCTCTTGGCAACATGTGCATTCATTCCTCCATGAGCTATAAAAGGTAGGAATGTCCCAACTTTTCAGAGGCTATCGCAGGCACGTGCAACATTATTGTCCCATAGTTTATCTTACCATACCCCAGAGAAATCTCACCATCCTGTTTTTTTTATATGGCCTACAGATGTCTCAGCCAAGCTTCCTCACGACTGAATCACTGACCAGGATTGTTTACGTCTTCATAATGAGTCACCTTCAGGATTTGGCTCACTGTCAATACATTGCCTGACGGCTTCAGCTAGGCTTCATTTTGTCTCATTCTCCTTTATCTTGTCAATGTAATTGTACCTGTCAGGGGTATGAGCATAAAATGTCTCCCTCCTACTTTTCCTTTTGCTTTCCTTATCCTACTTCTTGCTGACTGATGTCACTTTCTATCTCTAGATTGACTGCTGTTCCAAAACTTCAACTTTCAAGTTGTTCCAAGTTCCTGTGCCATAGGAAATCCAATTCAGATTTCTCTTTTTACATCCAAGAATATCAGTTGACATTCAAAACTACTATATCTTTCTTCGGGCAGATGACAAGCTACACTTAATATGCGTCTTTCATCCTCCTCATTTATAAATAGGAATATTGTGAATATTGCAAATATCTAGGATGCTTTAGAAGTCATGTTGCCTTTTTCCATATGATATCTTTTTGCCTTTTGGAATGCGTAAATGACTAGGAATCTGCTGCTCCAAGAACTTTCCTTTTTTGCACTATCCATCCCCTTGAAGGTCCATTTTACAAATGTTCTGTATTTATTAATTCTTTCCTTTTCTAATCACTATGTTTAGTATGTCCACTCAACACCTAACTCTCCCTTAGATCTAACTTCTTTGCAATCACTGGTTGGCTGGACTCCCAGAGTTGGTCAGATGCATTTTCTATTTCACCTTCAGGCTTTCACGTACCATGTCAGAGCTATTATAGTTGTGTTTCCCAAACAACAAAGAAATATTAATATTTTAGTTATGCCATTATTTTCTCATTTTATACTGTAAGCATGTTTTTATATGAGTTCCTTTCCTTTAAAAGATTAGGATAAAAAAAAGATTAAAGTGTTTGATGATGTCCCTTTAAAAGTTTTCATGATTCCTTTTTCTAAAGAGGTATTTACTCTGTTGCACACGCACACACAAAAAGCCCTTATGGCAACTAAATTGGGGTGAGAGGTAAGTACTGCCACGAATTAGAAACAGGCTAAGGAACCAAAAACAAAGAGTCAGAATTAATAATCAGTTTTCAAGGGAAAAGGGCAACAGGAAAGCAACCAGAATTGAACTCGATTTGCCAGGTGAGGGTAGAATACAAAGATGCAGGGAACGCAATTATTGTATTTAATTATTACTAACAACATAAATCATACATCAGTGTCTTGTAACTATGGAAATTACACCCCAAAATCTCAAGAATTCATTCAGCAACTTTCAGCAAAAAAACAAAACAGAACTGATTTTAAGTCAGAACCAGAACATTTGAGCATAAAAACATGCCCTTATCTTGTTTTTAAATACCAAATCAGTTGTGCAAAGGATGGTCTATTTTTTTATTTCATTTATAAATGCCATGTAAACAGGACACAGCTATTCCAAAAACTTAATTCTTCAACTTTGCATAAAAATTTTAGCTGCAGTCTCTTAGACATATCAAATACAACTACCCATCCAAAATGTTATTGTATCCTCAAATTCCAGTTGAAACTAATGTGCAATTGGGCAGCCTTATGAAGCTGTTTATTTTTAAAATCAATCTAGATAAACAAATCTCTCCATTTGTCATTATTGTTTCTCTTTTTTGCAGTTAATCCTCTGAAAAGTTACAAATGAAACAGCACTTCCTCAACCAAAATGGAAAGTTTATATAATGGTTTCTTTTATAAGGCACAGATCAAATACAAATACACTTTTTTTTTTTTTTTTTTGAATATGGAAATACTCGTAGTGATGAAAGCTATACTTAGTACATGTGGAATGCATGCCTCATATTTTAAGGGTTCTTTTTTCTTTTTCTTTTTTTAGAAAGAATGATGCCAGTGAATTTCAAGATGAGGAAGTTTAATGGGTCCTGGAGCCTGCTCACATATAAGTGCCTCAATCCAAATGCTAATGTGCACTCTCAACTGAGCAGAAAAACCTCAGAGCCTGAAAGACACATTTCCCTGGTGAGAAATATTATTTGTGCCAGTGAGAGGAGCTGCTGGTTGGGTTATGTGATTGAAGCATTGAGAACATTGGCCCGTATGAGGTGCAACTTGGTTGTAGATGGGATTCCACTGTGCAGCTCTCCTTGATATTACGGTGGTGGTTAGATGAGGCCAAGAATAGCACTGCTTGTATTGCTCGAGCTGCCTGAAGTACAAATAATGAAAGCCATAGATACTGTGCTGGATTCCAGAAGCAAAGAACGATCTAATAAGGATTTTCTCTTTTCAGATGCTGGACCTCATTTCAGTGCTTTTCCCAGTATGGTGCTGGGTAAGAAACCTGCACTTTTAGCCAACTGGCTGTTTGACCTTGTTGGTGCGCACCACTATGAAAGAAAGCTCATTATGGATGCAAAAGAGCCAATACCCCAAATTCTGGAAGTTCTCTATTAAATTGCCATTCAACCAGATTCTTGATGTATTCCTGCTTTAAAAGAAATGGAAACTTGTAAGCTCTTAGCAACAAAATGTAAAAAAGAAAAAAATATATATATTCAGAGTTGGGGAAATACCACTTACACTGAGCTTGGCTCATCTGACAAGGCAGAACAAGATAGTCTCAATCTTGCAGTTTAGCTCTGTGTTATGTTAGCCATCTAAATCTGGGATGATATATGAACAAAATACAGAACATCTGTGTATTGCTAAGAGGCTCATCATAATTTTTAACGGGAATTGTGCTTAATTAATTGTTTTGAATGTTTTCTCACTTAGTCTGTTAAATAAATCGGCATTTTTTAAAAGCACAACAAAAAAATCATTTATGTGTGAACCAATTTACTTCCCATTCCAAAATTGAAAACCAGCCCAGTGTGAATGCAAACCTCACTTCTACAACTAGAACTAATAGAAAAGTTGGCATACTACTTAGACTGGGCATAACTAAGAAAAGGAAAAGACTGCTAGTGGACTGTGCGATTTGTTACACTTGCTAAAGTGAAAGATACTGATCTGGATAACACAATGTAGTCTTTAATTAGAGTATAGTGTAGTGTAGCACAAATAAATGGAGAGTGTAACAGGTAAAATCAAAAAAAGTTTGAGGTGGGATTAATACCACTTTCACAAGGATCACTACTGTGACAGATTTTGTTTATTATTTTGGCTAGTGTCCTATACTCAGAACATGAAAGTATGCTGATGGCACCTGCAGACAGTGCCAAAATAAGATACATCTAATGAACATACAGTAGGACACGGAAAACCTACTGAAAGCATGCCATATTTGTACTGATATAAGATTCAGCAACAAAATGTCAAAATATATATCAAGGGTTAAGAACTAAAACTGATTTGGAAAATCCTTATTTGGAGAATGCTTTGGACATATAGGATGACCATAGAAGGATTATAGGCTACCAAAGTGATACTTTGCTAGGGAGTACTACAGGAAAAGTAGTAAACTTAATGCCACTCAACCTTCGTAAGACTTCATCAGCAATACTGCATGCAGCACTTTAGTTCAAGAAAAAAAATAAATTCAGAACTAGAATAGATGTAGAAATGGTGTGCTAGGATTGCCAGATGAATTAATAGTCCATCTTTGAGAGGAAACAAAGAAATCTTAGCTGGTGTGTCTTTATAAAATTAATGATAAATGGGGATATGATTGCTGTTTATAAATGCTTTGGAGTCGGTGAATAAACATCAAGAATTAGAATAGAATTGTAAGCCTAAAGCGAGTGCTGGCGTAAGTAGAAGTCAGTAAGTACTTGGCCATAAATTGCTCAAGGCTGGAAACTGAAAGTTTCTAGCCATTACAGGAGTAACCTTATGATGTGAGATGTGTTCCAGAATCAAGAGGCAGAAGACATAAAAATATTCTACAGAAAAACTTAACGAACTACAAAAATGCCAGATAACTATCTCAAGGAACTTGAAGAGATGGCCCTAGAGCACACTTCCATTCCTATATTTCTTTCTGGAGAAACCTGGAATGGTAAGTGCCCATGCGGGCACAATTCTTGGTTCTAGAACCCATTAGTTCTTCATAGATATGAGCTATATTTCACAGGCAGTGTTTTTACCATAACAGCGAAATCTCTTGCAAATGGGAGACAGGAGTAGAAACAGGAATACCTGACCATTTTCTGTGTAATAGGCGCCCAGCCTTATACAGCAAATTGTGCTAAAAAAAAAAAAATGAAGCAAAGATGTGCCTTTAACTTCAGGAAATTACAACTCTGCCTACCTAACCCTGACTTTACATGGAGGCAGAATCTACCACTTTACCATCAGACTTAGCTAATCCGTTACCCATGCATAATTTGGCCAAAGGAATTTCACGCCAAATTTTAAGAACTGAAGCTGTCTACAGTCATGCTTAGCTGTTCTATAATGAAAGTGAATAGAACATTAAAGAGTCATATTGGTATAAACAAATAAGAATTGAATTGGAGGGGATCAAGGTTTTACTTATAACTGTGAACACACTTTTAAAGGAGCCAACATTAAGGCTCTTTTAAAGGAGCATAAAACTCCAATGTTTCTTTAAAGTTAAAATTAGTTTTCTACTTAAGTTCATCAGAAGAACAAGTGCTCAGATAATTCAATGTCTTTAATGACTATAGTTAAGTAAATTCACACAAAAGGGCCACAGAAGCATTTTCTTCGCACTTGTCTCTGCATTCTGTGCTACACATAGAAAATAAAATGAAAACAGATATAACAGCCATCTCTACAGAAGAATATTGTTCAGCCTTAAAAGATACAGGAAAAAAAAAAAAAAAAGGATAAGTGATATTTAACACAGATGGCATCAATGATAGGAACCATAACTAATTAATTTTCTTAACACTGTTCATAAAGGAAAGAAAGTTGTTCTCATTCTTGCCACTTGTTGAAATGGCATAGTCCATTTTTTATGAGTCTAATTAATTTATTAAATTTAAGCAATAGGTTCTGGCTGAAAGTTTCATGTTTGCATTCAAACTTCTGAAGAAATTCATCACAGAAAGGCCCTTAAATCTTACTTCACTAAATCCAAGCAAAGTCAGAATTCCTTCATAACATACAATTCTTTCACAAGTAGCAGATTAAAAATATAAAAATGAATTATTTTCATTGCATTGCTAAGGTTTAGTTCTACACCCATTCTCAGATTATTCATTTTTCAAAAATAAAAAAAAGCTTAGCAATTTTTTTCAAAAAAATGGATTGAATCCTTTAACACATTATTACTAAAATATCTCAATAAGGCCTTAGTTTACCAAAAAGGATATTTACTGTAAATATGGTACTAAAACCAGCTGCATCCCATTTACACAAAAAGAAAACATACTGGATTGTTTAGACAGAGAGGCATAATACAGTGGCGATTGCTTTTGCCTATACTTCTGAATTAAGAGTTTGAAATACTGTGCTTGAAGTCCCATAAAGCTTGGTATGCCTTGGGAACAGCACTCCTGGCTTAATTTGGGCCAGGCTCCTTTTTCCACTTTGAAGGAATAAAATGAGGCTTTAACAGTTCCAGGAGCCTCTAGGTAGTTGTGGCCTGAGGACTCTAAAGTAGACATGTGTACAGAGTTCAGCCTGTAGGATACAACATATTTTAGGGAAAATGATTTTAGAGTAAGACCAGTCAGGCTATCCCTCTTACCAATGAAGAAGCAAAACTAAATATTTTTTCCCATCTCTGACCATCCTCTATCAAAATTTTAAAAATCATGAGGATCCTCTTGAAGTGATATAAGTAAGTAAATCATGCAGTTGTGAGATTTATATATTTTAGGTATGTTCATGGCTCATGACATGTCAAAAATGTGAGTGTTTGGAAAAAAAATACAAGAAAGAAAGACTGAAAACAGTAAGTTTCATTTTAGACATTGGGGACGTGTAGTACTTAGGTAGAAAAGGAAGCGGAGCCATTCCTCCTTATCTTCCATCTCTCAAAACAATAATAGACTTTTGGTTTCAAATCCAGTGTGGAACAACTTGAGAAATTCATGACATGTAGAACCTTGCAGCTCGGGGCTTTCGGCCAGGAAATTCTGCTAGTTTGTCCTCAGATTAAATGAAGCCATGCAACCCAATGGCATTACAGCTTTATTTTGAATGCTTGCACTGGCAACGCCTCTGGCTGAAGATGTCTTGTATTTTTTGGCTCCTGAGCAGTTTATTCTAGAAGAGTGTTTTGGCACAGTTGGCACCTACCATTTAATCTCTTAAAAGGGTACGGAAATAAAAATCTCCTTAATTGCATTTAGGTATGCACTTGTCTTGAAAGGCTTAAGACAAATTTTTATAGCATGAACTATATATACAGCCTGGGCTAACTTCCTATCCTGCCAGGATGATCAAAGATGGGGTTGCAGAAAGAATGCAACAAAATTGCATCAGAAATGCTAGACAGTAAGCTTCTTTCCTACGTAGGGGTTAAAGACATGTCTACATGGCAGCCAAGAAGCATGATTTAAAGCTTGTTCGAGGAAGTGTATGCAAACTGCAACTAGCTGGTCAAGTGATGACAAACATATAGCCATGGCAAAACTGTGCAGACTGAAAACTTAATCTGAAATCCCAGGCAAATATTTAGGTGGCTAAACTGTACTGAACACCAAGCTGTTGCAGCTAAAGTTTCTGTCGTAGGATTTATACTCCTGTCTGGCTATCATGATTAAAAATTTCTTACAAGACTTTGTTCTAAGTATATAATGAATTCAAAAGTGGGGCTAAGATGGTGTGTGAGGGGATCTTGTTACTGGACCTTTTAGTCTGAACAGTAAAATTAAACTATTAAGTATCCATCATGATCATGCTTCTAGCAAAATTTCTGCTATCTCTGACTTCTTGCTGCAGTTGCTGACCAGTATATTTGGAAAGTGTGAAAGTGTTCCCAGGCTGGGGATTTTTATGAGAAATTGCAGAGGAAAGTTTAGATGTGCTCTTCCTTAATGGACTGAATCAACAGACTGAAAAACAACCTTGAAAACCTGGAATAATAGTGCTTGCTTGCTTCAGCAGACCCACCCATGATTGTGTGCTTTAATTTTTCAACAAGATGTGGAGGTAGGGCCCAAGGAAACCCATAAAAATGTTTGGTTTGGCTTTCTGGCAGTATTCCCCAGCTTCAGAGCATGAAAAGCACTGAGGATGCGAGATCCTGCTAAGTTTCCATAGCACGCCTGACTCGAACACCACAGGACGTTCTGTACATCCCGGCACGGGGGATCGTGTTGCTCCGCTCACCCTGGGGACGGCAGCAAGCGGCAGCAGTGGCAGGTCATCAGCTAGGAGCTGGAAACCTGCCATCTTTTAATTAGTTACTCTCTACTTTGTAGTAATCCCATTTAAAATCCTACATAACCCAAGGTCAGATTTGCTGTACAGGCCCACAGAAAGGCAAGCCAAATTTTTAATCATGCAATTAACAAGCAACACATTTTTAGATGGAATAAAGATCAAATCCTCATTAAAATCAGGGTGTGTAATACAAAGCCAGGTTGTGTTCTTTCCTATTCTTAATTGTTGTTCAGCTGAACAAAAATACTTCCCAACGGACTGTGGTCTCAAGCTCCATTTTGTTTTAACGAGAGACAGTTGCTTTCTATACACTTGGATTTGCTTTCAGATTATCTTTCAGATAAGAAGGCCAAATTCTCATCCATCTTACACCTCATGCAAAGACATTATAAGCTGCTCCAGCTTCAATGATTCCAATGAAACTGGTTTGGGAGCAATCACTGGATGTATTTTAGGAGCAAATAATGCTACCTCATACAAACTGTGCACAAGACCTTAAAGCAGAGGATATCAAAGGCATCAAAGTCTTATCATCATTTCACAGACCGTAGCCAAACTGAATAAGAAAGATTAAGTGTTACTTAGTCACACAGCAAATCAGTTCCTGATTCAGGAGCAGAACAGAGGTCTCCTGACTGCTAAACCCAATAACATGGAGGCAAATGTTGTCTTCATCTGGATCTGAAAGGAAGATTTCTCACATCTGGTCCCTTCCATGTTTCCATCATCATACCACTTTGCTACTTGGTCTGGATGCTCAGTTGAAATTTGCTCCTTATACTGCAATTAAAAAAAAAAAAAAGAGAGAGAAGATATAAATTCAGTAATTTACAGCAGGCAGGGTGCATATTAGCACAAATTAATAAGATTCCTTGGTAAATATGCTGCAGTATATTGTGTAATATAATACAACCCTAGTAATATGAGTGCTTGCTGCAGATCTCTGCTATTAAATCATTGCCAAAAAGTGGGAAAAAACTGCCAACTTTATGTGCAAAATATGAAGTGTGTATATTCACAAGATTCTGCTTTATTGACAAAAGTAAATGCCTTTTGAAATAGACTGATTTGGATAGCTGATTCCTTTAAATGCATTTATTTTACCTTGCAGGCATCATCCATTTGGACAGGAAATTAACTTTTCAGACAGTGATCTTTTTCGCAACACCTCCTAAAGTGATATTTTTGCACGGAATGCAAGCGAGAATAGCCTCTCTATGAACACACCTCGAGTTTACAATGCCCAACAATACCCTGAATATTTTAGTAGGCGCAGCCCATGCAGTCGCTTGGCATCGAGCTAGGACTCCGAACCCCAGCTCCCAGCACCAAGTAGGGCTTCATGCAGAATTTGGCAGGCGAGCAGCCAACCTTTCACTAGTTGCTCTTGGGTTGCCACCGACCTCCCAGCACTCAGCCCAGACCTTGCGTCAGCACGGGATTCCCCCCTCTGTGCATGGATTTTGTCCTAATGGAAGAGTCTGGGGATTCCTCTCAGGAGAGCTCTCCTTCCGTCCACCTTTGGGAGGGAGGCTCTCCTTCCTTCGTCCACTCCGGACAAATTAAGTTTGAGTCTTCCCAATCTTCACATGGCAGATTTCTTTCTCAAAGCTATGACATTCAGACCTGCTCATTGAGCTTGCCATGGCTTAACAGACATGACACATAGCATAGATTTTGCCAGGAATCAACAGCATTAGTAAATGAGGAAGATCTTTTTATTATTATTTTCATTATTTCTTTATATTTTTATTATTTTTCCTAACATTTACTAAGATAGCGTCCAAATAGAAGCAGTTCTTCTATAACTGGAAATGATCCCACAACCAGACAACTCTCCTAGGTCCTATCTTTGGATATGTATTCTGTGCTCAGTTTAAAAGAACATATCTCACTGCGCAGACAGTGTCTCTGACAGGGTCTCCTTGATTTCCTATCTGAAACGTTCTCTGGGAAAAGCTGATTATTATTTTTCCAATGAAAAGTGACTTTTCAGCCACATGCAATATGCTCATGGAAAGTTTCATTCTGGAGAAATTTCCCCCCTCCCCACTCCACCTTCATTTGCCATAAAACAGAAGGTTTTTGGTAAATGCTGTCAGTTTTTTATTTTAGGAAAAAGAATAGTTTTCCGCAAGTCATAGGGAAAACCAAGACATGGTTCAGATTTCAAAAATTTGTGGGAAGCTTTTTGTATTTATTTCCACACTTTCCATAAAGCTTTGGTGCTAGCTCGCTCTCCGTCTCTTATTTCTTATTCTTAAGCAGATACAGTCACATGAGAAATTGTCAGCATAGAAGACACGGTATACTTTAATACCTAATGCGAGAGGGAAAATGATGTAAACTTAAACAATGACCTGCATTTTAAGTGAGAAATCAGTTATAGTGTGTTTTACCTCTGAGCCTGTCAGAAGCTTCTCTTCATTTGTTCCACAGAGAAAAATAAACTCCCGCCACTATCCTTTCTCAGCTTTAACTCAATTGCCAAAAAGATTCTCCTCATACTGGTGGCTTCAGACACAAACCAGTTTTATTTTTCTTTTGTTCTGTGCTATAGAATTAACTTCTCATAATATTCATTTAAATTAATCACCATAATTCCCATTCAGTGTGTTCTGAATTACTCTGTATTGAAGCAAAGGAACTGCATTCACTTTCCCACTTAGAGCAGAATTTGCCCCTTTTTTATAGGATTTCAAATGATAAAAGCACACCCTAAAAGTTGTCTTGCTAACAAGTGTGACAAACGCACATGCCAACACATCTGAACTGATGTTTACCCCATGTGGTGACCAGAAGTTGCTAGATAAATAAAACAAGCTTAAAACAAACATAATAATCAGAAAGAAAAAATAAATAAATAAAAGAAAAAAAGGAAGCACATAGCATGGTGGACAGGCCAAGAATGAGGCTCAATGGCTATATCTGGACCGGTAAAAAGCATGCCAGAACGGTCCTGGATCCTGTAAACACCTGTCATGCCCTGGCCCACATCCGTTCTATTAAATTCTCTCACCCTCCAAGCACTGTTTGGAAAGGGTCACCAGTGCGTGCTAACTCCTGCATCGTGCCTGGAAACAGTCTGGCAGGACTAATGGCCCAGGCCAAAGCATGCCACAACCTGCAGCAGCAATTTATAACAGCATAGCTGATAAAGCCCAGTGCCCCGGAGAATTGCCTTGACTTACTAGCATGGATGCAGGCAGCAAAGCCACACCAACTACTGAGAGTTAACAATATGTGCACAAATATCATCTGTCTGCTCTCCTGGAAAACACCGACAGTTTTCTGAACATACAACCTGATGCATTACTGGCCTTCTTTGTTCTTCATTACTGTTTTCTCTCTTTTTTTAGTACCTATAAGGAAAAGGGCAAGTTGATGGAAAGTCACCTCCTGAATTGGAGGAATCGTTTGAGAGGAAACAATAAACAAAAGGAAGCAGAATGAGCATGAGACTTAAGGATGCCACTTTTGAGTTTTCCCCAGGGCCCTCCTTGGAAAGAAAGATTGCGTTTGCAATGCTGCATAGAACTTGCATGCATTTTCTGCCTTTTCAGTTATGCACTTAATATATAAATTCATACTGGCAATCAAAAATACAGGTTTCCTTGACATTCTCGTGTACTCAGGGTCATGAGTTTTCCTGCATTCCTCTAAAACTTCTGTTGAGATTTGGAATTATTATAGGACTTGAGAATATATTTTTTTCCTATTAATTTTTGCATCACAAGGTAGATTTAGCAAAAGCTAAGCTTTACCTGTTAGCAAAAAAATGATGATGGATTTTAACTTGTGGTTATATCCTTAGAAATATATATTTCAGGGCTGTGACCTTACAGCTGCAAAATATAGAGCTAGTTTTACTTCACAAGCATTTGTCCAAACATTTTCTTTCATTTTGATCCAAATAGTTTCACACCCACTGAGTTAGACTTTGACTTTCAGCTTCTAGCAAACTGAAAATTTCAATCAGCTCCTCAGCTAGAGTAAATTGGTATAGCTCCACAAGAGAGGAAAATATTGACTTCAATGGAACAACACCGATTAACACCGGGTGAGGATCAGATCCCGATCAAATTGAAACTCAGTTGAAATTGCCGTGCTTCACCTGGTGTTTATTCGCACCTCACATCAAAACCATGCAAAGCTATGAATTTTGCATGATTCTGGTCCAAAGCTACACACCGTATATGCTTAGAATTGAGTTCAGGTCATTCAGGAGTTCCACAATGCTACGCAAATCTTTTGATAAATATGGTTTGCGTTACTAGTTTGTAACAAAACTCTACACCAGGTGACTTTTGTGTGGTCTGGTGTTTCATTGTGAACATTTTGCACAGCTCTAATGAAACATGATTTCTAAGACAATGAGGGGATAAGAGTTTCTAATCAGTGTTTTATCCACAAGCTCTGCAATATGCTCACAAACTGTGACCCAAACATTCAACTCCTGATGTCTACATTTTGAAACCTAATTCCCTATTTAAGCACCTAAGTAATACTGGTGTGATCTTTCAGTGATTCTGAGAAATGGACTGCAGTCATTATCATCAGTGTATCTGGAGGTCAAACAATTTTGGTTAGTTCTTTATGTCGTTTGGGATTTCATCAGAGTTTATAAAGGAGTTGAGACTGGCTGTTCAGAGACATGTACACATGAAAGCACCTAAAGCTGAGGGTGGGTTTCTAGAGCTAGATACAGCGTAGGCATCCACACCAAAGAAGCAGACTCTTCAGAACAGGTCTGAAAATATGCCCTGCATGTGGAGAGCCACCCTGAGTCTAGGAATCAGCTCTAGGAACTGACTTAGATTTTGCCAAGAAAGAATACAGTATCAGGAACCCTTTCACTCCCTGGAGCTTAGGCAGCAGACTCACAGCTCTGGGCTTGTCTTTCCTGTGACACCATGAGCCTGAAACATAAGGTCACTAACTTAGACAAAAGTATTTGCATATAATCATACATTTATTTCACATACATTTATTTCACATACATGAGGCTTCTGCCTTGCCTTTTCCATGCCAGAAATATGTACACCACATGCACATTAGGCCAGGTGCCTCCAAGAAGCTTTGAACTTATTGCATTTGCCCTGGACAGCTGATTTGTGCATGTGGGTATATTTGATATGCACAGGCAAAATGCACGTCTGGGTTTCATGGCTCCAGACAAATTTTTCAGGTAGAAAAAGAGGTTATATCCAGGGAAACTGTGACAAATGGGAGTTTTATGCCAGGAAGACTAAATATTTATAACTTTACACTTAGTAGATGAAGTCAAAGACAAGACAAGGGTGAGTACTCTCATCCAAATGAGTCCCTGGTGTGGCAGACTGTTAAATCCCTTCAGATGGGGTGGGAATGGTGCTTGGCTCCTTGTCCGGATGGGCGCTCTATGCACTATACTCGGTGCTGACCCTTGCAGAGGTACATTGCTGATACTTCTGATTAGGCTTTGGATGAATGAGTCCCCACTTACTCAGGCTTACGCAGCTGCAGTTGTACGGATGATCAGCATACAGTTGACCAATTAAAAGCTACAGAGAGAGGTCATTTGAATTTAGGCACCTATAGACTTAGATGGCACTAAGAAAGGAACAATATCCAGGATACTGAAATACAGCTCAAACCATGCAACACATTCTCTAATCTTTTACTAAATTTAGTCTCTGACAAATTACATTGGATATAAGAAAAAACAGACCACATACAACTTTAACAGTGAAGTTCTTTGCACACTTAGAAGTTTTTGGTAGCATGCCTTGCTAAAAACACTGCCCTCCTAACAGGTCTGAGCTACACAATATTTGTTTGCACCTGTGTCTTGCTCAGCCACTTCAGCTCTCTCTAAAGGGTATAGTCTGGCACAAGCCAGACCTCATAAGGCAGAGAGCCAAACAAACAAATATATATATATATACACATATATAATGGCAGGAAATGTCATATTTAATATACAGTTCTACATTTATGTCACTCCCAAAGCACAAGGCATTTGAGGGAAACCCTTTACTAATCTGTAGGAAATAAAAATTACGCATCACATTTTTTAGAAGTGACCAGCTGTGGAAAATCTGTGCATTCCCTATATCTTTGTTTTAAGATGTATCAACAGGAGATTCATGAGATGAGAGTGGGAGAGGAAACAGCAGAATGATTCCTCAGCTCATTAAAGCAGACATCATTAAAGGTATTCTTAGGGAAAGGGAAAACCAGGGAAATCAGTGCTGGTCATTCTCTCTGACAGCTTTCAGAGAACTCCAGTGCGACATTTCCAGGTCTGCTCTCTGCATCTTTATGTGCCCAGCCAACTCTAAGAATCTTACCTTTAGGAACCAAATTCCATCCCGGTATTCAGTGGGTATAAATGTAGAAAGTCACACCCTGGCTTATAGATTGCTTGGTAGTGTGTCATTACATTAGTTTGAAAAGCTCTAGCAATAATTTGGCTATTAAATCAAGCTGTAGATTGGACAGATTAGATTAGTATTTTTCTTTAGGGAAATAACATACTACTTTATCTGTAGAAGAGCTTGCTGCTGGCCTGATTCAGCAGGCAAGAAGACAAGAATGTATTATACTCAATAACTTTATGGTTGCCTGAACAAAAATTACAGTATGTCACTCATTTCTCTTGAAAACAACTAGTGCTTTTTGGCCTTTAGCCATACTGGTATTCAACTCGACTCCCTGTCTTTCCTAGAAGAAAGTGATGCAGGAACATTGGAGGACAGCAAGATAAAGTAGATAAGTTTTCCCCGATGAAGCTTGAAAAATTAGAGAATCAGTATAATACTTTCTCCATCCCTTGGGGAAAATTAATCCAGTACCAAAACCAATGTCTTCTGTGGTCTATTGTAAAATGCTTCTTTAGGTCAAAATTACTTAATTAAAACTTTTTGTTGTTGTTGTTGTTTTTTCTTTTTTCTTTTTTTCTTTTTTTTTTTTTGTCTCGCAAAGACTTTCTATTTTGGATCTCCAGCAGATCCATTTACAGAGGAGGAGAGCACTAAAATTTTTGCATAGTAAAGTGTTTAATTTTACTTAGGCTACCATCCCTTCCCAGTCCCATAAAAAAGTTTATGTACAATAGATCACAGAGCCTATAAACTAAAGACAAAGACTTACACAATGGTGCTGAGGTAATCTTTTGTGTTCTGCACATACTGGCACTGCATAATATTTGAGGAAAAGCACAATAAACTATTTCAGACATCTGTTTTTAAGGTTGCAGAGAGTCAGAACTCTGCAATGTAAAAAGCAGACGCTACAAGTGCTCACATTTCCACAGACTTCAAATGATCCTGGATTTTCAGTGGAGTGCACCAAACTGAATAACTGCTATCCAAACTGACAATAATAGTATGATGTTAAAAGAGACAGATTCTCATGCTGCCACTATGTTGTACTGTCATGATTTCTTTGCTCTGTATATGATGAAGTAGGTGCTAAGCAGAGTTTGACAACCATGCATTTGCTTTATCATATTTGCTGTTAATTCTGCTATTAGGTACTATATCAGATTTCAGTGGCCTGTCTCAAAGAGCATGGCATCTGCTTATTAGAATTTACACCGCTGTCTCTAGTCAACAGATAGCATAAATTCTAAATAAAACTGCCTATTACAGCTATCGCTCTGTGATTTCTTTCAATATACTAAATACTTTATCAAAAACCAGCCCAGAAATCATGTCATAATGAACCTGAAACAAAGCAGCTTTGGGGCAGCTGCTCAGCATTCCTCCTTTTGCCTTGTTTTCTTTTCCCTAAATGGAAGGAAACAAGGGTTCCTGTTTGTTCTCTAAAGCTCCTGCCCATAGCACAGTATCCTCCATAGCAAGCCAAAAGCACAGCAGCCATCAGCAAGAGCTCTGCGCTTTGGTAAAAGCAAATGCTTCACTAAAATACATTGTGCCTCTCAGGGTAGTAAAGTAAATGCATTGCATTCCCTCCATAACTTTTAAAAGTCATTCAGATTCTCTATTATCTGGAGTAAGACTTTAAAAATCTGCTGTCCAGTTCGGCAGATTCTGGAGAAGTCATCAAAGAAAGGATGACTTCCTCATTTTCTGACCAAAGAAGTCCCTCAGAGAGAAGGAGAACTCCAAGTCCCAACATGCTTGACTAGGGCTCACAAGTGCTCAGTGCTTCTTGGCCTGCTGCCTACCTTTTGCCCTCCCCACTACACACTGGCCCTTTGGCTTGTGCCTCTCAGCAGGGCCTGATGCGGAGTGCTCCAGGACCTGGTGAAGGCCCTCTGCCACTTGCAGAACTAACTCACACCCCAGCACCTTTGCAGGGCACTTCTCATTAGTGGGTGACCTCACTTCCTGAAAGGTAAAGTAGGAACAGCTGCATATCTAAATCAGATGAAAACAGTATTGTATTTTCCTTCTTTCAGTTATCAAAGAACTTACTAGTGTTTCTGCTTTTCCTATAAGATGTTAGACAACTGGTATTAGCATACCAGGTCATGGGAAGCTAAGGTGCTGTGTACTGTGTTCCTTGAGCAGGAGATAGCATTTAACTACAGTTGTAACTGTGCTTGAAAGGTTTAATTGATTCACTCTTTGCAGGCAAGTACACGTCCAACTTCCAGAATGAGCACAAGCCATTGCAATACCTAAAATAATTTGGTAGTGAATTAGAACGTGTTTTTCTACCCTTCTGCTCAAGGGCTCATCTCCTGGACAATTAAATTATCTGGGACTTCAGAGAAGATGTCCATATGAGTTTTACTCAGCATGCCAAAACAACTAAACCCATATTCTGATCACAGCATGTCTGTGTGTGGACAGATCTGCCTTCTGCCAGTCCCCCACCCTTCCTTCCACACTCTTCTAGGAAATAGGAGCACAACAGCAATGCCAGTATATAAACGTTTTCTTAGAAAACTACCAAAACCTGTTTGGATGAAAAACTCAGACATCAGCTTAATACAGGGCTAGCCTGAAAAGGACCCAATGTCTTTATGCCCAATTATGGTCAAAGAAGCTTTTGTTTTGATAATAGAGGGTTTGATGATATCTGTCTTCAGGAGGAGGATGTAATGTTTCCTACATGACATACCTTCTGTATTGTGTCCTGTTTTCCTGTGTTCTCTCTCTTCCAGGTTCTATTTGCCTCTCAGATATTTTCTTGGGTGACATCCCATTTTTGTTTCATTGCTTTTTATCCTTAGAACAGCAGATCATTTATATTATGCATTGGAAAAAAATATTTTTATGGATGTTCTAGTTTTATGTCTGTCTCCTGCTCTAAGGAACACATAAAAGAATTTACAAATGAGACAGAATTGGGAGTAAAATATAAAGTATACTCTTACATATCCAACTCAAACAAAAAAAGGAAAATCCTTTAAAGAAAGTTAGGTGTTTGGCACTAAGGTTTACCTTGCTCAGCAGACGTAGTTGTTTGTATGCTTCAGCATGAATATTCATTTATGTGCCACAGGAGGTTTTCTTTTGTTCACAACTATAGGCATATACCATTCAGAGCAATGAGGAGTCCTTACTTACAAATATGCACCATTCCTGTCATCTGAAAGTACTTCTGCTGCACCCAGAGGAGGTGCTGCAGGCTGCTGAAACAGTTATGACCATCTGGAAGGAGTTAGGCACTAAGGGTGGCACCACAAAAAGCAGAAGTTTGATCCTACAACCAAATGTTCAGTCCACACATCCAAACATCTCACAGCACTTCTCTCTCTTCAGGGTATATTGTAGGAGCCTGTTAACCCACATACCAAAGCGATAGCATGGCCACATTTAAAGGGCAATGACGGGAAGCCAACAAGCCCTGCAGAAAGGTGGGCAGATTAGCGTGGGCTCAGCACTGTGAACAGGAAGGTGGCATTTCTTTGAGATGGAAACTGAGATGTAAATATTTGTCCCTTGGATCCTAAGCAGAGTGATTTTAGTGTTGCCTGCAATTCACAGCTGATGAGCACAGCTGGCTGAGGAAAGACAAGCTCTTTTAGATGCTCAGGAGTCTGGGAGGACTGTAAATGCAAAATGAATCCCACTCAGTTCCATGGATACTTTACAAACAACAGAAGGACATCTAGATGTTGAAGAATGCCTTTCAAAGTTCATAGATGTCTTTGCCTTGGAAAAGAGTTCAATATTCTCTGCATTACAATCTTTTTTTAAAACAGGTACCATTTTATGACTGCACAAGCATCAGAGCAGAGCCCTCACCCGAGCTGCACAGTACCATGGCTTCAGCCATGCCATGGGACACAGCACACCACACAGCCAGAGGGATCTCTCCAGAGCATCTCTAGCCACGCCATTACATCTGTGCCCGCTTGGGTTTGACTCAGTGGTCTGGACTGAGTGCGGTCCTACAACTTTCACTGTTGAAATCGCAGACACACTGGTTCTTTTAGAGGCAAATACGATCATCTCAATGAAGAGAAAGATTCATAAACCCATAAAGGTGAATGCCTCCCTGTGACTGTAGTGGTTCTGCACAGAGCAGACTCACATGGATGTGAGCCGTTAATAGTTCACAACACAGTTTTCTGTTTAAGAATTTTTATTAGTCAAGAAAAGCTTTAACAAGCTGTTTGGTGCCCAGGTGCCACTTCTCCGCTTTCTCAGGACCTTGCCCTTCCTTTCTCCTCAACATGGCCGGTCTTGCCTGGCCATGCTCTCCCTCCTGAAGCACTGACGTCTTCCAGCCACCTCCACTACAGCCACTGCAGCCCAAAAACCTGGGCGGGTTTCGTAGTGCATGAGACTCAGGCACGTTTGTGCCCCTGCACATCCTTTCTGATCTCCTTTATTGTGCACTTCTATATAAAGAACATACTTGTAGGAATCATGTTTCTTTTCAGAATAATTGCAAATATGAAAATGAATTGAATAATTGAATTCCAGTGCATAATGCAAGCAGCTCTGATACTAGAATCTATAATCTACCAGAGTGTTATATGATCTTATTTCCATTTCATGCCTGAGAGGAAGTGCCTTACAAGCACTGGTACATAAAGTTGTCTCTAAACACAGGCACCATCCATTGTAAATGTTTAATGTCCAATCACGAATTACAGCACCTGTTTTAAGTGATCAGCTACTAAAGGATATATAAAAAAAAAAAGAGGACGGAAATAGGGGTTTCTTTCAAGGAAGATTATTTCCTGCTGTTGAATTTCTGCATCTCTATAAAGCGCCAAATTCAGTCTTTGTTCTTGCAACATCTACTGTGCCTATAACTGAAAACTTAAACAAAAATCTTAGCATACAATTTCAGTTACAACACCAAATATTTCAGCCTTATTTTGCATGAGTGATGATTTAAAGCCTTGGTGATCAGTATAAGCATGATATACTACAAAATGAGGACATTTGTTCATTTTCTCAGTGGTTTTTGCATCAGTCTTGTCTATTATTCCAAATGGCTTTGAGACTCACTAAATTCGTTTCTCTTCTTCTTACACACACCCATTTTCACCTACAAAAAATATAGGCAGTGGCTCTTCTATAAAAACCCCTGCAAGTCAAGACAATATCTTAAGAGCTAAGTGACCAGTCAGTTGTAGTAAGCAATGAAGAGCCAGCAGTAAGTGATCAAAGTCAGTATCTAACTAAAAATAAATAAAATAATCAGGAAAGTAAAAATAATAGGATATAATAGACAAGAGACAAAAGAACACCTCAGAGTCCATTTTGGAATGATTCGCATACAGAAAAATGGGGAAAAAAATCACATTGGATATGTTTATCAGAGAGTTTGGACCAGGTGTCACTGGCAAGAGTAAAGAGGAAGACTTTAGACATACGGACCACGGAGAAGGACATTATAAAAAAAGAGATGGAATGAGGGGAAGGGCTTCATGCCACTTTTTCCTTTTGGACTTTATATTGTACACACATTTTCCTTACCCTTACTCATACTCTTATGTCTGGGGGAAATACTGGGATTGGGAAGTGATCCATGAGAATGAAGCAGCTTGAAATGCATTATATTAGACTGTGGAATAAGTAATACTTCAACCAAGTGAAGTAATGGAAACCATTTCACCCAAGTCATTTAAAATTGGACTGAATAAAGCACTGGAGATTATGCTAAAGGGAACAGTTCTGCATTGGCAGGACTGTGGACAAGATGACTTAATAGATCTAGTGTCTATGCGCCAAATCCTGAGATCCGGATTCAGTTTTTATTACTCTATCGTTACAGAAGTTGAACTTCCATTCACATTATTGGGAGCTCACCCTGACACAAGTAAAAATAATCAAGAAAACTTCAGTATTTATGCATAAGAGCATGAATAAGACTGTATCTTTTAAAATCTTGTTACATAATAATGATG
Organism: Tinamus guttatus; assembly: GCF_059628265.1. Lineage (NCBI taxonomy): Eukaryota > Metazoa > Chordata > Aves > Tinamiformes > Tinamidae > Tinamus > Tinamus guttatus. The sequence continues at coordinate 5,422,148 of NW_028289037.1, forward strand.
AAATTTGAGTGCAGAAATATTAGGTCTAAACTGAATTATTTCGAACACTGTCTCTAGAAGACTTTATTTAGACAGAGTTTATCCAATTTAATTGTTTAAGAATCACCAGCATCTTAGATCATTGAGAATCCTACTGCTTCCCTGAAGTAAGTCTGTGTGTGTGTGTGTCTTAGTCTTGCAAGAGATGAGTGAAAATTTCTGTGAATAAAATATTACATTGAACATTAATGTTTAAATATGCTTTGCTGTTTAAGCATGTGAACTATATTAGAAGTTGTCATTAAAAATCAGGGAATGCTTATAAAATGAGCATTCCCTACCAAAGTGCTCCTTTTTTCCTACCAAAGTGACATAATTAAATTTCAGTCTGGTGTTTCCAATGTAAATGACAGAGGTCTATGTTAAATGGTGGCTGTGCCTTAGTGTAAAAATGTGTGGAAAGAATCACGGCTTTCACAGATTGTGCTAAATTCTGTTTTGTTTTTGCTTTGAAATGAAATTCTACTAGTTAAAACATAATTATTCCAAAAATGCTATCAAAACATTTAAAATGTAATTTATAAGTTCTCTGAGGATAGTCTCAGAGTCCTCCAGACTGGTTTAGATGAAGTTAAACAGCTATAACATACACTTTTCCACCATTGACACCAGTACATGTTACTCACTAATACAATTTCTGACAAGGCGAAGGCAAATTATTTCCTTTAGCATACCACAGAATGACAGAAAATGCAAAAATCGAAAGCCAAATTGAATGTATTAGGGAAAAAAAAAGCCTGAAAGAAGTATTTTTCGTTTAATTTTGTGACTTGTGACTTTGTGAGAAAAAACAAATTAGAACTACTAAAACAATTAAAACTGCTCATAAAAATTCTCAGTGTAACAAAGTGGGTTTTCTTCTAATAAGAAAGTTATGTTAATGGTTAATTGGAGTCTGTCTAAAGATTTTTACACTATACTTAAAATCTTAAGGGAAACTTTCTAGAATTCATCTTTTTAGTAATTTTTATTTGTGCATATAGTGAGCCGTAGTCTTTCATGAAGGGATGAGATTTTTCTCATATCATTCTACACTAAAGTTATTGCCCATGAATTTAAGGATAAAAAAAAAAAAGTTTTGCATATCCACAAAATTGGAAGAGTTGAAATCTGATCTTATTACTTCTTTCTTTTTTATTTTTTTTTCTAGATCTATGCAGAAACTGTAGGAAATAAGTGTTTAATCCTTGAAAATATCACTAAATCAAGCTGAGACTGATTTGCAAGCACAGGCAGATAGCGGGGGAAAGAGCCCCTGCCTTGCAGCAGCTGGAGAAGGGATGCTGGCGCTGAGCTGGACGCGTGGGGATTTGCATTCTGCACGTGGGTGTACAGGCAGAGTGGAACCAACTGGCTCCTGTCCCCAGCGCTGGCTGGAATAGGATGTAAGTGGGAGGCCCCCTTTTTTTAGAGGAAAGTCTTAGCTGGCATAGCCAGCTGTAAGCCGCTTCCTCCTAGTCACGCTGGTCTCCAGAGCTAAATAAAACACGGTAGCTCCGTCAAATCTGCGCAACGAGGGAGACTCCTGCTCTGGTTCTTCCCCGACATGGCCCTGTGGGCGAGGACACATTTCAGGTCTTCCCAGTGCCTTGCAGTGCTTCTCACTGCATGGTCCAACGTGCCCACCTGGCATTTAAGTGAACTCAAGAGAGCATATTCTATAAAAGCAATACAAAATGATGTGTGATGCCCCAAGCCCAGTGGAAAGCACCATCCCCAACTGCAGCTCAGTGCTGTTATACTCCCCTGGCATGGGAGAGAGTTTCCCCCTCACAAGGAAGCTCTCCTTTCACTGGCACAAGCCCAATTTGCCAGGTACATTGCCAGGCATGATGAAAAACTTACTGATGTCAGATACTAAAAGACAATGAAAGGGCTGAGGAGAAAATGCAAGTGGCCTGACACAGCTGGGCTGGCAGAAGAAATATTAGGCAGCTAACATTAACTGCACATTTTTAGAAGAGATGTTTTAATTTGCACCGCCTGCCTAACCAGCTTTGTTGATCATGGTGATGGGGAACACAGACAGAAGGAGGGCAAGAGACAGATATTGTTAAAACTGCATTATTGCATTGGTCCTTCAGGAAGACCAAAGCACATGCCGGATCTCCCACAAAAAAGTGCAAACACGAGACAAGAAGAGCAATTGCAGCCTGGAGACCTTGCAGCCTGTGTTGTGGCCAGAGCCAGGCATCCCTCCCCAGCCTCAGCACCGCCCGACAGGCTTCAGATGAACCTGATTGCTTGCTCTGGTTTAAAGTGAATTACAGAATGACGTTTCTGCTCCTTTAGGTTATGGAAGGCACCATTTTCGCAGTATGCTTCATCTGGAACTGTATTTAAGCGAACTCAGGAGAGCATATTCTATAAAAGCAATACAAAATCATGTGTGATTTTTTTCTGTTGTTGTTTCAATAGACAGGACTTGAGTAATGTCAGGGTTTATGGCTTTTATTTTATTTGGAGGGACTACTTTTTAACGGAAGCAGGAAGCAGTCCTTGGACACAGTAAGTCACAATGTATAAATAGCTCTACTGAGAGTATAACAAAGGCTCTTTTGTGCATTTGTACCAGCAGAGCCAATAATATATGCAACTTAGCAATATAAAAATACCTCATCCCTACTTATGACACCTCTACCTTATAAAAAAAATTATTAAAGCATCCATTCAGTGATCTGCTTAGGAGATATGATGCAGTAGTTGAAATCATTTCTTTAATAATTCTAGAGCCATTTCATAAATTTGCTGACTGATTACTAAAATCTGATTACTAAATAGAGGTTACAGTTATTTAATTGGTATACATTTGTGGAGAGATGTTTCTCCATATGGTTTCATATTTATTTCTGCAAGGTGAATAAAGTTACATGACTTTTTTTTTAATTAGATTATAAAAACTTTCTTTTTTATTAAATCAAAAACAGTAGATTTTCTACTTATCAAGCATTCTGGACCTCATTTTAAGCCATTTGAAGGAGGTCCAAATTTTATTGGATTTTAAATACATCCTTTTCTCCATCATGGATCTTTGAAAGAATAGTTTAATCTGTCTAATTTCCAGTCAGGAATTTCATCTTTTATATGCCAGCTACCAGAACTGGCAAATCCCTTGTCTTTTTATTCTTATCAAACACAATATAATGATCATATATAACCAGCAGGATATATTTTTTGATTTTTATCCAAATGCCATTTTCAAATCCAATTTAGGTCATATAGGATGCCAATTTTGTACTCTTAAGAAGCAGGACAGGTTTTCCAGAGAAAGATTATCAGCAATAAGTATAAACATATGTCAGTTCATTAACTCTTTAAAAATATCCAGCAAATCAGACTTCATTCCCTACTACATTTTCAAATACTAAAGTAGATCCCACTTGAGGCTGCATAAGATCCCAATGCAAAGTCATTTCAAAAGCAGTGGAAATCTTTCTGCTTTCCTAAAGGGGCTTCAGGCTGCAGCCATGCCAACTCCAGTACATGCAAGCATTTTATTGAGTGGGCTTGATCACGTACAGGGAATTGGGACAGATAAGGGTTCCATACGGACCAGCTCAGACACGGTTAGACTAGCTTCCAATGGAATATTCTCTATCATCTGCTCTGTAATTTGAAGAGTTTTTATCTCCTACTTATGCCCAGAGACAGAAGATAAATTTTCATATTGTCAGTCAATCAACCCCTCTTGCCTGACTCTCCTGCTAATTCAACTGATGACTACCTACGACTACCTAAGGCAGCTGATGAAGGCTACCTCATGAAGCCTGTTACCCATCTGCTTAAAACCAGTGCAAGTTTCTATGCAATGCGCTGATTTGCATTTCTTAATGACAAGCAATTTTTTCATTGTTACAATAGATTTTAGAAAATATATATTTCTCTATTTCTCTTAGTATTTTGAAAATAAAAGGTCCTGTTATTTCCAAGTTTAAGAGCAACCATATCTAAATCCATGTTAATCTCCCAAATCAAGCAAATTTTAGTAACTTCTTCTCCTAAAAGAAGCTACTGCTTAGAAGTGGTGCTAACACTACCACTTACATTATTCCTCTGCTTAGCATGATGCAAGTTGATACACACCAAGGTAAATTGTTTTCATTTTCCCTAGTGAATGAATTAATACTCCAAAAACATGTAACATACCCAATTTGAATTATGTGCTAAGCATCTTAATCCATGTATGTGTAGAATGGTTTAAAATTGATAAAATAGTCATATATTTCTTAAGCTTAAAGAAAAAGCAAGTATTTCTGTAATACAGTTATGTATTCTAATGGGGACTGGTGAAATTTTTAAGAAATCCAATATCCACACACTGTAATTAACAGGAGACGACAGAAGCTACACTATTAACTAGAATTAATTAAATATTCTGAGGTAGAATTTGTTATCCCATATACCAAAATATGTTGCGACGTTCAGAAAAAGGACGTAATCTCTCCTTTCTCCAGTCTTCAAACAGAAAGGAAAAGTGTTTGAGGACTGACTTATTGCTGTTTTTTCATGCAATTGATACATCATTAAATCAATCTTTAAGATTGCCCTATCCTTTTTACTGTGGGCAACCAGCCATACAAAACTCATTCTCATTCTCTTGTGAGTGTACTGGATCCCATGCTTTAAGGTGGTAATAGAAATCCATTTAGAAGTCTACAACAGCTATTTTAAATTGAAGAATAGCTTAAATTAAAATAGAATATATCACAGCACTTCTCAGCACTGTTTCGCATGAATGGAGCACAATTTTCAGTCTTGCACAGATTCGGATCCAAGGATTTAAAAAATTTCAAGCAAACAATTACTTGCTTTTAAAGTGTATGTTAACTCAGAGGGGCCAAAACTGCGGGGCCGACATGGCCCTGTGCAAAAAGCATTTCACACTAGCCCTGCACTAAAGGACACCAAGAAAAGGGTATCTCTAAATTAGAATATGGAGTGATCTAGACCCTTATTCAATTGTGTGCTGTCATGCGGGGCTAGAGAGGAAGTCCTTCCAGCAACCCTGGGATCATTTGCTTGTACCTGCTGGGTACAGAGCATTTGACAAAAAATTGTAAAACTGAATGTATCAGGAAAAATGTAGAGTTTTCTCACTTCTGGTCACACATCAAGACAGAGAAACAGGGGGACCTGCTTACAACCTCAAGGTAGCTGGCATGCATGGTTAGTTCCTGATAAAGTGTGCTTCCAGCAGCTATCATTTAGGAAGTTTATACCACCTCCACTAGAACAGCAAAAAAACCCACAAAAAAAATCACTCCAATATCCCACAATATCCACACTTCCACCAGCAAGTAAATAAGATCCATTCTACATTCACACTTGAATTATTGTTACACGGCCAATAAAAACAAAATATGAAGCCCTACTAAAGAGCTGTTTTAATTTGACAGCATTTCTGAAGCATCTGGGGAAATCTGCTGTCTATGAATGCTGCATAAATTCTGCCGTTGTTTTCTACAGTATTGCAGAAAGAGAACTTCCAAGTGTCGTTCACAGCAGGAAATGCCTTCAGCCTATTTCTACCCACAACCAATAATTCTTAAGTTAATATCTAGTGGGCCCCTCCAAGAATTTCAAAACAGTGTGTTTTATGCAGTGGTCTGGTAAGAACTCTAGGACCTACAAAAATTGGTAGTATGGGTTGTGCCATCTCATAATGACGTGTTCTCCTGTCAGTTTTTGCTTACTATGTCCATGATGCAGACTGTGATTAGAAAAAAAAGCATAGAATGTAGCGATTAAAAGGGACTTTTTTTTTTCTTTTTATGCTTTTTTTCCTTCATTGTAAAAGAGAAAAAAACTATTCTGCGCAGACCCCTGCTATCCTATCCCTGCTCCACTCCTCTTCAGATTCCTCAGTCACAAAGTGTTGATGGTTTCTTCTAGCTTTAGAATACAGGAATGGGATATTCCAGATCACTTATCACAACATAAAACTTGCTTCCATTTCAGACAAGACTCATCCTACCTATTTATCAGATTATTATATAAAGCTAGATTAAAAATATTCCTGTTTTTACATTTTTTATATGCTGTAAGATTAGAAGGATCTATAAAACATCAGATCATAAGTCCAGCTAGCCTAATATAACAGTGGCTAGTAACAGATGTCTAACAAGAAATATGAAATAAGGCATAGACGTATACTGTGTATATAATCATATTAATACACAGATGCACATGTTGATTACTAAAATTACACCCATCATCTCATTTTTATATTGTCCACCAACTTTTTCCATATTTTTTTTCCATGTTCCAGGCCTATTCCTGTTAGACAAATAACTAGAACCTGAAGTAACTTAATGTCCATGAATTCATGCCAGAGAAGATCCGGTTCTAAGCTTCTAGCCACATCTCATTTAAGATTAACAGATACACATCCTGCCAAATAAATCCACTTGACAAGCATAGATACTATGAAAAACATATTAGAGAACTAAATTAGATCATTTGCGATGTATTTTTGGATTTTTTTGGAATAAATGGTGCATGATGGAAGATGCATTTATTTATTAGAAAGAGTTTATTAGAGTGCATTTCTTTGAACTTTTGTAAAGTTCAAAGGAAAAGCAACACAAAAACCACAGAGAAAAAGACAGAGCATTAAAGTCCCATTGTGGTGTACACTGGAATCATTTGGATGGTTATTCGAAAAAATGAATTTCCAAGCTACTGTCCTGTTCTTCACATTTTAACATTAGCTTCAGGATTATGCATCTCAGGAGCAGACAATAACCATTCAGTTAGAAAGAGATTACCTTAAGTCTTCTTTATGAAAAACCAGGGAGAAATAGGAATCTTAAGCTCACAACTATGTCTGTTTTAACTGTGCTGACCCCATACGTGCTTCAGTGCATCCATGCTAAAAACCTCACTCCCATTTGAGAGGTCAAAGATTTGAGGAGCTATTCTTTTTTCTCATCTCTGGCTGTTTGATTATCAGGCTAGTAGTTTCCAAACGTTCAACAAATAGACTTGGTTTTGCATTCTTTTAAAAAGAAAGGCATCCTCTTTGAATTCATGAGGCTAAAAACAGTCCATTCAAAGCACAAAAGCACAATTTCTCGGTGTGTCTGCTATATCCGCGCTTGTTCCATTTTTGAGCAACTTGATTCAGCTCAAGCAGCCACCACTCCCAGTTCCTGAGCCCCAGCCAGGTCTCTCAGGCCCATTCACAATTCCAGCACTAACTTTCCATAATTATTTTATTTCCTTAATCTTCCCAATGGCTGGTTCAGCCCCAGGTGGGCCTCATTCCTCTCCAAGTTCAATAAGACAGTCTCTTACTCCCTCTGCTCTCCTGTCTCCTCCAATTTTGATTTTTTTGCTGGCAGCCTCACAGTGTCTCTTCTCTCTCTCTTGCACACACACACATATGCACACACACACATGCACATGCCATAGGATGGGAGATACTTCGATCGTTTGGAGAGATACAATGGGAAGCAGGAGTTTTTCCACACCCAAGAACAGAAGGGAGTGAAACAAAAGATGAAAAAAAAAAGAGAGTTGGAGAAAAAACAGGACCAGACTAGGTTAAATAAAGAATATTGGAGGGAATACCAGAAGATTTTAAAAATAAAGTAGCAGAAAAACACTAAAAAAAGATGTTACTGCATATATAATGGATGAGAAAAAAAAAAAGGTAGAAGAGGTATTGGAGATGGACATAAAATACAAACTCACAAAAAACTCAAGCTTCAAATAAATAAGCTCAGTGTAGTTGCTTGAATTTCCACCCATCTGCCCCAAATGTACATCTCAAGAAGTACTAAAATAAAAGATGCAAATAATTTTTATTCATCTTTTAATTTAATTATTTTTGTCTATATAGAAATTTCTCTCACTTGTAGCTTACTGCAGAGTATCTCTAAAGTCAAAAGCATTAAATGCTGGAGTCTTTCCTGGGCTTTTTCCACAACATTTAATGCACTACATATCGTTATGCAAGTGTAATGCAGCATGCTACACCCTGCTGTAGCATCTCAGTCCAGTCTACAGAGGCTGGTTTGTCGGCTGTAGCTTAATAAGCTATTTAAATACGTGGCTGATTTAGAGCCATGGCTCTGCCTAACCTGTGGGATCTGGGCATGCTTCCCAGCTCCGGCAGCCGTGCATGTGCCCCAGCTGCACCCGGGCTCCGCGGTAACTCCCTTCCACCCTCCGCCCCCACAGCCGGGTTTCCGGCCCGGCCGCGTCCCCCCGGATCCCCCCGGATGGCCGGGGACACGGCTTTGGTGCACACCCCGCAGTTCAGACAGGGCCACTGGGAGCAATCCAGTGTTACGTTTGGAGCAGGGCTTTGACGAGGAATAATTATTTGGAGAGTTTAGCTTTTTAAAAATACTGTCCATTAATAGTTTTGCTGTGAAAGAGCGTATCTTCTCTCAACAGCAGAAAGAATTTCAGCTCATTTTTTAAAGAAATTACTTTAGCAGCTTGCACTATATTTAGGAAGAGGAATATGAACGTGTAATGGGCAATCTGGTAACAAATAACATGCTGGTTCACTGTAAGCAACCAGAGCATTTCCATGGCCAAATCACCGTGCACTGCACTGGAAGCATATTCCTAGGTGTCACTAGTTCATGCTTGGCCATCTGTATTTTGTCAACAATAGCAATTCACTTTTTAATGAATGTTTAAAATCCCAATTCCCCCAGGAGTAGCAGCTATAGAGAGCATCAGCTATTGCTGAAAGAACAGGGATTCTAGGAATAAACAGAATATTGTGGAATGGCAAACGGGAACTCGTGACCTCATTATTCTGGAAAATGTCTCCTTTTGAAGCACAAGGAAATTTGACAATCAGAAAGGTTTAGTCTTGAACAATGGAGTTTCACAGAGATAGAGTGAAAGCAAAATTAAGCCCCCTGTGTACTCGTGGCAGTTCTTTATTATGTGCCATATATTATCATGTTGTGTTGTGTTTTGCTTTACCGTTGTTGCATCTTTATTAAAGATGGGCCAGAAATAAAACCCAGATGTCAACATACCTGCACTTCCAAGGCATTTGGCTCTAGCTAAGGACGTGGCAGCTGAAAGCCATACTCAGCATGTTATCTTCTAGAAGCTTTATAATCTTCTCTTAAAATAAAAAATAAAGAAAAACAAAAAAAATAGCAAATAAAATCTCACTGTTTTAAAATAATTATGTATTATGTGGTTTAAAGGAATCTGGTCATGCAGGTATGGGGACTGAATCTGACTTTAAGCAGAAATGAAGGAGGATAGCAATTTTGTCCTCTAGCCTGCAAAATACAGAGAATGCAGGACACATTCTTGTCCTAAAATCAAGAGACTTCTTTTGTTTAGGCTTCTTCTTAGGCACATTATAGGCTGGTTTCTTGCAGGGAGACACTGAGATCTGCACTGGATTATTGAGTTGTAAGACACAAAACCATATGAAGCAAGAGATGTCATTATTCCAGTGACAATGGAGGGGAAAAATATCCACTGCTGACAGGCCTACTCACTCACAAGTCCGTTGGTGTCAACATATAGAGCAGTGGAGAATATCTTAGGAAAGAGTTTGTTACATCTGGTTAAAAGGGAAGTGTAAGAGCTAAAGGGGAGCAAAATACTGTATGTCAATATTTGCCCTGCTGAGGAACAGCAGGCACATACTAGAACTGAAGGATACCATATATAAAGAAGTAAGTAACCACATGTATTATTTTAGCCCTGTGCCCCAGCTGTAAGAGATTATTTGAAGTTATAAGGTTATAATGGTTACACAGCTGTGGGAAGGTGAGGGTCATCCATTTTACATACATATTCAAATTAAGAATGCAGGGCTGCTGGCACAGATCAACAGCAACAATGTGGCCTCAAAGGTAGGAATGTGCAAAAAGACAATCAAAAAGTCTTTTTTCCTTTTCTCTTTTGGAGGTAGCTTTGGATAACTTCCACATCTGTCTTGCTTGTGCCTGGTTAGGCCTGAGGATTGAAAACAGTAAACAACTTGGGCACTTAAAGCAGGAATTACAAAAAAAAAATTGGGAACTGAAGTTAGAAAAATTATCCAAAAAGGTTTATACCTAACCCAGATGATGCCAAAATACCTTAGGCGCTTTGGTGTTCAATATTCAAATGTTCTGTGTGTCGAATACCACATCTGCTCATACCTAGAACTGCCTTGGCCAGACTTTGCCTAATTGTCATCTAAATCCAGATACTAAATGTTTTCCACATAATAATATGTGTGTGCAGCAACATACAGGTCTTGTGCACCTCAGCTACCTCTTAATGAACTAATCTGGGTACCAGAAGCTTGTAATGTAGCAGTCTCCCCTGACAAATTCATCTCATTTTGGTTTTTATGCATTTTTATGACCATCCACTATGTCAAAGGACAGAACTGCAGAGGTTATAAGTGACTTGTAAAGACCACGTAGTCTGAGCAGTTTGAGCCTTTGAGCAGTCGGCTCTGCTCAAAGCAGAGCCAACTAGAACAGGTTGCCCAGAATTGTGTCCAGTTGGGTTTTGAATAACTCCATGGATGGAAGCTTTACAACCTTCGTGGACAACCAGGTCCAGTGTTTGACTGCCCTGATCACTCAAAAGTCGTAAGATGTTTTCTTACATAGATGGAATTTCCTGTTTCAATTCATGTCTGTTGCCTCTTGTCCTATCATTAGCCAAAATTAAGAAGTGACCCATCAGATATTTACATACATTGATCCCCCTCCATTCCCCTCTCCTCTCCTCTCCTCTCCTCTCCTCTCCTCTCCTCTCCTCTCCTCTCCCCTCCTCTCCTCTCCTTCAAACTAAACAGTTCCAGCTCTCTTGGGCTCTCATCATCCCCCTTAAATTGCAGGGGACATTCTGCTTGATGCAGCCTAAGAAGCTGTTGACCTTCATTGCCAACAGGGCACATTGCTGACCTATTTTCAACCTGTTGTACACCATGATTCATGGATCTTTTTCTGCAAAGCCACTTTCCAGCAGGTTTTGGTACATTCTCAGCCTTTACTGGTGCCTGGTTTATTCCTCTCAAGGGTAGGACTAGAAAAGCAGCAGGAGGTAATATTCTGATAATGGAGGAAGCCTTGGTGGTCTTTCCACAACCTGCCAGACCCAAGCATCAAGAAAGCAGCAAACTTCCCTAAGTCAGCAGAGAGGGGCCTACATTCCCCAGAGCAGGGAGTCTCCCACTCCTCCTGGTACTTCCTGACTCAGATTCAACCAGTACATATGTTGCTTTAAACATAGTTCCCAGCTCATGTATAGTTCCCATCTATATATCTATATAGTCCATACAGTTCCCATCTATAACCAGTGCACTGAACCTCTTCTATAGCTCCAGATCTGCAAGCAGAGCAGGAACCATCCATCTGGTGTCAGAAGTCACAGACTTGTAGCCTGTCCCATCAAAGGAACCTCCATTTCCCTGCCCAATAAGCAGAGATGGGCTTTGCCTGTCCCTCCTGCAGTGCAGTCACAGGTTAGGACTGCAGGGTCCAGGGAAGATCAGTTAATCTCCTTTTGCCATCTCTGACACTGCAGAGTTTGCTGCAGCTCCTTTATCGGCAGTACACCTCCTCCCACGGCGCATACCTGCTGCAGACAAGGACACGAGACCCTAGTGTCCGTGAGAGGCCTTAGGCACTCCCTGTGGCCCCAGACCTGCAGAGATACATCCTTGCTCAGGTGTTCAGTTTGAGCTGGGCCCTCTGATGTGCCAGGGAAAATTACTTTGCTTGCTGCTGGAGACTGTGCCCTCCTTCCAGAGGTGTGGTCGGTGTGGTGCACCATTCTGCAACATCTGTTGGCTGCCTCTCTTAGCTGCACTCTGTCACACAGATAAGTGTTACAGACATGCCACACAGATAGGACTAAATCTCCTGAAGGCCACAATCCAGCTGGTTCTCCTAGCAGAGGACAAGGGAGACAAATCTCCCCAAAAATGCAGTAAAAGATGCTCTCTTCAAGAACACAAACAGAAAAGCTGGAAAAGTTCCATTCTCTCCATTGCTGGGGCGATGGGAAGTTTAAAATATTGGTCGTCTTTACTTTTCTTCTACTCCAGGGAGAGGAGAAGGCATTATTTGATGCATATTGATACAGTTTTTACCAAACTTAAAAAGGGGAAAAAGCCACCCTCTACTCCTCCGCTAGAATGATTCAAAAGCTCTACTCAGATCACTGAAAAAAAGTTTGGAGGCATACTTCTACCTTTAGGAAATGGGTACTTGCCAACCAATTGCTCTGGGCAAATTCACCATCTTCCTTTGATTTTAGGTGGTTCCTTGGTCAGTTTGTTAACTATTCTGGATCCTAGATGAGGCATCACACTTCGTACAATGTTCTGTCAGTCTGGATATCTATCATGGATCAGGAGGCAAATATTCAAAGGTATTTCAGTAAGAGAAGCTGTTTGAAATGTATGGAATTTAGATTCAAAAATAAGAATAATGTTCCTGAATACTTCTGATGGGATGAGGCCCAGTCCTTAAACGTAGAGCTTGTGGCATCTTACTGGTGTGTATGTTATTTCCAGATCTCTTAGGACTAGATAATCGGATGCTTTGGATTCTTTGGAGTAGGCAATCAGATAATTGCCACAATGGATCAGTGTTAGAATGCTGTCTCCTGATGTCAAATCCACAATTGTTCAGATTCTTCTCTATTAACTCTCTCCACATGTTCAATTCTATGTATCTCTCATTCCTGTTCTAGCAAAGAAAACAAGTCAAAAATTATTAGTCACAGAGAGGAAGGACTTAAGATCTTTAAGAATAAAATTCTACTTCAAATGATAGCAAAGTGAGAAGAATAAATTGAACACCACCATTGCATAAAACTGAGGGTAGTGTCAGGATTTTTATCAGAAATTCAATCATTCCTTCTGTATTGGAAACTCTCAGACTCCCAGAAGCAGAGCCATCAGAAACCACACTACCACCTGGTAGTCTATAATTCCATCTGTTAAAATAAGTCAAAGTCTACACAAGTAAAATTTAATGGGAAAAAAGACCCTTCTCCCCAGTAAGGCCAGTGGTGTGGATTGACCCTTATATATTTAAATTCTTTACTTTTCCAAAACTGCTTCATCAGAATGATCATTGGTCTTTACTAACTTCCAAATCATGCCTTTGGGAGATCAATAGAGTTCCCATCCTGTCTGTCAGTTCTCCTTAAAGACTTGCAAGGGGTTAAGGGAACAATGTGCATTCCCTAAAATCAAGTCAATCTGCAAGATGTGTCTTTTCTCAAAAGCTCAAGTTCAAAAGATAATGCTAGGAGTTGGTGCAGGTATTCTAATTGCACAATAAGGGATCACTCAAAATTCATATTTGCTTTCAGAATAAAGATAAAACAATTGTCCTGGAAAAATCACAGGTATCCAGTTTGCTAAACTAGTTGTTTCTTACAGGACATTGTGACAATGTGTTAGTTGTACACATATTCTCAGATCTGCGCAGGGAAAGGACCAGGGGCAATAGTCCACGTTGGAACAGAGGAAATTCTGAGTGGTTTCCCTGAGTCATGTCCTTGGCAGTACATAGAATTCTTCTGGACAAGACTCTGGATAGCCTATTTTAACTGACATGCTATGAGCAGGAGATTGAAAGAGGTATCTCTGGAGGATCCTTCAAACCAAAACAATTTTATAGCTCTATGATTCTATGATCAGATAAGGTACGAGAATATAATTCTGGTCCAATCAGCTCATAAAATTAATTTGCATCTTGAGATGAGTTCATAATTTTGACAGGTAAAATGTATTGAATTTCAAATGATGTCTGAGTATCTCACTGGATTTCTTTGATGCTCATTTCCCTGTGCTCATTGGCAGTTATTTAAGCCCTGTGTATTCTCTGTCTCAGTAATCTCTGGGTTTCTAGCTAAATCCTAGATGATGGGAGGTATTAAATGTCACTAATAGCCTCCCAGGGATCTGTGTCATCCAATGGCCTGGGGACTCCTTGAGTCAAATGCAGTGCTGAATGACTGACAAGCAGTATGACGTAAAGACATTGAAACAAAGAAGGAACCAGAAGACTTTTAAGGAAACAATAAAGAGCAAAGCCTTGAGAAGAAAGACAGAAGATGGTTCTGGGTGGCGCAGAACTGAATGGGGAAGTGAACTTAGATAATGTAAATAAACTAAAATGTTTGTTATCCGTTATTTACTTTTTCCCTAGGAACTAAGATTTTGTACAAATCCTTTACACATAACTAGAATTCAGCCAAAGTGGGTGATGTGCCTGGATTTTCTATTCTGTATCTCCACTGCTCTAAATTGAAAGAAATCTTTGGAGTATAGACAATTAGAACCAAAATGGAAGAAAAAAAGAATTGTAAATTTGTTCACAATTGACTTGTGAAATACATTTGCCAAACACAGGTGTCTTGTGCCACTTGAAATGCCTGAAGATATCTCGTCAGCTCACTAACTGTCCCTCCAGAAAGACACAAGTCTTTCTTATCTGTCAGCCCCAGGTAGGTGTCTCCAGTATCCTACTGTTTCTCGAAGGACACTTACCACATTTGTTCAGGACACTGCAAGACACCCAAGAGTTCCAAAGCATATGATCTGTGTGATCTTATTCCACCTCCCTTGTAGGTTCTCCTTTAGAGATGGTTATTTTGCCCACATGAAATATCTTTTCTCCCCCTGCCCTCAATTCTGCACTGAAATGGAAAAAAAAAAAGATTTTTCAAAGAAAACTAAAGCCTCGTCATCCAACCCAAACATAAAGAATATCATGATGATTCAGGAAGTCTTCAGGTTTCTGCTTTCAAGCCTTAGTTTGAGTTGATCTCAAACTGTCTTGCCTATACAGCTGATCTCGGAATATCTTCTCCATCTTTCTTTCTGGAATGTTAAATAATACTCTTCTTTCTATTAAATAATATCCATTGAAGCACTAAGATAAAGAGATTTCTTATGCATTTTGTGGCTAAAGCATTCACCTTTTTTGAAATCAGATGGGAAACCTTGGTTTAGTCAATATTTAACTATTTATTCCCCCCAAAAAGCCAGGAATCTGTGGTTAGAACATGAATATTTGGTATATAAGAGGCTGAACTGGAATTGTTTCAGATAAATCTCGGCGAGAGAAAAAGGTGTGAAATGGTTTGTAAATAAGAAAAATTGAGCAGATCATGATTGTAGTCTGGAAAATAGACCATGAAAGTGGTGATAAGTGTTTATAAAAGAACTAGGAGGCAAGAAGAAGTTGAACAGGAATAACTGTTCAAGGATTCTTCCAGTACAAAAATTAGAGCATATCAAATAAAAGCAGTGATTGAGAAGTTCATAACAGAGTAAGGAGGAGGTTTGCTTGTAAGACACTTCATGTAAGACACCTGTAAGATGGATGAATCCTCTTTACAGGATGTTGCAGGTGCTGTGATTTTGTATGTATTATGATTTATAATTTGTACTTATAGACTATTTTAAATATGTGGAAATACAGATTAGAAATATGGAAATATGGAAAAATTGTCAAGGACTATTGATTATGCAGATAAATGACACGTGACTGACTACAAATTGCATTAGGATGGAAAATTGTGCTATATGCTTGCCCATAATGAAAAACAGTCCCTAAGCATTCACTGTTGACTACTGCAAAAGGAAGGCTGCTGGGCTGAAGAGACCCTTGGGCTGTCTGGTAAGGCCTTATCTGAAAGAGGCAGAGCTCAGTTTGCAGTGAGTCTGCTTCCAAACTGAGAACCCTAAACTAACATATGGGTCTGCGTTTTTGAGTAGAAAAACCATCCTCAAGTTCCAAAAGTCCTTTTGAAACCTGTTCATATATTTCCAGCATTATCTGATGAAAAGAACAATAAAAAGGAACACTTTGCTTAAAAAGCCCCAACCAGCTCTGCTGTTATCCAAACCAAAACTCCACGCTTTCCTGAGGTTTCCCTGCCAGAACCACAGGATATTGGCACGTTCTATAGGCTCTGGCACTGGGAAAATCCAATACATATCTAAAGAAGACTGATTGCCTGTCCTTACTGTAATGATTTTAAAGCCCAGCAATTCACAGGGGAAAGATACAAGACAGCCAGGAAAGACATTGTGAAAATGGACTGTAAGCATATAAATCACCAGTGCAATTCAGATATGGAAGCTGAAAATATGACTTCTATTTTGAAGGTTAGTTATATTGTACACTCTAAGGTAGAGTAACCAAATATTTTGATGTAGACAAAACGTGGAATGCTGTGGGGACAAGAAAGGAATCATCCTTCTGCCCCCAGTGCAAATACTGGTCTTTATTGGGCTAAGCACTGAAAGGGATTATTTTTGCCTTGTACTGAAATATAACCTCCAGAGTTAGTTGAGAGGAGAACTGGGAGACTTGAATACAATGATTCAAACTAGTATGGAAAAATGTATGTTCCTCTGATGATTTCCTAACACCAGAAAATTTGTCTATTTTAATAAGTCCAGTGAACCTAGGTGTCTGGTGATTTCTCGCCATAAATCAGGAGCTCGTTAAACAGGAAAAAGTACGAAAAGTAGGCAAAAGTTCTGCCAGGAGTCTTGAGAAAACAACTCAAAAACATTTCTGAAGTTTCATTCTTTCTGGTGCAATATGTTTAAAGGCCACAGTGCTGAGCTATAGTAGTTCTGAAGGCTGCCAACTAAGTGCCTAAAAGCTCCTGAACTGACTGTTTTAGACCACGGATTCAGTTTTCTGCCTGTGTCTGGATGTTGCCTGGTTAGAATGAAGCGCAAAGCTGTGGTTGTGGGAGGGAAATACAGAAAGTCGTGCTACCTGACCAACAGGAAATTCAAAGTGCATCAATTGTAAGCGTCCAAAGAGCTGTTGAAAAGTAAGATAAGGTTCAGAAGGGGATTACTGTGTCCTAAATGTGATATTTTTATTGAGAGGGCAGTGCTTAAATTACATTTTTATGAGCCAGTGTGGCATACCATCACTTTTTCATTTTACTGGGAAGCTTGCTGGGACTTCTCTGGTTCACAGCTGCAGAACGGATTAATTTTATCCTTCCCTGAATGAGACCTTCAGGCCCACCGTAACTTCTAACTTGGAAGCAGTGTACAAGGATACTACTCAAACAAAATGATTACATCATCAGACAGAGCAGAAGAGAAATGGGAACAAAAATGGATTAAATACAAAAACTTGATTCAGCAAAAACATTTATGCACATGTTAGCCTTAAGCATCTCTGTTTAATGAAGCACTAAAGTATGTTCTTGAGTTTAATTGAAGTTAATGGGATTTACACAGGTCCTGAAGGTAATCACATGCTTCACTGCTTCATTAAATCAGAATACAAATATTGCAGGGCAAGGTATATCCTCAGGGAATTCCACTGAAATACAGGGTGATACAGACCTATAAATCATCTTAAGGGTATTTATTATTAAAATACATGCACAAAAAAGTGCTAAGAGGAGTACGGATCGAATGAAAGCTGGGTCTCAGAATAGCCACTACGTTTAACAAGCTATCTGAGACATCAGATCTGTTTAAGTGTTAAATGCCACTCAACTATGCTTGAATCAAGGCCAATACAGCAGAGACCAAAATTAAACCCCAGAGAAGAGGATTTTCTAAAAGAAAAACGGGGAGGGGGAGGAAAATGGGGAACAGGTCCCCAGGGAATGTGATAAATGACGATGGGTTAGGCAGCATAGTTCTGCTTCCAAAAGCCAGGGTTAATCTTCACTCAGGAGTAGACATTGTGCCATGTATTTAATCTATCCCTTAGAGAGATGCAAAAGGATCAAAAGCATCACACAGATACTTAAAAGGAAAGGTCATATTCCCATTGAGTACTAATGACTATATCCCTTCCTGCAAGCATGGGGATTTCTGGTGAGGGAACTAAAACTGCAATGTTTCCAGCACTAACTCTGGCTGTAGGGTGTCTGCTGTCGTTTCAACTTCTCAAGCCTGTCCTCTTGACTCCAAACTGCCCCGATGCTGCGATCTTGGAGCTCCCCACACTTCTCTCCCAGCTTTTCCATACCTTTCAGCAAGGGGATTTCTTTAACAAAACTGAGCTCTGTGATCAGATCACCCAAAGCCACTGCAATGTCTCAAAACTACCAAAGCCTTTGTGGTTACAGAAGAATTGTAGAGAGCTGCTATAATTTAAGAGCAGGGATTTTTTTTTTCCACTGTAGTGGTTCAATGTGTGTTGTGTGCACACATGTGCTTCAGCACAGATGGAGATTCAAATGAATATCAGACCCTTTGGTGTGAGTTCAAATTTCCTGAAGGTGTTGGAATGTCTGTAAAACATCAGATGCCCTTTTGGTTGTTTTTTTCTAAATACATTTTAATTCTCTGCTGATTTGACATTTCACTTTATTTAGGAAGAATGGGGAGAAAATGACAACATATTGAAAAAAGATTTTATGGGAAAAAAAAAAGACAGGGAAGGATGCTTGCATGTCCCTGGCAGCTACCTGTCTTTCTTATACAAAGCCACCTATGATTTTGCTACAATCACAAACAAGACAGGATTTCTTTGTTATCTATCCAGAAAGGAAGTTCAAAATATGTACACCTAGTCCAAAACTATTAATCTTTTTTTACAAGATTATAGAAAGGAATAGAGAACCATTGTCACCTTTCTTGAAGGAAATTTTCCCTGAATGCTTAAGTCAACTCTTATGATATTGTGTATTGGGGTTTTTTTATATTTCATTTTTTATTTTCTCCTAACCCATTTGCTTTCTAAAAAGTAGTGATCTTGCAATGGATTTACTTGTGTATTAATAATATCTGTTTCTCTGCTTCTTCAAGAAAGAGGAAATGTTTCCTGGGCTGTTGCAATGTCTCCTGGGCTGTGTGTTCCATTTAAAGATTTTAGTTCAGCTTGCTGCTGTCAGTGCAACCCCAGAAGGCTAGCGAGGTTGTGCACAGCTCCAGGGATGACGGATGTGTTGCGTGACACACTTACTGAGTGGTCAGTAATACCCAAAGACAACCATCCCTGAACCTTCAGATTTTCCATAATGCTTTCAATTGCATATTGAAAGTGACATAAGGCAAAACAGCAACAAGAATCAGAGTCAGGCCCCTAAACAAATGTCATTACTGCTCAGACTTCAGTGAGGGTGTTAATTATTATCACAAAGTGAGGAAACCACAGAATTGTTGGACCAAACACACGTTTCATGTGGAGAAAGTAGTACAAACAAACCAAAAACATACATCATTTTTCCATGGAGCAGAGAGAAGACCCATCTATTTATTCAGCAAGCCTTAGGGATCCTCCTTCTGTACAAACTATCTAACATACTACAATACAGCTTGCATCCCAAGGCTATTACAGCCTTCCATACGCCTGTGATTTATTGTCTATCTCAGCTCTGAGATTACAAATGGAATAATTCTGACAGTGCCGTTAAGAAAGAACTTGTTGTATAAAGTCTGCATGCAGCGTGTGATGACACTAACACCACAGACCCAACCTTCTCATGTGCTGGCATTTGCATTTTTGCGATACTTTTTAATCTGAATCAAAAATGTGAAATTATTCCACCTGGCTCCATAGCCTAAGATATTGCTACAGAAAACAGTGCTGGGCCCTGCACAGGGAGAAGCATGCACATTTCAGCGCAGTATGCCACAGACAGCAGCGATGGATAGAGTTATCCCAGAAGTTATCCCAGAGAATGATAAATGCCAGAGTCCTCCCATTAAGGCAGGAGAAAGCCAGCAGTAAGCAGTTTTTGAATAATCTGTCTATAAGGCTTCCTCTTTCCCCCTTCAATCGCAAGGTGATTTGTGGCCTGAAACTAAACAAAAAGGGACACATCCCCGTATGTGTTTAATCCAGGAATACTATCTAGCCATGCAACAGAACTACTGATATTTACAGACCAACACAGCAATAGGGTTACTTATAATATGAAAGGGAAAATAGAGATTAAACATTTCTCAGAGCTGTACTCCCAGAATGAAGGATAGAGCCTTTCCTGATAAGCGCTCATCTCAATGGGCAATTTTTCGAGCATTTCCTTTCTAAATACTCACATCAAACAGGATAAAAGGGCTAAGCTGACAAACTTAGGTTATGTCTCTATTACGACATTAGCCTGAATCACAGCCACGCTGCCAGATCCTATTTTTCAACTGCTAACAGGCAACATTTTATAGGTGTTCTCAGTGGCTAAATGCTGATTTCAAGAAGCAGTATCTAGGCTGAGAGGAGTCAGGGAAAAGTCTGCAGGAGTCTTACGAGGACAATAGAACAAATTAGACAAAATGAAACTTCAGATAAATCTTATTCAACCCCTGGAAGTTCCTAACAACAAAAACATAAAATTGGTTTACTGAATCCAGGTAAGCTGCTTTAGTTAAAGTATTTTTTTAACTAAGGTAGATTAACATGAACAATTTGAGCCAACTCACCCAGTTTAATTTTAAATAGGGTTTATATAGGCTAATATTTACTGAATCCAAAACAGTTCCATTCCTTACATTTTCTAGTTGATGTACAAATTATTTTTTTCAAAACTGCCTCATGCCTAAAACTTTGCAAAGCCAATACTGCACAAACCACACCTTTCCTTGAATTTATAGCCATCTTTTCAGAGAGTTTATTTAAAAGAATATAAACCAAATATGTGCTTTTCTATGAAACATACTTCTCAAGTTCATTTTGCCAGAGAAAATACTCATTTTCCAGAATGGCATATTTCATTTGCTACCAAAAAGGACTGACTGTAACATAAAGCGAGCGGCTCCTGTAGAAGAAAGAGAAACAATTTGACATGGTAGGTCTGGTATCCCTCTGCAATATCAAATGAAGCCCTACATTTTCAAAATGATGCATGGGAATTTAATCACGTGGTCCCCATTAAAGCCCATGCCAGCTCTCATGGTTTATGAGGTCACCAGAACTCCTTGATGGAATTACACCCTCATCCGGCATGGCTCATTCTCTTGAATCACAGACAGGGCCTGAACCAAAGCCCAGTAAGTCAACAAAAACGTCTGCAGTCATTTCAGTCAGGTTTGGATCAGGTATTTCCACTGGAAAGAGAGAAATAAGAGAAAGAAATAAATTACTGAAGAATTGTTAGTTTAACAGCATGGCACAGGTCCGATGTTGTTACATATCCCTGTATAGTAAGGGGGAAATAATGTCTTCCTGTGGTCGTGCTGGAGACATCTGATGGAAAAGAGAAACACGGAGAAATATTCCTTGGAAAAACAAAAGGACATCCTGTGAGAGTGCAATCACAAAGCAATTCTTCAAGAATCCCTAACAGCTATCAAGCAACATATAAAATACGACACACTTGAGGAATAAACATTCAGGGCTCCTTGTGGATCACCTGTATATTTAGAATTTACTGTACCGGTGCATGTTTCTCAGTTTTGAGTTTACTCAGCCAAATATTTTAATGTCCATGACACACTAATATTATCTGAACTTCCAAACTGAAACATGGCCATTTTGCACAACAACTTTGAAAGACATTGCACTTTAAAATGCTCAGTTGTTAATAAAAGACTATCAGTATATTGATTTTCATATTGCCTCATATGAAATATATGTTCAATTTAACTATAAGCTGATATGTTGACTGAATTCTTTCCAGTTCCCTAGAGAAAACAAAAGACAGTTCTTTAATACTAAGAACTGCACTAGGAAATACGGATGGTGCAAATGCAGCTATTCTGTTTCTGGATAGGTCCCCCACTGGATAACTGTGAACTAACCGTAGAAGGAACACAGAGCTGTATCAAATGAATTTCTGCAGCAGCTGTAGAGGCTATGGCAAAGTTTCAGACCCTTTGAAGAGCTGACCCCAGTGGTACCATGGCTTTGCACTTTTCCAAGAAAGATTCTTTCAACACAGACTGGAGGATATTTTCTTCTGTCTTTTGTTTTGACTGTTCTCAGAAAGAAAGAAAGAAAAGCTCATGAAAGCTCAGAGTGGGGCAATTTTCATTACAGAGGATTGAATCACCCAGTAAAGACAGAGCATATATTTTATGAAAGGAGCATTGTGCACCTATATGTTCCCATCCCAACCTTATGATATAGCTTTTAGTAGCATACCTTCTACAGCCAGGCTGCTGTTGATGAAACGAGCAGCCAGAGCACGCAGAGCTGGCCTGCCTTGTTCCCCCTCTCCCATCATCTCCTCTCCCTTCTCCCTTTCAGGGTACAGTATGACTTGAGAGACAACACCATGGGGAAGGAAGGGTAGATGGAGCAGAGCTTTATGCAGTACAGCTGAGCAGAGCTGTTTGCCCTAAAGGTCCCGGGGGAAGAGGGGGAAAGCCAGGAGGTGCCCTCCACTGGTGCTGCGGAGGGTTGGGACGTGTGTACAGGCGGATGCTCCATTCCTTGAGCCAGCTCTAGTGCCCGTCACACTACCCAGTTTACTAGCACGGCTTCAAAAGCGTGTGTTTATTCCTCCAGAGCACTTGGCTTCCATCTGAGGATGTTTTGTATGAGCTGAGAGGAAAGCTATTCTAAGTCTTTTTATAAACAGTGTAATTCAGGTAAGTATTTGACATGAGTAAATACTTTGCAAGTAAAATATAATTATTAATTTCCAAACTCTCAGCTTACATTTATATTTCAGGGCTCTATTTCTGAGGACGTATTCATAACCCTAATATGAAGACTGGCATACTGCATGCATGCACTCATAGCACCCAGGCTTATAAGGCAAAGTATAGACTGGAACGATTAAAATAAGCACCCAAGGGCTTGTTACGTAGACTCAACCTTCAAGCCCTTTTACCTTGGCTTTACACCCTTTATAGGGGGGAATGTGACTACAGTCCCTTCATGATGCCAGCTCACAAGCCCCTAGAGAGTCTTTCTTTTCCCCCCGTCACCCTCGATTGCCTGCAACAGTGTCACATCGAGCGAGTCCCGGGCGTTTTTTCGAACTAGCGCATGAGAGATGCAGGCGACCGTTTGCAGAAGCAGCCGTGCGGCCGCGGCCCGGCCAGGGCGGGCTAAATGCCCGAAAACCGGTGAGCGCAGAGTTAACTGGGCCGCGCGGGCCCGTGGCGCGGAGCTGCCGCCAGGGGGCGCCGCGAGCGCCGCCGCCGCGCGGCCCCGGGCGCGACGCGCACATGGGGCAGGCGCCGGCGCGCGCGGAGCGCCGAAACGGGGCTTTTCCTCCCTAAGGGACGGTCCTGCTGCAAACGCAATGTGGAATGCGTTAGGGGATCTCAATGTGGAGGACACATTGCTTCGCCGTTTAGATCGAAATGATTTCAGGATAAAATCCAACGCTCAGCCGACACGTTTTGGATGAGAAGGCAGAAACTTATGAAACTTCTGAAAGCCATTGCTGCGGATATCACATTTAAAAGCTAATTAAAACAACCCCTTCCATGCAAAATCTTCAGGTTGCAAATGGAGTGGCTATTAGGAACACTTGCTAGGAATTCAGCACAGACTCGATAGAAAAATGTCTTTGTAATTCACAAATAAAGGATAAAGAACTGAGACAGGGCTTCCTTTCTAATGCCATTCCAAACCCTTGCTTCTTTCTAAAGGCATCTATATTTTCCTTATTCAATATTTTTAGATTATAGTTTTATTTTTCCTGCTTCGAATAATTGATTTACAATGGATGCACGAAAACAGAGGGATAAAATATTGGACCTGAGATTATAAAATAGGAAAAACTGAATTAATTCTTCAGTGGAAAAAAAAAAACACGTAATTCAAAAAGATATGATTTATTAGGAGGAAAAGTAACCTGTGCTTCCCTCTTAAGTTATAATATGAATGGTAGCGTTTTGAACTCTTGGCCTAAAATAGTTATATTGAGCTTTGATCCTTACGACGATAACAGACGGGAAGCAGAGGAGTGAATTGGGGTGAATTTAATAGTATCCAGAGATAGAATAATTAACTCTTATGGTGCCTATTATTTAGCAGCTAGTGTCTGGAAGAAAAGGATTTAGGAAAGTAAAATCAGGAAGTGGTAAGAGCCATTTCAGATCATTATTAAATACGTAACTTATTGCAGAGAAAACTTTCACATCCTTCCTCAGTATAACTTATGAAACAGAGGCCAAGTGTGTCTTCTTTATCATCTGCTAGAGAGGAGAACTCTTTGTCAGTTGGCTGAAAAGTTGCAGGCCGCTGCCGTTTCCCATTTCTTGAGCTTTTATTTTACTTTGCACTGATTAACTTTTCAGTAAATTTGCTCCTTCCACAATACATGTACATGAAATAACAAACTTTCTTGTGAGTTTTAGGAAGAGCAATAGGTGCTTCGGACACTCTGCTAGCTAGATAGCAAATGCCCTGCAGTTAACAGAGCCTAGATCCGTGTGAGCTGGCCAGGCAGAGGGCTAAGCACTATTATGCTTCCTGATTTACTTCTAAGCGTCCTCAGCAGTTCACCCTGCCCAATGCAGTATATTTGCATCATCCTGCTGACAGACTGAGTTTGGGTTGTCCAAAACGTGGAGGCTTTGAGCCTTTTGCTCCCTTCTTGGGAGCGCTCTGAAAGTAGCTTTTCTGTGCAGTGGTAAAAGCAGCTAATAACTGGACAAAGGAGGCTTGGAGAGTGTGTGTGCTGTCTACAGCACAGGTAGGCTCAAGTGTGGATTCAGTGTTCATGTGCTCAAAATACAGGGTGACTGTGCTCACATGTACTTACCTGAGCAGTTGCTGTATTACACATTGATCTATTGCTACAAAACAATTTGGAAGTGTCTGAAAATAATACGCAGGCCATATTCTATAGCTAACACAAAGGGTGTAGAATGAGGGGTAAAATAAAATGATTCCATAAACATAGCAGGTATGCTATTTGCATCAAAGGAAGCAGCACTTCATTTTTCAAAGGCTAAGATACCAACACAGGTGACAATGTCTTTCCAAGTATCTATTAACGTCCTTCACTAAGACTGTGCAAAAACTTGGAAAGATGCACTTCACATGATTATGTATTACGCACTGAGGGAGAAAGGAAGGAAGGAGGAAGAAATCTCCCCAGTCTCTGCAAATGCATACAAAAGAAGTCATTGAAAAGCCTCTCAGTATTTTGCAGTACTGGACAGTAAATCAATGTAATCTGCATTTCTGCAGTAGCAGGAAACTTTCCAAATGATCGCTATAAATGGAGCACATGTTTTACGTATAGGTTACTATTTTTGGCAGTCTATCAAGCCCCTTTGATCTGTAGACAGTGGGGTTTCATCCAGCCAGCAGGACAAGAATAAAAGACCCATATTCTCCCCTGTGCCAAGATCCACTCTGAGCAGGAGAGGAGGAGCTGGTTTTGGTCGCAGAGCCCTGGCTGCTCCTGCATCAGCCTGAGTCACAGCAGAAAGTTAGATAAGCGTGTGCAGCTCGAATAGGCTCTAATTAATCCCAGCTCATTTCGGTCCCCAAGATACATCGGTAACAAAAGTATTACATTTTACTTCTGTGGATCTCTCTATCACCACCTGTGCCAGTATGCAGAGAAGAAGGGGCGTAAGAGCTATTTATACTACTTTACAGCAGCTGAAAGGTTGCCTACATGGGGAAAAGTCCCCGGGGGCCAGTTAAGCCTGCGCTCTGCAACACCTGCACAATGCAAAGTGACAGAAACCAGAGGAGAGAGTCTGGCCTAGAAGTCCTCAAAATGGAAAAAGGAAGATGAAAAAAAAAAAGAAAGAAAGAAAGAAAAAGGTGAGAGAAACCAGGTGGCACTGGAGGATTAAAAAGAAAAGGCCAGAAAGAAAATGTATAAAATGGCCAGAAAGAAAAGGTATAAAATGGAGCAGGTCACTTCCTGACTGCAGCAGAGCAGCTGAACTTCTAAAGGACCCACTTAGGCCACAGCGCTGGCCAGGACTGGCACCGAGTGGGCTTGGGCCTGCTCTCCTCACCACTTCCTTATTGAAGCCACCTGAAGGTCCGTATCTCCCACAGCACCATGTGTTTAAACTGGACCTCAGTCAGGAGTCCAATTTAATCTACAATTAATTTAAATTAGATTTAAAGTCCTGTGGAAAGGAATGAGCAGCAAAAAGAAGGATTCTGCTGCATGTGGGTAATGCTCCACGAGACAGGAGTATCCAATATCTAGGATTTCATGGCTCTCAAAGCTGATTCAAACAGTAGGGAGAAGCCTGTGTTGACAAAGAGAATTATAAATATCTAATTTGTCCACTACTTTCTTCCTTTTTTTTTAAACTCTGAAACTGATTACACTTGTGGCATATATATAAAATACATTTTCATTAACCCATCATCAAAGCACGCAAACGCTAAAATCCCTCTGCTGTTCTGAGTGACATATTTCAGGAATAACTACTCAGAAATAACTGCTATAGATGTGTCTGGCTGCTGAACATGAAAGTATGGGTGCTGCTGACTGCCTGGCAGCTGGCCCAGCATTTAACCCTGCTGTTTTAAAATGTCGTAAAATAAGCACAATTTAATCTTTTGAAACCTTTTGGTCAGTGACTGTGATTTCCGCAAAAAATGACTTCAAAGGCAAGACAGGCACCTTTGTTGATGCCTTTTTAAGCAGTCATGAGTTCCAAATTATTTTAAAAAAGGGAAGCAGAAACCTCAAAGTGTGTAACACCTCCTCAGGATTAGATGCTGAAGCGATATGTAAACTGGGCTGTAAAAATTGAGCTTCCACCAGTGATGTGCCTCAGAATGATATAACTAAAAGATAATGTCAATGGAAACAGAATATCATCTTAGACTAATGGGCTCCTCCTGACACATAAATGCAGCAGCAAAGCCCCTATCTTAATGAAAAAATGCCACTAAGAAGCCAAGTTATTTTATTTTCAAAGCAGGATGTGTTGAAAATATTCTATTTCTGTTTCTAGAGTTCCAGTTTGCCAAATGTCCGATACAGAGTTAACACTCCCACCTTGCATTGTTTGTACAAGAGTTGGAGCCCAGCACTCAGCAGAGCCCTGACCGCACTGCGCTTTACCTAAGCAAAATGTGGTATATTGCTTCTTTTTTTTTTTTTTTGGTCTACTTTAAAAGCATTGTTTATTTTTCTTAATAAGTCTTATTATAGACTGAAAGTTTTCTTTCCAAAATTTAATGCTGGAACAGATTTCCAGATATTATCCTTTGACACAGATTCCATTACACTTAGTACAGGGAACATGGACAACTGTGGGTATGAGACTATCTAGGGATAAGGTGACTGGTTTTCATCTCATCAAAGTGGAGCCACAACTGCTTTCTGAACAAACAGCAAAGGAAACAGGGATGTGAAAAAAGTTTGAATAATTATATATATTTACAATTTACAGCAAATTAGTCTTTTTTCTTCATAAGAAACTAAACTTTCTTCTGTTCACCTAGAGCCATTTTGGAAAAACAAGATGTCCCCTTTTGCTTTTTACTATTAAAGCAGAGTGATACGAACTAATGGACTTTATTTTATTCTGCAGCTCCAGAAAGTGTATTTTGCTTCATTACAGCAAAGCTTTTTTTACAGTACTCACTAGTATGAACTCTAAGGCTGTCTCTTGCCATTGGATAGATGGTGTTTCTCTCGTTGACCACTGGCCAGAACATGTTCTTGGGTCTCCTGCTCCTACCTCCTTCCCTGACTGGGAACACAAGTATAGTAGCCCTTTCTTTGGCAGGATGGATTGATCAGGCCCTCATCCACACTAGCCCATACAGGGCAATTAAATCAATTTCAGAAGACTTTGAGACCTCTTAGCGTAAGAGAGGCATCCTTTTGTAATGTATGTCAGTGACCAGGCTATTGCACAATTAGTTTTTACTACTGCCACCACTACATTTAAAAGATGCAATGCATTACAAAGATCATTTAATTCATCAATGTATGATAGGATGCTCTGAAAATGCCTACCAGATGTGGCCCTCAAAGGTCTTACGTGTCTTCTGCTTAGCTTTTGGCATTAGACCAGTCTGAGGAAAGAGCTAGCTGATGAGCTGCTCAGACCAGACTGATCTGGACAACTATTGTCACTTACAGGACTTCAAAATTGAAAAGGGAGGTGTCTTGCAAGACTAGGCGCCTCCAGGATTAGGTAGCAGCCAAGCACGGGTTTTTGGAGAGTGCTTTTGGATACTGTTCCATCTACATCCTGCCTTAGGTACCTAAGTTCTTTCCTAGAGCTGGCCAGGAAGGCTAGATTCCCATTGAAGTCAAGAGAAGGATTTACGTTAACTTAAGTGGATTGGTTCAGGCCTTAAAATGAGAACCATGTGTACATCCTTCTGTAGTATTTGGTCCCTTCTATTCATGCACTGGGACTTTTTGCTGTATTGAGTGATTCACATATACTAATCCACAAATAATGTGTCAAAATAAGTTTTGGAAAGGACTTTCATGTCCAGAGCCTCTGCTGTTGTGGAAGCAGGGAAGCAACCCTGGGTAAGAGGCCAGTCAAGCCACATACACTGCAAAGGGCATACATAAGCTCTAATTGTATTGCTCATTTGGCTTGTCAATACTTTTCCATGGAGCTGAAGGAAAGGAGGGCATATGGAATAGAGAAGAAGGAAAGCTAATGAATAAGAGAATATAACTTTCAGGGTTTTGGCAGTGTTTTCACATCCACTTTTTGCTCTGCTCCCTTGAGGTCCCAAAAGCAAATGGCATATTCATTTCCTTCCATCTGTGCTATTCTGAACAGCAAAGGGCAACTAATATCAAGACTGTCCTAATAAGTAGGAGTGGGAGGAGAGCTGGGTAATAATTAGCTACTGCTTAGAGAAGCCATATAGATGAAGTGACTCTCAAAGCAATGTTCATCGCAGATGTATTTTTCCTCTTCCCTTTCCCTGCTTCATAATGCCATGACACTTCACATTATTGAAAACAAATGGATAAATGAATGAATCCTGTAAAACCTGCACATCCGACCCACACAGAGTCAGGCGAGCACTCCACAGTTTTGCTTGAAAATGCAGGTGATCCTTTTCTCCCGGGGTCAGAGATAATGCAGACCCGCAGCAGCAAGAAGCAGCAGTCTTGAGCAGGACCAGGTGACTGCCAGCCAATATTTTCCTGTAAAAATGGGGTTCAGGTAGAAGAATTCTGCCCCGGACCACCTGGTTAACCTTTGACGAAACAGCTCTCCATCTCAGTTTCCAATCTATAAAATGGACCTAGTGATCATGGCCTTACATACGTAGCAGAAAACATGGCCTGTGAGGTTTGAAAGCACTGTTCATATGCTGGACATATTCTGCTCCACATCAATTTGTGTAGTTTGGGGGGGAAAATATATATGTGTGCTAAAAAAAAGAAAAGAAAAGAAAAGAAAAGAAAAGAAAAGAAAAGAAAAGAAAAGAAAAGAAAAGAAAAGAAAAGAAAAGAAAAGAAAAGAAAAGAAAAGAAAAGAAAAGAAAAGAAAAGAAAAGAAACCAGAAAGAAAGAAAGATGGTTCAGATGTTTCTTTAATTAAAAGTCTCTGACAAAGCAACTTTTTGCTTATTTCATTCTAAAAGATTTCATGTGTGAGAGTGTTTACATTTTTTTTTACACTCGAGTTGTTTTCTTCTCCAAAATGCAAAGTAATTCCAAATGAATGAACGAGGATACAATGTTTTTAGGAGACCAGAAATGTAACCAGAAATTTTGATTAATGGAAGATTCTCCCAGATTTTTCATGTCGAAAAGCGCATCCAAGCCCTTTTCTGTGTGAACCTTTGTTTGCAACAAACTGTAATTTCTATAGAGATACATTGCATTAAAAGCTTTCCATCCAGCCTTACCCTGCTTTGCACCTGGGTGCTGCCAAATCTCCTGCTGGGCTCTAACCTGGTGCCCAGTGAGCTGAGATAAGATAAGAGGCTCTTTTTGGCTTCATGAGTTTCTGTCAGATCCCCGATGCTTAAGAAAGAGCAGTTTCCTGCTACAGTGGAGCCTGCCTGAGTTTAGAGTAAGGCGGTTCCTGCCTTTGGTTAGACCTTTTTTTTTTTTTTTTTTAATTTTAAAAACATTTCCCCTTTTATTTTTATGGTAAAAGGTATTTTCAATATTTTACAAGAAAATACTGAATGTCCTTATTAGCTTTAGGCCATAAATGCCACAAAACAGATTTAAAAACTGGAATAAGACCAACATAAATGCTTACTATTGGTGAATATAAGGGCATACAAAACAGGGCAGTAAAGTCACTATACAATATCAGGAAAACCATTAAAAAAAATCTGGAAAAGCATCAAGATGGCTGGCCTCTTTGTAGTTTCAGCACAAAAATTGAGCCTTATTTCTAAATATTTTCCCTAGTGGGAAATAACAGCTTGAAAATAATCCCAGATGTATTCATTTGTGTAACGTTTTGCTGCTTGCAACATATAGGCATGGAAAAATTATTGAAGGCTTCAATTCTGGACTTGTATTTTAAAAATGTCAAGCTTTTGAAAAACAGCATCATTTTTCCTTAAAAGCTATTCATTTACCTGGAATGTTGGCCAGCAGGCCTACATTATGGACTTGGTTTAGTTAACATTGAAAAATTGCCCAAAGGCAAAGGAGAAGTAGGCAATTTTTGTGGCTCAGGCTATATGCTAGCAAAAAAATACAACTGAGTTGATTTTTGCACTGGCATATAAAAGAGTTTTGCAAGTATGGGATCTTAAAACTGATCAAAAGATATCTGAGTTTTTAAAAGGCTTCAGGGATTTTTTCTTCTTGTCTTCTTCACAACCAAAATCTATATCCTGAGGTACAAGCAATTAGAAAGCTCTTATTGGCTACTGAAAACAATAAAAATAAAAGCAATTCAAGCCCATAAGTAACAATTTCCAAAGACAAGCAGATGAAAGTATGCTTCTGTTTGCTCTACAAAGCAAGTTGTTTACTAAACTGTTTCTATTTTGGAGAGATATAAAAAAAATAAAACACACACACACTCACAAAGCTGCAGGAAATAGTCTTGTTGATGGAATCACAGTTTTCATTTGTGTCATACAATCTAGACCATCAGCTTGAAAACCTATTTGGCTGGATTGTATTTACAGCCCAGTGTTTTCTGTGACTCATTTTCTATCATATACAGTAAGTGGTGTTATCACAATTTAAGTAGCTACAAATAATTTTAACAGGTCGGAGTTGTCATTTTCTTTTCCTTCTATGTCTGTGAAATCTCTTTCTCTTTTTTTTGCACAGGGAGACTCTTTAAAAAAATGTCAGTGAATACTCATGGAATTAGATTATTCCTCAAGAGCTCAAGATCTGTGAAAAGGTCTGTGGACCAGAGCATATCAGCCTTAGAAGGCTGAAGGAAATGCATCCAATGGAACTGCCTGGTAGGAAGAGCCAAGCTGGTGTTGAACCAGTCAACTCCAGAACCAGAAAGACAATTACTAAATTAGCCCAGCACTACATGGAAGGTCATTACAGTGCAAGGCTAAGTAGCATGGATATAATGTCATATGACTAGAGTTGTAGTGTCTTTGCATGAGTAGAATTTGCATGTTGACCAAGACAGTTCCTGTGGAGATGTGCCAGCATACTTTGACCCGGCCTGAAAAAGCCTAGCTGCCATTTGACAGGGCAGTGTATGTGATCCCGGCCCTCTACTCAGCCCTGGTGAGGCCACATCTGGAGTATTGTGTCCAGTTCTGGGCCCCACAGTACAAGAGGGATGTGGAGCTGCTGGAGAGAGTCCAGCGCAGGGCCACAAGGATGATCAGGGGCCTGGAACATCTGCCCTATGAGGAGAGGCTGAGGGAGCTGGGTCTGTTCAGCCTGGAGAAGAGAAGGCTGAGAGGGGATCTAATCAGTATCTATAAGTACCTCAAGGGAGGCAGTGAGGAGGATGGTGCTGGCCTCTTTTCAGTGGTGGCCACCGACAGAACTAGAGGTAATGGCCACAAACTGAAGTATCAAAAGTTCCACAGGAACTTAAGGAAAAATTTCTTAACAGTGAGGGTGACAGAGCACTGGAACAGGCTGCCCAGAGAGTTGTGGAATCTCCTTCTCTGGAGATCTTCCAAACTCGCTTGGATGCAGTCCTGTGCCACGTGCTCTAGGTGACCCTGCGTGTGCAGGGGGTTGGACTAGATGATCTCTAGAGGTCCCTTCCAACCTTAAGCATTCTATGATTCTATGAACATGGTGAATCTGGAGCTGTATGGCCTATTCTGTTGTTGCAGGAGTCATTTCCAGAATTATTCTGTTTTCTATTTGAAAGGAATCACATCCATAGAAAGCGGCCTTCAGAAAGTGTAGCCAGCACTTGGCTGTCCATATCCGGCTAGGTTTCCTGTGAAAGACAATCCTTTTCCTTCTGGGATTCCGCAGAAAAAGCAGGCTTCCTAAACTGCAGAGCATTAGGAGTCTGGGCACAGCCTGGGCTCAGCTAGAATAGCTCAGAGAGCTTGTGGGCCTCTGGGACATCATATCAGTTTTACCCTGACAGAGCAAATGTCCACACTCAGGTCACACATGCCATAGGAACGTGGGCCATGCGCTGGGAAAACTGCGGTGGGAAGGAGGGGGGTGAGCGGCTTCTGTGCCTGTAATAGCGAATCCCAACTGAATGCCAGAGCAGGGACTTCTGAAATTCCTTCAAAATGCTTTCTCTCTTCTTTAACAGAAGAAATGTGAAGAAGTGATGCTGATGTTTCTGGGCTGCTGAACTTTTCACCAACATATAAGTCAGGGAGGGGAAAACCACTGGAAAAATACAGATAACAAGGCCTTAAAATACGACTGGCAAAATCAGCAGAGAAGTGCTGCCTGATGCCCACATCAGTCAGCCACAAAATTAAGTCCCACAAAAATATTGGGCACCCAGAGCTCCCAGCTGCAGCTAAGTAGCATATCTGAAGAGTCAGATCAATAAACACATCTTATGGTAATTTAAAGAAAGAGAATTTGTATAGACATCATTGTTGTCTCCCTGCAGTGCCACTGCAGATGTCTTAGCAGATCAGGAGAAATCAGATATGTGGCCTCTGGTTCTATTCTAAGTATGACTTGTTTTACTTACTTACACATATAAAAAAGTCCTGGAGCAGAGATAATCAAACAGCATGCTAGCAATCCCCATGTGCGGGAATCTCCACTCATTGCTAACGCTGGGGCTACAAGCAACATTTCCACCTGAGGAACAGATTGTATTAAGAGATCATGACAAACAGCAAAACATGCCCTGTGATAACACGGCTCCCTCCACACACAATGGTGTATGACCCAAACTGAAAAAGTAACCAGGCCTTCCCAAGAATGAGTATTTATCTACATGTTTAAATTAAAAAAAAAAAAAGGGGGGGAAAAAACAGGAGGCTGTAAGATTGGAGCAAAACCAACTGGTGACACCTGCCACATGGCATGAGAGGTTGCACATCATGCTCGTTTGAATAGCCTAGTGTATGATTGAAAAACTCTCTACCAGAAAAGCCTTAACTGGCCACCCTTTTTCCTTCTGTTGCTACAGTTTGCTATAAAGACAATTCTAGACAGGAGTAGGGATTCAGATTCTTCATTCAGAAATTACCAGAGTAAATCAAGTTATATATGAGACTCACCTCACTCTAATTTATAGTTC
This sequence comes from Tinamus guttatus, assembly GCF_059628265.1. Lineage (NCBI taxonomy): Eukaryota > Metazoa > Chordata > Aves > Tinamiformes > Tinamidae > Tinamus > Tinamus guttatus. Next base: position 5,455,650 of record NW_028289037.1, read on the forward strand.
AGTTCAGACCATTGAACTCACAAGTAAAATTTATGAGGGAAGAGTAATAAATTAAATTGGATAGAAACATAATTTTAGTCCTCCAGTTACTTGTACAGTTCGATTTAGCACATAAAAAATGGAGTATAATACTGACTTGTTAATAAAATGTGCACAGCGCTGACATGTAAAAACAGTTTTATAATTGGTTGGTCCACTCTGTTAGCCTTGTTGACAACACTAAATTTTCAAAACCCTACATTAGTAACATTGAGCTAACATTATAAATGCAGAAAGCTCATAAATGCATACAACAGAAATTCATTTGGCCTTTGATTTTTTTTTTGAGTGTCTTTAAAGTGAAAACTGTAAAATTACCACATAATAAAAGCCAGTGCACTGAACACTAATTGCCCATTTATAAAAAGCTCTTTTCCTACAATCATGTAGGTGTGAGGCATAAACTTCTTGGGTTTTACAGAGCTGCAATTTATATTTTCAGCTCTGTTCCTCACTATTGCATTTTATCTTGAGCTTATAAAAGACGAGCGGGGTTTTATTAATCTGCATCCGTGTTTGCTGGACATCAGGTCAATGAAGATCCCCACCGAGTTTTAATTGTGGCTGAACTGCCGTCAGTAATTGGGCCTGCGAGTGACCACCGCACGAGCCCACCCCGGCTGCTGGGCACGGCGCAAGCACCAGCCACCATAGCCACTTTGTCAGCTGCCTGAAGGGAAGTTGTCAAGTCTGGGACCCCGCTGCTTTATTCCTATAACTATGTTTTAGAAACACCTCACAAGTGGAACTGTGGTTGCCTCATCCAGAAAATGTGGAAAGGATTAATGTGGCATGTAAAACAAATCACTCCTGAGCTCAGCTGAGAAAGTGGGTATTAAAAGCACTCCAGTCAAAAGAGCTTTAGTGAAAGGGTCATGGTGATATACAGTCAGCACATGTTGGGCTGGTAAAGCTGCAGGGTGTTTGGAAATGGTAATGGTCCATGGGTGTAAATTCTTTCAAGACCTCTTAAAGGCACATGTGTTTCTTGAGCATGTTCTCCAAACAAGGACCTGTTATAGGTTAGATTCACTGGAGCTTTTAAACTTTATTGATTGGTTTGTGGTATTCCAGGTTCACTTACCATTTTTTAATGCTGTTGATAAACACAGGAAAAGATCCTTGTTTAATCTAAATCTTATAAATCTATAAACGACGTAACTTTATTGTAACGTATTTCAGAATGTGCTATTTCTTTTCTTTATGCCAGTAATCATTGGCTTCACAAGAGTTAAGGGTCTATCAACATATCTTTTATAAATGCAGGTTGGTTAGAGTGTCTTTGCTTTGAGGCTAAAAAAGTCAGGCCCTTAACTTTGACATAGCATTTAGCATTTTAGTGTGCCTTTATATACGTTTGTAACATTTGTAACATAATATTTCCTAAAGTTATTAAAAAGATAGCTCCTGGCAACTTTTCTTGTAAAGTTGGGAAGACTTACAGTGCTTAGCAAAGCTTTATTTTACAAGTTGTGCTATTCCTTGTTCTCTTTTTTCAGTAAGAATTTGACTGTGATTTAGCATAAAGAATAAAAATGTGATAACATGTATGTAACATATAGCTCTTCTCTACCCAACGAATCACTGCTGCAAGATCAAAATGTCTATGAAAGGTTTTTAAGCAACAGTTCACCTTTTCTTCAGTCAGAAATGTGTGGGTTCAGTAATTTTGCAAATCGGGCCTTCTGTTCAGGGATCACTTCACTTAAATTTGAAATGGAGCCATTTCTGAGAAGCATGTGTCAGGTGTTGAGCAGAACATAGCCACATCTTTATACAGCCTGAGTGGCTGAGAAGTGGAGCAGGAAAAAAATAACAAGAAGAATGCATCTAGTTGCTGCAGTACCTTTCATGATATAATTAAATACACTAATAACTGCTTCCAACATACACCATTTAGCTAAAAATACATGCCTGCTATGAGTGGCCTGCATTCAATGCTTCTGAAGCCCACAGGAGTTTTGGCCCATATATCAATATTTTAGAACTTGGACAGCAGGATGCAACTTTGGTTAAGTTGCACCTAGAGAATGATGTTTTTCAGCCTCAATTTTGAGTGTCCACAGTATCATATTTGTTTTTACATGAGGCAACTGTTAATTATTTTATGTGGTCATTTAACCTATATTCACTGTGACAGGCTAGAAGCACAGATGCAGCTACATGATGTGGTAGACGAAAACATTTGTTCTGACTGATTATATTTAATTGAAATCGCATTTAAAAACATTAAGGAGTTGTTTTCTCACAAACTCACAGGACTGTTGAGAACAGACACTACAGTTAAATATCAAAAAACCTACTTTTAGTCAACATAAAACAAATAAATAAAATAATGTGTGACCTTGGAAAGGTTTGGGTTCTATGTGGGTTCTGGTTCAGTACCTCTGACTTTGGCTCCAGCTACCACCATGACTACAAATATTTTTTCATGGGGTTCAGCAATGACACCATTTGTTACTTTTGCTTAGTGCAGCACTGGTGAAAATCAAGATCAATCGTTCTCCTGCAACATTTCCACCATGCAATGCACTTCCAGCCATAAAGTACAGGGACACATGGTAGATATGATGTCACTGACTGGCGTGTTTATGAAAATCAGAAAGCTTTGGCAGTGCTGAACTTCAAAATTAAGTTTCCTGTGCTCTTCCCTTTCAGGAAGGCAAAATGTGATGTGCCTGTAACCTATCTTGAAACAGATGTCCTGTAGCTACTTAGGTAAACAGCTAGAGTAACTGGCCAAGACCCATTTCAAGGTTTTGTGAAGAGACACATAGACTAAAAGATTTAAAAAAAATAAAAAGGAGGGAGAAGGTTAATAGCAGACGTGGGTCGTTGTAATGTCATTGTTCCACACTGCAATAACGTGCAGGAAACTGGACAACACTGTGATCTGTAAACCAAATTATTGGTGTTCTGCCCAAACATTTTAAAATCCAAACACCTGCAAGGAGCAGCCAAATATTCTGAACAGAGCACTAGTCCTTCCCCCTTTTAAAATATTATTAAATTTGAGGCTTAGGAAATATTTTTCTTAAAGCGTTTTGAGCTACAGACCATGAACAAAGGCAATTGCATTTTTTCCCCAAGAGTATACAGTTGTTCTATTAATTCAAGTAAAACATTTCTAACAGTGCTTACCTTTAGTTTCAGTTCTCATTTTACTAGAGATTCAGTATTGCCAGTCTTGGAGTTAAAAGCTCAAATCAGCTGTTTAACTGAAGTGCAGAGGTTATTTGAAGTTAAAGTCACTATAGTACTGGCTCTCAAATTTTATATCATTTTGAGAAGATTCTGCTCTGCTTCAGATCTATAACTGTAGATTCAGGTCCAAAGTTGTTCATCAAGAAAAATTCACAAGAGTAATCAAAGACGGAAAACAAGCTTAAAGAAAAAGGAAAATATAGAAGAACCTCTTCTTTTGTTACTTTTTTATTCTCTTTTTTATGGGCTCTTTTCTGAGCCTATATTGGTTTAGTTTGAATCAAATATAATAAATACAATAACATAATGTAATATAATACAATATAACACTCAAGTTTAAGAATCCTGACAATCCACTGGTCTAAAGTAATAAATAGTAAAAGTAGTTCTAGTAGAAGCACATTGATTTACATCCTGATGATGGTCTCTTTCATATCCACAGCCAAAATTTAAATTTAAACCATCCAGTTCATTACTTTTAGTTGTTTCAGTTCTTATTCATCATGCCTTGCGCCCCAAAAAGCAAGCTTTGCAGAGCACAGCTAGCTCAAAAAGTCCCAAGTCTCCTTAGAATTATCCCTCCTCTTATTCCTCTGCTGGAATTGTTTAAAAGACTGGGAAAGATTAAGGGCTTGCCATGCTAAGGAATATATAAACATCAAGGAAATTCATAGCGCTTGCTTTGAAGAGCAGGTAAATATAAGATTTTCTATTAACAGCAGTCAGTGATCTATCTTAGCTCTTCCTATCTAAGACTCCTGCCAAAATAAATAAATAAATAAATAAATAAAAATCAGACGATATATTTGTCTTGGAAGTTAAGAGCAAATTGAGATGCTTGGCAAATTGGTCACTGAGGGGTCAAGCTGCATCTAGCGAGCCTAAGACTGTCCATCACAGACCAAGAATCAAAGTCATGTTGTTGGTAGGCCTATCTGTGAGGAGAATGGTGCCCAGAGGAAAAAAGAAAGGACAAAATTCAGGGAGAAAATATAAAAGATGTAGCTAGATAGAGAAAGAAACAAATCTTCAGTAAAAATTATTCTGATTAAATCATTTATGTTGGGGGGAAAAAAAAGACCTTATATTATCTCCCTTTATATTTTCTCCCCAAATTATCAAAAAAAAAAAGTTTCTGTAAGGCATATTGTTTTACACATTGTAGAAAATCATATAAATATTTTATACATTCTTCTGCATTTTGAAGTTAAGATTTTGGTCTTTTATATTTCTTCTTTCTACTGTTTAATTTTTCCAGGTTAGTAACAAAGAAAAAGGCAACCCCTGAAAAGTCAGGGAAGTCTTCAGCTACGACTAAAAAAACCCTATGTTCAGGAAAAAGAAATCCGCAGTAAAGCTGAACAAAACTTTTTGCTTTTTAGGATTTACCAAAAAATGCTGAAATTAGACAAATGTGTCATTAGACAAAGCTCAGCAAAATGCATAAATTATCTCACATTTTTTGTTGCTGACCCAGGACTGGCTACAAGTCTGCCATTTCCTAAAGGGCCTGGACACCTCCTATTGACACCATCCAAGGCAAAAAAGTGGAGTAAGGAATTTATGAAGGAGGCAGATTTCTGCTTTTTTCCTTTTTTTTTTTGTTTGTTTGTTTTGTTGTTGTTATTTGTTTTTGTTTTGTTTCTATTTTTTTGGTGCATGAGCTGCTGCGGTGCTGATGTTCTTAAGTTTTTCTACTTGGACGTTTCCACGCTTTCCTTGCACTTGGCACTTCTTGCACACAACCTCTTAGCTATATTTCTTTGCTAAAAGTGTGTCACAAAGATTTAAGTACACACCTCTTCAGAAATTGTTTTATGTGTGTGTGTGTGTGTGTATACAGATGTGTGTGGAAAAACTGTGCCACTGATGATTTCTTATCATATATCTGTATAAGAACCCAGCTATAATATTTTTGAAAAATCCCGCAGATGAATTATTCACAGTTCCTGCCTATGCGGATCTTAATATATTAAATGCGTCAGTACTGAAGTAATCTCAAAATACCACTTTTTACCTCTCACTAGCTATAGATCCTGCCTTACAAGAAGCAAAAGCCTAGTTAAGACTACAAACATCCCTGTCTACTCTTTTCTTTAAAAGGGAGCAGCTATGGCAGGCAAGTGCCCCCGCTAAGGTCTTTAAGCAGCGATCTTCAGGCAAACAAAAGGAAGCACTTTTCATTACAATGCACAATTAAATCATGGAACTCATTACCACAGGATGCTGCAGAAGCCAAAAGTGTAGCAGGGTTCAAAAGGAGATTGCACTAATTCATGAAGGATATGTCTATCAGTGGCTATTAAGCACCATGATCCGGATGCACCTCTGGCTAAGGAAGTCCCTGACCCGCTGCCTCCTGGAAGCTGGGAGGATGCCACGGAAGAGCCTTGCACACTGCTTTTATGTTCATATATAGAGAAAGATTATTTCAATTGAGCCCCTTAGTGAATTGGGCAGTACTCAGACTCATGGCTCTATTTGCTCTGCTTCTGTTAGGAGACCTTTTTCAGCAACATTGGTCCTTTTGAGACAAAGCAGTAACTTTGTTTAACAGATTTACCTGATCTTATTCATCCAACTTGTAGAATTGCTCTACCTTTGTAAAGTTGCAACATCAGTTCCCAGAAACCTGGTGAGTATAACTGAAATAAAATGTGATATGCGCACACCTGTACAGCAGATGACTATGTTAAAAGTGATTAAACTTCCACTGAGAAAATTTTAGAGCCAGGACCCCTCTGAGCAAACCAATTTATTGAAGCGGAGGATGCAGCCTTGATTTTACAAACTGAGCACAGATAGTTGTTAAACCTGAAAGGACCAATGAGAGTGCAAAGCTCTTACCATAACCCTTCTCCTCCCATGATATTCAGCTTGATATGTGTTTGTGTCATTTATATTTCCATTATATCTAAGTGCAAGATATGTTTGGTAGTGTAAATATCAAAATTAAATGTACCTTGAAAACTCAGACTGAGTCAGGTTTATGGCCTGGAGGCAAGTTGTGAATCCCATAAAGTATTGTTTGAGGGACCTGGTTAGTGTTCTGTACACCTGCTTAATGTTTTTTCGTTTTTTTTTTTTTTTTCCATAGTCACAAATGTCAAACTGCTCAGTAACGCGCTGGGGTTTGAATGACAGCCCTGCGCTTGAGCACCAGTTATGTTTTTTCCCTACCAAATTGGACTATAAATGATGAAAAAGAGGTCAGAAAGGAAGTATGGAAGCATACAAATTTGAAAGGGGAAACTGCTAATAGTCATAAACTGTGTGCAATCAAAGGCCTGGCAAGTCATTGTGAATTACCTGCTCCATGAATTACCGATCTAACTGCATTATGATATGGAATTTTCTAACTCCTTTCATCTGTGGTGCAATGGCTCCTAACAGCTCCCAGATCAAACACAAAGCTGCCAGAAAAACCTTGAAAAAAAAACCCCACAACACTGAGTTTCATTATGAACACTTATTTGTTAAACTTTCCTTAATATGCAGGCTTCATTATTTATTGATTCACTGATTGGGTGTACTGAACGTGTGCCACCTACCAAATTCGAGGAAATAGCACAGAAATGATCAGAAGTGTGACACCTAAGTGCAAGTCAAAACTTGTAAGCATGTGCACATAAACACTCGTTGCATGTGCATTTCTCTACAGGTGGTAAAACGCAGAGCAAACACTGGGTTAATACAGCCTCTTTTTTTATTATTTCTGAGTAACCCCAAATTCTTTAAAAAGAGCTGCATGTTAGTAATTTTACTGTTCATGTAAAGTTAATGAGATGATTTTGCATACATGACAACAGCATGAAGAGACAGTCTTAGATCTGTATGAGCAGTGACGAGACTATTGATTTCTGTAGGCACCTGTCAGACCTATCCTAGAGCAGAAGCGACTCTAAATTCAAGTTATCACCAGCATGACAAAACTCAAGGATCAACAGATACATTAACCAAATATATAAGTAGTTTTATTTGTGTGTCTGGGCATAGAATTTCTTATGGCGTGTGTTACAATATTTTAAAGATATTTCTAGTCACCCACTTTTTTTTAGTTCTGTTTTCATTTTCATTTTTTAGAAATCTCATTTGATTTGTAATGGTAAGTATCTGCCAGGAAAACTCTGAGTTTGCTGCGAGACAAAAGTGTGAGTTTGGTTCAAAATGGTGACAGTCTGCATAATGAATACTTTAATGTTTGTAGCTATGGGGCATTATTTTACACTATTATGACGGCTATTTCATTATTTCACTATGAATATGTTTGGTACTTCTCACTCTAAATCACATTTCTAAATACATGATGCACAAATAAGCAGAAAGCAAAGATTTACACGTAGCTGGTAGATCAGTGTAGAAATTGGGATTTCTGTCTTTTGGAAAAGAAGTCACTTGTAGTTTTTCCTTTTCTTTTTCAATAGAAAGAAAACCTCCCTAGAAATTCTGCTCCAGGAGATCTTACCTGGCAATAAGAGCCCCTCTCTCTCAAGTTTCCCTCCCCTCTTCCCAGGCAGGTGCCTGGTGGGCTGTCAGGGAGCTGGAGAAGCAGCGACCCCCATGTGCTGAGGAGCCAGGGTAGCCCAGGCTGGCATGGGATCAGGAATGCAGACTGCCGGCACAGCCTGCCCACTTTCCATGAAGCGGTCAATGGAATCAACATGTTCCTGTGAAATGTTTCAATTCTGTAAAATCTGCATATTCCAAGAGAAAAGTGTTCCACTGGAAAATCTTCAACCACGTCCAAAAAATGGGGCATCCTTAACATCCCACTGAGAGACAGAGCAGGAGGAAATTATATGTCTATCTCAAATGCAGTAAGCCAAGTTCTTCCCTTGCTCCTGTCCCGTACCAGAGCGAAGGACTTAGCTAGGGCTGTCTGTGAGAGCGAGTGAGTAGTTCTCAGAGGAGGCCACCAGGAAAGTGGTGAACAACCACCATACAGCTTCTTGTTCCCCAGCCACGTTTTGCCTGAAATGGTCAAGCTGCAGGCACTATAAATTTTATATGGACAAATTCAGGGCTAGATCAAAGCCCACTTGTGACCAATCCTTGCAAAATGCCAACATTTTTTCACTGTAGATGTTTGAAGTTAGGTGAGACAAAATTAACCCAATTTTCTTTTAAAGTGACTCTTCATGGAATAGATAACAGGTCAAAATTAGGTCACTGATGACTAGTGTTCATATTGATTTTAAATCTTTCAAGACCAAGTTTTGATAAACAGGGTAGCAATGCCAAGTTCTAACAGACAAAGATAGCGACATTTGTGCTTTGAGATCCTATCACAACAGAGGAATTTTTAAACAGACCAGACTCAGAGTCTCAGTAAATATTTTACTAAATGATCTTTTTTTTTTTTATCATGGAAAAACACAAACCACAACCAGAGAAGCCTGCCGTCATTACAGGAGGCTGACCTGAAATAAAACTCCAGATTCAGAAAGCTCCGTGTTTGGGGCGGCTAAATCTGGGCCTGTGCTCCACATGTGGCGCAGCTCTCGCTGCAGGGCTGTGCCAAGGCCCGGGCGCCGACGCTCTCCAGCTCCGCGGCTCCGGGACGCTCGCTGGCAGCGACGCGGGTGCCTGGCCCACCTCCAGCACTGCCAGCTTTTCCAAGCGCTCCTCCTCCTGCAGACACACCTCCCCTTGTGCGCTAGAAGCCATACCTCACATCCTCGTCCAACATGTAAGGCCGCGTTCCATCCTGTACATTTTTCGGTTTAAAATTATTTTGAATTTTGCGAAATAGTATTACATGCTGTTGAATGCAATCAAAATGTCCCAGCTGACATTTCTCAATTAAGCCCACCCACAAGACTACAGTCTGCAAGTTGTCGTTAATTTTTGGTTTTTTGTTTTCTTTTTTTTGCGTATACAAAGAAAACTGGAGCATCACTCCCCTAATCACTCTTTGGTGACAGAAGAGAACCACCACATGCAGGTACCTGGCTGAGCACTGGGGGCCACTACTACCCCTGACATGCAACAAGAGAATTTACCAGAGAGGGCTATGTTTTGGGAAGCATACCACGTGCTAGTCATAGGGCATGTGAACAAGTACAGTCACTGTGTAAGTTCCTACACACACAAACATATGTATGTGCATGTGTATATATACACACATATAATGTGTACATATACACATATGTAAGCTGCAAAGATCTTGGGAAAGATCTTCAGCCACAGTTGTATACCTAGATTTGAACTATGTATGAGTGTGTTTGTGTATAAACACAGGTAAGCATATCTGTGGACACGTGCTTCTCCTGCCTCTTCCAAAACCTCAGATTTCTGCTGTTTGGCTTGATTAACTCAGTGCCTGAATTAAGAATAATGCACGTCACTCTTGCAGGTAATGTTTGGCTATCAATCTAAGCAAGTAAAGTATTTGTGTTACAAAAACACTTAACCATCTGAGAAGCTGAAAGGCCTTTAAGCTGTGTGTCACAATTATTTTCTAGCTTCTGCCTATTTGATATTGCCTTTATTCTGCTCTTGACTTTCACTGGCTTCCTCTTCTTTGCCTCTCATTGATGAGAAGAACTTGTAGGAGCCATTTGCAAATTTCAGCACAAAGATGGCTGATATTCTAGCCTGCAGAAGAGCTTGGAAACTACCATTGGATCCAGCTGATGACATTGCAAGTACCTTGCAACAGAGACCACTATCCAAACAGCCCCTGATCATCCTGTTCAAGACATTTGATTCCTCACATGAGTGCTATCCTACAGAGAGTTCCCCCAAATTATGATTTTTTTTAAACAAACCAACAATGAGTGTCCATAAAACACTGTTCAAATAGAAGAAAACTTAAAATAAAATACTGGAAAACAAGATCTCTGGTAAGAATCTATCTGCATAAAGAAACAACAGGGGAATGTGGACTCTGTTGGAATTTAAGTAAAATAAATATGAATTTGGCAAGACTCAAAATAAGTCCACCTGTCTAAAGATGACTTCAACTGTAAACACTTTGGGAACTCAGATAGTTACCACCCACAGAGAAAAGGACTCAAGGAATCAAGATGAACTCATCAAAACAGACCTGACCCTATCCTGGCCCTCCCCTTGGTAACTTTGTCTTAATCCATTTACCGTTTTTTCTGAAGTCAGTGACACAAAAGGGCACATGATCATGGCCTCTTTTCTCAAACTGTATTTTTTCAAATACAAGAAGAAGACAGAAAGAAAGAAAGAAAAAAAATGGAAAAAGAAAAAAAATACATGAAGCATTCTTAGCAAGAACCAATAACATGCAGTTACCTGTGAGGTCATTGAATGGTTTTTTTTTACTTCAAGTTAAAGGAGCATGTGAAGGATGAATGACCATCCAAGGCAGAATACTGGTCTTCCTCACACTGCCAAAAATCTGCAGCAACTCTATGTACCTCAGAGGAATTAAACCAAGTTTACTATTTCTAAAATGAGTAAGAAACTGGCCTATGCCATGTACAGCCACAGACTCTGTTTTAATGCACTGCCATGTAAAGGACCCTGAGTAAATAAACATAAATGAGAAAAGCGCGGTCCTTTAGTGAATGCCAATAGTTAATGCAAGGATCTTCCATGTGCCTACAGGAAGGTGTATGCATTCCTAAAGCCATTTCAATGGCAAAACGACGGACCAAATTGTATTCAGCCACATCAGCAGCAGAGACTCACATAAGGAACAGCAGGAGCAATGCGATTCATATGGCTAACTTTCAAATATATAAAGGTTTCTTGTATCACGTGCCACATATTCAGTTTGTAGAAGTAAATATATTAACTATGTTTTTCTAACTGAAAACATTTTCCACATGTGAACAGACTTAAAAGCACTTTTAAAAAGAAGATGCAATAGTCAGATTTTAAACTTTGACTTTAAATTCAAAACAGAACAGAAAATAAAAGTCTTTGGGGATGATCCTTTTTTCAAAGGAATGCACAATTCCTACTACCTACTTCAAGCGATGAGTGGCGCCACTCAGACAAAAAAGCAACAGAAGTTTCTTGAGAGAAGGAGAAGCTCAATATACATTAAAAAAACTTGAAAACCAAGAGAGTGACAGCAAGTACAATTTGGAAAATAGAAGCCAAAATAGTTAGAAATTTAAAAAAAAATCCTCTAATCTTTCCTCTGGTTATCCTTTTTTTTTGAGAAATAGCTTTTGTCAATCCCCATTCCTCAGCTACCAGACAAATGGCATAATTACTACTGAAAAACTACCCTGTCAGAAACACAGGATCAGTTATTTTAACCAAACACAGGACCAATTAGGCAACACACAGAATGAATGCTCTTGATTGGAGCTCTTTTGTTAAGGATGGGCAGAAAACAATTTACAGTAATGGCTGATCAGTGAGCAGATGGCAAAAGAAAACAAAAGTTATTGAACAGGTTCATGCACTGGATTCTTACTGCAGTGTGTCTGGGTGATGGATGGGCACTGGGTCCAGGGGGGGGCTCAGAAATTAGGTTAAAAGGATTAAAAAAGGTATTGGTGAATAAAAGGAGCAATACGCGCAATGAGTTGCCCTGAAGCACATTTCACTCTCTGCAGCGCAGCATGCAGACCAGTCCCTGGCCTGGGCTCCTACTGCTTTCCTTTTGAAGGGCTGAGCTTGTGCCTTGCCACCGCTGTTTGCTGGCTTTGCTGGGCTTCAGGAATTTTTAAGCAAATCAGCTTCTGCTCACAGGTAGTGTTAAAAATGCAGAGCAATGTCTTGAAGAACAACAGATGTTAGAAAAGTGGTTATTACTGCTAGAGTAGTAGTTCCCACTTGCAAGTAATATTTTGTTTTCCTTTGATGTGGTCTATGTATATTCCCTGCTGCTGGAGCCTAGCTAGCAATAAAACACCAGCAGAGGTAGGTTCAGGAATTGCAATAAGACAGTACAGGTATGTATGTATCACAGACCTAAAGGAGGTAAGTAAATCCAAGGCTATTTGTAGTAGTCCAAGTAGTCCAAGGCTATTTGGACTGGCCCCTCAGAAGGAGTAGCTCCTCAGAAGGTGAAGGGACCTTAGCATATCTAGCAAAATGGGATGGAAGAACAGACAGCAACCTATCACAGATTTTACTAGCAAGTTACCAAGCCAAGAGTGACCACATGGAATGACTTGTTACCTCTCTTCTCTCTGCCCTAAGACAGCATGTGCTACTGAACTTCTTTGGCCCTTACTGACTGTCATTTCTGTCATTTCTGTAGCTCCATTAGGAAGAGCACTTCCCCTCTCCCATCTGCTGGTGGCATCAGGAAGAGCTCCATCCCCATACCCAAAGAGTAAATCATAGAATCATAGAATCATAGAATGTTTAGGGTTGGAAGGGACCTCTAGAGATCATCTAGTCCAACACCCCTGCACACGCAGGGTCACCTAAAGCACGTGGCACAGGACTGCGTCCAAGCACGTTTTGAAGATCTCCAGAGAAGGAGACTCCACAACTCTCTGGGCAGCCTGTTCCAGGGCTCTGTCACCCTCACTGTTAAAAAATTTTTCCTTAAGTTCCTGTGGAACTTTTGGTGCTTCAGTTTGTGGCCATTACCTCTAGTTCTGTCAGTGGCCACCACTGAAGAGAGACCAGCACCATCCTCCTCACTGCCTCCCTTGAGGTACTTATAGATACTGATTAGATCCCCTCTCAGCCTTCTCTTCTCCAGGCTGAACAGGCCCAGCTTCCTCAGCCTCTCCTCATAGGGCAGATGTTCCAGGCCCCTGATCATCCCTGTGGCCCTGTGCTGGACTCTCTCCAGCAGCTCCACGTCCCTCTTGTACTGTGGAGCCCAGAACTGGACACAGTACTCCAGATGTGGCCTCACCAGGGCTGAGTAGAGGGGCAGGATCACCTCCCTCGACCTGCTGGAGACGCTCTTCTTAATGCAGCCCAGGATTCCATTGGCCTTCTTGGCCACAAGAGCACACTGCTGCCTCATGGTCAACTTGTCGTCCACCATGACACCCAGGTCTTTCTCTGCAGAGCTGCTCTCCAGAAGGTCAGTCCCCAGCCTGTACTGGTGTCTGGGGTTATTCCTCCCCAGGTGCAGGACCTTGCACTTGGCCTTCTTGAATTTCATGAGGTTTTTCACCGCCCAGTTGTCCAGACTGTCCAGGTCCCTCTGGATGGCAGCACAGCCCTCTGGGGTATCGGCTACTCCTCCCAGTTTGGTATCATCAGCAAACTTGCTGAGGGAGCATCTGTGCCTTCATCCAGGTCATTGATGAATAAATTGAACAGGACTGGACCAAGGACTGACCCCTGGGGGACACCGCTAGCTACAGACCTCCAACTAGACTCGGCACTGCTGATCACCACTCTCTGGGCCCTGCCATCCAGCCAGTTCCTAATCCACCTCACTGTGCACTCATCTATCCCACACTTCCGGAGCTTGCCCAGGAGGATGTTGTGAGGGACAGTGTCAAAAGCCTTGGTGAAGTTGAGATAGACGACATCCACCCCTCTCCCCTCATCTATCCAGCCAGTCATTTCATCATAGAAGGCTATCAATCAGGTTAGTCAAGCAAGAAGCAAATGTCTCTCCTATGTTTGACCACAGATCTCTTGTTCCTCACTTTGGACAAGGAGGGGCTTTAAGAATCTGAGAAGCATATTGTGAACTTCCCAAAGGACCTCCTTCTTGCAGGATGCCTTCAGAGGCATCTTGAGCTAGAGATTTCGTATTCATATATTTCACATCCAGCCCTTGCTGGATTATTTATTGATGAATTAACCAGTCTCTTCTTGAACCTGTGTAAAGTTTTGTCATAACTTTCTATAACAATGAATCCCACAAACTGATCACGCACATAAAAAAGGAAATATTATTTTATTGTCTTCCCCAACACAGTCAAAATTCTATGTCACATTTCTTTGGCTGCTGGTCATTGAGTTAGGGCTGCTCACTGGCCTCTAAAATAATTCATTAGATGTAGATAGCTTTTGATAGGACATTCAGGTAGCACACACTGTTACTTTTCTTTCTTCCAAACAATTTTAAAGTGAGTAAAAAAAACTGTCACACTTTTTTTTCGTAACAGTAATAAATTATCAGATCTCAACTATTTATAAAACAATATCAAAAGAATTTGTCTTTACTGTGTTATAACTAAACCAAATAATAATAATAATAATAATTATCTATTTATTTTATTTGGGTCATTATTAACTGTAGGTAGGAAGACACACCAAATATTGCAGTTAAAAGTTTCTTAAAATCATTCATCTTGACTGCTAAGATGCTGCATTCACTTAAAGCTGCATTTCACTTAAATACATGAAACAGATGACAAATACATAATTGGGGTATAGCGAAATTAAAATAAAGCAAATTCCCTTTGGGAATTCATTCATATTGCAAATACCATAGCAGCTGGAACTGGTTGATTTAACTTTTGGCAGTCTCTACAGTAGTGCCAAAGACAAAATGTTTCAGCAACAACTGATGAGTCATCCTCAAAGGACTGAGAGATTTATTTCAGAGAAGCCCATTTATTATATAATGAAATATTTCCATAACATTCCATATTTGATCTCTATATGAATACCAGTTATGAACTGAGTTAATAGTATCACCTATTACCGAAAATGTAATAACATACCCCGGTATTCAACCCTTTGGCAACTACTTATATGCTTGTAAATCTTTATTCATTTGGGACTTCAATTATCCATTTTTTTGTTTTCCTATGACCCATTTTTTTGTTTTCTTCAGTTAAAAAAAATACTGCATTTCTTTCCAAGAAAATCTCTCGGGAGAAAAAATGTTATTTTGTTCCTGTGAAATAAGGCCTGATGAACTTTTGTTGAGAAGCTCTCTTGCATTCATTCTTTTAAATAAGAATATGAAATTTGGGCTAGGGGGAAGGTTTGGGAGTTTTTTGCAACTCATTAAGATATTCCATAATTGATCCATTAACTGTTTTGAACATCCAAAATAGTCCTTGACACCTGAAAAGTGTCGCCCACATACAAACAAAACTGTGCTTGGAAGAACACAAAATACCTCTACCGTAGTTTTTTGAAAGCAAATAAGTATACAAATAAGAAGTCTAAAGAGGGTAAAATGCTGACCCACAAAGGATTTAGCTACAAAAAAAAATGTTTCCCCTTTTCATTATCAGTGCAATAAAAATGGAAGCATGTTTGCTAATGCACCTCATACACTACATTTCATGGGAATGCTTCCTACCATTATGTTATGCATGCTGTGGAAGAGACACATGCACTCTATTACCTTGACCTCTTCAATTTACTGCATTTCCACTGGCTAGACATTTTCAGCCCTTTTCCTAAGCCAGCAATTAAAGCCTCATTTGCAGCTGTGCTTGTGAAGCTGAAGCTTCTATTGTATCATTTTTGAATGCCTGGGATTTATATGATCTGTGGAATTGTAAAATTCTGCTTTTGCGAACATAAAAAGTACATAAAATATTAAAAACATAAGAAATAACCCCTATCCCTGGACAAAAACTATTGCACCACAGTGAGATGATGAACACAGACAGCAAGCATGAAGGAAGAGGAAGAAAAGCAATAGTAGTTTGTCCTTTTCTGGAAAGTCTGGCTTGCAAACTCTGAGTGCATGGAACGAGTTGCAGGGGAAAACGAAACTAGAGAATATGTAAAGCTGGGAGATGAGATCATCCCCCCCAAACAATCCTTCAAATTCATAGACACTTCTGAATTCATGAGGTGAGAATGGCCAGCAATGAAGACTGTAAAATTCATTTGTAGCATTTGAATTTGTTAACATGCATTTGCAAGCTGTCTCCTCTTGGAAGGGGGAGTAGGAAGTGCCCTGGAAACCAGGACAGAGAAACATAACTGCTTAAAAATGCTTCTTAAAATGAGGGTGACAATAGCTCACATCCGGACAGCCTCTTTATGAACAGCCCACACCAGCCCAATCAAGTGTTACTGCTACCTTTTAAGTTTTCATCAGTGTATTATTTCGTAGCAGCCTGATCCCGCAAATGGTTGTTCCCAGGTGCATAATTATTCACACATGGAGCCCACTGAAAACAATGGGTGTCAGTGCATGAGTAACTACCTGGAGGGCTAAGAGTCCCAAAATTGCTTCTGCACATGATAGATAAGTTGCATATTTGCAATGATATTTTCCTTCATAAGTATGTCCAGGATTTTCTGTTTGCAAAACTGAAATAGAGGTAAGTCCCTGTCACAAATACCCAGGCAGAACCCTCTGAACTTTGGCAATGGAAAGATCTAAACCTGCTGCAATCTCAAAATTTTGCGTACAGTATAGTGGGCTAGATCCAAATCTCACATTGAAAAAAAAAAAAAAAACAAAAACTCCCCAAGGCAGTGGAACTTGGATCGATGCTTTCCAGCTTGAACCCAAAATAAAAGTGTTGCAAGAAATGGCTCATTGGTCTATTCTGTAGCATTCATTTCCAGAAATCTGCCATTGAACAAAGGCACATCAGCATTTTAAAAAATATCACCAGTTCTTTTTGGACAACCTAAAAGGCCTCAAAGTGTGATTGACCAGTATTTTTTGGAAATCAAGCTCATTTGCAGCACTTTCTTAGGCCTCTTTATCTATGCACACAGGATTGAATTTTATCACAAGAACATCAATGTCACATTTGGGATGTACACATGCTGTACAAAGATACCAAAACAGACTTCCCAAGCTGAATAGGAGGTCATGATGAAAAATCAGACAGATTTGGGGTGATTGTCAATGAAGGCTGCAGCTCTTTTCTTTCTCTTTTTACTTTCCACCCTTATTCTGGGTATGATACTTCTCTGCTGCATGATACCATGATAGGAAGAGTCCTTCTTCCCACAAAGGGTTGCACATACCCTCCTGGTGTTTCCAAGCACCTGATCTCCAAGTGGCTTGCTTTGTTTTTTTTTCTTTTCTTTTCTTTGACTTTAACCAACTATTGAATCTAAATGATGTCAACCTGCTATTGAATCTAAATGAGAAGAAATTCCTCATACTTACAGTATTTATGTCTTGAATTATCTCAATAAACAAACATTCAAGGCTTTTTTTTTCTTTCCCCTGGCTGTATGATGACACCTTGAGCATGAAGAAAAGGAAGAAAGAAGCACAAATGTGTTCTTACCTCACACTTGTGTCTTTTCAGTCCTAAAACAGACTACTCCTGCACTGGTTGTAGTCCCTACAGCAATAAGGCTACACCCTCAAGGCATTTTGCCAGCAGTTGAGCTCTAAAGGCAGGCTAAGGACCTCCCAGCTAGGCCTCTGAATCCATCAACACCTTGCAGAGATTTCTTCTGGCAGTTCAGACCACCACTAGATTTGGCAAACCATTTAAAGATCTCTTCATGCCAAAAGAAGAGCACTGTTGAGGATCCGTCCCACCAGTTGGCTAGGCCTAGATTGTGTACAGCCTGCCAGAAATTTGTTTATTTTCCTTAACTAAATTAGCCTGAAATAAAACACAGTACTGGGAATCAGTGTAGCAGACACTGTCCTCGATTGAAAGCCCTTTGAATTTTACTGACAGTTTTCCACTGCCTTGAAGTAGTTGTGGCCCAGGAGAGCCTTAACTCTTCCCCACTTGCTCTTCTTCCAGTGGTTCTCTTCTCTTCTTTTTCTAAAAGTGGCTAGTATTTGTCTGCCTTGTTCCTGTATGAGGTAAATGTGAGAATTAGAAACTAAAAAATAAAATAGTATCAGGAACTTAAAGGATATTTTCCTTCTAAGCTGTTGCACAATTTTGTAAACAGAAGTTTAGGTCTTATCTTTCAGTGCAATCACCATGTTTTATGAAGGAATATCATTTTCAAAAATGAGTTTGGTCACATAGAGATAGGAGAGGGCTAGTGTTTTGAATCTGAAGGCATGAACTATGAGTGGGTAGTTTCTTTTATTCATTCATTCATACATACTTTTATTTATTTTTAATTTGAAAGAGAACCTTAAATAGGCTTTTATAAAATACAAATTGCTTTTAAGTTTTGGCGTAAGGCCTACAGCTGTTTATAACTCATGTAAGGAAGTAATCTATCTTAACCAGTGTAAGTCAAAAATATTTTCCATGTTAACTAGATATATTGGGTTTGATACTTCAATGACTATGGTTCATTTTAATCAGCAAAGAGATGGCTCTTTAACCTGCACAATGCAGGTATAGCCTCTCCTAAATTAAATGCTACAAGTCTGGAAATTATAAAATCACAGGCAGTCGTTCCAAGACCCTAGAGATGCAGGATGCTGACTTTCTTCATGGGCTCTCACTAGCAGTAATAGAGCCCTGGAATTCTACAGAGTAATTATCACTAAATTATAATTGCAATAATGGATGTGTTAAGTCATTCTAGCAGGACCAGTCTCCTGAATATAATCATCTAAAAAGGATGTGTAGTTATTTTTGCTTTGACCCAGTGGAAATGTTCAAAATATCCCTATGATTTTTGAAACAGTTATATCCAATTTTGGGCATTTTCCAGAACAGTGCAGATAGATTAACCCAGTAAGAACCAAACACTTTTTGGTTTCAAATGCTTTTAGTATATAACTCTCTGCACTGTAATCTTTACTTTGAAGTCTCCTGCAGTCTGATTAAGGGGGGTTTTTTTTGTTTGTTTGTTTGTTTGTTTTTGTATTTCATTTTTTAATGTATTTTTGGCCATAAATTCCCAGTGTGATGACAGCTGTTCTGAAATATGTTGTGACAAAAATATCCACACAAAATGCTTTTTTAATACATTTCCTAGCTATCAGGGAGTAATTACTGGAGCAATTTCTTTGGGACCAAGTATATTTCATGTACTACCTGCATCTATTACATGTATACATGTATACACATTCCCTATTTTCTATGCCTTTCTTATCATTCTGGAAATTTAGACTCTATGGACTCAAAGACTCCATGGGTTGGAAAGACAGTAGTCTTTTTGGGACTGTGCTATGGCAAATTCAGCACTCTGCTCATCAGATCAACAAATTGTCGCATGCCAGCAGTGCCTGGTATCCCAGCCCAATCTGGGCCCCCTCTGGAGCACCCCCCTGCACGTGGCCATCTGAACTCTCCCAAGCATCTCCTTCTGCAGCCAGTCCTCTCATTTGTTCACACTGATGCTCCATAAAGCTGTGGCAGTGCCCACAGGCAGTGTTAGCTGCCATCATGCTGTGTCTCTGGCACACTCCACATTGAAAACCAGGGGGACTCATTCAACAGTCCTTAGGTTAGGAAATAAGCACAACTCTCAAAGGCGCACATACGAGCATACTCTTTGGCCAACATTTAGAAGACAGCTGGTGTCTTAGTTAAGAAAACATCAAAGTAAAAGATACCCCAAGTATTTTAAAATGAGAAATCATTTACTGGAAGAAGGAGGAGACAACTGAACTTACATTAAGCCATTCCAGACGTGGCCTTCTCCTGGTCCTCACACCTCAAAGTCTGAGTCAGTAATGCCTTTGACTTCAGTTGCTCACTGCCATTACTGCTGACTTCTGCTACTTCTATTTTATACTAGTGTGAGCCTAAAAGAGCCAGAGAAACTGAATATTGTTACCAAGGGCAGAAAACCCTTCAACAGATGGGAAAATGATCCCACTTGGCAAGAGGCAATGTTTGGTACTTAAAAAAAGGAAAAAGCCTTTGGATTTCAGCCACCAAATCCAGTCCCCAATCTTGGGCTGTGCAGAGTAATTCCCAGAGCTCAAAAATGTAATGTACTGCTGTGGATCATCCATTAAACTGTCTATTGAATGAGGTATAATGCTAAACAGGCTGAGGAGAGTTTATCATTCAGATTAATGCAACTCCAACTCACAAAAACCTTCAGAAATGGTTTTTGTAGGTAGGGCAACTTGGTGCTAAGTGTTTAATATGAGATCCAAGATGTTAGAGCACTAGAAGCCCAGAAAAATATGGCTATTTCTAGGGACTGAGTCATGACACAAGTATGTAACAAAATGGAAACAGAGTAAACAGTACAAACCAAAGAAAACTACATTAATTTCTACCTCTAATAAAACCTTAAGAACATGATACAAAGCCTAAGAAAAGTGCCACAGGTTCTTATTCTGAAGGAGGTTTTCAAAGAGGCATTTTTTTTCCAGGAAGTGGCAATTTAAGAAACCCACTCTGATTCAATGACTCCTTCTGTAGTAGCGTGAAGTGTGTCGCTTTTAGCTGTTGCCACTATGAAGCACAAGCAGCCACTAAACGTGTCTGTAATGTTGTCATCACACGAGAAAGCAACATGTACATAATAACATTAAAAATTCTTAATTGATTATGGAGAATATTAAATTACTTTTAAAAAATAAGAAAAAAAATCATACAACTCAATCTTCTTAAACATTTAGGAACAGAGAAAAAATAGCCTATTGAGAAGAATGATTTTTCCTTCAAAGGACTTCAGCTCACTAAGGTCAGAGTAAAATACTTTGGATCATCTGGTTGTCCTCATGCTTCAGGTTATAGGTGCAATAGGTATACAAATGATAAAACATTAATGACATGAAACAATGAATTTATACCTGAATTGCTCTATTATCTACATTACTCACTCCCTTCAAATGAAAAGCTCTTAGCTATTAGATGAGTCTTTTTAAAATTAACTTAAGCCAATTTGCATTTAGATTCCCCAAAATCATTTTGCATATATTCTTAATTATGGACATTTTCTAGACAGGGAACAGTGAAGTACAGGATGAAGGAAGGAAAATGCACAGAACTCTTCATCTGAAGTAGTGGCAGTTGCTTTATACTGAAAACTCAGACCAAACTTCTTGGTCCACAGCCATAACCTGTGATCCCATAATAGCACAGTCTCGCTCCTCCGTGGTTCTGTTGGACTTACTTAGTTATTAATCCCCCATTGCCAAGTGGTGCCTAAAGCATAAGAGGATGCTGAAACATGTGTTTTGGCCCCCTTCTCTGTAGCAGGCTATATAACTAACATTTATTAGAATATTATTTCATGGTTATGCTTTGAAGTGAGAAACATGTGGGACCCAAAGATTGCATGCATATTAATTGGACTTTTCTCTGGCTGCTATTTTAGAAAGTTGGCCAGATATGGGCATATACAGTAGCTTTCTCTGTTCCTCTGCAGTTCATGTTTTTCCTTCTATTTCAGAACAGTATCTGGACACTGGGTGTTTGCAAAACATACTGAAAATCAATGTACAGTAAGTGAAAATTCTGGCATGAGATTCCTCCCTAAAAAACACAATTATTCTGTATGGATGCTGCTAAGAAGTGATGAGACAAAAATTAGAAAAAAAAAATGCCCTACTTAAAGAAAACATTTACAAGACAACCTGAGCCAAACATGGACATAAGCAGCCTCATCTCCCAGTGGAGATTACTGTCGAGGTCATCTGTCAAATGAGTAACAGTGGAGTACATGTGCAGACTGTTTCTTGTGACATATGCCCTTTTCTGGCACTGAAAACAAGTAGTCTTCATCAGACTGTGGGACAATTTGTTTTAAATTGCAGCTAAAATAGATACATCGAATTTAAAGTGATAGGTCAAAAACAGAAATAAAAGGTCTTCCAAGTATGATTTGTAGGTTTAGCACAGTGAAGGGCTAATATACAGATTGTTTCTCAACCAGCATGTGGAATCACTTATTTGATTTAGTCGTCTGCTTGAAATGGGAAGCACTATCCCCACTTTCTGAATTATACTCAAATAACAAAAGCATGTATAAAGAAAGCAATGGATAATAAATGGACAAAATCTACGCCTGCTCATCTTTCATCAACTTTTACATGTATACTTACTATTCCAGTGTAACAAAAGGATTTCACGACTATATATCCAAGGCAGAGATTTAAGAGTAGGGTAAGAATTACTCTGTTTTTCCCTTCTTCAGAAGCGATGAGTTTTGCCAAAAAAAAAATGAGCCATCTCTCATGAGAGAAGTGAAAATCAGTAATTCAGGGCCCATTTGCTTTTAGATGACAATTTCAAGGATTTTCTGTTGTGACTAGACTCTTCTGCTCCAGACTGAGTTCAGCTGCATTACATTGCAATTTATGCAGGAGAGACTGAGTAAAAATTAAGGTAGTTGCTTTGTTTCTCCAGATGTCAATGGCACAGTAGTTAATATTAAAATTTCATAGCTGATCCTAAATATGATAATATGCTACTTATACTTTCTCTAGGACTTCAGCTGGAGAAGACTGTGGGATTTTTTAGGAAAAGATTTAATTAATGAAATATTACATCTAAGAAGACATACTTTATATAATTTTCTCCCTTAAGCCTCTCCTTCACAAATAATTGAGGACTTCAAATAACTTACATTCTATTAGAGTAAGCCTTGAAGCCTTGAAGTAGCTCACTCAGTTCAGGCTGTACCACATACAGCTTTTTAATGGCCCTCCGAATAAAACAATTTCCTTCTACCGGTAAGAATTATTCCACTTCAACACCAGGAAAGAGTTTGCTAAAAATAGGTAAAAATTGACATTTTTGACTCCAGGATGTCAAAGAAACGATAGCTGAAATGGCATTTCAAACCTTTGTTTGGGTACCTGAATTGCTCCTATATCCCCATGATGAGAATCTCTGATGGAGATCATTATCCACAGTCCAGTCTATGATTCATAACATTAAGCAGACTGCAGATAGATGTCTTCTGTGGGGCAATTTAGCTCTGCCAGCAGAAAACAGTAGATCCTCAGCTGGCTTGGAGCTCACTGGTGGGAAGCAGACCCTCCTGGTCCCATCCGCAGGCGCTGCAGGATCAGTATTCCTCAAGCACATCTTCGCAGGAGCAGCCAGTGCTGACCGTTTGAAATGCCCCAAATAAGTTTGCACTAGCTCAGCTCAGCAACTCAGATAAAACCTTGCAGAGCTGTGGGGACAAGGACCATCAGTAACAGGCTAGGAACAAACAGCTGGGGATAGTAGCATCTTAAACTAACACAGCTGTCTGCAAATTTAACATCTGTCTGCAGGCTAAGTGTAAGGTATATAATATGTGGAACAAAATAGATATGCCTTGGATGACTTACTTAAAATATGACTCTTACTAGTAGATATTCACTTAAATCTTACAAATTTCCAGATATTTCTTACAACACAAATACAGCAACCCTTGTTTGACTACTTTGTGTCATGATTCACTGTCAAGTTAAAGAGAAACAAGGGGGATGGATACAGAAATCTTTCGAAGCCACTTGCACAGGATGCTACTTGACAGGAATTAACACCATATATTTTCAAAGCAAACACACACACACAAGCACGTGCACACACACACACACATATATATATATCTTCAAATAAGTCTTTTTAAAACCGAACTGCCTGTACTGGGTTACCAATATACAATATAAGGAAAATAAAGGGATTCGCTCTCACTTTCTGAGACTTTATACTGAGACTATCCTGACGTCTATGACAACCTTAAATTATGCCAAGAGTTTGTGACATTAGAGTAGTGGAACAATTCTAAAGTAGTGTTGTATGCCAAGAAAAATTGTCTACAAAATCAGTAGTACCTTTTGCTAAATTCCACCTGGGTTTTGACTGTATTTTGGACACTCAAAAAATCTGTTCCTGCCACAATTTTTAACCCTATTACTAAACTTTGTGTTAGCTGTTAAGTAAGTTTTGAAAGCTTTCATATAAATCCAGGAAACTGTGAGGTATTAAATCAGGGAACTAAAGAAGTTGTTATGATATTTTTTTTCTTGGAAGGATATACCTGCAGAAACCAACTGAAATCCATGTCACCTACTTTCATTAATTCATTTCTGCACTGTGTTTGGCCATGATGGACATCATAGTTTACTAACTTGTCTTTTACAGCTCTGTCCTTTGCTGAGGAATGCCTGACATCATTGACTGCAAGCATGTGGAGAAAGCATCCAACCAGCCTTCTGTCTCTGTAAAGTCCTACACAAGCTTCAGCATGAAAAATCCAAGAGCTTGATGTATGGACAACTTCAGGAAGAGTTTACTGTACGTGCTTTCTTATTGCTAGGCCTCTCTACTTACACTGTATATACGTGTTAATGGTGAGGGAGATGAGATGGAGGTTAGTAACTAGTCTGATTCCATCACACTACCGCTGAATAATGATCACAGATAAGGCCTTTCACCAGATGTTCATGTCATCTGGTGATGAAGAGGCAGGGTGGCTCAATAGTCTATTAGCAAACACTAAACCATTGAGTATTTTATCTTCAAGCTCTCTTCTTCATATTCTAAAATAATGAGCATATATTCCAAATACAAAATTCTCGCTTATACAATCAAACTCACAGAACGCTTTTCTATTCACTAAGTAAACCCAGATCAATAATATTTTACCAAAACCAACATATGCCCTGCTGATAGAGTTTTACTCTTGATTCCCCTGGATATTAATGCCACTCATTGTTTGCTACACTTGCAAATCCCAGTAAAGGGAGAGTTCAACAAAAATTTCTGTAGCAACAAACACATGGAAATTCAATGAAATACTCCATTATATAAAAAACAGTGATTAGTTAAAAGTCAGATAAGAGCAATAGTATTCTTTGATGAAAATTTTAAGGCTATCTTTGATGTGAAATATATATGTGTGTGTTTGTATATATATGTGAGTTAAATTCCCCTTTTGTCTTACTGACAATAAATTTAACTATGTTTGGCTGCCTTTGTTCTTTTCTGTTAACTCAAGAAACATTCTTAAGGTGTATTTCATAATAAATAATGTCTATTTCTTAAGTTAATGATTAATGATATTAGTCCTTGTCAATAACATCTATGTTTTCAGAGCTATCTGCACACATCAGTCCATATAACATCATTGTGAAATGGTTGTTTATGGGTAAACTGACAAAATTTTCTCCATAAAGACAAAAGTAGACTGTGCAGCTGCATAGACACTGTCATCCTGTATGATGAAGAAGCATATTTCTCTCTCCACCATTTCCAGTCACCTGATGTGAAGGGTCCTCTCATTTGGCTTATGTGATGGGAACAGGACCATAGGCAAGGAGTTTGCATCCTTCTTCAGACTCCTACATGCCAAATGCAGAGCAGCAAATGTACCCTTAGACTTCCTAATGAGATTATATCTCTACCACAGGACTCTAAAAGACACTAGCTATATTAATGCATAAAAATATATATATACAATGTATTGCTAAATGTTTATATTATTTTTAATTTTAGTGAAATAAGGAAAAGGTACCTTCAAATTAAAGGTGGGAAATTAAGTTAGAATCAAGTTAGAAACATCAACATTTCTGAAAACCATTCAGGAAAACAGTGGAGAATCAAGAGATTACACCAAGATGATCTGTGACTTCTGTATGTATCTATCTATCCCATGTACCAATGTATCTCTGATCACAAGTCAGAATTGAGGTCTAAAAGAGGCTTGTTGCTCCAGCTTTGTCCAAAATCAGACATCATAGAACAAGCTAGTGCTCCCCTGAAGAAATGTGCTAGTCCTGTGATTCTGACTCTTTCTTCCTTCCCTACTGTGTTCAAGAAGTACTTTTTAATGTGGTATTCACACAAAATAGTCTGACAATGAAGATGCACCCTAACAGCAAAGCACAGACCACCATTTTTGTGACTGTGGCCTGTTACAGGTGGTGTGTTTGAGAGCTCACCAGGGTCTTTCAACTGAGACTATTTCTGAATAAAAGACTCTGATGAGCTCTAGCCCGCAACAAGTTCCATGCAGTGAGGATGTCCCAACTATCTGCCCCTCACTGGCTGTATCCCAGTGACTTGAACAGGCAGCAAACAGAGCTTTCTGTAGCATCTTCATCTTAGTCACCAACTTGGAGAGCTCTCTGCTTTTCTGGGAATTAAGCTCTTTCAGACTGCCTTTGAGGACTATGGAAAACTAGCCCAACTCACTCCAAAGAAGTTGCTTCAAGTGCTCTGTTGTCATCAACTCCATTTGATGAGCCCCATCAGAACTGAGTGGTGTGTTTTGGGGGCTTCCCTTGCTACAGTTTTCTTCCAGAAATATTCAGCTCTCTCAAAAACTATTCAGTCATAGCTCTCAGGGTTACAGTTGTTTTGTTTTAATTCAAATTACTCTCTGGCTATTGAGAGAACTGAGACTACCACACAATTGCTTGTGCAGTTTTTGGGGAAAAAAAAAAAGCATAATGTACAGTTTCACCAGCTTGAGCTCCTGCCAAGCTTGACCGGCAGGAGCTGGAATAGCTCTGGAATTTGAGAGCTCTGAGGGAATGCTCACTGCTAACCCTTCTGTGAATCCTTTCCATATACAGGCAGTTGTCTCCATGTTATTTTTGTTAAATTATACAGCAGGTGTCTTCTGCAACAAAATTTCAGCTTTAGTCATTCATACATACCTACTTTGCTGACCTCCCAAGTCAGTCCTGTCCATCCAATAAACCAGGAAAAGGGGAAATAGAGTGCCTGAACTGGACAGTGTTTCATCAAACGCTGTGGAGACCTGTCCTTGATGAAACAGTGCTTTGGCCCAGGTTATTTTTATCTTGATGCTGCAGATATCCAAGTCAAAAGTAAGAAAAATAATTCCTTATCCCACACAATACCGTATGTTGGGGATGAAAGTCCATTATAGCTTATGAGACTTGCTGCTATGACCATGTACCTAGGTGTGGTGAACAGTAGTTCTCTTCAAAAAAACTCCGTGGTTTGGGGTCAGGGCAGCTGGTTCCTGTCAGGATCAAACTTGGAACTGTTTCTAAGCGATTAATACTTCTGCTAAAGAAAGGTAATGGCTACATTAATCTCATCTGTGATCCTGCTTGCTTCCTTGTCAATGAATGACCTGCTATGCCCTTTCTGTACCTTGAAGAGTCCCTACAGGCAACTGCCCAGGAAATGTAGAGTTCAAAATAAAAAATATAGATTTTTATGATTCAAGCCAGGACTGTCTGGTCTAATTTTCACATCTTTGATAGGCTTTGAGCTCTGCACTGCCAGTTCTTCGTCTCATGCCACCATAGGAGTACATCAGTGTGAGCAAGCCTTCTGTGGCACGAGGTAAACAAATCACAATTTCCTATGATAAAAATAATGTTGTTAGCTATGACACCAATGTTCATTAAGATGCAGGAGCAATGGCCACCTCTACTATACTATTTTATTGCATATGCTCTCAGTCTCACAGCAGAGAAATTTTTAGATGACTGAATCATGTCCCTTTCCCAACAAACCCAAACCTTCCTCACACAGTATAACTGTTTCCAACCCTGAGACCTCCTGCTGTTTTTTTTGGTTGCTTTTTTGTTTGTTTGTTTTGTTTTGTTTTGTATTTTTCTGTTTTAAAAACAGGACAGATCTTTTTAGTCTATGAGCAAGACAGAAAAAGAAATGTAAATTTAGAGCACAGCATGAGGAAGAAGCCTGCTGAATTCAGAATCAAGTTATGCTGTTGTCTTAGATTGTGTGTTATATATGTTGCTTTAAGAATTGTGCTTTAAATATGGCAGACTGCCTGGCAAAAATCAATGCCAGTGGCTCAGTGTGCCACGTTTGCCCTATTTTGGATCCGACGGAGGGAAACTAGCAAATTAAGCCATGTCACCACCAGAAAAATAGTATTTGCTCCATGGCAAATGTTAACCTCTACTTAAGTTGATGTTTCACTTTTTCACTTTTGAGCAGGGTTGAGTAACCACAGGAATAGAAGAAACTTTGAGTGCCAGCCCAAACTGTCTGAAGGCCTCTCTTGGTTTCCCAAGCATGAATTCCCCAGCATGCACTATAAAGAAAAATATTTACAAGCTGGGAGGTAGAAGACACCTGGGTGGAATGAAATTGATAGTGGGAATAGAAGTCTGACTCAACCGTAGTTACAGGGTAAAGCTGCACGGAAAGTACAAACCATAAGCCATTAACAGAAACTGTGCTCTTGAGATTCATTCCATGCGTATGATAGGATAGCAAGGAAATAGCATCCGCAGTGCCAACTGGCAGCAAAACAAAAAACAAATATCAGTAGGGTATTAGAAATTGATCTTAGAGAAAATATGGCATTTATAGGTAAGATATATTAGGTGAGATTGTCCTTTGACTGCAGCTCTTTTATGCAGAGGGAAAGCCCAAGTGGTGAAAAGAGCCTCTGAAAGCTCCAGATGCAGCTGAAGGAGGATTTCCTCCGGCAACCACAGGAAAGCCTCCTGGCCGTCTTCTAAGAGTCACCAGCAACCCTAGGCAGCAAACAAGCCCCCAGTGGAGAAGGGGCCGGAGAGTCAAGCCACATGCCTTTCAGACTCGTTGAGCAACGCTGTCACCAGCAGAGCATACAGCTCCTCGGGGCTGTGTTAATTCTGCAGGGCTGCTTTGATGCTCACAGCAGCCCGAGCTAGGGAGGGTACAGAAGTGAGCGAAAACTGCTTTACGTCTCCCTCTCAAGGGGTTATGAGCTCTGTGCTCTCTGGCATGTGGCCCAGGCTCCCACCCTTATCTTTTCTCACTAACACAGCAGATGAGCCCCACGCAGAACTGCCTTTAAATTTAAGGATGAGCACCAATTCAAGAAAAGAAGTGTGAATAATAAAGCCAAAAGTTGCACTCTGAGAGACAGTGCATCTCTCAGATCCCACAGGAATGTCATTGTGGCCAGCCACATGTCTTCCCACAGCCCAGGAAGCCAAAAGGAGCTACTTCCAACAGACTGTGCCCGTTGCAAGCTGCTCGTTCTAGGTATGGGGGACCTCAGCGTTTCCCTCAAACGTTTGGATAGCACATCCACGTGCACTTTAAAGGCTTCAGCTGGAAAAACAAAAGGAACAATTCATCAGCTAGCTTAATTCTCATCCTTTGAGACTTAGTTCATGTCAAGTCACCTCCCATGGCCAAAAACAGAAAAGAAAAAAGAGAAAAAAGAAAAAAAATGAAGGAGAAGAAGAAGAAATAGAAGGATATTCTTACACTAATGAAAAAATTAGTAGGTGCATAACCCTAAAGGGGAAGATGGAAGATATCATAAGCATTTCTTTGCTCTGACAAACTGCTTTCACAATGAGGGCATCAAAGAGGCCTTCAGTGGCTAAAAAGGAAAAAATCCCCAAAGTGGCCACACAGTTCAGTAAGTGTTCAGCTCTGAGTCAGATGTTAATTAGATAGTTTTGAACTAGAGGAACCATTTATAGAAAACCCTGATTCTGAGAATAAACAAATATGTCCTCCACCTCCAACTGCCATTATTACAGGCCAGGGAGACATCAAATAGAAGGAGAGAAAAAAACAAATCTAAAGTTTTAATGGTGACCAGAAGAAAAGACTTTAACTACTTATTGCCTTCTCGTTAACCACTGTCTTCTCCATTGGTTTGCAGCTTCTCTGGATGCAGCAGACTAGCTGATGGATTAACTCAGTCATCCAAGTGAATAAGCTCATTCCACCACAAAAGCAGAAGGTGGCAAAAGAAATGACCCAAGTGGTTGCTCTGAGGCCATGATAACCAGTCCCTCAGTGTAGCATTGGCAGGGAGAGGAGCAGACACGATGAAGGGTGGTTTTGCAAAGTTCATATCATGTCAGACAAAGGGCTATAAACCAAAGAGGGAGACCTATTCTGCAACCTCCCAGTACCAAATTTACTGCTACTTGTGTGATGACTTAATTCCAAATAACTGGCTTGTGTAAGGAAAAACTCTCCTAAGATATAGCTGTCTGGATGGGCTCTTGCATTCTGTTGGTCTGTGCCTATTACATTTTATTTTATTCCCATTCAATTTGTAGAGCAAAGTTATTTCCCAATAACTACAATTCTTTCTACAATTGCTGAGATAGCGTCTCAGACAAAGACCTATAGGTCTGAAATAAAAATAGTGAAGGGTTCAAGATGACATCATGTTTTATGAACACAAGACGTGACCACAAATAACCTACAATAACCTTTAAAATTAGTTTTTTCCTGACTTCATAAAACAATATTTTATTTGGCAGGCCCTTATTGGCAAGCACTTTGAACAGTTCTATTTGTTTTCTGTAACCAGGAAGACACAACCAGTGTTTTCACATAGGTTTCCTCAGGACTGTGGTTTTGCCATTTTCTGCCTCTTTATTACTGCCTGCTGCTGTTAAATATTTTTCTTTGGGATGTTTATTAAGGACAAGGATATGAATTAAAGAAAAACAAACTCTCCTTATAACAACACTGGTGAGTTTCTCCCACTCTAATATTGCTGTCTCAAAAACACAGAAATAGATCACGGTATCTACAATGATCTGGTTGCTTTAAGTCTAAAGTTATGTAATAACATACAGCTGGCTGCATGTGTATTATGAGAAAGTGAAGGAAATCAGCCCATATGTCCTTTGATGCTTTAACCAAGACCAAGGTTTAGAAATCCACCATAACTTGTAACACCATATGAAATGGAGGAAGGGGCTTAGCCAGTCGCTGAGTTAAATAGCAAAATAAACTGAGAGCATTG
Source organism: Tinamus guttatus (assembly GCF_059628265.1). Taxonomy (NCBI): domain Eukaryota; kingdom Metazoa; phylum Chordata; class Aves; order Tinamiformes; family Tinamidae; genus Tinamus; species Tinamus guttatus. The sequence continues at coordinate 5,486,247 of NW_028289037.1, forward strand.
CAATTAAAGTAAATTGGAAATGAACATCACAGAGCACAAGAAATGTTCAGAGTTTTTGAAAATATTTTAACTGCAATTAGTGGCTATCTTGTCTCAGCATCCATGAGACAATGTGCCATGAGAGGCACAGTCCAAGAGAGGTATTTGTAGTGCCGCTGTGACCAAACAGGATTGCACTGTGGATGTGAAGCTGCACAGAGTTTCACGGTTGGGAGCTGCACAGTCCTGGAAGGATGGACCATTTCTTCAACACATCTGTAGCAGTATCTCACCTCAATATCAGACATTTCCCACTATCCTGACTTCTTTCTTTATTTTTTTTTCTTTTTTCTAAGTGTGATTTTTGACTGTGTGATTTTTATTCACTATATTTGGAACTATGAAATAAATTTTGGCTTGTGGGCCAAAATGCATCATTCATCAGATGCTCACCACCCCAAACAATTGCATGCATAAAAAGAGGACCTGTAGTTAATAGCAACGAGCTTTGCAGCCTCTGTGCACAGCTTGGACTTCCCAGTAAACTCTCTTTCTTCTTACAGCGCGAAGCCTGAGCGAATAAGGCAAGTCCCAATAATTAAACTTGCTCTATTGACCTAACCAAAATTAACTGGCTATACAACAATGTAGCTGTCCATGTAAAAACAGGAAGTCAGATTTCCCCAAGTAACCCTTATTCACCATGAGAAAAACAGCTGGTGCTCTCCCTTTACATGCAAGTGTGTGGGGCATGGCTAAAAGATGTATACTTCTGATATCCTCTCTTTTAAAAGGGTGTGTTTTTTTTCCAGTGGAAGTTTTCCAGCACTCAGTTCCTGCGAGGTAGGGCCCCAAGACAGTCTGGTCAAAATAGTTAGAATCATATCTTTGTAAGGAGAGGTCTGTGAAAATGAACAAAGAAGCCACATTAGTATAACATGAATAATCCTCCCTGACCTCCAAAGAGAAAAATAATAAAGGATTTATTACACTTTTTTTTTTCCTCCCTAAGAAAGAGTAATAAGAAAAATCTTTCTTACAACAACAATAACCACTGTTTCAGAATCGGAGCTTTTGTGTCACTGTTTTTCAGTAGTTACGCTACATTTCTCCCAGTGCACTGCTGGGATTTTTTATTTTTTATTTTGCTACGCATGCTCGCACATCTGCTCCACATGTGTGATCTGCAACTGGATTTTCTGAGCTGAACGTCCTGTTAAACGGACAGAGTGGGCAGATGATTCCTTGGAGAGCAGAGAATCTGCCTCTGGTGGATTGCCGCCAAATGCAGTGGTGTAATAAAGAAAAGAAAGCTGCTCGTTCGGATTGCTCTGAAATGAACTGTGTCCTCTCCTAAAATACCATCTGGTGAGGATCCCTGGAGGCACAGCCCAACACACCTAGGTCTGGCAGTCTATGTGTTTGATGGCTGTAAATGTCTCCGTGTCGGCCGGCTGGGGGAAGGCAGGATCATTAAGCGTTAGAAGAGGTGAAACAACTGTACTCTCCTTCCCTTTCCCCCACCCAGGCAAAATTGCACCAGGGAATCATGAAGGCGATTGCACTTCTGTTGCCGAAGCCGACAGCTAATCTTTAAAACAACTATCTCAGTCTTTGACTTTATGTATTGTCTAAAGGTTTTGTTTCCAGCCTGTATAGAGTGGCTGCAGTCTGGACCAACAGCCTCCTTTCAGACTGAGTCCTCAGAGTATTAATCAGAGGTTTTGTAGTAAATACTAACTGGAGATGGAAGTGAGCCTCATGGTATGTGCTCAAGGAAATCCAGCTTCCAAAAATCAAATCACACCAGGGACTGATAACAGATGTACAAAGTAAGAGGAGAAATTAACAGATGCTTCCCAGTTTTGGCCATTATCACCAATGAAAACCAGCTCATATGGTCAATAGGTCACATTAAAGAGTCTGCTGCAGATGAATCTAGCTCTTTCCTGATGCTTACAAAATTAAGATTGCAACTGTGCTACACTGCGTTCATGCTGAAAAGAGATGGATTTTCAGAAGTGTTATCAGTGCTCACCCAGCTTGTCCTCAGCACACAGAGGCAAAAGGGAGCAGATTTCCCTTTTGTGATAGAACAAACAAATACTGTCACTCCAGTTAAATCAATGCCTGCATCTCATGGCCTATAAAGCAGGAAATATGACAGTTCAATGCTCAATAAACACAAATAGTTCATTTTAACTGCCCACTTGGTCTACATCTATCCTAGTGAACTGGGCATGGCCTGGCAACACTCCCAGGCAGGGATTAGGACCATCTACATCGTTGACCTCCACGAGAGCGCCATGTTTGCACTCAGCTGTGCCAGCTAACCCCCGCAGGAGACGCTGGGCCCAGGGCAGAAATGGCACATTGCCCAGCCCCGTTCCCAAAAGGCAGCTTGCTTTGCAGGCACCCTGTTTGGGAGGCTGAGAGCATCTGCTGGAGGAGAGCTGGTCCTCTGTGCCCGCTGGCCTCAGGCCTGGGAGCCTTGCTGAGGCCTTGCTGAGCGGCTTCACTCGCCCACCTGAGGCAGAGACTTTTCCTGCCTGGGAAGACTATTGTCTGTGCAAACAAGGCCAAGCTATAAAACTCCAGAGCTATTTGCAGGGCTTCTTCCTGAAGCCTCTTCTTGACTGGTTGTCTTGCTCTGGATGCCGGTGGGTGAGGAGTGTCACGGGCAGGCTGGAGCTCGCAGCCTCTGGGTAATGCAATTGCTCTACTGCTTCAAAAGCCCCATAAACATGTTCTGTTTTGCTTGTTGTGTTTTTCCAAAGGCGTTTTTAAAATAGCTACTGCTGTTGTTTATCTTGTGAGTGCCTACTGTTTGTGTTCTTCCATCCACATATAATTGATCATAGTCAAGGTGATTTTTAACTAATTTGAAATCATTAATTTGATTGTTATTTACCACTGAACAAAAGATAGGGTTGTTCCTTTGCAGGAGTTCTAAAGAATAAGGATTAGGATCACACACAAACGAATTATTATTTTTCAAATTTCTCAGAAATTCGAGAAAACTGCTTTTGGAGCAATGACATAACGTGTGTCTTCAGGACTGTCCTTTGGCTTCCGTAGCTGTTATTTTAGCAGCTATGAAATTGAGAAAACATCAATTTCACTAACATCTGTGCTGGCTCAGCCCGGCTCAGCCCGGAGGCAGCCGTGCCAGGCAGCAATGCCTGGGGCCAGGTATTCCAGGAAAGATACCTTGTTGAACTGGCACTTTCAGAGTTTCCAAGCATGAAATGACAACCTGGCAGGAAACACTGAACTGTCCAAAACGGTGCCATGGAGGGATCTCTGCAAGCCTTGCTCTTCCAGGTTCTGGGTACCGTCTCCATGGGCAAAGGGCAGGGCTAATTCTGGGCTTGGAGGGCATCCAGACAGCCAGCAGAAAGCCCTAACACCCTGCCAAGACAGAGATGGCACGTTTCTCAGGAGACCTCTGCACCGTGTCCTGCAACCCTGGCTTCCCAACACTCACAAGGTGAGAGATGCAAGAGGGCTCACATCGTGCATTTTGGCATCAGTCTGTGCACCTGGCAGATTTAATAGAGCCTTGCGTTAGATTTGCAGTGTTAGTGGAATGACCATGGGTTGAAAAGGAAAGCAGTGAAAGGAGATGTTTATCACCTAGTTACTGTGATAAACTAATTATTAGTCTGTAAAAAAAACTGCGTGCTTAGGAAATGTTGATACTGGTGTTTGTTCACTACATCAAATCTATCTATATTTATTTTCAGAGATATTTTTCTTTCATCCAACCTTTAAATCACTAATTCATGGTAAAAAACCAGTGAAGATGATTAGGTGACAAATTAGATGACTGTCAGAACCCCTCGCTTGAGCTAAACCCCTTTTAAAATTTGGCCCAGTTCCTTTGATGGCTTTTCCTTGCATTTTCTTTTTTTCTTCCTACCTTTCTGTGCCCCATCCCTCTCCACAGTTTGCCCCTAGCCTGAGCGCAGCTCCCTCGCTCCCGTCGCCGCGCGGCGCCTGCTGCAGGCACATGCCTGCACTAGCAGGGCTGCGGCGTCTCTGCTGGCCACGTTCGGGACAGAGGATGGAGGAACAGGGTGTCTTAAATATTCAGGAGCTTACACGAGAAATAGAAAGACTCCTTCGTTGGATCTCGCCTTACTAGCTGAGTGAGGCACTTGGATTTGTGTCTGTATGACATTACTTTTTTTTTGCAACAGAAAGGAATTGAAAACTTGTCATTGCCTATTACGAAAAGACTTAATTTGAGGCTAATCATCTCACTCACCTTTCGCTTTGACAAACTTAAGAGTCTTTCTGTTGACACAGGTGGGTTTTTGGATTGGGTCCCCTATGAGGGTGTGTTGGAAAAGCCCTAACCGATCAAATAAAGATTTGCAAAATGGAACGGTTCTATACTTTGTGTTTCTACTGTGATCAGAAATCGGGAATCTTATTACAAATTCAGTAGTAGGCACTTTAGAGGGGCACATAAAGGAAAGGGCAGGGATATGAAAGAAGACATGGCATGCAGCTTAGGGTCCTGCACAGCAAACAGGCTATT